>NC_048263.2:6265000-7515000 GCF_005286985.2 Setaria viridis
TTGAATGGTGGCGCCTCTGGGCGGTGACCGCAACGGGGATGGAGGTACGGCGGCGTGGTGCGTGGAGGCGTGGCGGCAGCGCCGCCCCAGCGGGGCTACCGTGGCTGTGGTCCGGGAGTGCCAAGCTGTGAGCGTGGAGCAAGGGATTGGGATGCTCTGGACGAAAGCCTTCACCGGCCTTCATGCTAGTGGAGATGACAGCGGCGTCCTAGGGCATCATTTTCCGTCATGTTGGAGCTACAACCCTGCTGCACGAGGTTTCTTTAGGTGAAAACCCTGTCCAGATCCTGGACGAGCGACGGCGGCGCCATTGGCGTCGTGCCCTCCTTGGAGGCGTCGTCTCTAGAGACCCAACTCGGCTTGAGGCATTGCTGGTCCATTGGTCATGGGCGGCAATAGCCAGTGGTGACAATCCCGCCGCGTGGTAAGCTGGACGGGTGTTGCCGAGCCCACATGGAGGCGATCGCAATTATGGTGGCGGTCAGAGGTTGTTGCATGGTTGTCGGATTTGGCTGCTTGCAGCGGACCGCGGCGGCTGGCGTTGCTTGGCAACGATCAGTGTGACGTGGGACTGCGTCGGAGGACGGCGCTTGCGGAAACGGCATCGTGGGATGACTAGGCTTGCAGCGGGCCATGGCGGGTTTCTCAGCTTGGCTAACCATCCGATGCGGTATATCATCAGAAGACGGCGCAAGCGACTTATCTAGCTCGTTGACGTGGCGGCGGAGGCTATGTGCGTGGGTGAAGCAACGAGGAGAGGTCGATCTGCGGTGGCGGTTCGACTGATTGATGGATATATGAGGAAGCGGGCCAACATTGCTCACCACCCTGATGGTGACAAAAGAAACGGATCTGTGACGTGGAATATTGTGGCGGGCGTGGTGAGGCCCCCCGCGCGGTGTTTTCTTTGAGGCGACGAGAGCGATGTGGAGTCCAACGGCGGATGTGGCGAGGCCCTCGTGCGTTGTGTTATCATGGTGGCGACTACGAGACAGACTGCAGGAGGTCCGGATTCGGTGGTATCACTCTGTCAGGTGGAGTTTGGTGTTTGCAGCGGTACTTCGGCGGAGGGTCCCGCATGGCGGTGGCTTTCTCGGTGTGGTGCAGTCTGCATCTATCAGGTTCCCTATTGACGCAAGGTCATGCATGGAGGTTTCGGCAACTACACGAGGGTGAATGTTGGTGGGTGCCGCGGTAAGCTTCGTTCCTGCTGCCGTTGTCGGGCGGAGTCAAAACCGCTTGAGATGTGTTTGAGTTCGGCGCGTGTTGATGTTCCAATCCAACCAACCGATGTGTTGTTGAGTTGAGTTGAGTGCTATTGCGTGGTGCAGTACGTGTTTCCCAATCCAACCTGCCGGTGTTTATCGTTGTCTTTTTTCTTATTTTTTTCTCATTTAGTCTGAGTTCCATCTTATTTTTAATATAATCGACAGCTCTCCTACCTGTTCTATCTCTGCTGTTCTATCTCTGCATGTTTCGTTTAAAGAAAATACTTGATTCTTTTACACACAGACTCAGTTACCGATCATGATCCGGCCGCAGGAACAAGTAACAACTTGGTGCCGCGTTTTCTCGGCTGCCGGCGCTTTAGACGACACGACATGCGGCCGGCGCGCGGAACGTTGGGACATTTTTGAGTTTTCGACACGTGTGAACTGACCCGGCGAGGGCTGCCCGAGCAGCTAGATGCTAGCGCAACGACGACGAAGCTTCGGCCGGCGCGGATCGGGGTGAATCCGATCCACATCTCATCTCCTCCCTCCATCAGCCCGTCGTCTTCAGTTCCCGCCAAAACGGACAAAGGGCGACGGCGACGTGCATGGCGCCTGCTGACTGGACTGAGCAACGCCTTGCTGTTCCTTTCTTATACATATGACCAGCACGTGCCCTTTTGAAACCTGCTGTTTGACACTATGCGTTTACACCATCAGTCTAGCTTGAATGTTACATATTTATCCAGATTAAAAGAAAATGTTTTGGTTTTTGAGATGAAATTTGTTCTAGCTTATACTTCCTCCATCCCAAACATTTTTTATGTTTATAGTTTTTCTATGCATCTACGTATACACTGTATCTAGATACATACTAAAAACTATAAATCTAGAAAACGCAAAACGACTTAGAATTTGTACAGGGTAACTTCTATGCAGGAGCGGATCCAAGATCAAAGATTAGAGGGGGCTCATCTTCCCCTTCTTCTTCCTTCCTCCTCTCTTTCCCTTCTTTTTTTTTTGAAAGAATCTTTCCCTTCTTCTTCCTCCTCCTCTTCACCTATCGCTAAAATTTGTAGGGGGAGTTTTGGGGGGCTCCATGGGATCCATGGAGGTAGGGGGCCCAGCCCCCGGCACCTACTACGTTGGATCCACCCCTGCTTCTATGTGTATATACTGCAACATATATTGCTCAAGAAGCACATCACAGGCAAGATTTCCAAATTCATTTTCTTTATATCAGGCTGTACATATAAAATTTGCCATATGCTACTTTTCAAAAGAAAGTTATATTAGGCCATCAGAGAAGCACGCAATGCCAAAACATCAACAAAGCGAATGACCCAGTTGCACAAAGCACAGATTAAATGGTCGTGTGAGAAACGAACGCACATGTAGGTGGCCACCGGTTGAACTTTGTTGGTTTGCTCCGGTCAAAGGATTGTTTGGTCCATCCAAAACGACAGCCTCTAAATTAAGCGATGGTCGCCATCCGCCAGCCACAGCTTTATTCTTTTGCCTTCTTGCTCGAGTTCGCACGGCTCTCTCTGATCGATGACTTGGCTGGAGGTCAAATGGGACTGGACTATCTGGTTGGTAGCTAGCTTCAACGACGTGATCGATCGTGACCACACCTAGGACCATTAGATGATCAACTCCCGTATCAAATAATGTGTGTTTAATTTTTATTCTTGACCTGCCAACATAAAGCATCTCTCTTTGCTGTGTAGGAGTCCATGTGTGGCCATGCACTTCAGTTTCTTTTGCCACTGGTTTGTTGAGACTAGGGTGGTTTGTCACAAGTGTAAAATTCAACGAGACTAGGGTTTCAAGATAGAAATTCATTGCAAGAAGTTTAATTTTGCACTCTACTTGTTCTCTTTTCCTTTTTGAGCAGAGTGTAGATTCAATTTGGAACCTGTACATGAGCCTCATAGATCGAGCTTAACCGGCGATCAGCGCTGGAGCCTTGCGAGTTGCGATGAGCGTCCCATCGAGCTGCCAGCGTACGGGAGCCAGGGTCGAGCCGGCATTGCGGTGGGGCCCAGCAGCAGATGCGGACGAAGCTGTGACGTGTGAGCTGACGCTATGACACGAGTCAATGGGTTGACTGGATATTCTTTTCCTCCACCTCGCCCTCACATGCTCCCCGATAATCAACATCTCACCAGTCAGTGGGCCACCACTACCTATGCACGCCTCCTCTTTTTCTAATTCAACAACCAAACCATGATTCTTGCTTAATTTCTAGCTTTATTCGATAAAACAAGCTGATTTTTGTATTTAAACCACATAAACTCATTCGTTTGGTTAAGTTTCTTGCGCTGAAACATGACCATCAAGTTCGAGTGCGCGTGCTTTAATCATAGGAGCGAGCAATGTTTAATTATCCAAAAAACATGTCGTTGTTACCCATTTAGCATGTGCATATATGTAGTAGTCAATTAGCACCGAACATAACTAATAAATATAGATAATCAAGATCAATTTAGTTTTTTTATTAATCTGCCACAGAATTTCTATAACAACTTGTTTTTCATGACGGAGTGAGTATATAGTTAAGTACTCCCTCCGTTCCAAATTATAAGTCATTCCAACTTTCTTGGAGAGTCAAAGCATCTCAAGTTTGACCAAATTTATACAATAAAGTGCTAACATTCATGATATCAAATAGGTACCATTAGTTTCTTCATTAAATATATTTTCATAGTATATCTATTCGGTGCCATAAATTTTTGTGATCTTCTCTATAATTTTGGTCAAACATGAAATGGTTTGACTCTCCAAGAAAGTTTGAATGACTTATAATTTGGAGGAGGGAGTAGAAGTTAAAATCGTACGTGCCTTCTGTCAGTTTATTTATCTTTAACATTTGGAATGTAACAAAATTAAATAATGCATAAGTGGTAACTGCTAGATTTGGACATTTGGTGATAAGTTTTTGACCAGAAAAGCACTGGGCTTCACATGTGGTGTGTAAAAACAGTGGATGGTGGTGCTTTCGGATACAGCACAAAGAAGAACAGGTTCCATCTACCGTCACTCAGCCAAGAAAATGACCTGCAAGTCTTTGGCAATAGAGTATTACCTGTCATGGTCGCTATTTTACCACATGTGAGAGTTCATAGGATAATGCAAAAGAAACAAAGGATGGAGAAAGGATAGGGTTTGGTTAGGATTTGGTGTGGACCGGGTCCCACCAGGACGTTGACCTGTCAACGGTTGATTGGTGTGGAGGGAAGGAAGCAGGGAGTTGGCCTGTGGACTCTATCTAAAAATCCTGGTTGATGCGGAACTGTCCAACTCCTGTTTAGCCATTAACAGAAGGCAAAATAGGCATTGTGGTCCCTGAACTTTGCACCTAGGGTCAAGTTCGTCCTTCAACTTTTATTTTTGATCAAACTCGTCCTTTGTGCTGATATGAAGCTCCACCATATTGGTCAATCTAGTCCCTCAACTTTTATTTTTGGATCAAACTCGTCCTTTGTGCTGATATGGAGCTCCATATTAGCATGAAACTGATACGAAAAGTCTTTTATACCCTTATCTCCTTCTTTCCCTCTTCAATTTCCACCTTTAGAACTATAATAACAGTATGATCAAAATAAATATGAGCATATTTGTGTTTATCGAGAGAGTATGAATACATATGTGGATCATGTATACTATACCGTAAGTATGTGAGCACATGTCAATTTCAATTTTAAAGCATGCGTACATACAATGAATTGTATGTATGCCAAAATAATACGGGTACATGCTTATTTGATTACATACATTTTGCATATAAAATTCGTATGAGCACATGCATGACTTAAAAAGTATGAGTAGATACATTTTTTAGAAATCATATTTTGTGTTAGTTTAAAAATATATTGTTGCGTGTGTATTAAGAGGTATGAGCACATACATGTTTGCCCTACTAGAGCCAAAGGTAAAAGTGACTTTTTGCATTAGTCTCATGCTAATATAGAGCACTATATCAGCATAAGGACGAGTTTGGCTAAAAATGAAAGTTGAGGGACTAAATTGATCAATCTAAAAGTTGAGGGACGAACTTGACCCTTGGTGCAAAGTTCAAAGACATTTTTACCTTAACAGAAGGAAATAGGGTGGTTGCTATGGTTACATCGGCATCTGATTCCGTACAGTCCCAACCTGTGCGGATTTTATTTTACATGATTTTTCTCATGGGGAGAAGAAATAAGCGATGTGTACACCCTCTCATCTAGCTCCATTATTTCATCTTCAATTTAAATTCGGGTGCCCATTGTTCTCCTGCAAAGACCACCAAGCTGCTTCATGATGTTCCATCACGGAGTTTTCCCCTACAAGATAGTTGTTTGCCAGTCGCCACTTCGCCTCGTGTGCGCATGTCACAAGAATTTGAATACTTCAACCCTATAGATTAGGCAGCTACAAGTCACTCTCAAGTTTTCACCGGCCCATATTATTTGCCCTAAGCAAGGCAACATCTTTATTGGCTGAAGGATCACCAAGGAGGCAAGGACATCATGTAATGGTTTCGCCTAATATCATGTAGTGTTAGGGAGGGAGCTAGAGCAAAGATTACCCTGGTTCGCTTCTTCATCATGTATACCCATGTATATTCGCATAATTCTCAACCGAACAGCCCTAAATTTTCTTTTGCAATGAACCGTGTCCCGCTTACATATGTAGTACTCTCGCCATTACAAAATGTAAGGGATCTAGTTTTTTCCTAATCAAATTTCTCTACCTTTAATTAAGTTTATATAAGAAATTTTTACCATCTACAATACCAATAAATGTATTGTCAAGACACATATTTCATGGTAGATTAGTAAAACTGATTTAATGTTATGGATGTTAGTGCAATTTTATAGTTAGATAAGTTTAACTTAGGACAAAACTAATACCTCTTGCATTTTGACATGGAGTGAGTAGTATTTATCAAACTTCGTCACATAGACACATTACTTTCTGCGAAGCCAGCTTCAAGCTTTTACTTTTGTGACACCTGCTTCGCACAGGTCAATTCGTTTACCTGGTTTTTTCCTTTTAGTGGAAGTCAATTGGTTCACTATGAATTTCCTAGTGCTTTCGCCTTTCCTGACCATGTTAACAGATTTGATCTCTGCGTAGTGTTTGGGAGGAGGGGGCTAAATTTTAGCCCCCGTCACATCGAATGTTTGGACACTAATTAGGAGTATTAAACCTAGACTAATTACAAAACTAATTACACAACCCCTAGGCTAAATCGCGAGACGAATCTATTATGCCTAATTAGTCCATGATTTGACAATGTGGTGCTACAGTAACCATTCACTAATGATGGATTAATTAGGCTTAATAGATTCGTCTCGCGATTTAGCCTAGGGGTTCTGCAATTAGTTTTGTAATTAGCTTATGTTTAGTCCTCCTAATTAGTATCCGAACATCCGATGTGACAGGGCTAAAGTTTAGCCCCCTCCTCCCAAACACCCCCGGTGGGTCTAGACCAGTTCCTCACCCGGTCGTTTTGCCATCCCTACACCACTCAAACCTTTCAGTCAGCTCAAATATACTCCATACAGGAATGGCGCAAATCGATTTTTCTTTCATGTTCACCTTACTCTTCTTTTGCATAAGTGGGGTCGAGCCGACGAATAAATGGAAAATGTAATATTTAAATTTTAACCCAAAATATATCCTAGCTTGCGATCTCCTATAAGTTGAACAGGTCCTGCAATCTCTGAAAGATCCCATATATCCCACGAGTTCAACAGGAAAAAGGAGGGAAAATTCAAAGAAGCATATGCCGTTGAAAGTTCAAGTCGTTCTAGGGCGGCAGCACTAACTTCAACGATTCCATCATGCTGTGGCTGATCTGATCCTCTTTCTAGAAGTTTCTCTCAAGAACTTGTTAGCAGAACGTTCTGCTTCCCTATACCAAAGGTCCAAGGTTCCCACAATTAGGCCGCCGTGGTCAGACCTCTAGCCAAGGTCAAAGTTACGAAACTTACCATTTTCTACCTTTTTGTTTTACCTTCAAGGGTTAATCTCACCGTTTAAGATAGTTGCTCTGCCGTTCAATTTAGACCTTGTTCAGTTTGAAGGAAATTGGATAGGATTGGAGGGGATTGGGAGAGGATTGGGAGGGATTAAATCCCCCTCAATCCTTTTAGGAAGGGGATTAACCGAACAAGGAATGTTACTCGGGAAAATTGAAGAGTTACTTGGGGTTTAAGCATCTGGTAATGCCCTGGACCAAAGGCTTTCACTGTCAACCCAGATCTCGCATAACCGGACACGATCGTCCTACCCCATATACATACAGCTCGTACCGACAGCGAGTTTTTGCTGACCGCAAAAGGTCCAGAAACGTGCGGCTTCGCCTTGAAACCACGCACAACCAGCCGGGCGAAATTCTCCAGTTCAACCCCAGCGAATTTTCGCCGTCAAAGAAGCGCGCGGCGTGCCCACGCCAGTACAAGTAATCAGGGCGCGTACGTGTATACGAATACGATACGACGCCCGTGGAGGAGGAGGAGGGAGATTCATGGTGAGGCGCCTGCTTACCCGTCGCAGTCGTGCCCCGTCGTCAGGTCCATCCGGTTGTTCATTCCTGTGGGCTTCTTGTTCTTGCTGTTGTTCCCTGCGCCGCATGCATCCCGAGGCGGCACGGCACAGCAACGCATCAGCCGCTGTGCGCCCCCCAGCTTCCATGCACATGGTGATGAACTGGTGATGGGTGATGGTGATGCTACCTGCCATGCCAAAGCAAACACATCACTGAAACCTAACTTGCTTCGCACAGGACAGGAGGAGGTTACCCGAGTTCAGACGGAACGGCCGGGACACGTCAGCCCCCAGACAGACAGTGGCTCACGCCACCTTGATTGTCTCATCAGTTTGGTTGGCAATTAGCATCGGGACATGGAGCATGTGTAAAACTATGCAAGCAGTACTTGCACCAGAATGTCAAGCTCAAGCAGATTGGTATGCACAGAAATGGTTGTGCCTATTGCGCTACAAGAGATGTTTCCATGTACATGATCCTCACTCACTGTTCATCAGGCTGTTTAGCTTGGTTGGCTAAAGCATATCAAAGAAGTCAAGAATGAGAGCTACTTCTCGGTGTAAAAGCTATGTTTGATCAAGTCGTCCGCCGCCTCAGTCTGCACCACAGCCCATTCTTTGTGTGGATGGTGGCGCCCGTCACCATCTCCACTTCGTCCGGCGATCCCCTCAGCTCCACATCAAACTTCCTCAGCAGCAGGGCCAGCGCCACTGTTGACTCCAGGAGCGCGAACTGGTCTCCCACGCATTTGCGGGGTCCTCCACCAAAGGGAAGGAAAGCAAAGTCGGCTATGATCTGGTAAAAGGGCAACAAGTTCTGTTGGACATAAATGCATACGGTGGTGGATAGGCTGAAGCGAATATTGTTGAACCAGACCTCATTGGGGTACATTGCACCGGGGCTCCGTTCGGGATCAAAACCAGACCAGCCTTCTATGCTCTCATCCTTCTTTGGAACTGAAAATCTCTCAGGTTCAAATTCATTTGGCCGGTCCCAAAAGTATGGGGATCGGTGGAGGTTGTATATCTGCAGGGCCAGAATTTACCATAAGGCAAGCAATGGCATGGATTGAACCATTTACAATGCAGCAAAGTCTATAACCATCGGTGTTGCACAATCCTTAAAAAAACAAGACAGCAGTCGCCTAACTCACCGAAACAAATATATCAGTCCCAGCTGGTATCTCATATCCCTCTTTTGCTCCATTGTACCCACCTGCACAAATAGATGCAAGATAATCATGAGGAATTTCAAGGGCTTGTATCAGCAAAGGCAACATACCCTGCTTGTCACTAAATTAATTCATCAAAAACTAAATAAGTTTCAAAGAGCATCATAGTAACAGGATGCATCTAGTGAAATCAAATGCGAGACATAAATGAACTGAACTATGATGCAGCCACTATACATACAAGAACTGCATTTTTAGAAGGAAAAAAAAACTAAAACTACTTCAGCAGCTGAGTCTTAGCATGCGATGAAACTAAAACTACTTCCACATACTGAAGTTTAGATCAGAACCCCAACCTACAAAGTCATGTGCATACATTTTTTAAATTTGACTCACAACAAAAAGTTTCACATTAGTGGAAAGTTTCAAGTCAACATTTTCATAAGTCGAACATAATGGCGGCTTTCTTTATTAAAGGAGAATATGACTATTATTTAATTCGAATTTCTGTGCTGATGACATGCTCTTCGCAACATCTTCCGTGGACCAGCCTAATTACTCAGCAACCACTAAACATCCTTTGGATTGTATGGGGGGAAAACTAAGGATGTTAGAGAACAGATGGTACCTGGCAACTTGTCTGGACGGAGAGAACGCCTGATTAACAATGGTGGCTGAGGATACAAACGAAGAGCCTCAAGAATGATCAATTTTATGTACCTAGAGGACAATGTAAAGGTTTTATGAGAGAAAGGAAAAAATATTTCTGATGTATAAACTATATCTAGTAATTCCAGAGAAGCTGGATGCGATGGATATGCTGTTGTTGATAATATGATGGTATTGGTGTACACTTATCCCTAGAGAAATGATAAATAGAAGAATCAAATTCGAAATAATGGTAACACTAGTGATATACTCTAATTTCTTCAGGGATTCCACGGTAATTGCTCCATTGCTGAGAACAGAATCAACCTCTGTCTGTGCTTTTCTCATCTTGGTAGGGCTCTGCATCACAATACATTATGAACATAAGATATTCAAGCCAAATTTAATTACTTGAGGCATTCTGTGATAACATTTGCGTACCTGGGCTAGCAGAAAAACAGACCATGTTAGAACAGCAGCAGTTGTTTCATGTCCAGCAATAAGCATTGTCATAAGATCATCCCGAAGCTGTCACAAGCCATGAAATTTATATAGTTTGCTGCATAAATGAAGAGACAGACAGCATAATATAAAACTCTCAAGTGCCCTGTTCTCACAATTTACCTGGCGATCATCAACATCAGCTCCTCGCATGTCAACAAGGAACCTCAGCAAGCTGACATCCTACAAGAATGATAGAGCAAATATGACCTACTATTCACAAAAACCCTAGAAGTTCAGAAAGGTAAGCTGGTGAGTTGTGACACTGGAACGAGCCAAAAAGGAAGGAGGATAGCAGCCAACCTTCAGAGATGAGTAGTCCCTTTGCTGGAGCTTTTCCACATCAGCTTCCTATATAGCAAGTTTACAACAACATTATAACTACAACAAGCTCCTTAAAATGCCACCATGTGAGAATTGCGTTGCAGTTGCACAAACCTGTCTTGTCTCCTTTGCATTTTTTATAAGATTATCAAGGCAATCGTTGATGACCTTGAGATCACTATGGAACTTGCGCTGCCTTGGAACTATCCATTTTGTCAAAGGAAGATTCCAATAGGGAATGTAAAAGGTGGATCGGTGCTCAGCTTCAAAAAGTGTTCCATACACTGCCTGCATAACAGAAACAGGACGTCTTAAAGCAGAGAACAAAAAAAAGCATAATCCATATGTCTCAAGATAGTCATGCATTATGAATCTTCTTTCGTATTTTTGCTCAATCTCTCTATTCTAGCATATACAGCACATCCTATGCAGAAATAAGCATCAGATATTAGGACTACAGATATATCTATACCAACCTTGATTACAGGGGATTCCTTAGTTACTGAGTCGAAATCAAAATTGAACACACCCAAGCCAATTATGTCGAGTGCCAAATTAGAAAACTCAGCTTCAAGGTCCACTATGACTTGGCTTTCGCTTTCAGTAAGCTCTTCAAGCTTTGATATTGTTCTTTCTGAACATTTAGTAAATATTCTCACCATAGCTTCAATGAATAAGGCATGGAACCCAGGTGTTATAACTGCAGAGCGCAAGGATTGGATAAGTTGTGCCATCAGTAAAATATTACGTGTTATGCATACATGGAGTTCAAATAATCTCTAAATCAATTTATTTATATTGATCAATTGCCTCGTAAAACAGTAGTAACTGTTAAAGATCGCATTAATAGTTTTATTTTCAGCCTCAAGGCAAAATACAAGCTAATTAATTCAGGGTTGAAAGAAGCCCTAGGATAATTTTGCAGGCCTGGAGATCTCGTCTTAAGCATCAGTTAAGCTAAAAAACATATCGGATTGGAAAACAGAACTAGCAAGGACTGAATTTTGGAGCACAACCCACTGGTCAACCTGTTACTTCTGACTAACAGCACAGGCCTGGAGATTAATGCAGAGAAATATGCAGTATCGTACTCAGTGCAAACTTGAAAGCACAGAAAATATGATTCAATATCCAACCTTTCTAACCTTTTCTCCTTTGCTTCCAGGTATCAAGGTCAGCAGGTATAAGACCCTTCCCCATAATTGGTTTTAAAATTTCAGCGAGAACTCCCTGATTTCAAGTACAATAATACTATATAAATAAACAGGCAGCCATCATGGGCGTCAGGAAATTTTGGTAGAAAGCCATCTAGAATTTCTAACAATTATGGAGCCAATAGAATATGTTAGACATCATACCTTATCGTAACAGAAAGCATTCTCCCGGAGGATGTGTCTAGCGACCATGGGGTCAGAGACGACCACGAAAGATTTGGGTCCAAAAGCAAGCTTGTACACAGAGCCATGCTGCGAATTAAGAGACCATAACTCGGTCAGTGCTGCACGAGCTGTCCTCAAACATAGTTTCCATTCTGATTTTCCTATATGATCAAGGCCAACTAAGTGGAGAACAGAGTGTATTAAAAACGAAGTGATGCCAATGCGTGGGAGGGGAAAGCGGGAGGAGGGGTCGCGCGTTCACCTCGAGGAACCAATCGTAGAGCGAGAAGAAGAGGGGCTTGCCGAAGAGGTCGGTGACGGCTCCCTCGGCGACGGGCATGGCCCCGAGGCTGCCGCCGCTGAGGAAGTTGGTGAGCAGGTTGCTGGCGTTGTCGAGCATGTTCCGCTGCTTCGGCTTGGGCGGCTGCTCCTGCTCCTTGTCGACGCTGGTCGACTGGCACCTGCGCCAATGCGGAAGAGGCACGAATCGATCGACCGATCAGTCTACTAGCTAGCGCGCATCCTACCAACGGAAATTCGTGGGAATTCGGCTGCCTGTCACTCCCAACTGCAGGGTGGCACTGCGGTTGGTTCGCACGGTGGCATAGTGCGGGCAACAGGTCGAACACCTTGTGGGCGGCCGCCGGCGCCGGGAGCGAGCGAGCGAGCGAGAGAGGTAAGGATGAGGGGTCCGTGCGCGCGTACCTGAAGGCGAGGAGGCGCCTCCTGCGAGATGTGGATGGGGCGGACGCCGCGGAGCCGACGACCGGTCCGGGGAGCAGCGTGGCGGCGGTGGACGCTGTCGCGGCGGCCATGGCGCGGGCGGGCGCGAGCGCTGGCTGCAGAGGCAGAGCAGTGGAGCGGAGCGTGGTGACAGGACTGGACACAGGCACAGATAAGGTGGCCTGGCCGCGCTGAATTGAACTGAAGTGAATTGAGAATTTGAGATGGGATCGGAATATCGGGTCGGGTCGTCGGGGCGGAGGACGGTGCGGTGCGGTGGGCGGAAAGGAGCCGGTGGCGCGCCGCCATGGGAACGTGGCCTGGCCGGTGGGGTGCGGTGGCCCGACCACGCACGGGCGCGCCCGAAACGTGTCGCGCCCAAGCCAAACCGGTGTGCTCCGGTGCCCACTCCACTAGCCACTAGCCACTCCTGATTTTTGCTCATCGGATCGGGATTCAAAGAAAAACTTTGGAAAGCTCGTTCGTGGCGAGCAATGTCAAAATATTACTCCATACGTTCCAAATTCTAGATTATTTTAATTTTTCTATATTCATAAATATTTGCACACCTAGATATATACTATATTTAGATACATAATAATATCTATAAGGCCCCGTTTGGATCCTTGGAATTGAATTCCACTCTAATAATCATAATTTAGACACAAATTAATTAAGCTAATATAATTGTATGTGGAATATATTTGTATATTATTGTTGGCCATATGAAAGAGATACTTATGTGTTGCATTTCTGCTACATGGAAGCGAGTCGAAGAGCGTGCTATAAGAATTGAATTCCATTCTAATATCAATTTCTATCTCCCACCCTATGAATTTAACATAGGCTTATATCTAAACTTTGGAAAGTTGTGGAATCCCACATTCCAAGATAAATTAGCCTACTCCATTAAATAGATTCCAATTCCTTCAAAATGAAGGGAACCAAACGGGGCCTAAATCTAAAAAACTAAAACAACCTACAATTTGGAACGGAGGGAGTAGGAGAAAGTTTATATTATCTCCTCAAAATATTATGAGAAAATATTATGGAAAGCTAATAGAAATCACATTCCACTTACATCTCAATTCTATGTAACACAAATAAAAACACATCCTTACCTCAATAGAACAACCTGTATTTCCTACCTCAAACAATCATATGAACTCTCGTGGAAGGTGAGTGGGATTTTTGTTTTGGACGCGTCCTCCACCTCATTGGAGCTCGTTCAGCTGCACCAGGATGACACCATTTGGCTCGGTTGTGGTGTACCTTAGGTCAGTCTCTCAGTGCATGGTTTTATTGTATAGTTATCTAGACTGAGAACTAGGTAACTGTGCCAAATGAGTGTTATGAAGATGAAACTCCTGTCTCAGCTGATGAAACTCTCTCTATTAATTACCTTACGAAGTCAGCAATTTTGCTAATGTGGCATTGAATTTAATGCCATGAAACTCTCCATTGAAATTGGCCTTAAGCACAACTGGTGATATAAGCATCGGAAGTGAACGACTTCATCTCATTAAAAAGCATCATGGCGCCCTACTGCCAATCCTATTCTTGATAGCTTCTTAGAATGAAAAGCAAAAAATTTAAACAAACAACGATATTCTCGTGTAACTTCCAAAAACTGGAAGTTCGGAAAAGCTAAGTTCATATGGAAAGCTGGAAAGCTCAATTTTATGAGCTTGTGGTAGTTTTTTAGCTTAGAAAGCTAAACACATCTTCTAAAATCTAGTTTTAGCTTTTTAGAATAAAAAGCTGCAACCTAAACAAATGTGCCTAAAGTAGGAACTGAACCAAAGGCAGATCCACAGCGAGACCAGAGGGCAGCGAGACCAGAGGGCAAGCCCCTCACTACGCTGTGAGCTCTTAAATAGAAGAGAGTAAGAAGTAAAAAATGTATAAAGACAGTATGTTAACATCTATAGCAATATATATATATATATATATATATATATATATATATATATATATATATTAAGAGAGGAATTGTCACAAATATTAAGACGTGTAGATATTACTGACTCAAGCACTTTGATGCCTTTTGATAAGAAATCGCACCACGTCGAGGCCCACACTCCGGTGTAGCACTTTACCTGTACGGAGTTGTTGATATGCTAGCTTGCGTCCGGAGTGGGAGTAGCTTCTCGCCGTCACTCAGGGGCACTGAGGGCTGGAGTCCCCCTATCACTATGCAGTTACAGAGCCTCTAAAAGCCATGGATAAAGAAAAGGAGGAAGAAGAAGAAGATAAAGAGAGGAGTGAGGAAGAAGGAGGAAAAAATCAGCCTCACCCTTGTCGTCGCTGGCTCGTTTGGTACGAGCATGATCGCCGATCCGCTGATGAAGTATGTGTTTGGTTCACGAGCCAAGTGGTGCGTGTGCAACTAATTTTTTTAACTTCATCGCTCTTGGGAAAAAATTAGTTCGCGGGTGGCTCCATCGTAAGTGGGCTTGTACGGTTACCTACAAACATTTAGGACCAGATTTATTCATGAACCATTTTATTTATTCACGAACCATTTCACACATGAACTTAAATAGTACATGCAACCAAACGTATTATTAACATGATAAGCATCATCAGTTTATCACACCTGCCCCCGACACGTCAGCACAACCGAGTCAACCTTACCGTATGGTCGGGTGATTCATAGAGAGGAACAAAAGCTTATTTGAGGCTAGCAATTTGCAAATTTCCGCGGTCAATTTCAAATCCGAAAACACAGCACGTGTGCGTTCTCGGCCCAAACACATCTGCAGATTACCGAGCCCATTCCGCCCTCGGACAGCCTGGCCCGTTGCTGCGGTGGACGATCGAGAACTAGTGCCCGGATTGGGCTTTGCTTCGATCTGCCAGCTGCAGCTAGCAACTGGTTGACCGCCCCCGCCCCATCCGCTGCGTCAGACGGACCAATCACCCCGGAGGTGTTCAGCCGGCGATGGCGGAGGCGGCGACGGGGGCGGTGCGGGTGCAGAAGGTGCGGGGGAGGTCGGCGCTGACCCGCTGCTTCGCCAGGTACCCGCTCAAACTCATCGCCCCCTCCAAGATGGGCCCCGCCTCCTGCGACGCAGTCTGGCTGTACGCCCTCACCTACGGCGGCGGCATCGTCTCCGTGAGTCCGGGACCTCCCCTTTCGATTCTCTACACTTACCGCTGCGCCATTGCTGGGTACTTGCGGTTCAGATGTGGTTGGTGTAGTCTGACGGTTCCTGGTGCTGCGCGCGCCTTTGCAGGGGGATACCATCTCGTGCACGGTCAGCGTCGGCGATGGCTGCACGGCGGCGATCACCACGCAGGCTTCCACCAAGGTATGCCTGCTGCTATTCTGCTCCGTTTCATGCCTTTCTAACTGTTTAGGTTATCAGGTACATCTGGTTCTGGACACGTTAATTACTCTGCTGCTGGTTGCTATGCTTGTAGTCTGTTCTGTTGTAATTTCAGACCCAGATTACTTAATGAAGCTTGACTCTAGGCTTTGTACATAGGCCATGACTGTTTTCTGTGGTCTTGTGATGCATATCAGTTTATGTGGTATTGTGCTGTATAGACTATAGACCCTTAATCAGCAATGTGTGTCCAGTAAATGTATAATGAACAGGAGCCTATGAGCCCTCCTGGTGCACTCTGTTACTGCTTTTGGACATTGAAGCATGCCCTACATGGGTAATATCTTCCTTCGTTGATGGTAGAAACTAGTAATTTTTCATCACGATGAACACAAGAACTAGTGTAACTCTTCAATTGGGAAGCTCTACCACAGGCTGGACAAGATTAAAATGGGGGTATTTCGACCATGAACCTTTCCTTTTAATTTCAACAAAGGAATTAGCTAGCTGATGGCGTTCTCTTTCCATGATTGTTTTGACTAGCAGACTTTGGATCATTCTCCAGCATTTCTGCTTTCTTTTAGCTGAGTTATCATTATGCTTCAGTAGTCATGCATTGACAAGTTCTGTCATCAAAATGTCAAACTAAAGGCCTTGTTTATTTCCTGATTGATAAGTCCTTGTCTAACAAGTTTGTAGCTGAAAATGTCAACTGAAAAGCTACTTTCCTTGAAATTGGTTGTGTATTTCCTGATCAGCAAGTACTTGTGTAACAAGTCCATCACCAAAGATGTCAACTCAGAAGCTATTTTTTCTTAAAATTTGTTTGTGTTTCCTGATTGTGAAGTACTTATGTAGGTGTACAAGGCTGTGGGCTCAAAATGTTCTGAGCAGTTGCTAGAGGTAATGCTTCTCCGGATACAATTGGTTATAGGAATGGCTGAAAACGCCCTAATCTTAATTGCATGCTTAATCTGAAAGCAGGAAACAACATGATTGAGCATTTATTACATGCAGTAGGCCAGGGTTGGAGAAGATGCCTTGCTTGTTGTTATTCCTGAACCTGTAACTTGCTACTCAACCGCTCGGTACCACCAGAAGCAAGTTTTTCAAGTCTCTGCCAATTCAAACTTAGTAGTTGTAGATTGGTTTACAAGTGGTCGTTATGAGTGTGGAGAAAAATGGGATTTTAGCATCTACAAAAGCGTCAACCATATTTTCTTGGGAGATCAGCCTCTCTTTATTGACTCGGTACAAACTCTTGACCTTGTCCTCCTAGCATGTGATTTATTTGTTCAGTCTATCTCTGTTCTGATTTTTTATAATTATAAACATCCCTATTTGAAACATACTTTTATGTATGAGCAGGTTCTATTGGAACAAGGTTCAAGTTGTAGCATTGCCGAGCAGATGCAGGAATACAATGTGATTGCAATGGTTGTATTACTGGGGTAAGGTCAATAGATCATGGTCTCATACACATTTTGCCTTGTGCTGTGTTTAACTCAGTTGGAAAACTAAAAGGTTATGACTTGAATGGGTTTCAGACAGCACTCACTGCCACTGGCCTAGTGTGCATATATCCATTCAGATTAGAACCAATTATTTGTTTTCCGATTGTTACAGTAGTTAGTCTGACAATATCCTATGCTATAGTTTCCTTATTCAGTACAGACCTATTTGCACTGTTACTGTATAGTCTCTCAACTAATAATTCATTCTTCCTGGAGAAGCATTTGTAATTAGTATATTCAAGGGTGCTTAGGATCTTTCAGGAACAAATAAAACTGTTAGAAATCAGGACATTCGTTCACTGACTGCCAGGGTCTGAACCATTTGCTGACCATGATTCATGCATGCTTTCCTTTTTTAAGGCCGAAGCTGAAGAGCATACAAGAACAGATGCAAGCCGAAGTCCGAAAACTGATGTCTGGGCAACTGCGCCCTCCCACATCGGGCGGTAGCCTCTACGCGACCAGATCGCGACCACCGCAGCGTCCCCAAAGGCCACCACTCATCGCCTCTTGCAGCCCATTCGGTCGCACGGTTTGCTGCTGCTCCAACTTACCGCTGATCCTACGATCGTAGCTAATCTGTGTGCTTCGGCTTACCGACACCGGCATCTTTCGACGTTTCTGTCCGCAGGGAACAGGCATGGTCGCTCGGGTAGCCGCGGTGAGCACAGAGCTCGTGTACAGCTTCTTGAGACACCATCTGGCTGCACTGGAGCCCTTCCTCGGTGCTTCCCCTTATGCTGCACCATGAAGTTTACACAGGCGATCGGTCAATCATGATTGTGGAGTTTCATTCACCGATCAAAGTGTCTGATCGTTGCTGACTAGTTCGGCTAGACTGAAAATGTTGGAATTCATTGGGTACAAAACGTGCTCTAAGCAGAACCATGTCGCTCCAATGTGTCCGCGGTGTTTTTTTTTATGAAAAAAACGAAAGCTTGTGGCGCGTTTCATTTTGTCATAACCATGGAAAGCAGTTTGAAAAACACAGGAATTTCAGCAGTAAGCCTACAGAAAGATACGGTGCATCCTTTTCGAATTCCGATCTTCCAAATTGAGCCTCGCCGTGACAGACTGACGGTGCCGAAACAGCAAGACGAGCAGTACACGTGGACGCCGAGGTGGACGCCACGTAGGCGCCACGCGGGGCAACGATGCTGAGGTGGGGCAACGGTAGGCCGTGAGGGCTGAGGGGGGGAGTTGGACGGAGGAGACCAATGGTCAAAAGCGCCGTACAATAATGGAGGGCGTGGGGGTGGGCGAGACCTGAAGCGCCTCCCTTTCTCCTGCAGCTTCAAGCGCCGCAGCAGCGCGCCCAAAGGCCCATCGCGATTGGACCACCCGCCCCCAGCCCTGCTCTCTGCTTCCCAGCGACACAGGGATGACAAATGGAAAACTGGCCAAGATAGACCGATTCCCTATTTGACATCCGAAATTTCAATCTTCTTTATTTGATGCCGGCTCCAAATTTCATACCTTTCATGACACTGCCGTTAATTTCAGAGATAACGGGATGGGATGCAAGTAGGATCTGTCCTTTTGAAAATGTACAGTCACGTTCGTAATGCAAGGATTTAACACGAATTTTGAAAGAAGTTCAGAGAGCGAGAGGGAGAGGATTTTGAAAGGAGAGAGAAAGAGAGAGAGGACACAGTGCATTCTGTGATTCTGTCTTGGTTGGTTATGTTGCATGTGCGAAAGCTGACAAGGGGTGTAGCAAGCAAAGGATGGGGGGAGAAGCGACGGATGAGACCATCACAGCAGCGATGGACAGGAGGGGGTTCTGTGTGCTTGCATCGTGTCAGGTTTTTTTGCCAGGAGGAGGAGGTGGTGTAGCCAGTAGCCCACACGGCAATCATTGGGGGAACCAAGCATGCTTTCATATTGCGAGGTATTTTGGTTATTGCTGCTTCTCCAATATTGGCAAGCAAAGAGAAAGCACACCGCAATACCTCTCGCGTGCTTGTTGCGTTTGTGACTCAAAAGTGTGTAGTATTTGTAAAAAAGGCAGTACCTACGCATCTTGGTAGTGGATGCTTGGATGAGACACTAAACCCTGCATATATATAAATAATAGTATTTTTTTGCAAATAAAAAATGGGTGCGTAATCGGTATGCTAATGCTACGGTATAGCATTTGTTAATAATGATTTAGTTGGTCATCTCGAATTATCACTCTGGGGTTAGTGATTCTCATCAATGGGCTCCATTGCCTTGCAAACATTCAAAATCCATGAAGAACACAAAGGAAATCTCGCGGTTACAAGAAAAAAAAAAGCAAGATTTGTGGTCAACATTGTATGGGTTTGGTTTCAACCCCATGATCTTTTGGGCAACCGAGAAACCAACCCCTGTAGCATGTCCATACATTCGGAAGTTGTCCCCCGATCCGCAGGCATGGTGGCCCCCTCTCAGATCTGGCTAGATTGTCGTCACGCCTGGCAACACGTGTGATGGCAAGTACACAAACCGATCTATCTATCTGACGATTACCGTACAACTATCTGACGATTACCGTACAACAGTATTCGATCGTCCGCTGAATACATGCTCCGAAATAAAAGGCAACAATGAAGCCCTAGGCAGGGAGGGCCACATTCGAAAGGTGCCAACAGGAAGCCATGTTTGGGCACAGGATGAGGTGTGATCACGTTTGCATGGGTGACTTGACCATTCCACAACCCCGGGGTTGGGCCACCATGATCGGCCTCAAATTGTTTGTGTACAGTGGCTGCCAATGTAGAGTGACGAGACCCAACATATGAGACCGGTGGCTCCTCGATGTAGTGTACGCAGTATTTTTACTACTCCACTACAGTATGAAGCTTGGCATTGCATTTCATGCATGGATTGGGCGCATGCACGAGCATGATGGAGGTGGTGATGAGAGGACGCGAGCGGGGGCGAACAGGAGGGGATCTTGGCGGGGCTTTCGCGGACAGGGGCGGCGGGGATCGGTCGGTCGGTCTCGTGCGCGCGGGGGGCCACACGTGCTCGAGTCCGAGCCCGACACAAGCTCATGGTTTCCTGATCCACCGTACGCCTACCGGGTATCAAACTAGCTAATCTTCTATTTATTTGAAAAAAAAACTTATTTCATTATAGTTTAGATCAACAACTACTTCATTACGTCTCCAGTATGTAATACGAATATATTTAAATACATACAAATACCTACTAATAAAGCCGATCTATAATTTGGGGTGGAGGGCGTATTTCATAATACAAATCTAATGATATCAAGGGGTAGTTTGGTTGAAGACCTTAACAAGCCTGCTGACCAAATATTGACCATGACCAATGTGAAAGCAATGAGCAATGACAAAAGTTGTGCTTGATTTGCAGTAGTCAACGTCAATATTTGGCTAGTGCAAAAATTTGGAGTAAGGCATGGCGTTTGAACTAGACAAAGCCAAAGCCTTTTCTTTAAGTGAACTGAGCTTAGCTCAGCCGGTAAACCTGCTTATCAGAATTTGAGTCCTCGACTCGGTACTTGTGCTCGTATTTTTCTGGATTTATTCAAGAATTTAACTGGTGGTACTCTTTCAATGGTAGGCGATGTGCCCGTTGACAGCGAAGCACCAATGATAACTTCGTTACTCTCGGGTATTTGCTTGCTCGGTCTTTCGGAAGTGCTCATAAAGATAAAGTTGCGTGCGTGTGTTCATAGAAATGAGTGTGTATGTGAGCGTTTGTCATATATACTGTGTGATTCGCAAGGAAAAAGTCTTTTTTTAAGAAAAAAATATGGGTTCAAACAAATCTTAAATTACATAAATAGTTTGAAAAATATTGTTGTTTTTAGCTAGTGGAACCAAGAACGAGATATTTTGAAGCCACCAACTAGGGCCTTAGTGAACACCAGAATATAGATAGATGGAACGGAAGCAAAATCAGGTTCTCCAGTTTGCTGGCCCGGATCTCTGCCAACATTCGCCTTCCTTTTCTATTGTGCTGCCCCTTTTCTTTTGGTAAGCCAAACTTTGGCCCCCAAGCAAATGAGGGCCAAAATACATCAGCAAGGCCAAAATTTTGATTGACTTGTAAGCGCATATAACCAAGCTAGTAGCAAGAACCATGTATTAATGGAGCAATTGTTAAGGCATATTCTAATGGAGCTAAATACTCCCATTGTTCCAAAATATAGGTTGTTTTTTACTAATTTAAACTTTTCTAATTTGATCAAATTTATAAATAAAGTACATTAACAGACTTAATTAAAATAATCATGTAATAGCGTTAAATGTTGTGTCCATATTTAGATGCGTTATTGACTGCCAGCAGGTGCCAGCTTATGTATCTTCTAATTAACTTGCATGAAAAATGTTAATGGCCGACATAAAACAGTCTTATAGCCAGAAATTTTGACGCCATCAGATATACCCTTACTAGTACTGTACTTAGCTAGCCACGAAGAGTCAAAACATAAGTCAACAATGGTGTTTTCTTTGTGATCTAGTCATCACCATTAAAGCAGATCCTTGTCTTATCCAAATTATCCCCGCATCTCATCACACATATCTTCCATCCCGCATCCTTAATCATTATATTCCAATTGTTCACTAACCATTAGCAGTACATAAGTTGCAATCAACTATCCTAATAACATCGAACACCAAGAATGATATAAGGAGAATGTCATAAAACATTATAAGAGAATCAAACATCTTGACAACAAACCATAAGTTGGTAAGAAAATGGATGTTGCACTCTAGGAATAAAATTGCAGTTGAATGAACCAACAACCCTAAAATTGATCTAGGAATAGGACTCCATTCGGCACTAAAAAATAGCAAATACAAAGAATATGACAACATATACACACTCACAGCTATAAGTGGAACCCCCCAGGGGCACATGCCCTACTCATTCCTTTTCAATTTTATTATGTTTGGGTCTTTTCTCATGAGGCAACAAAAATCCAATATAAGTTTTTGTTCTAACAAGTATTTCATTAGGTTGCTAGGTATTGTGGCGTCGACCCATTTACGGTCTACAGAAGAAAGGCATGATTTTTTTTTTCTTGGATGATTATTAAGGGTATTAGGACACCTCAACTCTCAATAATTCTGTGTGTAATATTTATTAAAAAATGCTTTTGAATCTTGTCATGCACCTAACACTTGACTGTGTAACACAATGCTGTTACCTCATAAACCAAAATAATGGTGATGTCTCATCGATCCTAACTTTTAGGAAAATATAGGACCCTTTTTCCAAGTGACACTTTGTTTGGGGTTGATCCAGCCAAGATAATTGACTCATAATCTTTCTTCATTGATTAGATTTCACGCAAATAATCGTGGCCCAACTAGAGAGGTGATGGCGTCACAAAACTTTTAAAATAACACAATCATACTAAGTTGGGTGCTCCATCATATGTATATAATATGTACGACGATGTATAGTATTCATACCCGCCGGTACGTGGGGTGGGTTTATGTATAATGCTCCCTCTGTCTCCTAAACGTGTTTTGTCGGGACAAGATTTTGACCTACCATTACTTCATTAATAATAAATTTGTATAAGTAAATCATAATCGTAATCTAGTAACTTCAAATTTGTGTCACAAAAATTATGAATGAATATTAGAGAGTAATTGCTGATAAAAGTTCCTCCCAACGAAGCAAGGAACAAACCTTTAACCTTAAATGAAGGGACTAAACAAACATGATTTACCCGGCTGCTATGGAAAGCTACGGACAATGATCCGGAGTGACACTGGATGATGTGGTTCGAAAGGGAGCTTCCTTCCCGCCGGATGATGTGGTTCGAAAGGGAGCTTCCTTCCCTGAAAGGCCGAAACCGGCCGGCAAATGGAAGCGATGGAGCTAGCTGGTGGCCAGTGTGCAACGGTGCTGCACTTGCACCTCTGAAAAGACGAACGGCTAGCTCCTCGAAACGAGGAAGTTACAGGGGACCAGGCCAGGCGGCGCCCTGGCCAGATGCAGATAGCAGTAAGACCACGCACTTGTTTACTTCCCTCCAAACTACCAACTTTGACACTATGCAAAAAGAAGATTCACCATCACATCAAATTTGCGGTACATGCATGGAGTACTAAATGTAGACGAAATCAAAAACTAATTGCACAGTTTTGTTGTACTTTGCGAGACGAATCTTTTGAGCCTAATTAGTTAATATTTAGACAATAATTCACAAATACAAACGAAACGCTACAGTGTCGCATTTATGACAAAATGTCAATTTGGCACCTTCCAACTTAGGAAGTAAACAAGGACCAGCTCGCCTAGCTGTCCATGGATAAGTTTTCCTTGACGGATCATGGATAGATGGGATGCAGTGCAGGGATGACCTGCAGCAGCCATGCAGGCGCTGTAACTGCGACGTGACAGATCATGAGCCGCTGGGCTGGATGGCTGCTGGATCGGGCGGCCGCCGCAGGATCGGACGTGCATGCCCCGAGAAAGGAAAAGACGCCATAGATTAGCATTTCCGATCCGGTCGTCGAGGCGAGACTCAAAACGAACCGGGAGTTGCGAGACAAGACTCGACGTCCTCGGAAACATGGCACAGCTCTGCTACCTCTGGGCTCCGGCAGTGCCCATGTGGATATTACTTCACCCACTGGAGCTCCCCTCCGACGAGGCACGAAGCAGCCAGCTATATGCATTCAAGCCCTCTTGTCCATCCAACCAATGAACGAATCACGCCCCATCGAGCGGATGAAGAAATTTTGGGTGTGCCTGTTTGGTCCCATCGTGTTAAAGTTTAACACCCGTCACATCGAATGTTTGATGTTAATTAGGAGTCTAATTACAAAACTAATTGCACAGATGGAGTGTAATTTGCGAGATGAATCTATTAAACCTAATTAGCTCATGATTTGATAATGTGGTGCTACAGTAACCATTTGCTAATGATGGATTAATTAGGCTTAATAGATTCATCTCGTGAATTAGCATAGGGTTCTGCAGTTAGTTTCATAATTAGCTCATGTTTAGTTCTTCTAATTAGTATTCGAAAATTCGATGTGACATTGTTAAAGTTTAACAACTTGTATCCAAACACCTCAGAGAAATAGTTTCTTGTAAAGGTGCCATCGTGTTTGAAAAAAAAATGATTACAATGCCAAAGTATTCAAGGTCTCAGGCAAGTCCGGGGTATGGCAATCCGGGTAAGTGTCCATATAAGCAGATTTTGCATTAACTCGGTCTAGTTTTCAAGTACTTGGCAACTTTTATCGAAACAGAATTATCTAGTCAATTCACTTTTTTCTTAGGATAAAATGACCAGAATATCCTCTTAGAGCTATCTTCTAATATTCTTTTATAAGTATTCTTATATATAAGAGTAAATTGAAAAAGGTGTATTTCAAAATACGTAAAGTTCCAAGTATTTTAAAATAAATAAAATGGTAAAATAATAGTATTTAGAAATAAAGGTCGTTACCTGATCCTCAGCACAAATCAGTTGTACCGTACTATCCTTGGCACAAAAGAAATATTTAGGGTGTATTTGGATACACCCTCCTAAACTTTAGTACCTGTCACATCGGATATTTGATACTAATTAGCTGTATTAAACATAGGCTAATTACAAAACTAATTGCACAGATAGAGTGTAATTCGCGAGACGAATCTATTAAGCTTAATTAGTCCATGATTTGACAATGTGGTGCTACAGTAACCATTTGCTAATGATGGACTAATTAGGCTTAATAGATTCATCTCGCAAATTAGCACAGGAATATGCAATTAGTTTTATAATTAGCTCATGTTTAGTCCTCCTAATTAGCATCCGAACATCTGATGTGACACTGTTAAAATTTAGCACATCATATCGAAACACCCCCTTAGAAGCAACAAAGGTTCCAAAATTTTTTTTACAGCCCTACGATGTTGTTGTTCAATTGTTTCGGTCGTGAAAGCTCTTTTTTCGATTCGGTCGCTAGCTAGTTTACATTGGACAATTCCCTTTTATGGTTTGGTTGTCTTTGTCATCATTATCACAAAAGATTTTTTTAAAAAAATATTGCCTTTGTAATCTCTTGTGCAGAGCTCCGATCTGCAGGCCATGGCCATCGCTCGCGCTCGAACGCCGTCTTCGAGAGCGAGCGCACGGCGCAGTTTAGACTAGAGACCGTACGGACGCAAGGCAGTTGATGGGCTGGCCGGCCGCCTGGCCCCAGTGGGTAATTTACAACCAACAGCATTTCCTAGAGCCCAGAGATGATGATTCATCACAGTTCACCCCAAACCTTGGTCCGAGTTGAGTTTACACGGCGTGAAACTTCACTTAATCTTTTTTCTTGAAAAAAAGGAGCTGGCGTGTACACTCGAACACACAACTTTCCAACATTCCGAGCTGTGAAATGTTGTGCTCGCGTACCGAAACTGATACAGGATCGCATCCCTGTCTGTGAAGCAACAGACGCCTCGCGGTCGATCTTCACTCAGAATCTAGAGCATAGAAGTAGCCCGTTAGTAGGATCCAAGGGGAGTGAAGACAATCTTCCGAACCCAGATGCAAATGTACGTTTCTGACCCATTTCATGATGCAAATCTGCGCCTTCTCATGATCAACTAATCTTCATACTGAAAATTACTGATTTTTGTACCGTTCTTTAGTGTAGCTCCACTGTATTTGGTTGCACGTATGGTTATTGAACTGTGCTAGTGTATGGTGTGAGTTCGATTATCTGCTGCATCTGCAGATGCCGAACTGGGTTTTTGGGATGTTCCATGTTGGCATTTTGGCCTGTTGCTCCTGACGGCGTGATGCAACAGCATCAACGACGCCACGCTAAGAGTGAAGCTCAAATTGGCCATATCGCTGGTTATTTATATGACAGTGAATGCAAATATTTACTGTAGCATCATATCTGCTAATCATGGACTAATTAGGTTTAATAGATCCGTCTTGCGAATTAACCCTCATTTATACAATTATTTTTATCAATAGCCTATGTTTAATACTTCTAATTAGCATCCAAACTTGATCCGATATGATCCGGATTAAACTTTAACCTAAGGATCCAAACAGGCTAACTGACTATGTGTCCCCATCATGCGGAACCAGAGGGATTTGCTAGCAATTTCTGTTGCCTGATGGCTTTGATTCTGCTTGGCCTTTTCTCTGATGTGCTTGCTCCAACCCACCGACAGGGCCCGCTGCTCCGAGTGATTGTCGGGATGGATATCACTCGCCTTGGAATTCCCAACCAGTTAAGCAAGAATGGGTTGCTGATGGCAAGTTGCATCGTGTTCGTGTGTACGTTCATGGCTGCTGCTGCAGCTGGGGGGTGTGGCTTGCTACTCTGCTGGGGAGTAGACAAGATCACAAGATGATGCGTGCGCTAAACTGATACATACGGTATGCTGATTAGTTGCCACTTGTGAGCGTGACGGCCATCGACGAAAAAAATTTGCACGGTTTCAGCTAGCATCTACGACGGCAAACTGAGCTTTCAGAAACCGGCGAGTCGGCTCGTGTCAGAATCTATCTCTCTCGTTCCATTCTGAACACATCTCTGAAACTAACCGCACTCTTTCTCTCTCGTTCCTCTCCGATCGCGATACCCGACGCGCTTGCTTCTTGGGCCGCGAGAGGAGAACCCCAGCTGATCGCCTGATCCTGATCTTGTCTCGTCTAAAGAAAAAACTGAGAGAAGGAAGTCAGGTTGGCAACGACTGCTGCTACCACGCACCAGCACTAGTGCTTGAGAAGATCAGTCTAGCTCTTGCAGCTGCAGTGGATCATCTAGATCACTGCTCGAGTTGCTCCATTCTGGATAACCAGCAGGATACTAGCAATATCATATATATAAAAATACGACTGCATGGTGCAGTGTTTTCGTGGCCGTGATGACAAGCCAAACGACAGAACCAAGAATTCCCTGGTTCCGAGACCACTACTGTTGGTCACCCGAAAAGTCACAAGGCTCACAAGTCACGCACAAAGCTATGCTAGCCCCATGAACAAGACGCCCAATGCAATGCCCGCGGTACTATTCTATATTCAGGTTCTTGACTTTTGAGATTGCTGAACCGTCCCGTCATGAACATAAACAATCTCTATTTCCTTGTGTGCTTTTTTCCCTTTTTTTTTTCTCACTTGAGTGCCTTAGAACTACAAGTTCTATGACCATTGCTTTAGTGGTTAGAGTTAAAAGTTCTATCATCACTTAGGCATGAAAAACCGTACAAATCCTAGCATGTGCGCACACTTTCTCCTGATTCATATTACTCGTTAGTTAAAGGTGACATAATAAGGTTTGGCAAAGCTGCTCCTCCCTGCTCGACGAGATGACAGGCATCCAGGTGATACGGGACTAGCATCCCGTTGCATCGGCCATCCCTCTCTCTCTCTCTAGACGGGGGGACACAGACAGTGGTCCATGGCAAAGTGAATCCCAACTGCATCAAACAACCAGGTCACAGGAACCCGATTGAAGAGTTTGGACCGGAGCTGAGCGTGTGCATCACATGCCGGTCGGGTCAAAACAAAGAAAGGGACACACACACACACAGTTTACACTTTACAGCTGCATGTAAGATGTAGCAAACCATGGGAGCCCTCAAACAGCTGCTAAACTCTTAGTAAAAGGCAGCCGAAGATCACTTGAGCTCATGAACACAAAGCAACATTATTGCACACGACATACATTGCTAACAGCATATTCAGTCTGGGGAGAATTTATATATATAGTTGTGGAAGTGTATGCAAGTAACCCTTGTTGCATCAAATACAAAATTGGCAGCCACCTCGTATGGGCCCCGCCTGCAAGTGTGGGCCCACTTACCAGTGCCTACCTAGGCCTGCAACAGGGGAACTGCTTTGCCACCCTCTCTCTCGGAGTCTCATCAACACAACTGCCTTGAGGTGGCCATGGCCCTAGCAAAGCTAGATGATCACAAGGCCAGGACCCTCCCAAAGCAACCAACCAACCGACCCAACCAGCTCTCTCATCGATCTCTCTCTCTACAAGGCTAATCATAAGACTATTACAACACGCTACTAATAGCTACCACCACCATAACTGCAACTAGTACTAGCTATAGCCAGTGATAACGAACACCAGGGTGCATCAACAAGGTGCTTAGGCCAGAGGGGACCTGTGGGGGGCACCCTTCCTCCTGTTGCCGAGCGACAGGACGATCTGGGGGAAGAACCCTCCCCCTTTCTTCCTCTTCGCCGCCTGGCCGCGCCTCGCATTGCCACCATTGCCGACCCTAGTGTCACCATTGTCGCTCGATCCCCCGCCACCGCCACCACCATTGCCATAGTGCTGCGTCGGGTCCTCGAGGATCGAGTTCGGGGTGACCTGCCCGCCATCGGTGTCATCGTCGAGGTCCGAGCCGTCGACGCGGAGGTTCTCGAACCGCGGGAAGGCAAGGTGGTCCGGGTCGGTGGTGGCGCCGCCGACCCCACCGTAATACTGCACGATGTTGGACAGGTCCCCTCCCTGCATCATGACATGATCCACCTGCATACAAATCATATATTGCCATGCAATTGTCATGACGGGAATTCAGCATATCACGGTCACTGAACTGATGCATTATGGGTCATGGTGCAACACTCGTGACAAAGTCCATTGGTTGGTTTGTTTCACTGACCTTGCAAGAGAGGGAGCAGAAATGGAAGGGCTCTTGGAGGATCCTGTCACATGTCAGGCAGACGTTGCCGGAGCCCTTGAAGGGCCTGGACTGAGGCCTCGGCTTCAGGAAGATCACCTTGGCGCTGTTGATCGTGTAGGTCTGCAAGATCAGAGAGGAATTAACATGTCATCAGTTCATCACTTCGAATCTGCAAGCATTATCAGACTACAATAATAGCAGTGATACTGCATTGCTCAATCTGTTTCAGAAACGAAACTAAGAATCTTTTAAGCAAGGTGGCTAATTGTAAATTTGTAGGAATCACCTGAACATAGGAGCAGTCAATGAGCTTCTCGAGGTCGCCAAGGCGGACGACGTCATGGTACACGTAGCGTCGCACCTAATTTCACAAAAAAAACACATAAAAAGATGAAGTCATTGCCTCAAGATTCGTGTTAACTATGCTTATGTAGGCAATAATGCTGGGTTTTAAGAAAACTCTCGTGGTACAACAGCAGTACAACTCGATTGGGTAACAATGTGGCCCATGCTTTGACCGGCCGGGCAGTAGTACCACTCCAGTCGTGATCTTATCACGGGAGACCCGAAACCACGTGCAATGACAAAACTACCCTTGTAGGAGCTTGTCCTCTACCACAAAATCCAAGGCAGTACCGGGGGCATAACGGTAAAAACAGTCGAGGAGGGAGAGGAGGAAGAAGGTTTGGTCAGTAGCAATTCACTGTGGCCGCGAGTGAACAGTGCCGAGGCGAGGCCCCCCGGGAGGAACAGTACTGACGCCTCTGTTTGGTAAAAACGACAAGGCCACCCAGTTACCACGCGCGCGCAGGTAAAAATCTGGATGCCCCGGGGCGGTAACAATTCCTAGGCTGCCGCATTTTTACCACCAGCGCGGCAGGGGGGAGGACGAGCAGGAAATTTTGCTATACATGGCAAAACAGTTTGGATAACCAGGCCTATTAATGGAAGTTCGCACAAACAGCGGATTGTTTATGCAGAATCTAAGCAGAATTCTTCTTAGCATCCTAGGAAATGAGGTCATCATGCAAAGGGTAGTGGGGGAAAAAATTCAATTTACTGTCAGTTCACAGAATTGATTCATGTTGCTTGCGCAGTAACTTTGCAGGCAAGAGGATAAGATCAAGCACCCAAGGAAGGAAGCATATCCATAGCATTTGTGGAAGGCTGAAACACGAATGCTGCTGCTGCGGAATTTTTCATCGTGCAAGACCATGGCTATTTCCAGTGAAAAGGCCAAGCAAAAGCTAAGGGGGGCGGGCAGTAACTCCGCAGCTTTTGCCCCTCCACACTCACAGCAAAGTTACTCGCACCACCAACAAGTCCTGACCGGATTAGTTGCAAGAAAGGAGAAAGTGGCAGCAAGAAGACAAGGAAATTGAAGCGAGAGAGGAAGAACATGACGAAATGACTTGCATGCAAGAGAATTTCAAAGCCCCACCCAGAGAAAACTTACCCCTCCCTCACAGTCAATTCCATTTACCATCCAACCAATTTTTCCACAAATTAAAAGCATGGATTGGTTGTTTTATGCAAATCAATCAACCCCCAATTCAAAGCCTAAAAAGAGGGAGGAAATCAGTAGCTCCTATAGAATGCAAGAGAAATTTCTACCTTCCATCCACAAAATTGACCCCCAAAAAACCAGTTACATTTACCCCTCCAACAATTCCATCAATTTTCCATCATGAACAAGTAGGTAGAACTAGTAAGTAGCAGTCCAAAGCATGGAATTGTTTTTTTGCTCAAATTAGACGACAGTTACATGACCCAACAACAAGAATCATCATCCTCTAATCCAAGGCATGCATGAGCATGAAGCATGGCCCAAAACCTCGCAACGCGACAAAGGCGAGTACCCGAGCAAAGTACAAGGGGTGAATCGACAATTAGCGTAGGGGGGGGGGGGGGGTGAAGGAAGCCACTTTGTGATTCGACGAGGGCACGCAACAAATCAAATCGAAATCAAATCGGAAGGAAATTATGCTTAAACGGGGACCAAATCTTAAGCGAGGGAGGAGGAGGAAGGCGTCCCCGTGAAAAGACAGCACAGGACAAAAACAAAAGCGAGATACACCATCCCCCTCCTCCTCCCCCCAGTAGCTAGCATCTACCGCTAGGCTGCTGCTATACGGCATGAGGATGGATAATTTAAAATTAATTCGGCGAGATTCATCCCCCAGTGCACAGGAACCGAGGCGTCCGAAAGCTGCCGCTTTCTGCGTGCCCCCGCGTGGTGTCAATCCAAGCGGAGACCAGCAGCGAGAATTGCTAGTGTACTAGTGGAAATCGAGGAGGCAGATTAACAGAAACAGGTAGAGGGGACAGATGATCTGATGATCATGCGCCTCCGTGGCAGCAGATGATCCGGAATTGCTCGCGCATCTGCCGCCATGCAGGGAATCCGAGAGAGGGAGAGGAAAGCGGCGGCGGACCTGGAGGAGCGGGTGGTGGCGGTGGGCGGCGGCGCAGTGGGGGCAGATGCTGGCGCAGCAGGCGAGGCAGAAGATGTTGCGCTCGTTCTTCTTGTGGGCCTCGTGCGCGGGGCACGCCACGAAGAAGCTCTCCGCCACCAGGCCGGCAACCCACCCGGGCCTCATCCCCATCGCCGCCGCCGGATCTCTCTCCCTCGAGCTGCTTCTCCGCCGGGAAGGAACCGAAGCCCCCTCCTCCTCGTCGTCGTCTCGGTTTGGTGTGATCGCTCGGGCTCGGCAGGCAATTCCGCCTGTCCCCTCTCGCTCCCTCGCTGGGTTATTTTAGTAGCGGCGGCGGCGGTGGTGGTGTGCGAGAGTGCAAGGAGGAAGCCGAGGGCGTGCTGGTGGTGGTAGTAGTAGTACGTGTGGCTTGTCTCGTAGCTGCGCGTAGAGAGAGAAACAAGAGAGGGAATGCTTCCGTCCATTGGGGGACTATTTATAGGAGAGAGACAGGGAGACTAGAGAGAGAAAGAGGGGCGGGTTTATGGATGAATGGATGATGATGCTCCATCTAATGCAGTTCCCTAATGACTGCATTAGTGATTTTGAATTCACTCAGGCCATGCCATTTTCAAACCATTTTATGTACTACGTGCAGAGTGGAATTCATACCCGCATAAATAAAATTGATGTACCGTGCCATTTGAACTTTGAAGTTCAAAGTTGTTTTGGACGCCAATGAAAAGGGGAGGGAGAGCCAGAAGGCCTGCCTTTTTGAATTTTGATTCCAAGCAGGGTACCGTGCCATCCTGAATTCCTGCTTTACACTGCTCGTCTTGCATGGCTGGTTACCGCCTTGGACGCTAGCGTCGCACCGTACGCATTCTCTGGTCTTGCAGGCGTGACGCGGCCTGCCTTTCGCTTGCAAACTTGAGAGCCCCTCCCTCCCTGCTCCCTCCCATGATCCCATCCATCTCTGTTGGGTTGTTGCCTCGTTGGGAGAGCCGTAAGGGGAAAAAAAAAGGTTTGTCATCGTCACAGCATCTCCGACGGCCTATCCATTCTTGACTTCGTTTTACTCTCCGTGGAACTCGACAAAAAATTCTTCTCCATATTGAATTTTTGACTCTAACAAACTATCCATTTTTCACTCTCTTCAAATCCCAACAGTTAGGTTCCTCTCTAAAAATATATACTCTCCATCCACTCCAACAGCCTCTCCATTTCGCACTACAACAGACTCTTCATTTTGCACGCTCCATACTGACAATTACTTCGCATGGGACCTACAGTTTGGTAAAGCAAATTGACTTGCCAAAGACTTGCCATGTTTGGCAAGTGTGAGGGGAAGTTTGGCAAGTCGGATGGGATGTAAAGTTAGATGGTAACTCTATTGGATCACGATTTCCTTAAATTGTAGCTCGGTAAAGTTGAATAGGAACTCTCCTAGAGTTGCCCTCGGATGATGAAGCCAAATGGTTTCTGCTCGTGCTCATGCTCCACGTTCACCCCGCACAGATTGTATACGCTGCCATGTCTGGAGACACGCATCATTGTTTTCACGGCCGTATGATCGAGTGTCAAAATGGCTCGGAAAGGGGCCACTGATTACGCTGAAGGTTAATTATCTCGTAAGATATATGCAGGTGAACATGTATACATATGTGATGGAGATGGCCGACTAGGCTAGGTAGCTAGGACGTGAGAGTGAGACAGATCAGGGTGCCAAGCTAGCTAAGCCATCTACTGGAGTAGCAGCTGCAGCGCTAACGATCGATGTCTTGCTGCTTGTCTTTGGAATTTGCCTAGCTACGCTGCATGCCTGCGTGTCTGCATGGCTAGGGTGATGGGCAACACGCTGCAGGGCATGCACCTCTGCTAGATCCAGGGCATTGTACAAACAGTTTTTTACCTCTCCACCGTTAGAAAAGGTTAAAAATGGAACCTCTCTGATGGTGTCGCGCTTTTCTCGTGCCGTGAAAATTCTGTCCAAAAGTCCTACAGGGTTATGTGCATCGTAATCATGCATCGCATGGTGGCTTGCTGAATTATCCACATCCACATGTGGCTCGAGAATTTTCACACGAGGGAGGAGAAGCCCACTCATACCAGCGCTCGAAATCACCCGTGCATTCCCCCATGTGGAAGGCCATGGCATATTGGCATGAGTATGTCGTAGCAGAATAAAAAATATACCTGCCTGGATGCCTCCTATCCATCCGGTGCAACGGCACGATGCAGACGGCGGCAATGCAAAATTGTAACTTGCTCTGTTGCTTGGTTAGCGAGGATTCGAAGAAGAAAACGACCGGGCGGATATTCACACATATGTACCTACACTCGAATATATCTTTCCCGTTTTCCCGTCACATCAAAGGTGCAATCCTAATATTTGAAAAAAAAATCCACAAAAGAATGCAATTCTAAAAATTTGATATAACTGCATATCTAATTTAAGTGGTCATATTTGATTTCCATAAAAAAATTAACGTGGCTAAAAAATTAAGGTACGAGAACCTTTTCACCACTAATCTGTTGGGAAAAAAAATAGGATTGTACTCTTGTCAGAATCACAGGATATACAGGTAGCGGCATGTGCATGCATGTCCTTATGAAATCAAGACATAAACAGGGACAGGGACGGTCGTGCTCCGGCAGGTCGTAGATGCATGGAGCTTGGCTCACACCTACACACCTAGCTCCAGTAGCACACTTGATGCTGACAAGGAAATGTGTGCACAAAGAGGGATGAAGAATCGTGCACATGGTGCCTTTCTCGTACTCTACCCTATTCCTTGTGAGGCCACACCGACCACCGCCGTGCAAGACATATCTAAGCTCCAAATTTGTGTGCCAAGTTGCACGGGTAGATCTGGATTTATTGGCGGGGAAGCTCCAGACAATTTTTAGAACAGTTGAAAATCAAAAATGAGTCGACAAGAACAGGAGCCCATTAAGGCCCACTACGCTGTCCTTGGGCTGCGGGACGAGAGCCATAACAAACGACAAAAACATTGGGCACCAGTTTGTCCATGGGCTGCTATATCTAGAAGAATGATCGGCAAATAAAAATAGCGCTTTTCTTCTAAGTAAAAAAAGAAGGAAAAAAATCCTTGCCATAAAAAAGTAGAAAATTCCTCATCTCTTCAGCGCGTTCCATCCGGGCCGTCGATCTGCCGCGTGTAGACACGCAGCCACGCGGTGAACGTGTACGTACACGCTCGCGCGTGTGCCCAGTGCTCGCACATGGCCCTCTGTCCAGTGGGGCCAGCTACCTGCGGACGCGCGGCGGCAAAGCGCGCGCGCACGCACGATGCCGTTCTCCAGCAAGTTTTGCTCAGTGATGTGACGGTGGGGCCCACGAGCACGCAGCGACATGAGGAACTGAACCAGAGCGGCCGGCACGCATGGATGTCGATCGATCATCAGATCATCATCGTCGTCAGTTCAGAAGTTCAGAGCGCACTAAATAGAAAAGAACCTGCGAAAAAGGCTACTCTGATCACCTTCATAACCACGAGCTTAAAGCTGGCTTCATTGACGCATGATCGATGATTTGCTAGCAAAGCTACGTGCTCCCCTGAATTGGTTCCAGTTGGATGGGATGATGATGACAGGATGTGATGGTGTGGTTTCTCACACATGTTTCTCTCGCGCATGGTGTGGTCGTCGTCTTCGTCGGCCTCAGATCACCACCCAGCTGTCTGTCCAAGTAGTACTGTCCTTCATTCAGAGGCAGAACTATCAAGTTTCAACACCCTAATGACGATCCTGTGAGCTCTTGAATTCCCGCATCCATGGTGGCATGCGATCCGTACGGTTTGGACATGACGTGTTGTCGTCCCTATCGAACTGAAGCTCTGAAAACTTTCGGCCTGAAAGAAAAGCTGCGGAAACTGGATGGATGGGTGCTGCATGTATGCCAGCTGCTGCTATGCCCCGCCGGCCGGCCAGCCGGCAGACCGGCCACCAGGCGGCAGCACCTCGCTGCATAGTGCGTCTCTTTGACCGTGGCCTTGGGTCCATCTCCAGGCACTGCCGGCTGCCGCCGGTCGCCGGCCGGCCGGTCGGCCAAACCAAGGCCACAGGCAGACCAGACTTCGATGGTGACTGGCTGACTGCATCCAAGAACATGGATCGCAGTTTCTGTATCGTCTTAACTCTGAACATCAACACGAGGCGTTTGGTTCCAGCCGCGAAATTTTAGCGCTTATCACATCGAATGTTTAGATATTAATTAGAAGTATTAAACGTAGACTATTTACAAAATTCATTACACAAATGGAGGCTAAACGACGAGACGAATCTATTAAGCCTAATTAGTCCATGATTTGATAATGTGCTGTTACAGTAAAATATTTGTTAATGATGAATTAATTAGGCTTAATAGAGCCTCCATCTGTTCAATTAGTTTTATAATTAACTCATATTTAATCCTCCTCATTAGTCTTCGAATATTCGATCCCCTAAATCATATATACATGCGTACGTAGTACAGTAGTATGTTACTAATCTACCATCATATATCTGTGAAATGCACGTAGCATTTCTTGCATCGCGGCCAATGCGAAGAAGTTTGAGATCCTGTTTAGTTCTCTTAGTCCATGAATTAAACTTTAATCTCACCATTGGAACCAGTTCCATGAACTAGAATGGATTAAAGTCTGTAAATGCTGTTGAAAAAAATACTTTTACCTTTTTCCTTTCTTCCCTATTCTTGGTACCCTGCGCTGCGCCGCACCTCCTGGCGCCAAGTGCTAGCGCTAAATTTCCTGGCCACCTCTTCCGGCACGCAGGCGGGCGGTGGGCGACGGACTGCTGCATCCATGATGGGGATCGTTCAAGGACCTAGGACCCGGTACAAATCGAGCAAACTTTTTCAGATTCCTGAACCAAAGCTTTGAAAATGCTAGCTAGCTTTCCGGCCAGGCCAGGCGAGGCAGGAGGAGACGGATCGGCAAGAAACAGCTCGCATAGCAACCAAAGATGCTGCTGCGGCTGCCCGCGAACAGTTGACAGTGGCAGCAAGCAAGCAAAGCAGCATCGATCGCCATGATGGCGCCTGTCCGAGTGCCTTCCTGTCTCGTGATCCGCCTGTCGAGGACTCCTCCTGCAGCCTCTCACCGTCGTACCGCTGGGCGGTGGCGCCTTCTGGGCTCTGGCCTGCTGCGCGCACAGGCGTTTCAGCAAATTGCCGTCGTCCATGTACACTGGACTACTCCGAGACCTTTCCAAAGCTTGGATCGGGGCACAGGCTGATTTACACTGAACGCACTTTATTTAACATCTGGATGATGGTCTAGATTACAGAGGCTGGAACATGGAAATGTGGACGGTTATCATCGAGTTCGTCACAGCAACATTTACCAGGGTTCGCAGACGGAGCAGGAAACTACAGTACTCCAGTAGTGTGTTCATGGCAGTGCGCACGCAGAATGTAATCAGTGTACGTGGTAAGCACTTTTAGACAGGCCCAGAGAGACATCAGTCCTCAGGTACAGTTAGGTGCAGGCCGGCACTCGGCAGCAGCGTTCACATCTATCGCGTAGTACGTGTTTGTTACGCCGCCAGCCGTAACGGTCGCCAAGGCAGGCTCCACTCCCATTCCGATGGCTGCTGCAGCTACCTGCTGCATGTCGTCGACGTCGTCCTCGTCGGCCATGGGTGAGCTCGGCGGCCTGATGCAGGAGGAGAGGGAGGGGTGCTGGTGGTGGAAGGTGGGTCGTGGAATCTCGCTCTCCGTGATCTTCTTGGCGGTGCCTGTTGCATGGAGGCAGCCATTAATGACTGCCAATGGTTGGGGGACAGCCGCTATTCCTATCAGCCTATGGCCTTCTCCCTCTCGAGCGCCGTGCAAGCAAGTGGTTGGTTGGGCGGGAGCTGTGGCGCAACACCACACCACACCAAACCCTATGCATGATTGACCGGTGAGGCGAGGAGCCGAGTGGAGAGTGTACTCCTAGAGCGCCGTGCAGCTGCAGCATCTCCCACCAGTGGCCAGTCGTCAGTTTGTGGAGCTAGCTGATCCAAAGAGAAGCAGGCTAGCTGTTAGTGCAGTGGGTGCATCTCACCAGTCCGGCCAACTGGCCAAGGCTGAAGGCGCGGTGTCGCTAGTAGTAGTGGACTGTACTACAAGCCATGGCCCATGCTCCAGGAAGCGAGCAAGCATGCAGAACACTCTGTACTGCCCAAGCCCAAAGCACACGCCACACAACAAGGTCCAGTCTCCATCCCGCAGCGTCAAGCGCCTTGACGCCGATGTCGCACGCTAAACACATTTTCAATAATCAATCAATAGGAATCCCCATCACACGATGCCCTCGCGATCTCTCTCTCAAAAGAAAACAAAAAGAAATTAGCCTCACAATCCCTTGACAGTTGACACCGTGCCGTGATCTCATGGCCCGACGGGGTATCAGCTCCGTAGACTCCGTCCACCGAGATGGTGAGTTGCTGACAGTGACACTGGGCATGGACGACTGCCTCTGTCCGTGACCAGCAGGTCCGCTTCTTCTCTGCATATGGCACGTTTGTAGCACGATGCATGTGGCAGCGTTGTAGAATGGAAACGCGTACTCCCTCTGTTCCAATATAAAGGACGTTTTAGTCTCTTGGGGGAGTACCAAGACCACCACCAAATGACATGCATACTCCTACAATTGCAATCATTACATGTGCAGACATCACAATGCATTCACTTACTTTTGCTTGTACAATTTTCATTAAACAAATGAACATTTTACCAAAACATAATTTTACAGCTGGCGGGAGCCAAACTTAACGCCAAAAATTAAGAGAAGCAACACAAACAAATTTAAATAGCCATTCAGGCGCCATATTTAACTTCTGGGCTACTAAAGCTACTGCCTCACTGCCCACAACTCCTCCAAACCATTCACTCGCCATGGCCCTTGACTTGAATGCAACTCTAGATGAGGAAGGAGATGAGGGGCCTGATCTCAACGAGCCACCTGCAAATGAACAAGATAGGAGTATCCATGATCCCTTGGAAGCAGTTGGTGCAAGCGAAATAAAAAGAGGTGATTCTTTACTTGCCCTCCTCCTTCAACATGCAGTTTAGTATGATGACTCTTGTTCTTTTTCTCTCTCTTCCCTGTCTCCTAAAATGAGTTTGCTTGGATTCTGTTTGTCTTTTCTCTATCTCCTAAACTGATTTTGTGAAGGTAATTTGATGCCTTACTCCTATTGGATTTCAATTTGGTGTAGCCTAAGGTTATTTCCTGGATTCAATAGAAGTGCAAAAAATTTTAATCTACTAAGAGTTGCATCTAACCTCACCATATGTTTTGTTGCTTCTACAAAAAAATTGGTATACCAAATGCTTTTTTAGCATCTTGTCCAAAATAAACAGTGCTGACAGGGAGTACATTTCATAGGGGTGGATAACTCATAAGTGCAATTGACAGCTGCCCGCCCATTTTCTTTAAATGAACAAGAAGGAAGCGTACATGCAGGTGAATATTTCCAGGAGTTCAAGATATTTAACGAACATCAATTCTCTACAATTAAAGGGCTATCTTAGAATGCTCATTTCAGTAGCACAAATAAAGTGGTGTGTTTATGTTTGTCACCTGAAATTATTTTTTGTAGCATGTGAGAATGCCTTTAGTGGTAGAGCAGATGCCTTACCTGGCCTCTTTGATGATGCACCGGTTCATAATGTTTTCCATCCCTTTGACTTGAATCTTCCTCAACAGGGCAGTGAACAAGACAACCTACTGACAGGTGATTATTTCCAATTAGTGACTTGAGCATACACATATGTTTGCTAAAAAGAATCATATTTAATGCATTTGTGCACATCCTAGGCAAAATTATTAATTGTGTGCATATCTGCAGCTGTGCAGCATATGATCCAAATAAAAAGGTCTTACAACACATTTATCCAGGTCAACAAGATGCCTTGGATGACCTCATAGAGGTGTTTGGTGTGTACGCTGAAACTGTAGACATCGCCTTTGATGAAGAGGAGTTGTCGGACTCAGATGGTGAAGAGAATCAGCAAACACATGACGACGAAGACAGTGCCCAAGCACATGATGCTGAAGAGGATGAGCAAGCACATGATGGTGTAGATGATGACCAAGCAAATCATGATCAGGCCCCACATAGATTGAGGAATTTGACAGAAAGACAAAGACAAGACATATTTGAAGATTTGCTTCGGAGCACTAACAATGGAAAATTAAAAAGAAACACTACAACTATTATTGCTGAAAAGTACAATGCCCGTGTACGTACCATACAACGTGTATGGAAGAGAGCAAAAAATTGTTGGGCACAGGGCATACTAGTTGATGTTCAGAGTTTGAAACCTAAGAACTGCGGCCGTAAAAAAGTTCAAGTGGATGTCTCTAGAGTTCCAGATATTCCCCTAAGCAGAAGGGGTACTATAAGCTCACTTGCAAATGCTCTAGGTGTCCATAAAAGCAATCTGCATAGGGCATTCAGGCAAGGATTGCTACGACGACACTCCAACTCACTGAAGCCATATTTGAAGGAAGCAAATAAAAAGGCTAGGCTGCAGTGGTGTCTCTCTATGCTAGAACCAAGTACGCTGCCAACTAATCCCATGTTCAGACACATGAAAAATATAATTCACACAGATGAGAAGTGGTTCGATGGGACAAGAAAGAATAAGAAGATGTACATGGCTCCAGATGAAGAAGACCCCCACAGGACAGTGAAAAACAAGAATAACATTGATAAAGTCATGTTTTATTCTGGAATTACACAGCCTAGGTTTGATGCTGAAGGTAGATGTTATTTTGATGGCAAGTTAGGCTGTTGGCCTTTTGTCCGTGAGGTAGCATTCTCGGCCATGTTTTATTCTTGTTTCGATACATAAGAATCAATACAACTATATTCTCATAAGAATCGTTCTACTTTCAGGAACCGGCACAAAGAAGAAGTGACAATAGGCCTAGGGGCACACCTATCACGAAGACAATGAAGGTTGATAGACAAACAATGAAATCTTATATGATCACAAAACTTCTTGAAGCTATACGCATTCGTTGGCCTCAAGAAGATGCTAACGAGATAATTTGGATACAGCAGGACAATTCTCCCTCACATATCCACGCCGATGATCCTGATTTTAAAACAGCAGTTGCCCATACCGGCCTGGATATACGCATAATGAATCAACCTGCTAATTCTCCTGATATGAATTGCCTAGATCTTGGTTTCTTTGCATCTCTTCAGTCGATGACGGATAGAACAACATCTAGAAATATGGATGACATCATCGCAAATGTGATCAATGAATATGAACACTACAACCCTGTTATTCTAAATAGGGTATTCCTGACGCTACAAGGATGCATGATTGAAGTTATGAAAGATAATGGAGGGAATAGGTACAAGATCCCCCACATGAATAAGCCGAGGCTGGAGGCAGCAGGCATGCTTCCCAAATATCTTAGTTGCGACAGGGAGATAGTTCAGAAGGCAATTGAGTTGTTGAACAACTAATCGAATTGTTTGTTAAGCTTTTGAGGTGTGCAGCAACAATGGGATATGGATGTCTAGCTTTTGAAGTGTGCAGCACCAATGCAATATGGATGCCTAGCTTTTGCTTAATGTACTGCTATTGTGATGTGTGTACTTGTAAATATGTTTAGTATCTTGTAATCCTAGTGGAGGCGAAGGAAAGCCTTTTGTTGCATGTATAAAAACTAGTTTGGTTTCTCTGAATTCCTACTTACTTATTAATCGTGTTCATGCATTTTCTGCCACTAAAAACACCATCTATTCGTGCATATATTTACTTCACTGCAAAAACAACAGTATGCTGCGTTGTTCTGGTGACATTGAACTAACGAAATATAGTTCTTAATGTTTAGATAGCGGAAATCATAACTGTCCCAAAAGCTAACAAAATATAGTTTTTAATGTTCATATAGCGGAAATCAAATAGTGGAAATATAGTTCTAAATTGCAGGTACCTTCATACCCAAAAGCGAAAACACACAAAAGCAGCACATATTTGTACAAATAATATGCAGGCATCAGAACTAGTTATGGGTGTAGATAGAAGTGAGGAGAACCTTGATCCAGGGGATAAAGACTTCCCTGTTGGCCTCTTCGATGCCGGTAAGGCATTGTTCCATGTACTGCACCATCTCTTCGGTCATTTCGCCGCCGGCATCAGCGGTAGCTTTGGTTGTGCCTGCCTCCAAGGCCACCTCACCGGTTGCAGCAAGTCGATGGCCAAAGGCCCCTTGACCTTGGCGGAGCACTGGACGGTAGCTCTCCTCCAGCTCACTATCTTCAACTTTTGAGTCGAGAACGTACAATTGTCCCTCTGCGTCCAAACGCAGACGACCATGTCCGACGTGCTTTGGACTCCCACAGCAGTCGCAGCTCCCCAAGTGGCGAGGGCAGGTGCCTTCACAGCCGTCCTCCTCCGCCACAAGGTGCTTTCGGATCAGATTGCAGCTGCAGCACCCCAAAATAGGAGAGTACCTGACATCGTCGCCGCCCCCCCCACCTCCACGATGTGCTTCGGGCTCCCATCCCAGCCACAGGTGCCTGTGTTGGGACCGTAGCTGCCGCCGTCGCCTCCGTCTCCCACCTTCAGGGCGACCTTGGGGGCCACATCGCTGCCATCCCCCACCTTTAGGATGAGCTTGGAGGCCGCATCACCATCGCGGCCAACCTTCAGGCTGACCTTGGACGCTGCATCACCGCCGCCCCCAACCTTCAGGGCGACCTTGGAGGCCGCATCGCCGCCCCCCACCTTCAGTGCGACCTTGGAGGCCGCATCGTCATCGCTTTCGCTGCTGCTGCTTCTCAGCTTTGTGCCACGCTGCTTCGACCTGGTACGGCGCCGGATCCAGGCTAGGCGGTTAGGGAAACGACGACGGAGCCGCGCAGCGCCAACCATGCCTGATGCGCTGTAGTTGACGGGGTGGCGGGGGGAGATCGCATACCGGGAGATGTGGTGGTGGTGGAGATGGAAGGAGATGGGGAGGCGGAGGAGATGGGGATGAGGAGAGGAGACGGAGAGGGAGGGGCGTCGGGGCGCAGTCGTCGGCTCGCCGACGGTACGCCAGGGCACCGCGGCGCCAACAGACGACGGCACTACGCAGATCGGCGGAGGCCGCCGCCGCCTTCCACACCGGAGAACGAGGGAGGAGGATTCGCGGAGGAGGGAGGAGGATTCGCGGAGGAGGGAGTTCGGCGTGAGCGCGGCCTCGCGCAGCTCGGGGAGGCGCGGCCTCGTGCAGCTCGCGGAGGCGGAGACGGATGTTGTGCGTGCCCGCCGTGAGAGGAGATAAGGTTCCGAGATTTCTTTATGTTCCCATCACTTGGTTTGTCTTTTTTTTTTGATGCAGCTTGCTTTCTCTTTATTCATGTAGTGGACGACATTGACAGGTGCTGACTCCCCTACTACGTACAGGCTGCCAGGGCTAAACCGTCTTTTATTTTGAAAAAAACTTTCAACCCTCAAACGTCCTTTATATTGGGACGGAGGGAGTACATCCCATCATCTCCTACGCCCATCGCAAGGTTGCTGAGCAGGGTCGTACTCTCTCCGTTTCAAATCATAAGTCATTTCAAACTTTCTTAAAAAGTCAAATCATTTTATGTTTGATCAAAATTATAAAGAGAATCATAAAATTTTATGTCACCGAATACATATACTATGAAAATATATTTAATGAAGAAAATACTTATTTGGTATTATAAATGTTAGTACTTTATAGTATAAATTTGATCAAACTTAAGATCCGTTGTTGGAACGAGTCCAAATCGTTTCCCTTTGTAGTTGTAGGCTTGTTAGCTTGTACTCCACGCCACGCCTTGTCGAAGCTTTCCTATCCTAGCTAATCACTCGTAATCTCTCCTAAGCTAGACAAAGACATCGTCTTTTTTCCCCTTAAAAAAACAACAATAAAGTAGGGAACACATGCACATAGACGGATAGACTAACGTGGATGAGAACGATTTGTTACAAGCATCACGCAGAATTGCAAAGAGGAGCGCGGTCACGAATTTGACACTCCCGCTACTTACCGTGTTACCAACTTACCATCTCGATGCACTCTAATAACCTCCTCGTGCATTTTATCTTGCCCGTGAAGCAAGGTAAATAAACGAAATTTTGGTTGAATCCAACCCAACGCATTTCGATCCAAGTAGACGTTACAAAGAACAGGGAGTTCTCCAGAGTTGGAGTAATTTTTTTTAACCATGGATGAAGTTCTCCAAAGTTGGAGTAATTTTTTTTTAACCATGGATCAAGCTCCCCGAAGTCAACATCTGAATTTCCCGTCCACGATCACGATGCCCGCCAGGCTTTCCCAAATCCCACCTACCAACCACACACCTTGGGGGAGTCCGCACGATTGAGAGTCAATCCCGACACATTTGCGGAAACCCCCTCCAACTCCGCGCTCCGCTTCGAGCCGCCCCCTCGCCTCTCCTCCCATCACTGCCCGTCGCGTCCCTCCCACCTTCCCAGCCCCCACGATTTCCGTTCCCCCCCTCCCCGAACATTTCCCACCGCGGTCCGCCGCCCGCTGTCGACGGACATGGCCCACCTCCAGCTCACGGCGCTCGCCGGCGGCGCCGACGACGAGATGGAGGAGGTCGCGCTGCTGGGCTCCTACGACGAGGAGGCCGGGGTAGCGGCGGGGGATGACGCCGGCATGCGCCGGGTGCAGGTGCGGGTCGCCGGCATGACGTGCTCCGCGTGCACGGGCGCCGTCGAGGCCGCGCTCTCGGCCCGCCGGGGCGTGCGGAGGGCGGCCGTGTCGCTGCTCCAGAACCGCGCCGACGTCGTCTTCGACCCCGCGCTCGCCAAGGTGCGTCGGCTGGCTGGCCCCGTGATCCCCTCCCCTCGCATCCCGTTGCTCCGTCAACGTCGCCCTCGCGCGGCCCCCTCGCTGGAATTTTTTTTTGTTTTTCTCGGGCTGTAGTAGCTCTGAATTGAGTGGATTTCTGGCGCTGCGCTCGGGAATTGCGGAGCCCGGGGGCGGGAAATTGAGCTGCGGCCTGTTGGTTAGGGTGGTTACAGTGGGTAATGGTCCGTGTCTGCTTCGCTTTGCTGCGTTTAGAGGAGCTTCCGAAGTTGTCGTTTGATCTGGTGGTTAGAATCCGTTTGATCTGTTGTATTAGTGTTTCCTGTGTTTGGAAGCAAAATCACTGGGATCAACGGCCATGTGGATCACAGCTGCCCTTAACAGGAATGCTGAGAGGTTTTCGAAATTGATTTTGATTAACAATCCCCTAGGAGCATTTGTCGTGATGGACTGATATTTTAGTCCAAGGAAAATAGATGTATTCGTTTTAAATAGCACAACTGTTTACTACAGTAGCAACTAACTTCCTTTTACTTTAAGTCTCTGCAATGGCACCAACATGAAGTTTTCTATATAAAATTCATCAGGATTTTGTTTTACATTTGATTTTTTTTAATGCAGGATGAAGACATCGTAGAAGCGATAGAGGATGCTGGGTTCGAAGCAGAAATTCTCCCAGACTCTACTGTTTCTCAGCCAAAATCGCAGAAGACTTTGTCCGGCCAATTTAGGATAGGGGGAATGACTTGTGCAGCATGTGTGAACTCGGTTGAGGGGATCTTAAAAAAACTGCCTGGTGTAAAAGGAGCAGTTGTTGCATTAGCGACTTCATTGGGGGAAGTTGAGTATGACCCTTCTGCCATTAGCAAAAATGAAATTGTTCAGGCTATTGAGGATGCTGGTTTTGATGCTGTTCTGTTACAAAGTAGCGAGCAGAACAAGGTTTTATTAAGTGTGACTGGGTTGCATACAGAGGGAGATGTAGATGTATTGCATGATATCCTGAAGAAAATAGAAGGCTTGCGTCAGTTTGGTGTAAATTTTGCAAACTCAGAAGTTGAAATTGTTTTTGATCCTGAAGTAGTTGGGTTGAGACAGATTGTAGATACCATAGAGATGGAAAGCAATGGCAGACTGAAAGCCCATGTACAGAATCCATATTTACGAGCAGCTTCAAATGATGCACAAGAGGCCTCTAAGATGCTTCATCTTCTTCGCTCTAGTTTATTACTAAGTGTAAGTTTATTCTTCCCTGCTATCCTAAGAGTTTTAAATTTTATGGTTTTCTCAATATGTGTTATTTGAATATCATAAATACCATTTGACAATAATCTTTGTGTGTTACTCGTATACTGACTCTCCACTGTTTCCTTGCACCAGATTCCTGTATTTTTCATCCGCATGGTATGCCCTCACATACCTCTTATTAGTTCATTCGTACTCATGCACTTCGGACCATTTCGTATAGGAGATCTGCTGAAGTGGATTCTGGTGAGCATGGTACAGTTTGTTATTGGGAAACGGTTCTATGTTGCAGCTTATAGGGCCCTAAGACATGGCTCAACAAATATGGATGTCTTAGTTGTTATTGGCACTACTGCTTCATATGTCTACTCTGTTTGCGCACTTCTTTATGGGGCATTCACTGGATTTCATCCTCCAATATATTTTGAAACGAGCGCAATGATAATCACATTTGTGCTATTTGGGAAGTATCTTGAGGTTCTTGCAAAAGGAAAGACATCAGATGCTATCAAGAAGCTTGTAGAGCTTGCTCCTGCTACAGCCCTTCTTATTCTGAAGGACAAAGGTATCTGTCCAAACTGTGCAATCACTTGCAATAACTACGATTAGCAGATATAGAAAGCTCATACATGTAGTGTCCATATTTAAAATTCTTCTCATTGATTGTGCATCCCACCTTAACTTTGTTGAGCCTATCACACACATACACTTAAGGAATTTTCAGTTTTTCACTGTTGGCTGCACACATCAACTTAAAATATTTCCTCAAATGCAGAAGGAAAATATTCAGGCGAGAAGGAGATTGATGCATCATTGGTACAACCTGGTGATGCCTTAAAAGTGCTTCCTGGTTCAAAGGTTCCTGCTGATGGTTTCGTCATTTGGGGTACAAGCCATGTCAATGAGAGTATGGTAACTGGTGAATCTGTTCCTACCTCCAAGGAAGTATCCAGTCCAGTAATTGGAGGCACAATGAACTTGCATGGTGTGCTTCATATACAAGCAACTAAAGTAGGATCAGGGACAGTTTTGAGCCAGATAATCTCTCTTGTTGAGACTGCCCAGATGTCTAAGGCCCCTATTCAGAAGTTTGCTGATTATGTAAGTACACTTCTCAATCCCTTAGATTGTAAAAATGCCTTGTAACTCTGTGTTATAATCTTAAATCTGCAAAGCTTTTTTTTTGGGCAACTTAGTTCTACTTTTGAATTGATGTTTATGCCTATACTTGTTAAAACACACTGATTATCTGTTCTGTTTTAGTATTTGTAGTGCCTTGTAGAGGAATTTAAATTACTTATGCCAAATTTTTTTGTTTACATTCCTTGTTACTGTGGGTATAAATTTCTTATGCCAAACACACTGAGTATACTTTTGTTCCTTTATGAACACCTGTAATTGAATGCTGACATTAACAATGATAATTTTAGGTGGCCAGCATTTTCGTTCCTATTGTCATCACCTTGTCCTTACTGACATTCTTTGCATGGTGAGTTTCAGCATCTCTGAGGTCGGTACTCAGTTACTGTGGGTATAAATTTCAAGTTTCTGACTCATACATTGTTGTCTTTTCTAGGTTTCTATGTGGATGGTTGGGAGCATATCCAAACTCATGGTCTGCTGAAACTAGCAATTGCTTTGTTTTCTCCCTCATGTTCTCCATATCTGTTGTGGTGATTGCTTGTCCATGTGCTCTTGGTCTGGCAACGCCAACTGCGGTTATGGTAGCAACTGGAGTTGGGGCTAACCATGGAGTACTTGTGAAGGGTGGAGATGCACTGGAGAGAGCTCAGAATGTGAAATATGTTATTTTTGACAAAACTGGAACACTGACCCAAGGAAAGGCTACTGTAACAACAGTGAAGGTTTGTTCAGGAATGGACCTGGGGGAGTTCCTCACATTGGTAGCTTCTGCAGAGGTGAGATGAACAAAAAATGGGCATTGCATTAGTTTATTATGCTTCTTCCAGCAAAGTGCAAAACTGCTAACCTTATTTTGGTTCTGTAATTTAGGCAAGCAGTGAGCATCCACTTGCAAAAGCTATCTTGGATTATGCATTCCACTTCCATTTCTTTGGCAAACTTCCCTCAGGAAAAGACAGCATTAAGAAAAGAAAAGAAGAGATACTTTCTCAATGGCTCCTGGAAGCTGCAGACTTTTCTGCCTTGCCTGGCAAAGGGATCCAATGTTGGATCAGTGGGAAGAAAATTTTGGTGAGTTGTAGGATACAACTATCCTTTACTGGACACCTTCAAATACTTGAAGGATAGACTTGACTTGTGTGTTGAGGATAGACTTGACTTAGCGAGTCAAATTCTTGTGTTAATATGAAACGGGTATATTGATGCCTAAATATTTATGCAGGTGGGGAACCGTGCTTTGATAACTGAAAATGGGGTAAACATTCCTGATGAAGCTGAACATTTCTTGGTAGACATGGAGCTGAGTGCAAAAACTGGTATTCTCGTTGCATATGATGGTAGCTTCATTGGCTTGATTGGGATAACCGATCCTTTGAAGAGGGAGGCAGCTGTTGTTGTACAAGGCCTGAAAAAGATGGGTGTTCATCCAGTTATGGTCACCGGGGACAACTGGAGGACTGCACAAGCGGTTGCAAAGGAGGTCGGTTTTAGTTACAATGTTTTACTGCTAGCACCTGCATTTCACTCTCAGTACGTGCTGATCCTTTTTACTGAAATGTTTGATATTATTGTGCTTCTGCAGGTAGGCATCGAGGATGTGAGAGCGGAGGTCATGCCAGCCGGAAAAGCCGACGTCATCCGTTCGCTCCAAAAGGACGGCAGTGTAGTCGCAATGGTCGGAGATGGCATCAATGACTCCCCTGCCCTGGCAGCTGCCGACGTTGGGATGGCCATCGGTACTGGAACCGACATTGCCATCGAGGCAGCTGACTACGTGCTGGTCCGGAACAACCTGGAGGACGTTATCACCGCGATAGACCTCTCGAGGAAGACGTTCAGCCGGATCCGGTGGAATTACTTCTTCGCCATGGCGTACAACGTGGTGGCCATCCCCGTGGCCGCTGGTGCGCTGTTCCCCTTCACCGGGCTCCAGATGCCGCCCTGGCTGGCCGGCGCGTGCATGGCGTTCTCGTCCGTCAGCGTGGTTTGCTCCTCGCTGCTGCTGAGGAGGTACAGGAAACCGAGGCTCACCACCGTGCTGCAGATAACAGTGGAGTGAATTCTTTCTTTATTTTTTTTGGGCGCGTTTTGAGGGTCAAACACTTGTACATATCCAACAGCTTGCAACTGAGTTGCCCTGCATGTTAACTGAAACAATATCAACGGCAAGCTCTATTTCGCAGTTGCTCCATTCTGTAAGCAGGATTCGAGTTGACGCATCAACCAGAGGTTGATCAGCCAAGAGGGTCTGCACTGCTCTGTTCGTCCTGCGGAGAAGAGGGCGCCGTTGCCGCTGGCCGGCAACTGTGGCGTGCCTGCATGTTCTGGCTGCCGTCCATTAGCCCAACCGCTACTGTTTGTCTACAGAGACACAGAGTAGTTTTTATTTTTGTCATACTGCATGTAGTGGTTGCAGCCTTCCATGGCTGCTCTTGAGCTGTTAACATGAGATTTTGTTGTAACGTGTAATAGGGAAAAAGAACTACGGCCTGTTCGCTTCAGCTTATAAGCAAGTTGAAAAGCTGAAATGGCTGATTTGTTGCGAGAGGAAAATACTGTTTGGTGGCTGATAAGCCGGCTGAATAAGCTGAAGCGAACATACCGCTAGACTCTAGGAACATGGACGTAGAAGTTCTACAACCTTCGGGGTTACCGTTCTTTTTCTTTTGAAAGAAGCAGCGATTACCGTTCTAGGAGCTGCTTAGATTGTTCAGTGATGTACTGTTTCTGGTGTTGAAGCGGCGGATGGATTTTGAAAACTTGAGAACAAAAAGCGAGCATCACACTTGCCTATTTAAGGAGTGGAGTGAGAAATTCAGGAGAGGTGGGCTACGCCCTGCGTGCCACGGGATGATGGGTTAGGTGAGGACAAGTGTGCACACGAGGGAGCTTAGGGTGTGTTTGGTTGCATGCACCATATGATGCATGCATGGATGATCCTGGATGGGGTGGTTCATTGTACCATATGGTTCACTCTAATTAGTAGATAATGTATTAAGTGGGATGGTCTCATCCTGGATGGGCTGGTATAATTCACCCAACCAAACAAAATGATCATTATTATTTTGAATCATTTCATACATGAATCAAATGATACAACCAATCAAACACACCCTTAGTGAATCCTGATGATGTAACGGCGCGTGGTGAATCTGCAATGACGTACTATAGTATATGGCATATTAATTAAGGAAGGAAGTTAGGGATTGAGTCAATCCAATGGATAGAAAGGAGAAAAGAACGTACCAGTGACAATGGCAAAGTAAGGAAGTTAGAGCTAGGAGCCAATCCGGTGGAATGGATATGCACGGTGTAGCTTGAAGCTATCGAGTCAATCCAATGGATATACAGGGGATGGGATCCGCTAAAACACTTAATCTTCTATTCTATTATCTTAATACAATAGTGTTAAAAGAAACCACCGTGTTCGTCGAGGGATCTAGAAATTACCACGTTAATCTAAAAAAGAAAAGAATATACACCATTGGATTTTATTAAGATCTAACGATATATTATTCTAAATCTAGAACTCCCACATTAATTATGAAAAAAAAAGAAAATCATTCATCTGCAATTTTTGTGGTTTAGATTAAAACAACAAATGTCCACCTAAAGCACGGCACAAAGCTTTCACGAGAAGTCCAAAATATAGATACAACAAAAAAAGGCAATAACCTACATGCTAGAACACCCATGCGTGCATGTACACTAACCATACAGCAAACCAAATAATAATCCATATGTATTAGGCAAAGTAACACACAAAAAATAAATCTGGACTCTATGCAAATGCTAAACGATAATCTAAACGAAGGAAGCACTACCCTCGCTTCATCAAAGTTATAAGGTAGAGTTTTCATGTTAAGAAAAAGTCAGGTTCCATTGGTACAATTAGGTTATTGCAGTCTGATGAATACACAACCACATAAAGTATATACCAAACTATCCACTCAAGAATTAGTGTTCTATATCGCATCCTCATCTGCGATCCTTCCATGCCACGACAATCCATCATATTGCGAAACGACCCACATGAGATAGATGGAACAGCCAGAATAATGGTGAAACGTACCATCTGTGCAAGATCAAGAGTTCACGAATCACAATCGCGGGAGGACAGCTACAGATAAAGAGTGGATGGCATCCCGGGGCTTCCTGGCAGCAAGAGGGTGGTGAATCCGTTCGCACTTGAAGGCGAAACTGAGCTTTGGAGCAAGAGCAACATCAAGTCATCCACGTGAGCCACATGAGAATTTTCCACATGAGCAGCATAGATTGGTGGGTACATGTGCTAGCATACGTCCTGTTGCGCATGGCCATGGTGTAGACTGCATACCAGCAGGAGAGTTGCGGTGGACAAATGTTCAACACGAGACGTGGAATTTTCTTTGGCACGCTAGATTTTATTGTGAAACACCATGTAGGGGGCAAAGTGTAATAATTTGTGAGCATGTAGTGCAAGCATATTAAGTGTAATAATTTGTGGGACTGATTCCTCCTCTACGAGGAGGTTAAAGCTAGATTTTTTATCCATTATCTACAAAATGTAGGGGGCAAAGTGTACGTGCCGAGACTACAGCATGATGAGCTGTGGTTAGCAACCAAGCTGGGACCGCCAGATTCATGCCAAGGAGAGATAGGAGTGTAGAAAGTGATCAAGCTTGGGATGGCAACAATGGATTAGTAGGCATGGCAGATGACATTGTTAGGAGAATTTAACAATGCCGGTGGAGTCACACATAGCGAGTACTCTCTACGTTCCAAAATGTAGGTCATTTTAGATTTTATAGATGCATAGATTTTACTATGCATCTAAATATAGGGTTATATTTAGATACATAGTAAAATCTATACACTTAGAAAACCAAAACGACCTATATTTTGAAACGGAGGGGTAGCTTGGCCACCTTACTCATATCACCGATGAGGCCATGATGTAGGCATAAATGAACGAACTTCGTCAGAGGATCACTAGCCTGGACAATATACCATTGCTAGCCTCACCAACATGCATTCCAATAGTGTGTGAATTATAAACAACTAGGACTAAAAAGCCTAATACATCTATACACAACAGTACGGTAAAAGAAAGAAGAAGAGAAGCAGGAGGGTGATTTACAACTACTGTATTAGGTATTAACTAGGAGCCGTGGCATGGGAGTAGGAGTGTGAAACATAACTATGGTACTATGTATCTTCGCTATCAAGGATCACGTTTTCTACCCCTGAAAGAATTATAAAAAAAATATCACAAGGAACCTAATCAGCTGACCTACGCTAAGTTTACAATAATCTATATTAATTTATCCATTTGAAATATATGATGATTAAAATAAGATATTAGTTTAAAATAAAGTAATCATTTTATCCTAAACGTCATATATTTAAAACAAATGGATACATGTTAAGGGTAAGTAATTTATTTTCTCTTATTTTATTTTATATATTTTATTTTTGAAATATAATACTCCATTCAAAAGATAAATATTAACCTAAAGATTTATGATAACAAAAACAAAAAGATAGTGAGTCTATGAAATGCCATACTAGGGATGCCGTAGCATCTATGAAATGCATTACACTAAAATACCCAAATAAAGAATCTATATAAAATATAATTAATTTGAACTAAAAATAGGATTAGAGCATGCAAAAAATATTTGAGCTGAGCTAGAGTTATAAGATCAATTTATAGCATCGTGGTAAGGCCAAACGATTTCTCATGGACATGCCTCCGGTTAGATCAAGGTGTTGCCAAAGGACATGAACATCATAATGGATATGCAGGCAAAGCTCGCGATGTTGAACGGGGAACATGGATAGCCTGCAAAACAAGCTAAAGCAGGTGCATACCGTAGAGAGGAACCATAAAAATAAGGCAAGAATAATGACACGCCAAAGCCTAAGGCGGGCGGAAAGCACAAAATAAAGCACTACTACAAGGTACGAGGGCTATGGTAAACATAGCCATAAGAGCATGTGCCGAGGTAGAGGGAGAGGTCTAGATCCATTGCGGACAAAAAAAAAGAGCTCCATTAGAATATCAATAAGGAGAGGTTTAGTTCATGATGTCGATGGACTACACATTCATAGAGATAATGATCATTAGTGAGGAAATTGGCTTGCTCAAGACATAGAAAAAGAAGATGGTGCATTGGTGTAGGTGCTAAGAATGACAACGGGAGTATATCAAATCAAAAAACCTACACAAAAGTGGGATTCTACGTGATAAAAATTAGTAGGAGAGTATCAAGCCTGTCCAGTTCAAGATGTTCATAGGCTTCAGATAAGGAGCTAAACACACTAAAAAGGGACCAGTGTGATATCAAATAGCATAGGTCTATTTCATTATGTCCATGAATCAGATGTGCACCAAGATCTTGATCGTCAAAGAGAAAGTTGGTTTCCTCAAGACACAAGAAAGAAGATAGTACATTGATGTAGTTTCTTAGGAAGAGAACAGGAGAAGAACAACTCAAAAAACCCTGCACATGTACTTCATCACTACGACAAAAATAAGACAAATATCTAAAGAGAAAAAAGTTGCATGTTGTTATTACTAATTAGTATGCTAGCTCAAAATCATACTAGCCGTGCTATATTAGCACGATCCACCTTGCTAGTTATCTTTATACAATAGTGTTAAAAGAAACCACCACGTTCGCCGAGAGGATTTAGAAATTCCCACGTTAATCACAAAAAGAGAAGGATTTAGACCGTTGGATTTTATGTAAATCTAACGGTTTATATTATTCTAAAGAATCCATATAAAATTAAAAAGTTGTTATTTCTTACCAAACTTGGATTCCATTGTTTATTAACGTAAAAAGGCCTACTACTAATTCCTACTGGAATTGGACTGACTCCATCTTTCCATAAACATGATTCCAGTTAAGTGCAAAAAGTCTACATGCCATCATAAGACACGTCCATCTCTGGTCATGCAAAAAACTTGGGGGGGGGGGCAGTTCACGTCATCGACACATGTCGTTTCTGAACAAAATAATGTTAGGCCGGTCAGGAGTCGTGACTGACTCTATATACATTCGTGCAATCGATACAAGTAATTTGGTTGCACAAATTTTTTAATAGAAAAGTATTTGCCTAGGGATTCGTCATTGTCTTATTACAGTAGTGTTAAAAGAAGCCACCACGTTTAGCTAGTCTACAAATTTTCATGTTAATTAAAAAAGAAAAAAGAATATAGACCGTTGGATTTTGAGATGATATAACAGTCCACATATTCCAAAGAGTTCATATCGAGTGCAACTAACCAATATATATAAATTTGAAATATCTAAAAATAAGAAACATTAGAAGCTTATTTCTATATGGTCTGGGAAGTATTAAAGCTAAAGAAAGCGTCCATGCCAAAATACAAATAATAAATAATTAAATCTATGTTAAAAAACAATGAGCAAATGCTTTTTCCAATTGCCCTTGATATTGGTAATCAGAATCCTTAAGTAAAATCCATTTTGCATATAATTAATTAATATCTGAATTTCAAAATAAAAATATTTTGGTATAAAAAGATAAATAATCAAATTCATTTAAACTAATCGATACAAACAATGTAATAGAAAATATCCCACGAAGGATGAAATTTGACTAAATAAAAATACAACATTCTTGATTTGGAATTATAAGCTCATGATGTGCCTCTTTGGTTTTGAAACCGCACGCCGGAAAAATGAGTGTGCTCCTACCCTGAACAGAGCACGGTAATGCCGCATGACGTGGGGGATCAGAACCGCTTGTGGTTAAGATGACCGCATGCACAATGGAGTGGCGTTCAAAGCGACATCCGCCTCGATAAGTAGTTGGCCCCACATTTGAACTTCGGAATCCTCGTCCAGGTATAAGGCCGGGGGTTGTTGTCAGCATCAAGGGAGCCAGGGTCCCCGCGCAGATATTTCAAGGAGAAACTTAGACCGCCACGTCGTGTGGAAGCATGGGACACGACAAGGAGCCACCTAGCAGTTAGGTCACGGGTCCTCGCACCTAGAGGCCCCATGGGGTCTCGGGCCGCATAACTCTTGAAGGTAAGAGAGGCCCACGAATGGCTCCAAATGTCATTCCCGGAATGACCCCAGCCGCCCCGGGATCGACATTGTATGGTGTGGGGGTGAGGGGTGTGGGCGTTTCCTTCGGCTCGAAGAAAAAGTGCTTGTGGAGTCGTGGGTGACAGGACTTACAGCTAGACTCAGGACGGGCAGGTCCAAGTGTAGCAGACGCACCTTCCACGCCAGACATCAAGATTATGGGGAAGACTAGGATCGATTGGTCCGAGGAAGGATCGCCTAGGCCCTCGGCCTAACAACACGATAGGCGAGGAGCGATGTGGCCACGATGGTAGGTCCCCCTCACTTGACCTATCAAGCTCCCAGGCACAACGCAGTACATTTGTGGCATGTCCACATGGCCGACGGTGGGAGAGGGTCGCCTCCAGAGAGATGTCAATGCGCATCGGGGGGTTACATGACGACACATGGTAGGATCAAGGATTCATGCACCACGAGTCCCAAGGCATGCAGCCTTGGGACTCTAGGGTGGCGGCAACCGACTTGCTGTGTTCACAGTAAGATGGTTATAACCGCAGACAGCCTCTCCGGATACAAAAGGAGGGGAGCATAACTCTCTTTGGACCCAAAAAGAAACACCGGAGGAAAGTAACAACTCACTGGACATAGGGTATTACGCTCTTTTGCGGCCTGAACCAAAAAACCCTCTCCCTTAACATCGCGTGCGCCATCCTTGCCATGGTCGAATCTCAAAAGAGGTGGTCCCATTGGACCCCGCTCTCGGTGCAAGACCACAATCAGTCACTATAGTAAAATGGCTCCTGGAGTCCATATTCTCTCACCTAGATCACTCAAACAAGCTGGATAGGGATTCATCATTATCGTATTACATTTGTATTAAAAGAAGCCACCACGTTTAAGAGGGTCTAGAAATATTCCCATGGTAATTAGAAAAAAAGAAAAGAATATAGATCATCAGATTTTATGATGATATAACGGTTTAGAGTAATCCAAAGAGTTCATATAGAATACAACTAATCAATATATTTATAAATTTGGAATATTTAAAACAAGACAATTAGAAGCTAATTTTTATATGGTTTGGGACGTACTAAAGCTAAATACAGAGTCCACGAAAAATACAGCTAATAAATAATCTATGTTAAAAAATAATGAGAAAATGCTTTTCCAAAAGCACTTGATATTGGTAATAAAAAATCCTTAAATAAACAACCCATTAAGAGTATAATTAGTTGAAAAATAAATTTCTAAATAAAATTAATATAAAATATGTTGATGTAAGAGGTCGATTAATCAAATCCATTTAAACTAATCGACACAAAAAATATAATAATGTAAGATAATTTATCATCATAAAAAAAATTCACAATAAAATATACATCACCAATAAAAAATTTAAAAACAAATTATATATGAAAAATGTAGAAATCTTTATGTTGCTTCAGTAAATACGAAAAAAATATATTCCTATATAACTTATCTTTGTCCTGTTTAATTCATGTTCAAAAAGACATGCCACAAAATATGACAATAGAAAAGTATGATAATATATTGGTATGATACAATGACATGACTAACACAACTATATATATATATATATCCATTTATTTTAAAATAAAATAGCCAAATAGCATTAACAAAAAGCTAGCTACCCGCGTTATTTGCGCGGGCCATTTTGCTAGAAGCTATAACAATATAGATGACATGGCTTAACAACATCTAGTAGATTATATAAGATATACAGATCGTCAGTGGACGTGACTTTATTTAGTGATAATCTCATTGTACCGTTTCTTCGTGATATATGATGTTTAAGCGTTGGACGATTTATACTATCGTTAGGGGCACCATGAGGTAGAACAAAATTATAACAAAGAATTTATTTATAACTAAGATTTTCTACATTCCTAATTGTATTTTGGTGGTACGTCCCAAGGATAGCAAAACGGCTCTTATGCGTAAAATATTTCTGCAGGCACGATTAAATTCAACAAATCTAGCAAACATAGATGTGATAATCAAAACAACCAATCACGTAGGAGCAAGTAAAAAAAAACTCATTTATTATCTTTACCGTTAACTCAAATCTCGAGTCAACATGCACAAGAGAGTAAGACAACCATACAAAACTAAAGATTGATAGGCCTCTCAGCTCTTCATGTATAATCTCCACCACCTAACGTGGACGGACCTTACACCATCCACTGACTAGTGGGGACGGGACGTTACACCCTCCTCCAACCGGCGGGGGTAGGATGTTACCCCTCCCCTGACTTGTGCGGCTGGAACACCACCACCTGGTGGGAGAGGACCCCCACCACCACCATTGCACTCGCTAGTGCACTTGCATTTCAGAAGCAACGTGCCTTTGCAGAATCCACCAGTGAATCCTCTGTGATGCAGATGGACCAGCAGTTGTGATTGTTGCAACGCCCTTTATAGGTCCTACTGTGCGTCTCGCACCGATCAGCTTCAGCACCTGCATACATAACCAAATTCAGTCAACCACTTGACTATATAGCGACTAGCCATTCGCTTCCATGTGCTTCCATGCTTTGGATGGATTAAAACACTAACCCAAGGTCAGAAGGAGAAGGACCATGGCCGTTGCTGTGATCTTGCCCTCCATGACTGAACTGAAATGAGCTTTGCTGGGTGAGGAGAGAGGGAAGTGAAGGGCAAGTGGGCAACCATCTTTTTTATAGAGTTCAGGGTGCATCTATGCATTAACTACCGTCATGCCTCCCAAAATGGATATGCATATCCTGGTCTATCTTGACACTCTTTAAGATAGAGAGGGTTTATTTATGGCATTTATTTGTTCATATCTTTGGCATGTGCATGTCAGCATGTGGCCTTTGCTACTGCAGATAGCGGTGGGAGCCTGCTGCCCGTATCAATGTGTATAGTATAGTCTTGAGGGCCTGTTTAGTTGCCCGATTTTGGACAACCAAAATCATTGTGCCAGCACCGTAACATACTGTAGCGTTTCGTTTGTATTTGTGAATTATTATCCAAATATTGACTAATTAGGCTTAAAAGATTCGTCTCGCAAAGTACAACAAAACTGTACAATTAGTTTTTATTTCGTCTACATTCAGTACTCCATACATGTACCGTAAGTTTGATGTGATGGGGAATCTTCTTTTTGCATAGTGCTAAAGTTGGGATTTTGGGATAACTAATCAAGAATCAAGGCCGGGTGAACTCGTTCAGTCACATGACGTCGGGAAGGAGCAGGACAGAGGCAGTTACTGCGATCTCGCCATTCATGGCTCAAGCTGAACTGAATTGAGCTCTGCTTGTTCGTCAGAGGGAAAAATGGAATGGTAGAAGTGTGTATGTTAAGATATATGGGCTTGGCTTATATAAATAAGTCTAAATAAATCTCAAAAGTCCATTAGCGTAAGAGGAGGTACACCATCTATTAGTCCTGTATTGCTAATAAATGAGGGTGTTGGGGTTTTCCTCCCTATAAATACGGACCACCCCCCTCATGAAAAAGACACATCATAGACTACTATAGAGGGAGGCCCCCTAAGTTCGGGTATCCCTAAGGTGGTCTATACGAGTTAGGTTTTGCCTCTTCTACACTGCTGCACCGCTACTGTAGTCTTCTCCATTCTGTTGCGTTGGCGTGCAGGTCTCCGGAACCTGTCATCCTTGTGATCCTGGAGAGGGCGAATAAGGTTTTTGAGAAGCATTCCGCACGACTGCTCAAGTTCATCGCCACGGCTCGTCCTCTGTACAATCTTCATGTCACAACGTACCGTCATCTTCAACACCGGCTGCTGCGATTTGTCTGCAACACCGTCGTCGTTCCATCAGCGCTGCTCGTCATCATAGCTTCCCGGTACGTGCGCCGTGATCTGATATGGTGTTAATCATATTTATGAGATCATGATTATGCTGTTCATGTTGTCTAGTATGTTAGAGTTTTGCATGCTAGGATTGTCTCTTGTCATGATTTATTTATTTTGGAAATGAATACAACAATTGCCTAATTATCCAACAATCCGAAAATTTTACGATGGCTAGTTTTGCTGAGTCATTGAGGCCAGAAAAGTTTTTTGGTGTGAACTTTAGGAGATGGCAATCAAAGGTCAATCTGTGGCTTAATGCGATGCACATCTAGGACACGAGAAAAGGCAAACCAGAAGGTGAACTGACTGCTGAGCAGCAGCAAAAGTTCGCGGATGCCAATAATCTTTTCGTGGGATGTATCATCAGCGTGCTCTCTGACCGTTTGGTTGATGTCTATGTGGACTCGGCAGATGCAAATGAGTTGTGGGATGCTTTGGTTACAAAGTATGATGCAACAGATGTAGGTAGTGAACTGCACGTCATGGAGAGCTTCCATGACTATAGGATGGTGAACAATCGTTCTGTAGTAGAGCAAGTGCATGAGGTATAGTGCATTGTGAAGTACCTTGAGCAGCTCAAGTGTGAGATACCCGACAAGTTTGTGGCTAGATGCATTATTGCAAAATTGCCTTCCACGTGGAGGAATTTCGCCACAACTCTGAAATATAGGAGACAGGAGATGTTTGTTGAAAACCTGATAGCGTCTCTTGATGTTGAGGAGAAGGTTCCGATGAAAGATGTTGCTGATAAAGGAGATCAAGGTCAGTCTAGCGCCAACATGGTGCAGAAGTTCCCACACAATAAGAATAAAGGGAAAACAAGGTCGTTAAGACTACTACCATCAAGAAGAAGATGATGAAAAAAACTGATTTGTCTTGCTATACCTATGGAGAGATGGGACATTTCTCAAAAGATGAATTGTGTGTTGATAAAAGGTGAAAAGAGATACTTCATGACATTGATTGATAATGCGACTAGATTTTGCTATGTTTATTTGTTGCAAACTAAGGATGAATTGTTAGACTACTCTGATGAAGTTAAAGTTGAGAATCAACTAGAGGGAAAGATCAAGCGTCGAAGGTCAGATTGTGGTGGTGAATATTTTTCTAAAATCTTTGATGAATTCTGTGAGGAACATGGTATTATTCATGAGAGCATGCCTCCCTATTCGCCCGAATCAAACGGGGTTGCTGAGAGAAAAAAACCACATGCTGACTGATCTGATTTGTGCCATGTTAGACACTGCTGGTTTATCTAAGGCATGATGTGGGAAGGCTTTATTGACATCATGTCATGTCCTGAAAACTCCATACGAGATGTGGGTTGGGAGAATACCATCACTTTCTTATTTGTGCACTTGGGGGTGCTTAGCGAAAGTCAATGTACCAATTTTTAAGAAACACAAGTTGGGACCTAAGACAGTGGATTGTGTCTTTCTAGGATATGCTCAGAGGAGTATTGCCTATAGATTTTTAGTAGTTAAATTAGAGGTACCTGATATGCATGTTGATACTATTATGGAATCTTGTGATGCAATATTCTTTGAGAATATTTTTCTATGAAAGATATGCATAGCACTTCTAGATTTTCCTCTGAGATAATTTCTGAACCAATTGCATCTATTGAATCTTCTGAACAATCTGATGAGCATGAGGAGGTCATTGAGAAGGATGACAATGAGGCTCTCAGAAGGAGTAAGAGACAAATGATTGCAAAATCCTTTGGTGATGACTTCACTGTGTACCTTGTGGATGATACGCCCACATCCATTGCTGAGACATTTGCATCTCAAGATGCTAATGATTGGAAAGAAACTGTCCATAATGAGATGGACTCGATTCTTTCTAATGGAACCTGGGAGCTCACTAAACGCCTATGGCTGCAAACAAGCGGATTATAAATGGGTGTTCAAGAAGAAGTTTAGGTCTGATGGTACTATTGAGAAGTACAAGGCACGACTTGTGGCCAAAGGCTACACATAAAAGGAAGGTGCATATTACTTTGATACTTACTCACCCATTTCTAGATTGACCACAATTCGAGCACTACTTTCTTTGGCTACCTCATATGGTTTTATTGTCCATCAGATGGACGTAAAGATAACTTTTCTAAATGGAGAATTGGATGAGGAGATCTATATGGATTAACCTGATAGATTTGTGTTGAAGGGTCAAGAAAGTAAGATGTGTAAATTATTGAAGTCTTTGTATGGTCTGAAACAGGCGCCTAAGCAATGGCATGAGAAGTTTGACAGAACTTTAACTTCTACGAGCTTTGTCATAAATGAGGCTGATAGATGTGTGTACTATCACCATGTTGGAGGTAAAGGAGTTATATTATGCTTGTATGTGGATGACATACTAATCACTAGCAACAATATTGATGTGATCAATGAGGTCAAGTGTTTTCTATCAAAGAGTTTTGATATGAAAGATCTAGGAGAAACTAATGTTATTTTGAATATTAAGCTGATTAAGGATGAGGATGGGATCACTCTTTTGCAATCCCATTATGTGGAGATGATCTTGAGCCGCTTTGGCTACATGGGCAGCAAGCCTTCTCCAACTACTTATGATCCTAGTGTGGTACTTCAAAAGAAAAAGAAAATTGCGAAAGGTCAACAGAGATACTCTCAGATTATTGGTCCACTCATGTACTTAGCTAGCGCAAAGACCCGACATATCTTTTGCTGTGAGCAAATTGAGCAGGTTCATGTCAAACCTGGGTATTGATCATTGGCATGCACTTGAAAGGGTTAATGCGCTACTTGGTAGGTACTATGAGTTATGGGATTCACTATTCTGGGCACCTTGCTGTGCTTGAGGGATATAGTGACTCGAACTAGATTTCTGATGCTGATGAGCTTTATGCCACGAGTGGGTATGTGTTTACCCTTGGAGGTGGTGCAATATCATGGATGTCTTGCAAACAGACCATTTTGATGAGGTCAACCATGAAGGCAGAACTTACTGCTTTAGATACAACCACCGTTGAGGCAGAGTGGCTGCGTGAGCTCTTGATGGACTTGCCTGTGGTTGAAAACCAGTGCTGACCATCCTTATGAATTGTGGCAATCAAACTGTGATAGTCAAAGTGAATAGTGCTTAGGATAATACGAAGTCATCAAGACATGTCAAGAGACGACTAAAGTCTGTTAGGAAATTGAGAAACTCCAGAGTAATAAGTGTGACTTATATTCAAATAGATAAAAATCTGGCAGATCCCTTTACAAAAGGCTATCACATAATGTGATAGAAAGTGCATCGAGGGAGATAGGTATGAGACCCATTTGAGTTGCCATAGTGGTAACCCAACCTATGTGATGGGAGATCCTGTGAATTTGGATCTGGAAAAAATAAGCTTTTGGTTAACTAAGGAGAGTAATTATTTAACCCTCTCTAAGTGAAGGTGCAATATTCTCAAATATTGTAAGATAGGTATGATGTAAGGCATGTGTGCTGTAAGGTTGGCTATATGACTTAATGTGATTCTATTGGCTTTGATAAGCGACGATGCTGTCCTATAGAGCATTCTTGAAAGAACACACCTATCTGAGTTTGGTTGTTAAACGTCGCAGTCTATGAGACTTGGGTGATCTTTAGTAAGCTCATGAAAGAGATGAGGGAGTACGACGTATATGCTCCACCTGCGGGGTAGGCTACTGGCAGCCAGGTACTAGCTATGATTTTAAGTGAAACTTGTCCGTGCAAAACTAGCAATTCAAGGCATAGTCCATTGTCAAGTTGTGGATGAGTGTAGCTTGAAACTCTAGGCAAGAGTTCAACTTAACAGTCCTTGCTGAAACACTGGTATATCAAACAGTAGTGAGAAAAATGCAAAACACCTAAATGGGTATTTGAGATCTGGTGGGGGATTGTTAGATATATGGGCTTGGCCCATATAAATAATTCTGAATAAATCTCAAAGATCCATTAGCGTAAGAGGGGGTACACTATCTATTAGTCCCATATTGCTAATAAACGAGGGTGTTGGGGATTCTAAATACGGATCACCTCTCATGGAAAAGACGCACCATAGACTACTATACGGGAAGGTCTCTAAGTTCGGGTATCCCTAAGGTGGTCTATACGAGTTAGGTTTTGTCTCTTCTGCACTGCTGCGCCGCCACTGTAGACTTCTCTATTCCGTTGCGTCGGCGTGCACTGGCGAGCGGGAGAGCAGGTCTTCGGAACCACTCGTCCTTGTGATTGTGCACCGAGAGAGGGCGAATAAGGTTTTTAGGAAGCGCTCCGCGGGACTGCTCAAGATCATCATCACGACTCGTTCTCCATCCAAGTTAGGGGCTGCAGCGTACTGTCGTCTTCAATGCCAGCTGTTGCGATCCATCTGCAACACTGTTGTCGTCCCATCAGCACCGCTCGTCATCACGGTTTCTCGGAACGTGTGGCATGATCTGATCCATTTTTTAATCATATTTTCTGAGATCATAATTATACTGTTCTTGGTACCTAGTATGTTAGTGTTTTACGTGTTAGGATTGTCTCTTATCATGATTTATTTATTTTGGAAATTAATATCCAACAATATACTTGCAATGTTATACCACCGTGCATCTTCTGAAATGGATGTGTGTATTCGGGTCCCCATACTCGCAAAAGCTACAGCAAAATTTACTATATGCATACATATGCTATAATGTCGGAGTGATTTCTTTTGTCATTTCTTCGGAGCATTTTTTTTGCATCCTAACACTTATTTTAGACACTTATTTTAGGACAGAGGGAGTATTGATTAAATAAAATTAATAGGAGTACTTGTGAGCTGTGCATATCCTATACATATAGTAACTGTTGAGATATAATAGGAAAAAGTGTATTTTTTATCTCTTAAGTATTGTAAAAGTGTGACATTCATCCATAATGTTCCATTTAGTGCAAATCCTAATGTTCCACTCTCTCCGCTCCAAATTGTAGGTCATTTTGACTTCTCTAGGTGTATAATTTTTACTAAACATCTAGATATAGTGTACATCTAGATACATAATATCTATGGAACGGAGGAAGTATAATATAATTGCTCGAGATGCCGCGCCTCCGCTGCGTGTCTTCGTGTTTCCGGCCACCATCCATTCGCTAGCTGCGAGTCAAAACTTAAAACGGCTATTTTTTGACCGTGAGTAACTCGTGCTGCAACTATTTTCTAGCATGGACACTCGCATTATTTTTTTATCTTTTTATTTTAGTGTAGATGAAGACGTACTTAGCGACTTCATTCATTCCAAGATATATTGGCATATACGTAACATAACAATTTTATTATTATTGCAATTAAATCAAATGTGGAGTTGGCATGCACAAGAGACTCACTCCATCACACACAATCAATGACCCATCATGCATGTCCTCCGACTCTCCGGACCCTTGTCGTCAACTCCGCTAATGGCTCTTTCTCTTCTTCCTTTAGTGGCGGCGGTTTACACCCTCCACCGACTGGTAGTTGGAATGGTAATGGCGGGGTGATCGGCAATGGCGGGTTGATGGTGGGCCGACTGGTGGGGCTTTATCTCCTCCCCGTCTCCGCCACCACCATCACATTCCTTAGTGCAAATGCAATCCTTGATTGATATACCTTTGCAGAATCCTCTGGTATAGTGCTCGCTGACGCAGAGGCTGTTGGAATTATCTGCCTAAAATACATTCCAGATTTTATTCGGAGGAAAAACATATAGATAAAAATATGCAAGCATATAAAACATATAAACAGCCAACATACTGACTAGAACATGATTAATATTTAGAAATTAACTCAGATTTGGATATTCTAGCAATTGTATCAAAATCAACATGATTAATATTTAGAAATTAACTCAGATTTGGATATTCTAGCAATTATATCAAAATCAACATGACAGAACCTTGAATGCCATACATCAGCAGAATTTTTATTCAAGGCAGTAGTAATATTCAAACTATAACAAGAATCCATAGTATTTAAGCGGAACAAGCCTCCGCTGGCATAGCCTTTTCCTATAAAAGCCCCAAACTTAGACACTACAACTTTATTCGAGTCGAATACTAGCTTATAACCACTCCTATACAGGAGAGACCCACTCAACAGGTTCTTGTTTATCACAGGCGCATGCTGGACATTCTTCAATTGGATGGTTTTTCCTGAAGTAAGCTCCAGATCCACTGTACCAACACCAAGAACAGAAGCACGCGTTCCGTTTCCCATTAGGACGCTGAAAGCCCTTGCTGCCTGATATGAAGAAAACAAGGAAGCATCAAAACACACGTGAACATTTGCACCAGTGTCAACCCACCAGTCGATAGACTGAAATACAGAATAAACAACAGGAGATTTACCTTACCCTCCTGGAGTCGAGGCCTCGCCAATGGTCAGTGAGTAAACTTTTTGCTCAGTTCAGTGGTCCTGTCCTTGCGGTCACGACAATCCTTGGCAAAATGGCTAGGAGTACGGACACGAAACACGTGAGATTCTTCTTCTATGTTTGCTTCTTTTTTTAAAGCTAGTAATCTTATTCATCTTGGGACCCTCTTTCTTGTTAAAATGTTTCATCTTTTGAACAAAATTGGCACCGTTCTGCACGTTCCTCACCTGCACATCTTTTGCCCTTGCCTTCTCTTCCACATCAAGAGCTGCAATGAGATCTTTAATAGAAATCTCTTCTCTTTTGTGCTTCAGAGATGTAGTAAAATCACGCCACTCTGCAAGAAGTTTAGCAACAATCGCTGTTGCAACAAACTTTGGAGGTAAAGCACATCCTAAATGTGCAATCTCGCCAACCAGAAGCTGGAGGTCGTGTGCTTGAGTTACAATTGATTTAGCACTGTCCATACTAAAAACAAAGAACTTTTCGCACACATACAGCCAGCGACCAGCTTCGACTTCTGCATATTTTTGCTCCAAAGCCTCCCACAGCATGGTGGCCGATGAGTAATTCATATACACATCATAGAGTTGGTCCGCCAAGATGGTGAGGATGCAGCCTAATACGGTGTTATTCACATTCTCAATCTGCATAGTTTGCCATTGCTAGATCAAAGAAATAGACACAATCAGGTTTTTGACTGTTGGAATTATGTGCCTAAAATACATTTCAGATTTTATTTGGAGGAAAAATGCGCACAATTTTATTCCCAAGTCACAAGTCACGCGATTTTCCACGCGAAGATGCGCGCAAGCTGCGCGTGCGTGTAGCAACAGTCTTCTTCTCTCTCATTTGCACCTATTTTGCATAAAGAGGAGACTTTCATATTTAAGCAAGACAACCTCTCCTTGACTTAGCAGTATGGGACTAAAAGTTATACATGCTTTGAAATTTGCAAATTGGGCCACACATGGACCTAAATCCAACAGAGGCAGCACAGTTCTCACTGTGGTAGCACCACCATTTGAAGGTCCTGCTGCGCGAGGAGCAGAGGTCGGCCTCAGCACCTGTATGCACAATCAAATTCGATCAACCACTCTACCATAATGTAGCTACTCCCTCCGTTTAAGTCGTAGGTCATTTTGACTCATACATAGGTTTTACAACAAATTTGGGACGGCGGGAGAGTACTAAATATCATGTCAATGTTTTAAGTTTGGATGAAGTCACTCACGGAAGGTCAGGGCCAGGAGGAGCAAAGCCAAGGCCGTTGCTGCAATCTCGCTCTTCATGGCTGAGCTTAACTGATGGAGCTTTGTTGGGCGAGGAGGAAGTGAAGGGCACATGTGTCTTTTTATAGAGTCCAGGGAGCATCCGATCCATCACCACCATGAATCCGAAAATGGATGTGCATATCCGGATCCTGGATGCTCTCTGATCGATGAGTTACAATATATGTTGCTAAAAGAATTTATTGATGTGCATTACTGCATTATTGCATATCTTGGTCTCGAGTACCCACAGCTAAATGGATACGCTAGCTGAGAGTTTTCTCTCTCACTTTATTACGGTAAAGAAATGCAAACGGTTTCTCCAACTCACTGTATGGTTCTGTCGTAGGGCTAAGGGTTGTACACTTGTACGCGTGTAGCAAGATTCTTAGCTAAGGGCAAGTACATTGCTACACGTCAGCGGTCTCATAGGTCGTCTCATGCAGTGCCACGTAGAATTTTTGATGATGTGGAGGAGAGAGAGCGAGGAGAGAGAAAGAGGTCGTTGCTTCGCGAAACAACCATCTCATGAGCTAAATTGTAGGACTACGAGACAACTTAACAACCATTGTGCGAGTTATTATTGCCATGCAACTCATAATATTTTATTTTTCTTATGCACAAATTAAGGAATTATATACCACTATCAGACAAATTATAGGACAACCCATTGTACGGATTGCCTGTTGAATCGTCTCAAGATTTCATGTCAATGCATGAGACCGCCTATTAGACGACACCAATGCACTTGCCCTAAGCACCTTTTGATTCGCAGCGGTGCCTAGCAGGGGTGTGGCTGGTAGAAGTTTTGGTGTTCTTGCATGCTACTGTTGTCGCAAACTCTGTGCACATATCGTTCTTGTCCTTCGAGAAATCGAAATGCTCTGTCTAGCTGGTTTACCATTTCGTACACCTAATAGAGTTGGGCCCTGCTTGCAGTTACTGATCTTGCTAGTTTCTGATGCCAATCCTGCAATTCAGCGTATACTCACTCCGTTCCAAATTGTAAGTCATTTTGGTATTTCTAGATTCATAATTTTTATTGTGTATCTAGACAAATTATATATCTAGGTGCGTAGCAACCTAGAAATGACATGCAATTTGGAATGGAGGGAGTAGGTACAAATGTGGCAGGTAAGGAGAATGGCAAACCAATATATAATCAACACACAAAGGGTAACAAATCCATTTCATTATTTTCATCAACTCATCAAGATCAGGTTGGCATGCACAAGTCACCCAGTGACACACAAATAGGTGGGCTAGCACGACTGATCTGAGCAGTGACCTAGCACTCTCTCAGTCCTGTGTTCATGGGTGTTCATGGATGTCTTGTAGCTCTTGGGGCCCTTGCCATGAATGCCTTTGGCTCATCGTCCCCAAAGCCATCAACACCTCGTTCTCTTCTAGCCCTAGCACCACCTCCATCTTTGCTGTCCTTATTGCACTTGCACTGGCGCCAGTAGAAGCTGCAGTGGCCGCCGGTGTAGCCCATGCCAATGCAAACGAGGGTACAAATCAAGTCGGAGCAGGACCTGACGTCCTTCGCCTTGGCACCTGCTCAATGAAATCAAATGAAGTGAACCAACCAAGCAATCAATAGCAAGGCATGCAGGATAATAATACAAGTATATACATGACATGGGTGATCGTGCTTTGGAGTCTGGATGCACTCTCGATCACTCACCGAAGGTCAGGAGAAGCAGGACCAGGGGCCGTTGCTGCGATCTTGTTTTTCATGGCTGAATGAACCCAAACTGAACTGAGATGAGCTTTGTTTGACGAGGAGGAAGGGAAGGGGCAGAAGAGACTATTTATGATTACCACCCCACCGTGCGTCTTCTGAAAATGGATGTGCATGTCCTTGGTCTTGGATACTCGCAAGTTATTTCAGGGGAAAATATTTCTTATTGAATGCTGCATATTATGTAATATGATGTATCAGTGATACTCTATAGTCTATACTATAATGCCCAAAGACTGCCACACGCTGACGTCATATCCCACATCTCTATAATGCCCGTCCAATCTTTCGGCTAGCTCTAGATCCTACGCTTGGCCTCCGGCCCCCCGCCGGCGGCCCGTAATCCCCGTCGCCCGGCGGTAACAAATTCCCTCCACCATTGTCTCCATCGTCACTGCAGTCTTTGGTGCACATGCACTCTCGGTGGAAGAAGCCCTTGCAGAAGCCGCCGGTGTAGTGCTCGGCGACGCACACGGTGGCGCAGTTCATGTTGAGGCCGCACCGCCCTTCGAAGGTTCTGCTGCGCTTCTTGCACATGTCGGCCTGGGCACCTGCATTACAATTTACAGCTAAAGCGATCAGCACAAATCGGTCGATCGCGAGGAAATTTTAGTCAATTACAGTTCATGGCTTTCAAGATTTGCAGTTTGGATTAGCTCAATAGTCACTCACCCAAGGCCAGGAGGAGCAACACCAAGGCTGCGATCTTCCCATTCATGGCTGAAGTTTAAACTGAGCTTTTCTGGGTGAGGAGGAAGGAAATGGTAGAGGAATCAATTTATACAGAGTCCACAGTGCATCCATATCTGTCTGAAAATGAATGTGCATATGCCCCTGGTCTTGGATACTAGCAAGTTTTAGAGAGTACTGATTGATTTCAATTATTGCATGCTTATCTTGCATTGGTACCGGAATGAAACTGCTATTCAGTTCAATCCTTTTCAACCAAGATAGGCATGCAATTGGTTTCAGCTAAAAAAATTTCACAAGAATGAAACCGCTATCGATTTTAATCATTTTGAACCAAAATGGTAAACAGTTCATGCATTTGATAGAGGAGTTGTCTGATCATACATGAGTGTAAAATTATAAATATATATATTCATGAGCTTTACACGCCAAACCAAGAGAGGAATTAATCATTCACGAGGATCTTCATGCCCTGGTCGGCTCCACCGACGATGGCGGCCGCTCGCCCTGCGCCTCTTTGGAGCACGGGTTTTCGCAGATGCAAGCCCGGCGGTTGACGCCGGCGTAGCAGGCTCCCGTGCTGTATCCCTTGTGGTAGCACCAGGTTTCGCAGGCGTCCGCGTTGGGGGCCTCGCACATCGGAGCCTCGCTGATGAGCACGCCGCAGTTATCAGCTTCTGCGCCTGTTAATTCAGAGAGAGATTTTTTCCCAAAAAAAATTCAGAGAGAGATTGTGGCATTGTGTATATATAAAAGGGTAGTAAAAATTACTCAGATCAAATTAGATCCCAGCCATAAGATTTGTTTGCATACAAATATTTGCTGAACTTACCAGATGAAGACAAGAGGATTAGCACCAATGTCATGAGAGCCGGCACAGTTCCTGTGATAATGTTGCTGCTACCCATGGCCAAAATTTGGGATTGTTGGGATCGAGTAGATTGAGGGTATGCAAATGCTGATCAAAACCACCTACTTATACAGGACTGCTGCTTATTAGTGATATCTCGTGGAATGTCAGCTGGATGGACAGCTACGCGTACTATTTAACTTTGCCAAGAAATTACTGCTGCCTTGAAAATCAAAATTATTAGAGCCAACTATCTATTCCCATGATCCATTGAAGGTAAGGCGCTGCTTGACATGGAACATTCCATCGAGAAGCATCAATAATGCTTTTATTTGTTGAAATTGCAAGGATTGATGGTGGGTTATAATGATAGTGAGGTAGTACTTGCGCAGAAATGATGGTATGCAAAATGATATATCCTTTTTTTCACAGTGCCCCGTGATGCTTCCTCTCCTGCATCTCCATTTGCCTGCTGTCCTAACTGTTCGTTTCCGTCGACGTTCTATGACGATCCGTTAGTTCCTGAGGGATTAAAAATTTAACCAACACACAATAAATGGTTTTATTTAGTTTTCAAAATAGATGATCTATAATTTCAAATGTACAAATATATTTAGGTTATAGATATTCTGTAGCAAGAGTGCAAAAAAATCATAATTTCGTAAAATGCTGATTTTTTTGCCTTTTAATAGACTAACAAAATAGAGCAATAAAAATGATATAATGCATTACATAGCAATGGAATACATCAAGAATCATCGTGTACTCGCGGAGATCACGGTCACCACACTTCATTCGTTCACGCCCAGTTAGCTAGTTAGGATCTTCGGTTTGTTAGCTGTAGAACCGGTCAAACCTTGCATGAATGTACGATATATGTAAACCAAACAGATCAATACAGGTTGCTGTGTTGGCCATCACTCTCTTTCAGAAATGGCACTATAGCAGACGTAAATGACGAGACTTTTCATCTTAATTTGCTGCAGTGGCTCAGTTAGGGGTCCGATCAGAAAGGCCTCATGTGAATACTTATGTGATTAGGTTTAACACCACAGGCATCCTCATGCCGTTCAAAGTTATGCAGTAGCGTGGTGGTAACAAGCTCAACAGAAACGAAAAAGATTAGATGCTACATGCCGTCCGTCCGGACACAAGAAGTCAACACTGAATTTTCATTTGCTTGTTTTGTTAATTAAAAACAGTACAAATTCGTTAACACGGAAAATCGCTGCATAAACTCGATATCATCAATGATCTTTCAAAAAAAAAGTCGATATTACCACCCATTGTTTCCCTATCATCGATATAGGTCACCGTCGTCCATTCTCAGCCATATATAAGCTACACCGTATTTCCCCGAGACGCCGCCGCCGCCGCTGTCTCCGGCCCGCATGGCCCGGTGCACATGCAGACACGGTGGCCTGGGTCGGCGACGTCCTTGAAGCAGTAGCCGTCCGGTTACCCCTCGCCTCCGCAGGCGGCGACACAGGGTGGCTTGCTCACGCAGGCGCCATTGAACGTCTTGCTGCGATCCAAGGCGGAGCACACATTTCGCCGTTGTTTCCGGCGCTGGCCTGCAGATCTTGCCCACCTGCGGCATACAGTTCAAAAGATACATTACAGATCTTGCTCCCAGAAATAAAGCAATGGAAATATAATAGAGATTTACTTTGTTTTGAGCTCACGTACGTACCGATGGTCAGGAGTAGCACGAAGATTAGGGCAGCTGCTGCTGCGATCTTGCAGAGCTGCAACTCCATGGCTTATAGATCGATTTGATCGAGCTCAACTGCAAGTTTAGTGGTGGGTGGCTATTTGTACAGTTGAGGTTGTGGCGTGTGTTGTATGTCCATTTTATAGAAGGGTGCTAGCTGCAGGCATACTTGTAATGTCCATGATTGGCAGCCAAAATATGGAAGTGCACATATCATGCTTTTGGATACTCTGGTACGTCAGCAACAATTATGCGCATGTGATCATCCTGGATATGTGCAATCAGCGAAATTAATGGGCCTGCGTATCTTGTTTTCAGAGGGATTACTTCTTTAAATAGTCTGACCACTAATGCATACACAAAAATTATGGTTGGTCAAATGAAAAATATATTATTACTCCCTCCGCTTAGATGAGGCATATCCAATACTTTCAATTAAATATATTTTTTAATAAACCTTTTGTTACAAATATATTAGTTAAAGACAACAATGCAAAACAAACGTCACTCTGTATTAATTTTGTAAAATGGTAGACATGGGTAATTTCAAGCTCGATTTGTGGAGGATTCAGATTTGTATTAGGAGTATTTTTGTTTTTTATTTTTGGTAATGGCAAATGTGGACAATTTAGAATAAGTATTGAGTGTGCTGAGTTATATATTGTTTCATGATAATGGTTGGAAAATAGAAACAAATTAAATCCAATAACTATCGTCATCAATTGTAACTGAACCCACTGATACATCGAGATGGGATGTTTCGCTTTCTTATATATATAATTTTTAGGATTCATATTTCTCCTAGCACGTCAAGTGAAAATTAGCATGTTTCGGCAACGATTATAATGTCGTGAATGTGGATTCTGATTCACGCAGAGTATTCCGGTGCGGGGACATCATGCCATTTCGATTCGTTCCGATGACGTGCACGCACTGGCTGTCGTTTTTGGTATATGTAAAACGCTTGCGAATTTCACCACGATGCGATGCATCGATCGGTCTCTCCATGCCCACATTCCACAGAGTTATTTTTATCTCGATCGCACGATACAAAACCATGCAGCGTGCATATGATGCTCGCTGCACATTTCTACTGAGTATTCGCCGCCGGCGGCGGCTCGTCGGCGCACTTGAGACAGACGCAGTCGCCGTTGTCCAAGCAGGCACCGCCGCGGAAGTCATGGCCGACGTCTCGGCACTCATCGCCGCAGGTCTGGACGCCACGGCCGCCTCCACGGCAGGCGTTGATGTCCGGCGCTGGGTATTCTAGGCACCAAGCATCCACACCAGCATCTGCTCGATACATAAAAGATCTTTTTTAACATAAAAGATCTTTCTATTAAACCAAACATGGTTCATAATTTCATCTGAAACAAGAATAGCATGAGTATTTTTTTTATTCCGTGTGCTTACCGTAAGATATGAAGACTAGTGCCAGTAGCAGGGCAGATGCAACCAAGGCTGTGACCTTGCGAGCCATGGCTCAAGCTTGGATCGACTGGCTTGCTTGACTCAAGTGTGACTAGGTATCCAGGATGAGTGGACTTGGGGAGTCTGGAAAGGCCAAAAGGGGCTTATATGCAAATGAAGGGAAGCCTTGCATTAATTAGGTTTCACAAAAGATGCTGGAAAACTTGGACAATATTGATTGGGATTAAAGTCTGCTTCTTTTCTTAATATTCAAATACTCCATCCATCTAAAAATAATCCAATTTTGATTATGCACCTGGACATATACTTATCTTGGTGTTCTTTGCGGGATGGAAGGCCAGAGTAGTTATACAGCAAAAGTTGACTAATGTGTCTTTTGGATAATATAGGGAATCTATAATCCAGCAAAAATAATCACTACGGGAAACATGAAAATTACCGAGTGTATTTTTTTTGCCGAGTGTTTTTTTTCGAGCACTCGGCAAACAAGCTCTTCGCCGAGTGCCAAGCCAAAAACACTCGGCAAAAAAAAACACTCGGCAAACCGGGGCTTTGCCGAGTGTCAAATAAAAAACACTCGGCAAAGAGGGGGCTTCGCCGAGTGTCAAAAAAAACACTCGGCAAACAGGGGGGTTTGCCTAGTGTTTTTTTTGACACTCGGCAAAAAAATAATTTTTTTTCCTCTTTTCACCATGAAATTTTTTCTACTCCCCACATACAACATGTGGTACTCCATGTTAAAATTTGGTATATTTTTGGATTTATTTGCTATATTTATTTAATTAATTGCATTTCAAAGGAATTTTTGGTATAAGTCAAATTTGAACTGCAAGTGATTCAAATTATGGAACAAAATGAGTAGAAAACTGATATTCATGTTTTTTGGCCCAATTTGAGACCAGACCCATGAAATGACAAGAAATTTCGAACATCTTGTTCAGCAAACACGACCACGAACGTGTGGCAGTGATATTTTTAAATTATAAAAAAAATAAACAAAGTCTGAAAATCATGAGATTTGTCATGATGTGATGATATCATAGGTGGAGGCTGTGGAAAAAAATTGAGAATGTTTTGCACATTTCATCACGTACGATGTTTACAAACCGAAGTATTTTCGAAGAAAAATAGTAACGTTGAGAAGGATCGCATAAGATTTGGAGTCAAAATGACGGTCAAGTTTTGATTGGACTACAAAACTTTTTGTACAGTGAATAGAGAATATATATTATTTCATCTAAATTTTTGACAATTTTTTGAAATTGTTAGATATTTTTTAAATTTTTTTTAAAATAACTTTGCCGAGTGTCCTAGTGTAGACACTCGGCAAAGCACCCTTCACCGAGTGTTACCCCTAGGACACTCGGCGACTTAATGCCCGGCCGCCAAAGGACTTAAGCGCCCGCCCCCTCACTACCCCCGGCCCCCGTCAGTACTCCCTCCTCTCTCCCTCCTCTCTCCCTCCCGAAGCCCCCCGCCGCCCGAAGCCCCCCGCCGCCGCCCGGCGCCCCCCGCCGGGCGGCGCCCAGCCCCCGGCCCCCGGATCCACCGCCGCCCGCCCGCCGCCCGGCGCACGGCGCCCCCGGATCCGCCGCCGCCCCCCGGCGCCCGGCCCCCGGCCCCCGGATCCGCCGCCCGCCCGTCCCCTCCACCGGATCCGCCGGCGCCGGGGCCTGAAGAGAAGAGGAGAGGATGGTGGTGGCGGCGGCGGTGGCGGCGGAGCAGGTGGCGGAGCATGACTTTTTTTTATTTTTTTTCAATAACTGGTTGCCAAGTGTTTTTTGGGCACTCGGCAAAGTCTTTGCCGAGTGCCCGACACAAAACACTCGGCGAATCAGTGTTTGCCATCAAGATTTTTGTACACTCGACAAACGCTTTGCCGAGTGTTTTTGGGGCTTCGCCGAGTGCCCCTGGCACTCGGCATCTTCCCTGTTTCCCGTAGTGAATGATTGTTCAATCCGAACAGATTGGATTCTAGCCCGAATTTTAAAAATCCAAAACCTGGATGCTTATAATCATATTATCCCTTACTATCTAGATATAATGTATTATCACTATCCAGAATCCGTATTCTCAGAATCACTATCCACTATCCGAAAATCACTATCCACTATCCGGATTATCATAATCTCAATGGATCCAAACGAGTACCTTAAGATCTATGGTTGGTAAAGAATGGCTAAACCAAATACTACTACTAAGGCCCTATTTGGTATGGCTCCAACTCCGGGTGGAGCTGCTCCACTCCTGAACTCCACATGGAGCCAGCTCCGCTCCAAAACTCCAGAAAAAAAATGGGGTGTTTGGCTAGATGGGTGCTCTCAGCTCCAAAAAAGATCAATTTCAGTGTGGATTGCCATTGTTGCCCCCCAATTAAGGCCCCATTTGTCATCCTATCTATCCCATCTTCTTCTTCCCCTTTTTCCATTGCACTGTGCTGCACACGGGAGACCCACCACGGGCGGCGGGGTGGGTGGAGGGCTACGCGGCGACGGGCGACGGGCTCGACGGCGGGCGGCGGGGTGGGCGGCGACGGGGGCGGCGACGGGCGACGACGGGCGGCAGGGTGGGCGGCGGGCTCGACGGCGGGCTCGACGGCGGGCGGCGGGGTGGGCAGCGATGGGGGCGGCGTTGGGCGGCGACGGGCGACGACGGGCGGCGGGGTGGGCGGCGGGCGCAACGGGGGCGGCGCTGGGCGGCGACGGGCGACGACGGGCGGCGGGGTGGGCGGCGGGCTCGACGGCGGGTGGCGGGGTGGGCGGCGGGCTCGACGGCGGGCGGCAGGGTGGGCGGCGACGGGGGCGGCACTGGGCGGCGACGGGCGACGACGGGCGGCGGGGTGGGCGGCGGGCTCGACGGCGGGCGGCGGGGTGGGCGGCGACGGGGGCGGCGCGGGGCGGCGACGGGCGACGACGGGCGGCGGGGTGGGCGGCGGGCTCGACGGCGGGCGGTGGGGTGGGCGGCGACGGGGGCGGCACTGGGCGGCGGGCTCGACGGCGGGCGGCGGGGTGGGCGGCGACGGGGGCGGCGCGGGGCGGCGACGGGCGACGACGGGCGGCGGGGTGGGCGGCGGGCTCGACGGCGGGCGGTGGGGTGGGCGGCAACAGGGGCGGCGCAGGGCGGCGACAGGCGACGACGGGCGGCGGGGTGGGCGGCGACAGGCGACGACGGGCGGTGGGCGGCGGCGAGCGGCGACAAGCGACGACCGGCGGCGGGCGGCGAGGGGCGACGGGAGGCGGCGTGCGGCGACGGGCGGCGGGCTGGGCGGCGGGGTGGGCGGCGACGGGCGACGACTGGCGGCGGGCGGCGACAGGCGGTGACGGGCGGCGGGCGCGGCGGCGGGCGGCGACAGGCGGCGGGCGCGGCGACGGGCGGCGGGCGGCGACGGGCGACAGGGGCGGCGACGGGCGGGGCTCTGACGGCGAGTGGGGCTCGAGAGAATAGAAGGGAGAATAGAATGAAATGTTTTTTTGTGTAACCAGTGGCATTGGTGGGTAATTACCCACCAACTACACGAGGAGGTTCAAAAGAGAGGTTTCTGGAGCAGCAAAAGAGGTGCTCCAAAACTCCACCTCCATTTGCACTACAGCTCCATGGAGTTGGCAACTCCATGGAGTTTTGGAGTTGGGGTGTTTGGCTGAATTTTTTAATGAAGTTGCTGGAGTTTAGGAGTGGAGCCGTGCCAAACAGGACCTAAACTTGAGTAGTTCTTATTTTGGTGTGCACTAATTCCTAAATAAAGGTTCGACAACCAGCTGGTTAATTAATGTGACCTTATTTTCTTTCAAGAGAGTCATGCCTCTAGGTACAAGTCAAAATTTCGAATATATTTTGATTAATGCAAAACTTTGAAACTAATCAGATTCATCCATGTCTCTTTTTGAATTTTCAAATTCAAATTAGGTGCTCCGATTAACTTGGTAAATTTTCAAGAAATGAACATGTTAGGAAGAAGGCGCGCTACCAAATTTTAAAAGGCCAGCTAAAGAAACTCTCATTTTACATGGCACCTTTCATTAACTGATGTTTCGGAGGACCAATCCACATGCATCACAATCAATAAGATAATGCTTCAATGATCACCAATCAGCCAAACATCCTTGACATGCATTTTCATAACAAAGAACAACCAACCCGGTAACTAAAAATGCATGATTAATAAGTGCAAAATATATATTATTCCCATATACATGGTGGTTTCTTTGTCGAGACGCCGGCGTTGCGGAACGACCCCGGCCGGCCTATCCTACACGTCGATGCCCGGCAGACAGACAGTTGATGCAGCAGTCGCCGGGGCGGCCGTTGGGCAGCATGTCGCAATACCCGCCATGGTAGTGGTGGCTACGACACTGAGCTACGCAGGCAGCGAGCCCGGGGGGATGGCGGCAGGCGTCGATGAGGGCCAGCACAATGATCCGCGGGCAGTCCTGATCCGGGACTATCATTTTATCAATCTTTCAGTTAGCTCCACGAGATTACTTATCAGAAGAATATATAACCCCTCTGTTCTAAATTATGGGGTGGCTTTTCTAGATGCACAGTTTTTACTATGTACTCCGATCCCTCCGTCCCAAATTACTATTCGTTTTGACTTTTTTAATATAAAACTTTTGATATGGATCTAGATGTACGTATGTCTAGATACGTAGCAAAAGTTATGCATCTAAAAAACCAAAATAAGTAATTTGGGACGGAGGAAGTATTTAGAAGCATAGCAAAAACTATGCATTAAAAAAACAAAACCCGTTACAATTTGAAATGGGGCCATGTGGACCAGGTTGATCAGTAAGTACCGATTGACTTGGGTGGCAGCGGTGGCGAGGCTTCACCGGAGTCGGCGGCTTGAGTACCTGCAAGCATACAACGTATGAACAACGGTCCCACTTCTAAACACTCCCACTATTTGTTTGATGCACACGTATGGTTTATATGTATATATGTGCACTTACCAGGAGACAGGAGGGTTATCAGCACCAACATCACGATCATCGGACGAGCTCGTGTGGTGTTGTTGCTAGCCATGGTCAAAACTTGAGGGACAACGAGTAGCTAGACGGATTGAGGGTTAGTAGTGCAAGGGCTGTCAACTACCCATTTATAGGATTATCACTTATGGAACACACCTATTTTTCTTAATTTTATCAAAAGAAATCATCAGCCACCTCTTGGAGGACTAATGCTAAATATTTGCACAAAATAGGTGTCATCTTATGGAAGGCAAACGAGGCAATATATGTTTGGTTTGGCATATTTCATCAAACATCAACAGTTGAGGTGTCTAATAATTTATTATCTAGATTTTTTGAATTGGAATTAGGCCATTGTTTGGATTCACTCAATCAATGCTGTCAAATCCAGCTAGCCGTATAGTAACTATGCACCTAGAACCTTCAACCCAGCTAATCGCAGCTAATGAATATAAAAGACCGAAATGCCAATGTGCTTGCCCCCTTCTCCCCATGTATTGGCAGAGTAGTAAATGCAATTAAAGCAAGGATAGGATAGCAATTAGCTGGTGGGTCAAAACAAACTAGCAATTAGCTGGTGGGTTTAGCTGATGAATCAAAACACTCCACGGCTAATGGTTAGCTGGTTGTGGCAGCTATCCATTAGCTACCCCTAATAGATGTGTTAGAATCAACTTCCACGACACTCATCCTAACACGCCTAATGCATGTTCCACCTATCGATCCCTAATAATAGGCTAATATCATTGCCTATGTTTTGATGAAATCCCAAACATTAATGATTTGATAACTGTACGGTGGGTTGGTTGATCGACCCGGTTCATAATCTTTTATTTCTCGATTCGCACTTCTTTCATTTGAAACAAGGTAGCGGTGTCATACCAAATGGTTAAATTTTCCTTCGTGCTCTAGGAGCACAAAAGTCAAGATATGGTCAGATGATGATGTAGCTAGCCCTTTTTTTGGCGAATTGTCGGGTTCTTTTTTTCAACGAATGCTATATTAATATGGGAGCTTCCATCTTAATCCTCCGATGAGACATGCTAGAAAAAGAGAGAAATCATAGAATTATTAATTAAAAATAAAATATTAGCCATTTAGTTGGTAGAATCTAATCATCAGTCGCAACCATAACCATTGGATATAACATGTCTCTAAATTACCCACGTTTATTAGTCTACAAAATATTGGCTCAAAATACCCTACTACCTTTTTATAAATTAATTATCCACCTGTGACCAGAAATGGCGTTTTGTCGATAACTCTGTTTGTAAAACTCGAGACTTACTAAAAAAATCCAAACCCAAAAGGATAAGAATTTTTTAGGGATGGATTTTTTTTTACTAAAACGTCAAACTTCTAATTAAGCTTCTTACTCGAAAATGTTGAAAACATTAATTATGACAGTGCCTTCCAAGTTCCATCATGACCAAGTTCGATCAAAGTTTGAGAAAAATTAGCATGGTTGCTCCCCTATAACAATGAAAAAAACGAGTTCCTGGCTCCACCCCGATAATGACGGTCTTTTAGATTATAGCTTATTGGCTTACAGCGGCCTTTTAGCATGTGTTTGGTTTTGGAACGATCTGGATTAGGTTGGAACCAACCCACTTTTATGGGTTGGAGTTGACCCATCTCGTGTTTGGATGAGAGAGATGGAGAGGGATGGGTTGGACCCAGTTTTCTGTTTGATTGGAGGGATTGAGAAGGTTGGGATGGATATCATTTTAACACCATTAGCAACAGGTCCCACCTATCAGCTGCGGGGCCCACATGTCATCCTCACTCATCTTATCTTCTTCCTCTCGCCACCCTCCCTCTCCCCCTGCCGCCGCTCCTCCCTCCACCGCGCTCTCCCCGCGCCGCCGACCCTCCCTTCCCCCGCGCCACCGCTCCTCCCTCTCCCCCATGCTGGCTGCCGCTCCCTCTCCCCGCGCCGCTCCTCCCCCGTGCCGGCCGCCACCCCTCCCCCCCCCCCCCCACGCCGCCGCTCCTCCCTCTTCTCGTCCCGGCGCACCGGGCCCCGCCGCTCCCCTCGCCGCACACCTTCACGGCCTGCCTTTGGCGCGCACTCTCCGCCGACCCCTCCGCCGCCCTGCGCCTCGTCGCGGGTGTCACCGCCTTCGCGTCCGCCTCCACAGCGCAGCTCCGCCAGCTGCTCCGCCTCCTCGTGCTTGCGCCCAGGGGAAATGGAGCAACGGCGCCATCCATCTGGGTTGGAATGATCCACTCATTTTGATGGAATCCATCCAACCCGGATCTAGAGGGTATATACCCTCCTAGGTCCGACCCAACCCAAATCCCTTTTAAACCAAACGCAGGACGATGTGGGTCGAACCCGTTCCGACCCACATCAACCTAGTAACCAAACACACCCTTAGATTACTAGATGTTGGGGCGCACTGCTGGCACACCACTCTTGCATGGATATGTGTTCATATTAACGAAAGTGATACGTATAGACTTATAGGAATGCCGGTGCAGTAACATTAAAATTATATAAAGATTATATTAACAAAAGTACGAAGCCAGAGACAATTTAGAAGCAGCCAATACAGCCAGTCATGACACTCCTGACCTCAGTATACAATCATGCATATGCATCCTTCTAACAACAATTTAATTTGCTGTGCAACCCAGGAGCCCTTCCGCTAACCTAAAGACATCGTCATAATAGAGTTTGTCATCTAAAATATGATTGATGCACCTCAAGAAAAGCATATCTCCAGGGCTTACGTCCTAAAAAGAATGCAACTCTCGCTTCTCGAGGAGTCAAACAATTTCAAGTTTAACCAAATTTATAAAAAAAATATTGACATTCACGCCTCCAAATAGATTTGGTATGAAAATATATTACATAATTTAATATTTATTTTGTACCATAAATGTTAGTACTATTTTGTATAAATTTAGTCAAATTTAAAATTGATTGACTTCTCGGGAAGCGAGAGTTGCGTTCTTTTTAGGATGGAGGGAGTATACCAAAGCCAACTATATATCACTAACACTCCCAATGATGCACGATGAATAGTCATGCTTTTTAAGATGTTCCTTCACCCCATTACATGAAAATCATAGTCTCATATTATGATCTTTTACCCTACCCAATGCAATCTTACCACATGGTCAAAAACCGCGAAGTTGTTGTTAACCGAGGGGTCGGTAAATGTCGAGTCGTTTTCATGTGTGTCTCACCAAACAAATTGTTTTAAGAGATACTAGTGAGAGGAAATATGACATGCTTAAAGGTATAGGACCAATTTAATTTGTTCCAAGAGACGAAGTAAGGAGAATTTAAATGTGTTAGGTTGCTATACTTTGCGGGATACCACATAATGGTTCTTTGACGAATTCAGAAACAAGGACTCCTTTACAAAGTGACAGCTCAGATGGATCCCACAAATAAGATTGTCATATGAGAGACAAATACCAAGCATAATATCAAATGTTAGCCAAAGACTGGCACAACAATCCGCAGTCAGTTGTAGATGGTGATTTAAGGCCCATACATAACCGCTCGGCCAGAATAAGACTTAGTCTCTACGCTGATGATGCTGCGGTCTTTATTGACCCTGAAAAATCTGAGGTGAAAACTCTTAAAGGAATTCTAGATACATTTGGTGTGGTCTCGGGGCTGACAATAAATTTAGCTAAGAGCTCGATTTTCCCAAATGCAATGCATGCCCTGTGAGGTCAAAGACTCCCCTGGCAAATATTTGGGACTGCCACTCAGTATTAGAAAGCTTAAGCGTGTCGAAGTGCAGCCACTCATCGACAAGGTTGCCTCAAGATTACCTACCTGGGTGGAAAGGAAAGCTGCTAAACAAATCTGGAAGGCTGACAAGGGTAAATTCCTATATATCACCTCACTGTTTTCAATCTCAAGAAATGGACTATTAAGAAGATAGACAGGATCAGGAGGAGTTTTCTATGGAGGGGGGCTGAGCATGCTAATGGTGGGCACTGTCTTGTAAAATGGACTGTTGCTTGCCTTCCAAAGGAACTTGGCAGCCTGGGGATTTTAAACTTAGAATTGTTTGGCAGAGCTTTACGTTTGAGATGGCTATGGTATGCTTGGACAGTGGGTAAGAACACCCCCACCTTGTGATGAGGTTGATGAACATTTTTTCAGAGCTAGCATAGTGGTGCAGATTGGGGATGGCAGGCGGGCTAGTTTCTGGCTGCATTGCAGTTGGGTTAATGGAAGGGCACCCAGGAACATTGCTCCTGATTTGTTTAAGTTGGCATGAAGAAAAAATAACTCGGTCCGAGAGGATGTCACAAATCAAAAATGGACAAGAGGTCCATGGAGAATGTCATCTGCGATTGAAAGGGCTGAATTTGTGCTACCTTGGGACGAGGTTCAGCAACTTCAGTTCTCTGAAGAACCTGACAGGATATCATGGAGATGGACAGAGAATGGTTGTTACTCTGCCAGGTCTGCATACAAAGCACAGCTGAATGGTACATACACTACATTTAGAGGGATGTGGATTTGGAGAGCTTTGCAGAAGGCAAACACAAGTTCTTCACTTGGCTTCTTGTACAACACAAAGTCTTAACTGCTGACAAACTTCTTATTCGGAATTGGCCTTGTGATCAGATTTGCCAGCTTTGTGACCAGGCTAATGAAACGGCGCCACATCTTTGTTTGAATTGCTGTTATGCTAAACAAGTCTGGGTCGAGATTCAGTACTGGACCGGTTTGCCTATCTTAGTCCCTCAGCAGGAGGAAAGCTCCTTTGAAGACTGGTGGAACAGATACTTGCAACAGGTGGATGGTCGCTCACGGCGCTCTCTGGCAGATATTTGGAAGGAGAGGAACAGGCAGATTTTTTAGCATAAAAGGCTACTGCCTGGTCAAGTGCTGGGGCTTATCAAGGAGGATGTAGCGCTACGGCAAGCTGCCTGTGGCACACCGGACTTAGAGATCCTTTAGTTTTCCTATGTTAAGTCATTTGTGTTTGAGCCTGTGTTTTAAGTTATTTTTATGTAATATCAGTCCTCATGTAAAACTCGCATGCTTCCTCCTTAAATGACATAGCAGTGCTCCTGCTACTTTTCAAAAAAAAAAGTTATAGATGGTATTCATGGTTGGTTCTTGAATCCACGCCACACGTGCGCTAGTAGAAACCCTTATTATTAGCACAATTGAGCGAGCAACCGATAGTCTTAATGCCTTGCCTTCATCGGTTTTGTATTCAGATGATAAAAGATATGAACGTTCGTATAATGTCAGTTGGTGTCAAAAAACCGATGGTAGTAACATTCCCAGGCAGCATGCAAATCTGAAATTTGAATTCATCAATATAAGCATTCTTCATAGAAAGATATATACAAACAACACATTCACCACAGAGGGTTCATCCACATTCAAATATCGATTATATGAATCCACGAAGTCACAGGATATGTCATTCTTTTTTTTGACGGAGGGATTATATTTTCATAACAAACAAACCAACCAATAATTAAAAGTGCTTAAAAAAGGCAAAATGTTCTTCCCGTATACACGCGGTGGTTTAATTTGTTTGTCGAGGCGCCGACGTTGCGGAACGACCCGGGCCGGCGTAGCCTACGCGTCGCTGCTCAGCAGACAGTTCTTGCAGAAGCAATCGCCGGGGCGGCCGTCGGGCAGCATCTCGCAGTACCCGCCGCGGTAGTGGTAGATAAGGCACTGCGCGGCGCAGGCGCGTAGCCCGGGGGGGCGGCGGCAGGCGTCGATGAGTCCCGGCACCTGGATCGGCGGGCAGTCCTGATCCGGGACTACCATTTCATCAATTCTCAGTTAGTTCCAAAGGATTTATCAGGACAAATTAACATACGATCCGTGCGGCCTGCAGGCTGCGTGTGTAACGTACTGGCTGACTTGGGCAGCAGCGGCGGTGGCGGCGGCACCAGGCCAGCGCGGCGCTCCATCGCCGGCGGCAATGCGTCGCTGGAGTCGGCCTGAGTACCTGCATGTATAACACAGCGATTAAAATGCACACGTGCGGTTCACTAATCTGATCTCTGCCCAATGATTAACGAGAGACCATGGCGAGGTAGATCGAACTTCATGGGTCATCTCTAAACTCTCCATGTTTGCTAGCACACGTATGATTCACATATGTCTACTTACCAGAGAGGAGGATTAGCACCAATATCACGATGATAGGGATAGCTCGTGTTGTGTTGTTGCTGCCCATGGCCAAAATAAACTTGGGATTGATCGAGTATTCGAGCAGCTTGACTGATTGAGGGTTACTAGTGTAAGGTACTAAGGTGTTGATCAACTACCCATTTATAAAATTATTTCTTAGAGAGATGTCATGGAATGCACTGATACAAAGAGGTAACATCTGAATCAAATCCGGGCCTTTAATTTTCTTAATTGATTTTTTCTCTATATAATCAAAGACCAAGATTTGATTCAGATTTACTCCCTCCATTCTTAAATATATGACGCCGTTGACTTTTTTCATTTGTTTGATTATTCATCATTTTTACAAATATTTTTGCAAATAGATAAACCTACAAGTACATTTGACAATAGACATAATGATACACATTTTACTTTAGTTAACTAACTCGTTCAATATCTAGTCAAAGTTAGAGTAAAAAGTCAACGGCTTTATATATTTAAGAATGAAGGGAGTATTTTTCTTATTTTATTGCAAAATTATTAGCCACCTCCTGGGAAATTAAGGCTAATTGTATATTTGCACGAATTAGGTGTGTGTCATCTTTATCTTATGAGAAACGGCAATGCATGTTTGGGTTCGCACATTCCATGAAACATCAGCAGTTGGGGTGCGACTAAATTGCATGGAACCAGAAGAAATGTCGACTAAATCGGAAATCATGAATAGAATCCGGAAGACTAGCCAATAGAGACTAAGCTTCCACATGAGCACATGACACACATCCTAACATGGGTAATGCATTTGCCACCTATTGTCCCTAATAACATTTAGAGTACTTGTTGTTTTGATAAAATCATGAGTATTGATGATTTGACAACTATAAGGTAGGGTGGTTGATCGACCTGTTCATTTTCCCCGCTCGACTGGCAATTTAAACGCGTTAATGGTGTCATACCAATGTTCGGTTTTCCTCTCTCCTTTTTTTGGTGGCTCTGGGAGCTTTCAAAATGGTTTAACAAAAATTAAGGTGGTCAGATCATGTAGCCCTTTTTAGAAATATGGCACACCATGCAAGTTACCATTAAAAATCAAGATTTTTATGTGGTACTTGGGTTATACTTACAAAAGATAATCTAGCGAGAAGGAATTGGAATGGTAGTAAATTTTGTTGCTTTTGTAATGTGGAAGAGTCCAGTAAACACATGTTCTTTGACTGCATATGCTAGGTTCCTGTGGAGGGTTGTACATATTGTGTTTGGTATTGTTCCTCCTTTTAATACCGATGATCTATTCGATAATTGGATAAAATGGGGGGACAAAAACCAAACTTAGACTTATTGACAGGGGTGGCAGCTTTTATTTTGGGCAATTTGGCTAACGAGAAATGGCGTGGTTTTTAATAAATGTCAACCGAAAACTTTTATGAAGGTCTTGTTCAGGGAACTTATTGGCTCCGACAATGATGGGTGCAGTTACAGCGTCGTGATGAGTAAAAGGAAGTGATGATCCAAACATGCCGGACGTTGGACATTTTGGCGCTTCATTTCTTCGCCTCCCATGGATGGCCCTTTAGTTTACGGATTAATTTTTAATCATGCGTGATGAACATATAAACAATAGTCATGCTCGCATATAGTGCAAGCATACTACGTGAGCATACTACATGTAATAATTTGTGGACTGATCCCTCCTCTACGAGGTGGTTGAAGCCGGATTTTTTTTATCCATTATCTAAAAAAATGTAGCACTTTTTAGATGAATTATTGTTAAGCAAGGAGGGCTACATTAATATGAGAGCCTCCATGTTATTCCTCTAATGAAACATACTAAAATAAGAGAGGAGTCATATAATATTAATTAAAAAATAAAAAAATCCAGCCATTCAGTTGATAGAATATAATCATCAGTTGAAAACAATAACAATTGGATCTAACATGTCTCTAACCCACCTTTATTAATATTAAAATATGAGCCAAAAAAACCCTAATACCTTCTCCTAAATTAATTATCCACCTATGTTTGCAACTTGTTTGTGGCCAGAGACGATGCACTGTCTATAACTCCATTTGTGAAAGTCTTGCTTTAGTGCGTAACTAAATATTGTGAGACTGACTGACAAAATTCAAAAAAACAAACAATTTAGAAATTTAAGGTGGATTTTAATTGAACGTCCAACTTCTAATCAAGCTTCTGACTCGAAATGCAAAAGCGTTAATTCTGTGGCGGCGCCTTCATCGCGATGTCCTCTTGATTATGGCTTATTGGGTTGAGATCTCTATTCCGTTGGTCCTATAACTGGAGCTGGGGATATTAACATGATTATCAAGTTTCGTTACGATCCCAAATCCGTGAGGGGATGCAGCTCAGATGGTAGAGCGCTCGCTTAGCATGCGAGAGGTACGGGGGGATTGATACCCCGCATCTCCATTTTGTTTTTTGGCAGTTCTTTTTCTTGCGTTCCAGTTCGACCCTGCCGCGCCGGCCGCCCACATACCTCGTCAGCCACGCTCTGGGTAGTCCGGCTGCTGCTGGAGTCAGGCGACGCCGAGCTCGGTGTCCCGCGACGCGATGCAATGCCCTTAGCGCCATGCTGCTGATCTCCCTCGCGATTGCTGAGTAAATCATCAAGTTCCGCATCTGCTCATGCCCATTCGTTAAACATGCATGCGTCGACAGTCGATTCGTGATCGGGAGGTAACTCATTGCCTGCCAGACTGGCAGGCCCGGAATCTCGGCCACATGAGCAATGACGATAGAAGTACACGGCAAACACGCCTACATGAGCACCTTGAGGGCGCGCTGACGGCGAGACGTACGAGAGATGCATTGTGGCCGCACAACTCACGCTGATGACTTATGGGCCACACGCAGATGGTTCAAACAAAACGAGATAGATCCAATTGGTCATCGCTCAATGCCATCCTATCATCACGCTTGGCTCCAAACATGGACTGCCTAATTATACCACCTTACACAAAGGGCACAAATCACAAGCAATGAATCGAGTCGACGGGCCATATGGTTCACTCAATTCCGCAGATGCATGCCTTGGCACTACGACCAAACTTTACCCCTTCAACAACTAACATACAAGTCATGGATCTGAGTCCATTTATGCTCTCAGTTTGAAGTGGTCCACATCATCTTATTCCAAAGAAGAGCTACGAAGAAAATGGCCGTCAAAATTGCAGCCTTTCCTACTAGGCTACTGGAGGAATGAGTAGGGATCTCCGCACATCAGTGCTTGGCGCTGACGAGAGCCATGTGGGCGATCAGGTCCAGAACCCGGTTGCTGAAGCAAACCAAACAAAGATAAATGAATCCTTGGGCCAATTGGAGAATTATAACATTTAAAAATGCAAAGAAATAAGCAGCGAACTCTCACCTGTAGCCCCACTCGTTGTCATACCAAGACACAAGCTTCATGAAAGACGAGCTCAGTCCAATACCAGCCTTGGCATCAAAGATACTTGACCTGGTACAAAGACAGTGATGCGATTTCAGCTACATTTTCCCAGACATGGAAAATTAGGTTATGAACCTAGAAACAAGTAATCACCTAGAATCACCGACGAAATCATTGGAAACAACATCCTCATCTGTGTAGCCTAGGATACCTTTGAGTGCACCCTCTGATGCCGCCCTGAAAAAATGAGGTGATGTATAAGATCCACTGTAGGTCAGCAGATAATATGAACATGATTGCTCTGCATAAATCCTAGTGGTAGGAATACTGCAGCAGATCACACTTCAAATGAAGTCCACACAGAATTTCTTGTGCAGCCAGAGTAACATGAGCAAACAATTGAGCTACCTAGTGAGCAACTGAGATATTTTATACCCCCTCAGCAGCCAACACAGGCTACAACTACCTCCAATCAATGCGCAACATGCACTCAGGGATCTGTAGTATGACCATGTGGGCCCTCAAATTGGGACCAAATTAGGACTCCTCTATCAATAAACTTGTGTGAAAGCTTATGTATTACTCAATGGGATGACAAACCAGAAACTGAAAGGTATTGAAAAAGGAACCAAACGGTAGTAACAAATGAGAGAATTCTACGTACTTGATGGCTGCTTTCACATCATCATAGGAAGCACTTTTCTCAATCCGACATGTCAAATCCACCACAGAGACATTTGGTGTTGGAACTCGGAAGGCCATGCCAGTGAGCTTTCCATTCAGCTCAGGTAGGACTTTTCCAACAGCCTAAAAGCAAAACAAGTAAGCCAAAAAACACAAGTTCTAAAAGGAACAAGATGCGCCTTTGACTTTAAGGTACCTTTGCTGCACCAGTGGAGCTAGGAATTATGTTTTGGCCAGCACCACGTCCTCCCCTCCAATCCTTCATCGAAGGACCGTCAACAGTCTTCTGGGTGGCTGAACATGATAAAGTAATATTTTCATGACAACTAAGCTTCAACAAATGACTTAACAGATAAAACACACTGGAGAACAACCAGCAACCAACCTGTTGTGGCATGAACAGTTGTCATGAGACCCTCCACAATGCCAAATTCCTCGTGGACAACCTGCACAGCGCCACAGCGTAATACAAATGAGTGTGTTTGGAAAGGTAGAAAAATATGAGCCACAGAAGCCATTTATTGTGATTGCCATCAACTGTTGCTCGACAGAAACTGAGGACTTGTAAAAAGAAAGCAACAAGAAAAGTAACCTTGGCAAGTGGAGCAAGGCAGTTGGTGGTGCAACTTGCATTAGAAACAACATTCATCTTTGGGTCATAGCTATTCTCATTAACTCCAACAACAAACATGGGAGCATCTGCTGATGGCGCAGATATCACCACTTTCTTGGCACCACCCTGTAAATAAAGCAGAAAACTCACCATTTTGTTTGACATCAAAATGTATGCACTCGCTAATTAGATGGCATTGTTGAAGAACTGGTACACAAACCTTTAAGTGTGCTGATGCTTTGTCCGTTGTCGTAAAAACACCAGAAGATTCAACAACATATTCAGCTCCATAGTTACCCCATGGAATCTCTGCAGGATCTCTGGAAATATTGAAGCAAACAGTTGCAAATTCTTAAAACAAACACTAAACTAAGAATCTAAGACTGCTAATTGTAAAAAGCTACAGAACAAAGAAGCACAACAAATAATTATATGACGATAAGAAGTGCAAAAGATTGGAATGGTGCATTACGCTAATATACAACAGAGTGCTTGTGCTCTGAAAATAGCATAAGTATGTTGAGAACATTACGCATTTACATGAAAAAGATGTGCATGGTAACAGGTCAAAGAAATCTGTGATGCTGAATGACATGCTTGCTAATAAGGTGTGCCTTTGAAGCAGGCTGGAATAAACATTTGCCAAGTGATTCAAAAGTAATTCAAGTACAAGCCATCTAATGTCACCGAAACAGAGAGGTACGTATCCATAAGAAGCCAAAAATCCAACCTTGTTACCACAATTGCAAGAGTGCAATGCCATGTAGAATAAACAAATATAATACTAAGATTGGGAACAGTAGCAATCAAATCAGATAATCCTGCAGTGTCAAATGTCAGCATTACCTTTTGCTTGTAATTGTGATCTTCTTCCCATTGATCTCCAGGGTTGATTCATCCACGACATGAATAGAACCCTTAAATGGACCATGAGTGGAGTCATACTTGAACATATAGGCCTGGAGAAGGGTAAGATTAAGTTGTTAAACCAACAGTGAAAAAAAGAATGTAATAGTAGAATAAAATCTGTAGATTCAAATGCACTGCATTGTTCCACTGGATAATATGCATTCACTGAACAGATAAGATAGGGAAGACAGTTGTGAAAAAAATAAATGGAAACAAAAGTTGCAAGAAAAATGGAAACAATGCTTTTGTATGATCATACATCAATTATCTTGTAAAGCCAACGATTTCATGTCATATTTAAGCAACTGTGTGAAAGCAGATAAAGCATAACATCCATGAGCCAACAGAAATATAGTTAGCATTAGATTAAACAGTATAATTTCAATTAATGTAGTAAAACCTTGAAGTAACTGTGCAGCTCTCAAAGGTACAGAAGGAAAATTCAAGCAAACTTTTAATCAGTGGTTGCTGTTAAACAAATTGTGCAGAGTCCAAAATTTGAGATATTATAATTAAATAATTTCACGTTGCTCCCTTACCATGTACTTAGCATCAATGAAAGGATCATTCACAGCCACAACTTCAATATCATCTCTGCTGGTTGCAATTCGCAGGACCAACCTGCCAATCCGTCCAAACCCTACAGTAACAAGAAAAGGGCCAAGTACAACTCAGAACTACTCTCCTACTTTATACTCTATGTAACGAACTGCAGATTAACAAAGAAAGATGAGAACGATTCAATTGCTCAATGTAGTTAGCTAGTGCACAAAATAGTCAACTGAGAGCTAGAAAGTAGAAACTGCCCTTGTAATACCTCACAACATGATATCTAAAGAAGTGCATTTCGTTTTTGCATTGACCAGGACTTAAGACTGAATGCATTGACCAGCAAAGCCCAAGGAGGTCTATATTTGATCATTCAGATTACAATAGTTTTTATATCAACTTAATTCCAACAATGTCATTTAGAACTCACCGTTGATGCCAATCTTTGTCTTCTCCCCACTCGAATATTCTACATAAAAAAATAAAAGAACAACAAATTTATAAATCCACCACAAGCTGCACAATTCTCTCGGAATTTTTCTGGTCGGTGAGCCCAACAGCTACTTACGTGGGACGGCAGGGGGTGCCTGTGTAGCTATCGCCCTCAGCGGCTCGACGTTCCTCGCACTTCAGTTCACAAGAAGTTTGGCAGACCACATCAATATACAAAAATTACAGTTACAAAGGCAACGGCAACTAGGGAATCAGGAGTGGTTGCTCACGATGAAGAGGAGGCCGCGATGGAGGGGAACCTGCAGCCAAAGTGTGCCGAGCCGGTGCTCCTCACGCTCGAGACCTACAACATAGCAGCCAAATCGCATCAGTGGGGCACCGCAATGTCCTGGAAATTACACATCAGGGGTGAGGGCATTGGAATCAAACAGTAAACCGAGGTCCTTGCGAGGGGACAGGGACAAAGAGGGAACTGCTGGCGCATGCGAACAGAACTTGGGACAAAATTCGGGCCCCAGAAACAAGGACAAAGCTCCCAGTCCCTCCAAGCCCAAATGGTACGATTTTACGCCCAAACATACAACGAAACCGCAGGAAAAAGCACACCGTAATTTTCGCCAGGGGCGCGGTTGGCAGTCACACCAAACTAGGATCGGAGCCAAATCTAGGCGCAGCAATGGATCCATGAAAGGAATTAAGGAACCCGCAACCACCCGGGCGAGCTCCAGTAAATCGCCAGTGGAATCTAGAGAGAGAGAGAGAGAGAGAGAGAGAGAGAGAGTACAGGCATCAGACGAGTAGTATACCTTGATGGGGTCGACGGCGGCGCGGGATCCGGCGGCGGCCGCCGCGGCGCGGAGGGGCACGGAGAGCGCCGCCATGGGGAGATGTGGAATGGGATGCGGGCGGGTTTGCGCGTCCGCCTGCTAGGGTTTGACCAGGGCGGCGGGGAGGGGACCGGGGGCACCGGGGCAGGGAGGGTTTTGCCTTTCGGGGGCGCGGAAGAGGTGGAGGGAGGGAGGGAGGGAGGGAGGGAGGCGAGCAGGGGGGGAGGTGGCGGCGGGGCGTTCAGCCGTTCAGCGTGTTCTCGTTCGTATAAAAAAGAGGAGGAGGAGGAGGAGAAAAAACAAAAAGGTGGCCGCGCAACGCAACGTGCAGCGCGGCGTCCCGGCCGCCCGGGGGTAGGTGGCGGGTGCCCGTGCGTGCGATCGCCGCGGCGCTCCTCCACGTTCCCTGCTCGTGTTCCCTCTTCCCTGCGCTTGCGATGCGTTGCGTGCGTCGCCTACCCCCACCAAACCTTCCGAGGCTCTGGGCTCTTTAATATACTGCTAACCACTCCGGTAAAGACAATCAAGGGCCCCATCAGGGTTTTGATTATTGAGAAAAGAGATCGATTTCTATTCGTCTGTATGGCTCTATGCAAGCTGCCTTTGACTACATCGATGCCTTTCTACCAATCTACCAGCCAATTGATTTCGATTTTGGCTTGCTCTCCTCTCATGTTTCGTGATTAGTTTTCTAAGTGGTTACTTAGGGTTTGGGCTTCGCTCGCAAACACCGACATCCTAGCTCCATTTTGGAGCACAGGAATTTTCATCACCTGTAAAACGGATTATGAGTCTAAATCTGTACTCATAAAGTTCATTACCGACTCTCTTTAATTCAGTTAATATATTTATTATTTCTACTAAAATATGTTATATATTTATTTTTCTAAAATATGCCATCTTTGAAAAAAAAACTACTCATATAAATTAATGAAGGTAACTATAAAAGATCGGTGGTGACCTTATGTGACCTAAAACACAGATGAGTAAGAGAGTAGGTGTTTTCCTTCTTTTATGTTACTTTTTGGATAATGGAAAAGTATTCCAGCTTCGGATGAGGAATCATTTCATAGTTATCACTCATACAAATAAAAGTGCATAAAAATTTGGCAATCATAAATTAAAGGATCGAAATGAATAAATATAGAAATGATGTCTCCAGAGCGCGACATGCTACGATCAGGAGCTCTTAGTCATCGCCAATACGCCACAAAGCATTGCTATAACAATTTCAAAATGCACAAGTTCTGGGGAGGTAAGTTTGAACTACTATTTTTTTAATCATTATGTCGACTCGGAATGCACTCGGTTAAAATTATTAACACCTCATATAGTAGGATGATCAATGTATGTGTAAGGAAAATGCACTTAGGCTATCATTGATTTTGTTGATTGTGTGTCAACACTAACCTATGGACTAACAACATTTGCGAGTATACAAGGTTTAGTCATATGGATGCAAGTGATTGACTTGGGGAATCAAACAACATGGAACAAAAGTCAAAAAGGACATGTACAAGATCCTAGAAGATCTTAAAGCAGAAAGTTGCAATGGTTGGCAACGGCTAGTTTTTTGAGTTGGGCTATTTATACCCAATTGCTTGGCTTTTTGAAGGGTGTTAGAGCTTGGAGAAGATATAGGCTTGATTCTCACATACACACAAGTTCTCTATCCACCAAAGTGCTAAAGAGAAGATTAAGACAATTAGTATAAGGCTTAGATCTTGATTAATGCTAGTTTAGACCTATTAGCGCTTTGCTTCAGGGATTAGCCTAGAGTTAGATGAGGTTTGCACAACTCCTTTGTATCGGTGCTTGTGCGCACCAAGAGTTGTAAATCCAGGGCTTGTAAGTCTTTGCGAGACTCTCCAACCGCGTTTGTGGAGTGGCCGCCGGTGCTTGTGATAGGGAGGAGATGCCCTAGGCGTTTTTGCCGAAACTCTACCAAGTGAAGAGCGGCAAGGAGCATCCGGGAGAGATTAGGCGGAGATCCACTTTGCGCGTGGGGAAGGCCCGTCGGCTATCCTATGAAGTTACATGATCGGGGAGTTTATACCCTTGCGCGGGCATTCCCTTTGAGAGGGGCTCCAATAACGAGGAGTAGTGGAAAGTTTTGCTTTCCGATACCTCAGTAAAAATCGTCGTGTTGTCACGTCGGGAGTTTGCATTCTCTACCTCATTTACTTCCTCATTTCTTATTGCACTTATAATTCAGTGTTTAATTGGAACCTAAGATGCAAAACTTTTTTACGGTAAAGATAGCAACACATAGAAAAACCTAGTGCACATCTTAATAGATTTTGAAATGGATTTTTATACGTGCTTGGAGCCTTAGTTTTTAGAACATCCAATTCACTTCCCGCCGCTCTTAGGGTGTCACGTACCAAAGTAGCAAGTCGAGAATACCATTTGGCTTCTCAGTGCTCACCCTCGATTGCTCGAGAGCTGAGATGCACCATCAGAGGCTAAGTTGGAAAACAGTCACACAGTAGCACTTTGGAAGCACAGCGTGCAAACGAATGTCACCTTCAGCGAAAGCAGACAGGCAACTTTGGTAATCAGAACAAATTCGTGCCTGGTTGCCCACGCTAGAATCAGAACTTTGGTAATGAAAGGCATTAGCAACCGGTCGCCGTTGCTCTGTGCAAAAGAGGAAGAAAAGAAAAGATTGCAGATTCGATTCCCCACTCGATCGCTACGAGAAAAGTGCCCCCCATACGCCGGTCGGTCGATGGCGACTATGAGCTATCAAGACAAAGCCATTCCTTTTAAGTTTTAATTACTAGGTTACGCGTTGTCTTCATCGCGGATGGCAGCAGGTTATTTTTCGTAATCAAAGCCTAATCATCAGAGGCGCCCTAAAAAAAAAATCAACAGAGGCGTGAGAGGGAGTGCAGTCGTTGTCGTGCAGCTTTGGAAATGGGCCGAAAAAAGCCTAGAAACCTCCGTCGGGGCGTTTGAGCAATTCGCTGAGGCAGCAGCCCGCCAATCAAATGCGCAGCCCACCATCTCGGAATAAATATTTCAAACCCGCCGGACCTGGGGGAAAAAAAACGAAAAAGGCCTTGTCGAGTTCTGTCAGTTCGATGGGGAATTGGGGAGCGTCGTGACTTCCTCCAATGCTGGAGCAACAAGCCAAAAGGCAAAAAGGCGACAAAAGGATATCGCCAATGAACGGAATGCGTTCCAGGTGTTGCTAAAACTCAGGAATGGCTAAATGCCTAAATCTCTTTTTTTGAAATATAAGGAATTGCTAATTCCTTTTTGAAAGATCAGGAAATAAAGCTCACACAAACAACACTTGAATACGATGCCTAAGATTATAGGCGATCGTGTCTATCCGCGCTAAAGTGAACGGGTATATCCAATACTCTTGTTTCACGATATTTTGTGCTTATGCACACAGTGCACACAATGTGAAATTGGAACATATGAAAGACGAGAAATATACGTGTTTTTGAAGACCGACATATGGCAAAATTTCAAGTGGAACAAAGAGGTTAAGGAAGAGATTGCTTTTGTGCAAGATGGCCTGCGGAGGGCTGAGCTATTGTGGTTTTCATGTTATCTATGTTAACCGAATTTTATGAGCTACTTTTATATTATATGATATCACAACGTACAAACTCACTTGCTTCCCTTCTTATATGATATAGCAAGGCTCCTGCATTTTATTTAAACAAACAATATTTTGAAACATCTCTCCTAATTTAAATCAAGAAACCATGGGCAACTTATCATTGTATATGCCTCCAGCTAACGGGATGGCCTCAAGCTCCCAAGGCAAGCGGTTGAGGAGGCTGCACACGAGAAGGACATGATTTGTGCAGTGCAGGCGCCGTGCAAGTCTGGTGCACCGACGGGCCATGCTTTATTTGATGTTTCAGCCGTAGCGGGATGCAACGTCACTTTGACGTGACACCTGGTCCTGTCCAAGAGATCATCAGTTCATCGCAGCACAGGAGAGCTCAGAGTCAGAGATGACCCAGCAACGCCTTCGCTTCCGTCCGACGCGACGCGGTTGGTCTCCACCCTCTGTCCGCCCTCGGCCCTCCAACCCACGAATCCGATCGGAAAGGCACGGACCCACCAGCCAGGCAGCCACCGGGTCGCTGCTGCCCGCCACGTGTGCCCGCGCCGCGCGCCCCCACATTTAAACGTCCCGCTCGCCACCCATCCCTCCCTTCCCTTCCCCTCTTCTTCCAATTCACGCGCCCCTCCCCCTCTCGTCTCTCCCTCCGTCCCGGCCGATCCGGCGATTCCCCATTCCGCGAAGCCACCGCGCCTCCCGAATCCCCGTCGAGTCCGAGCTTCCAGAGGCACCCGTGCGCGGGATCTCCCCCAATCGCCTCCCAATCCCGCGCGCCCGCGCACTGGTGAGCTCGATTCGCGACACACCGCGCTCGATTGTTTTTCCACCGTTCTCTTCGTTGATTTGGCGAGACGGAGCGAAGTCTGTTTAGGGAGGAATCGTTTATAGATTCTTGTTTTCGCGTTAGATTGCGAGGTGCGCTATTGCACGGGGTGCTTGCTGCTTGCGCGTTCCCTGTGTTTGGTGGGAGCGCTGGTGGTGCCAATGCGGGCAGGCTATTGATGTTCTGGTGGCCTCACTGTGCGGCGTGTGCGTGACGCTACGGCGCGGCAGGTACGGTGGCGTGGGGATGTCTCTGGGTGGCCGCTCCATTCGCATTGCGTGCGGCTCTCATCGTTTGATGCTTAATGGGTGGCGGCGTGGCGCTCCATTTCTTGTGGTGGTGCTGATGACTGTTGTTGCGTTGTGCGTGCGTCAGTGCTGGTCTGCTGGATTCGGGTCTGCGCTTCTGTGCCGAAGCGTTGATGCTTAATGTTCTGTTGTGGCGGAAAGAGCTTGCAGTGTTATGTTCATGTTGAGTCCTTTTTCTTCGGCCAGATTAGATCACCATTTCAAACTTTGTGTGCATGCTGTCCTTAGTTGTAGGTCGTGTTTTATATTTCCTTTCTCTGTAATTTATTTATTTTTTGTCTTGTTGTCAGGTCGTGTGTGTTGTAAATTCTCGCTCCTTCTTAATGAAATGGTTTGCTTTGCTACATTCTGCATATTTTTACTCAATGTCTGACTTGAAATCTGGACGCTCATCTGGTATCATTTGTTTGTTTGTTGTATCTCTGTTTTTTTGTTAACTGGTTTCATGTTATGTTTATGTGTTTGTCAGATAGGAGTATTTGAAAACTAGAAGTGTTTTCATCTGCAAGTGAATGCATATTGGTCAGAAACTTGATTGCTCTTGCTATCTATTAGGATTCAATTAACACATACTCTTTTATGGTTATCCTGTCATCAACTTTATGCGAAATATCCATCACTGTCTCCTGCTAAACACCTAAAACCTTTTTGACCTTCTATACAAGTCCAGAACATAATGCAGATGGCATCGGGTTTCATTTACTCAAAGAAAATAAGATACCATATGTCATCTTTAACCCCTTTTTCTTTCTTCTCCAACAGAGATCAACATAAACAACTACTGATTGGTACAAAATGCCCATAAGCTTCAAATATTGGGATGACTGCTTGGATCCAGAGGATATGAGATTAATGTGGCAAGATCCTGTTGTAAGTAAAGAGTGGACTGATGCTGGAGAAGAGCAGGGACAGAAAGTTCATCTCTCACGGGACCCTGATGGTGAGGCATATCTCACACAAACTGAAATGATGGTGAGTGGTCAGTTGAGTTATGTAATTTTGATAGCACTAGCTCCAGAATAATGTAAATCATACTGAACCTGCTAAATAAATGATAACATATTTTCCAACATGTAATATTGTTTTCTCAACACATGAGGTCTCTGTCTGTTTGTTATTTGGCTCATTTGGCTAGTCAATTCTATGATGCAACTGCCTTCAAAGTTCCTTAAGAAGGCTATCAGTAGCAGCTACCAAATTTTCACTCGATTTGCTGAAGGCAAAGAAACTACCAACAGTGTGAATTTAGTTGCAGCCATATTGTTTTCTTTTGCTATATTTAACTAAGTGGTTACTGAGTATTATTGGTCAGGAGTTTTTTCTGCAAAGCTGTTTGAAATAAGTTTGCTAAGGTATAGAAAAATAGATAACAAAGGTATTCTTTATTCAAATTCCATCTGTTCTTTATGCAACTGTGGCTTTATACTGATTGTTGTGTACATCCATTGATTCTTTCAGGCGGTGGCTTCAATCATTGTTCATAGACATTTCAAATCACAACTAGACCCGGTATTGGTTCAATTTCTCTATGTTCAACCAGTATATGCACTTCCCTTTTTTACTTTCTGTAGTCATCACGTCCAACAGTGAATACAGCTGCATGCTAACTACAACGCGTTGGCTGTTATGGTTCTCTGGAGTGAGAAGATAATAGTAAACAAATTCTGTGAGACAAAGTGAAGATAATATCCAGCTACCTTGTTACTGGTAGAGCGGTAGGTATCCTTGACGACCTGCTGAGCTTGACTTTCTTCTCGTGCAGTATATGATAGGCGCACTTGCGGAAATTGCAAGTGGAAGGAGACTCTTTGTAGATACCTATGATCGCAAGACAAAAGAGACCAAGGTTGGCATAATGCAGGTAGCACCTGAAGTTGCTCAATGGCTTGGAAGGTAATCATCACAAGCTTGGTTAACACAATTAAGTTACTATATTTTTCCTTTCTATGTTCTGAAATTAAATTTATTGTCTTCGTTATTTTTAAGGGAATTGGGTTACAAGAAATATGATATTGAAGATGATACCAATTTGCTCTACTGGCCTCTTGTAAATGTCTACTTTGGTGCTGCTTATGCCAAATGGCTCTTCTCTTGTGATGACAAGTATGCATTTCACTTGGCACACTGTTTTAATGATATTATCATCTCTGATCTGTCAACAGTTAAGATGCAATTATATCTTACAAATGTTGCAGACAAAGAACTGAAGAATTTGTAGTTAGAGCATATAAGGGTGGCAAAAAGAAGGCTTCTCACAAATCAACTTCCCCCATTTTCCAGCGTTATCTTTATGTGAAAGAGAGCTTGTTGTCTATAAGGTGTCTTTCTTAATAGCTTACTTCTATATCATGCATAACTAAATTTATTTATCTTAGCACTTGTGGTGCATGAAGGACCTGCTTTTACAGAGCTTGACTTTTGTGTGAAACTAGTTGGCCTGAGTTGGAAGAAGATTGGTGTGGCCATCCAAAGAAGGGCCCTGTGCCAAACTTGACAGCTTTGACAGTATTTAAGCCGGCAGTAGGATTCATGTCAAGTTTTAAACCTCTAAAATATTTTAGTTCACAAAAAATGTTATAAAGCCTTAAAATGATGCTAATACATCTTTGTTATCGTAAAAAAGGAGAATGCTTCTACATATCATTATACTATTATAATGGAATATAGTAACCTACACAGGACATCAAGATCATTTCTGTTAATCTGACATGCCAATGAACTAAGCAGTTTTTAAGATATGTTTTCCCATGATGAATGTATCATGAAATAGACCTAGTATTCAGAACTTCATGCTACATGGATTGTATTTGTATCTCGTCTAAACTTTCATTGCCTTAAAACTCCCTACATCTCATTACTTATCAAGTCATCTTAGTGCAATAGAAACTACACAATGGATTAAAGTCCAAATACGATTGTTTTGCAGATAAAGCTGTGCCTTTGTTTAAAGCTAGAACTTATATCCAGCTTCATCTATGCACTTCTATACATTTCCTTCGGAAATTTGACCCTGTTGACAGAATGTTTCTCACTGTTTTTTGGCAGACAACCAGAAATTTGCAACGAGATCACTCCTGACCTTGAAAATTTATCAAGCACAGGTTACATTTTTGCTGTGTTGTTATTTTTCCCCTTGGCTTTCTTGCTTTAGCTACATGTAATATCTTGTCATCATTTTTGAGTCAGAAGCACAGTTGATATATTGGGATTCCAAGGTATCAGAGGCTGATATGGATGCAATGTGGAAACATCCTGATGTGTATAAGGAGTGGACAAAATCCGGTGAGCGACGTGGAAATGTACGATTCTCCCATGATGCAAAGAAGAGGCCTTACCTTTCTCGCGTGGAGGTGAAGGTAAATCTGGTTATAAACATTTGCACTAACTTCTGCATTTCTTTTCCAAAGTCTTGAATAACATGTGTTTTTTGTACACTAGAAGCTCAGGAGTACAGCCACTTTTGCTTACACCACTAAGAGTGCAGCTTTATGATTTATAAAATATAGATAGTTAGGAGATCACAGAAACTGTACTCAACTGCTTAATACTCTTAACCTAGTAGATTGTGATTTTGATGTCACCTTTCATGTGGATGGCATGTAACAGAATACTGTATCATTTTGCATAGCCCATGTTGCAGACTTGCAGTATAGGCATAGTTGTTTGCTGCTTACCATGCACTTCAGACATTTCGTTATGGTCAAGTCTATACGTATGCGACTGGTTCAGCTGTTTCCTCATTACATGTCTTCAGTGTATCTTGACAATACTTTGTTAATGTTTTGGCATTTACTAGTCCGAAAAGGTTGAAAACTTCTAAGCCTCAAAATATTGTTCGGAGGAACATTTTCTACTGTTTATTTAGAGTCCATCACCTCATTCCTTGTTTGACAGGGAAAATATTTATTGTCACACTGGTGAATTTGCTACTGATACATAAATTTCCCTTTATCTCAGACTTGTCCAATTCTGAATTATGATTTCAGGCTGTTGCAGAAATAATCATATCACGCCATTTGACCACTAGAGGATCAAAACCAGTAAGTTTTGGATAGAGAAGCCATTGCTTGTTATTCTAGTGATTAATGTATGCCATTATCGAATTTGATAAACTCTTGTAGCATGACTTATTTATTATGAATTTGTAATATAGCAAAATATGAAAACTTTTTTGCAACCAAAACATGTCATTCAGCATAATTTAGCTCTGGAGATTTCTTTTAAAAGACCTACAGTTATTATTCAAGCATGAGAATCCATCACGTCACATGTTATGCTCATTGTATTTTGGGTTTTCAGTCATGCAAAATTATTGTACACTGATGCATTTGGTAGTTATTTACCAGAATGCTTCCTCTATATTTTTTATGCTATAAATAATTGAATATTATGTAAATGTCCTTAAATGCACAAGTCAATCACCTTGGCATGTCTTCCTAAAAAAATTAAAAAATATATAAGAATTAGTTTGAGTTGAAAAAACCAGTTGTATTGACCTATGTTTAATCACTGCTAGGTGCGGTGATGGGTGATCAGCCAAGTACCGGTTACTGATTTTTAAAGCAGCGTTCCACTAACAGTAATATATTGTTTGAATTTCAGTTTCTGATTGGATTCTCTGTTTCCTATTGAAATCTGCACAGGAAGCTCTTGCGGCACTTGCAGAGGTCTGCAGTATGCGTTTTGTTCATGGAGTAAGTACCCGGACTGGATTGATGGGAATAGACTATCCTACTGCTGCATGGCTTTCCAGGCAAGTATGATATTGTGTCTAACATATACTTTCACTAGCCATGAAGTTGCAAACTGTATCTAAAAAATTATGATTAGCAAATCTAGAATTTCAGTAAGCACTTCTCAATTTTGAATTGTACTGTTCATCCCAACGAACTGGAAACTCCCTTTTGTTTTACCAGTCCTTGTTTCTTTTGCCAAGAATGCAGCTTCACAGTGTTGCAATGTCATAGGCAGTTGAACTTCAGTCCTGCCCTATACAGTTCCACAAGTATGTACACAGTGATCAGTATAATATCTATACAAGAATTATATCCATAATTTTAGAAGTCAGATAATAGTATTATCAGTGGATTGACTGAAAAATAACTAAGGACTAGGAATAGTTGGTTGTTTTAGGGTATCGGAAGCATAATTGTCACTGCTCTGGGTATTATATAAACGCACAGTTTCCATGCAAATTTATCTGTACTTCCCTTTGAATGCACAGGGATTGTGGTTACAGGGCGTATACAGTGATCTCTGTGGATGATCTCTACAATCCTTTTGCATCAATGTACTTTGGTGCATCTTACTTGGCATGGTTGTCGCATTACGAAGGAAGGTCAGTGAAACTTATGAAAAGCTATATTCATCTTAGAGGATCTATGAACTATTGTTTTACTAAAATCTGGCGCATTCTTTGTTCAGGGAACAAAGTTATGAATTCATTGTTCAAGCTTACCTTGGGGGACCAGAGAATGTTAACCTTCAGGAGACTGGTCCACTTTGGAACCAATTCTTGGAGGCATTAACACAGTATCAAGATCCAAAGAAGTGGGCTTGTGCTTTCACTTTGCTTGACATTTTTTTCCAATGAATTTTTTAGCTTAAAATGAGACGTGGGAGTCATCAAAACTTGTGTAACTGAGTAGTCAGCCAAGAGTGTGACAAGGAGCAACATTGGCATATAATTTTTCTGACATATAAAATGACATTCCATCACCTGAGTAACCTCAATATTGATTCTGACATGTTCATAAATGCAAGCAATTTTATACCTCAGATTATCATTTGATAACCATATTAGCACCTAGCAATTACATAAATGTTCTTGGCCTGCATATTTCTGACCATAGTGGCAAATTGTACATTTTTCAGGGATAATAATAGCTGCTGTATTTTGTGAAGTTGCTGATATGCCTCCGTCTTTGGTTACTGAAGGTATTGATTTCATTCCAAGCCTATTTTTTAATTATGATTTATATTACCAATTATTTTTTAGCAAAGAATGCATGCTTTTTCTTGTTTTATCTTATGAAAACATCTGAGGGATATGGTACTATAGAACAACTTTCACTTAACATTTTATGCTTAGTATAGAATCTGAGGTATAAAATGTTTCCTTCCTTGTTCGGTAGTTGGAGAACAAGCGGACATTTTGAAATGATGGCCTACTCCATTTCCTTGAATGCCATATGGCTTTATTAGCTTTTATTTATGTCAAACCATCTAATCCATGCTCCATAGTAAAGTTGTGCACCGAACTGTTTGCTATGTGCCTACATCAGCTGCTAGGATATTGGGTGGTGACTTGGGTGCCAGACTGAGCACCAGTTGGAGTGCATTATTGCAAGAATGCTCTTTATAGACCCTGGTTATCTACCAAGTCAAATCAATGAATGCTATAGGTGGTATCAATAATAGTGTAATGAGATGATCTGCCACCACTTTGCCCGTCTGTTTCATCTGCTTATTGTTTCCACAAGAATTCAGTCTCTGTTGTGGATCATTTCAGATTGGCTCCCAAGGGTTCAGCATTGGTAAGCAACACGCTTTGCCTGAACTACATGATGCACAAGGTAACAGGGGCTGCCAATTCGTATATATTTTGGCTGTTCGTGCTCTGTTCATGCTCAGGGAAATGCACCAACGTGATTGAACCCGTCGCCGTTCATAGAGCCCTTTCCAGCTCCTGTTCCATTTGTTTTCTTTTCTTTTTTTTACCATCAGATGCCAACGGTCTTCCTGTCCTGTCCACTTATTGGTGTATTGTAAGTTGTACTTTTGTTGTGTAGGAACTCATAGAAGCCATGCATTTGTAAAATCATCCACGGTCCATAGTTTATGAGCTAGGCTGCTACAGATGGTAAAACATGCCAGTGCCTACAGAAACAGATGTAGATTCTTGATTGTACCTCTCTCACTGCAAGTCTGCAACCATTGATCCCGAACGTTGTTTCTTTGCCTGGATTGAGGGATGAATGAAATGTCGTCACAGTTCTGACTTCTGAACGTAGCCATGTTACCACTGGTCCCGGGTCCTCAGTAAAAGCCAAGCAATACCACCACCTGTACTGTATTCATTCATAGCTGACAGATCTGTTGGTGGTCGTGGGCCAAAGTGCGACGCATCTGATTGTTTGAGCTACGTACTATCATTGTAATCTGGCTGAACTCATGAGATTCCTGTACTGCACAGCCGGGGATAGATGGAATGGACGGTTGCCCCAATTCGGCCTCACTCGAATGCTGTTCTTTACTGCTACCTGCTGCTGTTAGTCTGTTACGCTGAGCAGTGATTTGTGGTTGCACGCACGCAGTGGGCCGATAAGCGCCAAATGAAACCGTGCGGTCACGTGATGATGACCCGATGGATCTCACTCACCACTCACCACTCACCACACCAGCAACAGTCACCCAGCGAGCATCCAAAGCAAAGCCAGATTCCGATTAGCACGTAGATGTGCTGGCTAGGAGGATTACGTACCATACGAGCACGTTAATAACATCAGCGTGCTCCACGGCGATCTTGTCCGATGCAGGATTGGACGCGGACGGACAAAGCGCCGGAGCTTTTCACTTGCTTAATCATGGAGCCGTCCGCTTGAAGCAACTCTCCCTTTTATCCCCCCTCTCTCCTGTGTGCTGCTGCGGATGAGAGCGTTCAACCCAAATCCAAGCACTCGCGCTGCGTGATCAAATCCACCCCCGATTCATCTCGGATTCCCTCCCACTCCGGTTCATGGCCGCGCTAATGCAGGATCCTCCAACGCAAGCTCATCCCGTAATCGGAGTGATTAGGTAGGCAGCCCTATAAATCACGGACACGGGACACCCCACCCACCCCACCAAGAATCCACACTCTCCCGAAGTCCCGACTCCACTCGCCACTCCCGCCGGCCTCCGCATACGCCCGGCGCCCGCCGGCAGCCAAGTAGCCAACAAGCTACACCACCACGCGCGCACGCCACACTGACACGCCCACGCACCCACCGCACCAAGCAAGAAAGCAGCCGGGGCGGCGATGGAGGAAGGGCTGGACGCCGCGGTTCCGCCGCCGTGCCGGCTCGGCAGCGAGGCCGGGGCTGCGCCGGGGCCCGGCCGCCAGTGCTGCGGCGGCTGCGGTGGGTGCGGGCTCGGGCTCGCGTGGCTGGTGCGGCGCCTGCGGCGGCGGGGCAGGCGGGCGCTGCGCTCCGCGGCGGCCTCGGCGGCGTCGTCGCAGCAGCGCCGCCGCGCGTGCCAGTACGACCCGCTCAGCTACGCGCGCAACTTCGACCTCGGCGGCTGCGACGGCGACGCCGACGACGCCGCGCGGGTCTACTACGGCTGCTCCTTCTCGTCCCGCTTCGTGCTCGTCCCCGCCGCGTCGCAGTCCGCCGGCGCCGTCTCTGCCGGCGCTGCTCAAGCAGCGGTCGCGACTGCTAGCTAGTACCAGATGGATGTTAATTAGAGTAGGTGGCCGGTTTGATCGCTGCATCATCCTCTTGTCGTCCCTGTAATTCAAGGGGAAACATGATTATATTGTACATACGCACTGAGCAGCCCGGTGATTCTTGGTTTCTTGTCACAAATCACTCATCTGTTCATGTGTGCAAAATTTTCCAAACTCTGAACTGCTGGCTGCTGTCTAGCTGTGCACCTCTTGCGCCGCACCAGGGGTTCTTGGCGCTCGTGTCGCCAGCCATGGCGCTGCCTTCCTCGACGCCGTCAGCCTCCGTTTCTCCGATGCTGATGGTGGCATCGAGAGAAGGGGGGAGGAAGGAATGCTCGGCTCTCCACATCGTCGTCTTCCTCTCCTCATCGGGTGCCAGCAGATCAGTACCGCGATCGCAAGCACATCGGCGGACGCGACGCGACGCAGGGACGACGGCCGGTGGCGAGATTTGGGCGTCCGTTCAGCTGAGTGCGTACCCGCCCGCCGCTGCCAGACTGCCGTCCTCCGCCGAAGCCCGCCTTTCACGCCGAGCATGTTCTCAATCTGGACACAGGGGACGCAGCGAAAGCGAAGGCCTCCCAGGCTCCTGCGGTCCTGCCTTTGACGCCGGCCGCCGGAGACGCGAGGCGAGCGGCGACCGTAGCAGCGAAACCGTGGCGTCGCTTGCGCTGTAGCAGCTCAATCTAGACCGCAGATCAAAGGTCCAACGGCCCGCGTCGCAGCCTATGGCAGCGTAGACCGCGGTCAACTAAACTAGCACATTAGCCCCTCATTTTGATCTACATATATTTATATAAAAGCCCCTATTTTGAATAGCGAATTCGCGATCCAAATGTTCGCATAATTCCTCCCTTTTATATCCGTGCTCTTCTTGCTTCTTGCAAATGGATCCCTTTATTTTATTTCCGTGTTCTAGCCTCGCCCCTCCATCTGCCGTTGGCAAACATCTACCGGTTCCTATGGTAAGGGCTGGATTACGGGTTGAGCAACCAGGTCGGCAGCTGCACTGTACAACCGCACCCTTGTCGGCTCATCCTCGCTTATTTGTTAAGGCCTGTTCGCTTCAGCTTATCAACTGGCTGAAAAGCTGAAACGGCTGATTTGTTGTGAGAGGAAAATGCTGTTTGGTGGCTGATAAGCTGGCTGAATAAACTGAAACGAAAAGGCCCTGGCTCAAAGGTTCCGGCTATGACTTTCCTGGTGAAACGAGTTTTTGATAGAAGTCGCCGACTGCAGCGGCCCGCCCCGCACCTTCCCACACCACGCCATGCAGCTCCTCCGTCACCGTCAGGACCAGGATAAAAATCTGCACCTTTCGCATTACTTTGGCCCAGTTTCTTTGCTGCAGCGAAATTGCTTGGGGTTCGGATGTGACCTCGTACATCTTTTGATATTCTGCTTGCTTGTCTTATGAAACGATTCAGATTATGATCGTTGGTTGAAAGATTGAGTAGCTAGAGCCTAGATACCCCCGTTACATTACATGTTTCTTTTCAATGCCCACAACAAAAATATTGTAGACGGCACTAGCATGTTCTTGCAAGATTGCAGGTCGCAGAACGTCTACCCGATTTGTTTAACTGACGGGAAAATAGCAAAACTCCAAACTTCGTTCCTATAGGAAGAAGAGAAAGATAGCTACTGTAGTTCTCTTTAGTTTTTAATCTTCTATACGTGCATAGTCTGAAAGTTCATATAGTAAAAGAAGTATGGAAAAAATGAAGCTGAGATTTACACACAAAAAAGGCCGAACAAAAGCTTTGGGCCAAGTTTCCTCTAATTACGCTGCCATAATTGAACCCAAAAATCAAAAAGAGCCCTCGGTTGCCTTCCGGCCCAGAACGGCCCAACATGTGCGCGTTCCATCTTCTTCTTTCCTCCGCTGCTTTCCTTTTCCCTTCTCTGCTCCACACCCCCTCTCGGGTCTCGGCCTTTCTTCCTAGCGGCGAGTCGGCGACGCCGACGACGGGGCTAGCGGCCGCCCTTGGCCTGGTCTTCGTCGGGCGCTTCGCCGCCGACAACCATCAAACAGGTATGCCCTCCTATTCCCTTCCCTTCATGCGGTGCGGAATCGAACCCCCAAAACCCTGACGTATGCTGTTTGTATTCAGATCTGACCATGTATTTACTTGCTAAACTTCGATTTTTGTTCTTTTGCAAAATTATCGGGTGTACATGTGTACACCCGTGTCCTGTACTGGGTCTGCCCCTGAAATTGTGACGACGTGTGCATGTTGAACTCATGCGGGTTTCAGATTTATTCGGCTGAGTAGTGGGTAGGTCTGAATGTCTGATACTATGTTGCTCTCGTCATTTGTTTGCTCATGAACTGTCGTGAGTCGAGAGTATTCCTTCCAGCCGTCGAAGAAGACCTTGCTATTCATTTGCCATATGCCATATGCCATGACTAACACCCCTAATCTTGGCAAGGACCCACTTCTACAGAAATTAAGCTTTCATCTACCTTTGATAGCTGGCTGTAATAGCTTTAACAAGTGCCGTGCACGTTGTGTTAAGTTCTGCATGTAATTTCCGTTAGTGTGAAATGAGAGCTAAGAAGCAACAAGTATGCAAATTACTGTGTTTCTATGAAGTGCTCATTCCAGATTGCAGTGGATTACATTTCTGCAACGTTCTTAGATGTGGCCATTAATTTAGTTCTAGAGTTGTAGTTCAATCTTTCACAATTCACATGCTATTTGCTCTAGAATAGTAGAATTTGCTGCCTCCCCTTCTCAACTTAGAATCCTTAATTATAGGTACACCTTTGCTCCCATGCATCTATTGAATCTGTTTTTGTGAAGATGTCGGAGTCATTCCCAGTGCCATGTCCATGTCATGTTGACTAGACACATGTCAGCTTTACTCCACTAACCCAACTAGCCAAAAAAACTACCTGATTGCCATGTTATTGAGATCCTATTTTGGCAGCTGCAGCAGCTTAAGCTTACTTGCAGAACATACTGAATTTCATTTTTAACAGACCTAATGATGAAGTACCCCATCAAACTAAATTGTCTTTTCCACCATCAAAGTTCATATGCATAAGCTATGTTATTTTGTCGCAGGTCTGCTTTTCCCTTGCATTGACTTGCTTAGGGTAGTAGTCTTTTGCACTTAACTTCAGTTGTAATCATTTTAACTTTACAAGCCCGGCATATGGGTGTGGCATAACCTTAATTTGGACTCCCTTTTGGTTAGCATAAATATAAAACACACTGCTTTACTAGTTTAAGTAGCCACCGATACCATGTGTGTGGGGATCCCAACTGAAAGTGCAGGGCTATGTGCTTTTCTTGTTGATCTATGACTATGAGATCTGCATAAATTGAGCATCGTTGTGTTCTGTACAAAGTACACATACTGTTTGTCACTCTCAACTCCCTGCATGATTCATGCTGTTGGTCCATGCAATTTGGCTTGTTATAACAGTCCAGAACTTAGATACTTTTGCATTTGTCCATAACCTATTTGACCAATACTGGCAGGGACTGACTGGTTGTGCAAATACCTACTTATAGATTATTGAAAGTGGGAGCATGAAAGGTAATATTGCCTTCCTGTCATGCATTATAGGGAGTTAAGGACAAGGTCAATAGGTGTTGTGATTTTTATTGATCTTGTCTGCTTTACCGTATCATTTTGTGTGTTTTATGATGATAAGTCCCTTCTGATTTCACTTGTTTTGGGTAACCATATATGACCATATATTTATGTTTGTTCCGTTTCTTTGTGTTTTGTGATATTGGTATCGACCATCAAGATGAAATGTTATCCTCATGAGCAATGGCACCAGTGCAGTTGCTAAGATGAATTTTTCTTAGGATGAAACTTTGCAACCAAGCATCTTTTTGTTCCTTCAGTCGTATTATTTTTTGCACTCAAGCGTAGTCTATTCAAGCTACAAGAGTATAAGATAAATACATGTAATTTCTTTCGTACGCAAAAGGCATTTCCATTCATCTATGTCGATCTTTGAATTTAAGTAATGCTATAACCTGCAGTTTAATTTCTGCACTTTTATAACTGTCATAACCTGTAATTTTGCAATCTTTCTGGTTGATCTGAATGACAAAAAAAAAATCAACTGATCAAATCTATAATTGTTTTCCAAGGGTCAGGACGATCATTGATTTTGGACAAACAAGATCTTCCATGGAACCATCCTCCTCACAGCCACAGCCTGTGACGGGTGTTGGGTCACAAGCTTATCCTGCTGCCTATGTGCCTCCAGCAATGGTACCTGGAGCTCCTTCTGTTGTTCCTCCTGGCTCACAGCCAGCAGCACCATTCCCCAATCCAGCTCAACTCAGTGCTCAGCACCAGATGGTCTACCAACAAGCTCAGCAATTTCACCAACAACTACAGCAACAGCAACAGCAGCAGCTCAGGGAGTTCTGGACTACCCAGATGGATGAGATCGATCAGACAACTGACTTCAAGAACCACACCTTGCCACTTGCAAGGATAAAGAAGATAATGAAGGCTGATGAGGATGTGCGGATGATCTCTGCAGAAGCTCCCGTAGTCTTTGCAAAGGCATGCGAGGTATTCATATTAGAGCTGACATTGAGGTCATGGATGCACACAGAAGAGAACAAGCGCCGGACCTTACAGAAGAACGACATTGCAGCTGCCATCACCAGGACTGACATATATGACTTCCTGGTGGACATAATTCCTAGGGATGAAATGAAAGAGGAGGGACTTGGGCTTCCAAGGGTTGGCTTGCCGCCTGCTATGGGGGCGTCAGCTGATAGCTATCCACCGTATTACTATATGCCAGCACAACAGATGCCACCAGGAGGTGGAATGATGTATGGTGGTCAGCAGGGTCACCAGGTGACGTATATGTGGCAGCAGCCTCAGGGGCAAGAGGAAGAGCCTCCTGAAGAGCAGCAGCAGCAGCAACGGTCAGCCTGAAAGTAGCTAAGAGATGATACGGCTAAGCCATTGCATGGTGGTCCCTGAACTTAGGCCTCTAAACAAACGATTTGGTTATGTTATTGTGCATTTGTGCCCATGATTGCTGGCCGAGACAGTTATTTGTCCTTAATTAGGTCGTAGTTTCCTAATGGTAGTTTCGACTCCCGATGCTGCCATGGCAGCTGTAGAAAAGGATTGTGATTTGGTAGGCAATTTGCAACTAATGTAGTAAGATTATCATTTTCTGTCCAATCTAATATTTGAACTGCTGGGCCAATGGAGGCCCTTAATGTGTTTGCCTATTTTGTTGGTCATTGTGCTCTTGCTTGGTAAAAATCTTTGTTCTTGCCTTCCTGATCTGGCAGTCCCAAAATTTTGAGCAACTAGATGTCTTATGAAGAGGGTTTCTTACAAAAAATAAGAAAGTGACCACGCTAAGCGGTGTACTGGTGGGCCGTTGCCGCCTCAGACGGAGAGCCCACAATGTTTATCAGTTTTGTATGAATAGAGTACGAGTTTAAACCCCAACTTTTGTGAAAAAAATATATCAAGATATAAATGTGCTAAGTTTTTTTTTCAGAACTTAAAATACGCTTTTCGATGAATTTTCACCTTTTTCAAAACCTGGGCATTTTCACCACAGATACACCCTTGTTTTCACAAGTTGCTCCCGGATGTTACCCAGGACGTAGGGATAACTTTTTTTTTTGGTAAAAGGCAACAAAGTACAGTATACGCTTGCTTCTACTGTTACTCTGATTTCAACGGTAGAAGCAATCGTATCATGTCGCAAGCTAGTTATTGAGGAAGTAAATAGTCAATCCATGGCAGCAACAATTTATATATGATTCCTGTGAAATTTCTAGTTCCGGAGACATTCACCAAATTTTCACTTCAGTTTGGCCACTCTGGTTACCCTCGTAGATTCCATAAACAAATCGGCATCTCACAACCTAAAAACACAGCATGGACATACACATAAGAAAATAACATGAGGTGCAAATTTTTGTTGGCAGTACCATTTCAATACATGTTGAACCCCACGAAACAAAAGGCATCTTTACATCTCTGTTCTATTTCTCAACCTTTCTGACTTGCTCCTACGGAACTACGGTCGAAAGGATTCTGTTATATTTCTCAACCTTTCTGACTTGCTCCTACGGAACTACGGTCGAAAGGATTCTGTTATATTTCTCAACCTTTCTGACTTGCTCCTACAGAACTAAGGTCGAAAGGATTAAAAAAGTCATTCACAACCACTGATGAAAGATTCCTCGAAAAGTTAAGGATTAGTAGTTCGAAAAAGAATGGACTCGGTCTTATACACACGCGAGGAAGGTAATAAAAAAGAAAGAAGACCAGTTCTTCTTTCTTTTATCACTTAGGAGCCGTGCGAGATGAAAGTCTCATGCACGGTTTTGCATGAGAGAAATTAGTGAGGAATCCTCTTTTCGACTCTGACTCAGTGCGGTTGTTTCTTCCAACCGTAGTAGTTATTTTGCAAAAAAGTCCCTCAACTTTTTTTAATCAACCCACAGTTCTTAGAATATATTTTGATGATTTTGCAAAAAGGTCCCGACCCTATTCACACATTGCGCCGCCACCGACTCCCCGCTCGTGCGTTGCCACCCGCACGGTGCCTACAGGAGCACCAACGCCACCGCTTGCCGGCGACGGACCTCCAGCAGACCGCCGGTTTGCCACGCACGGCCACACCACACGCGCAAAGCGACGACCTGCAATCCTGCATCTCTGACCCGCAAGATAAGAAGCTTTGCAGCTCTCCCTCGGCTCCAGCGAACTCTCGTAAGTTGTTCACCTGCGGCTTGTTTACCGACCGGTTAGCTCTTTCCCCCTTCCCTTCGCTTTGCTCAGTTCCTGTCGAGAAGGGCACTCTAATGAGGCCGCAGACATGGAGACCATGTTGGCCTTTGCTCAATTCCTATGCTTAGACATCATCTGAATAAACAGTAGCTCTGACAATGCTACTGCTGTGATAAGGAATTCAACTTCAAAAGCACTCTACTTGTTATGTACTAGAACCTCTATTCTCTGCTATTTGCCTATGTTGGACTTGTGTTTATTGTTGTGAACAAGATATGCATTGTCGCTCGTGTGGCCAACCCTTCACGCGCTCACCACACACTACTGCCGCTCATCTTGGCGGACAGCTGCTCCCTCGGGCTGCACGCCTACCCAAACATGGACCTAAGGGGTGAAGGAGAGAGGAGGAAGGGGAAATGAAATAAGGAGCCGAGTGCCTCCTTGTAGTCAACTAAGTAGAGCCATGTACCAACGAGGGCATGGCACCAGGGTGGTGGGGGGGCAGTGGCAGTCAGCAGGCAACGCGAACAGGGGACGGAGGTTGGGACCTCACACCCCCCTCTTAATAACGTCCATCCCCTTCAGATTTGGAACTAAGGCCTCCACATCTAGCAATTGGGGGCTCGATTTTGCACTTGGAACGATTTGGAGTGGATTATAGAAGGGAGGTGGATGGAAACGGAAAGAAGAGGATAATGCACTCCTGCTCATGGCAGCCAAAGGCGATGTGGCCTAACACCCAAAGCGGGAATGAAGATGGCAAGATGCGCAGCGCCTGGGCTACGACGAGGATGGGGCAAGATGCGGGTGGTGCCGATGGACGAAGGGGTAGCGACTGGCTGGATCACGATGAGTACATGGGAAATCGAATGAATGGATAGAGCAGAAGTTAAGCGGTGAATTTTTTTTTATTTCCATGTGTGGGTCCATATTAGGAACAAGTGAATAATAACGTGAGAGTAAGTAAGAACCGTACCAACGCACGGGTATTTCTGCTAGTAAATTAAAAGGCTGCATCCATCTGTAATACTGAATGTCCTAATTTCATCTCTCCAGTTAATTGCTTCGCAGGCTGTCTTGTTCATAGCTCGAATAAAGTTGGCGTCCCGAGCAGGATCAAAATAGATGTAGTCCTCTCCTAATATGCCTACTGGGCAAGCTATTAGCTCCCCATGACTGATAATCCGTGCATTGGTGACAGGATGTCTTCCTGTAGCCATCTTCTCGAAATCCATGAAACCTCCACAATAACTCTCAACTGGATGCACAATTCTAGTACCAGCAACGGACTTCTGCAAGGAAAAATATGTAAAGGAAAAAAAATCAGATTCAACGTAGAAAGATTAGTAATTAAAATCCAAAGTTATTTAAAAATGGCACAAATATTCAGATGTATCCAGTGTAGGGATTTCCTTACCACTTGTTGAGAGGATTGACACAGGCTGACAAAAAGACCGATGATGTTCACTATCTTCATCATGATTACTGACTTGGGCAAAAAATAAGGTGAGGCATGGTTTATCTTTTGGACTGGCCAAAAAATTGACATGTGAATATGGGTATTTTAAGTCTCTGAATTTTTTAGTGCCCACACTCTCGTTCACAGTGCAAATGAAACGAAGTTCATATTGTTCCTGTAAATCACAGATGTAAAAAATTAGCAAACACATAAATGCTAAACATTCAAAGTAAGTTAAGCTATGACGACACGTCTGAAAAAGATAGCCTTAAAGAAGGAAAAAAAAAATCTACTTTTGGTCCTACAACTTTGGCGTCGATTATTGTTCGTGTTTAAGAAAACTTGATTAGTTTAACATAGGACTGGAAGTGAGAAAAAACTGCTGCAGAATCCCCCCATGTGCAACTGATTTAGAGCCGTGTCAACCAAGTTCAAATTCCATCACTCAAACTAAGCTGAGACATGAAATTGTCTGCCAAACCTTAACAACAGGAGTTACTTCAGAGTTCTAAGCAACGCCAAGAATGAGCATCCAGTGGGGTTTGAAAGTAATAAAGATGGCAAATATCATGAACATGCAAGGATGGTGGAGTGGCTGACTATGGATGATCATATTACTGCCCCAAAAGTTGACCCAAATGGTTAACCCAAAAGCTGATGGTAAGGAAAGGGAGCCTACGAAGAAATGGAGATCCTCTTTTGGAACATTAGAGAGTTGGGAAGTGCAGGAAGAAGAGGCCAGTTAGTTGAAATAGTTCAGAATTATCAGGCTGATTGTATCTTCCAGTTTGCAGATAGGGAGCTAAATAGTTTGTTCCAAGGGGCTCCTTTTAATTGGTGTTGGCTTCCTTCAAAAGGGCACTCTGGTTGATTCTTAGGGAGGTGTGACCTATGAACTTGTGGAGGTGCTGTAGGATAAATATGGTGAGTTTATTCAGAGTCTGCTACTTCAAGATCTAATTATATGTGATCCAAGCAAAACAGAAGAAAGATTTTGTACTCCAAATCTATCTCCAATATGGGTGAGCTGATTGCCTAAAACATTTTGTATGGAGTGTCTGCCTAAAACTTTATTCTCTTTTCTTAATGAAAATGGCACGGAGCTCTTCTCGCCTTCTCCAAAAAAAAGATTGATGTCTTGAACTAAATAACTGATTTTAAATTTAAGGGCTGCAAATTAAACAGCACCGCAGAGTGGAGGGTATAAATTACATTGAGGGACCAAAAGTGAACTTTTACCTACTTAGCAGAGAGGAGAAAAGGAACTAACCTTAGTTTGCTCACAATTCAGCAATGTAGCTCCCACCTTTTTGCGGACACAGTTTTGTTGAGAGAAAAAAATTTCTTTGTAGCTTGAGACCATCGACAGGGCATCTTTTGTTAACTCATCAGTTGGCTCCAACGATTTAGAAGGGTGACTACTTGAAGATGACAACAGCATGGAGGGCTGAAGAATCTTGTTGGAAGAGAGTATTTGTGTAGTCAACAATTCCATGACAGCAGACTCCACCACAGGTAGCGATTCCATCACAAAATGCAAATATGCCTCACGTTCAGGATGCGATGATGCATCTACTGCAGATGTGTATGCAGCGGCATCCCAGCTAGATGTCTCATATCCATCTTTTCCCGCCATCTGAATTGCTCGAGAAAGTTCCAGGTCACTCTTGAGCAAATAAATCATCGCAACATGTTCTGACAGTCCAGAGATGCAAGCAAGCAGCATGTTGATGAGGACCGAGACTCGACACGTATAAGAATCCGAGTGCAAATCATGTCAAGCTCGAGTGCTTGTGGTGCAGGAAAAGCGGTATCACACCAGATGGTGTTAACAATGATGTTGAAGAGTGGACTGAATGGACCATAGCAGTAACCAGCTTTGAGGAAGCCGCGGTGGTAACGACTGCGGAAATCTTCAATTGGAATCTGAGTAATTGCCTTGAGGTACACTGCATGGATCCTATCGAGAAGAATGGCCCGGACTGATTCCTTCAGCGCAGGCGGACCTTCATCTCATATTCCTGACAGCGAATTGCAGCCAGATCAAAAGGAATGCTCGGTTTCTTCAGTTCCAGTGTCTCTTCCAGCAATTCAGACAACCTGGTCACGACCGGAACAGAGAGGCGGCGGCCGAAAATCTCCGCGGGCATATCGTCGAGGCAAGAAACTAGCGCAGACGAGCCGGTGAGGAATGCATCAACATTGGGCAGCCTCGCCGACAAAGCAGCACATTTGAGAGCAGTCTTGACAGCATGTGAGTCGATGCTGAATTTGTCCTCGCGACGGTGGCAGCGGTGTAGCTCTATGAGGTGGACGGCGACGAGGAGATCGGCCCGGGACAGGCAGAGGTAGCGCAGCGCGTCCCAGGTGGGGAGGTAGCGGAAATACGATGTCAGGAAGGTGACCAAGCCCTCCAGGGAGCGCTCGGCGATGGTCCGTGCCTCCGGAGGAGAGGGGGCGTCGCCGGCGGCGATCTTGGGGAGGATCTCCTCCCTCGCTCTTGCGTCCCACGAGGCCTTCTTCCGCTTCCGCTTCCTGGCGCCGTCGGGCGCGGGCGCGGGCTCGCCGTCCACGTCGTCGGGGGCACAGGAGAGGGTGTTGGCCATGATGTTGGTGACGGGGTCGCCGAAGCCGAAGCAGACGCCGGCTTCAAGGAGGCGCGAGGCAAGCGCCGGCATGCGCTCCAGTGGCAGCGCGTCGAGCGCCTCATCGTAGTAGCCGAACATGAACCCCAGAATCAAGCGTCTATTGCGAGCCATGCCCGCCCGCGAGCCGTCGGAAAGGTTCGGGGCGTTGCCGGCGCCTTCGCTCCCGCAGCGCCGCCGTCGGCAGGCCATGGCCGGGGATTGGGGTTAGGGTTGGCGTCGATCGCACGGGGATCGGGGCTGGGGCAGTTCATTGATGTTTTTTTAAGTCCAAATTACTCCTCAATCCTGATCAAAGTCCAGGAAATCCCATAAACACTTTTGGATGTGCTAGCGTCCGGCCATCCGCTTCCCACCGGACACTTTGGTGGTCAGTTGCAACATTCAAAAATAACGTCTGCAACATAGAAAATCAATATTTGTAACATCGAAAATCAACGTTTGCAACATCAAAGAACGTGTAAAAAACTTCTTATTGATTCATTGATGATGGAAAAAAACCCGCTGCAACATCTGTACCACGTTGCATGTGACATTCAATATCGCATCGGAAAAAATGCAACATCCAAAACTAACTATTGCAACATCATAAAAAATATTGCGTAACATCCAAAGTAACATACCAAAACATCATGAAAAACAAACCATTCAACATCAAACTGTCGATGCATGAAACATCTCATCCCAATCAAATCGCAGATGCAACATCGCAAATCACAGGTGAAACATCACAAAAGTCATTGTTGAAACATCACAAAATCATGTTGCAACATCACAAAATGGTGGCCTCGCTCTTCCGCTTCACCATCCCCGTCCTGCTCCTCTCCGTCCTCGCCGCCTCGGCGCGCAACGAAGAGGACGCCTGCGCACTCGCGACGCTTAGGCGGGCACTTGACCCGGCCGGCCAGGTCCTCAGCTCCTGCAACCCCTCCGACGACCCCTGCGGCGGCTCCTTCGTCGGCGTCACCTGCGACCCCGCCGGCCGCGTCACGGGGGTCTCGCTACAGGGTTGCGGGCTCTCCAGCAGCCTCCCGCCTGCGGTCGCCGGGCTCCGGTGGCTCTAGGGCTGTACCTGCACTACAACGGCATCAAGGGGCCCATACCGCGGGAGATTGAGAAGGAAGGCTGCAGCGGCGGTAAGGAGCGCAGAGGATAACGAGCAGAAGTAGCAGAGGATAAGGATGTGCCCGTCGGTGCAAATGAAATGCATGGATGAGAATGTTTTATCAGACAGGTGAGCCTGCGCGGAGCGTCCGGCGTCCGGACAACTGTAGCCTAGCATTTCCGAAACACTTTTGGGTTCATCTATGTCGGTTAGTAAAGTTTATCTTTTTATTTCTCCATATACAAGTGAGCATTAAGTTAAAATTTTGTAATATAATATTAGACATCATAATTTATGATAAAAATACCGAAATTTATTATTAGATGGCGTAGGCTATCAACATAATGCTGGAATTTTTGCAATGTATTTTAACTTGATTTTTTTAAATACGTTATGGTGTCCGCAATCACCCATAGACTATCAAAATAATGCTAAGTGTTATTTCATCCTTAACACTTCAAACGTGAATTAGTGAATATATGAATAGACACTTATGAAAGTGCATTAGTAATGCTAGGAATTGTGTAGAAGACTCAGTATTTACAGGAGAATTGGACACGTGATATGTACCTGACTGAAAGTAGCATAACAGTTTGCAGGAAGTAGATTGGGAAAGGAAACTTGGCTAACAGAAATTAAGAACAGGGATCACTACTCATCTACTCCCTTCGTCCTATTCGTTAATTACATAATTTTTACAATATATTTAGATATAATATATATTTAGAAGCTAAAATGAATAGTAATTTAGGATGGAGGAGTATTTAATTGCACAGAAACTGAGTTGAAACATTTTTAAAATTTGGAGTACATTTGTCTCATGCCTCCTGCTACTCCATGTCGAGTTGTCGACAATCACGGCGCCGGCGCGCTGTGTGACAAGCGGGAGGGTCTCTCCAGCCGGGCTGGCTTCTTCTCCATGGACGTCGCCGGCTGGTCAGCCTTCCAGGTGGCCTCCACGACGATCGCCTCGGACTCGGGAGTGGACGGCCTGGTCCCGGCGCGCTGCACCCTCCGATCGAGTTCCAGCCGCGCGAAGCGGCCGCCGCCAGCCCGCCTCAATCGCGTCGCGTCGTCCCGGCGCGAGACACTGGCGAGCTCATCAAGGCCACATGCATGTGCCGGTGTGCGGAACCAGCGAGCTCGAGCCGCGCGAAGCAGGTGCCGGTGCGACCGTTCGGTGCTGGTGCCGCCGCCTCCGCGGATCGCGGCTCCAGTCTTCGGCCTTCACCCGTCGCCGGCCCCTTGGCCACGCGTCCAAAAGTGTTTGCGGGTGATGTTTGCGAATTGCGATTCTGTCACGGTGGCGGACTGGACTGGATGGAAGTGGTCATGGGCTCATATATAGCTCCACGATAATTGGGACTTGGCCCATCAACAAACACCAGTGCAACTCTCACAGCACAGCCCAAAATGACGGTTCGGCCTTACTGATTTCCGTTTTAGAGATTCATGCGGCGTCCACCGGCCGTTCCGCCTTCCTTGCTCCATCTCGTCACTGCCGTGTGCAGCTCATGGAAAGTTGGAAACTTTAGTGCATCTTCTAAAAGGTAATGTTAGTTTTTTAAATAAAAAGTCAGCAGTAGCTTTCTAAAAAAACTCAAAAATTGCCGTTCAAATAAATAGGCCCTCGGTCATATGCGCCGCTGCTAGATCTCGCTCTCTATCGGGCCTGCAGGATTATTTATTAATAAGTATTTCTTTCTTTTTTCAGAGATAAGTACTTCTTTCTTTATTTTAATTTTGAAATAGGTCTACAGTACTTGATTATTTGTGCCCGCGCAGATCTCGATAGATCCATTCAAGAGGCACCAGCTTTCATACGACTAGTTAATTTATCGCCTACTTAGTTAAAGAGAGTAATTCTGCGAGTCCACAGCAAGTCAATTTGTTAATTAGCTCCACGAACGAATATCTCGTAGATGTGACTAATCTTGTTTAATTAATACAGTAATCACTTTAGACGATGTGATACTTTGTAAAATTGTAAGTAAAAGCACCGTTGGGATTCTCGAGAGATACAACATTATAAAATTTTCACCTGTTGCTTGGGCTAAAGTCTAGTCCATATCACATCAAATCTCAGAAGCTAATTAGGAGGACTAAATATGAATTAATTATAAAACTAATTACACAGATGGAGTCTAATTCGCTAGACAAATTTATGAAGCCTAATTAATTCATGATTAGCACATGTTTAATGTAGCAACACACTGTCAAATCACGGATTAAATAGGCTTAATTCATCTCGCAAATTAGCCTCCATTTGTAATTAGTTTATATTTAATACTCCTAATTAGTATCTAAACGTTCGATGTAATATGAACTTTAGTCCAGACTAAAGAACCAAACATAGTCGTCTTTAGTGACAGTTGATGCAGATTACGGGGGTGTTTGGATACTCTTTGCTAAACTTTAGGGACTAAACTTTAGTCCCTTTTAGTCCCTAAAGAGCTAAATATTCTTACTTATTTGAGCTAAAGTTTAGTCCATAAGCTAACTTTGGGTTGCTTTTTTGGACTAAAAGGTGCACTGGACACTCATTGCCCTCATTCAATGCCTGTCTGATTCCTCTCTCTCCCCACCTGTTGCAATGATTAGAGGCAAACAGGTCATTCTTCATCTCATTAAATGTTGTTTAGCTTATGGAACAAAAAGGTAGGACTAAACTTTAGTTACTCCAAATAACTAACTTTTAACCCTAAGAATATGCAAGTGGAATCAAAATAGTATGTTGATCTGGCGTCAGCTTTGCTGTGCTACCTTGGTCTCTGGTGCAGACTTGCAGATTGGTTCTGTCCAATAGGATTCTTAAGTTAATTAAACAGTTCACAGATCTGTCCCGCTTCCCAAAAGGCTTGTAAGCCTTTCAGGCTAGTGCGTGCTTTGATCAATCGCGCATCCATCCTTATCGACCCCACTCGTTTTCAAAATAAATACTTTTAAAAAAAAATCGTATAAAATAGTTATATGCCCCTGGTCAATTTGTTACTAAACTTTAATAACTGAGATAACTTATGAATTTCTGAACGATTAACTTTAAGCGTTTGCAGTCGAGGTAGCCGTGGTTGAACCTGTATATAGTTTTTACCGCGAGGAGCTTAACAACATGAAACTGTTTAAACTGGTTTTTAGTTAGGATCACTTCAAACCCTTCAAACCTCACTGTTGCAAAACAAATTTGAAATCTTTTTGGATGCTCGCTGCTATGTGCCTAGTTGAATCTCAATGGAGGATTTCATGGAAGTTTCATGAGCATTAAATTCTATGCTACATCAGCAATTTTGCTGATTTGTCAGAATTATTACGAGGAAAGAGGAGTGAACCGTTACAAATGTTAACAGTGTAATGAAATTGTGCACTGAGCCAACAGGCAAGATGCGTAAAAGTCTCAACTCCAATGACCGTCTCATCAAATGGCCCTGCTGGATTATTTATTAATAAGTATTTCTTTTTTTTTCCCAGAGATAAGTACTTCTTTCTTTATTTTATTTTTGAAACAGGTCTACAGTACTTGATTATTCGTGCCCGCGCAGATCTCGATAGTCCATCCAAGAGGCACCAGCTTTCATAGGACTAGTTAATTTATCGCCTACTTAGTTAAAGAGAGTAATTCTGCGAGTCTACAGCAAGTCAATTTGTTAATTAGCTCTACGAACGAATATCTCGTAGATGTGACTAATCTTGTTTGATTAATACAGTAATCTCCAAGCTAGCTGTGCATCCCGGTCATAGCTGATCCAAGTCCTAGCCATAGCTGATCTCCCTTCTATAAACCCTACCTCCAGCCGCTGAGCCGTTGCACAATTCCTAGCATTACCATCAGGCATCAGCTCCAGCTCTCCGTCAGTTACTGAGAGATCAAGGGAGAGACAGAGAGCAATGGCGGACCTCGCACTTGGGGCTGCCAGATCGGTGGTGAAGGGGACGCTGGACAAGGTTCAGTCGGCGATCGAAACGGAGAAGAAGCTGCGGCAGGTTGCGCAGAGTGACCTGGCGTTCATTACCGAGGAGTTCCAGATGGTGCAGTCCTTACTGGAAGTTGTGGACGAGAGGCGCGCCAAGAACAAGGTGGTGAAAACCTGGGTGGGGCAAGTCCGTGACCTGGCCTACGACGTTGAGGATGGCATGGAGTTTGTCGCCCATCTGGACACCAAGCCCGACTGGTGGCACCGCTGGCTCCTGCCTTGCATGGCTCGGCCCCTGGATGAGGCGGTGGCCGAGTTGAAGCAGCTCAAGGCAAGGGTTGAGGCTGTGAGCAACAGGAACACTTGCTACAACCTTATCGGTGAATCAGGCTTCAAGCCCATCACACAGCAGCAGCTGGTGCCCAGTGCTGTCATGGGTGAAACATCATCCCTTGACATGCTTACTGAAATGAAGGCCAATGCAAAAATGCATCAAGACTTTGGTGTTCTCACCCAGTTAATCACAAATGAAGGCAATAATAATGCTCTTCGAGTGATCTGGGTCTGGGGGACGGGTGATGATCTTGGTTTCATGTCGATCGTCAGGAAGGCCTACCAAGCTCCGGATATCTGCCAAATCTTTCCATGCCGTGGCTGGTTTAAGCTGACACATCCTTTCAGTCCCCATGAGGTCCTACGGAGCTTGATGGCTCAGTTCTACACAAGCTCTTGCCTGCAAAATGGAGACGCTGCAGACGTAGGTGAACTGGCGAGTATGGAGGAGGCAGCAACGACGCAAGCCGGGCTCATCAATAATTTCATGAAGCAAGCAAATGAGAAGAGGTACCTAGTCGTCCTGGAAAATGTGTCCACCATGGGACAGTGGGATGCCATCCGGACGTACCTACCGGATAGCAACAATGACAGCTTGGTCATCATGTGCACGCAACAATGTGAAATTGCAAACATGTGCGTCGCAGATTCATACCGAGCGTTGGAGCTGAAGCACTACTCGGCATGTGTTCTCTTCAAGGAGGTAAGTTACTTTAGGAAAAAAAGAAAGGTTACGTACTCTTAAGCTAGTTCCTGTGCATTGTATTATTCCACATTTTTCAAGGTTGCCACATCATGCAAATGAAAATATGGTACAACTCACCCAAAGTATAGTAATATCTTGATGTTGTTGTTTAGGCTTTGCACTTTTTCCAATAGTGCCATGTCGTATAAAGATATTTTAGGTGGTGAAACACGGTCTCCCAAAGTTCCAATGCATCGTTTCCATTTCACGATCTCATAGGCTAGCCAAAATATTTAATTGTGAGGCATGTTATTGGACGCAATAGAATGAAATGAAACTCTCTAGCCCCACTCATTGTCATTGTCTTGGAAACAATGTATACTCAGTTTCACCTTCACCCTAATGAAACACATTCCCTCTCTTTCTCTATAATTATCTTGTCATGTCATCATAGATGATGGTATATCATCCTATTTAATATGCATGAAACTTACACTAGGTATGGCCAACCCGGTCAATTATTGCATGAGTTGTGTCTATGGTAATGGGATCAAAGAGCACACATGATGTTATGGATGCATTCTTTGGCAGGAAGTTCTCTCGCAAGAAGAAGCAGAGTTCTCCCTGAGTCCTGTTTGGTCGGTTTGTTTAGATATTTGTTTAGGAAGTTGTTTGGATTACGATTGGGAGAGATAAGTTGTTAGGATTCAGTTGTTAGAGATAGAGTTGAAAAGGAGTTGTAAGCCTGCGAGATTGTAATTGTGCCAACCCTATATATATACGAGGGGAAGGCAATCAGGTAAGCAAGAATTAAACCTAATCAACTCAAAGCCTCACGTCGAGAGGGCGAGTTTCGTTTATCTCGTGCCTAATTACTTTCTATCCCTTGCTAAACCAACGCCCATATCACATGATTTTTTTAGTCTTGGATACTGAGCACAAGCTTCTCTTCAGATGCATGCCGTGTCACCCAAAAATCTTATGTCGAACTTATTTGATGCCCATGATATAATAAACTGGAATTAGCCTTAGTTCTCTTAATTTGTAATTTTAGACACTTAACAGTCTCCAATAATTTGTGGAAGCGAACATGTGATCGTGGCAATGTGCGCCTAGTCAGCAAGACATCAAGTCTTTGACTTGGTTTCTGTGTTCATTAATTTTAGAGTCTGAATGCTCCGTGAAGACTTGGTTTCGGATAAATTCTGTCTACGAATGTGCATACATGTCTGTACGCCTACCATATTGTTCTCCCTGTAAAAGGATATAGTAGTACTAGATATCTTCGTCCAAAGGTATAGATTGCTCCACGCCACAAAATGGTCACTTGAGTTATTGCAAAACAGTCGATGTTTCACTGACGTGACCAAAATGGTCACTTTGTTAACATCTGTTCCTCGTTACTAAAATTTCTTCCCACATCCCTCTCTTACAAAAACTCTCTTTCAACCCTCTCCTGACAACCTGAATTACATCCTATTTACAGGCTCCTCAGTACAATGAGGATGAACGGAGATACAAGGGTGACGGAGAGGATGAAATGAAACATGGAGGTGGCCTTAAGCACTTCCACAGAATGCCCACACTTAGAATTGATGCTGCCCGTGGATGGCTGGAGCAATTTTCCCTTGTTGGACGTGAGTCACTGAGGAATCAACTTGCTAACTTCGTGACCAAGGGAAGGTTTGGAGGTTGGCAAGTGATGTCTGTGTGTGGGATACCGGGCGTTGGGAAATCAGCTCTTGTGAAATACTGGTACTATGAACGGATGACTAAACGCGACGTACGGTTTGACAAGTACAGTTGGCTCCATGTGTCGCAACCTTTCAATTTAAGGAAGTTCTGTCAGAGTTTACTGCCAGACCTACATTCAGAATCTTCTCAAGCCTCGGGAGCCGAAGACCCCATTGGAACGTGCAGTACGATCCTGAAAGAACACCGGTGCCTTGTCGTTGTTGATGACCTACACTCCGACGAAGAATGGGACTTGATACGGCCTGTCTTAGCACATAAAAACTCCCAAAATGTTGTCATCGTCATTACAAATGATGCGAGCATGGCCATGCGTTGTGCAGATAATGAAGAGCTCGTTCTTAACGTCAAATGTCTAGAACGAGATGCTGCCATTGATGTCTTCAAAAACGAGGTGGGTTTTACTCGCAGGATACGCTTTCTCTGCCATGTTCATTTCTGTCTAAATTGCTGCTTGTATGTCACTGCAAACTTAACATATCATGCATGGGTTCCATTCTTTTCCTTTTTACTCATGAAGGATACGAAACTGCATCATACTACTATCTCACCCATGATTATTGTGTTGGTCTAAATTCTGTTATACTAATCCAGTACTGCGACCTAGTGAGAGATGGATGTCTTTTAAGAATTCTGGCTTTTAAAACTTGAGAAAGAAAATTGCACTAAGGATAGATAAAATTAGCATGAGACTGAATGGTATCAACTATTGCCCTTTCAATATTATGCATTCATCAAGTGTGTGTGTTTCCTGTTCACATTTCGTTTTTTGTGTTTCAGACACTAAAATTTCAATTGCACAATACCAACGATGATTAATTCTTATATTGCTTGAAATATAGGTGCATCGGAGGAATCCATACTCCAGTTTGATTGGTAGCGCATATTGTGATGAGATAGAAGAACTTATTTTAAAGTGTGGCGGAATCCCAAAAGTAATAGTTGCTATAGTTGATGCTTTGGCAACAAAGACAGTTACCGCTTTCAGTAGCGCAAGAAATTTAAATGCCCGATTTATCCCAGAACTGGAGAGCAACCCAGATTTGTCTGACAGTGTCCGAGGAATATTCAGTTGGATGGATTCCTTCATTCGTACCTGCCCAGATTACCTCAAGCAATGTCTTTTGTACCTCTCAATTTTCCCACGGCAACAAACCATTCGAAGGAGGCGTCTAGTGAGGCGGTGGATCGCAGAGGGTTACTGCATGGACACTGAATCTAGTTCTCTGGAGGAGAGAGCGGAGTGGTCCTTCTCCAAGCTCGTTGATTTGAGTATGATCCAACAGCCACCACATTCAGCCATTGATGTACTCAATTACAGAATGATTTTCTGCCAGGTGAACAACTTCGTTGGTGAGTACATCTTCTCACAGCCAATGGAAGAGAAGCTCGTGCTTCAACTGAAGGGCAGTTGCCCCCTAACCACTCAAAGCACAGGGCGTCACCTTGTCATAGACAGAAGCTGGGACAGAGACATGATTGTCTTCAAGAACATCAACTTCTCGAGGCTACGGTCGATGACAGTGTTTGGGGAGTGGAGATCATTCTTCGTCTCTGGAACTGAAAGTATGAAGGTGCTTCGAGTGCTTGATCTGGAGGATGTGACTGGTGTGACAGATAAAGACCTCGAGCAGATGGTGAAGCTGCTGCCTCGCCTCAAGTTCCTTTCCCTGCGGAAATGCACAGACATCCATAATCTGCCAAGCTCACTGGGTGTTCTGAGGCAGCTCGAGACTCTGGATGTCAGACACACCTCCATAGTCACCATGCCAGTGACCATCGCGAAGCTAAAGAAGCTGCAGTATCTCCGCGCTGGAACAGTTATGCCGACAGAGGAACGACAAACAGCAAGCAGTTCGTCCAGATTGTCTGAATTAAGAAGACGTCAACAAGTAGAAGGTGTTAAGGTGGCTACCGGGATTGAGAAACTGACAGCATTGCACACACTTGGCATCGTGAACGTCGGTGATGCAGGAGGGAAGGCCATCCTGAAAGAACTAAGGAAGCTCACCCAATTACGCAAGCTTGGAGTGTCCGGTGTCAACAAGAAAAATATCAATGAGTTCTGTTCTGCCATCTCATGCCATGTTCATTTGGAATCCCTTTCAGTGCGGCTGAGCAAGGATTATCATGACCGTTTGAATGACACCAAGTTATCTCCAGAGAACCTTCAGAGCCTTACGCTGTTTGGGTTCGTCCAAGGGCTGCCTGCATGGATTGGAGGTCTTCACAAGCTCACAAAGTTGGATTTGGAGATAACCATATCAGCAAAAGTTGACATACATGGTGTCCTTGGGAGGATAATACAGCTATGCATTCTGCGTCTCCATGTCAAGTTGCTTAACGATGATGACAATGTGCGGCTTGATTTTCGTGTAGAGATGAATCAAGTAGAGGCCCGCTGTTATATGAATGTTAAGATCCTCGATATTGCCTGCAGCAGTTCCACGTTACATGTGTCCTTTGGATCAAAAGCAATGGAAAATCTTGAGGTGCTGACGGCTCGTTGCTGTAGTGGGTCCACACTGCAGTTCTCTGGGCTAAAGGATCTCGCTATATGCAGACTCAAGGAAGTTCGGCTTGTGGGTTTCCATGATGACAACATACTTGAGATAAGGACTCAACTCGGGGAGCATCCAAACAAACCTTTGGCGGTGAAGGAACAAGTTTCCTCGCGTCGTCCTCATCGATATTCAACTTGAGACGGTATTTTTTTTTAGGCATAGGCATCTGAAAGACTACATGGCATTGTGCCGTTCATTCCCCTTAATTTCCATGCCTCCTACTTGATCCCGTCAGGCAAATATCCAATCTTACCTCCTACTTGATCCAGTCAGGCAAATATCCAATGCAACCATCATGCCTAACGGGCACTGAACTATATGCTGCTTCATTTATGGTCGTGATTATAATAGCTACTTCTACTATGTGTATTTCCTATGTATAGCTAGCTGCCTCGCTTATGTACTCTCTTCTGAAAACCGAATGGTGTGTTGATGTATGCATATGTGTTTACTAGGACTGGACCAGCCACGCGCAAATAGTGATTTTATTGGGCTGGCTTCGACTCAAAATCACGAGTATATTCTGATTTCGCGGTGTAATACTTATGTTCCCTTTGGTTCGTTGCCAGAGGTGTAGCGAACTGGCGATGTACTATAAAAAGAAATTGCAAAATTGTAATACGTACCTCTCATCTCGACCTTTGCCGTTGCCTTTTTCCCCTTCCAATCCATCTCCAGTCTTCGTTCTTCATTGTCGCAATCGCGGGCTCGCGGCGCCTGCCACTGCCATGCCGGTCACCTCCGTGCGCTCTCCGCGGTGCGCCCGCCGCCCCCTGGTGCGCACACGCATGGCGCCTCCCGCGCTGCGCACGCCGCCTTCGCCCGAGGCCCGGCCCGCTCCGTGCCTCCGCCCCCGCGGACCGCGGCTCCAGTCTTCGGCCGTCGCCCCGTTGGCGGCCGGCGGCGACGCGTCCAAGGAGGGTTTGCGGCAATGTTTGCGACTGTGTCACGGTGGCGGGCTGGAACCAAAGCGATGTTTGCTCGTAGCTCCTCGATAACTGGACTTGGCCCAAACAAGCTCTCTCACAGCCCAAATAACGGTTCGGCCCGACGCCACTTTCTTTCTGCCGTCTCTTCCCTCAGCCTGGCAGCTTCAACCCTAAAAAGAAAAAAAAAACCTTGGCAGCTTCGGGCTCCGATGAAATCATGGAGTGGGGAAGGGTAGCACTCGTAGAGAAATAGGTATGTCGAGCACAGCATCCTACTTTGCCATACTGCCCTGGGGTCCTGTTCGTTATGTAATTTTCTGGTGATGGGGTGGTGGCTGATCGGGTTGGTTCCCATGGCTTAACTCTCTATGTTAAATCAATTGCTAAGACCTAAAACTTTAAATGTTTTACTGTAGATAAATGGAAACTTCATATTTTTTAGAGGGTACAATAAGGAGGCACACGACCTACGCACTCCACACACGCGCGCGTGCGCGTCCATACACATGCTTATGGAAGAGATTGAGACGCCTATACCTCTAGCACGCGGGAAAAGCACAGTACCACTGAACACGCACGTGTATGCACCCAAGAGAATCCGGAACTAATCCTATGCATCAAGGGAAAACCCACCTTGAGCCCAAAAAATGGCATTACGAAAGTATGTACTCATGTGTTAATCTGTTTCATCTTAAACAAAGCTGGTTTTTAGTATGCGTTTTAGTGGAGATGTTTTTTTGTCATTTGTCAGATGATACTTTTTTCTAGGAAAGTTTGTCTGATGCATCATATTGTGGACCCACAAGTTAGACTCCATTTTTTACAACTACATCATATTTTTAATAATTTGTTTAATTTATTATATCACAAATCCGCCTTCAACAAATACTAGAGTTGATATATTTGAAGATTACTCCTCCATTTTTAATATATAAACTAATGATTTTGTCTTGAACAACATCATGTAATTAAAGAAAAGGAGTACTTCGCAGCTAAGTTACGTATACATGTATGTCATATATGCTTTTACGTCTTGTACTCCTCACCAGACCAGCATAATAACCTTCCTATTTGTGGCCCCATTTCATTTTGCACTGCAGGATGGCAAATGGTATCCAATGGTGTCCATCATACATTTTGTTTTGAGTAATCCATCCTCCGTACATATGTATGTCCGCCTAAGCACAACTGAAAGCTCATCTCGATCAGTAGGTTAATCTTACTGTCTTCAGGTGTTCATGATCAAGTTCTAAAATCCTGCATTATTCTTGTACCACCTATCCTGTATTATAAATCTGATTTATATTTTTGTTCTTTTTGTAGTGAACAACACATTATTGCGCATGGTCAATCCAGATTATTTGATGAAAAAACCATCATCTGGATGGACTAGCGTGCAAAATAGAAGCGAATTTTCTTCATAATTGATCTGAACTGTATATATCAACTAGTGCTTTTGGGTTAACTTTTACACCTTTCACCCTCTGAATTTTTACCATAAGTAGCCAGATAGGAGAAAGAATATTGACGTACTTGTCATGATCAACTGAAGAAAGCTGAAGTTGGCGAACATTTCAACTCTATGGTCTGTTCTACCATTTTCATGCGTCATCTATATAAAGATGGCAGTTTCTTTTCACTATCATCACAGCACAAATGGAAGCCATATCCCCTTTCTATCTATGCACTACATGCAGACAGCCATGAGCTAGTTTTCAATTATTTTTTTTTTTGGTTTGGGTGTGAAACTAGCAGGTGGCCAATCATACGTGGGTAATAAGAACGGACAACCGTACTAGTACAATTATTTACTTTTGGTTAATGAAAGATTTTTCTAAAAACCAACTAGCATGTTTACACAGTTCTGATGAACCCAAGTTTTGTGCTTTTGCTCACATGCTTGCTCTCTGTGTGCACATATGTATGTGCTCAGAAATGGCACTGTAAACACTTCAAACATGAACATGAATAGCCACTTATGAAAGTTCATTAATGTTTCTTCCAAAAATTTACTTTAGCATTGCCAATTGAGACATGATGTCCCACAATGGTAATGTCAGGATAACTAGTTGGCAATTTCTTTTTCTTCAATAGGACTGAATTGATTAGTCTATGAAAAAGGATTTAACACTTATCAGTTGGCTTCTCAAAATGTGGAAAGTGTTCTCTCCTGTACATGGACTATAGAAGACATACAATAAATTCAAACAAATGGATCACATATAGTCATTTTTTCTTTTGTGGAGAAACAAATGGATATACCTCAGGAATACATATCTGAATGAATTTAAGATGCACCGACAAAAAGGAACACTGAAGTACGCACATTATTCCCTCGCAATAAAAAAGAGTCATATCACATCATGCATGATGCAAAATACCCCCTGCATCGAGCCAAGATTTTAGCTAACATAAAGTCAAATCCACGTAAAACACTAAACCTCTCAGAACTTGACACGCATGCGCAGATATGAACCCTAGCAAATCCATCATATGGGCAATTGAACATCGCTCATCAAATGATTCTTGAAGGGGAAAAAAAGGAATCTCATAAAAAAATTCCTGCCAAATTCAAGAGGATTTTTTTTTTGAAAATGAGCTCAATAGGAAATTTCCTGCTTGCCAAAACGGGAGTAGTGCAGGCCAACCCCATCACCACCCCCATCCCATCTGAGCAAGCAGGTGGCATCATGCAGTCCCCATCAAGTCAAGCAAGCAAGCAACCCAGCCACTGCGATTCAATGTGCGCTAGCAGCAGCTAGCTAGGGTTTCCCGGGTCGTCACCTGCCATAAGCGGGAGGCGTCCCCCTCGTGGCCTCCGCGAGAACCTGCCCAGATCGGCAATGACGGAGGGGACCGGGCGGGGCCACGCCGTCAGAGGGCGGTTACAACTCCGCGTACACTGAGAGGACACTGAGCTCACCTCGACGTTGCTTTCCATGGTGCCTTGTGCGGCCATGCAGATCGGTGCTTGCCGCGCGCGAGAGAGTTCATGCTCATCAGATCACACGCCTCCTCGCACAGGCCCTCACTGCACAAGCTGCAACGAGAGGACGCATGATTAATTGTGCTGTGAAGTGCAGAGCCTGCATTGCAGCACTCCCATGCATATGAACCATGAGCGGGTAGCCTGTGTCTGATGATCTGAAGAATAAACGAGCCTGTTCGATCTGAAGATCGGGTGTGCGTCACAGGGCTCGTGCATCTGTGCAGGAACGCATCATGGTATATGCAGAGATGTGAAAGAAGCGTATGCATGTATCATATATGCGTGGACCGGTCGTGCTCATGATTTTGGGTGTTTCTCTCACTCGCTTTGACTCGTTTGAGTGGCTCTCAGTCTCAGGTAATCAGGCCCCTGTATGTAAACACACATGAGATATACTTAGTGTTTCTAATCCCTCACTAACTTTTGATAGATTGCCTTATGGTTATGCGTTATACTAATAATAACTCAAAATATTCTAGCGATGGAATTCCATCGTGAATCATTTATGCTTGCCTGCTTTAAGATATGATGACTAATCGAACAATCTCAATCTTTGGGGGAAAAGAGTTTACACCGCAGTAGTAAAAGCAAATTCCTGAAAAGGTTTTTGACACCCATCTATGCTCATATAGTTTGGTGAAGTTGTGGTTGCAAGCGGACGGGTGCTCCCATCGTGGGCGCCACCTGCCCAGGCTCGAACCCGGTGTGTCGCACTAATAAAATCCCCCTTCTAGCGCGACTAGGGTTTGGAGGGTTTTTTCGCGGCCGAAAGCCGATTACACTTCCTGCTTCCTCTTAATGAAAAACCGTGGGGACGGTCTTCCCCCCCCGGCCACGTTTTTTTACGTTGTGGTTGCAAAACAAATTGATAAGGTGTTCAAAGGTAAGGTAGAGGTGATTTCAAGCGTGATCAATGACGTCATTGAGGAGGTGCAGTGCTGGATTGTCACGATGGCGAGCATGGTTGGCTTGTCGTTTTTAACCTCTCCAAACGGCTAGTTTTTTGTTGTGCTAGTTGTAGGCCGTTTCTTCTTTTTCCTTACGCTGTAACTTTTTCCGCACTTTGGTGCGAGATCGCGGTGCGTTATGTAAAACTCCTGTTCCTTTTTAATAAAAATGCTTGCCTTGGTAACTTCTCTGAGATAAAATATATATTCAATTTAATCTGTAGACTCTTTATGTATTTGGTAAATTTGTGCCAAACTAAAGCTTGGAAATATCAATACTAACCACATATACATAGCAGATGGCCAATCTGCAGCAAGCAAAAATAAAAAGCACATTAGTAAAAAAATTAGCATGTACGCGCTCCATCACAATCAAAGATAGGTCACTGCTGACGAGTGGCATTTCCTGTGGCAGAAGGGTAACTCGAGAGGCTGCCCGCGGCCACCCCTATGCACCTTGCTCTCCTTCTATAAATGTCTCTCCTTCTGCCCCTCCAGCCTTTGCCTTTCAAGCAAGCACCTCTACAAGGTATGCACCCCCATAGCTCTTAGTCCTCTCTCTCCCTCCCTAGCTCCCTCCATCTACTCCTCTCCGATTATTTCAAGAAAAATGTAGCCTTTTCTAGTTCTTCATCCTTCGCAATGAAACTAGATAAAATTTCTACTTCTGATTGCGCCCCCTTTTATGTGTTAGGTTTTCTTTGTGTGACTGCTAATAGGTTCATTTTGAGCTCATGCATATGCCTCATGCTACTTACTCCAAACAAGATTTTCAATTCGTGTTCGTCCATTACTGCGTTAACCCCTTTGTTTTCTGCTTCCTCATGCAGGCAAAAAGCGCTTTGCATCCTGATCTCCCTGGCAGATAGCTCTAGCGAGAGATCGACGTGCTGCTTGGATCAATCGTAGCCGGCCGGGTGCCATGGGTCGCGGGAAGATCGAGATCAAGAGGATCGAGAACTCTACGAACCGGCAGGTCACCTTCTCCAAGCGCCGGGGCGGGCTGCTCAAGAAGGCCAACGAGCTCGCCGTGCTGTGCGACGCGCGCGTCGGCGTCGTCATCTTCTCCAGCACCGGCAAGATGTTCGAGTACTGCAGCCCTGCCTGCAGGTTAGATCCACATCCCGAGCCGCCGATCGATTGGTCTCTTGTTTCTCAAACACAGTTCATTTCTTCAGAATTTTTCTGCCTTGTGTTTAGGGCTTTGCACAAGTACAATCAGTCACTGTTCTTTCAGATATTCCCTTGGTTTTTAATTTCCTGGCTCAAGAATTTCAGATCAATGATGATCCATATATGCGCAGATCTCATGAACGAATTCCCCCTTTTCTTTGATTCTCCCAGCGATCTGTATGTACAGAATAATGGAGTATATCCCTTGATTGTTTTTTTATTGTTTGCTGAATTGCAAAGAGTTCATGGTCAAAATAGGCATCACATATCCCCCTTCTGCTCTTTGTAATTTGTTGAGAACTAGCTAATTGCACACTTATTTTCACTACAAGAATTAGGAAGTTATGCTTCTTCTAACTGAGAATTTGGGAATTATTGATTGATCTTACATGGTGTACATAAAGCGTCTATTATGCGAGAAATTTGCATGATCCTATGTTCTCAAGTATCAATCTAGGAAAAATATATTAGCTACCTTTGTTTCCTCATCAGCTCTCATGATGCAAAAGTGAAGTGGTTTATTAAGCAAGTTAATCATATAAGCACTGAGACGGCAGATTAGAATGTGTGTACTCTGATTTCTTGGTTTAGCGTGTATTTTAACTTTTAAGTAGCCTACGAACCTAAGATCTTATAATCCGTGCAAAACCTGAAATTCCAGATCCATGTTGATGCTAGCAGTTAAATTAATCAAACAAAATTCCAGAGATGATAAATTCCATCGAGTAATTTTCTTACTGAGATTCATCATTAGCCACCGATGCTTAGCTATGATGAGTGCATCTGTAAATCGCATTCAGATAATTAAATTACAGACTTTCTGACATGCATACATATATGTTTGTTACGACGATGTTTGACAAGTTAAATTCAATTTATCAGCTTGAAGGAGCTGATTGAGCAGTATCAGCACGCTACCAACACCCACTTTGAGGAGATGAACCAGGATCAGGTAGCTTGAACACCAAACAAATTAAGAACTACCAGTAATTTAACTGCTTATAATTTATATATGCACGCTGTATGATCCGTCCGAGTTTGTGCAGCAAGTATTTGTGGAGATGACGCAGATGAAGAACGAGATGGACAAGCTGGAGACGGGCATCAGGAGGTACAGCGGCGACGACCTCTCCTCCCTCACCCTCGACGACATCAACGACCTCGAGCAGCAGCTTGAGTACGCCGTCAACAAAGTTCGCGCAAGAAAGGTATTGCTGGTTGCGATTCTTGTCTTGGCACTAGTTCTATTCTATCACAGTCGTAAATACTACCACCTGAATGAACTGATCATTGTCTGAATCCTTATACGACTCTTGCAGCATCAGCTCCTGAACCAACAGCTTGACAACCTGCGTCGCAAGGTAATCCACAATCCAACAACAGGCGTATACGCATGATCATATGAGTGATATCTGTCTGTTCTGAATGCAATTTGGTCTATCAATGGTCAGGAGCACATCTTGGAAGACCAGAACACCTTCCTGTACCGCATGGTACGTGATCCAGAAATGTTCTTCCTTCTGTTCTTCAAGCTTAATTGTATATATGTTGTGTTGTTCTGCTGCTCATGCATGATCGTGGATGTGATGGTGTTGTTTCAGATCCACGAGAACCAGCAGGCGGCGCTGGGCGCCGAGGTGAAGCTGGGGGAGATGGCGCCGCTGGCGATGCTGCCGCCGCCGGCGTTCGGGGCGCCGCACCCCGGCTGCTACTACGGCGGCGAGTCGTCGAGCACGGCGCCGCAGCTGCACCCCGACGTCGGGTTCCGGCTGCAGCCGGCGCAGCCCAACCTGCAGCAGGACCCGGCGTGCGGCGGCCTCCATGGCCACGGCCTGCAGCTGTGGTAAGCCGTCAGCCCAGCACCGCCATGCACACATCTGATCAATCAGGTGTGTATTTTTACATCATGAAGCATCAATTCATACTACCTGGCAAGATTGTTTTTTCTTTCTTTCTGCTTTTATCCTATAAATCTGTGGTTAATTCTTTCTTTGTTGCAGATGAACTGTCCATGGGGAAGGAGAAGACTATCATGCATGGCGGAAGAGGAGTCTGGGTGTTCTTCAGAGAGCTCATACATATCAGTGTTGGCATCTGAAAAGATATACATATGTATGTAGCAGTGTATCTGGGTAATTCAGTTGTGCGTCTAAGATATAGCAGCCTGATTGGTTGGACATGACGAACCTGGTGTGATTGAGCTAGTAGGTTTGTGAACCCTGTCAGTGCAATGGTAATAATAATAACAGTAATTATGGTCCAATTGAGTGTTTATATGAGTACGATGATATTTTTTTGAAACTGTGAGTATGGTGATTAGAATCATAGAGTGAGTATGACGATGATTAAAATCGTAGAGGGTGAAGTATTTTTTCCATAAGACGCAAGAGAGAAGTGCATCTTTGTGCTAAAGGAGAAAAGAAAGAGTTTGTTATACACAGTTTAACGAAGAGCACCTTACGCTCAGGCTGACCCCACGAGCTCCAGGAACCCCGCAAGGCGCAAAGGAGCAGCTGATGCCTGATGGGACCTTGTGTGTTCGTATCAAATTAAATGGCAAGAACAACAAAGGTCCAGGATTTGAACAGTATGGCAAGCGGCGTGGATTCTCTAACTTGCTGAAGCAAAGTCACAAGTGACTTCCCCCTCTTGGATGCCACCCATTCTTCATCCAACGGTTGCTGTAGGTTTTAGCCTTTCTCAATGCATAACAGGAGAAAGAAATGTAAGCTGCTCTTCAGCCGCTAGACACAATTTTCTCTCTTTTGCAACCAGTTTCAGCAAAAAAGAAAAAATATTAAATAAATGGTTGGGTCATGCTGAAGAAAGGCAACAAATGCAGCGTGACAAGCTAAATATTATGCATAATACAAATAAGTTGGCTATTGGTGGATGAAGCACTTGATTGGCTTGGTAAATAAATAGAGGAATTTTTTTTTTGCATCTACTAGTATATTGGGCAATATATATAGTGTCCAGCCTTAGATTCAATACGATTACGACGAAGATTTGCTTAATGCTAGTTCAATAAAAAAATCAAAGTGACATAGAACTTACTTCAACAAGACATGAAATTGTTGAAATTACTAAACTGAAATGTTTGTTTAATTCTGGTTATTTGGAGTTTTTTTTTGCGATCCTGGTTATTTGGAGTATGAAAGTGTTCAAAATGCTAAAGTCAAATACCTCATTAATTCTGCACTAAAACAAAGTGTTTGTATATGTCTTCGAACTAATTCCTGCATGTTTGTAGTCTCCATTCCGAGATGGGCTCGTTTCCCTGCTTAACTGGGCCTTTATTTGGGCTAAAACATCATCTAGGCTGACTTCTTGTGAGTTGAGGAAGCTAAAATCTTTAAACAGCCGTTGGATGGAGAATAAGGGGGGTGTTTGGGAGCACTCCACTCCACAAAAAATTGCTCCACTCCACCAACTTCGAAAATTTCGCAGCCAAACGCGTCTAGCCCCAGCGACCCCGGCTCCAGAAAAAAGGTGGAGCAGGGGGTAGATCCACGTTTTTTGTGGAGTACCTCAAGAGGTGCTCCAAAAAACCCATGTACAGACCTCCTCGTGGAGTTGGTGGGTATTTACCCACCATTACCACTCGTTACACAGTAACGGTTCGCGAAAACGAAACAAAAACGGTCATCCCGTCGCCCCGTCCCACCCGCGTGCCGCCCCCGCCCGCCCGCCGGCCGCGCGCCGCCCGCCCGCCCGCCGGCCGCCCGCCGCGCCGCATGCCCGCCGCCCGCCGCGTCGCATGCCCGCCTGCCCGGCCGCCGGCCGCGCGCCGCCCGCCCGCCGATCTCCCCCGCGGCGGCGCGGCCGGGTGACCTCCCCGCGGACGGCTCCCTCTGGAAACTGAGAAGAGAAGAGGAGTGGAGAGAGAGGAAGAAGAGAGGAAGAAGAGAGGAAAAAATAAAAGAGTATGACACGTGGGTCCGTTCTCAAAGGCTAAAATAGACCATTCACAACAAGTGCTCATATTTTTGGAGCTGGAGCACTGCCATCAGCCAAACACCTGCAACAGCTCCATGTTTTTTTAGAGTTGGTGGAGTGGAGCTAGGAAAGTGTGGAGCTAGTGGAGTGGAGCTGGTTTTTCTGGAGTGGAGTGCTCCAAACAGGTCCTAAGTGCCACCCGAGCAGGGGAGCGTCACATAACTTTGCTTTAGCAAGTCAGAGAATCCACGCCGTACTGCAAGAGGTCTCTCCTCCTCGGCTTCTCCAGCTTTCTTCTTGTGAAAAGGAAAGCTTGACTTTGCAAGTGACCGAGTGAGCTCTTGCAGTCTTTTCTTGACGATCAGCTGTACATGCTCGCCTCCTTCTCCTTGCTCACCCTCTCAAGAAGGATGAAAGATCGCATTCCTGGGCATTTTTTGGTAAGTTGGGGGGGGGGGGGTGTTAAGGCATGCGTTTGCATTTTTTATAAGTATTTTTTCTATACTGAAAGCATTAATACTCAATTTATCCTATATGCAAATTTCTGTTAATTATACGTACCATAAGCTATATATTTTGATGGCCGTGCTCCAGCTAGTCATTATGATGTGACAAAAAAATATGTTTACCTCATGGCATAAATTTTTTTTTTACCCGGCCCACCCAAGGCCTGAAGCCCGAGCCGCTTCCGGCCCATAAAGCCGAAAATGGAGGCCCGCTAGCCTTACTCACAACAGTTTGCAGCCCAGAATAACCGGGAAACCTATCTAGCTACTTCCTTCTTGCGCGGTCGTGGTGGTGGTGCGGCGTCGCCGTCTCCGGCCTCTTGGCGCCGCCCGCGGCACGGCCATGGTGGTGGTGCGGCGTCGCCGCGTCCTTCTTGATCATCTCGGCGCGCTGGTCGATGGAAAAGGGCAAGCCCATGCCCATGGCGTCGCCGAACAACCGCAACGACCTTGTTGAGGTAGATAGTACTTGTGCTTCAATGCATCACTCTGTGTTTTTTTTTCTGAAAGGAAGTTAATTTCATCTTCGGGTTGGATGTTTTTCAGATTCCGAGTGAGGAAACCAGCCGGCCCAGAGGCTCTGATCACGGCTTGCTACAGCGCTGCTCTGTTTAACTCATCCAAAGTTGGGAGCTTCAGGAAGCAGGCCAAGGACCTTTCAAGGCTTCTCCTCCTCCAGGTCCAGGAAGGCCGCGGGACCAGAGCAACTCTGCTTGATGCGAGGGTTCAGCTGGCTGCTCAGAGTGCACGTACTGATTTCAGCTTGCTTGATGAGAAGATCCTCTTGGGCTCTTGGCGCTCAGTTGTGTTGGTTCAGTTGAAATCACCAAAGTCTCCGGCACTGACTGTATTGCAGCCTTCTTCGCACTGCACACTTCAATTGAGTATCTTCTGTCTTGTACGCATGTAAGGCTGATTTTGCTGTGCGTTTTTCTTCATACATACAGTTAGCTACTATGGATACCATGTCAATTGACTATTTTATGTCTGTGCTTCCGTGTCGTCCCTGATTTGAAAGAAAGTAACAATCCTGAATCATCTCAAATTTGGTTCAAAGAATACAATTTTAATCATGCTATGCATAGTGAGCTGGAGTGTCTAGGAGTAAATTGACTCTATAGGGCCATAGGGGTGTAGGGCGGCTTCTAATGGCTGACATTTCATCTTTTTTGTTGCTTGTTGCTTCTAAACTGCTCATCACTTTCTAAGTTTCATTTGATGAAAGCAATCAGGCATGATTATTCTGTGTTTCCACCACAATGTGCTACTATGATTACCATGCAACTTAATTATTCGGTGTGCATAGTCCCAGGTCGAGACGTACATACCTTTTCTTTTAAGTTAATAAGAGAAGAGCTTCTGAATTTTCTCCAGTTTGTTCGCGCAATAGTACTTGAATTGCGCTATGCATAATAGTGTGAAGTTTTAGGGCTACAACTCTATCTACAGGAGGACTTATTCTGATTGACTCTCTGTCCAGGTTGGAATTGGAGATACGGATGCCACAAAAAGTTCTTCTCATGGGACATGTTGATGTCAATGAAGCTGATCCTGAAGAAAACACTGCAATACTTGTGCCTCGGTGTTAGCTCAAGAACACAGGAGCCAGGGTATCCTCGCCTTAAAGCCTGCTCTGTTAACCGTTAAATTATAGCATAGGTCTTTAGCTCTTTCCAGTTCTACTTTAGTTATCTTTTGTCTTTCTGCAGGATCGTGTGGTTTCTGCTGAACAATGGTGCTGGAGTTTTCAAGGGGAAAAACATACATTGTATTATGCCAGTAATAAAGTGTGTACACTTGCCTGAGATTTTCTTCTTTCCTCTGTCAGATCATCAGTTCCCAATATCTCCACCTATCTCCAATATCAACGAGGACTCGCCTCAGGTTGATGCAAGCAGCAAGAGCAATACTGAAAGCCAGCAGGATGGTGATGCTTGCAGAAGTAGAAGCCAAAATGTTCCTGTATTCATAAGGCATTTTCTGGATTGATTGTATTGACACTCAACATGGATGAATCTTCAGAACATATGATGAACTTGTATGAACAGAAGACGAAGACAAAAATCGCAAATAGGTATTTCTCAGATGGGCTGGAAAAAAAATCGAGACCGAGCGCACCTTACGGTTCTATGGGATAGCGCGAAATGCTGAAGTCCATCTTTGTGGCCGGCTGCTCGGGGGAAAGTAAGTTCAAGATAATGTTCTTGTGTCATTGTAGAACTTGCCTTTTTGTTAATGTTTTCTTTTCACTAATAGTAAAATTGTGTATATTTCAGGACTGATACCCTGGAGAATTACGTCAGTGATAATGGAGAGAACTTCTCAGTGGAGGTTACTTTACCAGATGGAAATGTTTCATTGGATATGACTAAGCTAGGATGCTTAATCCTATTAACTCCCTAAATGCTTCACGCATGCATTTGCTTAGTCCAAGAGCTGGAATGGAGACATTACAATGAATGATTTAAAGTAACCAGCATGGATGTGCAGAGGCGGAGCTTGGCCTGAGAAATAGGAGGCAGAGGCGGAGGATAGTTATGGCCAAGGTGGGCCATGGGCCCCCTGCTTTTGTATTTTCCCTTTGAGTAACAGTGATTTGTGCAACTTAATTAAGCACTTACCAGTAGAAATGGCCGTGCGTTGATATGGATCCTTACTTGCTCTCATGTTATTATTCGCTTGTTCCTAATATGGACCCACACATGGAAATAAAAAAAATTCACCGCTTAACCTTCGCTCTATCCATTCCTTCGATTTCCCCCGTACTCATCGTCATCCAGCCAGTCGTTGCCTCTTTGTCCATCGGCGCCACCCGCATCTTGCCCCATCCTCACCGTCGCCCAGGCACTGCGCATCTTGCCGTCCTCACCGTCGCCTAGGCAAGCGCTTGTCCTCCCGTGCCTAAGCTCATTCCCGCTTCAAACGCTAGGCCACAACGCCTCTGGCCACCATGAGCAGGAGTGAGTTCTCCTCTTCTTCTCGTTTCCATCCACCTCCCTTCTATAATCCACTCCAAATCGTTCCAATCAAGTGCACAATCGAACCCCCAATTGCTAGATGTGGAGGCCTTAGTTCCGGATCCAAAGAGGATGGACATCATTGATGGGAGGGAGGTGTGAGGTCCCTGCCTCTGCCCCTGTTTGCGTTGCCTACCGATTGCCGCTGCCCCCTCTCTTGGCGCCATGCCCTCGCTGGCACATGGCTCTACTTGGTTGACTGCAAGGAGGCACTCGGGTCCTTATTTCCTTTCCCCTTCCTCCTCTCTCCTTCACCCCTTAGGTCCAGGTGGCGGGTAGGGCATGCAGTCCGAGGGAGCAGCTGCCCGCCAGGGCGAGCGACAGTAGTGCTTGGTGAGCGTGGGGTGGGTTGGCCACGCGAGCGACGGGATATATTGCCTTGCTAAATTTCTCACATGTTGACCAAAATAATTGAATCTTTCGCCATTAGAGAACTCAATCACCACATAATCATTATGTTACAAATATCTAGGAAATCATCTAAAACCCAAAAGATCCAGATCGACGCATAAGCCACAATTTTCCTGACCAAGCATCCCGTGAATTATCCAATCAACCCCCCCCCCAAATCAGATTTGCAGAATATACAGAGGAAAGAGAGAAGAGCAGGGGTAGTAGAATGCGTTCGGTGAGGAGCTTCCAGGCCCAGCCGATGGCCTCCTCCTTGAAGTAGTCGCCGAAGGATCAGTTCCTGAGCATCTCAAAGAAGGTGTGGTGGTAGGTGTCCTTCCCCACATTGTCGAGGTTGTTGCGCTTCCCCCAGCACGGATGCACTTCTGGGTGTTGCAGGCGTGGCGAGCGGCGAGTCCGGGGCAGCCATGCCGAGGAAGACCAGCTTGAACTGGTTCATCCCGACATTGGCGAATAGCAGCGTGGGGTCGTCGACGGGGACCGTGGGGCTCGACGGCCAACGGGTGTGCGACTTGGACTCGAAGTAGTCGACGAACGTCTTGCGGACCCAATTGGCTGGCCACTTCAGCGACGGCGACGCCATCCGGGCAGTGGTGGTGGATGCGGAGAAGGGGAAGGATAGGCGGATTGCGGCGGCGGGACTTTTTTGCAAAATCATCGAGACATATTCCAAGGACTGCGGGTTGATTATGAAAAAGTTGAATTTTGTTTTTGCAAAACAACCATGACGGTTGGAAGAAACAACCACGCTTTAATATTAGGTAAAGATATTGCTCATTCCTTTTACTGAATGTTGTTGGCCCCCTCTGGATATTAGCTCAAGCTCCGCCACTGATAGGATAGGAGGGGCCAGTTCATGTAACTGACCAATTAATCACCATTGTACAGTAGCAAATTTACTGTTCAATTAGTGGAGAAATACAGAGGGGTTGGTATGGCCTACCTTGTTGTCTACAAAGTTCCGCCCCTGTGGATGTGAGCACGAACCATAATCATTCTCCCAACCTTGGTGACTTGGTGACCAAATCCTCTTTCCAACCAGAAAGTTGATCTGCAGTCTGATTGATGATTGGATGAAGTTGTTGCTTTGTCAGTTTGAAAGTCAACAGTTTTCACCCACAGGTAGTCAAGTATATAGGCTTTTTTGGCATGGCTCTGGAGTGAACTCCAGCAAAAATTCCAGCCAAACACCCCAGCTCCAAAACTCCATAGAGCTGCCAACTCCATGGAGTTGTAGTGCAAATGGGGGTAGAGTTTTGGAGTATCTCTTTTGCAGCTCACAAACCACCTCTTTTGAACCTCCTCGTGGAGTTGGTGGGTAACCACCAATGCCACTAGTTACACAAAAAAAGTTTCGCTTCTATTCCTCATGAGACACCCCCCCGCGCCACATCTCCCTCCCACGCGCCTGTTCCCCTGCGACTTCTTTGTTCTAGGGCCCAACCCCATGCCGTTGGTAGGGTTTCCCTGCCGCCACCCACATCGACAGCCGCCGTCCACCCCCACCGCCGACCGTCCGAGCCCCGCCCGACCGCTGATGGCCGCGCGAAGCAGTAGTGGCGGCAGCGGTTGGGCGGCCACGCTTGCTCCCTCGGCATGGCCTACCTTGTTGTCCACCAAGCTCCGCCCCTATGGATGTGAGCACGAACCAGAATCATTCTCCCAGCCTTGGTGACTTGGTGACCATATCCTCTTTCCAACCAGAAAGTTGATCTGCAATCTGATTGATGATTGGCTGAAGTTGTTGCTTTGTCAGTTTGAAAGTCAACAGTTTTCACCCTCGGGTAGTTAGGTATATAGGTCCTATTTGGCATGGCTCTGGAGCTGAACTCCAGCAACTCCAGCAAAAATTCTAGCCAAACACCCCAGCTCCAAAACTCCATAGAGCTGCCAACTCCATGGAGCTATAGTGCAAATGGGGGTGGAGTTTTGAAGCATCTCTTTTGTAGCTCCAAAACCACCTCTTTTGAACCTCTTTGTGAAGTTGGTGGGTAATTACCCACCGATGCCACTAGTCACGCAAAAAATGTTTCGCTTCTATTCCTCCCGAGACACCCCCGCGCCACATCTCCCTCCCGCGCACCTGTCCCCCGTGACTTCTCTATTCTGGCACCCAACCCCCGCCGCCGGTAGGGTTTCCCTGCCGCCACCCACACCGGCGGCCACCGTCCACCCCCGCCGTCAGTCGCCCGAGCCCCGCCCGACCGCCAGCGGCTGCGTGAAGTGGCGGCGGCGGCAGTCGGGCGGCCGCGCCTGCTCCCTCGGCGGCTGTGCGAGCTTCCTCATGGGCGCGCTGTGGTCCCGTCAGGCGCGCCACCGTGGCCCCTCCCTCACGCCGCCGGCCGGCCGCTGTCCATTCAATCCTGCGATCCGTTGTAGCTTCAAATGGCTTGTTGATCTTTGATGTTCCTGTCATTATGCTGATTATTAGTGTATTGCGCTTGAATCTAGGCTCTCTGTTCTTGACATGTGAAGGAGATGACATATGTTTGCATTCCATCTAAGTTTCCAAGGCACATTTTCAGGAGATTGATTTTTTTGTTATTGTTTTAGTCGAAATATATACGAACCTAATGCATGAGGGAGAAAGTTAACTGGCATGGATTGCATTATCAGATGTGCATTTGTGTAAAGAAAATTGTACATGCTTGTGTAAAGAAAATGGTATATATAATGATTCTGCATGTATAACAAAAGATATATGCCATGCCTTCTGAGGAAGAAGAAGATGGGATGGAGAGGATGACAAGTGGGGCCTGAATTGGGGAGCAACAATGGCAATCCACACTGAAATCGGTCTTTTTTGAGTTGAGAGCACTCTTCTGGGCAAACACCCCATCTAGACCGCTCCAACTCCACTCAGAGCTGGCTCCACCTGAAGTTCTGGAGTGGAGCAACTTCACCCAGAGTTGGAGCCAGCTTTATATTGTGTCGTTACTTGTATTTCATTCTCTATTTATTACGCTTATCTATTTCTCTTAAATTTACCCTTGGTGATGTATTTTGGATTTTTGGTAATAGGTTCCAAGGATGGAGGACAATGTTCAAAGGCTGGAAAACAGCCTGCATTGCCCACCCAAGGAGCCCAAGAGAAATCTCAGGTCGTGGTGCTCCAAAGTGCTCCAGCAGCAAAAGTGCCGCCACAATCATCAATTCCCAAGCCTCTGCCATGGGCAAATCGCCATCATCCAATGACAGTCAATCCATCCATGTCATGGATAAGAAGGGTAAGAGAATCACGTGTTAATAATTCAATGTGAGCATGATGATGCATCTTCTTGTGTTAATAGAACGGGAAGTCAAATTCCTCGCATGACGGGATCATCTGTACTTTGATAGCAGCTTTTATATGCTTCTATGTTAGCAGATTTATGTTGTATCTTAGCCGTATTCTGTATTTCATTATCTCCGCTTCCTAGGCGTATTTATATCTCTTAACTTGACCCTTGATATTTTTTGGCAATAGATTCCAAGGATGTAGGAGGATCTTCAAAGGCTGTAGGACAATCTGCATTGGCCACCCAAGAAGCCCCAGGAAGACCTACATTTGCACAACTGTTTAAAAATGCAGCGCCGCCATCGATCCCGAAACCCCCACCACCGCCATCCGAAGACGACCAGTTTACTCTTGTCATGGGTAAGAAGGGTAAAAAGAAATGGCCAAGGGGGTGAGGGTATGAAAGGGAATACCTGATGTATCTTGTCTCATTTGCATTGCCAATGTCAGTCAGTAGGATGGTGTTTTTTCAGCATTAAGCAGTCATTTTTGGCATGGACAAGCACAAGCTGCCCGAGGTCATCCATGTGTGCTGCTCGCTTCATTGTCTGCATGCAAGAGAAATGTCTCGTAGATCAGTTTTGCAGGGTTGTAATTGAGAACGACGTATTGAAACTTGCTGTAATCCCCTTTGGAGTTGAGTTGCATTTATCAATAGCTCCAATACTCGGACGGTCGGACCTAACCATGACCTGCTTTGATGTGCTTGTCGCATAACTCAAACCTAAAACCAAGCAGCACATGTTTTATTTACTTATTATTACTGTGACACCCTTGAGCAAATGTTGAAGGCAACAATGCGTGCATCGGCATTATGGAGCTATTTTGACTCCAGACCCTAAAAGGCTTGGCCAAGGTTGGTCAATGCCAATTTTTGGCAGTTTTTGGTGTTTGGTTTGTGATCAAGTGATATTTCGTTTGGTAGGTCAAGGTGGAATGTGTTTTTGGTTTGGTAGCCTAAATGCATTTGCAAACCTTTGATAGTTGAGAAGGCGCCATTTGGTTTGATTCCCAAGTTTACCTTTTTTTTTTTAAGCAAATCAGGGTAAAGAAACAATTTACGCAATGCATTACATCCTGCTAATAAAATGGGGGTATCAACACCATGGCGGTGCATAGAAAGCGTGGTACCTTTGGATCTGATCTCCCAGCAAATGCCGAGTTGTGCTTGGCGCTCAATACAACCATGCCACATCTAGACATCACAATAAATCAATGCCCCGTAGAGCAAAAAGAAAGGAACAAGATTTAGCTTGACTAGAGCTTTACTTGGGAATGCTAAATATTCGTGGTCAGGCCAAATTTTGGTTAGGGGGGCATGCCCCATATTTGGTTACATAGGAAGAATGTTCATTCCTCCAGTTGTCCTTTCAAACTAGCCGAGGCTAAAAATCTCCATGGAGATCTTTCAGTGTCAAATTTGTTAACACGCATCAAAGCCGCATGCCACCAAGCCATCCTCAGTTCAGCAAAATCACTCCACTCTTTTGCATCGCCCTTCTCTGTATTACTTTCTTCTGCATCACGTCACTTAGTTCCTGACTGCACAAAAAAGCAAAATCACAAGGATTAGTGCAGGTGTGTAACTAGTTCCTGCCTTAGTACATGAAAATAAGCAAATGCAGACAACAAAAACGTAGCATCACAACAAGAATTAATAAAACAAGGTTGGCATTACAGAGATCACTGAATGTAGGGTGCATCAGATCAGTATAACTTCTGTTCTCATAGAGGGTTTTAGGATGCAACATGGAAACTTAAATAGGTCGTCAGGTTTTGTGTAATAATAATCCGTAGTAGGTACTAGGTAGTACTCAGTGGAAGGTCTAGTGACTATTCCCATCGGGCTTCTTTATGTCATCATAAAATTACCAAGTGTTGTAATCTCCTTTGCCTTACTAAACATGTTTCTTCTTCATGTCATGGCCTTACTAAACATGTTTCTTCTTCATGCCATGATATGCTTGGGACTAAGTGGAAGATCACAAGGTACCATCCTTGATGAAAAAATAAACAAGCTAAAGGGAAAATATTACCCGTTTGTATTCGCTCTAATTTTTTCTAGAATACGCAGGAGCAGTCAGTAGTTTGTGGTTTGGGATCCAACTCTAAACCAACCGAACCCAAGCTACACCCTCACCCACAGGTTACTTTCCAGAAACCACCCTGGCCCAAACCAAACCAAGTGTTATCACTTTCTTCTTAATACAAAGATACGCAGCCCTCCTATGTATTCACGGGAAAAAAGAAGGCCTACTGACTGCTCCAGAAGAACAAAACTGACTAATTACAAATTGGGAACCGATTGTCAAACAAAGTCTGAACTGAACAACATTTTGTTGGCTGTCATACTGCATAGTGTAGCATAGTTGGATTAGTTTTAGTTTGACACTACAATCATGACTTCTTGTTCCCAATCCTCCTCTCTCGTTCACAGTTATTATTGGGTAACAAACAACCCTGAACAAATGATCATGTGCTGGAAAAATCAATACAATTCACACGAAATGAGAAATTATACTTGTTCAACTTGGTTCAAAAAAGAATTAATTGGATTGAAATTTAATTGGGGTACAGTACGTGTGCAAGCTCACACGTGGAGATGTGAGCATAAAACCAAATTGTTGATTAGCTAATTACAAGAATGACTAAGCAGGTATTTAGATAAATATGTTTGTAGTTCAACATGTCAAATCATTACCCACAGATTGGTCAACCATTTACTTAGCAAGGACGCCTCTGCTAGTTTATGTTTCATTATGCTAATTGCCTAGCTAGCTACTTCAATATCATGTTATTAATTTTCACGTTTTAAAACGTACACACTGCCGCCAAGAAGCAATGGTGAGGATAAACACATACAAACAGGAAACATAATTACCTTGTGATGGCATCCTTCTCCAAGTATGCAGAGAACTTGCTGGGGATAAAGCAATGACCATCAAAGAAGTTCCTTGGGGTCTTCTTAGAGGAGTACCGTTCTTCTTCTTCTTCATTAATATAGATGGCACTGGACTGCAGCACCTCGGTCCTCATGTTAACCTCAATCATCCAGAAATTGTGGCTGTCCTCCTCCTTTAGCAAGAAGCAGATGACATCCGGATCAACCAAGCTTACCACTGGAAAACTTGGATGTACCCATGGAAGATTCAGGCCGGCGTAAAGGCCCCAGAATTGGATGTCCTCCATGGCGGTGCCATTCTTCTCCCATACACCTTGGTCCATGTCAACCAAAGTCCATGTTGCTATGGTGAAAGAAGGAGAAGTACCTGTGATAATGCACACGAGCTTGATGGTGCCAGAATCAGTGACGCTGACACACCTAGCTGGGTCTGGACAGCCTTCGTCGTAGTTCACGCGGCAAGACAGCAGAGTCTCCGCGGGCAGTGGGATGAAGTTGAGCTGCGGATCAACATCTGCGTGGAGGACATCCACAAGAAGCATGCCTTGGTAGTAGTCGACCCAGGCCAAGAAGCAACCGTGGATGGGGATGACAGCGTCGGAGTTGAACGAGAAGAGGTCGAGGCCCCTCATATGCATGTCAGGAGGGATCTGCAGCCGCTCAACGCTCCATCCAATTTCAGCGCGGCGGCCAAGAGGCGGATCATGCAGCACGCAGAGCTCGACCTCGTGGTAGTAACAGTGAGTAAGATCCGCCACAGTGAACTCACCATCTTCACCATGACAGAGGAGGCCCATCCCTCGGTCCAGCATGACCCGCTGCTGCTGGCGCCGGTACGGTTGGAAGAACCTGTCATCGGGCTCAGTGTGCACACCATCTTTGCAAACTGGGAGGCGCCTGAGCCGTGGCGGCGAAAACGGCGAGCAGGGGGCCGAGTAGACGAAGTAATCGATGGGGAAGAAGCAGGGTCTGTGGCAATGAGGATCACAGAAGGGCACGTAGACCTTGAAAAGGATGGAGTGGCCGTGGGCGGCGATGACGGCGGGCTCCTTCATGCCCTGGATCCACGGCCTGCTCGGCCAGTGGAGATACAGGCGGGAGACCGCGGGAGACCCGGCAATCCTGAGGGAGGCGCTGATGCGTCTGCCGATGCAGTCCTCGGCGGGGTACGAGGCCGTGGCGTCACAATCGACGACCCCGTACCGCCTGCTGCGGTGGACGAAGCGGTCGAGGATTAGCCAGCTTGGGGGCCGCGGCGCGGTGGAATCCTTCGAGCCGGGGAGGGGCGTCGCGGAGTGGGGGAGCTGCTTCGTCGGCCCCGGGAACGGGCCGGTGGGGTACGTCGGAGAGAAAGGGGCCTGCTTCCTCGAGCCCGAGCCGGCGGGGCGCGCCGGAGAGAGCCGCCTCCTCGAGATCAGGACGGCGGGGAGCGTCGGATAGGAAAACTCTCGTGGCTCCCCCAAGGTCGGGCTAGGGGAGCGCGTCGGAGGAGATGAATGCTTCCGGGAGCGCCTCTGCCGGCTCCGGAGGAATTCCTCCGCGCGAGAGATGTTCATAGGGTACCACGCGGCGGCGGCGGCCGAAGGAAGGGGACGAGGAAGAGGACAAGAAAAGTTTCTTCTCGGGCCACGGCCCACCCAAACATATGAACCATCGACCAAGAGAATAACCTTTATACCCTTCCGTGTTGGAGTTCTCCTCGTGACCTACAACAAGACTACAGTGGTTTCCTATTCCTATTTCGAGAGTATTAATTAGGTAATAAATTATGTTTATGACCGTCAATTTTCATCGTAGAAATATCTACAATGATATGTACTGTAATAATAAAGGTATACACTTTGTGTAAATAGAAGTACGAGTCGTTATCAATATATATAAAGGGATGGGCTACTCGACAATTTGGACGCATCACTAGCACAAGGGGTGAGGTTCCTAACAGCCGAAAACCACCAGCACAATCAAAACCGTCAATTCCTGACGGTTCCGTCAGGCCTACACCAACAGGGACAGCTACTCAGTAAACCTACTGCTCCTGACGGTTGGCCGACAGGGAACAATTCCCGTCGGTAGTTCCTGACGGGAAGGAGCCGGGCGGCCAGGTCGAGCTACTGTCGCCACAACCGACAGGAGTTACCGTAAGGAAGCATACACCGACAGGAACAAATGTATTTCCACTGACAGCAAGACTCCAGCCAGGATAGAACTGTAGGCCGACAGGAATTCATCAGTCAGGTTCCTGACAGTGTAGACCGACAGGGAAAACCTATTGCATTATATATATATATATATATATATATATATATTAACATCATCAATTTAATGTAAATCCACGATAAGACACAGTACACATTAAACATGTCACATGAGCCATCCAGATTAATTCAACTAGCACTAACAGATACCCAAATCATCCAAAGTGTCCATCATGTCTGGCTAGCACTCAGGCATAGCAGCATGCATGTCCAGCATGCCCAGCTCCAACACTTGTAACCAAGGAGTAAGTCAAGATCAGTAGTTCATGAGTTGATTACATAGGATGTCAACTGCACAAAAGCAGCAAGTCTTACTGCTTGCAAAAGGAGAGGCATTTTCACTCTCTACCACATGATACTACACAAAAAGCAAGTCTTCACAAAAGAAAAGAGGCATGCTGCACCCTTCACCATTTCATTCAAGAGTAGGGTCGTCTTCATTGTCATCGTTGCCATTGTTAGAAGCGTCGTTGCCATTGCCAGATGCGCCGATGCTGTTGCCAGATGCATCGTTGCCATTGCCACAAGCCCTGTTGCCTAAAGTGCCGCTGCCAGCACCATTTTCAGCTTCAGATGACGACTGACTAACCTGCAAGTAGATGGAAAACAAAAGGGTGAATGGTTGGAAGAACGGCAATATAAATTTGGCTACATATGAGAAGCTCAACTTGTCTGATTAGATCTCAAGTGCTAAAAGTATTGCACCAAAAATTTAGTTCCATCCAGCACACAATGATGGACAGTAACATTTTAACACAAAGATAGATTAGAAATGAACATGATGGACAGTAGCATTTTAGACATACTGGAATGTGTTTACAACAGTCAAGGGGGGCAAACTAGACCATATCTTGGAATGTGTCTTTAATTTGACACTGTCAACAGTCATATCTTTGAATCAAAATTTATAATGGTCACAAGAAAAGCTCAACAGATAGCTCAGTTCATGGGCAGAAAGTTGAGTTGCAGCATGTAACACTAGTGATCAAATAAAGTATTCCAGGACAGTAACACTAATGATCCTCTGAGATATGCAATGATCCTATTTGCAACAACATGTACAGAACAAGATCAAATAAAGTGCATGGTAGTACTGCACTGCTCACTTGATGGTGCGCAAGTATTTGCTTCTTGCAGAATGGCGACTATGTCTTCTGGTACTGGCATGTTCATCTTGGCAAAAAGATCCTACAACACAAGGTGATTAGGAAATGCTTCCAAGAATCATTAGGTGACTACAAAGTAAGTTGAGTTGACTCAATTACCGGCACATGTTGCTCAAAACTAGGCCAATCTGGTAGCCCTTTCCAGTTGTGCGTTCCGCCTCACAAGATATTGATAAGACCCCGAGTTTGATTGTCTTGTAATCACATTTCCTTACAGTGCCATTTGCTATTGGCACATGGCAAAAATAAAGTCCTCAGCTAATATGTGGATAACAGCGGGAGCGAGAGACCTAGCGGCCCTGCTACCGTAATCACTACGATACGACTCCCTGCGCCGTTTTTTTGTTTTCCCCCTTCATTTTCCTTTCTTCTTTTCTTTTAATCTCTTGACCGCTCCGTCGGTTGTATCTCCTCTATATCAATGAAATAGGCACACTCTCGTGCCCTTTCCGTTCAAAAAAAATGAGCCAAGCCATTCCCACTACTCTGGTATAGGGCATCAGCATCAAGCTTCCCATCATTCTTACGCTGCTCAAAGTCATTTGGATGCAAAGCTTCTAGAGTAGCAAAATAATCATTCTAATAAAGGAAAAGGCTCAAGTTATCTTTCAGATTAGGGTTATAAACATGTAAATTTTGAAAGGAACAGTTTGGCAACTTACAACACGCCTTTGGGCCTTTTCTGTTGGGATTGGACCGCTTTTGCCATTGCTATCGCAATTTTTTACACCTGACTTCATGCAGCAGTAATTGTTGATGTCAGTGGCAACTTCAGGGCCATACTTCTTGCCTTGGACATAGGAGACGCAATCAGCAACACAGCGGCAGTAACAAAATATAGTAGAAACTAATGCACAATTCAGAAGTAACTAAAATACAAGATAGAAAGTCACATTGACTTACCAAATATCACTTGGTCTAGCTGTGTGGTCGAGATCCACCTCTGTTTTGAGCAAAGTCAGGCTGCATCCGGTGATCCTTGAGCAAGACGGCGCTTCTTTAAGAAACCCGGTAAGCACCAATAAGCACATATCTTGCGCCATGCCTCATCAGAAATCCATTATGGCCGAACCTTCAAATATTGGGTTTCACGGAGCACTTCCTTGTGAGCCACTTTGTCATTTATCCGCTGATCTAGGAAATCGTCATAATAGGCCTTCACAGCACTCACACGAAGCTCGTACATCATGTTTTTGCATTGCTTAGTAGCAAACCTCTCAAGAACTTCCTCAGCATGTAATCTGTCTTCCTCACTCACTGAATAGATACTCTGCATTGAAAAATAGAATACTCAGCCCATGTACACCTATGCTAATAAATCCCACGAAGCTGAACAAAAAGATGACATATGTTTGAACTTTTTTACTCACCTAAAACACTTCTCTGAAATGATCAGCAGCAGTCATCCCATCCTCATCTCTGGTAATACTATAATGATCCCATGTCTTTGCATAAAATGTTTTCTTAGGACCATCTTTAACAATGGAAGGGTATTCAAGTTTCAGGATTGCTGTTATTTGACCACCAATCCCCATTTCCTCATCAGATGAATCATTCACAAACTCAAATTGTCTACGAGAAAAAGTGAAGACTATTATAGGAAAGCAACATTATACAAGAAAAATTTGTGGACAGCAATACTACATATCCATTAACTAGAAAAGAAAACATAGGCATCCACTAGTGAAGCAAACCACAACTAAAGCATTAACATAGACAACCACTAGTGAACCACTACTGAAACATTAACTAGGCAATGAAACCAATCGATTCTATGAATTTCCCAAAAGAAAAAGGGTCTCAGAAGATGTACTCACTCATCTCCAACAGGTTTAATAGGAATCTGTTGGCCATTTGGAGGCCTTTTTAGCTTAAGCTTCTGTAGTTTTCTTTAAACCCATTTTGACATAGGTGTAGCTCTACCTTAACCTTTTCATGCTGAAAATAATTTCGACACACAGAGCAAGGGCATTTAATGGTACCATATTGTACTACACTATGATTAGCGAAGGCAAAATCCAAGAATTCCTTTGTATGGTCAATCCAATCAAATGTTGGTCTACCACTGTTCCATCCACTATACATCCAATCACGCTCAGCCATAGCTTACTTTCACTGTTACCATTCACAAATTGTTACAGTTAGTGATTTAATACTACTATGGCTACATCTATTCTCTAAAACAAGGAATCACAGTGCTTATTTGGAAAAAAAAAGGTTATGCATCCAATGTTTCGTATTGGTTATCACAACATGAGCAAAAAAAAACTTAACCAAGGCATCCATAAAGCACACATGAACAAGTAAAATGGCACATGATATTGTTAATGCATTAACTTCTATATCTGAAAGTAACAGATGAAAGAGGACAAATTAATCACCTGAGATGCAGGTGGTGGCGGCAGGCTTCACTATTGGATCTTGTGGTCAACGCTGACTCCCTTCCTTCGCCTCTTGTGGATCCTCCCTTCTACGCCTCTTGTGGATTCCACGAGCAGAGAGGAGTGTGTCGGGGAGGCGGCGATGGCGGGGGCGACGACGGTGGCAGGAGGCTTTGGCGTGCGTCGGCGACGGTACTTGTGGGGAAGGGCATCGGAATGTCAGTTGTGGGGAGGACGGCGGCGGAGGGTGTCAGAGCATCGGTTGTAGGGAGGACGGCGGCGGGGGAGCAGCGGTCGTTGGGGAAGGGTCGGGATCAGGGGAGCGGCGGGTGGGACGGTGTCAGGGGAGCGGCGGGTGTGGAGGGGAGGGACGGCGTCGGGGAGTGGCGGGTGTGGAGGGGAGGGACGGCGTCGGGGAGTGGCGGGCGTGGAGGAGAGTGCACGTTGGCCAAGCGGCCAAGGCGCGAGGTGGCGGCGACGAATGGAATAGGGTTCGGAGGGGAGGGAAGGGTGGATATTTTGTTGGGTGGATTGTCAGTATGTGGGTCCAAGTGTGCAGTAGCGCGGGATAGAGCATGCCGGTCAATTTTTTTGTGCTCGAGTGAATTTTTTGTGCGAGTTTTTTGCTTGCACCCGTGGCGAAAGATTTCCCGTCAGTTTTTTCACTAACAGAACTCTTTCCTGTCGGTTCTATGTGCACCATCAGGTACCGCTAGATCATTCCTGTCGGTTTCTTGCTATCCTATCAGTTCTACTAAGCACGTGTTTGGTTTTGGGATCATGTGGAATGGGTTGGGTTTATCCCACTTTTGTTGGTTGGGTTCAACCCATCTCGTGTTTGGATGAAAGGGATGGGTTCATTCCAATTTTTTATTTGATTGGAGAGGTTGAGAAGGTTGGGATAGATACCATTTTAACACTGTTAGCCATAACTGTTTGTGGACCCACTTGTCATCCATTAGGTCCCACATGTCATCCACCTAACATTTTCTTTTTTTCTTTTACCCCACCTTATCTTCTCCCCCGCGCCCACGCCGGAGAAACTCCTGCTGCCGTCCGTCCCTCCCTTTTCTCCAGCGTCGGCCGCCGCCGCCCGCCCCTCCCTTTTCCCCAGCACCAGCCACCGCCACCCGCCACTCCCTTTTCCCGCCTGCTCCTCCTCTCGGACGAAACAGTGGGAGACGTCGTGCATGTGGGTTGGATGCGTCTGCTCGTTATGGGCGGATGCATCCAACCTGCATCTGGGGAGAATATTTTCTTAACTAGGTCCAACCCATTTCAAACCCCTCCAACCAAACACCTCCCTAACAGGATCCAACTCATTCCAACCCCCTACAACCTTCAAACCAAACACACCCTAAGCTGTCAGGATTTGATATGCTATTTCCTATCGGTTTTCCCCATCCGACGGGATTGGGTGAAGGTTTGGGGAAGGTTCAAACCAACAGGAATTTCCGGTTTTCTGGTAGTGCATGGCAACCATTTTTCACCGTTGGATCCAAGTAAACGGCGCAACTTCGTTAATTCATCTCTTCCTCCCAATTGTTGGTTTACTTACACCGCCCAGTTGCCAGCAATGCTCTGACCTAGTGTGCTACCGGCGACAAGCTCCTTGATGTCACATTGCTTCTCACAACCATACCAGAATAAGTTTACAACACCTGCATGTCACACCACCTGCCAGAGCCACACCATGGGGTCAGAAAAATGGACAAGCAAGGCCTCAGGATCAGATGCTAAAACTACTAAAATTAGGAAACAAGTACGTACTTTGTTTATCCTTCAAAGCTTGTTCCCTGATGCCAATTTTTGGTGTACCTAATGCGTGAACACACCAAGAAACAATATACCTTACAAATTTAAAAGTTTTTTTTAATTTAATGCACGTGAAGGTTGGATGGTGGGATGATGGATATGGCAGGTTGGGGACTTCATGATACTGTTAGTTGCCATAAACCATGGTAATATTTGTGGAAGAAACAAGATATTATTAATGAAACGTAGATTTTCCATAAAAACAAAATAATGACGACCGAAATAAAGCTCATACCATCGAAGACACCCGCTGTGGCCGGACAAACGCGTAAGGTCGATCACCATGCAGCAGGCCTATCACGGCACGCCTGCATGGCTGCATGCAGGCCAATCACCGCAATGAGCGGCCACCAGAGACAGCTGATCCAATTGGGTACCATACCAACACATGAGCTTTAGGTCCCGTATTACCTATCTCTGTCTTAATCCTTCGTGTTTTCTACCAATTAGGTTTGTTTTCGACCGCCGCCTCCTCTCAATTTTCGTCCGTCAGCTTGCCGGTCCCACTTGGTCCATCTTCAGCCCGTTCCTACCATTACCTTCCATAAACCCGTGATGGAGCTGCACACGGCAACGTTCCGTTGCTGAGGCAGAGTTCGCGTCCAGAGCTGAGATCGCACATATAAATCTACAGAGGCCGAGCATGAGAAGCCCCCGAGCTCAACAACGGTGTGCCGTCATAGTCGTCGTACATCTTGATGTGGCTCCTGTCGTAGTTGTGCCGCAAGTCTCCACCAGCCATCACTGCCAGGCCCGCCCTCCGCTTTCGTCGGAACGCACAAGCTGCCGCTTGTACACCTCACCGCTCAACCCCTACCCCGCTTGCCTCCATGTTGGCTGTTAAGTGTTTTCTATCAAAGAGTTTTTATATGAAAGATCTAGGAGACGTTGATGTTATTCTGAACATTAAGCTGATTAAGAATGAGAATGGGATTACTCTTTCGCAATCCTATTATGTGGAGAAGATCTTGAGCCGCTTTGGCTACATGGACAACAAGCCTTCTCCAACTCCTTATGATCGTAGTGTAATACTTCGAAAGAATAAAAAAAATTGCGAAAGATCCAGATACTTTCAGATTATTGGTTCACTCATGTACTTAGCTAGCGCAACAAGACCCGACATATCTTTTGCTGTGAGCAAATTGAGCAGGCTCATGTAAAATCCAGGTATTGATCATTGGCATGCACTTGAAAGGGTTATGCGCTACTTGATGGGTACTATGAGTTATGAGATTCACTATTCTGGGTACCCTGCTGTGCTTGAGGGATATAGTGACTCGAACTGGATTTTTGATGCTGATGAGCTTTATGCTACGAGTGGGTATGTGTTTACCCATGGAGGTGGTGCAATATCATGGAGGTCTTGTAAGCAAACCATTTTGACGAGGTCAACTATGGAAGCAGAACTTACTACTTTAGATACAGCTACTGTTGAGGCAGAGTGGCTGCGTGAGCTCTTGATGGACTTGCCTGTGATTGAAAAATCAGTGGCGGTTGAAAAACTAGTACCGACCATCCTTATAAACTGTGACAATCAAACTATGATAGTCAAAGTGAACAGTGCTAAGGATAATGCGAAGTCATCAAGATATGTTAAGACTTAAGAGACGACTGAAATCTGTCAGAAAATTGAGAAACTCCGGAGTAATAAGTGTGACTTATATTCAAACAGATGAAAACCTAACAGATCCCTTTAAAAAGGGGCTATCACGGAATGTGATAGAAAGAGCATCGAGGGAGATGGGTATGAGACCTGTTTGAGTTGCCATAGTGGTAACCCAACCTATATGATCGGAGTGTCTGTGTTTAAACCCGGCAACCTACCGAGGGGTGTGCCCAAGATAGTGTTTAGTGAGTGGGGCTCGCCGAAATCTGGAACTTGAAAGTAAACTCAGACACACGATTTAGACAGGTTCGGGCCACTAGATCCCGTGAATTAGGATCTGGGAAAAATAAGCTTTTGGTTAACTAAGGAGAGTAATTATTTAATCCTCTCTAAGGGAAGATGCAATACTCTCCCCTTTTTTGGGGAAATCTGGTGGCCCTTTTGTCAAATGTTGTAAGGCGGGTATGTTGTAAGGCAGGTTGGTTATATGCCTTAATATGATTCTGTTGGCTTTAATAAGCGAAGATGTTGACAGAACATACCTACATGAGTTCGGATGTTAAACGTTGCAGTCTATGAGACTTGCGTGATCTCCATGGAGTACGACGTATATGCTCCACCCGCGGAGTAGGTTACTAGCAACCAAGTATTGGTTATGACTTTGAGTGAAACTTGTCCACACAAAACTAGCAATTGAAGACGTAGTCCATTGTCAAGTTATGGATGAGTGTAGCTTGAAGCTCTAGGCAAGAGTCCAACTTAACAGTCCTTGCTGAAATATTGGTATATCAAATAGTAGTGAGAAACATGCAAAACACCTAAATGTGTATTTAAGATGTGGTGGGGATTGTTAGATATATGGGCTTGACCCATATAAATAATTATGAATAAATCTCAAAGGTCCATTAGCGTAAGAGGGGTACACCATCTATTAGTCCCGTATTGCTAATAAATGAGGGTGTTGGGGATTTTCCTCCCTATAGATATGGACCACCCCTTATGGAAAAGACGCACCATAGGCTACTATAGGGAAGGTCCCCAGGTTAGGGTATCTCTAAGGTGGTCTCTACGAGTTAGGATTTGCCTCTTCGACACTGCTGCGCCGCTACTGTAGTCTTCTCCATTCCATTGCATCGGCGTGCACCAACAAATGGGAGAGCAGGTCTTTGGAACCAGTCGTCCTTGTGATCCTGCACCAGGAAAAGGCGAATAAGGTTTTTGGGAAGCACTCCGCGCGACTGCTATGTTCGTCGCCATGGCTCATCCTCCGTCCAATCTTCGTGTCACGGCGTACCATCGTCTTCAATGCTGGCTGCTGCGATCCATTCACAACATCATCGTCGTTCCGTCAGCGCCGCTCATCATCATGGCTTCCCGGTACCTGCATCGTGATCTCATCTGATTGTTAATCATGTTTTCTAAGATCATGATTATGTTATTCATGTTGTCTAGTATGTTAGAGTTTTGCATGTTAGAATTATCTCTTGTCATGATTTATTTATTTCGGAAATTAATACAACAATTGAATAATTATCCAACATTGGCTACCGTTGACGACACGGGCCCAGGGCAATAGCTAGCACGGGCGCTCAGGCTCATGGGCTGATGATGGAGGCTCACGGGCGCCGCCAACTGCCACATCAAGGCCGCTCGAACGATACTGAGTGGACCACACCTACACTACTACCTGCTTACGCTTTTATTCTTGCTTTGCATAAAAGGGTTAATTTGAGGTTGTAATGCTTCCTAGAGATGGCTATTTAAATTGGCTCATCCCACTCTCCACTTCCCATTTGGAACTCTAGAGCTACCATGCATCATGCATGGTACTCAAATTGTTGGCCCAATTTGACCCATAGGCTATTACATCCACCCACCCTTAGGACTCGACGTCCCCGTCGAGAGCGGATCCAACTCACCCGTGAGGGGCAACGATTAAGGTTCAACTTTCCTAGCCACATCCGTACATCCAATGCCACGCATGTGCCATATCGTGTCCACATAGGGCCCACGCGACATGCGCACCATGTTCGTGCATCTGACCCGCACGTACCCGTGACACAGCGAAAGTTGGCTCTGATTACCATTGTAATGACCCAACTTAGAAAAATGGCTCATGGCTACTCTGCACGCTGAGTGGATCACACCTACACTGCAACCTACTTCTGCTTTCGTTCTCGCTTCGCGTAAAAGGGTTAACCTAAGTTTGCACAATACTTCTTAGAGCTAGTTACTTAAGTTGGCTTATCCCACTCTCCACTTCCTTTTTGAGACTGTTCTAAGCTACCATGCTTCATGCATGGTACTCAAATTATTAGCCCAAATTGACCCATGGGTTGTTACAGCATGTGCTCACTTTATTGAGCCCCATTTGCGCATAAACTTAGAGGGTGTTTGGACCTTTAGTCCGGACTAAAATTCATGTCACATCGAATATTCGGATGCAATTAGGAGGACTGAACATAAGATAATTATAAAACTAATTACAGGGATGGAGGCTAATTCGTGAGACGAATCTATTAAGCTTAATTAATCCATCATTAGCACATATTTACTGTAGCATCACATTATCAATCATGGACTAATTAAGCTTAATAGATTCATCTTGTAAATTAGTCTCCATCTATGCTATTGGTTTTGTAATTAGTCTATGTTTAATACTTGTATCTAAACATTTGATGTGATAGAAATTTTAGAAACTCCTCAAGAAACAAACACCCCCTTAAAACTTATGTATTTGATGTCACCGCTCTACACCCACATGTGAACGTTTGTCTATGCCATGCACATTGTTGTCATGATTATTGGAGTCTCAGTGCGACCTCATGGTCCCCCCATAGTATGGCACCGTACATAAGGTTGGTTCGTCCATTAATTTGAAGTCTATTTTAGGAATACTCGTTGCCGTGGATCATAAATCAAGTTATCGATAAATGAGTCTCTGTGTTTATTAGGTAGAATAATGGTGCTATGATTTTTTTTTCTACACATCACAACGCATGGGCATGTTAGTTACTGGTTATAAGACGTGATTTGGGTTAGGAAGTGAGCCTATCTCAACTGGTTAGGGTGGAAGATGTGGTCGTGCATTCTAGCTCGAATTTGGATGTTTAGTTTTTCTTTTTAAGTGAAAAATCGCCTAGCTTCTCCTAGGTTGATTTATTTTTTGATCTAATTTTTTTAATGGCGTTATTTGGGTTCGACAATTCTTCACACGTACACTACTAGGGAATGGACCTTTCGTCCACTACATTAGTACCGATTGGTTTTTGATCCGATACTAATGTGTGCATTCGTACCGGGTCTAACGGATAGTTCTCCAAGAGGCCCCTGTGACCCCTTTAGTACTGGGTGGAGCCTCCACCCGGTACTAAAGGCCCTCAGGTACAGTACCGGGTGGAGGCTCTACTCGATACTAATAGGTGACCTTATCGGGTGGAGCTTCCACATAGTACTAAAGAGCCTCTCACCTGCTCACCTTATCCATCCCCCGGTACATGTGCTCCCGTCTCCCCCACCCCCTATCCTCTTATCTCTCTCCTCTCTTATCCTCTATCTCTCTCTCTTCTCTTATCCTCTATCTCAGCACCTTCTCTCCCCCTTCCTCTCATGCGCTGCCGACACCTCCCCTTCCCTTCCCCCTCCGCTCGCCCCTCACCAGTAGTGAGGAGCAGCGGCGGGAGGGCGGGAGGTGGGGACGGCAGCAGGAGGGCGGGGGCTGGCCATGGGATTCTAATTTTTTTATTTTTTAATATTTTTAGTATCGAACTAGAAATACCAGTTGCGCAACTGGTACTAGAGGGTTTCCAACCGGAACGAAAGGTTAGGTAGTGGTACAGAGTCCGCGAGGAGGGCCACTATTACCCTACACATTCGATTTTCTTTTTTATAAAAGGCATATATAATACTCCCTCGTTCTTTTTTATTTGACGTTGCTTAGCTTAAACTTGAGCTAACCAGCGTCGTATAAATCAGGAGTATATTATAGCGCAGCAGGAGCACCTTCGCAGAAGGTGTTGAACACGAACCAAGCCAACATCGGACACGTACACCACACACGTATTCATGCACTCCTATACGTGTCGACATTAGGAAGCAAAGTAAACACGCGCAGGTGGATGGGTCCCTGTAGTCAACGACGCCGGCGCCGGTGAGCAGTCGACCGTAAATCGGCGAGAGAAACGCCGGGGCGACACTGCAAGCGTAGGTTAAGGTGGGCCCACGAACCTTCCGTGGAATACATCTCCGACGAGATTGAATGTTGAATTGAAGGAGCTTGGCGCCGGAGGGTAGAAGATGGGCTCGATGGATCCCATTTCTGACTTGGCTGAATCACCGTCTGTTCCTTGATCCACCAACTTGGCGGGCCAAAAATACATGGGCTTTGTATCCACTTAGGCCCAATACGAGGCTCCGAGAAAATTCCCAAACTGCTCGGTGCCCTTCTTCCTTCTCTCTGACTCGGGCGGCGGACGAGGCCGAGGGCGAGGCCGCCGACGGCGACGATGGGCAGCGAGGGGAAATCGAGGAAACGCCGCTCCTCTCCCTCTTCAGGTACCCGGAGATCCCTTTCGTCTCCCCTCTCTCGGTCGAACCCATCATCCATTTGTTTGTTTTGGTATGGAGCGTTAATCCTCTTTTCTTGGTTGTTTCAGGGGAGGAAGAGGGGAGGGAACGGAAGAGGCGGGACAAGAAGGAGAGCAGGAGGAGCAGCCGGGAGGACAGGGAGGAGGAAGACGACAGGCACAAGAAGAGGAAGAAGAACAAGCACAGCGACAGGAACAAAGGCAAAGGTTGGGTGCCCTTGTTTCTATCGCCATAACCAACCAACAACCAGTTCTGGTTCTTCAACACTTTATGTTTTATGCCTGCGTCCACTTATTTTTTGTGTAATTTTGTTCTCTGAACGAGTACACATGGTAGTGCGCAATGAATTGTTGCTAGGTTTTGATTTTGATGTGTTTGTTTGTGTTGCAGAGAGGGATTCGAAGGAGAGACATTCCAAAGAGGAGAAGAGCAAGAGAAAAGACAAGGATGCAGTGAGTTCTCTGAACGATTCCTCTGTTTCATTGGCTGTTCCTGAGCAAATAGAATGATTTTTGATGTATTTGAACTTGGTACATAAATTGTGTAGAAGATTGAGCTTTCATGGGTATAAAGGTCTAACACTGCTCTGAAATAGAACCAAATTGAGGAATAGTGCTAGCTTACTGTAGAAATAAAAGTGTAGACCCAAACTTAGAACTTTTTCCAGTTCTGGGTGTGTCTTGAAACATGAATCAGGGATAAGGACATAAGGTATCGCAAATTTCTACAATTAATGCACCCAAAGTATAAGTCACTTGTGTTGTCGTAGACAAGGGAGCTTCATCGAAATCTCGAAGAATCTATTTCTCACCAGTAGGCTGAATAGAAGATCAAAAGTTGCCATAATGTGTTTTAACTTATGAAGGCAGAACATGATTTTTTGTTACCATTAACCTGTAACTGCGATGTGAGTAAGCACTTATTACTTTATAGGCTATTGCTTCCTTTCATGCAACAAATATTAGTATGTACATTCCTGAAATGTCTTCACAACCCTGGTGTGCTTACATTGAGTATGATGTTTGTTACATGCCATCTTTCCTGAGCAACTGGGATTCAAGAAAAGTGGCACTGGGACTATCCGACTATGTTAAAAGTAGCTAGTTGCTAAGAACAGAAATAGTTAATCAAACTTATTTGACTGGACCGATGGGGTATGCATCTCATTGCAAAAACATTAGTGTTTGACATTTACTGAATTCAGTCTCTTTCTTGTCCGCCCCCTTTCTCCTGCCTTGAATACCTTGTTTCTGATATCCCCCCCTTGCTGAAACAGGTCGTCAAAGAAATATCTAAAGATGACTACTTTGCAAAGAACAATGAGTTTGCAACCTGGTTGAAGGAAGAAAAGGGCAAATATTTTTCAGATCTTTCTTCAGAGTCTGCTCATGATCTGTTCCTTAAATTTGTGAAGCAATGGAACAAAGGAAAGCTGCCATCACAATACTACGAGGGGATTACAAGCGGTCCACGATCAGCACACAATTGGAACATCAAAGCGTGAGGCGTGTCTGCTTCGTTGGCCTGCAGCGCGATGCATGTTCTGGTTCGTTATGACCTGCAGCGTGAGGCATTTTGTGTTTTCCTGGCAGGATTTTCACATAGTTGCATTGTACCAGGCTACCAGGCTACCAGCACAACTACTTTTGATGTTCTAGGTTATTGTATTTTAGCTGATGTGCAGAATGTGCCTAAAGGAGGGTAAATGTTAGGTCTCTCTAGTGTCCAGCGTTCAATGATCATTACTGTTAGATCCTGACAGTGAGCAAAGCACTTGCTATTTCGTGTGAAAAATCTTTGTTTTGATCGTAAGTGCCACCGTGTGATGTTGCAATGTTAATTGCTAGGTTTTCAACAGGGTTAGATGCTCCTGTCAAAGTTTATGTTCTTTGGCAGGGATACTTGTTATCTGAGTGGACCATATTTCACCAGACAAGTTATGGCAAATCTTTCGCACCTCCTGACATCTAACATGACGTGCAGCTTAACATGCAGTGTTGCAGTGCCATAGATTTGCTTTATTTTCTGTTTGTGCGCAAACTGAGTTCTGGCATTGGTATCCTACGGCCCTCCATTATCTGGAAGGTTGAGGAGATGCCAAGTTGGGGTCTTTCAAATACTGAACTATCGTTCTGTTTGGAAGAGTTTCATATCGTTCTTGCTTCAATTATTTCGGCTGCCTCATAATTGCAATTTCATCAACATCGAATCAAAAGGTGCGGTATCGCCTAGTCCCCTGTTTGCCCACTACGCATAGTACTACCAGTATACCACCGAACATTCTGAACCAACCACAAAGGACCAAACAATTTGTATACCAAGGAATGAAACAGAGACAGCAAAACGAAAACTCATGAGCATTACAACTACAAAGAGATAACGAAACTTGGACATGTCCTTTACACGCTCGGATCTCAGACTAATTTATTCCATGCGATGAACCTTGCCAATTTGCGACAGCGGGTCTCAGAGACCAAAAGCACTGATAAAGCTTGAATTGAAACACAGGTCCTTGATGTCAGAAGACACTCTTTTTTCTTCAATGATTGTCTTCTTCCTCGCAGAATTTTGAGTACTTCTCATCATCCATCAGTGAATTGAGCTCACCTGAATCGCTGAGCTTGACCTTGATAATCCATCCCTTGTCATATGGGCTTGCATTCACCTAGTCAGAAAAGATAAACATTGACTATCTATCCAAGGAAGATTTATTTTCACATGAGTTCTGACGCAACACTTACCAATCCAGGTTCCTCACTTAGTTTCTCATTCACTTCAACGACCTCTCCAGATACTGGTGAGTTGATATCACTGGTTGCCTTCACACTCTCAACAGCACCAAAGTTCTTTCCCTGGGATACACTGATGCCAACTTCTGGCAGCTCCACATACACAACATCACCCAAATGATCCTGGAAGCCAAAAGAAAGAAGCAAATGTTAAGCGATGCAAACCCTGATACTGTATGCTGAACACGATAGATTTATTTGAACTCAGGTCCAGGCAACAGATTGCATGCATTATGTATATCGGTATAACAAATGCAGTACTGGATAACCTAACATATGGAGGGCCTAACACCTAGAATTGTTTCACACTTCACATTCACAGTAATAGAAATATACAAATGTATCAACCTGGGCATGGTCCGTAATCCCCACAGTTGCTGAATCACCCTCAACCTTCACCCATTCATGAGTATCAGCATACTTCAGATCCTTCATCACTAAAAAGGGAATTGAGAAAGATTCAGAGCGTGAGATGCTGACCGACCCCTGACTTCTTGAATCTATATATCAAACTGAAGAAAGGATGTTTTCAGCAATCAACATTTAGTCAAATATTGATATAAAATCAATCTCCTGCGAGGGGAACCATCAATTTACTCAACCACTTTTTACAGAACAAACCCCACAGTAGAAATCGATTCCCGAGACCATTTCTTCTGCGCCTCTTCTGAAGCACAATAATTACCAATACAGCTATCTATTCATAAGATAAAAGGTAAAGAATCGCAGTGTTGTGGCATTCCATCTTGTTATTAGAAACCTGTGTCTGTAGTTTGTGCTATGTCAGAGATTAGTCTTTTTCTCATAAATCTTTCATACAAACTTATTCCTAAAACTTGATGCATGTATCCAATTCTAATGTACTAAGAATCCTGCAAATACCAGTCTGAAAATTCCAGAGTCAGAAAATTGCAACATGGTATCGGTACAATAAAAATTAATTTCAGGCTGCGAAACATTGCCTTACCCATCAACATCTAAGGCTAATCTAAATCTGAGAAATCAATCTTCCAAAGAAGCAGTGTAACATACACCCCAAAGGCAAAACCTTTTTCATACATGTCACTGCGAAATCATTCCGAACGGACACAGCATTCATCTTCAGAAAAGATTATACCTTTCACCGCAAGAATCAAAACAACCGAAAATAAAGAGCGGCGGGGGCGGCGCCTAAACCCCGTCGTAAACCCCATTCCCCGAACGTATCTGCCGCCTGATAGGCTGATACGCACAGAGTTCCCCAAATCAAGGACCATTCCACAAATCCGATATTTGCGCACACAGGGCAACAAGATCGTGCCGGTCCAACAGCGAGGAGCCGTGATCCCACGAACCGGAGCGCAAGAAACGGCAGTGCACGCGCCCGAGGGCAAGGTGGAGACGGAGAAGACTGAGAGACACGTACCGGTGGAGAAGGCCCTGGGGAAGGTGGAGATCCTGAGGTAGGCGGCGGCGCGGGACGCCCACATCAGCCGGGAGGAGGCGGCCATGGCCATGATCTGGGGCGGCGGCGTGGGGAGACGGCGGGATTGGTTGCTCGGCGCCGCTTTCCGCTCTGTCGCCGGGCTCGTTCGTGCTTTCGTTTGGTGGTGGCTGACTGGTGGCCTCGTTTCGCTTTTCTTCAGCGCATTGGAAAATATAATGGAAAATGCAGAAGTTGGTGGTGTGCTTGCAAATTGCGAAAACTGTTTCTTACTAGGCCATGGCCCATTGTAGGCCTTTTAGATTATGATTGGTTGCTCGCCAAAACAAAAAACTTGCCAATATTTTGATAAGATAAATGGAAGAAGTTGCTAAATTTTGATAACAAACCAGACGATGGCTAAAATATTGGCTGGCATGCTAAAATTCTGGCAACAAACCAATCAAGCTCTTAGCTCTTAGTACTTCCCCTTTATTTTTTGCAATTTTATCATTTTACCCCTTGAGTTCTCTGTTCTCATGATCTATGGAAAGTTCACGTGTTCCCTTTCTTTCTACTTTAGCAAGAACCAAAAGCCATGAAAATCAAGAAAGATAAGAGGAAAAAGTTCCTATCTTGGGCCATGTATGTATTACAAGAAAAGAGAGGGACATGAGTGTTTACGCAAAAAAAAATGCAATATTTAGTTGGACAAAGACTGTTATGTGTATGATCACTCCCTGTTATTGCCAATTCGTGAAGAAGGGTTACATCACGAACTTGGCATCAAATTCCATGTCCAATGGGCTCGATGCTGATTTGAGGCTTAATATAATCACCAAATTAAACTGATGCTGCAGCAACCGCAACGCTGCCTTGAGGGAGCCACCAACCACCCCACGCACAAAAAATTTCAACTAAGGGGGTGTTTGGAAGACAGGGGTTAAATTTTAGCCCCTATCACATCGTATGTTTGGACAGAGTATTAAACGTAGTTTAATTATAAAACTAATTGCACAACCTCTAGGCTAAATCGTGAGACGAATCTATTAAGCCTAATTAGTCCATGATTTGACAATGTGGTGCTACAGTAACCATTCGCTAATGATGGATTAATTAGGCTTAATAGATTCGTCTCGTGATTTAGCCTAGGGGTTCTGCTATTAGTTTTGTAATTAGCTCATGTTTAATCCTCCTAATTAGCATCCGAACATCCGACGTGACAGGGCTAAAATTTAGCCCTTGGTATCAAACACCCCCTAAGCCACAATTGTTGCTACTCCACTAGTGTACTCGTTTTTTTTCTTTTTTTGAGAAGATCACGGGGTGGGAGTTGGGGCATGGGAACGCGTAAACAATCACCAACGACACGAGTGCTCTCTGACACCGATCAGACTTCTGAACAGCGGTTGGTGGCTGATGCAGACTGCAAAACAACAGCAGCTGCAGTTGGTGAGGGGATCTATTGTTTCCTATGCTCTTTGGTGGCTCATGGATGTTCAGTTCAGTACTCATGCCACATCAGTGACTATTATGTTTTAACACTGAAATTTGGGGTCTAGAACAAAGCCACAAATGTGAGATATCGCAACAGGTCCATGGTTTTTTTTGGGTCAAAGCTAATTTATCTGTTACTGAACTCTGTTATAATCAGAACAGCCCATTTGTACCGTACAGTTAATTCAGAATATCAGAAGTACAACGTTGAGAGTTTTATTTTTGTAAAGAGACATTGGTAATCTTTTTTGCGAGGGGATAGAGAGCTTTATCGATTCATCAGGTACAAAATGATCGATACAATTAGGGATTGTTTCTAGCCAAACAGCTTAGCATGTTGTGCTAGCTCAGAAACTCCTTTGTTTTGCTCTCTATTAGCCTTTGATAACTTAACACTACAAAAAATTCTTATAAGTATCCTGCATTCTTCAGTCCAGCTTGCATGTAATGAGCGGTCAATTCCTTGCTTAGAAATTCCCAGCAAAAAAGAATCTTTGTTTAGAAAGAGATGCAAGGCAAATATAACATTCAAACTCTCCAATATAATGCTAGACTTTGTATCCAACACATACCAAGTGACAAGCCTTCTTTGCATGCAGGAAACAATGGAACAATTACCTCCAGGAAGAGAGTGACACCTGTCCTAAATGATCCTGAATTCCTGGATGATGATACTTGCTGAAGCTTGTCCCTTGGTTTCAACAAAGCTGCCATCTACATTGATTTTAACCCAACCATCTGCTGGAGGCTGCCACGTAAGTTTTGGCATCAGTTGGTACGGTGTTGTTTCTTTCTTCAGCTTCCCTGCACTTTCGGTGGATGAGGATGAACACAAAAAAACAGACAGGAAAAGAACTGGCCATCTTTTTATTAACTTCTCAATTTTAAGCTTTATAAAAAATAACAATTAGCGGATTTTCATATTGGCACAATGGCACCTCTCTAGCTCTCTCTACTGCTCTCATGCAGTTATGCTCAAAGTCAGGTAGCCCATGGAGGCCTACCGGGCCAGCTGATTTGAGCCCATGTGCATGCATAGGTAGGAAGGCAATGGCAGGCACATCGAAGTCCAACATAATTAACATGCTTAAAAAAGAGATTTTGTTTTCCCTAAAAAAGAAGAGATATTGTCGCTGCCGGATTAAACACCTATACGCCCAGGAGGGCAACATAACTGGAGAAACACAACCTCCCGCCGCTGCTCCCTTTCCCCATGGCAGACCGGTGGCGGCGCGGCGTGAGCCCGGACACTTGGGACGGCACCTGAGAGGGTGAGATTTTGGACATAATCTACGGGTACTACAAGGAAGCTCTCGACCTGCTGCCGTTGGAGGACAAGCCGGAGCTCACCCCGCGCCTCCTCGACGCCGGCGTCTGCTTCACCTGTCACCAACATCATCGCCAATACCCTCTCCTTCTGCGAGCCCGATCCCAACGGCGGCGCCAAGAGGCGGAATAAGCGCGAGCGGAAGCCAAAGACAAATGCCTCAGAGGAGGCAAGATCGAGGGAGGAGGTCCTCTCCAAGATCGTCGCCGGCGACGGCCCTTCTCCGCTGGAGGCGTGGACCGTCGCGGAGCGCTCCCTCGTGGGCCTCGTCAGCTTCCTGACATCCTATTTCCGCTGCCTCCCGGACTGGGACGCGGTGCGCTATCTGAGTCTGGCCAGGGCCGACCTCCTCATCGCAGTAAGCCTCATCCAGAAGGATCACGGGTGGAGCTAGTGGGTTGTCCGGGTATGGCACGACATACCCTAAGCAGCCCAGCCCAACAAAGCTACCCCTCTGTAAAAAAAAGGACCGCATGGTCCGCACACCGTATCCCATCGCGAGGACGCTAGGCACCGTGCAGCAGCGCAGGCGATGCCGACCGAGCGGCGAGCGCACGCTGCGCAGGGCCCAGGCGCGGCCCCCGCCGTCGCCGGCTGGCCTTCCCCGCTCCTCGGCTGCCAGGCCAGGGCGCCAGCGCCCTCCGCCCGCAGCGGCACAGCCACGCCAACGCCACGCCCCACGCCCGCGGCCCCGCACCGGTGCCCTGTCCGGCTTCGGCTGTCCGCTGTCTCCTCTGGTCCTCCCTCAGTCCCTCTCCGTGCATCGCATCACCCGGCCACCAGCGTCCCCTCCATCTCCCTGCTGAAGCAAAGTACTGCCACTGAAGAAATTTTCCCCCAAATCTCTAACCCTAACTGTTAGTTGTTGTTCAATTTATCCTCAAATTAGTTCAATTGATGTTGTTGTAAGCTGTGTAGGTGTACTTTTGTAGGTAGTGAGAACTGAGAATTAGGAAATAGGGATGAATTAGTTGATTATACTTATACAGTATGTCCTTTGTGCTTTGTAGGATTTGTGAACTATGAAGAGAGATGGAGACATTGCTTCTATGTTTCAGAAACAAGCTGCAAAGAAACGTGCTTGTTCAACTCCTGTTGTGGAAGAGCAAAATCAAATGGAAGAGGAGGATACAATCATTGAAGAAATTGTTGATCCTTTTGTAACAGAAGCAATGTTGTAGAACCAAATCCTTCACGTTACGATGTTGATTGCCTTACACATGATCCAGGTGAAAGGTTGCCCATTTTAGATTATCATGCTAATGATTAGGATGCAATTAGGAGAGCATACATTCTTAGAGGGCCATTCCGTCCTTATGCTCATGAGTTTCCAAAAAGGAAAATTGGAGATAGAGATCGTAATTTCACATGTATATGGTTTGCCAAATATGATTGGGTTGAATATAGCATCAAGAAGGATTCTGTGTTTTGCTTTGTGTGCTACTTGTTCAAAAACAAAAAATACAAGGGCAAAGGGATGGATGCATTTATTGTAGATGGATGGAGAAATTGGAATGTAGGAGATAATTCACTTTTGAAGCATCATAAATCTAAGGCACACAAGGAAGCTCAAGAGAAGTACATTGGCTATATGAATCCTAATGCAGCAATTGATAATAAAATTGAGAAGTGGAGTGATGAAGAAAGAAAGCATTACAAGATCAGATTGACTTATTCGCTAAGATGTATCAAGTTTCTTTTGCATCAAGGGTTGGTTTTTCGTGGACATGATGAAAGTGAAGAGTCTAGCAACAAAGGCAACTTTATAGAATTGTTGAAATTTCTTGCAGCAAATAGTGAAGAAGTGAACAAGTTTGTGCTGAACAATGCTCTAGGTAATTGCTCATTAACTAGCCCAATGATCTAGAAACAAATTATTTCATGTTTCTCCATAGAGACTAGAAAGAAAATAATTGAAGAGATTGGTGAAGATTGCTTTGCTATCTTAGCTGATGAATCTAGTGATATCACATAAAGAACAACTAGCCCTTTGCTTACGTTTTGTTAATAAATTGGGAAGACCATGTGAGCACTTTATTGGAGTAGTTCATGTAGATGATACTACCTCTTTATCACTTAAGGAAGCAATTGAAGCTGTACTTGTTAGTTCTGGTTTGACTGTAACTAGCATCCGTGGTCAAGGCTATGATGGGGCTAGTAATATAAAAGGAGATATTAAAGGGCTAAAAACATTGATCATGCAAGAGTCACCTTCTGTTTATTATGTCCATTGTTTTGCACATCAACTCCAACTAGTTCTTGTTGCCGTTGCTAAGGACAATATTAATTGTGTATGGTTCTTGGACCAAGTGTCTCTCTTGCTAAATATTGTTGGAGTTTCATGTAAGCGTCATGGGATGCTTCGAAATGCTAGACTTGAGAGTATCACGAAAGCACTTGAATGTGGGGAACTCAATACTGGGATAGGATTGAATCAAGAGATAGGGTTGGCTAGGCCTGGTGAGACTCGGTGTGGCTCTCATAATCCGTGATGTACTCATCATTCTTGGGCAAGATACAACACTTGAGGTCTAATGGATGGGATCAATTCCTTCAAAAGGTCACTTTGTTTTGCAATAAACATGGTGTCGGAGTTCCTGATATGGAGGCTAATTATGTGCCTTATGGAAGATCAAGAAGGTTTGTCCAAGACCAAATAAATGATGATCACTTCAGAAGAGAGGTATACATCGAGGTTATTGATAAAATCAGTCAAGAGCTTGATAATCGGTTTGATGAGGTTAATATGGAGTTACTTTCTTGTATGTCTGCTCTCAACCCATCGAATTCATTTGCATCATTTGATGCACATATGGTATGCCGACTTGCTGAATTCTATCCTAAGGACATATTTGGCTCCGAATTGCTAAAGCTCGAATTGCAACTTGATACCTATATTGATGTCATGAGACAAGATGATGGATTCAGTGGTCTAGAAAACCTTGTTGACCTCTCAGTTAAGCTAGTGGAAAAAAAATAGGCACAAAGTTTATGATTTGGTTTATTTGCTTATCAAATTGGTATTGATTCTACCGGTGGTGACGGCAAGTGTTGAGAGGGCATTTTCTGGAATGGATTTTGTCAAAATCAAGCGGGGAAACAAAATGATTGATAATCTCTTAGATGATTGCCTTGTCACATTCATTGAGAAAGACATTTTGGATGAAGTAGATGAAGATGACGTGATCAAGACTTTCATGTCTATTAGAAAGCGTAGGCCCAAAAAGTAGTGTTGTAATCTTATTTGGTCAATTTTCTATCATGCATATTCTGAACTATTAGTGTGCTATTTGAACTATTTCTATCTTCATTTAAGACTTATTATGCTATTTAGTAGTTGTGTACTGAATTGTGAGGCAATTTTTATGATACTGTACCTAATTGCTAAATGGATTTTACCGGTTTGCATATATAAATTTTCGTTCGACATACCCTTCGCAAAAATCCTAGCTCCGCCACTGAGAAGGATCACTGCTACCGGAGCAAGGATCGTTCCGAGTCTGCTCACCTGCTGTCAAGACTGCTCTCAAATGCGCTGCCTTATCTGCAAGGCAGCCCAACTCTGATGGATTTCTCGCCGGCTGCTTCGCACTTGTCTCATATCAACATGATTACCCACACTCTGTCACCAGATCAAGGCTCCACCTCACTGTTCAGTACATCTTCTTGTTGTCCCGATTGCTCGCGAACCCGCTCGAGCTTAAGAGGCCAGACAAGCCCATGGATCTTGTTGCTAAACGGTTTCATGACCCAGAACCAGAAACTGACTTTTTTATTTTAGCCCTTTTCGTGAATTTTTTTCACAAATAGACCCCTGGTGGAACTAATTCCAAAAATGGGCCCTTAGCTTGGCGCCAGCGTGCCAAGCTACGACGTCTTGGCACCAGCCTCCATGGCGCCAAGGTCCCCACCATGGCGTGGTCACGTGGCATGGCGTGCCTTACGTGACGAGCGGGTGGCGTGGCTGGCGCCAAGGCTTGGCGCCACCGATCTTGGCGCCAAGGCTTGGCACCAGCCTGCTTGGCGCCAAACCTTTTACCATAACACTGCACGTCCCTTTCTTTTTTCATCTTCGTTCAAACCCGCACCGCCATCGCCGTCGGATCCTGCTGCCGCCGCTGCCGCTCGCCCCCGCCTGGAGGCCGCCCGCCCCCGCCTGCGTCCGCCCGCAGTCCGGCCGGAGGCCGCCCGCCCCCTGCCCGGGCGCCCGCGGCCACCCCCGCCGGTGGCCCCCCGCCCGACGCCCGCACCCTCCCCAGTCAGAGGCTGCCCGACGCCCGCCCGACGCTCGCCCCCATCCCTTGCCGCCGGTGTGCACCACTCAGGTAAGAAGAGTTATAGTTAACTAGATAGATAAAGAAGGTAGAATAGTTAGGTGGAATTTAGATAGGTAGGTAGAATTGGTAGATAAAATAGTTAGATAGATAAATTGATAGTTAGATAGAATTGTTAGATTTGAAAACTAATTTAATTTGGTAGGATTTTTGTATGAATTGCAATGATAGAAGGAATAGAGAATACTCATGACACTATTTAACTAGGTGGATGTGCTTATAGAATGATAAATAGATAAGAAGAGAGAATTGTTAGATAGAGAAATAGATAGTTAGAAGTTTCTTCGTATGCAATTTTGTTTACATAGTTAGATGTATAGTTAGTTACATAGTAATATAGTTATTACGATATTTAGTTAAGTAGTTGTATACTTAAGTACATAGGTACATATTAGGTGACATAGTTAGTTAGTTGTATTTAGTAGTTAGTAGTCAATTGATAGTATCTCATTTCATACTAGAGACCTTGTACTTAGAATGCTTCATTTATTATGGACTAAATGAATTGTGCGTCGTTATATTGATGTACTAGATGGATAATGTAGTGAGCATATATCATGGAGGCACCGTGGAAAGGGATGACTATGGATGTGTTAAGTTTGTTGCCATGCAGTGTGAGGTTGTGATATTCGATGAGAAACGCTCGTTTAGTGAGTTGCTTGCAAGGGCTCGGGAGGAGCTACATTGTCATAGAGATGATGACATCGCAGTCGAGGGCATACTTCACCTAGGTTCCCCTCTCAACATTCAAAGGAAGATGGTCCTAATTCGGTGTGCAGGATAGTGGGAGAAATATGTGAGAACAGTTATGAACAGTCATTCCCCAAGTGTGGAAGTGGTTGTTCATTGGGTGTTAGTTGATCCAAATCCTCGTCGGTTTTCCTAACCAATGGGCCAACAGGCACACTTCAACCCTCCCGTCCCAGAACCTGTAATGGACGTGTAGGTTGCACCTACGATTCCCGATGCTGAATCTGCCCCCAATGAAATAGTTGGAGATGTTTGTCGGATTGTTGATGATGTGGCAGACTCTCCTAATGAGTTCCTTTTCACACAGAATGATCTGAGTAAGTGTCTTATTAGTTTCTATTGTTGGGAGCTAACCCCTTTTGCTCCATCAATTTGTTCTTTACTCATATTTGTACTAATGTCGCAGGAGACATTCCAGAAAATGTGGATGTGCCTCTAGTTGCTGCGCAAGTGCAATGTGGAGATGGATTGCGTGGCTCCAATAGTGTTGAAATTATGAATGATGAAGATGCATATGAGATGGGAGTGGATCTTGATTCTGATGATGATCGCCCTGCTGGAGAGATGACAGAGAGTGATATTGAGATGTTCAGGCGTATCTTCCTCGGACGCCGTGATCTGATAGTTCACGAGTTTAGCGATCTTACTCTTTCCGATCAGGCGTTTGCAGAAGGACGAGATGATGAGCTCCTAGAAGCTCCTGAGGCTGGTCCTAGTATGGTTATTGAGGAGGGTAGGGTATTCAAGGACCTTCCCGTATTGAAGAGGTGGTTGCAGGCGTTTGCGGTGATACGGAAGAGACCTTACAAGGACTTGCGTTCATATGCGGAGCGCCGTTACACAGTTGTGTGTGACAAGGAACGGTGCCCATGGAGGGTTTGTACAAGGAAGCAAAATATCATCGGGAAGTGGAAGATCACAAAAGTTGTCGGTCCACACAATTGTGCTGACCATGAGCTTACAGAAATCACAACATTCACGTGAAGGCATTCACACCACAAAAGACAAAAGAGTACAGTACACCCGTGCACCTCCCTTGGAGAGTAAAGGGACAGAGTGTTTTCAAAATAGCAACGACAATAATTGGCAACTGCACGACTACTCAGCTAGCACCTAGATTTGCTCCCAACGACAAAGATTGACAAAAACAATCATTCATTGGACTTCAAATAAAATTCAGAGATTTTCTCGGGTAAACAAAATACTCGGCAGATTACAAGAATATACAAGCCTAAGGCTTTTCCAAAGATACAAACTCAGACATCTTCGAAGCAATTGGCTCAGCCTCCTCGAGATATTGCGTGTAAGCAATATTGCGTGTAAGCATCCTCCGTGTAGTTCTGAGCAACACCGTCACCAGCCGCTGTCAAATATGCCCTCGGGTAATATGACTTGACCACCGCAAGGACTTGTTTACAAACAGCCTTGCAGAGGCCAGCAACCTTACCCGGAGCAATCTTTAGCCGCTCGACTAGTGAACGAGGCTCAACATTATCCTCAACAGGAGCAATGGCATTTACCACATCTTGCGCAGCATCAGTCAATTCTTGGAGCTCACCTCGAAGTTTTCCTATGGTCTGGCCATGATCTCTACAGGCCACCATGGCCATAGCGAGCATAACTCCATTCTGATTTTTTCTATCCCTTTGATGCTCACATGCAGCCTGAGCTTCAACTAGTGATGCCCGGAGACGGTCAGCCTCGTCAGCTACTCGGTCATGTTCATTCCTCCAGTCAAGAAGCTGGCTGCTCACAACAGCTTCTTTTCTCTTGAGCTCTGAAACAAAGGAACAGATTAAAACCCTTGACTATAGTCAAAAATACTCAAAAATCGCGAGTACTCACCATGGTACTTCTTGTTCAAAGACTTGTAGTGATTCTCCAACTTCTCTTGCAACACTTCATGGTCCCTCCGCTCCACGGCAAAAGACTTCACAGCCTCCTCATGAACCTTCAAGGACTCGGTGAGACGGCAACACTCTTGCTCCAGTTGCGCCAATCGCTGTACAGAATCATTTCGCTCCTGGAGGGCTCAAGTATTCCTTTGAGCTCTATCATAAAGATCCTGGAACCAAAAGCAAGTCGTCAAGTTTCAACAAAAAATAGTCAGTCAACGTTCAAAAAAGATCACACACCTGAGAGCTCTGGATAGCTCCCCGAAACTATGACTCCGACGGCAGCTCAAGCACTGAACCCTCAGTATTTTTAACAATCTGAGGCTCTAGAGCTCCACCTAAGACAGCACCTGACAAACAACACACATTAGTCGTTACAAGACACTATACATCGACTTCAAAAAGAACACATGTACTTCGGCTACATATCCGGTGCACCAGCCTCATCCACTTTAGTCACATCAACTAAAGCCAAGGGACCACCAACATACATTGAAAATGGAACACCACCAGAACCCGAAGGGACCGAAGGGCTCTCCACTGAGCAGATTACTTCTTGAAGCATGGAGATAGTCGCACCAAGACGGTTTGTGTCAACCTCGGGTGCGTCATTAACAGTCAAATCAACCAAGGGACCAGAAAGAGTAGTCGAAGGACAAGAATCCACTCCTGTGTCCATAGCCCACAGGGATAGTGTCCTCCGCATCCCTGCATCAAAACACGAAGTCATCACACGTCCTTCAGAAAGCTCAAAAACACGAAACAAAGAAATACTTATGCAAATCTCACCGAGATGATTGCGGCGGCAACCGCACACGTTTCTCTCAGTGACTGTCGGTTGAGTACTAGGCACAACAGGGACAGCCGAAAGCACGATATTCTCGCCAAGTCCTGAAAAAATCGAGGATAAGACTACGAAAACTTCAGACTACCAAAAATAGTCAGAAAAATTCACCACTAGCGATAACATCGGATAACAGAGCGCCAGTAGCAATCACCGGTGTCTTCGCGATGTCTGTCACCTCAGAAGACACACCCACGACTACCTGTTCGAGGACTAGCAGCTCGGTAACTGACGGCGCTGGGGCCGCGGGCTTGGGGGCTGCTCCTGAGTCTACAAGCGGCACCCCCCACTGACAAATCTTCAATAGCCGCAATGCTAATAGCGTCCTTGGCGATAGCGAGTACCTCACCAGAAGTAGCCTCATCACCACCAAGAGTCGCGTCGACAGCCTTTCCAATCAACTAAAATCATCAAGGATTCCAGAACAACTCTACAAAAATTACCAAGAACAAACGACTATGTACCTTGGTACTCTGCAACCCTTTAGGGGTCAAACTCGATGTCGAAACAGACTTCACAGCAGCCCTCTTTCGAACTACTCGTTGTTTTTTTGTAGGAGGAGAAGGCTCATCTTCAGAGTCAGCCACGACTATCTCCTCCCCCTCAGACTGCGACAGATAGCCAAAAAGAACCCGGGACTGCAAACAAATTGTTACTCGAAGACATCCCAACATCTCGAAGAATACAAGTCAAGCAAAAAAACATACCTCTTTCGGCCCATACCAACTGTCAAATTGATGAAGGACTCCTGGAATAACCGGTACCCCCTTATAGTTCCTGAACAACTTCGATAGCAACGCTTCCACAGATATGTCATCAGGAGACATATGCGACGGGTCATCAAAACCCGAGTACTCTGAGCCTAAGGGAGCCCGCTGCTGCAAAGGCTGAACCCTCCGCTTGAGAAAACTGGCAGCCACATTGATGCCAGTCAAGCCCAACGACTTCAACTCAGCAATTTGAGACAGTAGGTTGAAAATCTCAGGGGTGTCTTCAGGCTCGCTCCCTCAATTCTCCACGTGCTTTGGAGCATGTCCAGTGACTACCGGCAAAGCAGGGTCATGATTCCCAATATAAAACCATCTTCTCTTCCAGTCACCATGCGAGTCAGTCAAATTGTAGTCAAGATAAGCACCCGAGTTCCTGAGCTGGAACTCGGCACCTCCAAAAACTTTCATCCTAATCACACTAGGTTGTGGCTTACAGCAAAACAGCTTCCTAAAAAGCTCAAGACTAGGAGGGACACCCAGATATACTTCACACAAGTGTACGAAGATGGACATATGAAGCACACCATTGGGGTTCAAGTGAACCAACTGAAGTTTGTAATACGCAAGGATACCTCTGAAGAAGTCAGAAGTAGGCACTGCCAGTCCTCTCTCACAAAGTGTGCAAGCATGACAGTCTCATTTGGGTGCTCCTCAAACTGCCACGCATTGCCAAAAGCAGGCCTCCACTCGAGTTCAAGCTTTGACTGAAGAAGCTTAGCATCAACCAAAGCCTGGTGATCCTAGGCAGCGGTGGCGCAGTCTGTTTCGTCGGGCCACACTTTGGCGCCGGCAGCACAAGCTCTTTCCCCTTTTTTGATTTGGATCTCACCTTACCAGCAGCTGCGGTCTGGGCTTGAGTTTTCTTGAGTTTCTTCCCCATCTTCTTGATGCGCATCAGATAGCCTCAGGGACAGCAAAGAAGGTAAGGATCAACGTCAGATCTCTCTCAAGGGTAAGGAGAAAGCAACAATGGTGGTAGCGGCACTGGAAAGCACGACGGCTCAAAGATGAACAGGAAAAAGGGGGGGGACAAAATAGATCTGCTAAAAAGAACGTAACCCTAACCATAAGCGGGCCCACCCATTATATCGCCATCACCTCCGGATTCCAAGCGTCAATTACGCAACGACCAGATATAAACTGGATTTATTACCATAATACCCAACGGCTACTCAAATCAAGAGGTTTGACCACTTCATCGACCACGGAAAATCGCCTAAGTGCTCGAGGGCTGCGGATACCGTACCCACCGGACAAAGTTTTCTTTTTTCGGAAGACTACTAAAGACAAACAAACCAGAACACGGGATTGACCCTTAGCCTGATTTTTCGATTCAAACTAAGGCTCGGGGGCTACTCCATATGGAGTGCGATTGTCATCGCACTACCATATAATTTCTCAAGATAGAAGCAACTCGAAGCAAAAATAGACGAAGAGTCCCTTAGTCACATGACAGTATTCGAGTACTTGAAGACACTACAACCGCTGAAAACTGGGAGTTACTCGGATAGCAGCTTCTAAGTACTCGGAACTGTGCCACTCGACTACAAAATACTTAGGGGCTTGTCAGGCATACATCCCAGGCCCACGAGTAGGCCTTGTACGGCCCACTAAGGGGCGTACTCGGACGTAATCAAGACTCGGGGGCTACGCGGCATAGGAGCGTGGCCCACTCAGACTCCCAAAGACTAGTCAACATACATATGGAAACTACTCTGTCTACACCGAGTAGAACTCTGTAACCATATCCGACTAGGATTCTAGCCTGTAACCCTGCTCCCTCGATTATATAAGGGCGGGCAAGGACCCCCTCAAAGACAACTCTCTCAACTCACCCAAGTTCAATACAATCAGCACACAGGATGTAGGGTATTACGTGATCTAGTGGCCCGAACCTGTCTAAATTGTGTTCCTTGCGTCACCATTAACTCCTTGATTCTCGACGGCACCCACCGCGCAAAAGACCTCCTAGGGTACCCCCTAGGCAGGTTGCCGGTCTAAAACACCGACACTAATTGCCAAACGGATGATAGGAATATTAAAGGAACAACCCAACATGAAAGTTAGAACAATTATCAGAACCATTGAGGAGATTTATGGAGGTTATGTGATAACTTATGGTAAAGCTTGGAGGGCTAAGCAGCGAGCATGGAAGATGATATATGGGGATTGGGAGTCTGGGTATGAGCAGCTGCCAGTGCTTTTCAATGCAATCAAAGTGGTGAATCCAAGCATGCATTTTGAGTACATCTCCGAACCAAATGCTTGGAAGGATGGGAGGAATATATTCGGGCGTGCGTTCTGGTGCTTCCCTCAGTGTGTGGAAGCCTTTAGGCACTGTCATCCTATGTTCTCTATTGATGGTACATTTTTTATTGGCAAATACAGGGGCACACTTCTTATAGCCATATCTTGTGACGCGAACAACATGTTGGTTCCTTTGGCATTTGCATTGGTTGAGAGCGAGAATAATGACAGTTGGGGATGGTTCTTGAGACTAGTCTGAATACATGTGGTTGGGCCTGGCAGGAAGGTTGGCGTCATATCTGATAGGCACCAGGGCATACTTCATGCTGTGCAAGAGCAGATAGAGGGGTATCCACCTTTGCATGATCGTTGGTGTACTCGGCACCTTGCCGAGAACCTACTTCGGAAGGATGGTGTGAAGGATAATTTTGATCTGTTTCAGGTTGCTGCTCGTCAGCTTGAGGACTATTAATTTCAGCGCAAATTGGAGCAGGTCAGATCCGCAACAAATGCAGAAGGTAGATAATGGCTTGTTGGTTTGATGAGAGATTTGGATAAGTGGACTAGATTTCACGACGTTGGTGGATGGAGGTATGAGTTTCAGTACAGTAACATGGCCGAGTCATTCAATAAGGTTCTATTGGGGATACGTGGTATGCCCGTGAACGCAATCATTCAATTCACCTTCTACAGGCTTGTTGCGTGGTTCAATGAAAGACACGCCAAAGCAGAAGCGTTGCAGAGTGCTGGGGAGAGATGGGCTGAAAAACCAAAGAGACACCTAGGCATTGCAAATGAAAGGGCTGCCACACATGAGGTCCAATGTTTTGACCTCGCCACAGGGACTTATCAGGTGGAGCATAGGGGCGGGATAATGTCCTACGGCGAGATCCGAGAGTCGAGGATACATGTGGTAGTCCTCCGAGATTTCAAGTGCACTTGTGGTAGGCCAAGGCAGTACCACTTCGTATGTTCTCATTTGGTGCCAGCAGCTAGGCATCACAACTTTGATATCGAGAGCATGATACCTCATGAGTTCAGTGTAGACACGCTTGTGTGCACATGGAGCCCCCCGCTTCGTGCCTTTTCGGGATCCTAGAGAGTGGCCTCCATATGATGGGCCAAAATACGTTGCGGATCTAGCTTACCGTTGGAACAAGCATGGAATAAGGAAGAGAACGAGGCATAACATGACTATGGATCAGGTATCCAGAAGAACGAGGCGTGGTAGAGCAACACCATTTTCTTACTGACTCAGAGTAGAATGAGTGCGGCAAGTACGGTAGATTGGGCCATAATTCACGCAATTGCCATTGGCAGATTAGTGAGGTGCGACTAATGGTTCTTTTTGTTACTTCATATGTGTCTTCTTCATTCAATTATTTATGTGTCTTAATTGATGTTTGTAAGAGTACCTTTTGCTTGTACATCTCTAACTTTATGTTTCATTGTTTACTGATTTTATTTGTTATTGACTTTTTGTAGGATGGTGCAATTCCACCTACTCGACCAGGCGTACGACCAGACCCACCGATGATGTCTCATAGCGGGAGGGGAGGTAATAATCTACAGTTGATGATCTAATTTTTGCAAGCGTACACGTCTTGTTCCTCAAATAACGTCAGACTCTGTTTGTTTGCATGCAGGTCCTTCCACTCCTACATTCTAGAGCCCACGATGGGTTTTTGGTGTTGCAGTACGACGACCGCTACACTCCTTTCCTACAGATGGCAGGCCTAGATGTCATCTCATTTCAGGTTCGTCGTGGGTTGCCCAAGTTCAACTTAGTGGCCATAACTGCGTTGGTTGACAGGTATTATCTTGCTTCTATTGACTCCGTTCATGTTCACTTTTTTATGTCCTTACATTTTGACAAGTAATATTTGTGTCCTTACATTTTGACAAGTAATATTTGTGTAAAATGTAGGTGGCGGCCCGAGACTCACAGCTTTCACCTATCGTTCGAAGAGATGACAGTGACCCTACAGGACTATCAGAAGATGCTGGGTCTGTCGATTCACGGCAATGCAGTGACTGAGCCGTGCATCTCAAAGGGTTGGAGAGCATGAGTGGCGGCCTTCCTTGGTCGTGAGTTTGAGGATCAAGGGACTTGCACATCTGGAGTGCTAATCTCCTAGCTGCGGGAACACTTCGGACACTGCCCCCAGGACATGGATGCGGAGACAATTGGGCGCAACTGCAGGGCGTGGATCCTGCACCTGTTTGCCTGCGTTATTTTCCCAGACGCTACAGGTGACACTGCGTCTTGGATGTGGATCCACTGCCTCACTGACTGGCAGCAGGCGGGTCAGTACAGTTGGGGCTCAGCTGTGCTGCGTTTCCTTTACCGGTAGCTATGCGAGGCGTGCCGTCGGACTTCAGCCTCGACGTCAGTTGGTGGGTGCGTGTACCTATTGTAGTTATGGATGTGGGCCCATCTACCAGTTGGTCGTCCCGAGGTTATGGGTCGTCGACCGTGGTTCCCAGGTCAGCCACCGAGATGGCAGCCGACATGGGCGTATCTTTGGGATCAGGTTAAGGTTGGCCAGACGAGGTTGGAGCGGGCGTACCTAGATTACATCAACGAGCTAGACGCGCTCACGGCTTATACTATAAGTCAATTTTTTTTGTACTACTGCTTTGTATTGCTTTAGTATAACAACTAACATTTTGTTTTGACATGTTGCAGGTAGATTGGCAGCCGTATGAAGGAGAGGACGCACCTCCTTTTGCCGTTAGCGTCATGTGTGCGAGCGACAATGATCTATATAGGATGAAGTGCCCTCTCATATGTTTCTATGCTGTCGAGTTCCATATGCCTGATCGAGTAGCACGTCAGTTTGGGATCAGGCAGATTTGGCCAACACCTGCGACCTCGACTAGTGTGGAGTTACACAAGTAGGTGTTTTACTATTTGAATTATTTCCATTACCATTAACTAAATTTTGCCTAGGAGTAACATCTAACGTGACGTGCAACGTGGATCGTAAGAAGAAACGGAAGGGCTCTGAGTCGCACACGTTCCACCAGGCCTACATTGAGGAATGGGAGCAGTTCGAAGCTAACGTGGACGAGAACGATGACCCGCACACAAACAGTGAGTACAGGCGATACCAGACTTGGTACCAAGGTGCGATGCGTCACAGGCTAAGGGTACAATGGACGCAAGATGACTACGCCGACATCCACTCGTTCGACGATGAAGACACGGTGTACGACCAAAGTACCCGTGCTGGAAGGCAGATGGAGACAGGACCAATCCTGGATAGGATGGTAAGATAATTGCTTTACTTTTCTATGTTAAGTTACTTAGTGATTTAGTGAGTTAGTTAGATAATGACTTAGTGACATTCTTCATTTCTTGGTGTAACATCTAAATTGCCTTAGTGACTTACTGACTTAATCATTTAGTCATTTAGTGACTTAGTGGGTAAGTAAGTTAATGACTTAAATCATTTATTGGTTTAGTGACCTAGTGACTTAGTGGGTAAGTAAGTTAATGACTTAATCATTTGGTGGTTTAGTGACTTAGTGACTTCTGGAAATTTATTGCAGGGTCGTACTGTAACGACCTCGGTTAAAATCCTTCATGTTAATCTTTATCCGAGTCCCTGATCCCCTGTCTCAGCTTTACCAAGTCTAAGTGCTCAACCTCCAGTTTGGTCCCGACCCCTATGATCCGACCCCTCGCCGTTTTCCCCCAGTTCCGACCCCGCCGACCCCAACTCGCCCGCCGGATCTTTCTAAGTCCTCCCACAACGCCTCCCTTCAATCTGAGCAGTGGACCACCGAGACTGACCGGTGGACCCACGAGATCTTTCTCCCAGATCTCCCGCGACAGGCGCACTCGAGTTGCATGCCCGCTTCAGAGTTCCCTTGCCGCGTGGCTCGACTTATCCGATGCCCGCCGCTCCGCCTCATCGCCGGCCACGACCGGATGGATTCTCGCTCCCCCTTTCCCAATTGCAGCGGAAGCTCCTCTGCTACCCTTTCTGCAGCACCTCGCCGCCCGCGCCCATCATCACCTCGCCAGATCTCGGCTACAGAGCCCGATGCCGCCCGTCTTTTCCGTCGCCCCTCTACAGTCGCGCCGCCCCGGTCCGCGCTACACGACGATTCCTCCTCCACCAACCCAGACCACGGCAGCGACAGCTCCTTTCCTGCCCTGTCAGAGCTCTGCCCGGACAATCTGTTGCTCCGCGCTCGCCCGCGCGACCGCAGCCGCCTGTCTTCTCGCCTGTGCACCCTCGTTTCTAGCGCCGTTCCAGCGGTCACTTCCATCAATCCACCGCACGACGACGCCCGCCTTTGCCAAATCTCAACCACCGGCAAAACCGCGCCCGCGCCGCCCCGCCTTTGGTGCCCAATGACCGCCGGTGTCATCCCCAAAGTCCTGCTCCACCGCCCTCGTCGCTCAATCGCCGCCCCGGTAGCGCACTCCATCGTTTCTTCCCCGGCCTTCGCGCCGCTCCCCCTTCTCTCTTCTGCGCAGCTATAAAAGGGAATGTCGAAGCACCGCCGGAGTTCCCCTTCGCCATCGCTGCCCTCCCGCTTTGCTCCCTGTTCGTGCTCACAGCGCCACCGCCTAAGTTCTGAGGAACTCTCCTCTCCGCTCCACACCGCTCTCTCAATCCGCCCAGCCTCTTGCTCCCCGTGCTGCACAAGAGCTTGCTTGTGGTTCACGAGAAGCACCGCCGCCGCCGGAGTACCACCGGGCATCATCGCCGCTGCCCAAGCCTTAGTCTTTCCGCCCAAGCCTTAGTCTTTCCGCCCAAGCCTGTTCTTTCCCGACCCCAAGCTTCATCTGTAAGACGAAGGTAAGCCACCGACCCTTTGTTCGTCTCGTCCGACCCCTCCTATCCGTCCGACCCCGGTTCCGTCTTGCCCGACCCTATCTGTTCCGCCGACCTTTCTCCGCCTCGCCCGAGGGCTCGGCTGTATCTTTTTCCTTGAACCGAGGGTATATGTGTAAAACTTGGGGACTTTTCAGCGTTAAGTCTGAGGACCCTTAGCACATCTAGTCCTCTAGATTAAGGGTCTGATCATAAGTTCCTTCCCATCCGACCCTTATATCTTGATCTCCACCAACTCAAGCGAACCTCCCCACCCTCCCGTAACTTGCCGCAAGTTTCTGGGCTCAAACTTGCGAGTGTTGTTGTTGAAATAATCGTCTAAATGCTAACCCATGCATTGCATTCGTGTAGAGCTGCGTCTCGCCGACGGCTTCTACGAGCTGCATCCGGTGCCAGAAGACAAAGGTGTGGTCGAGCTCCCGCCTCCAGAAGCCGAAGCCGTCCAAGCAGAAGAGCAGTTTCCCTCCTCCTTGTTCGAAGGCAAGCCCCGGATGCATGAATCCCCTGTGTTTTACCAAACTTGTGCATGCCTGCTTTATCATGCTTGTGCATTTACGTATAGGAGTTGTCTGGAACCATAGATGCATGACTTAGATCCGTTGATCTGATCACTAGCTGTTGGACCGAGTAGATGCTTGCTTAAATAGGAAGCGGTAAAAGCCGAGTGATTTCCTGTCACTCGCGAGTTGTAGGAGTTGGTTGTTTTCCTTCTGTTACAACTATAAGGACGATGGACGGGGCAAGGTGTTGGGTAACTCTTTGGTGGTCGGCTGATCGCCCCGTCTGTCTATGAAACTTGCTAAGGCCCGACAGTAGTGGTGTTCGTGATCAAGTGTTTGAAAGTACTAATCTCATACCTAGTATGGGATGGGGAAGCCTAGTACCTGATCGAACTAGGGCGTGGCTTATACCCCTGCTATCCCTGGAACGAGGTTCCCATGGTGCATCATGTGGGTGCAAGTGCGGTCGCAGTACGGTAGAGACCTGTACTGTGGAGCATTGCATGCCAAGGGAAGTTTGGACCTGACACGCGCCTGGGAATTGATGGGGACGGCCGACACAGGAAGCAGCCCTGGTGGTGCGCGGATGTCATGAGATTAGGTTCGCCATGCATGGTTAAGAAACCCGAATCGATTCGTCTGCCTCTCACAGTTTGAGACTGCTTGATCGCTATGTCACCCTGAGTAATAAATGAATCTGATGATGACATGGTCTTGATGATGATGTATATACCTTTGGTTGGTTCTACGTTTGCTTAGAATAGGTTGCAAACTTAGACCGGATAATGATCTTAGAACCTGAGCTAAAACTTGAAAGTAGGGATACACCTAGCGCTTTTGGCAAACAAACCCCTCAGCCAAAAAGCCTTGCATGTCTAGAAGTGGTGGAGTAGCGTACTCCCTGTCGGTTAAGTCTTGTTGAGCTTAGTAGCTCAGCCTTGTTGTGGCTCTTCTTTTTCAGGTGAAGTTGCTGCCCCTGAGCCCTCCTCTGTTGGCACTTGGCCGCCCCAACTCCCTCCGGGTTGGATGGTTGAGCGGGATCCCTCCTCGGACGGCGAGGAAAGGGATCACTGACGTCCCGGTTGGCCTCACCAGGGATGTCCGACCCCGACGAAGTAGCTTCCGCTTGTTATTTTACCTTCTGTTGTTTTTCTTCTGAACCTTGTAAACTCTGATATTGTTTTATGGACAAACTAAATGGTTAATTTGATAACTCAGTGGACTTATTATATTCTCTGGAACCGCTCACCTTCGTGTGGGTTTGCTATTCGGTCCTGTTCAAGTGGTTAAATCGGATGAAATCCAATGGCACTTCGTGTTTACTTGGTTAAGGCATGAGTGTCGCATATTAGGCGGCTTAATCATGTTTAATCAAGCAAATCCGAAGTGGATCCGCCACACGTACGCTCCAAAGCTCGGTTAGAGATATTGAGCATTTCCGTCCTAGAGTTACAGACCCCGAGACGTAAGAATCAAATTATTCTTTCAAATACTTTGTTAATACATTACATTCTTTCATTTAACTAGTTTTTTCACAACAACGACTGTCAAGTCGGCTTCACCGTGCAGCTGCTCGTTGTGGTTGCAGGACTGCCATGACACTAGACGTGCACGTTCCATCCCCACACAAAGGAGGCGTTGGTTTGTCTAGGCAAGGCCCGTCAGGGTTGAAAGCAATTGCGTCCGAGGATGAGGATGATAACGATGATGACTAGAGGCCCGAGGAGCTTGGCTTGTCTCAGCTCCACGACGCTCCCTTGACTCAGCCTACACAAGTTGTAGGCACTAGACTACGTCGCCCACGTTCTCCTTACACTCCAGGCACCAATGCCCTTGGTCACAAGGGTAAGGGTAAGACTAGAAGACAGTGAGGGTACGTATTGCGAACTTTTTGGTATATGAACTTTGTGGTATATGGACTATTTGTGTATATGGACTTTGGTTATGAACTATTGTGGATTTTATTATGAATGTGCCATATGCTTGTATGTTTGTATTTATGTTAACTATTTATCTCATAATTTTGTATGGATTGCATAAAAAAGTAGGGGAAATTCTGCCGAAATTTCACTAACAAGTACCCTTTTCATTTTCTGCGGAAATTTCACTATAGAGTCAACTTCAAAGTGCATTACGTCGCAAAATAAATATAGGTCGTCTACCACTTGCATGCCCATACTTAAAGTGCATCATTACATGGCAACATAATAAAAGTCTCACAGTAGTAGAAAATATTGTTCATAAATAAACCATAGAACTAGAAACTAATTATGACTACTGAGTGCAACGAGGCCACTTTCCCTTCCTCAAGGCATCGGGATCCTCCTCAATCGCTGCTTTCGCTCGGTGTGCACGCTTAAGCTTCTTCTCCCTCTCCTCCCTGTTCGTAGCAACACGCCTCCTTTCCTCCTCTTCCTTATGCTCATTTTCTGCAGCCTCCTCTCTGAGCCTCTTCTCCATCATCTCCTTCCTCTCTGCATCCCAGTGCAACATATACTCCATCATCTCCTTGTCTTCAGGATTGATCTCAGTGTCGATCCACTGCTCAAAATCACATAGCGGTGGAGGGGTCTACAACAAATGCAATTGTTAGAAAACAAAAAAATATGGACAATAATTATAAAACAACAATAATTCCTTACCAAATTGTTAATGCGGAGCTGATGAAGTGTAGGTTCAAACGCAAAGTTGGAACACATCCAATACCTCTGCCTATACGTGTCATGTTCATCGGACTTGGCTACCTTGCAAGGATCACTGCAAAAGCACATAGGTACTGGAACACCACTAGGTAGAGGTAATGGATCGAAGGCATTTCCAGTCAGCTTGGCTCCATAACTACAATTTAGTTTATTTCGTTGTAAGAACCGAACGCACTTAACAATAAACCTACAATTAAGATTTTTCATTTGATCCACAACAATGAGCACATAACATAACTACGTGCGTTGGGATTACCTTGGTTTCCTAGCTTTTCCCGCCTCGGCATCCTACAGTTGCATGAAACCCTAAGTTAAAAAATGCAACTAATATATAGCGAATCGATGTGAAAAAAAGCTACGAGGGAGAGAGGATACCTTGCTCTTCAAGATCCACGGATCAAATGAAAGTTTCCTAAGTTAAAATGCTGATTCGTAGTATAGGATGAAGTGTGGAGAGTAAAAACCTGAGAGGGAGGAGAAAGAGGAGGAGGAAGGTTCGGCCAGGAAGAAGGGGGTGGGGGGCTTATGTAGGAGGCTTGGCGCCAGGCTGCCTGGTGCCAAGCCTCAGCCACGTCAGCTGCCCGGTCAGCAGCGACAGCTCGACCTTGGCGCCATGGAGGCTGGCGCCAAGACATTTTAGCTTGGCGTCAAGCTAAGGGTCCATTTTTGGAATTAGTTCTGCCAGGAGCCTATTTGTGAAAAATTTTCGTGAAAAGAGCTAAATAAAAAAATAGTCGGGAACCAGAAATCACTGCAAGTATTGATGAAAATGTGCCAGGTGAGCTGACGGAATCACTTCGAGGGGTTCTTATGGATAGAGTCCATGAACATTATCTCAAGGCGGCGTCTCGGTGATCTTCAGACCCATCACCACCACGGCCTTCTCAAGGCAGGCTACTGTTTTAGCCCGTTCGATCCTGTGTCAAACATCATTGTCAACACTGTTTGGTACGATACCGCTTTCCCCCCATTGGAAGAGTTTGAAGTGGATATGATCTGCACATTGAGGCATGTTGAGTCTCGGTCTACCAACGGATTGATGACATTTGTGCGTTCATGCTCCCCTGTGATATCAGAGCATAAGGCTATGGTTTACTTGCTCAAGAGTAATTTGGATGTCTATGAAGCAATTCGAATGGCAAAACGGGAAGGATGTGATGTATCGATCTGTGAGAACAATGGATATAAGGCAGCAACGGAAGCCGCATATCATCCAAATCCTGAGGCATATTGTGAGTTTGTCATGCAGTCCTTGCCTGCCGTAAGATCTACTGTTAGGTCACTGCTGCAAGCCTCTCATATGCTTTCCCTCCATTGAGATTCTTCGTCTCTCTACATTGCTGTCATTTTCAAGTGTTGAATGAGCCAACTATCCAGCTAACTGAAGATGCCTTAAACCAGATCACAAACTACAAGGAAGATTTCCTCACTCAATAAAGTTTTGTCCGCGGAAAGGTTGAAGCAGCATTGCGGAAATATGAGCAATCTAAGGTCAGTTCCTTTTGTTCATGTTATTATGTTTCTTCCAAAATTCTAAGCACATATATAGATAAACATGCCATGTATCATTTGTCTATGTGTTTTCTTATCTGATATTCTTAAGTTGTAGGGCTGTTATTATGATCCAGGTGTCATTTGTGGTGTGAATGATAGTGTTGGCAAGGAAACTGGGATTTTTGACACGAAGTTTCAGTACACACATGCCAACTTTTGGGCAAGTCAAGATAATGGAACAAATACATTATTTTTCACCGAATTTAGTAATGATGAAGACAGTAACTATGATGTGCGGTCTACCAACACAAGGTATTATTTTTATCTCCACATCGCATGCATCTACAAAAAATTGTATGTGCATATCGTCTCATGCTGTCTTTTTTCTTTGGAAGTCCGCTGCTGTTACTGTGAGTATTAAGGAATCCGGATTGTGCATCCGATTGAGAATTGCTGGGAGCACTACCGGACACAGTCAAATTGCCGAGTGCTAGGGGCACTCGGCGAAGGGCAGAATACCCTCGGCGAACCGTTTGCCGAGTGTAACACTCGGCAAACGGCACACGGCAAATATAGAGTCGGCAAACACTAGTTCGCCGAGTGTTTTGTGTCGGGCACTCGGCAAAGACTTTGCCGAGTGCCCAGAAAACACTCGGCGAACAATTATTGAAAAAATAAAAAAAAATCACGCACCGCCACTGCTCCGCCGCCGCCGCCGCCACCATCCTCTCCTCTTGTCTTCAGGCCTTCTCTTCAGGCCCCGGCGCCGGCGGATCCGGTGGAGGGGACGGGCGGGCGGCGGATCCGGGGGCCGGGGGCCGGGCGCCGGGGGGGGCGGCGGATCCGGGGGCGGCGGCGGATCCGGCGGCGGGCGGCGGCGGATCCGGGCGGGCGGCGGCGGATCCGGGCGGGCGGCGGCGGATCCGGGGGCCGGGGGCCGGGCGCCGGGCGCCGGGCAGGCGGCGGCGGATCCGGGGGCGCCATGCGCCGGGCGGCGGCTGATCCGGGGGCCGGGCGGGCGGCGGCGGATCCGGGGGCGCCGGGCGCCGGGCGGGCGGCGGCGGCGGATCCGGGGGCCGGGGGCCCGGCGCCGGGCGGGCGGCGGCGGATCCGGGAGCGCGGGGCGGCGGGCGGCGGGCGGCGGGGCCGGGGTCGCCGGGCGGCGGCGGGGGGCGCCGGGCGGCGCGCGGCGGCGGGGGCCTTCGGGCGGCGGCGGCAGGGAGAGAGGAGGGAGAGAGGAGGGAGTGAGAGGAGGGCCGGGAATGAGAGAGGCCAGGGGGCCGGCCGGGAGGCACTTATTAATTGAGGGGGCCGGGCACTTGGTTTGCCGAGTGTCCTACGTGGACACTCGGTAAAGAGTTTCTTTGCCGAGTGTCCAACATAGGACACTCGGCAAACTTTTTTTTGAAAAAAATTTAAAAAATATCCAACAGTTTCAAAAAATTACTAAATTTTCACACGAACCAATATAGGTTTTCTACTGACTATACAAAAAGTTCTGTAGTCAAACCGAACTCGACCGTCACTTCGACTCTAAATTTTATCGAATCCTTCTTAAAGTTACTATTCTTCTTCTGAGATGCTTCGGTTTGTAATCATCGTACATGATGAAATGTGCAAAACCTTCTCAATTTTTTTCCACAGCCTCCACGTATTATATCATCACATCATGACAAATCTTAAGATTTTCAGACTTTGATTGTTTTTTTACAATTTAAAAATACTACTGCGACACGTTCATGGTCGTGTTTCCTGAACAAGATGTTTGAAATTTCTTTTCATTTCATGGGTCAGGTCTCAAATTGGTCCAAATAACATGAATATCATTTTTCTACTTATTTTATTCCATAATTTGAATCACTTGCAGTTCAAATTTGACTTATACCAAAAATTCCCTTGAAATGCAATTAATTAATTAAATATAGCAAATAAATTCAAAAACATACCAAATTTTAACATGGAGTACCACATGTTGTATGTGGGGAGTAGAAAAAATTTCATGGTGAAAAGAGAAAAAAAATTATTTTTTTGCCGAGTGTCAAAAAAAACACTAGGCAAACCCCCCTGTTTGCCGAGTGTTTTTTTTGACACTCGGCAAACCCCCTCTTTGCCGAGTGTTTTTTTGACACTCGGCAAAGAGGGGTCTTTGCCGAGTGTTTTTTATTTGACACTCGGCAAAGCCACAATTTGCCGAGTGTTTTTTTTTTGCCGAGTGTTTTTGGCTTGGCACTCGGCGAAGAGCTTGTTTACCGAGTGCTCGCAAAAAAACACTCGGCAAAAAAAATACACTCGGCAAATTTAAAGTTTCCCGTAGTGGAGGGGCTAAATGGCTTTGAGAAAATTGCCTGTGGAGAACAATATTTTACAAACACAGAAATTGTTAGTCGTTTGAAGCTGATAGATATTCGGGTGGGAATATTTGAACAAGACTATGTGTACCTAGATCCTGCTCATGATGCCAAGTTAATCCAAGCTGTAAACAAGGCTGTATGGGTGAGAAATCTTGATATGGATGCTGAAATGCGTAGGATAAAATCAAAGCCTGCTGCTGGCCATTAACTGCAAGAAGCTTCATTTCTGATCTGATCTCGCAACAGGTATGTTAAATTTCCTTGCAATTTTTGTCATTTGGATGTGAAAATTGAATGCATTCATTTATCGGGAGTGTTTCTGCAAAGCTTTCAGTGAGCATGTAATCCCAAATCTTGGGACAGTTTGTAGGACAAAGGAACACAATCTCCATTGATAAATGATAAACGAAAACTTCGACTCATGTAATGGTCATGCTGCCAGTGTGTTCCATCTTCTGAGAAATCTTGCACGAAACATTCTTCATGAATCTGATCAAGTTGAAATACCTTGCACATCGAGCCAGATTGCTTGATATACAATCTCTGTATAGGGGACTCACTAACCAACAGCAAACAAATTGGCAAATCTCTTTTGTTAATGCAATGATACATAATTACATGTTGACACATGCATGCAAAAATGATTGCTCAAGGTGTGATTATCACATGTAGTGACAAAATTAAGCAACTTAAATTACCAGGACATGCAATTCCTAGTTAATTCACAAAAAAGTTTTCCTAGTTGACATATATATATGCTTAACAATTCATAGTAAGTGACCTGGAGGCATAGGATATCCATCATAATTCATTTTAGTTGTGGACAAATTTGGTGCTGATGATTGCTCTATTACTTATATTAGTTGTAATCATTCATATTAAGGTTTAGTTCACTTTGGTATAGAGGTGCAGAATTTGTTAATTAGGCATTTTATTATGTATAAGGTAAGCAACATATACTTATTTTTGTACTCGTACCCAGCGGTGGAGCCTCTTAGAGTAGAGGTGAAACTGGGCTCTGGCCCCTCCTCCTCCTCTGAAAAGATTTCTGAAGGCCATGTATATATACTCAGCTCATTTAGCACCAGGCATCAGCCTCAAACCTGAGCTCATCCATCCCATTTCTGCATCGATCACATGACATCGCATGCCTGTGCTTGCTGGGGCGTGGACACGCTCGCTCCTTATCGTGTAGCACTGCTACCATCTCGCAGGTTGTAGCGCTATCCAAGCGCCATCCCCCTGGAGCCCTGGACGAACTGTACAGGCTTATAACACAGAACCACAGCTACTCCTTTTGATTCATCAGTTTTCCTTTAAGCTGAGTTGAATGCTATCGCGTTGGCATAGATGGAGATGCTGCACTATGAAATATGAATTGATAGCTTTGATTAAGTAAATAGGCCACATGCAGGACATCAAATGGACATATAGTTTGTTCAGAATTCAGATCACAGTAAAAGCTAAAAGGATTGGCAGATGAGCAGAAGACGTATTATAAGAAACAACAAAATCTAAGTAATAAAAAATATCTTGAATACCAATTATACCTGCATTGGCATTGCTTTCCCCAGATTTCCTCGCGCCTAAGCAAAGCGGATAAGCGAGAATCGGTGGAAATAAGCAAAGCGTTTGGCGGGATTCTTGCTTATTTCCACCGATAAGCCGCTTATAAGCGGATACAAACGGGGCCTATGTAAAGAATTTTTCCGCTTCTACCACAGATAAATAGTTCAGATTATGAGCACAATATAGTGTATGAAAATTCTAGAATATAAAAAAGTGAATGAAGGTAATAGTTACACAGCCTTTTAAGTCCCGAATTAGTAATGCAGAGCATCGACTTGCAAAAATTGTGCTGATCCGTGAAAAGGAACACAAAATGCCAATCATCTCTTTAGTTTGTCACTGACTGCATGATTTGCTTAAGATGTCATCTTGTACCACTAGCTAAGGTGTGTGATTTCTATCCATCCTTTCACTGCCCATACTGCCATCACTTCAGGGACCTATCAGTTTTTGATATACTCGGCCTCCAATGTGCACTGCAAAAATTGGAATTCAGTTATAGACTATAATTTCTATGTAGTGCACTTTCCTGCTGATCTATCATTGGGGGTAGATTACATATGAATGGAAATTTTATATTTATAGTTTAAGATATATGCTAGTCAAAATATATATTTTTCTCTCTCTTGATGATACGGCCTGTTTATTCAATCTATATAGCAATGGCAGATTGGTTTACAGCTAACTCGCCCTCCCCCCCCCCCCCCCCTAATCTCCTATTATCTAGCCGGCTAATCTAATCCGGCCTAACAAACCCAAACAAATATCTCTAAGCAACAGATCTGAACTAACTGCTAGTAGAGGCCTGGGCGGCCTTCTTCCTGCGCAGGAACTTCTTCCTAAAGGAGTCCATAACACTTGAAGCTCTGTTCAATGGTAAGCTATTACATCTACTAATTTTGCGTGCCCTCTTCTGTAAACAGCCCTTGAAATGGAGAGTGGCACCAACATGATGAGTATTCTTCAGCAAGGCAAGCAAAGGAAGGCACGGGAAAGTGCAGAATTGTGGGTACTCGGTATTAGTCGTTACTCAATACGTATCAGCAGAACATCATTTTTCTGTGCAGCCTCTTGCGCCAAATGCCTAACTGCCAAGAGTTTGACTTGTGTTGTTATTCACCTGTGTTGTATGCTGCATGACTTGTGTTGTTAGGTGCTACCTTCAGGCTTCAGCAATATAGTAATGCATCATTGCCTTCACAGAATGCGCATCTCGGTTCATTATCTCTGCATCCTGCTCCAGTTGTAGATCTGCACTTGATCCCCTGGCTTTCAACACTTGATTCCACCCAGCCACCGCGTGCGCACCAAGAAGAAGGCTGCCCATGGCAGCACCAAGAAGGCAAGAAGGTTCCGCTGAACGGGGGAGTTGACAGTGTCCTCCCTGCCCACGGCGCCTTCCTTCTCCGGATCCCAGTGGTGTGGCCTCCTTTCCAACAGCTGTTGAGGGGTCTGTGCTCTTTTCAACGGAAGATGTTTTTTCATGGCCAGGAGAAGCGTTGGAGGCAGTGTCTAGCATTTCTCCTATCCTAATGCCGAAATACATGGGAAGTTGAGTTGTGAAGCATCTTAATCTAACTTATCTATCTGTTCAGTTTCTAGCAAACAACCTGTTAATTGATCATTACTGTACCATTTATCAACCAAAAAATGAAGGTAAACATGGCATATTATATGAGTGATACTGAATTACTGATACTGGATGAAATTTATATCTTGGTGGATACAAATTAAATCTTTTCAGCTATTGAGGGTCATTTTTCTACAGTTCGCTTGCCTATTTTTCTTTAAGAAAGACTGCCAGATTCAATATTGATCGATGTTTGAGATTGTGAGAGAATCTTTTGCTGGTTTATTGAGATCAATTGAAAGAGAACATGACAAATGATTTTTCTTGTTCTGGAACTGGCTCCTGTGCATTACAAGCAGGTTTGCTCCTTTACAAATGAGCTACTCCCTCCGTTTCAAATTGTAAATTATTCCAACTTTTTTGGAGAGTCAAACCATTTTATATTTGACCAAAATTATAGAGAGGATTACAACAATTTAGGGTGCTAAATAGATATAGTATGAAAATATATTTAATGAAAAAACTAATGATACTTATTTAGTATTTTAGTATTTCATTATATAAATTTAATCAAATTTAAGATGTTTTGATTTTCAAAAAAATTAGAATAACTCACCATTTGAAACGGATGGAGTAATAATCGAAGGACGCTCCGAGAAACACCGCTGCCACGAGGGGGATGAGCCCACGGCCCACGGCCCACGGGGGCATCGCGATTCGGGGCGTTGGGCCATCGGGCGGCCGCCGGGTGCTGGCTACGTCCAGCCTGGCGCAGGCAGTGAGCGGGAACTCGACCGAAGGGACCCACCGCGCAGAGGGAGGGGGAGAGGGTTTAGGCGGGGGCAAGTCCAAACCTGAATTCCCCACCTCTCCCCCGGCCAATCGTCCTCCTCCTCGGGGATTCCGGCCACCGCAACTAGCTCCGGCTATGGCTCCGGTACGCCGTGCTGCCCCAGCCTTCCAAGGCCCGTCCCGGTTGGATTGGTTGCTGCGTGCGCGGCGCAGAAGGGCGCCTCCTCCTCCTCCTCCTCCTCCTTCCCCCTCCCCTTCTCCTCCTCCGGTCCCGCCCCCTTCCCTTTCTCCTCCTCCTTCCCCTTCGACGGAGGTGATGCCGAACGCCTCGCCTTCCCCGACACCTCCCCACGCGTCCCCCGTGAGGACCCCGATCCCCTCGCCGTCCGTGAGTCCGACCCGCGCGACAAGGAAAAGGAAGGCGGAGGAATCACCGATAGCGGGGTCTGATTCGGACGGGGACGGAGAGACCTCGTCGGCGGCCATGGCTCCTCGTCAGAAGATGCCCCGTACTACCTCAACCGGACCAGAGGAGTCCCCGACCCGTGCATCTTCGGAGAGGATCCCGGCTGCTCCCACCACCGTGCCACCCGCCCCCGCGTCTTCAGAGACGATCCCGGCGAGCAGTGGGGAGGTCACGTCGGCGACGGTTTGGACGAAGGCGATGACACTTCTGGAGAAGATCCGGGCGCTCCCTCCTTCGACCTTTCGCCCTTTCTACCCGCGGACCGTGGAACGTGGGACAAGAAGTGTCAAAGAGGCTAAATCGTGGACATGCCAGCAGTGCCAGCATGAAAACAGGCCAACGAAGCATTTGCTCTTTGATCTCCCTGCGGCCAATTGCGACGTTTGTGGCTTCCCCCCGCCAGAGGTAACTTGACAGCAGTCTCTTGAATCTAGCGTACGGATGTTTGTGATGGTATAAAGGGTCTTGAAGCAGTTCTGTTGGGTGGAAATCATGTTTGCATAGATGGATTTGCCATTGAACTTGCTTAGAATTATAAAGATGAGATGAACTATAACTAAATTGCGTTAGAGTTGCCCATTTTGTGCATGTTCAGAATGCTATCTGCAAGGCTTTGAAGGTAATAGACTTCTAGTTATTAATCATGGTAGCTGTGGTGATGTGTTTAAGTTTCTGCATTCTTCCTAAGATTGCTTCAGAATTGTATCAGCTATAAGCATTTAAGTCTTGTAGTTGCCCCCTCTAGTCATGGACCCATTGCTGCATTTTATGCATTACTATGTGCTTACAATTTCTTTCCAACTTTCTATGCTTTTTCAGATATTTATTATTTCTCTAGTCATTATGGAGTTTTGGCACGCTGAATGATGTTTTGATTCACTCACAGTATCAATATGATTTAATAGGGTGCTGCGGACTTTGCATTTTGTTATGCGGACCTTGGAATGAATGGATTTTGTCCGATTGGCAATGTGAAGAAACAGAAAACAAGTAGGTTTCTTTGCCCAATTTGAATTTGAATTGTTATCACGCTTTGATTTTTTTTTCCATTCTGACTATGTTCCTTATTTGATTCTTTAAATGCTAGATACTTGTGTGGCAACTGCTCTTTCATCGGCTGTTGAAATAACCCATCGGGTTATGATGATTGTTCTAGAGGAAGTTCTTACCAAAGATGGGCCTTTTATGAACATTGAAGATCTTCTTGGCAAATACCACAAGAGATGTACTGGGAAAGGAGATGGACCAAACTATGAGTATAATCTGCAGTCGCTGCTCGATATGCTTAGTATATTGGTTGCTGACGGGGTAAGGGAACTGGTATGTTTTCTCTCTCTAATCAATCGTGGCAACTTCAGATTGAATTTTACTAAGATTGATTAACATATACCAATGTTCTTTTCTGGTTTGAAGTAGTTACTTTACTAGGGTATATGCTATTTATAGAAAAATTGGAGGAAATTATGAGGTTCGGTGCCACTTTTTAAAATTTTCTGCTTCTGAGTTCTTGGGGGGTTCCAAATTTTGTTGTACCATGTGATGGCTAACAAACTATGTCTTCTATGTGAGAATGCTAATCTGTTATTATGTCTTCTTATTGAGTAGGCCTACCATTTCCCGCTGTGAGATGAACATCGAATCATTTGGTGCATGCTAGTTCTTGTTAGGTCCACCTGTTCTCACATGTTCTATTTAATAGATCTCTAATTAATTTGTTGACAAATGACATAACTAGTCGAAGTTAGACACCACCATTTAGTATCCTTGTTTGATACATGAGAATGCATATGAAAAGTAAGTGAACAGTATGTATTGGATTGAAGATATATAGAATATACTACTAAATTGTATACATTCTTTATGTAGTCATCATATTAGTGAATGACTCTATTTATGCAGGCTCAAAATACAGATAATATACTCATGTAGCCAATAAAAGCAATGTATTAGTGAGGAAGATTTTGACCAGAATTGTTATAATGCGACCCCATGGTGGTGGTGGGTATATCTTTTAATCTGAACTGTTATAACTCGGCCACACGGTTAACGTTGGATCTTTCCTAGAGTATCTTATTAGTATATGTATACAATTGCTGTATATATAGATTTCCTGATGCTAATTTGATACATGCTTTCATGTTACCTGCAGGAGCACAACAACGTGCACAAAATTGCTGGTTGGACTTTCCTAGGCGCTGATGACTTTGCAGCAGTGTGCGCTGCTTTAGCCGATGGCTACCCATTGATTACTGGGTTCAATTGTGGGAAGAGAGCAGCTCTGCTAAAGATAGGAGAAATATATGTACCACCAGCATTAAATAGCGTCAGCGCGGATGGAAAGAGAAAACCAGTAGGCCATTGTGTTGTGTTAGTTGGAGCTGAACAAGCAAAGACCGAAAAAATCGTCCACTTTCTGAACAGTGCTGGTGAAGAGTTCTGTGAGAGAAGTCATAAAGAAGGGGATGTCATTCATGGAGGTGTTGGCGCAATTAGGTTTAAGGATTTGCTTCTGCCGCCAATTCAGATTCTGAGGTTTAATGAGAGGTAAAAGGATTCAAATTTTTCATAGAATCTAAGGTTATGGAGGGAAGATTAGGGAGCATTTAGTGTTTAATATTCATAAGTTTTATATCCCTTGGTAACTGATTCTTTTTTTTTAATGTGCAGACGTGAACAAGTAGACATATCCCATGAAGCCTCCTAGTTCATGATAACCATGTAAGTATCAATTTTAAATGAACATTATTGTTTTGGTAATAATTATAGAGACTGTTTCTAAGGTAGCACTAACCAGTGTTAAAATGTTACTATAATGGTCCGATGCCTATATGTTATATGTTCCAGTCTAATTATTTCAGTTAGAGCAAATGCTACTGATTAAGCCTTAGAGTATGACAATTCTGTTTCCTGTTTAAGCAGTGTGGCTTCTGTAGTATTGGTGTATTTTTCCATTTTGTCAACACTTAGTTGAAGCGTAGGGTGGTATCATGCATGGACGATGGGGAGTTTGCAGTTTTGACTGTTTCTGTTGTTCACTCTCCTGTCTTCTTCTCCTTGTATAAGTTGTATCTTCAATAATATGGAATTACTCCCTCCCTTCAAACTTATAGGTCGTTTTGGCTTTTCTAGATGCATAGATATTATTATACATTTAGACATAGGGTATATCTATGTGCATAACAAAGTCTATGAATCTAATAAAGTCAAAACGACCTGTAATTTGGGACGGAGGGAGTAGAATCTAAATCAAAGATTCAGAACTGTATAATGGATCTCTCTGGCAGTAAGGTGTGCATGTTGTATGGTGTATGCATTTACTAGCAGCATAACAAATTATTCTGTATATTCTCGTTCAGAGAAATTTTGTGGTTGTTAATGAATTTTACTTCTGAACTGCAGCTTTTGGATCGGATTCAATCTCCATGTGAAGATCTAAGGGTGGAAATTGATTTCTCTTCGTGGTTCAAGCCAGGACTCCCTGTGTTGCACCAGAGCACCTAAATTCAATAGCAATGCACTTAGACCGACCAACCAGTAACTACTGTAAAGTTCTTTGACTCAAGTGGGTGAGTTTGGAAAACCAAGCTTTCAAAATGTGGAACATGCCTCTTCTTCATGTTTGGATTATCTAGGGCATCAGAAATTAAGGTCTTCAAAGGTTGTTCCATTACAACAATGTGGCATCCTGTGCATGCCATCTTTCTTTGTAATGGAACAGAATTATTCTGAGCAACAGATGCTTGCCATATATACTGCTACTCTACTTTGAGATTTCATGCACTCTAGCTTGTGATCGCTGCATCACTGGTCAGCAAATTCTCATCTAATACGTTCTACTCATTTTCTTGGTTAGATCCTACGGTTAACTTGATTAAGTTATAGTGGCACTACACCCAGAATTGTTTGTTACTGCCTGCAGGTGTGGTACGGGTTATCTCGTTTCCCCATTTTGGCATAAAAAAAAAGGAACAAACAGTTTGTTACTGCCTGCCTGGGCCTTCCTTAGGCAAGCCTTTAGACTTACTGAGGTTATTAGGTGAGAGTATGATCTGGAATCTACAAACATTGAAGCAGTATACTAGTACCAGCAATCCAGCATTTGTTAGCTTTGATCATGCTGAGATTTTTATTGCATGTTTGTATATGAGATACACCACGCACTACTATACTCAAATGCTGATGGCCGATGGAAATATAAGGTTGCAGGTCTGATTCATGTAAAGACTTGATTGTTACTTGCCCTGTGCGGCCTGCCCTGTATTTTGGTTTGACCTGCATCGATACTTGTCTGACATCCATGTTCGATTATCTGAATAAATTACCAGAGCCAGTTAAGAAGATGAAGCTGCCCATTTATTCGCGTTGATATGGCACAAGTGAGGTAAGGCTTAAAAAAGAATGCTTCTTTTTTTTTCGAAAGACCCGGGACAGATTTGCCGGCTGTATTCATAAGAGAAAGCAGGTTACATTTTACAGGCGCAAGATATGCCATGGGAGGCATGCTCATCAGACAGAAGCTGAAGCTGAATGCGGGTGGAGCTGCTGCTCAGAACTCCCCAAACAAAAGAAAAAAAAACAAACAAAAAAAAGGGATTGCTCAAAACTAAGCACAACAACTGTATATGCCGGCCAAGTCTTTTGCACCGGCCGCACACCGTGTTTGGAGGGGGTTTAAACTTTAGCTCCCTATTTTAGCTAAATTTTAACCCCTTGCCTCCCAAACAGGGATGCTAAAATAGGAGTGCTAAACTTTAGCCCCTTCCAAATCCTTTAGCTCCTCCAAAAGGTGCTAAAATGGGCTAAAGGGGCTAAAAGTGATCTCCTATCCAAAAATTCCCTTGTTGACCCCCACCCCCATCTCTCTCTCCTCCGCCGGCCCCGCTGCCTCCGCCGGCCACGCCGCCGCTTCCCCACTGGCCCCGCTTCCTCCGCCCAGCCCCGCCGCCTCCACCAGCCACGCTGCCGCCGTCTGGCCCCGCCGCCTCTGCCACCCAACCCACGTCCGCCGAGCCCCGCTGCCTCCTCCGCTAAAGCTGCCTTCAGCCAGCCACGCTGCCTTCGCCCAGCCACGCCGCCTCCGCCGCCTCCTCCGCCCAGCCCCGCCGCCCAACCTCACCTTCGCAGCCCTCCTCCTACTTCCGCCACTACCAATCCGCCGCCATCACTGCAGCCTTGGCCACGGCCGCCTGAGCCTGCTGCGCCCAAGCCTGTGCGTCCTTCACCGATGCCGGCGAGGTGGAGAAACGGGTTGAGGTCAAGGAAGTGCCTGCGCGTGGTGGCAAGCTCGGCTACAGTAGGCACGGCGCGGGCCAGGAGCAGCGCTCGGCACAGGCCGGCCACGCCTAGAGCACGCGCCGCACTAGGCCTCCGCCCGCATGCGGATCCGGCAGCCATGTCAGAAAAACGACGGCGGCCCCGATTCTCCGAGAACCAGATCAAACAGCAGGGGGAAGAAGTTGAGGGGCAAAGGAGAGGAGGAAAATGAGGGGTAAATAAGTCTTTTGTCAACACAGGTGCTAAAGTTTAGCCATCTACCCAAACACCCCAAACAAAGCCTTAGAGTGTCTTTGGTTGGACTTTCCAATCCGCTTTTGCTTTTACAAAAACCAAAAGACAACCAAAGAGCCCCAAAGCCATTGATGCTTTTGCCAAAAGCAGCTTTTATGGTAGTACAAACCCAAAAGCACTTCTCCCTCCTGCTTTCAAGTACTTTTGTGGTAAAGAATTACCCACCTGCCACTGGTTTCTCTACCGCACGCGAAAACGAACAGTCCGGCTCGTCCCCCGTCCCCCATCCCCCGCACAGGACCGTTCCCATCCTCCGCGTGTTCCAGGCGGTCCGCTGGCCACCGGCCGGCCGTCCACCGCCCTCGGTCGCCGGCCCCCTTTCCCCGGACGCCTGCCGCCGCCCCCGGCCGGCCACCACAGCCCACCTATGGACGGCCGCCGCTCTCCGCCCGTCGCACGCCGACCGCCGCCGGCCACCGCCCGCCGCGGGCGGCAACTCGACGACGTCGAATCTCACTAGCTAAGAGATCGACTAAGAAGCAGCAGCCATGGCCAAGAACCACCACCACCTCGTCCACCTCCTCTTCTTCCTCGCTGCCGTCGCGACGGTACGTGCTCCATCCCGACGGCTCCTTCGAGGTGTTCTTCGGAAGCGGCGCCGGCTGCGAGTTCCGTGTCGGCGACCGGTACGAGCTCCGGTACGAACAGCGCATCACCGGGAACGCGTGCGGGGTCGATCCGGGAGCTGCGGGCCGTCAGCGTGAAGGTGTTGTTTGTGTGGCTCGGCATCACAGAGGTTGACCGCGCCGGCGACCAGCTAAGCTTCCGCGTCGGCCCTTCCTCAGCCTTGTTCCCACTCGCCAAGTTCTCCGTGAGGCCCCGCTGCTGCTGTGGCTTCGACTGCGAGGCCGCCGCCGCCGGAGATGCCACCGTCGCGGCGTCCTGAATCCTTCCTGACCCCGTGATGCATCATCGTGTCCTCTTCTTCGGCCAGCATTACGCTGATCAGGCGTCGCTGCTAGCTGCTGCTTGTCACTACAATTGGTGCTGCTGCTGTCGACGTATCAGTGTCATTGGATTATTTGTTGGATGATGTAAAAAAACAACAATCACAGAGACAGGCCTAGTTCTTGCCCTGTTGGGATCTGAATTCTAAACAGTTCGATTTGAGTTTGATGCCATGGATGAGTTGACTTCTGAAGCTGACCTTCGATGTTAATTGCACTCTAGCTTGCTTGGACGAGGGTGTCTTGATGTTAATTGGGAGATGCAGCCAAAGGAGGACAATACTCCTATCTCATGCTTTGGTTAGTGCGTGAGAATAGGAATGTTGGATGACATCATTATATAAATTTTTTGATGAATATTGTTCTATTTATGTGGACCAATCCCTTTAATGGATGAAGAATATATATTTTTTTCTTTCCAAAATAGTCATTTACATGCGAATTAGTGAACACATTATTTTATTATAATTTGTATATAAACACACCCACGTACCTTTAGAGGCATTACACGTATTTCTTACTCAGCTTACAGTTTCACAGCTGGTCTAACCAAACGGTCTTCTGCTTTTCCCACAGCTGCTTTTCCACAGTCCACAGCTTACAACAACTTTTCCAAAAGCTACTGCCCAACCAAACACATTAGCCTCCTCTTTGATCTCCTGCACCATATGAGAGATGGTCTTCTCTTGCTCATTGGAGATGTCCTTGATCAATCAGGTCCCAGAGTTGAACATATTCAGTTAGCAGTGTTCAACGGTGAGATCATGAGATGAGAGATTGTCCCCGATCCATTGTTCGTCATGCGTAGCCTCGGCGACGGTTCTCTTGTTCCTCCTGCTGTGCCGCTACAGGTTTGGGAATAGCAGAGTTGGCGCCATGCCATTAATCCAACTGGATGTCCAGAAGGAAGCTTGTGTTGGATATATAAGCACTTTTAGTTTTAATTTAATCTAGAAATAAATTATGAATACGATGAACAGATAGTAGATTAAACTAGACATGTCTACGCAAGATCTAGACAAGTCTATCATTGCAAATAGAATCACACATTCTACCATACTATCCAGTGCTATCAGACTGCAACAGATCATAATAGCTAGTATGGAAGACATAATTTGAGATAAGAGATCGTACGTTTCTTTCTTGATGAAGATCGGCTCCTGGACGACTACCGGGTACAGCAGGCGACGACGATCAGCAGCCTGACGTTGTTCGCGACGACGAGTGACGCCCGAGCGACGAAGAGGTAGACGAGCCGTGGTGAAGGAGTTGACGAAGAACTTGATGAAGCGGAGGAAGCGATCGAGCAGTCGCGCAGAGCGCTTCCCAAAAACCTTATTCGCCCTCTCCCGGTGCAGGATCGCTGAAGACGACGGTTCCGGAGACCTGCTCTCCCAATCGCCGGTGCACGCCGACAATCGGGATGGAGTAGACTACGGTGGCGGCGCAGCAGCGAGAGGAGGCAAAAACCTAACTAGCACAAACCACCTTAGGGATACCCTAACCTGGGGGCCTTCCCGTATAGTAGTCTATATTACATCTTTTTCATGAGGAAAGTGGTCCATATATATAGGGAGGAAAAGCCCCAACACCCTCATCTATTAGCAATATGGGACTAATAGATGGTGTACCCCCTCTTTACGCTAATGGGCCTTTGAGATTTATTTGAAATTCTGAAATTACTTATGGGCTAGGCCCATTATTTCAACAATCCCCCACCAGATCTCAAATGCCCATCAGAGATTTTGCCTGTTTCTCACTGCTGTTTATATACTAGTGTTTCAGCGAGGACTATTAAGTTGAACTCTCGCCTAGAGCTTCAAGCTACATTCATCCACAACTTGAACAATGGACTAAGCCTTGAATTGCAAGTTTTGTGCGAACAAGTTTCACTCAAAGTCGGGACTTGTACCTGGCTGCCTGTAGCCTACCCCGCGGGTGGGGCATATAGGTCGTACCCCCTGGTCTCTTCATGAGCTTAATAGAGATCACCCAAGTCTCACAGACTGCGACCTTACAACAGTCGGGCTCATATAGGTATATTTTTCCAAGATGTTCTGCAGGGCAACATCTTTGCTAATTAAAGCCAACAAAATATATTAAGGCAGTAGCCAGCCTGCCATGCAGTGGTTTGAGAGTGTTGCATCATTTCTCGAGTGGGTTAGTAGGATACTCTCATGCTATCCCATGGCTTGTTCTTCCCAGATCCTACTTCACGGGATCTCTGATCACATAGGTTGGGTTACCACCATGGTGTAGCTCATATGGGTCTCATACCTATCTCCTTTAATGCATTGTCTATCACATTACGTGACAGCCCCTTAGTGAACTGATCTGCCAAGTTCTTATCAGTTGAGATGTAATCCACTGATATTACTCCAGAGTTTCTCATTTTACTGATAGGTTTCAGACGCCTCTTAACGTGTCTTGATAACTTCATATTGTCCTTAGAATTGTTCACTTTGACTATCACCGTTTGATTGTCACAATTCATAAGTATTGCCGGCATAGGTTTCTCGACAATAGGCAAGTCCATCAAGAGTTCACGTAGCCAATCAGCCTCAACTGTGGCTGTATCTAATGCTGCAAGTTCTGCTTCCATGGTAGACCTCGTTAAGATAGTCTGTTTGGATGACCTCCATGAAACAGCACCACCACCAAGAGTGAAGACGTATCCACTTGTGGAATACAGTTCATCAGCATCAGATATCCAATTTGAATCACTATAGCCTTCCAGTATCGCAGGATACCCGGAGTAGTGAATTCCGTAATCCATAGTACCAACTAAATAGCGCATGACTCGCTCAAGCGCACGCCAATGATCATCTCCTGGATTAGAGGTAAACCGGCTCAGTTTGCAAACAGCATATGAGATGTCAGGCCTAGTAGCACTGGCTAAATACATAAGTGATCCAATAATCTGAGAGTATCTTAATTGGTCTCTACTAATTCTCTTGTTTTTCTGAAGTATCAAGCTCGGATCATAAGGTGTGGGAGAAGACTTACAGTCCTTGAAGCCAAACCGGCTCAAGACCTTTTCCACATAATGAGATTGCGTGAGAGTAATCCCATTCTCTCCTTTGATCAACTTGATATTCAGAATTACATCAGTCTCTCCCAGATCTTTCATGTCAAAATTTTGGCACAGAAATGACTTGACCTCTTTAATCACGTCAAGATTTGTACCAAAGATCAGTATGTCATCGACATACAAGCACAATATAACTCCCTCACTCCCATCATGGCGGTAGTACACACATCTATCAGCCTCATTGACAGAAAAGCCTGCTGATATGAGTGTAGTATCAAATTTCTCATGCCACTGCTTAGGTGCTTGTTTCAGGCCATACAAAGATTTCAGTAATTTACACACCTTGTTCTCTTGACCCTTTATTACAAACCCATCAGGCTGATTCATATAAATTTCCTCATCCAACTCTCCATTAAGGAAAGCTGTCTTAACATCCATCTGATGGACGAGAAGACCATGTGAGGCAGCAAGGGAAATTAATACTCGAATACTGGTCAATCTCGTAACAGGTGAGTAAGTGTCGAAGAAATCTTCACCTTCTTTCTGGGTATAACCCTTAGTCACAAGTCGAGCCTTGTACTTATCAATAGTACCATCAGGCCTAAGCTTCTTTTTGAACACCCACTTGCAACCCACAGGTTTGCAACCATACGGTCGATCAACAACCTCCCAAGTTCCATTAGAAAGAATAGAGTTCATCTCACTATGGATAGCTTCTTTCCAATCATCTGCATCTGGAGATGCAAATGCCTCTGAAATAGTCTTAGGAGTATCGTCTACGAGATAGACAGTGAAATCATCACCAAAGGACTTTGCAGTTCTTTGTCTCTTGCTCCTCTTAGGAGCTTCACTGTTAACCTCCTCATGAACTGGTTCAAGTGTTTGTTCAGCATAATCAGGAAGCACAATAGGTTCAGGAGTTGTCTCAGCAATCATATCAGAAGATAGTCTAGACATACTATGCAATTGTTTCATAGGAAATATATTCTCAAAGAAAGTAACATCACGAGACTCCATCAAGGTATTAACATGAACATCAGGCACCTCTGATTTAACCACTAAAAATCTATAGGCTATGCTATGATGAGCATATCCCAAAAAGATACAATCCACAGTTATAGGTCCCAACTTACGTTTCTTGTTGATTGGCACACTAACTTTGGCCAAGCAACCCCAAGTCCGTAAGTATGAAAGTGATGGTTTTCTTCCAATCCATTCTTCATAGGGGGTTTTCTCCTTATTCTTCATGGGTACTTTATTCAGGACATGACATGAAGTCAATACAGCCTCCCCCCACCATGCCTTAGATAATCCACTGGTATCTAACATGGCATTCACCAAGTCAGTCAAAGTGCGATTCTTTCTTTCGGCAACCCCGTTTGACTGGGGCGAATAGGGAGGCGTCCTCTCATGTATAATACCATGTTCTTCACAGAACAAGTCGAAATCATTAGAGAAATACTCACCACCACGACCAGACCTAATTCTCTTGATCTTTTTCTCAAGTTGATTCTCAACTTCAGCCTTATAGATTTTAAAGTAATTAAGAGCCTCATCTTTCGTTTTCAATAAATATACATAGCAATATCTAGACACATCATCTATCAAAGTCATGAAATATCTTTTTCCACCTTTGGTCAACACACCATTCATCTCGCATATATCAGAATGAATTAGTTCAAGTGGTGCCAAGTGTCTCTCCTCTGCCACCTTGTGAGGTTTTCGAGGTTGCTTAGATTGCACACAACTATGGCACTTAGAACCTTTGACAATGGAAAAATTTGGAATTAAACACAGGCTGAAAAGTCGAGACATAGAACCAAAATTCAGATGACATAAACGTGAATGCCAAACACTAGCATCACTCTCATTAATACCATCACAAATATAGTTCACAGATTTATTGCAATAATCTGAAAGGGAAAAGCGGAATAAGCCTCCGCACTCATAGCCTTTACCATAAATTGTCCACTCTTAGACACGACAATTTTATTAGACTTAAGCACTACCTTAAAACCATCTCTACACAAAAGGGAACCACTAACTAGATTCTTCCTAATAGAAGGGACATGCTGCACGTTCTTCAGTTGCATGATCTTTCCCAAAGTAAACTTCAGATCTACCGTACCAACACCATGAACAGAAGCATGTGACCCATTCCCCATTAGGACGGAGGAATCCCGAGCGACCTGGTAAGATGAAAACAAGGAGGCATCAGCACACACATGAACATTAGCACCAGTATCAAGCCACCAAGTATTAGTAGACTGAAACACTGAAAAAACAGAAGGTAAGTTACCATACCCACTATTTCCATCTCCAGCGCTGGTCACCATGCTCACAGACTTCTGCTGTGGAGGTTTTCTTCCTTTGCGGTTTGGGCACTTCTTTGCCCAATGGTCAGTAGAACCGCACACGAGCATCCCTCGTTCTCCTTGTTCTTCTTCTTCTTGAAGGTAGTGGACTGCTTAGGCTTATTGTTCTTGCCCTTGCCCTTGCCACCATTGCCATTTTGATGTGACTGGTGCACCATATTGGCATTGGTCTGACCCTCAACAGCTTTAGATCGTCCATCTTTAGCTCGAGCTTTCTCCTCAACATCAAGAGACGCAATCAAGTCTGAAACAGAAATTTCTGTCCTCTTGTGTTTGAGAGAAGTGGCGAAATCCCTCCAGGATGGAGGTAACTTGGCAATAATGCCCCCAGCCACAAATTTGTCGGACACGACAATCTTTAGCAGATCGAGTTCCTTCACCATGCACTGTAATTCATGAGCCTGAGCGACTACAGATTTTTCGTCAACCATCTTGTAGTCATGATACTGCTTAATGATGTACAATTCAGTGCCAGTATCTGAGCCACCGTAGTTGGCAGTCAGGTCATCCCACAACTCCTTTGCGACCGTGTGATGAAGGTACACATCCTGCAGATGTTCTGCAAGTGCACCAATCATAGCGCCCAAGAAGATTGTGTTGGCTTCCGAATATTCTTTCTCCTTTTCAAGAGAGAGAACCCCTTCTGGCTTGCCATTGGACACCCAGAACACCTTCATGGCAGTAAGCCACAGCATGGCTTTCACCTGCCACCTCTTGAAGTGCACGCCAGCAAACGGTGCTGGCCTCAGTGCATCAAGAAATCCAGCCATAAAACTAAAGTGCCTACAATAAGGTTTTTGGATTGTTGGATATATAAGCACTTTTAGTTTTAATTTAATCCAGAAATAAATCATGAATATGATGAACAGATAGTAGATTAAACTAGACATGTCTACGCAAGATCTAGACAAGTCTATCATTGCAAATAGAATCACACATTCTACCATACTATCCAGTGCTATCAGACTGCAACAGATCATAATAGCTAGTATGGAAGACATAATTTGAGATAAGAGATCGTACGTTTCTTTCTTGATGAAGACCGGCTCCTGGACGACTACCGGGTACAGCAGGCGACGACGATCAGTAGCCTGACGTTGTTCGCGACGACGAGTGACGCCCGAGCGACGAAGAGGTAGACGAGCCGTGGTGAAGGAGTTGACGAAGAACTTGATGAAGTGGAGGAAGCGATCGAGCAATCGCGCAGAGCACTTCCCAAAAACCTTATTCGCCCTCTCCCGGTGCAGGATCGCTGAAGACGACGGTTCCGAGGAATGGGCACCCTTGGAAGGAAATCAAGTTTGAGCAATGATACTGATTTGTTCGACAAGGCACACTACACTGTTCTACAACAGTCATCCTTTGTGTCTCCGTATATCGAGCAGCACAGGCAGATGGTAGCTTCCAAAAACCCGACCAAATCCGATGCTTGGCTTACCCATCATCACATGGAAACTTTTCCCTCCTGTTTGCGCCAACAACTTATGGGTAACTCTGAGATTCACCCACAGCTTGCGTGGTTAGCCAGGGGACCTGCTAGCACAATCATCAAATTTCAAGGCTATGAGATAAATGGTTATACATTTTACACGAGAGCCCAGGACCAGAAAAGCACGAACCAGAATAGTGGTGTCCGCATAGATGCCATGGATAGAAATAATAGCAAGGAGTATGTGTGTTGATTTTATTGATTCAATTGACTCGATTGGGGTTCCAACTTCACGCCACGAGGGGAGGCTCCGAGGAATGGGCACCCTTGGAAGGAAATCAAGTTTGAGAAATGATACTGATTTGTTCGACAAGGCACACTACACTATTCTACAACAGTCATCCTTTGTGTCTCCGTATATCGAGCAGCACAGGCAGATGGTAGCTTCCAAAAACCCGACCAAATCCGATGCTTGGCTTACCCATCATCACATGGAAACTTTTCCCTCCTGGTTGTGCCAACAACTTATGGGTAACTTTGAGATTCACCCACAGCTTGCCTGGTTAGCCAGGGGACCTGCTAGCACAATCATCAAATTCCAAGGCTATGAGATAAATGGTTATACATTTTACACGAGAGCTCAGGACCAGAAAAGCACGAACCAGAATAGTGGTGTCCGCATAGATGCCATGGACAGAAATAATAGCAAGGAGTCGTATTATGGTTTCATACAGGAGATATGGGAACTCGAATACGGACCGCTGTACATCCCTCTATTTATTTGCAATTGGGTGAAGCTAACTGCCGTAACCAAAGATCAGTACGGAATGACAATAGTAGATCTGAGCAAGACTGGATACAGTGATGACCCATTCATACTTGCCAATGATGTGCATCAGGTGTTCTATGTGAAAGACATGTGTAGCAAACCCAAGAGGAATCCAGAAGAGACATGGGAGCCAAAGTGCCACATAGTTCTTCCAGGTAAAAGAAAAAATCGTGGGAGTCGAGGATAAAACAGACCAATCAGATGATTATGATCAGTTTGATGGCATGCCTCCATTCGCCGTTGAAGTTGATCCAAGCATCCTGCTATCCAAAGAAGAGGCTCCGTACTTACGCCACGATCATGATCAAGGAACTTTTGTGAAAAAGAAATTTTACAACGTTGTATTGTAATGCGCTAAATTTACATGACCTTTGTGTATTAATTGATACAATTTTTAATTTACCCTATGTATGATTTCATGTGTTCTTAAATTTGTTAGGTGAAGATTTTTTAGATTAACATGAACAATGTTAACCACATACATACATGGATTTTTCTGCGCATTGAAATTATTTAATTGAATAATTTATTGATCACAGCGATGCAGTAAAATAAATATTTAAGAGGCTAAATGAACTGGTATAGAATTAATGACTAAATCATACTTATTGTCAATTTACTTGCTAATTAAATATATTTTTGCATGTACAAAATATGTGAAGGTTTTTGTTTTTCATCCTAAAATGCAGTGAAAAGATAAATAAAATCCATTTCCAAAAAACAGGCGGGAGAAGAAAACTAGGAAAAAGACCTTTTGTCTCGGGTGCCAACAGCAACCGGGACAAAAGGCCCCCCTTTTATCCCGGCTGCAAACTGCAACCGGGATAAAAGGGTACTTTTCGTCTCCCGCCTGGACGTACCCTTTTATCCCGGTTGCCAACTGCAACCGGGATAAAAGACCCCCGCTTTTATCCTGGTTGGTGGTGGCACCCGAGATAAAAGGGTAGGCTCCCAGCCCTACCTGGCGGATGCACCCTTTTGTCCCGGGTCCCGTCACCAACCGGGATAAAAGGGGGGGCCTTTTATCCCGGTTGATGATGGGACCCGGGACAAAAAGCCCTTTAGTCTCGGGTGCCATTACGAACCGGGATAGGGGGGGTTAAAAGGCACTGTAGCCCCTTCTACCCCCACGCCAGTTACACTTAGCAAAATTTTCACCAAGTCCCGCGCGTGTTCTACTCCGTCGCCACCTTTCCACCTCCCTCGCCGGCCATCGCCGTCATCGTCCCCCATTGCCCCGGCTGTCGTCATCCCGCCGCTGACCGCGCCCAGACATCCTCCTCCTCCATCGCCCCGGCCGGCCCACCTCGATCCTCCTCCGTCGCACCCAGCCCCTACCTCGTCGCCGCCAGCCACCACCTCCATCGCGGGCCTCGTCGCCGCCTCCATCCTCGTCGCTGCCTCGTCGCCCCTCGTCGCCGCCTCGTCGCCGTCCCACCTCCGCCATCCCGCGCGCCTTCGCTCCATCGTCGCCTCGGCCGCCGTCCTCGCCGCCCCAGCCGCTGTCGTCCCGCCGCCCCGCCACCTCGTCGCCCCGGCCATTGTCGACCGCGCGCGAGAGGTTCGCCGCGCCAGCCGGCACTGGCGCCGGGAGTACCGCCTTGTTGACGCAAGCCCACCGGTGGTGGGCTTGCGTCAGCAAGGACCTTTTTTTTTAAGTTAGAAATAAATAGGTAGTAATTAGGTACAAATTCAATTGATTTTTGGATATGTGTTTAACAATCAAATTAGTGTAAATTAGTAGTAATTAGTAGTAATTAGGTTTGTCGCTCCGCCTAGGTTAGAAATGAATCGTGTTTCGTCGTGGTTCTGTCCCCGCCTCCGCCGTCCTGCCGCCCTGACCGCCGCCGTCACAACCTAGGCACCGCCCGTGGTTCCGTCCCCGCCTCCGCCGTCCCGCCGCCCTGACTGCTGCCGTCACAACCTAGGCACTGCTTGTGGTTCCGTCCCCGCCTCCGCCCGCCGCCCCGGCCTCCGCAAATTCATGTTATTGCTAGAAATTCATAAAAATTCATGTTATTGCTAGAAATTCGTACAAATTCATGTTATTGCTAGAAATTCGTAAAAATTCATGTTATTGCTAGAAACTCATACAAAATTGATGTTATTGCTAGAAATTCATAAAAATTCATGTTATTGCTAGAAATTCATAAAAATTGATGTTATTGCTAGAAATTCGTAAAAATTCATGTTATTGCTAGAAATTCGTCACAAAGTACTACTAATTTGTAGAAATTTGTATAAATATTCCGGACTTTGTAGGATTCATGTTATTTTAGGATTTCATTATATACATATAAGTAAGGTGATTTCTATGACTGTCATGTATGATTCCATGTATGTTTCAATCAATAGTTGAAATGGCAGACGATGAGACCGCAAGGTATATCATGGAGCAGATAATCGTTGGTGATGGTAGTGGCGACAACCTTCCACTATCGTACACGGATGAAGAGGGCACCCAGGCAGACATGTTCCTCAACATGTCCGCCGATGGGAATGAAGAGCAACAGCCCCAGCAACACCTTGCCGTGGCGGAAGGTTCCAGCGAGGTATATATAACGATTCTTGTATTGTTTCACGCCACCGTTACTACTACGTACTAATTAACGAATCTTGAACTGTTAGTACTCCGGATCGACGCAAGGGCAGAAGACCCGAGGTCGTACAAAGGTGATGGAAGGGAGGCTTGTCATCATGGAAGTGACAGAAGAGGGCAGGCCGGTTGCTCCCGAGAAAGTAGCAAAGAAGTACATGAGTCAGATCGGGGCAATCGTCCGGGATAACGTGCCTATCAGCATTAGAGAATGGAAGGGCAGAAGCACTAATCCGTACGCCCTCCCGGAGACAGAAAAGAATATGCTATGGGAAGACGTCAAGAGACATTTCACATTCCTCGAAGGATATATTGAGAAGGATGTGAAACTGTGGACGCTTAAGAAGATGGCTACACAATTCCAGACATTCAAGAAGATGCTGGATACCCACTACATTAAGAAGGGCTGAACTCCAGACTTCAATGCGTGGCCAAAGTTGAGGGACCACTGGGATGCATTTGTTGAATATAAGAGGAGTGAAGACGGTGTGAAAAAGATCATGACCAACACAACAAATGCTAGTCAGAAGGGCTACCATCATCATCTGGGGCGAGGTGGGTATGGCTTAGCAATTCCCAAGTGGAGGAAGATGGAACAAGATCTGATCGAACGGTGAATCGTACCTGCAACTATTGAATGGCCTGAACGATCAAAAAATTGGTACTACGCTCATGGAGGCTCCCTGAGCCAAGAGGATGGGATGTTGATTTTTAATGACACAATACGTGAGAAGGCCGAACATCTTGTGAAGAACATTGAAGATTCTAAGGCTGGGAGGTTGAAGGTGGACCGAGAAAATGATGAGCTCACATTGACCCTCGGTAATCCGGAGCACCCAGGATGTTGCCGAGGGTTCAGGGTGGTTCCGTGGAAGTTTGCTTTCCGATGCAACAGCGCCTCGTACAGAAGCCAGAAGCGAAGAAAGGAACAGATCGAGGAGAGCTGGCGGCACATGCTAGAATCTAAAGTGCAGGCACAAGAATAAAGAATGATGGAGGAAATCAATCGTCGAGTGGCCCACGCAGTTGCGGAGTTAGCCCAATCTGGAGCATTGCCGAATCCTAACACCGCCAGCCCTTCTCAACGCCTCTTGAGCAGTTGTGCTTCTACAGGGGTCCCCGATGCGCAGACGCTCAGGTTACCCGTGGAGGAGCAACGGTTCCCCATGGATGTGATCACGCAACGGACCTCATGTGAGCTGCATGCACCGGTCGGCAACCTCACTATTAAGGTATACTTATACATAATATTTATGCAATCTTGTCAATTGATCCAGGCCTTGAGACTGGAGTTCAACTTGTTTACTTCTGCTATATGTACAGGTAGCGTACAGAAGTGCGTTAGCAACCCTGGCAGGGCAGAGCAGTCATGGCATGGAGATTCAACCTGGCTACGCCAGCGTCCGCGTAGAGCAAATAGTTGATAGCCAATATGAAGGTCTAGAGCTCGACCTCCCGGGAGGCAACGGGGAAAAGACATTGGCAGATGCGCTTCATGGGATCATTCTATGGCGAAAACGCTACATCATTATTTCCGGCACGGAGCCATCTCCTCAGAGCTCAAGACCGCTCCCTATAGATCCCCAGCAGCGACCTTCTCCTCATACCTCGAGACCGTCATCTCCTGCTCCAGGACCGTCCCTTCCATCTATATCAAGGTCTCCATCTCCACCACATCCTGGTGGTGGGAGCGATGATGACAATAACAACACCCCTCCCCGATCACCGTCGCCGGCACCAAGAGCGGCCCCCATGAAGGAACCTGCACCACCACTAAAGAAGTCACGAGCACCGCCTCTCAAGCAAAGACAGAGAAAGAAGAAAACAAAGGAGCCTGAAGTGACTCGTAAGGAACGCTGGGAGGCAATGTCTCATGCGGAACAGTGGGCAGAAATCCAACGAGAGGCCAATGAGTGGTTCAAGAAACAAGCCGAAGAAAAAAAAGGAAGGGAGATGGAGCCACCGCCAGTAAGTTGAAGAGATTTAAACTTTTTTATTAGGATGGAAGAAGGATCCAAGAAAAGGATACCACTCTTATCAAACTATGAACGGGCTTTAGTAAAGGCTGATGAAAAGGATAAAAGGAAAGGAAAGTCATCTTCCAGCGGTCCTGTCCCCGACCTCAGCCATTTATCAAAAAAAGACGCTCAACGGGTAAAAGCAATGCCCTTGGATCAACAAGCAAATGTATTGAAGTTCATGGAAGAAACAGGTCTGGGACTTGATGAATGCATAGGGCAAGTTGAGACGCCAACTGCACCGTCCGTTGAGCCGAGATGGCCTTATGAGCTAGGCAAACCTCTAGTAAAGCCTTCATTGGTACGGAAGCTATCAACAAAGATGTACGCATTCCATCAATGGTACATGATGGCATCCGCCGACTCAAGGGAGATGCTCGGTCTGAAGGTAAAACCGATAGATTTTCACGGCGAAGGCGAGAAAGTGCTGTGGCTAGACTTAAAGGATATATACGAAGTGTACCATGATGATGCCCTGGATGTCTCTCTGATCAGCGCTTGGTTTCTGTAAGTGTCCGTTTATCTCTGCATGTAAATTTTGGCGTGCGTCACCGTACTAACTTCATCTTCCATTTCATGTAGGATGCTAATTCACACATGCCGCCGAGAGGCGTACCTCCATATAGGCTTCATGGATCCATCTGTAGTTAACCAACAACAGATACAATTAGCGCCGGAAAAAACCTTGGTGGAAGTATACAATTTCCTAGACAAATAAACATTCAAGGATTTCATACTACTTCCATACAACTTCAAGTAAGTGTGTGTATACCGTCTACTTTCGATATCTTTTTCCTTATCTCTACATGTTAGTTAGCTCTAATATGCATGTACGCATGCAGCTTCCATTGGATCCTTATTATAATTGAGCCTGAAAGAAGCCACGTCACTGTCTTCGATTCGTTGAGGAAAGATCCGGTGGAGTACCAAGAAGTGCAAGACATGCTAGGCTTGTAATAATTCTGGACCTTTATCTCTATGCAAAAGTTTGTTTCCTAAATTTTATCCCTGTTACACTATATCATTCATTATTCTAATCCGCAACGCATGGAAATAATTCATAAGGACACACAAAGGTCCATTCAAAGAAAAACTTACATGGAACACAGACTTCCCGGTATGTATGAAGTCTGCACATTTATTACATTGTATAACAAGAATATTTCATAACTTATTTTTTTTTGCACTGAAGTGCTTAAGACAGGAACCCGGGAATAATCTATGTGGCTACTACATATGTGAGCACATGCACAGTTTTATGGGACCCAAAGGACTGAAGATGACATTGCACAACTTTAAAGTACGTAAAATAAAACTATTACTAGTTAATTATTTTCTAGCTCCTTATATGTATTTGTTCGTGTAACATTCACAAATTTCCAAATTATAGATGTTAAATATTCAACAAGGACTCTTGAAGGAAGAAAGAGTAGCGGCAATATGTGAAGTTCTCATTGGATTCCTAATGGACGAGGTGGTAGATCCAAAAGGAGAATTTTATTACGATGGACGACAATTAGACACTCCGATCAGCAACGCCACGACGGGAAGATTGTAGATAGATACTTTGATTTATTTGTATATATAATACGCGCTAATTATGATTGATTTGTACTAGTTGAATTGTGTATATGAATTGTGTATAAGAATTGTGTATAATTACAAATCCCATTCATTTAAATACCAGTTGATTTCGTTCTAAAAAAATCTCAACTACTAAAGGTTAACAAAAGGGCCGCGGTACTACGTACGTGATGCATGCATGAAAAATTCAGGCGCAAGCAAGTGCCATGCAGGGCGCCATTTAGTCCCGGTTGGAATCCAGCCGGGACTAAAGGGTAACCCTTTACTCCCAGTTGGGAAACCCAACCGGGACTAAAGGGGCACCCTTTAGTACTGGTTGCTTTTACCAACCGGGACTAAAGGGCCTATCCCGCGCCTGGCGTGGCTGGCCCTTTAGTCCCGGTTGGTGACACCAACCGGGACTAAAGGGGGACCTTTACTCCCGGTTAAAAGACCCGGGACTAAAGACCCCCCCTTTTGTCCCGGTTGGTTTATCCTGGATGGATTTTCGGGAGATATGCACCCTACCAACCGGGACTAAAGGCCAATTCTCTACTAGTGTATGTTCAACCACTTTCTTGCATCAGCCTATAAAGATTAACAGCTCATTTCACTATCATCACTTGTATATGGAAATATTCTCTCCTCGCTCCTATATGTACACAACGTGCAGATAGTCATGGAATATACAAATATTTTCTTTGTTTGACTGTTGCAACGAGCTCGTGGGGCTCTGTTGCCAGCAAATTTAGGGCCAACACATGAGATCAGCACTAGAGCATGTGGGTCGCGAATAGACTGAACGTTAGTGATGCTGCCCAGACCGATCAAACCGGTCCAGCAAGATGGTTAGACCGGTTTCCTAGGGTTTGGCCCGAGTCGATCGTTCGAGGGGATAGCTACCACGCTTACATGATGGAGGACGGCTAGCTTTACGAGCAAACCAGCAAAGGGATAACCAACACACTTACGTGGTGAAGAACGACTAGTTTATGAGTAAACTAGCAAAGACCGTCGAAGCTCTCGCCCGGGAGGGACCCGTCAGGGCATGGACGTCGCCACCATGCCCTAGGTCGACCAACTAGCCTTAGGACGCCATCTATGGTCGTGAGATTAGTAGATGAATAACAAGGGAGGCTTGAAAAAGGTTTAGGGTTTAGGAGATAAAAAGTAAATGCATGGTTGTTTGATTCGATTGGGTTGCCCTCAATCGGCCGTGGCCCTTTATATTTATAGGGTGGGAAGGTCTTGCCCCAGTAGGAGTCGAAGGTTATACAAATCTCATGATAAATTCAACTCCTAACTCGGATTAGGCTAGTCAAAGCGGTCAAACCGCCCATCCAAACTGGTCTGACCAGTTTGCACAGGGTTGAAAATCTTGCATGAGCCATAACTCTCTCATCTGGACTCCAAATTGGACGTTCTATGTATGCATTTCGATTGCCTTGACGAGATCTACGCAATGGTGAAGTCCAATAAAATATTTGACAATGTTTGTAAAACTAGTCTGACCGATTTGCCCAGATTCAGACATCAAACTCCTTTAAATGCCAATTTTGGTCATCAACACATACCCCACATTTCTTGGTAAATCTTGCGTATCAAGAAACATTGACCAGAACCAAAATTGTACAAGAACGATGAATAACACAACATCATGTCTCATGTTTAAGGGTGATAGTATCTCTGGACCGTATCATTTGATTATGCCCAATATGAAGATTTTAGCTTGTTGCTTTTGTTTATATATCTTGTGTGAGTGAAATAAACATGAGTGCACACTGCCTTGGCTGTGGATTTTTGAAATACTAATTCAATGTCATTCTCACACTTGCAAGCTATTGTGGATGCATAAAGCGACCAAATTGCTATAACGTCAATTGGTCTTTGCAATACCTCTCTAATTGAAACTGAAGAGAGATAAACAATTCAATATTGCATCCACAAGTTATTTTGACCATAAATAAAGTAAGGTGAGTAATCAGCCCAAAAGGTGAATATAACACAATTACCTTGGAATTGGTGATGGCCAAATTACTCTTGAATACCTCTTGTTTGTTTTCACCTCACCTTTCAATGGCATCTTGGATTATGCAAATAGCCAACAACAAACTTTCTCCAACTACTAACCTCAGCTTCACCAGGTTATAAAATTTCAATAGCCAAAGTAGTAGTCATAGCGGTCAGACTGATCTTAGTGGTGGTCAGACCGATTTGTCCAGGATGTGTCCTCTGATATTTCCTAAGCACTGGCTCTCTCATGTAAATGTCTTTTTGGACATTGCATCCTGATGCTCCTCATTCCAGAGTGCTGATCCTGAATTTTGATGCTTTGCTACATCTTGTCCCCTGAGCATTGAAACCACCAATAAGGTCATAAGTGATCTCTAATCGGAAAGTTATCGCTTTAGGACAATGATCAAAGAGATTCATCGACCATATATGTTGCCAAGGATGATAACAAAGCATCATCCATAATGAATCCATCCAATAGAATATGTATAGACGAAGTAAATTTTAGAGAATGATACGTATGAAAGAACCAAAAATAATCTCCAGGATCTACATATTTCGACTTTCGAAAATTAACAGCAACACGTATTACAATTAATCAATATGCATAACAATTTGGTGATAAACCCCAATGATATAAAGATCCATGTGGCATCCAAGGATCAAAATAAGAATACAAAGGATAACCAAATACATCTAAGGATGAATTCCAAGACATAGACATATATGACGTTTGTAAAGCAAATGGATGATGTAATGACCAATAATTCTGATGATTGGTGCAAACCTCATATTTGAAGATTGTTTCTTAGACTTTTTCTTCTCCTTCAACTGTGTTGCACCCTTTGCTTGAACATCATCCTTATTTTAAATTTGAATGCTTCCTTTAGGAACCCATGCCATGCCCTTCTTCCTCAATTCTTGAGCACTAAGCTTTTGTAGTTTCTTCCTCTGCCAATTTGATAAACAAGTGGATGGCTTGGCTTTGCTTCAGTTTTGGATAGTAGCACTCTTTTCTTTTCTTTTGGTGTTTTCAGCTCATTTTGTTCAAATTTAGCATTTGGAGGATCAATGGCTGATTTTTTCTTTCCTTTGCCATTGGTAGCCGAAGTGCTTAACACATTAATTGGCTTTTCACTAACTGAATTCAGATCTGAACTCTTATCTTTGCGACCATCTCTTTTCACTCCATAAACTTTCTTGACAACCTTTTTCTTCTTTTGAATACTAGACCGATCCTTTTGCTCAAAACTATGAGGTAGTCAAAGAGTTGGACCAGTAATGGAAAAAATATGATGTGTATCAATCTGTATTATGAGACAAGTAAGCTAGGCAATTAACTTGTGCAAATGGAAAGCATCCATCCCTCATTTGGTGTATACAACAGGACATTGTGTAGATTAGGCCTGTAGTTGCTAAGCATCCAGCCTTGCCTAGCCAGCACTTTGCTGAGAGCGGATCTTGAACTTATAGAGGGGGTGGACGCAAAGTTGTCTGGGTTTCATGAGCTAGGACGCCGTCCACACAAGTTAGTCATATTTCTTGTGAGAGGGGTAGGAAAGGGGTGAGACCTGGAGGTCGGTGCGTAACGGGGGAATCCCCTGAGCATAATGGTGAGGGTGTGGTCTGTCAATCAGATCGGACAACCCCTGAGTGTGAGTAAGGGCTCAGGTAAGAAAGCAAGAAGGTAGTAGGTACACAAAAAACTTTTGAGGTTTTATTTATTCAATGAAAAATGTAAAAAGAGCACATAACTTTTAAATCCTAGGAGGTTCGTCGGCGGAGACAGCGAAGACTTCTCGATCTAGTGATGTAGAGCTTCCGTCGTCGCCCTCGCCGTAACGGTTTGGGGTTAGGGTGAAGCGAGGGACCTGGAACTCACTGCAGTCCGGAAACTGGGTGGGTTCGGGTGGGCCACAGATTGGATCTGAAAGACTATGAGTTTTTTCAGAAAATATGGTAGCCGAGTTCTTGATGCCAAAAGGGGTGCGAGGAGAGCCCTGCACCGACCTTCCGGGGCGTAGTGCTGCCTCAGAGAGGTTGAAGCACTCAACAATGGTGTTGCCGATGCAATCTAGCAAGGCTATTAGATCGGAGGGTGTGGGTGGGTGGGTTGCCGCGAGGATGCGCGGGATCCTCTCTGAGAGAGAGAGATTGCTGACCTGCTAGGAAAGTGGCGTGATGATCCTTAGGTGTAGACCTTACTCCATCGATGCAGGTCTGACGGATGCCGAGCTGGCGGCAGACACCAAGTCGGTGATGGAGGTGGCGGAGTCAGAGTCTACCAGCATGTTCTCAGAGTGGAGCTGGATCAGATTGGTGAGGAAGTCCTTCATGCTCTCAGGGAAGATGACGACGGGGCAGGATGCTATTGAGCTCGCTGGGGAGGATCTCATGATCACCCCTACCTAGCGTGCCAACTGTCGGATTTAGTGACCGGCAGTCCACCAGAGGGTTACCTAGGTGGTAGATTTGTAGGCGGAGGAGATCGTGAGATCAAGAACTCGAATGGTAACACAAGATGTAGGGTATTACTCTCCAGAGGCCCGGACCTAGCTAAACCTTGGGTCTCTATGTTACCATTCGAGTTCTTGGTCTCACGATCTCCCCCGCCTACAAATCTACCACCTAGGTAACCCCCTCATGGATTACCGGTCACTAAATCCGACATGGTCATTTTCAACATATGGCTGCCTTGCACATGATGGTTCTCTTGGAGTTGCATACTCTACATGATATGGTCTAAAATATGAAGGAGTATTTTCGCATGGATCATTCCATCCCATAATGAGTAAGGATGAAAACTAGTGGGATATGGAGCATATGAAACTGGCATTGATGGCCCAAAAGGATGATATGATGCTGCTGGATGAAAATTTTTCCTTTGCCAATTCCAATTCCTAGAATTATGTTTAGGAGGCAATCTTGATGGTTTAACATCATTTGGCTGATTAGCATGCTTGGCCTCATTATCTTTTTGATATTTAACCAGAAGTTCATCGAAAGTGAGTTTTGACTTTTTATCATTGTGCTCAACATGATCTTTGTTGATGCTCGTTATTTCCACACTTTTGCCCCTGTTTATCCTCAATAGTGATATGAATTTAATACCTAAACTATTGATTACATCTAATAAACTGATCATTTTTACAAGTGTAACATATTTTGGAGAATGTTTTGTTTTTTTGGGAATTGGAACTAAAAGCATATTTTTGGATTAAGAACTAAGCGATCATCGAAGCAGATTGGCCTAGGGTCCCGTGATTTGGAAAGAGGAATCTAAGAAGATCAAGTGGTGATTTGGAAAGTTATTGAAGATCAATCTCATCCTGAAGCTACCAATGTGCCAGGCCCACATGCAAGTGAAAATAAGACTCCTGAGCATCTAAGAAGACTTGGATACGAAGCAGGACATGAGGGGCCAAAAGGAAGGCCCCTGCCGATCGGCCTGGACCCTCCTAGGCCGATCGGCCTGGGGTTTCCTTTGCGCCCTAACCTTTCAATTTTTGCCACGTGCTATTTGGACTATAAATACCTGAAAATCTATCAAGCCCCATATCCAAGACGATGTACTCGACTTGAAGCAGCAAAGAAGCAAAAGGAGCTTGAGGGACACCTCTTTGGAGAGCTGGGGGCTGTGCAGTTCTCGGGGGTTGGTGTAGGCGAACCTCTGCCGGTGTGATCACCCTGCGAGGAAGATCACGCTGGAGCTCTAGAGCTACGAGTCATCAAGATCAAGGTAGGATCCCGGTGGTGATCTTGTGATATACAATCATTTATGGTGATGTAATAGATGGGTTCATGTTCTTAGTGATCTAGATGCCTCATTTGATGGTTTTATGCTTTATCGGGTTTGCTTGATTTTCAATCTATTAATCTATGATAGATTGCTTAGGATGTTCTTGTGGTCGTGGCGACCGGATTTGCATGCCTGATCTACTGATGAGTATAACATATTCTTTGGATCGTGCCTTTAAACTACCTATGCTGATAGAGGGGATCGTGACAGGATCTTCTTTGTGTAAGATAGGGGGTTTCGGGAGCCAGACCGGAGGGGTAGATTTAAAGATGCTTTTTACTAGGATGATATCATGTGTTGCTTTGCTATCCGTTCTTAGAATTACAACTTATGCATAGTCTAGGTTGCTCTAGATTGGTTACATCTGCTCTATCTGTTATCTATCTGTACATGCTTAGTAGATTATATCTGAATCACCCATCAACACTAAGTCCATACTAACAATTCTAGTTAAAATAGATGTTGTGCTATAAGTTCCATGGATTGATAAACTTTGGGGGAGTCTTATGAGGGAAGAGCTACAACTGATTCATGCGCTTGCGGTTCACAACTTGGCGTGCTAATAGCCGTCAACAAGCTTTTTTGGTGCTGTTGCCGGGGAACTAATAGTCAAGTTCTATGTTTAGCTATGCATATGTAATTATGACTTTTTGTTCATGATTTTTTAGTCTTTTCTTTTTAATCTTTTTGTTTTTATTTAATCTTAGTCAAAAGTTAATCTAGTTCTTGTATATATGTGCTTTTCTTTCACTAAAGCTAATAGGAGATGGACGGCTACCTCTCCAACAAATCAAAAAAATTTGTGGATGATCTAGAAAATCTTTACAGGAAAAGGATACGATTAGCAAAATCAAGGAAGTTGGAGATCGAAGCTTCAGCTATCATTGAAGAATTGGAAGTGTCGGGAACATCATCATCTACTCCAAAGTTGACACCACCGGCAAGTCTAGGAGGGGCACCAGTTGCCTCAGTTGTACCTGAAGCACCTGCAATGGGAGATCAACCTGAGCCAGAGCACACTATCGGGGAGCTGTGCATCCCAAGCATCACTGACTTACCTATCCATGAGTTGTGTGGCATTGGGAAATCATTAACGATCCATACTTCAACACTGAGGATGGTGTAGAGCTCACCTTTCACTAGCAATGAGGATGCTAATCTTCATCTACAAGCGTTCACGCAGTTATGCAACACCTTCAACGTGGATGGAGTTAACTAGAATCAACAGGGCAAGGCTGTTATCCTACTCTCTACTTGGAAGAGAGTAGGAATGGTTTTATGATCTACCTACCACAACAATTCAGAATTGGGATGAGTTGATGAAGGCTTTTACAAAAAAATATTATTCGCCAACCAAGACTTAGAATCTGAGGAGCAAGATAGCTACTTTTGCTCAGTATGCTTACAAAAATATTGTTGAAGCCTATCAATGCTTTAATGACTATGTCCGTGCAGTTCTACATCACAAATTCCCAAGGGAGGATTTAGTCTAGAAGTTCTATCAATGGCTGACACCAGCATCAAGGGTAATCATTGACACATCAGTTGGAGGATCAATTATCGACCTCACTAGAACTTAAGCTTTCAAGTTATTCAAGAAGGTTGCAGATAACAATGCATGGGCATCATTTGGGCACCTGATCCCGGTTTAACCAACTGGAAATTCTCAAGGTGTGTTGCAAGTAGGGAGTGATCAACTACTCGAAGGAAAGATTGACTCGCTAATGTGGAGGCTAGAGAAGATGAAGATAAAAGAAGCTCATGCTATAGACCTGAAGGCAGCAGAAGCAAGATCAACATGTGAGGAGTGTGGCGGCTTCTGTCTAGAGGAAGCAAAGTTGCTAGACTATATGAAGAAGGGAGAGTGGTTTTCACCATACAACTATCGGTATGGACAGAATAGACCTCAATTGCTCATCCATCCAGAATATAGTGCCTCTACGCATTCAGCTGAAGGAGTTCATGGAGGAGCAAGACAAGATTAATAAAGACATTGTCACTAAGTTCAAGGCTATGGACAAGATTTTGGAAAATATTGATAGCAAGGTGACAGAGGTTGGAAGTTCAAACCACAAAGTGATGAACATGGTGAAGATGCTGGAGACTCAAGTTACACAATCAGCTGGGCATTTTACAAGCAATGAAGGGAAGTTGCTAGGACAACCGAGGAATCTAGAGTCAGCTAAAGCTATTCAAACTCGCTAAGGCAAGGAAACAGAAGATCTTGAACGTCCGTTGGGAGCTACGAAGCCTAAACCAGCTGCTGAACCAGAGATGACTTCCAAGGAGAAGGTACCTACCCTAGCACCGAAGATTGAAATGGAAGAGCTAGAGTTTGAGATGGTTGATCAAGATGACACCAAGATTCTGCAAGGAAAGCCCTGCCATCGTCTAGGTAAAATTGATGAATAGTTTGAAAAATTTGTTGAAGTTGTTCGCAGGTTGAGCATCAATATGCCACTGCTGGACACTCTACAAGTTCCAACCTACGCTTGGTATTTCAAGCATATACTGACGAACAATCAAGAGATTCCGTAGTTCACTATAGACCACATCAAGATGATAGAAGAGTGCAGTGCTACGATCGCTAATCAAGCTCCTGAGAAGAAAAGAGATCTTGGATGTCCAACCATCCCATGTTCAATTGGAGCACTGATGATTGAAAGGGCATTATGTGATCTTGGCGCAAGTGTGAGCTTCATGTCTACATTTGTGTTCGAGAAGCTACACCTGCTGAAGCCAGAATCAACTACTATGTGCCTGGAGTTGGTAGACAATACCGTTCGCTATCCTGAAGACATTACTGAATATGTACCTATGAAGATCGGGAATCACTTTGTCCCTACTGACTTCATGATACTCAAGATAGGAGAAGGAGCTAAATCACCACTCATCCTGGGAAGGCCGTTCCTGAAGACTGCAAGAGCAAACATAGATGTTGGGAAGGGCAAGATCAAGTTTGATACTAATGGCACTATGAGCTTGTTTAAGTTTCGCCCATGCTTTGAGGTATGCAACATGATTTCTCCCGCACCAGGGCGATCAACCGAACATGAGCTAAGTAGATTCTCGCGGGTCGTGTGTCCGACGCTGAGGGTCAATCGGCTGACTTTTAGCGCCAACACACTTTTGGCACACTCGGTGGGACCACTTCAACCTCCAACATGTCGAAAGCTGTCGAGATCTTCGAAGATAACATCATCGAAGTAACGGAAGCAGATCTCAAGGATGACCAGAAAGAGGAATTGGCAAAGCAAATAGAACAATACCGGAAAATATACTTGCAATCTTTCAGTCGTACCAGGAGCGGGGAAACCATCAAGAAAGCTCCTTTCTCAACTCCCTGCCAGATCACCATCGCTGAGGACTCGGCCAAGATGTCTGACATGGTCCAACAGTCTGTCCACCAGGCCTTTATCGATCAATCCCCGGTGATGGCCAACACGGTGTACAATGCCGTCATCAGCTCCCTGGTTAACGGCGTATCTCAAGGATATCAGGGGCCAGCATACGCCCCACCCATTACAGCCCCAGTCAGGAGCTTACCAGGCACATCTCACTCGGCTCCTCAGCCGATGCTGACACAACAAGGAGGACATAATACTTCACTGCCTTCAATGCATCTAGGATATAACGGTGCGCCATGCTTTCAGTCACAAGCACCACCTCAGCCTGCTCAGATTTCCTCTGTGTAATCATTGCCATCAAACTCAGTGCTTTGGGGGGCACCGTCGACAGCGGCCGTTCTGGATCAATTGGCCGGCTATGGAGGCTCTCCGATCCAGGCACCATTCCAATCGGCCACCCGGCCGACGGTTCCGCAGTATCAACCGGCCACGTCAGAAATCGGCAGGGGGGGCGGACGTAGCTGAGGTACTCCGAAATGCGGCGCCGATGATACTGTATGATGAGATGGCCGGTTCGCTGCACCATCAAATGTCAAATGCTCAGCCGGCCACGTTACCGCAGAATCCGTCGCACGCTTTGATTCATCACCCAGTCATCCCACCGCCGATCCACCAACATGTGCCGACCCCTCAACCAGTTGTTCATCAACAGCAAGTGGATTGGACAACAAGGATAGCGGAGGTAATTCAAGATCAATTTGGGTTGAAGCCGAAGGTACAAACCTACACATACAGAACGCCATACCCACCTGCCTACGATCTACTGTCGTTTCCCTATCGGTACAAAGTCCCCAACATCACCAAATTTTCGGGACTGGACGACATCTCAACTGTAGAGCACGTAAACAGATTCATTATCCAGTGCGGAGAAGCCGCCACACAAGATGCTCTGCGGGTACTTCTGTTCTCATCATCTCTGTTCGGATCGACTTTCCAATGGTTCACTACTCTGCCCCCCAATTCCATCGTCACCTGGGCTGATCTGGAAAAGCAGTTCCACAAGTACTTTTACACGAGAGTCCACGAGATGAAACTCTCAGATTTGACCAGCCTCAGGCAAAGGAGCGATGAGCCAGTAACTAATTATGTGCAGAGGTTCAGAGAGGTCGGAAACAAATGCTACACCCTACTCCTGACTGACACACAGCTGGCCAACATCGCCTTCCAGGGTCTCCTGCCACACATCAAAGAGAAGTACGCTTCCCAAGAGTTCGAGAGTCTGAGTCAGATCATTCACCGTTTGGCCGGTCAAGAAGTACGCCCTTTTGATCAGCGAAGAAATTTCCAGAAGAAGGTGGCATACCTGGAGGGATCTAAATCCGAGGAGGAGGCGGAAATTGGCTTAGCAGAATGGGTCAAGGGTAAGAAACCGATATCGTATCCATTCAGGAAAAAGGAGCCGGAGGCATTCAGTTTTGACACGTCTAAGGCTGACAAGATTTTTGACCTACTCCTCCAAGAGGGGCAGATCAAACTCTCGTCTTATCACACGATCCCATCGGCTGAACAGCTAAAAAAGATGAAGTATTGCAAATGGCATAATGCCACGTCCCACGACACAAACGAGTGCAAGATCTTCCGTCAGCGGATACAGTCAACCATTGAGCAAGGCAAACTCAAATTTGAAATCCCGGTGAAGCAAGTAAAGCCCATGAAGATCGATCAGCATCCCTTTCCCACTAACATGGTTGACACAGGAAGGAACGCACTTCAAACCAAAGTGCTGATGTCAGAATCGGCCAAGAAAAGTGGAGCTGTGGATCTCAGAAATCAGGCCACAGCTGAAGATATCAAGGGCAAGAAACAGGTTGACGACGAGGGCGAAGGATCGGAAAGACCGTGTAGACCTATCATCTCCCAATTCTTACTGAACAAATATCAACGGCAGCAGGAAAGCTCGAGATATCGTGAAGAAATAGTGCGACGACACGAAGATCATTGGCGATATCTTCATCCACTGTTGGGAAAATAACCTTATGTTGCCATCAGCCGATAATTGCCCAGAGTGCAGCGGTCCATATCGCGACAGTCGCCCATTCAAGAGGTCTCACTCCAGGGACAGAGGATCAGAGCCAATCAGCAGAAACTGGCGCGAGCAAGAGGATCGGTGCCTTTCAGTGCGTGATCGGTTGGAGGGCAGAGTTGACCGATACAATCGACCAAGAGGCAGACTTGAACAGTATGATCGGCCGGGGGGCAGATTTGACCAGCACAAGCGACCGGGGGGTAGAGTCAGCGCACACGATCGACTGGAGGAGATGGTCGACGCCAGGATGTCGGATGAAAATCCCCTAGGGCAGGAACCGGACTGGGAACGCGCCAGACCGCTGGCCAAACCGGTGAACCCCAGGTGGTGCCCTGATGGATTGACCAAATCTCAAAAATGAAGTATCCAACGTCTACGCCAATAGGAACAATAGGAAGAAGAGGTGAGATAGATGGAGGATAAGAAGGATGACAGGTCCCGAGTCTGGCGCCCCAAAAGAAACAACAACGAGGAAGATGACAACTAGGAATCGGCAGCTGACGTCAGCATGGTGTTCATCTTGCCGATGGAGTTCATGGCTCCCACCAATCGGTACGACACGACGAAGATGGAGGAGCAGATGGTGCAATTGGCTTTAGAGCCAATGACAACCACTTTTGAGAAACCAGAAGATGACAGGCAACAACATCTCAAGGCTCTATTCCTCAAGGGACACATTGATGGACGACCTGTCACCAGGCTACTGGTAGACGGAGGCACTGCAGTCAACATCATGCCGTATGCCATGTTTCGGAAACTGGGCAAAAGCGATGAAGATCTAACCAAGATGGACATGATCCTCAAAGACTTCGAAGGCAACGAGTCCCCCGCCCGCAGAGCACTCTGCATCAACCTCACCATCGGCAGTAAGACCTTTCCCACTACTTTCTTTATTATTAACGGCAAAGGGTCCTATAATATGTTGCTCGGTTGCGATTGGATACACGTGAATTGCTGCGTCCCGTCTACAATGCATCAATGCCTCGTACAATGGATCAGCGACAATATCGAGATAGTCACCGCTGATTCTGCCTACAGTGTTGCTGCGGCCGATACGCAGCAGTGGAGCTGCGAACACGTCAAGTGCATATCCGGAAGAACTTGGGACACCGATTTCCTAAAAGTGTTCGATTTTGGCCTACAGCCGATCCGAGCAGTCGGCTCTGAAGATTCAGATTAGATGGATCAGTTCGTCCAAGAAGATGGGAAGCTGGGGCACGGGTTTACGTCGGCCGATTCATTGGAGATGATAGATTTAGGTGATGGCACCAAACCAAGGCTGACGTACATTAGTGCTAACCTGGATCCCGAATATAAGTGTAAATTGACAAATTTATTAAAAGAATTCAAAGATTGTTTTGCTTGGGAATACCATGAGATGCCTGGTCTAGACCGGTCCATTGTTGAACATCGGTTGCCTATAAAACCAGGATATCGGCCGTATCAGCAGCCCGCACGACGATGCAATCCTAAAATTCTACCTGATATAAAGGCCGAGATTACAAGACTAATTGAAGCAAAATTTATTCGGTAATGCCGTTACGCCGAGTGGATCTCTAATATTGTACCCGTATACAAGAAAAACGGAAAGCTGCGCGTATGCATTGAATTCAAGAACCTTAATCAGGCTACACCGATGGATGGGTATCCAATGCCGACAGCCGATGTGTTGATAGATGCTGCCGCAGGACATAAAGTCATCAGTTTTATGGACGGTAATGCTAGGTACAATCAAATATTAATGGCCGAGGAAGATATTTTGAAAACGGCTTTCAAGTGTCCGGGTCACCTCGGTTTATTCGAGTGGGTAGTAATGACCTTTGGGTTAAAGAACGCCGGCGCTACATATCAACGGGCTATGAATTACATCTTCCACAAGCTCATTGGCATCCTGGTGGAAATCTACATTGACGACGTCGTAGTCAAATCAAATGGGCATCAAGAGCATCTGGCCGATCGACGAGAAGTGTTGGAGTGCACGAGGAAGCATGGGTTGAAAATGAACTCGAACAAGTGCGCATTCGGTGTATCGGCTGGGTAATTTCTGGGATTCATGGTTCATGAACGCGGGATAGAAGTCAACCAAAAAATCATAGCAGCCATCAATAAGGTCATGGCCCCACAGAACAAAACTAAGTTGCAGTCCCTAATCGGCAAGGTCAATTTTATCAGAAGATTCATATCCAACTTGTCCGGGCATATACAAGCCTTCACACTGTTATTAAAGTTGAAGCCCGACCAGGAATTCGTGTGGGGAGAAGAACAAGGAAATGCGTTGGAAGACATCAAGCAATATCTGATTTCGCCACCTGTATTAGCCCCCGCCACAAGCTGACAAGCCATTCAGACTATACCTATCGGCCGACGAGCAGGCTATCGGATCGGCGTTGGTGCAGGAGTTTGAAGGAAAGGAACGGGTAATATATTACGTCAGCAGGAAACTTCTGGACGCCGAGACAAGATACTCCCCAGTAGAGCGATTGTGCCTATGTCTATATTTCTCATGTACCAAGCTCAAACACTACCTGTTATCGGCAGAGTGTATAGTCGTATGCAAGGATGACGTGGTAAAGTACATGTTGTCATCGCCGATTCTGAAAGGACAAATCGGAAAGTGGATCCTAGCTCTGTCAGAGTTTGACCTGAGGTACGAATCGGCCAAAGCTGTCAAGGGTCAAGTCATGGCCGACTTCGTAGCCCAGTATTGCGGAACAGAAGTCACCGTCGTTGAACCAGTCCCATGGACTCTATACTTCGATGGTTCTTCATGTGGGGCCGGATCAGGAATCGACATCGTCCTCATATCGCCTCGGGGGGCAAGTTATGATTTTTCTCTGCCAATAGAAGCATCCGCAACCAATAATCAAGCAGAATACCGAGGCGTCCTAAAGGGCATTCAATTATTGAGCTGACGCTGTGGAGATTTTTGGGGATTCCATGCTCATCGTAGACAAATTGACGGGAAGATCTGAGTGCAAAGATGATGTCCTGAGAATTTACTACAAGGATTGCCTCCAACTTTTAAAGGAATTCAAGTCAGCGGTTACTGAGCACATTCCCAGAAACTATAATGAAGAGACCAATAGGCTTGCCCAACACGCATCCAGATATCAGCCGATTCAAGGTGCCATGACTCTGGAACTCGCGGTCGACGATTGGTGAAAGGAGATCGCCGATTACTTAAAGGATTCGTCCAAGAAAGTGGATCGACGAGTGCGTTTTTAGGCCACAAAGTATGTACTACTCGAAGATGATCTATTTTACCGAACGATTGATGGAGTTCTGCTCAAATGCCTGGGGACGGAAGAGGCAAAGATTCTAATGGAGAAATCCACGAAGGCGTGTGCGGAGCTCACCAATCGGCTCATAAGATGAAGTGGATGATCAGGAATAATGGATATTATTAGCCGATGATACTCGAAGACTGCTTTAAATATTATAAAGGGTGTCAGGACTGTCAGAAGTTTGGCAACGTGCAACGTGCACCGACATCGGCTATGAATCCGATAATCAAGCCATGGCCGTTCAGGGGTTGGGGAATAGACCTCATCGGACAAATTTATCCTCCGTCAAGCAAAGGACACAAGTTCATATTGGTAGCCACCGACTATTTCACCAAGTGGGTGGAGGCTATCCCATTGAAGGCCGTAACATCAGCCGCTATGGTCGATTTTGTAAGGGACCACATTGTTTATTGTTTCGGTATCCCTCAAACCATCACAACTGATCAAGGGACTATGTTCACTTTAGGAGAGTTTTAGGAGTTCACCGCTGATATGGGAATCAAGTTGCTGAATTCTTCTCCATATTATGCTCAAGCTAATGGTGGCCAAGTTGAATCGTCCAATAAGGGGATAATCAAATTGATCAAAAGGAAGATTGAGGAACAACCTAAAATGTGGCACTTATGTTTGACCGAGGCTTTATGGGCTTACAGGATGGCCTGCCATAGGGCCACTAAAATATCTCCTTATCAATTGGTATATGGTCACGAGGCAGTATTGCCTTGGGAATTAAGGACGGGGTCAAGACGCACATCGCTACAAGATCAGTTGACAGCCGAGGACTATTCCCTCCTCATGAAAGGAGAGCTCGACGATTTGGTAGGTCAACGATTGAGGGCCCTGATCAGCATTGAGGAGAATAAAAAGAGGGTGGCCAGGTGGTAAGACAAGAAGGTCAAAGTCAAGCAATTCTCCCAGGGAGATTTGGTATGGAAGTTGGTGCTGCCGATAGGATCTAAGGACCCCAAGTTCGGCAAGTGGTCGCCCACTTGGGAAGGGCCGTATAAAATCGGCCGATGCGCCCCGGGAAATGCACATATACTGGAAACGATCGAAGGAGAGGAGTTCACGAGGGCCTTGAACGGAAGATATCTGAAGAGGTACTATCCTAGTATATGGGTCGATGCATAACTAATGGTGGAGTGTATCAAGATGACGCGGCCAACTCCTATTAAGATCTTATAGCCGATGCAAAGATAATATCACCTTAAGAACGAAGCATTCGTTTGATCTAGCTGATTTATTATTTGGTACAAACGATGGGTACATGGCCGACATGGTACAAGTCGCCCTTAGAACAAAAAGTACCAATCTATTAACCATACTTTTTCTTAAGCTCCCTCTCTACTCGACCTAACTCTATCAAGAAGCGGATGCTCTTTTCCTCCAAATCCTTCATCACGGCTTCAGCCTCAACTTGGCGAGGAAGAGGGTGGCTCCGATCAAGTGGTGGTTGAGACATTCCCGCTGCAGCGTCTTCAAGGGTGACTCGGCGAGGGAGTGGATGACTCCTTCCAATCGGCGGCCGCCTGGAGCAGTTGGCATCGATGTGATCCCAGATCCTCTGGACTTCAGCAGGAACATGATCCCTGAGTTCTTCGCGATGAGCTCTGATCAAATCTTTGTCCTCCTACGACAACGGCTCATCGGAGTGCATGATCTCGATCGCCCGTTCCAGTTCGGGACTAAGGCATCTTGGCTGAAAATTGACAAATAACCTCTCAATGTCAGACTGATCAAAATGTTAGACCGGGGAATAAAGGGCGAAGAAAGATCTCGTACCTGATTGACAGAGAAGGAGGAAAAGGAGGAAGACGAAGAAGACATCTTGGTGAATAGTCCGATGGTATGAATTACTAGATGAGAAGAGGACGAGCGAGGCGAATGCCCTTGGAAACAATATGGGGTCTTGTACTTATAGAAAGAAAAGGGGCGAGAGTTTGGTAAGACACGTCCCATCGGAGTAAAAGGGGTAATAAATGAAAGGCCGCCACGGAGGACGTGTCAGGATTGGATCCACACGTCAACGGTCAAAAGACATTAATGTTTTTATAGAGCTGCCAGTGCTTTCACAGTTCATCCAAGGAGGGCATTAATAGTCGCAATCACTCGCTGCCTAACCTGATCGGCCGAATCTAAAGTTCTCTGGTCGTCATCGGCCGATCCAGGGATTTCTGGAATATGGCGATGGAGCTTGATTGCTTCATGGGCCAGGCTCTGCCTCTCTTGCTTTAGCTCGGTGATAACAGAAGGGAGGTCTTGGAGTCTTTTCTCTTCGATAGCTATGTCCTTGGTCACCTGCTCCATCTCTTTGGTGAGCTCTGCCCTTCGGCGCTTGAGGCGGTCTATAGCACCAACCATACCCTGGCGGGAACTTTCAAGGAAGTTGATTCGATGATGTACCTCTTGGGCTCGGTGCTTGTAAGAATCTTCCTCCTCACGAGCTTTAGCCAGCCTGGCGTGATCGGCCATGTGGGGCAAAGCAGTGAATACTGGAATTAGCATTGATTCAATATATGCGGCAGGCGCCAGAGCTTCTTCCACCTCTTCTGGGACGCGACCTCTGATTTCACTGAGTAGTTGCTGAATCGGCGAGGCGTCCTCTACTAATCGGCCGATATCGTCTTGAAGGAGGGTCTGTATGCTTTCGAGTTTGGCACGGATGTCATCGGGGATCGAGCTCAGTGTGACTTGACGTGAAGCGACCTCCTCATCATCAGAAAGCGCGACCGTGAAAGAGAAGAGACTGTTATTGGGAGTATCTTGTTCCTATGAGAGAATAAAATAATAAGCATTGGTTAGCCGACGGTAATAGGGATTTCGGCCAATTCGGCTGACAGGTCTCTTACCTCTTTGAAGCGGATTTCTTCTGCTTGCGCCGGCAGGAGTGTTGCCCTCGGTTCAAGAACTGGTGCGACCGGCTCATCAGAGGAGGAAGATTCGATGATTATTGGTGCCCTGCTCGGTCTGGCCTCCTAGAAGGGTATGAGAAACAAATTCTTAAGAATATAATACAAATGATTAAGTCTGATGACATGTGTTGTTGCCGTACCTCTGCGGGTCGCCTGGCCGATGGCTGTTGGAAAGGTACAATTAACGTGCCAAGGGTGGCCTACATCAGAAATCGGTCAAGTTTTGATTAAGTGTCAGAAAATTAAGATTAAAGAGATTCTCTACCTCGGTGGGAGGAATTACTGGCACTTTGATTTCCGTTCGGGGTGTAGCCGATTGCTGCGGAGTTTGCCCTGGGGCAACTTGTGCAGTCTAATATAAAAGAAGTTAGTATCAGGAGAATACTCAGGAAGAGTGAGCATAAGTTTACCTGAACGGCTACTACTAGCAATGATGCAGCGGCCACTCCAGCTTCTGTAGCAGCTTGGGGGTCGACTTCCTCGATGACCGGGAGGATCGGCGCAGCCAAATATTCCGCCGATGTCGTTGCCGACTGATCGACTGATTTTGTGCGGGCGCGCACTCGGCGGCTTGTCTTGTTTAAAGTTTTCTTTGGCGTCTGTTTCAATTGGCCGGTGGTGATGTCATCAATGGTTGTGGCATGATGGCCGATGAGTGGGAATTCCGTATATGGATAGCGATTCTCTATCGGCCTACCACTCCGGCTGCGCTTTGGAGGAAGTTGACTCTCAGACTGTAAAAGAAATAAGAGTTAGTAGCGTAAAAAGGAAAACAACATTGAAATCGGCTGAGGGAAGAATGGTACCGCTGCATTCGGGTCAATGTTGTTAGGATCTAGAATGTTGCAGTATATCGCGGGAGACGCACAAAAGAGATGCAGTTTCCATTCTGCCTACCATAGCTTGAACTGTTGAATAGCAAAAGGTGCCACTATCCAATTGGTTAGGTCGATGGTGCTGGAGTCAGGTACTCGGTCGCACAACCGACTATAATCAAGGCCTTTGGTGAGCTCATCTCGAAATTTTGCACGACTGGCGAAGAAGACGTAAATCGGCAGCTGACCTAGGCCGAACTGCCGTGCCGCAATGGATGGATTGTAAAACTCGTAAGTAGGGGCATCCTTCCCCGAGAAAAAGTTTGCCGGTAAGATCCCTAGCTTGATCAAGATGTCAAAGGTGTTGGACGTCGAGTCATAACAGAAGGGGAGCTCGAAAAGTGGTTCTGATCTTTCGTATGGGTACCAGTTGGTGGTTTCTTCACTAAAGCTGTTGTAAAAGCATCTGAAGTATTCGGCTACTGTGGTGGTGGTGAGCTGGCAACCAGAGAAGACTGACGTCGCTTCGCCAAAGGAGGTGCATCGGCGCCGTACGGTGGGGTTTTCTTCTGACTCAATATTGGGGAATGTCATGTGCTCCACCCATTGCTGTGAGATCTTGCTCATGTACAAATTGAGCCAGAGATTGCTGTGAGATCTTGCTCATGTACAATATTGGGGCCACCTGGATTTCCAATCGGCTCTCCCTTTGATAGTTTGACGCCGATTTGGTGCAACATATGATAGGCCGATCCTAGTAGATGCTTCCCAAGGAGGATACCGGCTCCTCTTGATAGTGCTTCGGCTAGAGCTTGTGTATTGGAAGAAGGGCCGGCTGCTCTGCCGCAGAAAAGGTATTTCTCCAGCCACATCATCAAGAAGGCCGCATATTCTCTCTCTGAAACTATCCCGGTCTTCATATTGTTTTTGATGAACCCCTTCCACCCGCCAATTCCTTTTGTCTCCAGCCGATGGGTCAGCTTGACCAGATAATGGAAGGGGGTATCAGGGGAAGAAATGTCGAGGCCGGTCAACATCACAACATCGGCTAGAGTGGGGGTCATGGGCCCATGTCCGAAAAGGAACGCGTTGAGAGCGTCGGACCAGAAGTAGGAGGCTGCTATCACCAAGGGTTCATTTCTCTCCATCTGAGATAGAGAGAGTTGATGCACTGGCCGATTTTTCGCTCATCCCATTGAACTCTCTTAGAGTTGGCTATTCTTTGATACCACTCTTTCCAACCGGGAGTTTCATTCGGCCAAGATCTAAAGGTGCCTGACCAATGATCCAAGTCCATAGTCGACTGCTTAAACGGAATCCTATGGGTTTCCAAGTTGATTAGGTCGATTGGGTCTGGGTTTGCCATAGGGTCTAAACAGATGAGACCGGGAGCTTTAGAAAGACGGATGGTTATTTGGTGTCTAACTGCCTAAACAAGGAAAAAAAAGGGAAGAACTAAGAATGGATCTAAAAGATACATGGATGGTAAAAGTAAAAAGAAAAGTTCCGGATGAGTACCTCTAGAATGAAGGTCATCGTTGCCGACGGGACTGCTGGTGGAGCTGCCGCTACTGATGAAAACGCCGGAGGAGCCTCTATCGCCGATGAAGCTGCTGCCACCGCTGCTGGAGCTACCGGCGGGACCTCCATTGCTGGTGGAGTTCGTGATGGTGTCGCCATTGGGGAGATGAAGCAGAATGCAGATGGGAGGGGGATCACCAGAGATGCGATTGGAAGCCAAAAGGGTGCCGGAAGAAGATGGAAACTAGTGTGCCGGGAAGGAAGTTACTGGTTTGTAAATAAGAAGTACAAGGCATGCCAGTATTTAAAGATGGTCCGAGAGGGGTAAAGGCGGGATTTTTACCGTGCCGTCTTCATGAATTTCGGGGGGAGTGGTTGTCTCAGGCGCCTGTTTTGAAAAGATTGCAATCATCAGGTAGGAGACCGCGAAACGGAAGGAGATTCTTGACGTGTTTGTTTCGGAGGAGAAGTTAAAAAGAATTTCGAAGTAAAAGTTATGTTTTACTCTGAAACTAGGGGGCATGTGTTGACGCCAGATTTTGACACGTATGGAATCGGTGTCAAGGGAGGAAAGGGCTGGCCAATGCGGCAGATTAAAAGGTCACGATTGGGAATCGGCCGATTGGCGCTACAGTTGGGGATTGGCCGATTGGTGCTTCAATGTTTTGGCGAACGGAGTTGGTGGAGATCGGCCGATTGGAAGGCTGGAGCGATTGGGCCAATATGGGCTTAAAGTTGGTCAGAGGAAGAAGATAAAGAAGGATTGGCCCATGGGAGTACAATAACCAACTCCGATACGAGTTGTGTTTGTAAATATTCATTTTCGTTTAAAATTAGAGATAGATACTAGTCGGTTAGGAAATTGGTTGTAACAGGCTACAAATAGCCATCTTTAGAGATTTGTAAACACATCAATCAATACAAACAAATCTACTTTTTTCATCGCACTTTACTTTCAAGTCGGCGACTTCGCCAATACTTTTCTTCTTTCACGAGTTCATACGGATTGGCAGGGCTGCATCAACACGATCTTCGGCTGATTCTGTAAGTTCTGTTTATTGAGTAACATCTAAGCTTTAACTTCAGGCGCATCGCTGTTGTTTCGTTTAGATTTATTCACCAGTTATCGATATTTACTAGAATTGTAGGTTTTATCTATCGTTCTAGTTTTATCACCAGTTATCCAGCTTGAGATTTGAGCTATCGGCTTTGTTACTGTTATTTCTTAATTCATCATCATCGCATAGCCGATTAGATCTATTTCAAGTGTTGTCTTTGTAGCTTTGTCTAGTTTACTCTAGTAGTTTTCTTCACAATTGCTACACGATCATCGACTGTATCATAGCCAATTATCTTTTTATAGCAAATCGGCCGATTCGCTGATACGCTTTCTTGAGATCGGAACCTTAGCCGATCGGAACCCCTGGAATTTGACACATTTTCTTCCTTGCCAATCAACAAGTTAGATTGGTTGGCACGCCGCGCGAACCGCACCAGGACGATCACCCGAACAGGAGCTAAGGAGAGTCTCCCGGGTCGTGTGTCTGATGCTGAGGGTCAATCGGCTGACTTTTAGCGCCAACAGAGTCACAGATTTTGCTACATCATACTTGGTGAACATTTAATAAGTTGAACCTTCAGTTAGAATAATTTTTGGAGTTTTATCGCTCAGTTGTTTTCTATTCCTCTTTTTTTATATAAACCAACGACATGAGCCATCCCAATTTTTATTTGATTTTTCTTGGAAGACTAGAACCAAATATCCCCATCCTATTAGACTTTTCATCTTGATCATGGTGTTTAGCCTAACTTATTTTCATGATAAACACACGAGTAGAGCCCACTGTTGGCTAGGCACCTCTAGGCCCACTAGAAGACTTGTATCAACCCACTCAAGGGAACACACCCGAAACCTACTTGGACGTGAAGACTACTCTGCAGGGCGCGTAGGCTTCATGGACTCCCCGAAGGCTAGTCGGGTCAAAAGGAAACTACTCTACCGAGTTAGAGTAGGACTCTGTAACGTACTCGACTAGAACTCATACACAATCCGCCCTGTAACCCTACTCCCCCAACTATATAAGGGCGGGCAGGGACCCCCTGTAAACCACAAAGTACAACTTGACACAAGTTCTATACGATCAACACATAGGACGTAGGGTATTATGTGATCTAGCAGCCCGAACCTGTCTAAATTGTGTTGCTTGCGTCACTATCGACTCCTTGATTCTCGATGACACCCACCGCACAAAAGACCACCTTGGGTACTCCCTAGGTGGGTTGCTAGTCTAAAACATCGACAGCTGGCGTGCTAGGTAGGGGCAGTCGTCGAGTTTCTTTGCGTGAGATCGATGGCACCAGTCATCATCAAGCCTGCTTTGGCCTTTGAAACAGGCGCAACCTTCATCTTCGGTTCCTATCTTTGCATCGCTGACGATGCTAGATCCTTTCAACTCTACATCATCGGCAACTAGGGTAAGAAGCATCTCGACAAAGACTTTTTTCATCAAAAAGCAGAGAATCTTGTCGAGAAAATCCAAAATTTCAACATCAACAACACTGAGTTTGACTACGGCTCAGACTCGACTTCGACTCGGACTAGCCCACACAGGATGACGACCATGTCATCCCGCAAGTCAATTTCAACTCAAAGTCGATTCCTGCACGGACTCCGCAACGCAACTGGGGTCCACTAGAATTCCTTACTCAAGTCCAATCCGAACTAGAGATAGCTAAGGACCGCGACTACGATTCGAACTCTGTCCAAGAGATCCCTTTGTCAAGCCCATCTCAAGACTTGGTAATTACTTCAACTCCACAAGGCAGAAACATTTATTGGCCTAGGATAAAGCCATCATTCCTACCCCAAGATTACGACTCACACCTTGTCGCTCACATAGACAACCTCCCGTATCACGAAGGCATCCCGCTTACCTCAACCCGCGAAGAAGGAAGCACTACAGAGATTGCAACATCAAGCTCTGGAAGTTACTACCCGGAGAGAGAAATCTTCACTATCATGTCACCAAACAACAATGCGGGTACCAGCCACCAAAAAACTCCTCGACAGGTCACACAACTCGATGATGTTTCACAAGACAAATCATCAGCTAACGTCCCGCAAGATGAAACCTCTGAATAGAGAAATCAAAGAAGGTCATGCAATGCTACCCGAGCAGATCATTGCCGACTACTAGCCACAAACATTCCTATCGTGAACCTCGAAAGAGCATTCAACGTAGGGCAAGCTCGAGAGCACAACACTCCACTCGCAGCAATTGCCTCGATCAATCTCATATCAACTCTCATACCTCACGATAGAGATAACAAGTTAACAGCACAACTTGCAGAAAGGGGCAATGAGTTAATAGCACAACTCGCAGAACAAGCTTACAAACTACTCGACAAAGAATCGCCAATCCCATCTATCCCTCGCAACTCGACCCACCAAGATGGTAACAAAGACGTCGCAGTCTACGGTGGCAATCGCAAGGCTCCAAGAAATAGTAATGAAGTAGTCAACCAGCCAAGGCAACATAGCCAAAGGCAAAATAGAGATGAACGCGAGGCTCCAAGGCGAAACAGAGACGTAGGGGAGGCTAGCTGCACCAATTCTGCAAAGAGCCCTCGCCACCGCAGAACAGATCGCAAAGCCTCAATTTTCAGCGACCTAAGAGAAGTAATCAATAACAACCATCACCGCGAACGCGAACATGAAGTTGATGACTATAACCATTTCCCCGCCTTCACCACACGTGAATGAAGACTAAACTACCCGAAAAGTTCAAGCCAATGGGGATCACTAAGTATGATGGCAAGCAAGATCCAGTCTAATGGCTACGATGCTACTCGCTAGCAGTGCAAGCAGCTGGGGGTAATGACGACACAAAGGTCATTCACTTCCCCATATGTATGGAACTCGCGCCATTAACATGGCTCGAGTCACTCAAACCAAAATCGATTGATTCCTAGGAAGACTTGACAAAGGCTTTCACTAACAATTACGCGGGCTCCATGTCTTGCCCAAGCAACAAAATTGATCTGAGCCAAGTCAAACAGAAAGAAAGTGAGACACTCCGCGACTATCTATGCCATTTCTTTGAAAAGAAGGCTACAATAGTTGACATTTCAGAAGCAAATGTCATCGAGTGCTTTCAAAATGGCCTCTATGATCGTCGAACATACCAAGACTTTGGCAGAGGTTGTCCAGCCACCGTCAAAGATCTCAAAATCATGGTGCAACAATGGGTAGATGAAGAAGACAAAGAGCGTGAGAGATTCGGCTCCCATCGCAACTGCGGTCGCGACAACAATTATGAACACGACAGAAACCGCAACAATGATACTCGAAACAACTACTCGGGTAATCAGAACCGCAAGCGCAAACCCGACAACACTGTCGCAGCTATGACCAACTCAGGCAAGAAAGGGTCACACAAATGCAATGGCGTGCCCTCCTTCACCAAGCTACTCAAGAAACAATGCCCATGGCACCCAAACAGCAAACACTGGACGATCGATTGCTACAGCATGCGTCGAGTAATGCAAGAATTACCCGCACCACCCCCTCCCAAAGACATTAGTCAGAAGAAGGACAAGGGTAAAGGCAAGGTCAATAAAGATGACGAAGGTGAAGGTGAGTTCCAAACTGCCTCCAAGACGGTCAACATCATTTTTTGTGGAATCCCGGGTACCGCATCCAAGCGGTCCAATAAGCTAGTACTTATAGAGATTATGGCCATCGAGCTAGTAGCTCCTACACCGCTCAAATGGTCTGAGGTACCCATAACTTTCAGCAGAAAGGACCAATGGACAAGCTTCTCAGAACTAGGTCGATTCCCTCTAGTACTTGACCCTGTTGTTGTCAGCTCAAGACTTACCAAAGTACTCATCGATGGCGGAAGCAGACTCAACGTCATTTTCACGAAGACACTATGGAAAATGTGCCTCGACATCACAGACATGCTTACTCCAATGGACTCACCATTTTACGGAATTGTCCCAGGAAATGCTGCCATACCTTTAGGACATGTTGTCCTACCAGTCACTTTCGGCACCAAGGAATATTATCGAACCGAGTACATTAGGTTTGAGGTTGCTGACTTCGAAACTTTTTACCACACCATACTCGAAAGACCAACCCTGGCCAAGTTTATAGCCATAGCACACTACGTGTACCTGGTACTCAAGATGCCAGGACCTAAGGGTGAGTGAACACTACGTGGAGACTTAAGGCGATCGTACGAGTGCAACACGAAAGCTGTTGAGATTGCAGCGACTTCTCAAGCACCCAATCCCATGCAACAAGTCTTCACAGCTTCAAAGAAACTCAGCCCACAGAACTCAAGATCGACTAAGGTGAAACTAGCAAGCGAGAAGGATCTCAAATCCGTCGATCTCCAGACTAGTGACTCATCCAAGACAGCCTTGATTGGAATAGGGATAGACCCTAAATAGGAAAATGTGTTTGTCAGTTTTCTTCCGGCTAACCATGACATCTTTGCTTGGAAACCAGCTGACATGCCCGATGTGCCCAAGGAGCTGATTGAGCACTCATTAAACGTCGATCCCAAAGCCACCCCAAAAAGACAATGACTACGAAGGTTTGCCCAGGACAGGAGAGTTGCAATCAAAAAAGAGCTAGCGAAACTACTCACGACAGAGTTTATCAAAGAGGTTTTCCACCCTGATTGGCTAGCCAACCCTGTATCATTCGCAAGAAAAATAATGAGTGGAGGATGTGCGTTGACTACATAGAGCTGAACAAGCATTGCCCAAAGGACCCCTTTGGACTACCCAGGATCGACCAAGTAGTCGACTCCACAGCTGGGTGTGCTTTGCTCTACTTTCTCGACTGCTAGTCAGGCTATCACCAAATAGCCCTCAAAGAAGAAGATCAAGCCAAAAACAACTTTCATCACCCTGTTCGGAGCATTTTGTTACAAAAACAATATCTTTCGAGCTAAAAAATGCAGGTGCAACCTATCAACGTGCCATCCAGATGTGTTTCGAAAAGCAACTACACCACAACATAGAAGCTTATCTAGACGACGTAGCAACAAGAAATCCGGACGATCTAGTCGCAAACTTAGAAGAAACATTTGCAAGCCTACGAGCGTTCCGGTGGAAACTCAATCCTACAAAATGCATTTTTGGTGTACCCTCAGAAAAACTACTCAGATTCATCATTAGTCACCATGGCATTGAGGCCAACTCGGAGAAAATCTCTAGCACCAAAAATATGCAAGCTCCAACTGGCATCAAGGATGTGCAGAAGCTTACAGGCTGCATGGCAGCCCTTAATCGATTCATCTCAAGACATGGAGAACGGGGATTACCCTGCTTCAAGCTACTCAAATGGCAAGACAAGTTTCAATGGACAAAGAAGGTAGACAAAGCCTTGACGCAGCTCAAGGACTTCTTGTCAAAACCACCAATTCTCACAGCTCCATCTTCAAACGAGGACTTACTCCTATACATACCTACTACTACTCATGTTGTCAGCATAGCAGTAGTAGTCGAAAGGTCTGAGTCAGGCCAGGTTTAGAAAGTCCAGAGACATGTCTACTTCGTCAGTGAAGTACTCTTAGACTCCAAAACTCAATACCCACTAGTCTATGCAATCCTGCTTATCTCACAGAAGCTGCGACACTACTTTTCAAGAACATAGCATATCCTTCATCACCGACTTCCCGCTCGATGAAATCCTTCATAATAGGGATGCAACGGGTAGAATCTCTAAGTGGGCGGTAGAACTCGGAGCTCTATATCTAGACTTCAAACCCAGAACAACTATCAAATCCCAGGCTCTGGTTGACTTCATGGCAGAATGGAGGGAAAACTAAGTACCAACACTAGTTGAAAGGCTAGAACATTGGGTTATGTACTTCAACGGTTCCCTCAAGCTTGAAGGCGCCGGCGCAGGAGTACTCTTGATTTCTCCAAAAGGTGAACAACTCAAATACATTCTCTAGATCTTTTGGAAAGTCTCAGCAATTAAGCCGAGTACGAAGCACTTCTACATGGTCTTTGTCTCGCAATATCACTCGGAGTCAAACGACTACTGGTATATAGTGACTCGCTAGTCGTTATTAACCAAGTCAATGATGAGTGGGATCGCAACAAGGAAAACATGGATGCCTACTGCAAGTCTGCAAGCAAGAGAACAAGTTCTCAGGTTTGGAGTTTCACCATGTTGTTCGCAACAACAATGTAGCAGCTGATGTGTTATCAAAAATGGGCTCAACTCGTGCAGAAGTTGCAGCAGGCATTTTTGTACACGAGCTTCGCAAGCCCTCCATACCAGAACAAGTTACTCCAACAACTACCAATACCAAACCTCCAGAACCCAACCGAGAGATCATGATGATCGAATTTGACTGGAGATCACCGTTCATCGACTACATCAAAGAACAAAAGCTACCATCTGACAAGAACCAAGCTGAACAAGTCTCACGACGAGGGAACAGCTATGTTCTAGTCGGAGACAAGCTCTACAGAAGGAGCGCATCTTCAGGAATACTCATGAAATGTATCACTCGAGAAGAAGGTCAAGAAATCTTGGAAGAAATACACAAAGGAATATGTGGGAATCATGCCTCCTCATGAACAATCGTAGGCAAAGCTTTCAGAGCAGGCTTCTACTGGCCCATGGCACTGGCTGACGCAAAATAGCTAATCCGCAAATGCCAAGGCTTCCAATTCTTCGTCAAGCAACATGGCCCTTTGCATGCTGGGGCTTGACATGATTGGTCCACTCCAAACTGCGTCAGGAGGGTTCAATCGTGTACTCGTAGCCATCGACAAGTTCACCAAGTGAATTGAAGTCAAACCCATCACTTACCCAAGGCAGGTGGAGTCCTCGACTTCCTGGATGTGATCGTACATCAGTATGGCTTCCCCAACAGGATCATCACTGATTTGGGATCCAACTTGAACAATCACGACTTCTGGGAATACTGCGAGAACAGCAAAATTGGCGTACAATACGTCTCCATCGCTCACCCAAGGGCCAACAACCAAGTCGAGCGTGCCAACGGCATGTTACTCGAATCTCTCAAGAAAAGGTTACATGACATCATCAACACGAAAGGAGGCAAATGGCTCAAAGAACTACCCAATGTTCTTTGGGGACTACGCACTCAACCATGCAAGCCTACTGGGCACTCTCCCTACTTCCTCGTATATGGGTTAGAGGCCAACCTCCCTGTAGACATCATGTGGCAATCTCCCGCAGTTGAGCAGTATGACGAAGGAGTATCAAAAGAAACAAGACGTCTAGACCTAGATAGTCTGGAAGAAACAAGATGTGCAGCACTGGTTCAGTCAGCCAGATATCTTGATGGGCTACGACGCTATCACGACTGTAATGTCAAAGAACGTTCCTCAACGTGGGTGACATAGTCCTCAAACGCATTCAAGACACATCGAGGCTGCACAAACTCAACTTGCCATGGGAAGGTCCCTACGTCATATCCAAGGTCCAAGGGCCAGGATCTTACCAGCTACAGGAACTCTCAGGAGAAGAAATACCAAACTCTTGGAATATAGAGGATCTGTGTCGCTATTACCCATAGCAGACTACAGGACATGTACTTGGGTCTTCACCCACAGTTTATTGAACAACAAAGTTCTTTGACAAACACTATCTTTGCCTCCGCTCGGCTATTCACAGCCACTTGAGCTCTTCAGCTCTGCAAGCCCAAGCGCCCCGCTCTTAACTTGATTCCATCAGGTCTCTTTGAGTTATCACAACTCGTAGGCTATTCACAGCCAATGAGATCTTCAGCTCTGTGAGCCCAAGCGCTCCGCTCTTTACTTGATTCCATCAAGTCTCTTCGAGTTATCACAACTCATCAGCTCTTCACAGCCACTCGAGCTCTTCAGCTTTAGCGCTTCGCCCTCGACTTGTTTTCTTCAAGTCTCTTCGAGTTATCACAACTCGTTGGCTATTCATAGCCACTCAAGACTTTTAGCTCCGCGAGTTTCAACACTCTCACCAACTCGTCTCTACAAGACTAAGATGCTTTACCAAGCCACGACTCGTCATTGCACTTACTAAGCTACGACGCTTATAACAAGCATCGACTATAGTGCTAGTCACTTGTTCTTCAAAGGCACAAGATTGTCATCCAAGGAGCACTCAAACTCACTTCATACTTAGCTCCACAGAGTTACATTTGACTACCCGATGAAGTCAGGGTATACAAAGTACAACACAATTGCACAATGACTGCAAGCAGCTACTGGCAGTTAGAACAGAAGTCCCAGGCTTTTACTACATCACAAGGATACACAAGCCCGGAGACTGCTTGACTACCAAGGTGCAAGCAGTGTCAAGAGGCAAGGCCTGCACATGAGGAAGCTGCAAAATACGCAGCCGTACCCTGGTTCTTCCCCCTAACAAACCAGAAACCAGATACTCCACCACCGCTCCCTCAACGGCAACAGGATGAATACCCGATGCAGGATCAGGAAGAAAAGCACCAAGAAGACAAAGTGCACTCCCCAAGCTGCTCCCTGGATAGCTTCAGTGCACAGATTCTTACCGTATGCCACACATCCACCTCTAATCAGGGAGCCAGATAAAGGCCGCAAAGCTCATCATCCTTCACCTGCGAATTCCAGTGTGGATTGAGCTGGATTGCAAGTTGCAAGATGAGGCACGTGGCAAACCCTCCTACAAGGATTCTTCTAGCATCCGAGCTATCCCTACGAGTGCAAGAGTCTGTGGAGGGAAGGTGGATCTAATCTACAAGGAATCTTTTAGCACTAGGGTGCTCATTAAAAGCTCTTTGCTATCAAACAACAGCAACCTGAAGCAAGCCATCGCTATACTGAAGGGCATGATCCTGGTCGAGTACCCAGGGGCTCATTTATAGCCGAAGGGCTACAACTGCCAACTACTCGCAGTTACTGCTCGCTCCTGACAAATAGCCTGAAATGCGGACAAGGGTCAGACAGACGCCTTGACTCCACACATGTGACAGCACTGAAGCACAACGGACAAAAATGAACAGTTCACTCATGCATCCTCTCAAGTACAAAGCAATAATAGTCAAGTATCCTCAACAACAACTCCAATAATTAGAGACCACACCGGATACTACGACTACTCGGTTACTCGGATTTGTATTCTCGACTACAAGGTCAATCAACAAAGATCATCAATCATAATCAGAATTCAAATTTCTCAATAGAGCAAGATTTACAAGACAATTGTTCGAGTACACCCACAAGTATTCAACAAAAAATACAACTCGAGTTCAAATGACTGCCGCGATAGGCTCAGCCTCCTCAAGATACTGCGCATAGGCATCCTCTGTGCAATTTCAGGCAATTCCATCGCCAGCCGCCGACAACTTTGCCCTCGGGTAATACGACTTGACCACTGCAAGGACTTACTTGCAGATAATCTTACACAATCCAACAAATCTACCCGGGGCAGCTCTTAGTCTCTCGATTAGCGAGCGAGGCTCAGCATCATCTTTGAGTGGAGCAATAGTGTTGACTACGTCCTAAGCAACACTAGTCAGCTCTTGGAGATCACCTTCTAGCCTCTCCATAGTTCTAGCATGGCCTCTGCATGATGCCACAGCTAGTGCCAGCATCACTCCATTCCGATTCTTTCTATCCCTCTCACGCTCATAGGCCGCCTGAGTTTGAGCCAATGCTGTCCTAAGATGGGCAGCCTCATCGGCTACCCGGTCATGAGCATTTCTCCAATCAAGCAGTTGGCTACTCGCAGCGGCCTCCTTGCTTTTGAGCTCTGCGCCAAACACCACACAGATCAGAATCTATGACTACGATCAAACATACTAAAAAACTATGAGTACTCACCCTGATATCTCTGATTCAGAGATCTATAGCGACTCTCCAATCGCTCCTGGAGGACTTCATGATCATTCCTCTCAATTGCGAAAGACTTTGCAGCCTCCTCGTGAAGTTTAAAGGAATCTGTAAGGCGGCAACACTCTTGCTCCAGTTGCGCTACCCGCTGTGCGGCTTCACTGCGCTCCTGAATAGCCCGAGTATTTCTCTGGGCCTTATCATATAGATCCTACAACAACACAACACAAGCATCAAGACTTGTCAAAATACAATTAGTCAAAGAAAATGGGTCACCTGAAAGCTCTATATAGCTCTCTTGATCTCCGACTCTGGTGGCAGCTCGAGTACCGAACCCCCAGTGCTCTTGGTGACTTGAGGCTCCGGATCTTTACCCACAGCAACCCCTGATAAGAAAAAATCATGGTTAATTACTGGATATAAAGGAATTCCCCTTCAAAAGCATCCATACTACTCTAGTAACATACCTGTTGCACCGACTTCACCTACTTTTGTCGCAACAACCAATGCCAAGGCATCAGCACCAGTTGCGCTCACAGTCAACGCAACTTCAGCCGTCGTAGGAAGCACACCTCCAGAACTCTTGGGGACTGTTGGGCCCTCCACCGAGCAGATGACCTTCTGCAGCATGGATATAGTAGCACCTAAAAGACTCGCGTCTTCGATATCAGGTGCATCCTCCATAGTCAAGTCGACTATGGGCCCAGAGAGGGTAGTCGACGGACCGGCCTCCGCCCCCATCTCGACAGGAATAATGTCTTCAGCATCCCTGGATTGATCAAGACACGAGATTATCATCTATCTACAGAGTACAAAATCATCAAAAGCAAAGATTACGCAAACCCTTACCGGGCTGATCGCGGTGGCAGACGAACACGCCTCTTCTCAGCTACCACCGATTGGATACTCGGCACCATAGGGGCCATGAGAGGAAGGTCCTCCAATCTTTTGGCAAGTCCTAAAAGATCCTCCACTCTTTCGGCAAGTCTTGAAAGAACCAAGGTTGAGACTACGTACGCACGACTACCAGAACAGATCGCGTACTCACCACCGGTAATATCCTTAGGCAACAAGGCATTAGTAGCCACTACTGGTGTCTTCACAGCATCTGCCAGCTCAGAAGCCGTGGCCTCATCACCTAATGGCTTAGCAGCCTGCTCGGGGGCTACCAACTCGAGGGCTACCTGCTCAGGAATTGCTTACCCCGAGTTTAACGGCGCCTCCTCCATGGGCGGCTCTTCAACAGCTGCGACACTTGCAGCTGTGTCTCTGGCAATCATGACTACTTCAGCAGAAGTAGCCTCATCATCGCCAAAGGTCAAGTTGGTGGCTTTTTCAACACACAGACTAATATCATTAGTATTCTGCGAGTAATACGACTAAGTCAACAAGAAACTCAAAAGTACTCAAACAAATGCAACGGGCGACTACGCACCTTGGTACCTTGCAACCCCTCGGGGTCAAACCTGAAGAAGTCGCAGTATGCAGAGTAGTGGGTTTCTTCCGCACTACTCAACGTCTCTTAGCTGGAGGAGCAGAAGGCGCGCATCTTCAGTATTACCCTTAGCTACCTCCTTACCCTCGGAAGGTGTGGGCAAGAAAGCAAGCAAGACACGGGACTACAAACCACAAGACAACATTGTTACTCAGACAATACCACTTGTCAACAAAATCAACCGACTACATTTTCAACTACAGAAAATGGGCAAAGAGAAGCAAAAATACCTCTGTTGGTCCATACCAACCGTCGAACTGCCAAATGACTCCCAGGAGTACTAGCGCTCCTTGATAGTTCTTGAATAACTTACCCAACAATGCCTCCACATCGTCATCGGATATGTCTTCAGAGGACATACGCGATGGGTCATCAAAACCCATATACTCGAAGCCCGAATGAGCACGTTGCTGCAGGGGCTGAACTCTGCGCTTGAGGAAAATGGCAGCCACATTGATCCCAGTTAACCCCAAAGATCTTAACTCGGTAATCTGCGCCAACAAATTGGTGACCTCAGGGGTATCCTCAAGCTCAGTCACCCAGTTGTCCGCATGTTTTGGAGCATGGCCGGTGACTACTGGCAAGATAGGATCATGGTTGCCAATATAAAACCACCTCTTCTTCCAGTCGCCGTGGGAATCAGGCAGATCATACTCAAGATATGCACTCGCATTCCTCAACTAAAACCCGGCTCCTCCAAAGATTTCTGTCCTAGTCACGCTGGGTTGTGGTTTACGCCGAAACAATTTCCTAAACAAGTCGAGACTAGGCAAAACACCCAAACACTTCACACAAGTGGACAAAGATAGCCATATGTAGCACACCATTCGGATTCAAATGGACTAGCTGAAGAATATAGTACTCAAGTATACCTTTGAAAAAGTCAGAGGTAGGCACCGCCAGGCCTCTTTCAACAAAGTGAGCCAGCATCACCATCTCCTTGGGGTGTTCTTCGAATTGCCATGCATTCCCATCTCCACTCAAGCTCTAGCCTTGGTTGGAGTTCCTTTATCACAAAATGCTGCTAGGTGACCCCAGGTGGCGGTGGCGCAGTCTGGTTCGTCGAGCCACACTTAGGCATCGGCAACTCGGGCTCCTTGCCCTTCTTGGATCTAGATCTCAACTTGCTGGTGGTCGTGGCCTCTCCTTGGATCTTCTCAGGTTTCTTGCCCATCTTCTTGGTACGCATCAACTGATCTTGAGGTAAAAAGAGGATAAAGAAGGACGCAACGATTTCTCTTGGGCAAGGGCAATAATGGCAGCAGCGGCGCAAGCAGGAGCAGCGGCGCTAGGGTTGCAAAAAGGGCACAAATTGCAGATCTGCTGAAACGGGCGTGCCAATAATTAGTGCAAGGCCCCCTATTATATCAGCAACATCTCTAGATTCCACCCATAAATCAAGCAACGTTCAGATACGACTCAGATTTACCACCATAATTTCCAACAGCTACTCTGACCAAGAAATTGATCCCTTCACCAACTACAACTAGTCGTCCAAGTGCTCGGGGGCTGCGTATACCGTACCCGCTGGATAAAGTTTTCTTTTTCTAAAGACTAAGATAAGTTGAAGTGAAATTACAAGTTTGGCCCTCATCCTGATTCTTGGATTCAACCTAAGGCTCAGAGGCTACTCCATATGGAGTGCGATTGTCATCGCACTATCATATAAAAAAGTTTCAAGACAAAAGACTACTTGAAGCAAACATCGGGGACTACTAAGAGTACCTTCCAGTCAAGCGAAAACTCCGGTACTCGAAGGTTGGCCGCAATGAGAAGTACTCAAAGAGCACAAGGAGGAACTCGGGTGACATGTCGGTGTTTTAGACCGGCAACCCGCCTAGGGGTACCCTAGGTGGTCTTTTGTGCGGTAAGGGTCGTCGAGAATCAAGGAATCAATGGTGACGCAAGGAACATGATTTAGATAGGTTCGGGCCGCTAGATCGCGTAATATCCTACATCCTGTGTGTTGGTTTGTATTGATCTTGGGGATTGATGAATTGGAGTTGTTGTTGTGTGTCCTGGCTTGGGTGTTGAGGTATGAACTTGAGGTCTGACCTGCCGAGCTAGGTACCCCTGCCCTCCTTTATATACTCTAGGGGGCAGAGTACTAGTCGGATTACAAGGAGGAGTCCTAGTAGGAGTACTCAGGACTAGTCCTAGTCGGATTACAGGGGAATCCTAGTAGGAGTCTGACTTCTTCCTTCCTTGCGGGTACTGGGGATGTATCCCCGACAAGCCCCCGAGCGCTTCATAGTCGAATGCAGCAGTCTTCGAGTAGTCTTGAGATATTCGCCTAGTAGTCTTGGTGCTCTTCGAGTACTTTGTCAGGCTGAATCTTTCAATGCTTCTCAAAGCTGCCATGAGGCTATGGTGTGCTCAAAGTCTTGATCAACATGATTTTGTAGTCTTCGTGTATGGAGGGCGGCGAAAGTCGCACTCCATATCAAGTAGCTCCCGAGCCTTAGGTTGAATCGTAGAATCAGGGTGAGGGTCAAAATCTTGAATCTTCCTCTTTTGACTTGAAAAAATCGATTGTTGGGTGTAGCTTATCAGCCCCCGAGCCTTAGATTGATTGAATAATCAACCCGAGGGTCTTGAGTCTTCACTCAGGTCATCATTCGAGTAGTCTTACGGCGTCCAGCCCCCGTGCTTATGCGCCAGGTAAGTCGTTGGAGCCACGTTGAGTGGTTTTGCGGCGTCCAGCCCTCGAGCCTGGGAGCTAGCTGAGCCACTGGAGATATTCCGAGTACTGATTGGTGCTTAGCCCCCAAGTTCGGGAACTAGCCTGTGCCGTTGGAGGCATGCTTAGCGTCGCTAAAGCTCGATCTGAAAGAAAAGATGCATACATTATGTAGCATTTTTGTAGGATTTTGAAACTGCTGAAATTTATTCAGTGATCAGTATGAAAGTTGTGTCATGCTCTTATTCCGGTCATACTCTTCCCGAGTAGTTAGCCTGTTACACTTAGGCTCTCAGTCTCTAGGTAGCCGTTGCCGCTGCGTGTGTGATATCGTCCTCATATACGTGTATGGGCTTAGGCGTGACAGATGCGCCTGAGGCTTTCACGAGTTAAGGCGTGTTCTGCTCGAGAAGAGTAGTGACCTTAAGAGAAGACAAAAGTGAGAGTAGTCGCTGCTGCGACAAGAAAGAGACTGCACGATTGCGAGTCAAGCTCTTGTTTTAGTCATACTCTTCCCGAGTAGTTAGCCTATTACGCTTAGGCTCTCAGTCTCTGGGTAGCCGTTGCCACTGCATGTGTGAGATCGGTCTCGTATACGCGTATGGGCTTAGGCATGACAGATGCGCCTGAGGCTTTCACGAGTTAAGGCATGTATTACTCGAGAAGAGTAGTGACCTCAAGAGAAAACAAGGAAAATTCGCTGTTGCGATAAAAAGGGAGCGCGGTAGCGTGAAAGAGTTTGCTGCCCTCCGGCGAATAGAGCGCGTGTTGCGCGCAAGAGTTTCCGTCGAGTAGAGCGCGTGTTGCGCGCAAACGGAGAATAAGCCGGAAAATAATTTAGAAAAGTGACTTAGCTTGATTTGTGGATGATTGTTGATGAAGCCGTCACAGTCGTTGATGAAGCTGTAATGGTTGTTGACGAATAGTCAGAGGCGATTCTGACTAGTTGTCGGTGATGCAAAGTTTGCCCCGACTAATTTTTTGTTGAGATGAGTTGAAGTAGTCCGCCCTCGACTAGCCTTGTAGTCGAGACGAGTAGTGGAAGTAGTCGTCAGTAAGCGTCACGATGTGGTCAGAGTAGTCGTCGGCGAGCCGCCCATAGTAGTTGGCGAGCGTCGCGACGTACTCGGAGAAGTCGTTGGCGAGCGTCATGACGAAGTAGTCGTCAGTGTCTTGCCGAGCGAAGTAGTCGAGGAGAGTAGTCGAAGCCCTTGCAGAGCTGCCCGTAGTAGTCGGCGGGCTCGCAACGTAGTTGAAGTCGTCGATGAGCTGCCCGTAGTTGATGGAGTCATCGGCAAGCCGACCGTGGTCGTTGGCGTGCCCACGACATAGTTGAAGAAATCATCGGCAAGCCGCCCGTAGTAGTCGGCGGGCTCGTGATGTAGTCGGGGTTTCGAGTTGTAGTCGAACTCAGAGTCGCTGTCAGACTTCGAGTCGGAGTTGGACCCAGAGTCGCCGTCGGACTCCAAGTTGTAGTCGGACCTGGAGTCGCCGTCGGAGTTCGAGTTCGAATCGCGGCAGAACCCTCGGTCGCCGTCGGAGTTGATGATCTGGTACTCAGAACTATTCCTCTCGACTACAAAGTACTCGGGGGCTTGTCTGCTAGGCACCCCTAGGCCTACCAGAAGACTTGTATCGACCCACTCAAGGGAGCACATCCGAAACCTACTCGGACATGAAGACTACTCTGCAGTGTTGGAGGTATGCCCTAGAGGCAATCGTAGAGATGATGATATCTGATTGTATCCATGATTTGTATATTGTGTTCATTGAATATCCATTAAAGGCTACTTGAATTGATCTGCAATTATGTGAATTGTATGTGGAACTCTTTACTTGTATGGTTATTCTAAAAGTTGTCCCTAGTCGGAGTTCATGTGTGGACACACATGAATATTAGACTAGTACATGTATTAGTTGATGACTATGTTTCACAAGTCATGGACATGGAGATGTCAAACTAATAATGTAGGCACATGTAGAGACATCTGCTAGGACTGACCCGACACGAGAAGTAGTTCTCTCTTTACACAATGTGTACGCTTTGTCCTTAGACCTGAGATTGTCGCATGTACTCAAGATGTGGATCGACTTACTTAGGGGCTATCAAACGCTACACCGTAATAGGGTAGTTAAAAGGTAGATTTTGGGTTTGTCAAGAAGCATGCTGTGAGGCATGGTCAATCAACATGGAATTTGCCCCTCTCTGATTAAGAGTGATATCTCTGGGCCCCTCAAGTGATCGGATCCGAAAATGCATGGCAATGCTACGTACGGTTAAGAGTTAACCTACAAAGGGATTCTGAATCACAGGATCGTGAAAGAGCAGTCGGCTTGGAGCTAGACAAAATATCATGAGGCAAAAGGAATAGCATGTACATGATATCGTGACAGTTCATCTGATATGATCTTTGTGTGCGTATAGGAGTTGGCACATCTTGCTAGAGGCTACTACCGACTATTGGGCCGAGTAGGAGTGCTCGGGCCATGTCTATACGTATCCGAACCTATAGGGTCACACACTTAAGGGGCTGGAAGCCCAATTTGGATGTGATCCAAATTGGATAAGGTTTAGAAGTACTAATGGGCCTCGGACCCAGGGGCCCGTCAGGAACCTCTATAAATAGAGGGGTAGAGGGGTGGGCCGCCCTAGGGTTTAATCCTTTTGGCCGAAACACATCTACCGCGCCTCCCACGCCCTCGTCCTGTTGCAACTCACGGACCTAGCAGTCTAGCTTGTGAGTCTTCCTCCCTGCACGTGTGGATAGCTTGGAGGTGTTGCACCTGCAGCAATTGGACGAGCCACGACGAGCCGCCGACAAGCCACGACGAGCCGCGGCACGAGGATGACCTTGCTGCACGTGGACGAGCTGCTGAGGAGCTGCTCGACATTGACGTGATGGACGTGGTAAATTTTTTTTATTTTACACTAGTGTAGCCTACCTCGTATCCCAACATGCAAGGCGCGTAGGTTTCATAGACGCCTCGAAGACTAGTCAGGTCAAAAGGAAACTACTATACTGAGTTAGAGTAGGACTCTGTAACATACTCGACTAGGACTCATCACAATCCGCCCTGTAACCCTGCTCCCCCGACTATATAAGGGCGGGCTGGGACCTCCTCCGAACAACAAAGTATGACTCGACACAAGTTCAATACGATCAACACACAGGACGTAGGGTATTACGCGATCTAGCGGCCCAAACCTATCTAAATCGTATTTCTTGTGTCACCATCGACTCCTTGATTCTCGATGACACCCACCGCACAAAAGACTACCTTAGGTACTCCCTACGCGGGTTGCTAGTCTAAAACACCGACACCAGCGTTGTTCTTACTTTGTAAATTTTTGACGCCTGCTAGGACTCGCGTGACCATAGGATCTTGGTTTGCTTAAACTTGAAAAACTCATCAATTTTTCTAGAATTAGAATTTTTTTGAGTCACATTTATTTATTTTATTCAAAATTCCTCTCTCACTTTTGGCCAAAATTAGAACCTAACCCATTACCCCATGGTTGGAATCGAAATTGCTGCATCTCAATTCATGAGAATGAATGATAGCGATGCAACCAAAATTAATGTAGTACGAAATCCTTTCGACTTACAAATGTTTTTGATGCTTCAAAACTCCTCTAAAATATATTTGAACTCATTGCTAGCTCTGAGTTGATTTTTAAATTTTTGAAAATTAGAGGAGGATTAAGCATCTAAACATGATTTGGAGGGTTTGTGAGGTTCATTCACATTAATGGCTTGATTTGTGATCACGGGAGTAATCATGGAGGAATTCTCACCTACTGCACATGCATAAAGAAACAAAGAGTGGCTATGACACATTGGTGCATGATTTTCAACAAAGTGACAACAGAAAGGAGTGGAGGAGATTGTTTTGGAGGTGCTCTTCATGTGAAGACCTGAAAATTCAGTTCTATAATGGACAAGCAATCATGTGAAGAAAGAAGACAAGCAAAGGAGGAGAGAAGGCACCAGGCCGATCGGCCTGAGCTCTTTTTAAGCCTCCCGGCGTCCCGCTTTGGTAGGTATCCCCCACTCTCACTTGTTCACCATATTTTTTGTCCAAAAAACTAAACACACCAGCACATAGGCTCTGAAAAATTCGAGAACCAAAACTCCATCAAAAATTCTAGCCACAAAAAATTTCAGCAAGCAACTCTTGCTAGTTCTTGCTCTTGTACAATTCCTCATCAGCAAGAAACCCCGGCGAAGTGTTTTCTTTGAAGTGTGTAGAGATGAACAGCATTGGAAGGCTTTTCAGAAGGTTGAAGAAGTCATGATCATCGGCCGAAGCTTCGTCTACGTGAAGTGCTTCGTGGCGGTACTCGGTCTTCAAGTCCCCGCGAGGCGGCGATGTTGACATGGAGGCGCCACGCAGCGACCGCATGCTGCTTGGCTGAATGAACAGGAGAAGCTCTTCCAGGTGGTTTGATGAATCGCATGGAATTCCTGAAGCTGGGCCACACCCTTCGAGGATAGCAACTCGCTCTCAGAGTGGCTACGCCGAGAAGAAGTCGATATACAAGTTCACCATAAAGAGCAAGGACGAAGAGGAAAGGCTAAATAATATTGAAGGAAGACTTGTTGTCAACCATGATTTTGACGACAATTTTCTTCAGATGATTGGTTTTCACAATGATATTTACAAGCTTCTAAGCAATATTGGTTGGATGCAGTTTGCTCTCAACGGTCCAGTTAGTGTGCAAAAAGATGTGGCCGTTGAAATGTTCATGACTATGAAGCAAGTCATGAGGTGGAACGAGGAAGAGACCGAGAAAATTCCATGTTTATCCTTTAGAATAAGAGATGAAGAGAAGGTCATAACATATGGTGGCGTCACTAATATTCTGGGTTTCAATCCATAGGCCCCAGAACTCGGTGAAGTAGAAGAAGAAGAGTTGAAAGAGTTTTGGAAGAAAATTTCCAAAGAATATAATCGGCAAAGGAAAAATATTTGCAATCCCATCCTGCAAATATTTCATTTTTGGATATGTCATCGTGTCTCTACGAGGATGAAAGAGACCAAAATTACTGACCCAGAGATGAACTGGCTTTATTGCGCAGTTGTGAAGAAGCAAATCATTGACCCCTCCTACATGATGATTAGAAGATGGCTCGCTGAAGCTACGTCTAGAACTAGAGTAGTTGGGTCAGGTTGCTATCTCACTATGATAGCAGCATGCTTAAAGCAAGATATTGAAAGGCTCCCTGCATGAGTTATAAAAGCTGGAAGCATTCACGCCAAGACCATGAAGAATGCACATTTAATCGACATCGATGAAGAAAATGGCTATACAGTTGGGGTCACCAATTTTAAACTATCCGACAGAAGACTTGGAATTTATCATGTGAGCAAAACTGATTGGCTAGAAGAGGGAGTATTATTCCCAGCAAAGAAAGGAAAAAGAGGGCAAAAAATGAAGAAGGATCATCCTCGCAAGCAGCTCCAGAAGTACCACCACCGCCACCCAGCTCAAGCTACTGACAGATGGAGTTTCAAAATGCACCAAGCTACGAGGGAGTTTCCGAAGGATGGCAGTAGGAGCAATGGCTAGTGGCGCCGACAAAAGCATGGCCACAAGGATCATTTGCACCACACTTTCATCAGCCGGCACAACCACCACCACCACTTCCTTATGTTTTTCATGGTTACATGCCACCTCCTTTTTAGGGACCCCATCATATGCTCCATTGTCTGCTCAGTTCAGCCACCTGCCATAGCCACAGAGAAGTGCGCGCACCATAGGAGTGTATATACAAAGAAACTTAGAAGATGCAGATACTATGAGGCAAGCTACCGAGAGGATCAAAGATGGAAGCATGAGTATCGCTTACCATTTTGGGACAATGGGAATCATTCCTCTGGACCAGTACCAAGGTGGTGCACAATAGCATTATGAGCAGGGATATCACGAGCACCAGTAGCAAGGAGAGCCACATTATGACCCGCTACGAGATGACCTGGATTAAAGACCGAAGGGATCAAATAAATATGCATATGTGTGGTTTGAGGTTTCCTTTCTTTTCTTTATTTATTTCAGCAAGTTTGTTGGGTGTGCGTAGCATTTCTATTTTATTTTCTTTTGTGTGTTTATTCCACCATGTCATACTTAAATAAAATATGCATCACATGAACCTAATGATATGTGATTAATTGTGATGGTTTAAATTCTTATCATGATGAAAGATTATGATTGTTGCCTCTTTGTTTAATTTTTGTACTTGGTTATTGCACCATTGAACTAATGCTCTCTCTAACAGGAACTGAAATTGACATAAACACCACCTTATCTTTTTGTGGAGGTTATGATAATTTGGACCCATGTATTTGTTTATTGCTCTCTCTTTTAAATGGATCAAAGGGTCTTTTATTTTTGGTTACAACTCATGTTGACCTTGTTAATAATACTTATTGCAATTGCTCTACCCATCCAAAGCTAAATATTTAGATCATGATGAGCTGTAGATTAAAAATTTATTTTTGGGTGAATCGATTCTAGATCTACTTCTGTGGTATGAGAATTAGGAGCTGGTCATTCCTATTTGTGTAACCTCTTATTGCTAGCCTTGTCATCCATGCATTGTGAATTTCTACAGTGGAAATCTCACAAACCTTGCTAAGCATCCAAACCTAAACCCAAATATATCATTTTGGGACTACCTCCTTGACCACAACCTGTTATTGAGTATGGAAAATATTTTGATGAAAATTCGGAAGATTATTCAGTGCCTTTTTCAAGAAAATCAAGACCTAGAGGCAACCACCAGTGCATAGAATAAGAAGTGAAGGAAACAGAGGCTAGAAGGGGCCAGGCTGATCGGCCAAGCCACCCTCAAGGCGATCGGCCTGGGGTGTTTCCCCCTCTGTTACCTCCGAAATTTGGCATGGACGTCCCTCTAGAGGAATTAAATATTTTTTTCTGGAAGATCGAAGATTTTGGTACTTACATCAGCAATTTGTCCTTCTTCCTTTTCATGCTCAAGATGAGCATCATCTAAGCATGGGGAGTCATCGTATTATCTCTGACTACTGCTGAGTAAGTAATATGTTGCAAAGAGTTCTGAGGAGCAAAAAGAAAAAAACATATATTGTGAAAAAGAAAGAAAAAAAATGAAAGAAGTGTTAAAAATAAAAGGAGAAATAAAAATACTCCTCAGTTCTTTGAGATTCATAAAGATCCCAAGTGCTCTCAAGATTAACGATTATTCCATAGTTATTTTTCCAACCATGTGCAATCCGATTACGAGAACTACATTTGTGTCTCGCGATCACTCTTTGCACTTACACATGTCCACTATCAAAATGTGTGTGTTCATTCTCTCCCTCTCCATGATCAATTATTTTTTGTGACATTTTTGACAAGTTTCAGTAAGATCCATCAGAAGTCTTTCCTGTTTTGATAATATTCTGATTATAATATTTTTTTAAGACTAAACTTCCCAAAGATCCAGATAAAGCCTTACACATATTTTATGCGTGATAATAGGTTGGAGAAGTTATAGCATAGGTTTGAGAGACTTGATGAGCTGAGAGAATATGAGCAATTGCAAGGAAGTTTAAATTGTTGATCTCGGTTCAGTTTCTTTTTGAAAAAGTTTTATTGAAAGTATTCTGAGGTTTGTTTAAAATTGAGAGCAAAAGAATAAATATATTGTGGGATGTGCTTAAGAAATATCTACCCTCAATATTAGAGAAGGTTGGTTGCAACTTGAATATTAATTGAAAAATCCTATGAGAGCATTATGTTTTCTTGTGTGTGATCAAGTGCAAGGTTTAAGCGTGGGGGGATTGTTGAGGCTCGTTATTGACACACTTTTACCCTTGTTTATCTTCAATAATGACATGAATTTAATACCTAAACTATTGATTACATCTAATAAACCGGTCATTTTTACATGTGCAACATATTTTGGAGGATGTTATGTTTTTGCAGGGAATTGGACCTAAAAGCGTATATTTGGCCCAAAGGAGCCCAAGCTGATCGCCTTGGGTCCTCTGGTACCCCCTGACGCCCATCTTTGGCAAACAATTCTCCAAGATGACTTAAGGGCTAATTTTGTGAAGATAGAGCAAGGATGACTTCGGAATCAAAGAGGAATCAAAGAAGATCAAGCGGAGATTTGGAAAGTTATTGAAGATCAATCTCATCCCGAAGCTACCGACGTGTTGGGCCCACATGCAAGTGAAAATAAGACACCTGAGCATCTAATAAGACTTGGAGACAAAGCAATTCGCAAGGGGCCAAAAGGAAGGCCCAAACCAATCGACATGGACCCTCCAAGGCCGATCAGCCTGGGGGTTTCCTTTGCCCCCTCGCCTTCCAATTTTTGCCACACGCTCTCTAGACTATAAATACCCCAAAAATCTACCGAGCCCCATATCCAAGATGACGTACTCGATGTGAAGCAGCAGAGAAGCAGAAGGAGCTTGAGAGATACATCTTTGGAGAGCCGAGGGCCGTGTAGTTGTTGGGGTTAGCGTAGGCGAACCTCTGCCGGCGTGATCACCCTGCAAGGTAGATCACACTAGAGTTCTAGAGCTAGGAGTCATCAAGATCAAGGTAGGATCTCGGTGGTGATCTTGTGATGTAGAATCATTCATGGTGAAGTAATAGATGTGTTCATGTTCTTAGTGATCTAGATGCCTCCTTTGATGGTGTTATGCTTTATCGGGTTTCCTTGCTTTTCAATCTATTAATCTATGATAGATTGCTTAGGATGTTCTTGTGGTCGTGGTGACTGGATTTGCATGTTTGATCTACTGATGAGTATAGCATGTAATTTTGATCGTGCCTTTAATCTATCTATGCTGATAGAGGGGATCGTGACGGGATCTTCCTTGTGTAAGATAAGTTATACATAGTTTAGGTTGCTCTAGATTGGTTACCTTTGCTCTATCTATTCTCTATCTATACACGCTTAGTAGATTAGATCTAAATCACCCATCAATACCAAGTTCATACTAATAATGCTAGTTAAAATAGATCTTGTGCTATAAGTTCCACGGATTGATAAACCTAGGGGAGTACTCTAAGGAAGAGCTACAACTGATCCATGTGCTTGCGGTTCACAACATGGCATGCTAACAGCCGTCAACAAGCTTTACTTCCTTTCACCATAGGATGTTCAGGTCTCAACATTTTTGAACTTTTCAGACTTGAACCAGTATGACCGGCTTGGGAGACTGGTCTGACCTGTTTGTCCAAACTGGTCAGACCTGTTTGCCAAACCGATTTGACCTGTTCGCCCAGCAGACCAGGGGTAACATGTTCTTGATTGGATGATGAAAAATCCGTTTTCCCCTGGTAACATCTGGGATTTTGATAGGCTTATCGTCCTCAACAATTGCTTGAACTTGCAAATCATGGATGATGTCTTTATCAACACTTGAGGGTTGTGAATCCCCCTCTTCACCAATATTTTCATCGTTACATGAACTAGTCGGTGCTGGGCAATTTAGTAACTTTTTGTCATCAAGACCAATTGGTCCTCCTCTTGTGTTTGAGAAAATCTCAATCGTCTGGTATCAATGGCCGATTGTATAATTTGGCAAAATATATTGCAATTGCTAGTATTATGATCGAATGAATTATGCCACTTGCAATACTTTTGATCTTCTAATCAAGAGGTGATGGAATGAAATTGTTCTCTAGCAAGATATCAGATAAATAATCACACAAAGTTAAATCAAAAGTATACTTTATTTTCTCTAACCTATGTTTTTGTGGAGAAAGCTTTAAGGCCACGCAAGCAAATGGTTCAGATTTCTCACCAATCCATTCGGCTATACCTTTCCTTGTACTTCTCGCACCCGATGTTTTAGAGCTTATCACTATATTAATATCGGATTTCACAATGGCTCTCAGTTTTGATCATTTGGTTTTAAATCTAGAATGACCACAAGCAAACCTTGTAGAGACAAACTTTGGCAATGATCATGGAGAAAATTAGATACCAAAGTATTACTATTATCAACCTTTCTAATTTTCACAATGCATTGGCTGCTATGCCTAGCAAGTAAACTACCATCCTCAATCGATCTGTTGGAATTATTTATAATAGAACCACTAATAGATGAGTTAGCTGAAGATATATGATTTGATTGGTAATTACTCGCAAAGCATACCTTATCAAATGTGTTGGAGAGGCAAGGAAGCTTGATGTGGATGATATCATGCTTCTCTTGACAGCAGCTCACAGCACCACTCGTCGACCGGTTGGACAGAATTATGGAACCGGTCAGACCGGTGCTTCTAGGGTTGCTAGAAATCACCCTATGTTGAACCACTAATAGAAGTATGGCTGTTTTATTATGTCTAACATGCTCTTGTACAGCTAATTAATCATAATTCTTCTTACTATCAAGTAATAAGACAATAGGCTTTTCAGCTTCAGACTTTGCCTCTCTTATAATTCTTATCACTCTACCGCAATCTGCCTTAAGACTTCACGTCTTCTTCTTGCTGTTGTGATGTAGAAACTCTATGTGGCATAGTTCTTTGTGGAAGGGCGTGCGGGCTGAGGCCACGAAGTTGCCTTGGAGTGCACGTCAAGGCAACAAGACTGTCCAAATCTACCCGGACATCGTGGGACGCATTTTGTAGTCCGACTTAGATTGCTTTCCATGTAAAGGCTGAGTACATTAGATTCAATCCGACTTGTAATCATTGGTCGTCAGCCTACATAAGGCGGCCAAGGGCCCCCCCCAAGATCATCAGATCAATCTTAAGCAATACAATCCACCAAAATACAGGACATAGGGTATTACTCTCTGAAGGCCCGAACATGTCTAAATCCCTTGTGTCCCCTTCGTGTTCTTGCAATCACCTTCAAGTTTTTGGTCTTGCCCTCACCAAAAAATCAACCACTTGGGTAACCCCATGGTGGACTGCTGGGTTCATAACTCTGACAGTTGGTGCGCTAGGTAGGGGTGGTTGCGAGATCGCTTTTGTGACCTCGATGGCATCCTGTCTAAGGGATATGGGTACCCCATAGGTCCCCATCGACCAGGATGCTAGCCGGACCTGACAAGTAGGCCCGCCCAACCAGGGCATGCGGGCCAAGGACATGAAGTTACTTGGAGTGCACGAGAAGACAACGAGATTATCCAAATCTACCTGGATATTGTGGGACACGTATTGTAATCCGACTCAGATTATCTTCCATGTAAAGACCGAGTAGATGAGATCTAAACCGATTTGTAAATCTTGGTCGCCGGATTATATAAGGTGACCAAGGGCACCTCCTGAGGGTATCCAATCATCGAATCTCATACCAAGCAATACAATCCACTCTTTCGAGGCTCGAACCTGTCTAAAACCTTTGTGTCCCTTTGTGCTCTCGTGATCACCTTCAAGTTCTTGGTTTTGCAATCACCCTTGCCTACAAATCAACCACCTGGGTAACCCCCTGGTAGACTGCCGGATCCATAACTCCGACAGTTGGCGTGCCAGATGGGGGGTTACAAGATCCGCTTTTGTGACCTCGATGGCATCCCGTCCCGGTGTCGTTTTTCCCAGGAGCATGAAGGACTTCTGTGACAACCTGATCAAGATCCAGTTCAGGACCATGCCGGCTGACTCTGTTCCGACCACTTTCTACATCAACTCGGCGGTTCCTATCAGCTCGGCGACTCCTGTCGACTCAGCGACTTCCGCCAACTCGGCGTCTAGCTCCAACATGACTTCCGTTGGATCCACTCCGGCGGGGCAAGTTCTCCACCCAAGGATTATCATGCCGCTTACCCAGCAGGTCGGTGAGCTCTCCCTCTCAGCGAGGGTTCCAGATCTGGTTGTTGGACTCCGCCCAGCCATGCTCTCCAATCTGATCGCAGGATTAGATCGTATCAGTAGCACTATCGCTGAATGCATAGAGATGTCCAATGTGGCGCTGCACGAATCTAGGCTGGCGCAGGGTCCATCCCGCGCTCCCTTCGTACTACGGAACTAGGCCTCCAAGTACTCCGCCAAGATTGGCCAAGTCTTTCAGATCCAATCTGGAAACTCACCCGAACCCGCCTAGTCTCCAGATTGCAGTGAATTTTAAGTGCCCTTCATCATCCTGACGCCAAACAATATGGAAGCGATGATGAGAGCAACTCTTCTACACCAGATCACAAAGCGTTCATTGTCTCCATCGATGAGCCACCTTATGATGGCGAAACAGAATCTCAAGAAGAAGGCCATAATGCCAGGAACCAAAACCGCGCAGCATGACGCCAGCAAGCCAGCGCCCAACAACAACCTGCGGCAAATGCCAATGCAGCAGGTGGCTAGCGCCAGCAGCTGCGCAATGAGCATGACAACGACAACCAAGGCGGTGGTTGGGAAAGATATAGGCATCACGCGTGGGCCCGCAATCTGCTACCCGACCTCAATCAGACCAGCCACAATGTCCTCGCTACACCTTAGGCCAACTTGGGGGTTGTCATCGCTAAGCTAGACAACCTTCCAGACTCATATCAGGTCCGACGGGCTAAAGCATGACTTCAAGCCGCTACCCTCCAACTTGAGGCGCGATCCAATGAGCGACGCGCACACTCCTGATCTTCATCATCCAGACATTCCCGCAGCCGATCTGGGTACAGCAGATCCGACCGTTGCTGAGGTGAACGCAGGGGTGGTCGGCTGGATCCAATCAATGAAGAGGAGGTGCACCAGAACGCCATCCAAGCTGCCAACCCACCGGCTGGACAAGCTGCCACCCACTGGCTAGACAAGCCGCCAACCCACCAGCTACCCAACCGCCTAATCCTCCAGTCAACAACATCATCAACAATGATCGTCAACTGAATAACAATGATAACCGCCCTTGTGGCAGGAGAAGCCACGATGGAGACAGAGGCTGACCGGAGTAGCAGCGCGATCTCCGTGAAGATTTGCACAAGCTCCGCCAGAACCGTGACATACGCGCCGACCTAAATAATAACCAAAATGAGCGCAACGAGTATGAGATCCGTCGCTACGTCGAGTACAATTGCAACTTATACCCAACCACAAAGCGGCGCGTGATGACAGATGCCGCCAGGAAGATGAGATGCGTCGTCGCGCTGACTACGACGATGCATACGGTGCCCCTGGAGGTGCCCGTGATCCGCCCAGGCACGATTACGACTACAAGGATGCTTACAACCCACCCACGCACGAGTACGACTACGAAGACGCCTATTATCCACCTAGACGCAACTATGGCGGATGTGGAAGGGTTCCTCCCGACCAATACTACTTCAACAACGAGTACAATGATGACATGGTGATAGACGGCTTTGCCGCTTTTACACCTCGCCTTAGAGCTATTGTTTGGCCACCTACCTTCAAACTAGCCATCAACAAAAAGTAGGACGGCCATTCCAACCCAACTATATGGCTCAAGACATACAGTACAACCGTAAGAGCTGCTAACGGCACCTTTGACAAGATGGCCACCTACTTCCTAGTGGTTATGGATCCCGCTCCGCTCCTGTGGCTGGAGAACCTTCCTCAAAACAACATCGACAGTTGGGGTCAGCTCACTAGAGCTTTCACTCAGAATTATCAGGCCACATACAGCCGACCTGGCAACAAGGAAAAGCTCGGTCAAGTCTGCCAGATAGAAGGTGAGCCACTTCGAGACTACGCCAACTGCTTCTTTGAGAACCGCAACAGGCTGGCTGGCATTGATGACCGTGATATCATTTGGTATTTCCGTTCCAGCTTGACAAACTAGAAGGCATTCGATAAGTTGTATGAGGCAAAACCAAAGACGGTCGGACAAATGATGGAAATTGTCAATGACCAAGCTGACATTGAAGAGGCATACAAAGTAAAGTTCCAAAAGCGCCATCAGAGTGATGGCTATTACCAGACAATCCACGACGAGCCCCAAGAATGTCCGGAGCATCAATTTTGAAAAAGGGCCCCAGAGGTTTACACTGCTGAAGGTGACCCAACCAGGCAGAGCACTCTCAACAGAGAGGAATTGGACAGAACCCTTAGTGGACCATGCCCTTTCCACAAGCAAGCGCGTCATACTCTGCGAGACTGTATGGCTTTGAAAAAAAAGCTTGGCATCTCGGTGGAATATAAACAACCTCGATGCAATGACTACTGCCAGGATAAAAACAAGCGCGACTACCGTGGCCGTGATGGTGATCATTGCCAAGACCATCGTGACAACCGCCATGATGATGAACGTGACAAACGCAACAGCAGGCGCGACGATCGTGGCAGCAGAGAAGAGCGCCATGACCAGCTGCTACAAGATGCCTAGCGACCCAATGCTGACCAAAACGGATCGGAGACTTTCAACGGCCTGAGCGCCAGGTTAACATCATCATGGGCGGCTGCAATGCCTTTTGCAGTAATTGCCAGCAGAAGCTATGTCAACGAGAGGTCCACTTCATCTCAGTACAGTCAGTCCAATACTTACGATGGTCCGAGCAAACCATAATCTTCTCTAGGCAAGATCATTGGATCTATATCCCAGATCCCGGGTATTACCCATTGGTGGTTTGCCCGACCATAGATCGGGCCCTACTCCCAAAGGTGCTGATTGATGATGACAGTGGCCTCAACATCATTTTCACCGAGACATTGAAGCGCATGGATTTTGATTTCAAGCGGCTCCAGCCTTGCGAAGAACCCTTCTATGACATTGTTCCTGGAAAAGGATCCTATCCCATCGGCCAAGTCGTTTTGCCGATCACTTTTGGCACACAGGCCAATTACCGCACTGAATACCTAACATTTGAGGTGGCTAACTTCAAGACCTCCTACCATGCTATCTTCGGTAGGCCAATGTTGGCAAGATTCATGGCAATTCCTCACCACACCTACCTTGTCCTTAAGATGCCAGCTCCAAACGGAGTCCTCTCTATCTACGCTGATGTAGAGACCTCATACAAATGCGACACAGAGGTAGTCCAACTTGCAGAGGCCCTAGAGTTATCGGCAATCACCACCACCATTGTTGCAGAGGTCCAGAAGATAAGCACATATTAGCTAACAATTTCTAAAAAGGAGCCAACCTCCACAGCGCTGCAGCCCGACCCCAGGGTCAAGAAGATTTGTCTCGATCTTGAAGACCCAACCAAGATGGCTCTCATTGGAGCTAACCTCTCGAAGAAATAGGAACTCGCGCTTACCAGTTTTCTGCAGGACAACTCGAACATATTCTCATGGAAGCCATCAGATATGCCTGGTGTCCCCAAGGAGCTGGCTGAGCACTCCTTGGACTTGATCAAGACTGTGCGGCCAATCAAGTAGAAATTGCATCGCTTCACCCAAGATCGCAAGGAGGCCATTAGGGTAGAATTGAATAAGCTCCTAACCACTGAATTCATCTGTGAATGTAAACATCTAGACTGGTTAGCAAACCCAGTCCTTGTAAGAAAGAAAATCGGTGAATGAAGAATGTGCATTGATTATACCGACCTGAACAAGCACTGCCCTAAGGACCCCTTCCTTCTTCCGCGTATGGATCAAGTCTTAGACTCTACTGCGGGGAGCATTCTGCTCTGCTTCCTCGACTGCTACTCAGGCTATCACCAGATTGACCTCAACCCTGCTGACCAAGACAAGACGGTGTTCATAACGCCCTTTGTATATACTGCTACAACACCATGACCTTTGGGTTGAAAAATGTTGGTGCCAGCTACCAGAAGGCTAGCTAGGGTTGCCTCACAACACAACTCCACAGAAACGTCGAGGCCTACATTGACTATGTGGTCATCAAGACAAAGGATGAGGAAAGCTTCATAGCTAACCTCGAAGAGACTTTCAACAGCTTTTGGGCTTACTGCTGGAAACTCAACCCTAGCAAGTGTGTCTTTGGTGTCCCGTCTAGCAAGCTCCTGGGCTTTATGGTCAGCCAGTGAGGCATTGAAGCTAACCCCATCAGGTTGGATGCAACCAGAAACATGATGAAACCATCCAATAAGAAAAATGTCGTGAAGCTGACCGGAATGATGACGGCTCATAACTATTTCATCAGCAAAATTGGAGAAAAAGGTCCGCGCTTCTTCAAGCTCCTCAAAACGATGAACAAATTCGTGTGGGATGATGAGGCCAACAAGGCACTCGAAGACCTCAAGACTTTTCTCATCACACCTCTAGTCATGACGGCCTCGGCCAACCAGAAAACACTCTACCTTTACATCTCATCCACCGTGCTAGTCATAGAGCGTCAAGAACCAGGCCATGCCTACGCAGTACAGTGACTAGTATATTATGTTAGTGAAGTCCTCAGTGAGTCCAAGACATATTACACCCAAGTGCAGAAACTGCTCTATGCAGTGCTAATTTCTTCAAGAAAGCTGTGTCACTACTTCCAGGCACACAAAATCTGTGTGGTCTCCTCATTCCCCATCGACGAGATCCTCCATAACAGGGACGTCAATGGCCAAGTTGTCAAGTGGTCCGTGGAGCTCGGCTAGTTTGATCTTGAATTCTGCCCACGTCACGTGATCAAATTGCAAATTCTAGCCGACTTCGTGGTAGAGTGGACGAAAATGCAGAAGCCTCCTTCCCTAGAGAGACCGAAATATTGGACCATGTACTTTGATGGCGCCCTAAACCTTGAAGGAGAGTCGTGCAAGAGTGCTCTTCATATCACCCAAAGGTGAGCAGCTCAAGTACATGCTCCAAATCCATTACAAAGCTACTAACAACGGTGCCAAGTATGAAGCTCTTATCCACGGACTTCGTATAGCCGTTTCCCTACATACTCACCTATGGTGATTCAAAGGTGGTGATCGAGCAAGTCAACAAGAACTAGGACTGCACTAAGGACTCCATGGATGCCTACTGTGTAGAAATCTGCAAGCTTGAAGCCCACTTCAGTGGCCTCGAGTTCCATCATGTCTCCAGGGACCACAATGTTGCCGTTGATGTCTTGTCCAAGCTCGGGTCTAAGCGCGCGCAGGTGCCCACCGGCGTATTCGTCCAAGATCTCCGGAAACCTTCTATCAAAATCTTGGATCCCGACCAGGCTGGTGATGTTAGTGCTCATGCTCCGACCGACCTAAAATCTGCTGAAATCATGATGGTTGAGGCAGAAAAAGATTGGTGCACCCCATTCATAGCCTTAATCACTGACCAGATGGCGCTAGAGGATAAGGCAGAACATGAAAAATTAGCTCAGCGTAGTGCAAATTACGTCGTCATTGGCAAAGAACTCTACAAAAAAGCCGCATCCACTAGGATACTGATGAAGTGCATTCTACATAGCGAAGGCATCAAAATACTACATGAAATCCACTTGGGGACATGTGGCACCCACGCCGCCTCAGGCACTTTGGTCAGCAAAGCTTTCCGCTCTAGTTTCTACAGGAACACAGCAATAGCTAATGCAAAGGAGCTCGTCCAGCAATGCAAAGGATGCCAATTTTTCTCCAAGCAGCAGCATCTTCCGGCTTAGGCCCTGCACACCATCCCTCCGTCATGTCCCTTTGCATGCTAGGGGCTGGACATGGTCGGACCCTTCAAAACCGCCCCAGGTGGCTACACACACATCTTTGTGGCAGTTGACAAGTTTATAAAATGGATCGAGGTGAAGCCTGTCACCAGCATCGAATCAGCTAAAACAGCTCAATTCGTGGAAGAAATTATGCATCATTTTGGAGTGCCTAACATAATCATAACCAACCTAGGTGCACAGTTTAGAGGCACCGAGTTCTGGGACTTTTGCCAAGACAACCTCATCGACGTATACTACTTGTCAGTAGCGCACTCGCGATGCAATGGCCAAGTGGAATGTGCAAACGGGATGGTCCTTCAGTACCTCAAATCATGCATCTTTGACGACACATCCAAGTACACCATCAAGTGGCTACGTGAGCTCCCCGATGTCATATGGGGCCTCATAACTTAGAAGAGTCAAGCTATTGGCTACACCCCTTTTTCATGGTGTACGGCTTAGAAGCTATCTTACTGTCTCATGTGGCCTTTGGTGCCCCCATGCAATCAATATTATGAAGAGGCGAGGCAAAAAGAAGTCGGCAAGTTGACATCGATAGTCTCGAAGAACATCGTGTAGCAGCTCTCCTCCAGCATGCACGCCATGAACAGTAGATACGGTGTTACCACGACCGCAATGTCAAGGAACGATCCTTGACCGTTGGTGACTTGGTGCTTCGCCAAGTACAGTCCACCAAGGACATGCACAAATTGGCTGCCCCTTGGGAAGGCCCCTTCATCGTCAAAGAGGTCATCCAACCAGGCACATACCAACTACAATGGGCAGATGGGTCTGGCGTCCCCAACCCATGGAACATTGAGCATCTACGATGATTCTACCCTTAGAATATAAATCTATGTACTCTATTTTCCTTCTCATATTGAATAAATAAATCCTCCTGTGGTTTCTTTTCCACGTACCTACTGCCTTACTGCTTTTTCTTTCCCAAGCTATGCTTTAACACCACCTAACAACTCAGCAAAACACCACCTAACAACTCAGCAAAACTAACCTGCCAGCTCCGAGCTGATGAACTCCCTCTCTCCAGCAAAGCTGGTCTCGAGGCGCGCCTTGGCGACCTCACTCTCCCTAAGGCTCCGCTGTACTTTAGTCACTTGCACCACAGAATCTACAGAACCAGCAAGGTTGCATCAGAATAAAGATCGCAAAAACAAAGCCCACTAAGGACAGGTCGGCCGATTGTACCTCTCATGAGCTCATCATGTCGAGCTTGCTGCCTCTGGAGCTCCTGCTTTGCCTGTTCAAGCTCAGTCTCCAGTTGTGTTGCTCTTGACTGGAAGCAATCGTAATGGAAGACCATATGCTTTCTCTTATGAGCATGCTCAGACAGGCCCTGTTCAAATACACGCAATCAGAGCTCCGCAGAAGAAAATGAACTAATAGATGGGTCGGTATACTTACACGAAGGTACTCGGAAATCTGGGCTCCTACCTCACGCAGCCCAGCAAGAGCCTCCTTCTCCTTCTTGTCATCCTCTTCAACCTCCTCAATAGCGTACGGGATGGCGGTGGGATCACTCCAAATGTAGGGGGCACATCAGGCAACACATCATCCCTAGGCGGACTCTCCTGATGACGATCAGCCTCGGTGCTATCCTCAGCTGCGTCCTCCACCACCACGTCCTCTAGCACCATCTGACCGACCTCAGCGTCTGCTCATGTCACGTCCTCAACACCAGTGTCCCCTTGGGCTGCCTGCCCGACCTCAGCATCTACTTGGGTCATGTCCTCGACACTAATGTCCCCTAGGATCACTCTGTTGTCTTCAAATCCCAGCGCTCGTCGCCGGATTAGAAGAATGCCTCCCTGGAACACCTGGAACGCACGCACGCACTCGAGAACTCAATGGAAGATAGTGTTTTTGGTGCCGTAAAACTGCTCGGCTTTTCTGTTGTATATTGAAACAAACTTATACCCAAGTTACAAAGTAAAACGACGCAGCGATATTCTCGCCTCCACAGTAGCCGCGCCATCCCACGACTTGGAGACCAGGCCATCACCTCCACCTAGCCTACGACCCAACGGAAACAACAAACTGTGCATGAACCCATGCAGCAGCAGTCTGAACAATGACGCGCTCAACACGAGCTCCTTTATTCTAGCAAAACTAAACTGACCGAGCCTGAATTATCTAACAATCTCCCCCTAATTCATGCTCGTTTTTTACCTTAGCTTGACGATGCCAATCTTGTCACGAAGTTCACAGAACCTCGCTCGCCCCAATGACTTCGTCAGGATATCAGCGAGTTGCTCTTGAGTGCTCACATAGTCCAGGAGTATTCTCCCACTCTCCACACATTCACGGATAAAATGAAACTTCATATCTATGTGCTTACTTCTGTCATGGAGGACGGGATTCTTGCTCAGAGCAATCGCTGACTGATTATCCATCTTCAGAACAGGTTGCTGGATGTTGGCTCCTGCAATGTCGCCCAGCAGCCTGGTGAGCCACACAGCTTGGCACGCCCCTGCTGCTCCTGCCATGTACTCAGCCTCACAGCTTGAGAGAGCCACCGTCTTCTGTTTCTGAGATTGCCATGAGATCACCATCTCTCCCAAGAAGAAGATCACCCCTGTAGTGCTCTTTCTCTCATCCACGTCTCCCCCCAAGTCACTATCAGAATACCCCGTAAGTCTGTTGTTGCCCTTTGTGACCTTGGGGTAGACAATTCCAAAGTCCACTGTGCCAGCAATGTAGCGCAGTAGATGTTTCACTGCACCCAGATGTTCCTGTCGAGGCTTTTCCATGAACCTGCTGACATACCCCACTGCAAAAGAAATGTCCGGCCGTGTATGAACAAGATACCTCAGATTGCCCACCAGACTGCGATACATTGTTGCATCCACCTCCTCTGTTGTGCTCCTGGTGGATAACTGAAGCCGAACCTCCATTGGTGTGCTGCAGAAGTTGCAGTTCTCCATCCCTGCCTTCTCAAGCAGTTTCCTTGCATATGCAGCCTGCCCGAGTGTGATGGAGTTGGTTCCTTGCTTCACCTCAATTCCCAAATAGAAAGAGAGAAGACCAAGGTCACTCATGCGAAAAGCTTGCCGCATTTCCTCCTTGAACGCTTCTACCTCCGCCGGATTAGCACCAGTGATGATGAGATCATCAACATAAACTCCCACCACCACTCGTGACTCTCCAATGCCCCTGGTGTACATGCCATGCTCACTGACACACCGTGTGAACCCCATGTCCTGCAGACTGCTATCAAGCTTCACATTCCATGCTCGTGGCGCCTGTCACAGCCCATACAGTGCCTTGTTCAGTTTCAGCACCTTAGCCTCATGGCCAGCAGCAACAAAACCTGGCGGTTGCTGAACATACACTTCCTCCTTGAGCTCTCCATTCAGGAATGCAGATTTGACGTCCATATGATGCACATACCAGCCCTCTTGTGCTGCAGCTGCGAGTAACATCCAGACTGACTCCATTCTTGCAACTGGAGCAAACACTTCATCAAAGTCAATCCCTTGTTGCTGCACATAACCCTTGGCAACGAGACGTGCCTTGTGCTTGACGATGTTGCCTGCTTCATCACGCTTGAGCTTGAATACCCACTTCAATCCAATCGGTTTGTGACCGCGAGGGAGATCCACTAACTTCCAGGTGCTGTTCTGCTCAATGGAGGCCATCTCCTCCCTCATGGCCTTTATCCAGCTCTGCTCACGCCGCGCCTCCTCGAATGTGGCCGGCTCTCCGTCACCCATAGCCATCATAAGCTCCTGCTGCCCCACTGGATCAGAGCTGGCGAGGATGTCATCCAGCTTCCTAAAACGTACTGGAGCGCCGTCGTCGTGGTCGTTGTCGAGATCGACACCGCGGCTTGGTGGAGACACGAACTCCACCCCAGCCGGTGTGGCTGGAGCAGGGGTGCTGCCCTCCTCCTGCTCCAGTGGCGCTCCCATGCCTGCGGACATACTCGGGGTCGCGCTCGAGCGTACACTCGAGCTGCTTGACGACGGTGTCGTGCTCCGGACCGTGCTTGGCCCGCTTGATATCTCGCCCGGCGTCCTCGAGCCCGCGCGTGACATAGGCTCACCTTCAGGTGTCGCGCCCAGAATACCAGGCGTATAGGTGTACTCGATGACGAATGGATCGTTGCCGCTGCCAGCGCTGCTTCCTGCGCCGTCCTCCTCCCAGTTCCAAGCGCGACCTTCCTCAAACACCACATCCCTTGAGACGTGCACGCGATCCGTCACCGGGTTGTAGAGCCGGTAGGCCTTTGTGCCCGGCTCGTACCCGATGAGCACCATTGGTGTGCTCCTATCATCGAGCTTCCGCAGATATCCGCCCGCAGCTTTGACATGCGCGACGCAGCCAAAAGTACGAAAGAAGTGAACAGCAGGCTTGTGTCCATACCAGGCTTCATACGGCGTCATATTCTCCAAGGCTTTGGTCGGTGCACGGTTGAGGACGAAGACAGCCATCGTCACAGCTTCTCCCCAGAAGCGTCCTGGAACGTTCATGGCCTTGAGCATGCACCGCGCCATCCCCAGCACGGTTTGGTTTCGCCGCTCCACCACACCATTTTGTTGTGGCGTGTACGGCGCGGTGAGATGGCGCTGGATTCCCTGCCCGGCGCAATACTCCCCGAACGCCCGCGCCGTGAACTCGCCACCGCGGTCAGTGCGCAGTGTCCCCAGCTTGCGTCCGACTTCCGCCTCAGCCCGCGCCTGGAGACGAATGATTGCCGCGGCCGCTTCATCCTTCGTGGCCAGGAGCACCAGCCACATGTACCTGCTCATGTCGTCGACGGCAAGCAGGAACAGCTTCTTGCCTCCTGGCGTTGGCGGCGTAACCGGCCCACACAGATCTGCATGGACAAGTTCCAATTGCCGCGCCGCCCTGAACTTGCTTGCCGCCGGGAACGGGAGTCTTCTCTGCTTGCCGATGAGACAACCGTCGCAGACCTGATCGACCTGCTCGATCCGTGGCAGCCCGCGCACCATCTCCCCCTTTGACAGCTTTCGAAGCCCCTGGAAGCCAAGATGGCCGTACCTTGCGTGCCACTGCCACGACGCCTCCTGCCCGCGTGCTGCCAGACACACCGGCTTGTCGACGTTGGCGTTGAGGACGTACAGCCGGTTTGCCCCACGCCGCACAACCGCCATGAGCCGCTGCCATGGATCCCAAATCTTGAGCGCGCCGCCCTCCAGCACGATCTTGAACTTCTCCTCCTCCAACTGGCCTAGGCTGATAATGTTAGCTGTCAGCTTAGGGATGTGGTAGACTCCCGTCAGCTTCTGGTGCTCGCTGGTCTTGCACTTGAAGAGGACGGTGCCGCGCCCTTCGATCCCCACCGTCGACCCGTCACCGAAACGCACGGAGCCGTGAACGCCGGCGTCGAGCTCCGCGAAGGCCGACCGGGCACCAGTCATGTGATTTGTGGCGCCTGTGTCGAGGATCCACCGCGTAGTGGCGCCATCGCTCCTCTCCCCGAGCTGGACGAAGAGGTTGCTCTCGTCGAGGTGGATCGCCGCCGCCGCCGGATGGGTTGGGGAAGAGATGGCGTTGACCTCCTCTACGGCCGTCGCTACCAGGAGTGTATGGGCCTCCTGGTCCTCCTCCACTTGGGCCGCATAGGCCTGCCCATCGCGCTTGCGCTTTGGACATTCGTTGGCCCAGTGACCCCTTCGACCGCAGTAGCGGCACTCGTCGCGTGCAACGTCCCTATTGCCGCTGCGTGCGCCGCCGTCGGGCTTCTTCTCGCCGAAGCCGCCATCGCCTCCCCTCCGTCGGCCTCCTCGACCGGATCTGTCACGGCTGCCACCGCGCCCGCGCTGCTGGCCTCCCCTTGAGGCTCTCGAGCCTCCCGACGATTGTCCTTGGTCGGTGCTGATGTTGAGCCGCCGGGACAGCCGCGCCACTAGCTCATCCTCCGTCAAGTTCAGCTGCGCGATGCCGGCACCGCCACCCGTGAGCCCGTACCGCTCCTCCGCAGCCTTGAGGCGCCCGACCAACTCCTCGATCGGAACCTCCCCCAATTCCAGGAGTGTTTCGATCGCCATGGCGATCTGGTGGAAACGCACCGGCAGCGCTTGGAGGAACTTGCGCACCACCACCGGTTCTTCGATGTCGTCGCCGAGGGTCCTCAGTTGCGCCACCAAACTGTTGATGCGCACGGCGAAATCATCAATCGACTCACCATCCTTGAAGGACAGAGAATCGAACTCCTTGCGAAGCGTGTGCGCCTTCGCCAGGCGCACTCTCTCGACACCGAGGTTCGCCGTCTTGAGGTCTTCCCAGGCTACCCTCGCACTCGTCTTGTTCGCGATCGCCTCCACCATCTCAGTTGGCACTGCTTTGCAGATAGCCTCCAGTGCCATCTGGTCATCATCTTCATCGGCGTCGTGGAGGTTGACGGCGTTCCAGAGATGGCGCGCCTTGAGCATGACGCGCATCATCGCCGACCATGCGCCGTAGTTGGTCTTGGTGAGCATCGGCCAGCCGGCTCCACCAACCTCCTTCACGCGCTTCTCCACCGTGCGCTCGATGACGAGTGTCCCGTCACGGTACCGCGGGCGCGGTTTGCGCCGCGGTGGTGATGGTGACTCCCTCCGACTCCCTGCTGGCATCCTCGACCTCCCCCCGAGGTTAGGCAACGATGACATCGTGCCCAGCTAGCGTAACCGCTCTGGTACCACTTGTTGTCTTCAAATCCCAGCGCTCGTCGCCGGATTAGAAGAATGCCTCCCTGGAACACCTGGAACGCACGCACGCACTCGAGAACTCAATGGAAGATAGTGTTTTTGGTGCCGTAAAACTGCTCGGCTTTTCTGTTGTATATTGAAACAAACTTATACCCAAGTTACAAAGTAAAACGATGCAGCGATATTCTCGCCTCCGCAGTAGCCGCGCCATCCCACGACTTGGAGACCAGGCCATCACCTCCACCTAGCCTACGACCCAACGGAAACAACAAACTGTGCATGAACCCATGCAGCAGCAGTCTGAACAATGACGCGCTCAACACGAGCTCCTTTATTCTAGCAAAACTAAACTGACCGAGCCTGAATTATCTAACACACTCGCCTGACTTTCGCGTCCCCCTGGGTCGCACAGCTGACCTCCGCGTCCCCAACTCACCATATTAGTTTGGCCTTTATAGCTGCTCACCAGCTTTTGAATTTGTTGTATAGCCGATGTGTGAGATTAAGTAGGTGCATGTTGTATGTTGCTAGTGGTATTAGAATTTAAAATATGCATATTATTTGCCAATGGCTTTTGCATGTAACATTCAGAATTATAATTTGCATAAGTAAAACTATCTGAATAATTACTAGCCGATGCAGTATGCCTACTATCACTATGTCTAGCAACATCAACATGAGAATTTGTGATACTTGAAAAAAATTAATAGACATAGGTAATGTATTTGCAAATTGTACCTTGGGCTCGTCATAGTTATATTTGGAGCATAAGGATAGTCCGCCATAATAGGTCTTGATGCTTCTGGTCTTGTGGTTAACAAATCCAGATATCCTTGATAATCCAAGCAACCAATGACAAATATTTTGCTTCTCTTTTAATCTTCAATATGCAACAGCAAGCAAAGCACAATGCAATTGGCTTGAGCAGTCTGATACAATATCACAAGTATAGATGCAATCGGTCCAAAAAGACCAGATGCAACAACAGTAGTGAATTAAAATAGTAGATCAATTAAGTAAATAGCTAGGTTTTGATAGAATGGTTTGAGCCACCAAATCTTCTTTCCCAGCAGAGTCGCCAAAATGTGTTGGCGCAGATTTAGGACCAACACACGAGAGCACTAGAGTGTGTGGGTCGCGAACAGACCAAACGGCAATGATGCTGCCTAGACCGATTAGACCAGTCCAACAAGGTGGTTAGACTGGGTTCCTAGGATTTGACCTGAGTCGATCATTCAAGGGGATAACTACCATGCTTACGTGATGGATGACGGCTAGGTTTACGAGCAAACCAGCAAAGGGATAATCAACGCACTTACGTGGCAAAGAATGACTAGTTTACGAGCAAACTAGCAAAGAACGTCAAAGCTCTTACCTGGGAGGGATCCCGTCAGGACGTGGATGTCACCGACATGCCTTAGGTCGACCAGCAAGCCTTAGGATGCCATCTATGATCGTGGAGATCAGTAGATGAACATCAAGGGAGGTTGGAAGAGATTTAGGGTTTAGGAGATAAAAAGTAAATGCATGGTTGTTTGATTCGATTGGGTTACCCTCAATCGGCTGTGGCCCTTTATATTTATAGGGTGGGAAGGTTTTGCCCCCAATAGATGTTGAAGGTTGTACAAATCCTATGTCAAAAGACAACTCCTAACTCGGATTAGGCTGGTCAAACCGGTCAGACCGCCCATCCAAACTGGTCTGACTGGTTTGCACGGGGCTGAATCTTGCCAGAGCCATGACTCTCTCATCCAGACTCCAAATTGGACTTTCTACATATGCATTTCGATCACCTTGACAAGATCTACGCAATGGTCAAGTCCAATCAAAGATTTGAAAATGTTTGTAAAACTCCAAATTGGACTTTCTACATATGCATTTCGATCGCCTTGACGAGATCTATGCAATGGTCAAGTCCAATCAAAGATTTGACAATGTTTGTAAAATTGGTCTGACCGGTTTGTAGACCAGTTTGCTCAGATTCACACAGTAAACTCCTATGAATGCCAATTTTGTTGCTGATCATATATGGGTAACATTTGGCAATTGAAGATTATTTTTCTAACAAATAATAACTACCATGTTTACACAGTTCTGATGAGCTCAAGTTTGCTTGTTTTCTCTCCGTGGATGTATGTGCTCAGAAATGGCACTGTTACCATTTGAACATGAACATGAATAGGCACATACGCAAGGGAGTGCTTGTTCATGTTAATTACTATCCATCCAAAATTACTCTAATAACTAGATGAAACAGGATCTCCTATGAGATGGTAACTGCCCTGGGAATCAGAAAATTATGGTTAGTGTTCATTACTTTTCTTCTTAGGATAACCAAATTGCTTGGCCTACAAAAAGAACTTATACTTTCATGGCTCTAAAATACAATGACAATTGGCAACACAATTAATTCAAGCAAATGGATAGTTTTCTTCTTCCTTTTATTTTTTTCTGCGAAGAGTGACAAATGGATAATTAGTTTCATACCTCATAAACTGCCTATCTTAATCTGAGATGCAACAAATAAAAACATCATAGTTATACATAATTGGTGTCGGTGCCATATCATTTATAAACAGGCATTTAACATTGTTGCATAAATCACAAAGGGCGGCACAAAGCATCGAAGCAATCCATAAACCATCGGTCCCCTTACACATCACATGCATGAAACAAGTGGTAGTTCTACGATCTAGTCACAACAAGAGCTAGAGCGGCACTCTATTCAAATATAAAGAAGCATGCATAATAGTCTACTAGTCTACCATGAACCATCTCCATGCCGTCTCTCGTCTAGGACCAACAGACGTGCAGCTTCACTCGATCGCCAGCATCAATAAAACATTGTTAAGGGCTATCCGGATCAAGGACTTTTATTTCTACCTTCTCCAAATCTTGATTTAAATCTGTTATGTTAATCGTCACAGGAGGCAGTCCTGCAAATTTTCGTACAGCAGCAGTTAATCTAACCAATTTAGTACTAAGTAAATTACATAAGCACATAAAAAATGTAGGAAAAGTACCTAGATCTCGTGGATCGTAAGGTGCAGGGTCTGGAGCTCCTTGCGGCTGGTCCTTTCCCTTTGCCTCCTTTGCAGGTGCCTCCTCCTTAGCAGCAGCACTCTCGTTTTTATCCATTGAGGCAATCAACTTCAGCTCTGGAGGATCAAATTGATAACATGCATGCACTAGAGGGTTAAAATAATTTCGAAGGAAAATATACAGTAAAAGATAATAAGCAACATAATTTTTTTTGAACTAACGAATAATAAGCAACATAATGGAATGTACACACGGCCGTGATGTTGTTGTAATGGATTCCTTTTTGGTAGTTACTCTGAACAGAATACCTTTTTGGTGAAGCTTAAGGTATTCTGTTGGAGGGGAAGAAAGCGCAGGAGAGGGGTAAGTGTAAAAGAAGGCAGTGAGCTAGCTTGCCCTTGCTCTTGTCCCATGCATGGGGCACTATATATAGAAAGGGATCGGAAGTACAAATGTGGAAGTAATACTATCATATTTTCCCCTTGGGTACGATGATTAACTTTAAGTAGTTAGTTTTGCATATTATTTGCACATTTAGGTTTAGTAATTTTGTTTCTAAGTTGCTTCTCTTTCCAGTAGTGCATAGTAATAATAAAGGTCTGTGAAATTCATGTGCTCTTTCTTTCTAGTTACATAGTATAGTACTTTTTTTGAAACGAACCTGGCAGGAGAGCTGCCGATTATATTAAAAAGAAGGAATCCAGACTGGATAAATACAATGGATCAAAAATGAAATGACATGAGGCAAAATTGAGCCAGAAGAATAATTATAGATTGTTTTGGCTTTTCTAGATTTATAAATATTATTATGCATCTAGACATATACTATATCTAGATGCATAGCAAAAACTATGCATCTAGAAAAGGCAAAATGACCTACAATTTAAAATGGATGGAGTACCTTAGAGAACTGAATGGCATGTACTTTCTCAGGCAGGCCACTCATTTTTCTCAGTCAAACGTCCCAGTTAATTGTCCATTTAGTGACAAACTTAATGCTTGTCAGTATGTACTGAATGGACAAATCTTGTTATAAGATGCCAAATACTAGAAGTAGAAACCGGCCTCCATATATACACAGGTCAGGGTTAAAAGGAATCTTCTACTGTGTCCTTTCTGCATGTCCTTGTGCACTGTCAATACGATTGTAGTTCTGCATCGTGTCCCCACGGTCTGTATATATTGCTTTAGTATGTAAATCCATATACACAGTTTATAATATATGAAGCCATGAAGGGCTGTTTTCTGTCCCTACATTCTACCCCTCGGATAAACCCATGCGTACTGTATTTGTTGACAGTAGTATTAGAGATGGGAATGTAAGGGAGATGCTCGACAAGCAAGGGACCAAGGGGTGAAGGGGGTACTGTTCTTGGTCTGGCAGTAGGAGCTGCTTTCAGTTGGAACAAATATCTGCCCCACTAGATGTCGTAACACAGTCAACAATGTAATTATACGCCTGGAGATTGGTCAAGATGCCATCTTTACCAAGGACAGTCTGTTGAAAAGGAGACAGTACAAGAGTGTTCTTTGCTATTCGTGTACCCTGAATCAAACCTCACGCTTGACTTTTTCTTCTTCTTTTTTTAATGCAGCAAGCACATGTATAGTTGTGGATGTATCCAATTCAACCATGGTGCACAGCAACAAAAAGGAGAAGAAACCATGCGCGGTTATTTTCATATAAACACTAATAAAAGCATTGCTCATCTGAATAATAGTTCGATACTGGGGCCAAAGTGCCAAACCCGATAAGCCAATTATATACTGGGGGCAATGTTAGCCGTTGTTTCAGATAATAATCAAGAGGAAATAAATGAAAATTTGGACAAGTGATGGCTTGCTCGGTGGTGAGTGGACAGTGGACAAGTGATGTTGGCAATATTCTCAGTCAGTGGGCAAGCGACAGTGTCGCAGCCCTCTTCAATTTGGTTCACCTGCTGTTACCGCACGGCTGCTCGTTCTCACTCGCCAAACATACAGCAGGTTTTCCATGCTTCTCGTTAATGGTCACTAGCTCCTTTCGCACCCATCGCGTCCAACATGGCAACCGCATGTCAAAGCTTGAAGAAAGGTAGTTACTATGCCACCCATCGCCGGAAGGGCAGCTTCTCAAGAATGGTGGACTGTCAAGAATGAGATTATTTTCAGAGCCTCATGAAGAATTCCATCATGTTGGCTAGCGCTGTTGAGTCCTTGAGTGGTTACGATGACATCCAGAGTCCAGTTTGAATCGCGAAAGTGGAAGTTATACAGTAAACGCGAATGGCGTAACACACAAATTATAAACAGTACAGGGAAGTTGGAGAAGCATGAAGTTAACTTTTCTTATATATAATATAGTAGCACTAGTACCTCTACGGTCCCTTCGTTTCTTTGCTTCTGCGTGCTGTACATTCTGAGCTTATTCGATTATAAGGCATGCCATGCGTTTTCGTAAAAAAGGAATAACTTTCTATAAAGCTTATTTGAATTTTTAGAGTAGTACATTAAGTCAAGAAGATGTAGACACCAGTTTTTAACAAGATTCAACTGTTGTGGATAACATTTTGATAGCTAATAGAGGAGAGAGAAAGAGCCTGAAGTTGACGCCGTGTTGACCAAGACTAGCCGCTGTTGGCCACGATTCCAGAGACCGATGAAAGACCGTGCAGGCTCAGTCCGAAGCGAAATCGACTCTACCGAATAAGGGAAAGCGTGGAGATTTATCAGTAATAGTTTTTAAAAATTGTAATAGTAATATCGTAATCGACTAGGATTTTAGCTTTCTCCAGGGCATAAATATAAACCCATGAGCCTTGTATCAAATGATCAATCAATCAAACACAACCTTTCAGCGACACGCCACCAAAACCCTAAGAGTAGGAGTAGAGTAGTTTTGATGAGTTCCTTCCTGCGCGCACGGCTGCATCGGCTTTGATCTCAGGTGAGCTTGTAAGTATCGTCACCCGATCATTACGCCTCTATCAGAACTTTCTAATAAGTCTTATATTCTGATATTCAGTTGTGTGGCTAGTTATCGAGTTATCTTAGATTGCAAGTAGAACTTTCTAGACTTTATCCAATATTCTGCTTGTCTTCGACAGTTGCTCACAGTTATCAAACGGCTTAGATCTAGTTAGGTTGTCTTCATCAGCTCCCTCACCTTGTTTAAATATTCATAGTTATCAGATCATATCGGCTGGTAGATTTTGCATGTTTTTACTGCTTCATACATGCTAGATCTGATAGATCGTTACCCCTGCTCCTCGTATTGCTAACCGTCGGGCATTTGACGTCAGTACGCTACTGTAGAGAGCCGATGCTTCGGTCGGGTCCAGAAGCATCATGACGTCATTGAGCTGATAGGGGCGCATATGAGGCCTTACTGCCACGAGCCTGTCTGACTAAGCTAGTGGGCTGAAGTTAATGCCCTCTCACCGTATTACCTTGTCTAAGTTCAATTACACGGTCATGACATTAATTAGGATTCCATTAGCTTAATTAGCTCGTAAACGGTAGGCAAGAGGTCCTTGTTTGCTATGTTCTAATCTCTTAGATTAATATATTGATGTCAATCCCTCTCATTCATGTTACCTTGTCTAAGTTCAATTACACTTATCAAGACATTGACTAGATCTGTTAGTCTATGGTATGAGCATGGTTAGCAAGGGCTCCTTTTATTGTTGTTGTTCTACAATGCTTTATCTTAGTCCGTCAGATCATATAGGCAATGGCACATGCCATTAAATGTTTTATTTATACCGCATGATTACATTGAATATTCATCTATTGTGGTGTTTATTTCAAGAACGCCTACCCATGAGTTGAAAGGCTTCAATTCATCGTTGATCGGCTCAGGAATTTAATGTTTACCTTCTCAATTTTCAGATCAAATTGACTAGCACGCCTTGCACCACTCGCGAGCTGATTTGGAGCCTGCACTGGAGTTAAGCAGATCTCCAAGATCCTCTGTGATGTTCAATGCAGAAGCCTAAGGTCCAGATTTTGCGTCAACACGCTCTTGGCATGCTCGGTAGGACACAAATCATTAGATATCAAAGCTGATACAAGCTTCAATGGATGCTGCAACTGATGACATTGAAGGCAAGCTAGGATAAGGTTTTATGTTGGTTGACATACTGGAAGAAATTGACATAGGACCAAGTGATCGACCAAGGCCAACGTTTATAAGTTCCAAGCTGCCTTCTGAGTTCAAGCAAAAATTGATAGCACTGTTAAAGGAATATCGAGATTGTTTTGCTTGGGAATACTATGAGATACCAGGATTAAGCCATACCATTGTGGAACATCAGCTGCCTATCAAGCCAAGTTATCAGCCATTTAAACAACAGGCTAGAAGATTCAAAGAGGAATTGTTGGAGATATTAAGGCTAAAATTACCCGGTTATATGAAGCCAAGTTTATCAGACCCTAACAATATGCAGAGCGGGTTTCAAACATTGTTCCTGTCATCACGAAGAATGGCAAGTTAAGAGCTTGCATTGATTTTCACAATCTGAATAAAGCTACACCAAAGGATGAATACCCAATGCCAGTTGCAAACACGACAGTTGATGTAGTGTCAGGTCACAAGATTTTGAGTTTCATGGATGGGAACGCGGGATACAATCAGATATTAATGGCAAAAGAAGATATTCCAAGACTGTGTTTCGGTGTCCTGGAGCTCTTGGACTTTATGAGTGGGTAGTTATGACCTTTGGTTTGAAGAATGCTGGTGTGACTTACCAACGAGCTATGAATTATATTTTTCATAGTCTCATTGGCAGGATTCTGGAGATTTATATTGATGATGTGGTGGTGAAATCCAAATCCTTGGAAGAACATTTGGCCGATTTACACGAAACATTGGAGTGTACGAGGAAACATGGTTTAAAAATGAATCCAAACAAGTGTGCTTTTGGCATATCGACTGGAGAATTTTTGGGGTTCATGGTGCACAAAAGAGGGATTCAAATTGACCAAAGGAGCATCAAAGCTATCAATGCTATTCCACCAACAAACAAGATAGAATTACAGTCTCTGATTGGAATGGTCAATTTTATCATAAGGTTCATATCCAACTTGTCAACACATATTGAACCATTCATGCCGTTGTTAAAGTTAAAGCCTAATCAAGAGTTCATTTGGGGAGAGAAGCAACAAGCTGTTCTGGATGAAATCAAGAGATATCTAAGAACACCACTGGTTTTTTATTGCACCGCAAACTGATCGACCGTTCAAGTTATATTTATCAGCTAATGAGTAGCCGATCGGATCAATTCTGGTTCAAGAATTTGATGGGAAGGAACGGGTGGTCTTTTACTTAAGCAGAAGACTCTTAGATGCAAAAACAATATATACGCCCGTTGAGAAATTATGCTTGTGCTTATACTTCTCGTGCACAAAGTTATGGCATTATTTGTTAACCTCTGAGTGCATGGTAGTATGTAAAGCCGGTCTGGTCAAGTATATGCTATCGGCTTCTATTATGAAAGGAAGGATGGGCAAATGGATTTTGGCTCTGACTGAGTTTGACTTATGGTATGAATCGGCTAAAGCTATTAAAGCTCAAGCTATGGCTGATTTTATCATTCAACATCAGGATGATTCAATGAATATGATTGAGCTGGTTCCATGGGTCTTATTTTTTGATGGATCATCATGCGACAAAGGGTGCGGTGTTGGCTTATACATTATGTCACCTTGGGGGGCAACATTTGAATTTCCTTTTCCTTTCAAGAAGGGGATGACTAATAATCAGATTGAATATGAGGCGATGTTGAAAGGATTGCATATTTTAAGAGAATCAAGAGCTGATGTCCTGGAGATTTTTGACGATTCATTATTGGTTATTAATCAATTACTGGGGATTTATAAGTGCAAGGATGATTTGTTACAAGAATACTTCAATGTTTGTAAGCAGATATTGGAAGAATTTGAGATCGTATCATTGCATAATATTCCACGAGAGAAAAATGGAGGTGCCAATCGGTCGGCCAACACAGCAAATTATGAATGCCACAGCAGAGAAAATTGACCAAATTGATCAATCTGATCGCACTGATGATTCGAGAAAGGAGATAATTGAATATTTGAAGAATCCTTCTCAAAAGGATACCACGAAATTATGATACAAGGCTACCAAATATGTGGTACTTGGTGAATCTTTGTATTATCAGACAATTGATGGAATCCTATAGAAATGCTTAAACCCAAAAGAAGTCAAATCTATGGTACATGAAGTGCTTGGAGGAATTTGTGGTTCTCATCAATCAGCTCATAAGATGCGATGTGTAATCTTAAGGACTGGATATTGTTGGCCAACAATGCTGGAGGACTGTTTTAAGTATTATAAAGGTTGCCAAGAGTATCAACAATTTGTAAATATTCAGAGAGCACCAGCGTCGGCTATGAATTCAATCATCAAGCCGTGGCCGTTTAGAGGATGGGGACACTACAATGTTTTGTCACTAATGCAACGATTTGTTTTTGCAACAAACAACTTTCGTTGCAATACATATGGGTTATTACGACAATAGTCCGTTTTGGTTGCAATAGGGGGTGTCATATTGCCACCATTTGTGTAGCGTTGCGACAACAACTTAGTCGTTGCAATAGGTACGCTATATCGCAACGAATATATGTTGGTTGTAATTGCGTCAACATATTGCCACGCTATTTTATAGTGGTGGCAATTAATTATCCATATTGCAATGATTATAACACGTTACGATAAGTACTATCGTGTGTTACAAAAGAGTCTTAGATATAGCAACGAACTCAATGTTGTTGCAAAAGATATCTTGGTTATTATAACAAAAATGGTGTTGTTGCAAAATAAATCTTGGTTATTGCAACGAAAATAGACAATGTTGAAAATGAGTCTTAGGGGGTGTTTGGGAGGAGGGGGGCTAAACTTTAGCCCTGTCACATCGGATGTTCGGATACTAATTAGGAGGACTAAACATAAGCTAATTACAAAACTAATTGCAGAACCCCTAGGCTAAATCACGAGACGAATCTATTAAGCCTAATTAATCCATCATTATTGAATGGTTACTGTAGCACCACATTGTCAAATCATGGACTAATTAGGCTTAATAGATTCGTCTCGCGATTTAGCCTAGGGGTTGTGTAATTAGTTTTGTACTTAGTCTAGGTTTAATACTCCTAATTAATGTCCAAACATTCGATGTGACGGGGGCTAAAATTTAGCCCCCTCCTTCCAAACACCCCCTTAGATATTGCAACGCTAATATGAATCGTTGCAACTAGTATTAGATATAGCAACGAAAATGGTATTGTTGCAAAAGAAATCTTGGTTATAGAAACATATACTGAAACCGTTACTATACAGAAGGTGCTATTGCAATAATATATAGTCGTTGTAATATAGGGGAACGCATGGTTGCAATAGATGAGTTTGTAGGAGCCGCCAGCTTGGTTATGTTGGTGGGCCAAGCAGCCTAGCCACGGTAGTGGCCCAGCTGGCGGCCCAGTCATGGCTAAGCAGCCCGGTTGGAGGCCCATCCACGGTAGCGGCCCAGCCAAGCAGCCCACCTACAGCAATTAAAATGGAAAAAAAAAGAAGCACAAATTTCTCTATGTAGGATTCGAACCCAGGAGGCCACGCCCAAGCGACCCAGCTGGTGGCTCAGCCAAGCAGCCCACCTACAGCAACTGAAATGGAAAAAAAAGAAGCACAAATTTCTCTATGTAGGATTCAAACCTAGGTCTCCTGGTTCACCAAGGTTGATGCTTACCACTGAGCCATTGCCTTGTTTTTGTGTTTAGTAATGAGAAAAATTACATGTAGTTATGTTCTGAGCAGTTAGGGAGGAAGAACAAATGAACAATTCACACTTCTCTTTTTAGTGAACAATGTATAGTGTCACTTTATCAAAATCATTTAAATTTTTTATTGTAAACTTATGGATCCAAAATATATTGTCATGTTAATTTGTAGAATTTTCTGACCAAATTTAGATATTATTGTAATTATTATGTGGTAATTTGGAGATAGAAGTTTGAATTGTCCCAAGAAAATAATTGAATTATTTTATGTATCTCCAAGGCATGGGTTAGAATTGAACATACACACCTAAATATAATTTTTGTGAATTTTTTGAATCTTATTGGAGGTACACATAGTTCAACTTGGAATTACTATCAATAAGCATGTAGAAATTCATTGAAATGATAGAAAATACTAAATCTGTTATAAAATTCTTGAAACTCCTACATGACAACTTATATGTTGTCTATTACATGTAAAAATATAATTTTTGGTATATAAAATAATTATTTTGCAAGTTACTTCATAAGGGTGTATTAATTTGTTAGTTAAAAAATAGAAAAATAACTTTTTTCCACAACAAGTGGCAATGTAAATCCACAAATGTCAACAACAAGGTAAATGTAAGGTTGTGTCCAAGTTTGAGGTGCATACGAGTTCGAGTATGTAAAGTGCTAGTAAAATCTCTAAGTTTGACTTGAGTTAGTAGAAACTATGTGAGAGATATATCTATTTGTGAACAATATATAGTCCCACTTTATCAAAATCTTTTAATTTTTTTATTATAAACTTATGGACCCAAAATATGTTGTCATGTCAATTTGTAGAATTTTCTGACAAAATTTAGATATTATTGTAATTATTATGTGGTAATTTAGAGATAGAAGTTTGAATTGTCCCAAGAAGACAATTGAATTATTTTATATATCTCCAAGGCATGGTTTAAAATTGAACATACATGCCTAAATATAATTTTTGTGCATTTTTTGAATCTTATTGGAGGTACACATAGTTCATGTGGCGGAACCGCCCAACTTAAATTGGCTTAAGTGCACCTAATTGCTATCAGAACAGCAATTATCCATAACGCACTTAAAACAGTGTAAGTCCGGTAGTCCGTCAAGGGTTCTGTTCACAGAATTCCTTGAAAACCTCCACGATGTGTTCCATAGCCATACATCAGGATCGCTTCCACGATGGGATAGCATCAACAAACATTACATTTTTACATACATACCAGAGGTATGATTTATTACAAAGCTTAAATTGAAGAAACTTAACAGTGCAAGTTAAACCATTACTAAGAGTTTAAAATATAAACCAGTCCGGGGCAAGTAATTAAACATCTAAGTTTATTCTGGGGTATCATGAGACTCATAAGATACCCTAGTTCTTCGGGGCTTCCTCCTCGGTGGGAGGATCCCCTGAGTACGAAGTACTCATCAAGTCTGACCCGTCTAATCAATATAAATACTTTTTGTATACTGTATGATAGCTTTATGGTGTCTAGGCCGACTCACATTTTGCAGAAAGAGCTTACTATAAGTGAAACCTTAGTTTTATCTTTTATTTTAGATTGAGTTTGTTACCTGACTGGTCTAAATGACGAAAATATTTTAGCAACCAGATGGAACTAAGTCATACAGTATATTTATTCAAAGCAAACGGTTCCCTTCTCTTCGTTACACTACGATGCTTAAACAATGATCAAGTGCATTCATATCCTAGAATTGCGGCGATCCGGACCGATTTACATCTTGCAGGAGATACCCGACCACCAGCTATATACAACTGTCCGGGTTGCACATAACGACCTTTCAATTAGCTGTACCCAACGATCAGAAATATGACTACTCGAACCTAGGGACGCACCCCCACATGGGACCCCACGTCTAGCCTGATCTCCAATGTGAGTTTCAGACTACGCCCCTTCCCTTCCACTGCACACCAAGCACGGGTACGGAATATTTCCGATCAGAGAGCCAACTAACCTACCGAGCTTGCTGGTTCCCATATAGCAGTAAGTGTCGGTGTTTTAGATTGGCAACCCACCTAGGGGGTACCCTAGGTGCTCTTTTGTGCGGTAAGGGTCGTCGAGAATCAAGGAATCAATGGTGACGCAAGGAACACGATTTAGACAGGTTCGGGCCGCTAGATCGCGTAATACCCTACGTCCTGTGTGTTGGTTTGTATTTGATGAACTGGAGTTGTTTTTTGAGGAGGGTCCCTACCCGCCCTTATATACACGAGAGGGCAGGGTTACAACTCTTGAGTCCTAGTAGAGTACTATTATAGAGTTCTACTCGGTAAGGCCCGAGTAGTTTTCCATAAACATACTTGACTAGTCCGAGCAGGATACGCCTATCCCTTGTTCTGATCATGTCCGAGTACGCCCCTTAGTGGGCCGTCCAAGGTCTACTCGTGGGCTTGGGGTGTATGCCCGACAAGCCCCCGAGTACTTTGTAGTCGTGCGTCACAGTCTTGGGCACTAGGGGCACTATCCGAGTAGCTAGTCGTAGAGTTTGCAGACTGAAGTGCTCGAGTACTGTCACGTGGCTGGAAGGTACTCTTTTTGTTCCTTCGAGTTGCTTCTGCTCCCAGATTTTATATGGTAGTGCGATGTCAATCGCACTCCATATGGAGTAGCCCCCGAGCCTTAGGTTGAGTCGAAGAGTCAGGCTTAGGGTCAAACCAGTCTTTTGTCTGTTTTACCCTCGGCAGTCTTTGAAAAAGAAAAAACCGACCAACGGGTACGGTACCTGCAGCCCCCGAGCACTTAGGCGATCTCTGTCGTTGAAGTGGTCAGCAGTCCATTGAAAAGAGTAGCCGTTGAGTGTTTAAGGCGATAAATCTGCAATTAATCTGTCCGTTGCACAACCAACGCATGGAAACCAGAGCTAGCGGAGATAAAACTGGAAGGCCCCTTTCGGTTGTTTTTACACCGCACGGTAATCAGATCTGATTATCTGCCTCCTCCGTCCTCCTGCTCCACATTTGCGCCGCTGCCGGTGCCACCACCGTCATTGCCGCCCCTTGAGAGTGATCCGAGTGAGAGTGCCGTTCTAGCTTGAGGTTGAGTCCGTCGAATGCGCACCAAGAAGATGGGAAAGAAACTCGAGAAGATCCAGGGCAAGACTCCGGCGACAGGCAACGCGAAGTTTAAGAAGGGGAAAGAGCTGGTGCTGCCGGTGCCGAAGGTGGGGCTGACGAACCAGACTGCACCGCCGCCACCTGGAGCAACATGGAATCATTTAGTGATGAAGGAGGAAGCTGTGCAAGCACTAGTCGATGCGCAGCTTCTGCAGCCGAAAGAGATTCTTGAGTGGCGCCCCGCATTTCCAAATGCGTGGCAATTTGAGGAACATCCAGGCGAGACCATGATGCTCGTGCACTTTGTGGAGAGGGGGTTGGCAGTGCCCACCTCCGACTTCTTCAGAGGTATTCTCGACTACTATAAGCTTCAACTTGTGCATTTGAACCCCAATGGTGTACTGCATATGTCGATATTTGTACACCTCTGTGAAGTGTATTTGGGAGTTTCTCCAAGTCTTGAGTTGTTTAGGAAATTATTCTGTTGTAAGCCATAGCCAAGTGTCCATAGAACAGAAGTCTTTGGAGGCGCCGGGTTCCAACTCAGGAACTCGAGCGCATACATTGAGTACAACTTGACTGACTCCCATGGGGAATGGAAGAAAAGGTGGTTCTACATTGTGAACCACAATCCTCGCTTGCCTGTGGTGACTGGTCATGCGCCCAAGCATGCAGAAAACTGGGTGAGCGAACCTGAAGACACCCCCGAGCTCGATCACCTGATGCAGCAGATTACCGAGTTGAAGGCACTCGGTCTAACTGGGATCAACGTGGCGGCCAGCTTTCTGAAGAGAAGGGTCCAGCCGCTTCAACAATGTGCTCACTCGGGAAGTGAGTACACAGGTCTTAAGGATCCATCGCGTATGTTCGATGAGGATATATCCGATGATGATGTAGAGGTGCTGCTGGCTAAGTTCTTTAGGAACTATCAGGGAGTACCAGTAATCCCTACGGCTCTTCGTCAGTATGATGCCTGGTATGAGCCAGAAGTGGTATGTCTTTGCACTTGACTTGTACTTTTTCACTTGTGTGATATTTGTTGTTAATATCGACTTGTTTTTTGTAGTCTCGAGTTCTTGCCGGCTACTTGGCGCAGTCAGAAGAAGAATCAGAAACTGTTGTCGAGGAGTCAGAGGACGAACCCTCTCCTCCTGCCAAGAAGCGCAGAGTAGTCCGCAAGATGTCTGCGGCTAAGTCTGCTTCAACCCCTGAGAAGTCTCGGGGCACCAAGGTGTTTAGTCGTGAACTTATCTGTAGCTGATAATTTTGAACTTGCTATTGTTATGGCTGATTCGTCTTGTTCGTAAAGGCTGTCAACGTGGCCCTTGGTGATGATGAGGCTGCTTCTGGAGAGGTAGTCGTAACCGACCCGGACGTCGGTAATGTATTTGTTGACATGGTGCCCGAGAGGGTGCCATCAACAGAAGTTGGAGTAGCCCCCGAGCTATCCGCACCGGCTCCGTCGGCTGCCATGCTGCCCGTTACTAACCAGGCGGTCCTGGGGTTGCCCGCTGGATCAGCGGGTGTTGCAAAGGAAGTGTCGCCAGTACTCGCTACTGGTTCTTTGCTGTCCAGTATGATCGCTATTGGTAAGTGCTCTGTCCCGGCTAGTTTCATTTGTCTGAGTTGAATTGTAGTCTTGACTTTCACTTTACAGGTCTTGGCGAGAAGACAACACCAGCGGCTATTCCTGCAGCGCCAACTACTCGACCACCTATTGTCGAGAAGAAACGTGTGCGATTTCCGCCATGCTCGACTCGGTGAGCTTGCTTAGCCAGTGTATATCTTTAAGTGGTCTTGAAGTCGTATAATGACTTTTCTTGATGCAGGGATGCGGAGGAAACTATCCCTGTGGAAACAGGGGTAGAGTCGGGTCCCCCGACTACATTATCTGCTCCTTTGGAGGATTTAATTGTTGAGGAGGTTCCCGAAGTTGACGCCGGTCGTCTTGGAGCCACTATGTCGATGCTTCAAGACGTCATCCGTTCGGTGGAGGTTCCCGCCGCTGCATCGGGTTCAGGAAGTGCTGCCTTATCGACATCCACCGGTGGATCGCTGACCGTAGTAGGTGTTGAAAAGGCCAAAGAGGCGACCGCTCCAGGTATGTTTCTGTAGTCTTGTTATTGTAGTCGTAGCAAGCAGTTGACTGATGATAAATGTTGTAGGTGCCATTTTGGGTACGGTTCCTCATCTTGCAGAGAGTACTCAAAGACCAGTGATCAGCCTGCCATCTGACTTGAAGTTCCAGAAGGCCATCGATGTTTTTCGGAGCTTCTAGGTGGATTTCCTTTTTTGAGTTGTCACATGAACCGAGTAGTTGTGAGGCTTTTAACTCACCATTGCATACTCGGACCTTTTCAGGAACGAAGTCATCAACTGGAGCAGGAGTGTGCCCGACTGACAGAAGCTGTGAGGGTTCACGAGGTTGGAGCGAAGTCTTTTGTTGTGGATTGTACGGATCACGCGGTCCTGCAGCAAAAACTGGAGAGCCGCTACAAGTCGCTGAATAAGAAGTATCAAGGTAAGTATTTTGCCTACTCCGAGTATGTCCAATTGTAGTCGGCTATGGTTGAACTTGTTTTTTCTTGCAGAGCTCAAGAAATAAGAGGCGGCTGCAAGGAGCCAAGTCTTCGACTGGAGAAATGCGCATGACCGAGTGGCGGATGAAGCTGAATGTCTTCGGGCCGCGCTGACGGAAGCGAAGGCTGCTTGCGAGCATCAGCGGGACAGGAAGATGCAGATTGGCGTGATGCTGGCCATGGCCATGGTGGCATACAGAGATCATGCCCAAACCATGGGAAGACTCCGAGGCGAACTTCAGGAGCTAACTGTAGCAGCTGAAGACTTGGTGAACGCCATAGTCCCCGTGGAAGAAGGCGCAGGGCCGCAATCACTAGTCGAGCGACTGAAGGCTGCCCTGAGTAAAGTGGTGGGACTCTGCAAAGCTGTTTGCAAACAGGTCCTTGCAGTCGTGAAGTCCTACTACCCGAGGGCAGACTTGGCGGCGGCTGGTGACGGCGTGGCTCGCAACTGCACAGAAGAAGCATATGCGCAGTACCTCAAGGAGGCGAAGCCTATTGCATCAAAGATGTCAGAGTTTGTCTCTCCAGAAGAGCCTTGAGCTTTGCATGTACTCTTGTATTTGTGTCAAGTACTTTGAACAATATTTTGACAAATGAATGTTTGCCCATTTTCTTGTTGCGTGAAGTTGTCATGCGAAGAGTAGTTTTACTCTATCTTGTCCGACCCAAAATCCTGGGGTCGGCTGAGCCCGACCCTTTGGGGGGGAACTCCGCCTCGCCCGACCCTGAGTCTTGGGGTCGTCTAAGCCCGTCTGCTTCGCCCGACCTTGAGTCCTGGGGTCGGGTGCGCCCGACCCTTTTGAGGGTGGAAGCTCCGCCTCGCCCGACCCTAAGTCTTAGAGTTGGGTGTACCCAACCCCTGAGCAGGGGGTCAGAATATTCCAAGCCCCCGAGATAATGGTGTGAGCGTAGGCCGCGCTTAGCTTGGAGTAGTTCCGAGTGTTGAGTAGTCGTAATGCTATCGAGTACTCTTCTTTTGAGGGACACGGGTGTACTGTACTCCTTTGTCCTTTGTGGATGCACGGGTGTACTGTACTCTTTTGTCCTTTGTGGCATAAGTACCATCACGTGGGCAGAGTCAGGAGTCGTCAGACTCATTGATCACAGGCGCATAGTAACTCTTGGGCAGGTGGTAGTTGCATGTTTCGGCTATAAATAGAGCCATTTGGAAAGAGAACCAAACCAAGTTTCTTAGTGGCAATGGATTGCCTTCGGTTGCTTTTGTTTGAGTGTAGAGAGCCATCAAAGAGTGCACCGGTGCTAGAAGATTCCTCATAGATTGAGGCCACCTTCCCTCCAAAGACTCCTGCGCTCGTAGGGATAGCCGCGATGCTAGAAGAATCCTCGTAGGAGGTTTCGTCACACGCCTCATCTTGCAGCTCGTGATCTAGTGGAGTACGCGCTGGAACTCGCGGGTGATGGGTGATGAGTGCCGTGGTCTTTATCCCGCTTTCTAAGAGGTGGAGGTGTGACCGTAGAGTGGATTGGCTCCGCAAGGCTAGCAAAAGAGCAGCCTTGGTTCCCTCTAGGCGCGTCGTGCTGGATTCATCGTTGCCGCTGTCAAGGCAGTGGCAATGCTGGAGTTCCTGGCATTGCCTTGGGTAGAGGACCTGGATATGGCTGCATTTTGCGCAGCTTCCTTGCGTGTGGGCCCTTCCCCTTGTAGTTAGCAGACCTGAGTGGCCTTGTGATATAGTAAAAGCCTGAGGCTTAAATGCAGCCTGCCAGTATGCAGTTGCTTGTAGTCTTTGTGTATTCCGAGTACTTGTACTCGTATGTAACCTGATGTATCTTCAGTTCAGTAAAGAAATACTTTACGGAAATTTTGTACCAGGGCAGTGATCCTTGTTGAGTTGATAACTCTTGTCAAAGCTGAGGTATCTTGAAGTCGGTAGTCAGGCAGTTAGCCCGAGTAGTCATCAAGAGTTATTGCCTTGAAACGATTACTTGGATGCTGCTATGGGTAATAGCGACAGAGATGTTCTATATTGCAAGAGTTTGGTACTTGTTCTCCTGAAAGCTCTTGGAGTCTATAAGATCCAGGTCCCGTAACCTTTGATACGATGTAAGGACCTTCCCATGGTGAATTGAGTTTATGCAACCCTAACGTGTCTTGGATACGCTTAAGGACCATATCGCCCGAGTTGAAAGATCTTTCCTTGACGTTGCGGTCGTGGTAACGCCTTAAACCGTCAAGGTATCTAGCAGATTGCACTAGTGTTGCGCATCTTGTTTCTTCTAGACTGTCTATATCTGTTCGCCTTGTTTCTGTTGCCAGTTCTTCGTCGTAATGTTCAACGGATGGTGATTGCCACATGATGTCAGCGGGTAGGATGGCTTCCGAGCCATATACGAGGAAATAGGGCGATAGCCCAGTAGTCTTGCACGGTTGGGTACGTAGGCCCGACAAAGCGTTGGGTAACTCTTTGAGCCATTTGCCGCCTTTGGTGTTTCCAACGTCATGTAGTCTTTTCTTCAGGGCATCGAGTATCATGCCATTAGCATTCTCGACTTGTCCATTGGCTCGTGGATGAGCGACCGAGACATAGCGGACGCCGATGCCACTATTCTTGCAATATTCCCAAAAGTCGTGATTGTTGAAATTTGACACTAGGTCTATGATAATCCTGTTGGGAAAACCGTAGCGGTGTACGATTTCATCTAAGAAGTCGAGGACCCGGTTTTCCTTAGGGCAGGTGACTGGTTTGACCTCGATCCACTTGGTGAATTTGTCGATTGCCACGAGTACTCAGTAGAATCCTCCTGGCGTAGTGGGTAACGGCCCTATCATGTCGAGCCCCCAGCAGGCAAATGACCATGTTGGAGGTATTGTGACTAGCTTGTAGGCCGGTACATGTTTCTGTTTTGTGAAGAATTGACAACCTTTGCATTTCCAAACTAGTTGTTTAGCGTCGGCCAGAGCCATTGGCCAGTAGAAGCCTGCTCTGAAAGCCTTGCCAACTAGTGTCCTCGAGGAGGCGTGGTTGCCACAGATTCCTCTGTGAATTTCCTCTAGAATTTCTTGGCCATCTTCTCTGGTAACGCACTTCATGAGTACTCCAGACGATGCACCTTTCCTGTAGAGCTTGTCTCCGACTAGAACGTAATTTTTACTCACCGATAGATTTGCTTAACCTTATGTTTTTCGGATGGTAGCTGGTGATCTTTGATGTAGTCGATGAAGGGTGTCCTCCAGTCGACTTCTATCATCATGACTTCACGAGAGACGTCAGCAGTTGGGACTGCTGGTGTGGTGATTTGTTCGGATATGGATGGCTTGTGCAGTTCGTGTACGAAAATTCCTGCTTGAACTTCTGCACGAGTTGAGCCCATTTTGGATAAGACGTCGGCGGCAACATTGTTGTCGCGGACGATGTGATGAAATTCCAAGCCTGAGAACTTGTTTTCCAGTTTATGGACTTCTTTGCAGTAAGCATCCATGTTGTCCTTGTTCCGGTCCCACTCGTCGTTGACCTGGTTTATAACGACTAGAGAGTCGCCGTACACCATTAGTCATTTGATGCCGAGGGAGATTGCAAGGCGAAGGCCGTGGAGTAGTGCTTCGTACTCGGCTTCATTATTAGATGCTTCCCAGAATATTTGCAGCACGTACTTGAGCGGGTCTCCCCTGGGCGAGATGAGTAATACGCCCGCGCCGGCCCCTTCAAGTTTGAGGGATCCGTCAAAGTACATTACCCAGTGTTCTGGCCGTTCAACTGGTGTTGGCACTTGATTTTCAGTCCATTCAGCTACGAAGTCGACCAAAGCTTGGGATTTGATAGCTGTCCTTGACTTGAAGTCCAAGGTGAAAGCTCCGAGTTCAACTACCCATTTGGAGATTCTACCCGTGGCGTCTCTGTTGTGGAGAATTTCACCGAGCGGGAAGTCGGAGATGACTGTGATGTTGTGCTCTTGGAAGTCCGAGTTCAATTGCGTATAAGAGCTTTTGTATCGGTGAATACCAAGTTTTGGAGTCCGAGAGTACTTTGCTGATGAAGTAGACAGGTCGTTGGACCTTGTAAGCGTGGCCCGGTTCAGACTGTTCGACTACTATTGCCGTGCTGATGACATGAGTAGTAGCTGAGATGTATAGGAGCAAGTCTTCGTTTGGAGAAGGAGCGGTGAGTACAGGAGGCTTTGACAGAAAGTCTTTGAGTTGTGTTAGTGCCTCATCTGCCTCTTCCATCCATTTGAACTTGTCCTAGCATTTGAGAAGCTTGAAGAAGGGTAGTCCCCGTTCTCCAAGTCTCGAGATGAACCGGTTGAGAGCGGCCATGCAGCCTGTGAGTTTCTGCACATCCTTAATGCTAGCTGGTGCTTGCATGTTTGTGATGGCAGATATTTTTTCTGGGTTGGCCTCAATGCCGTGATGGCTAATGATGAACCCGAGTAGTTTGCTGGAAGGTACTCCAAAGACGCACTTAGTAGGATTGAGTTTCCATCGGAAAGCGCATAGACTAGAGAAAGTTTCCTCCAAATCAGCAATGAGTTCCTCCCGGTTTCTTGTTTTGATGACTACATCGTCGACATAAGCTTCGACATTGCAGTTAAGTTGCTTTTTGAAGCACATCTGTATGGCCCTTTGGTAAGTATCTCCCTATCCGGGTAGTAGCTTCCAGAGCTTGACGTTGCAATCTCTGTGGAGCTTTCCTCTCGGTTGGAAGTGAGTGGAACGCCTTCTACATATGGGAGGTTGTCTATATGGGCGACAAGGCGCGAGTCATAGTCGCGGTCAAGGAAAGATGGTTGCAATCCTGGCCAGTGGACAAATCTGCCTTGTGATGTTGAAGTTATTACCAATCCTTGGGCTGGACCAGATAATGGTATCTCTGGCGAATAAGACGAGTCGGAGTTGACGTCTTCGACATGCCCGAGTTCAAATCGGGTTCGAGTAAGAAAGCCTTGGTGTACTTTGGTTGCGTTACGGAGTCCGTGCGGGAACCTCTTTGAAGTCAAAACCGACTTGGACATTGGCTGGGACTGACTAGTCCGAGGCGAAGTCGAATCCGACGCGTAGTCGAACTCGAACTCGTCGATTTTGAAATCTTGGTTTTTTCCGATCAGATATTCTGGTTTCTTTTCCTCGAGCGTCGACGATCTGGCGCCGGAACGAACCTGAGCCGTCAGCGATGCAAAGCCAGGATCCGAAAACGAAGGTGGCGCCGGCTTCGATGAAGAAAACGGGCCTAATGATGACCTTTGCCATTGAGTTCGTGCTGAGAAACTCGACGAGTCCCCCTACCTGGCATGCCACCTATCGGTGTTTTAGACCGGCAACCCGCCTAGGGGGTACCCTAGGTGGTCTTTTGTGCGGTAAGGATCGTCGAGAATCAAGGAATCAATGGTGACGCAAGGAACACGATTTAGATAGGTTCGGACCGCTAGATCGCGTAATACCCTACGTCCTTTGTGTTGGTTTGTATCTGATGAACTGGAGTCATTTTTTGAGGGGGGTCCCTACCCGCCCTTATATACACGGGAGGGCAGAGTTACAAGTCTTGAGTCCTAGTCGAGTACTATTACAGAGTTCTACTTGGTAAGGCCCGAGTAGTTTTCCATAAACATACTTGACTAGTCCGAGTGGGATACGCCTATCCCTTGTTCTAATCATGTCCGAGTACGCCCCTTAGTGGGCCGTCCAAGGTCTACTCGTGGGCCTGGGGTGTATGCCCGATAGTAAGTAACCAGGTAATATCACTTGATTTGTGGTTAAAATAACGAACGATCCTTAATCAAATTAACCAAGTAGACGGAACTATGGAACTCAAGACTCCTTTCTTGGTTCCATCCAAGCTTCCATCCACTACCTTCCAAAACAGGTCATTTCCTTGATATACATATGTATGACAATGTTACCTTAGGTTGCTGAGTACCATAGGTACTCAGAAAGGATAAAGGTAGCATAACTACGCTTTGCTAAGCATGGGACACTTACTAATTATTTGGAATAGGTGACAAAGATGTCCTTAATAACAAGGTTGGATTATGCATAAAAGTAAGTTTTCAATCAACTCCTAGACTTAATGCATTCATAAAGAAAATAACCAATAGTTGGACACATGAAATAATAACCCCAAAAGTACATAGGCTTAAATGCATCGGGGCTTGCCTTGATCCACAAAAAAGTTAGCGTCTTCAGATGATCCTGCTTCACAAGGGACCAACTCGACAACCTCCTCAAACTCCGGAGGTTCTTCAGAAATTTCCAGAAATTCCACTTCTAGAGCTTCAGTGTCTACGATAAAGTGCAAGCATGAGTCAGAGATGCAACTTTTTAAGCACAAGACTATACAACTTCCTTCATGATAAAGTTGCATGCCAACAATGACTTAGACAACTTAACTTCATGATAAAGTTGCAAGCCGACAAAACTCTACCCATAACGACTAACCCACGATCTAAACTTCCTTCAATCTGAATTTCACCATTTGCTCATTAATGTCATACTTAAGTTGTCATTAACACTGGGTGTTACAGTTCAACTTGGAGATAATTTCAATAAGCGCGCAGAAATTCACTTAAATAATAGAAAATACTAAATCTGTTAAAAAAATCTTAAAACTCCTACATGACAACTTAGATGTTGTTTATTACATTTTAAAAATATATTAGTGTGTTTAAGATAATTGTATTTGTGTGTTACTTTACAGTGATGTGTTGATGCTAAAAATCGGACAAGGACTCCAGCTTCTGTGTCAGACACACGACCTAGGAGAATCTGCTTAGCTTCTGTTCGGGTTGTCGCCCTGGTGCGGTTCGCGCGGCGTGCCAGTCAATCTGACCTGTTGATTGACAAGTAAAGCGTTAAATTCCAATGTTTCGATCGGCTAAAGTTCCGATCTATTTCAAAGGATGTATCAGCAAATCGGCGGAATTACTGTAGAGATGACCAACTATAGAACAACCGATGATCACATAGCAATTGTAAAAGAAACTGCTAGAGTAACCTAAACAATACTACAAAAGCAACACTTGGAATAGATCTAATCGGCTATATGATAATAAACAAAGAATACTGATAAAAAGCTGACAGTTCGTGTTTCAAGCTCGATAACTTGTGATAAAAACTAAAATAATAGGTAAAACCTATAATTCTAGTAAATATCGATAACTGGTGAATAAATCTAAACGAAACAATAGCGATGCTCCTGAAGTTAAAGCTTAGATATTATTCGATACGCGGAACTTACAAATTGGCCGGAGATCATGTTGATGCAGTCCTGCCAACTCGTACGAACTCGTGAAAAGAAAAGGGTTTGGCAAAGTCACCGACTTGAAGGTAAAGTACATGGAAAAAGTAGATTTGTATTATTGATTGATGTGTTACTTTACAAGCCTTATGAGGCACCTATTTATACCCTATTACAACTGATTTTCTAACTAACTAGGATTTATCTCTAATTTAAAGATAACAAATATTTACACATGAACACAACCCACATCGGAGTTGGTTATTATTTTCCCACGGGCCAATCTTCATCTTCGGCTAATCACCACCCTAGCCCATTTTAGGCCCACATCGGCCAAGCCGCTCTGGCTCCCAATCGGCCAGTCTTCATTGACTCCCTCAGCCAATTGGCTAGAACAGTGTAGCTCTATCGGTCGATTCTCCAACTGTAGCTTCTTGCTTGCCGCAACAACCACCTTCCTCTCCTTTGACACCGATGTTAACACATGTCAAAATCTGGCATCAACACATGCCCCCCAGTTTTGGAGTGAAACATATCTTCCCTCCAAAATTTTCTCAACTCTAACTCTTCCCTCCGAAGAAAGTGCAACAGTAAACACGGTAAAACCCATTTCGCTCCGGAGTCTTCTCTTTGATGATTGCATTTTCTCGAATAAAGCGCCCACGGCCAACCGGTCTCTTTGAAATTTGCACGGACGGCGCGGTAAAAATCCCGCCTTTACCCTTCTCTCGAACTGTCCTTTAAATACTCGCCTCTTCCGCCGCTTCTTCTTCCCCAAGCTAAAAAGTTTTCTCTCCCGGTGAACCATCTCCCGACGCACCCCGGCACCCATTCCGCTTCCAGGTGCATTCCAGTGCCCTCCGGTGACCCTCTCTCATCCTTTGATCAATTGTGCTAGCCCCTCAAACTCCAATGGTGATTCCTTCAGCCACCATGGTTTTCATCCCGGAGGTAAATTTCCTGAAACTCTCCCCTTTTTACTTTTCACCATTTCGCGAATCTTAGATCTGTTCTTAGTTTTTTCTCATATCTTCTCAGGAGCTTAGGCAAACAATCACCATTCCCATATTTAACGCACCTGGCCTCATCGGACTCAGCCCCATGGAGAACCCTGATCCAATCGAGCTGATTAATCTGGAAACTCACAGAATCCCTTTCAAGCAATCAACTATGGATCTGAATAATTGGATAGGCACATTTAGGTCTTGGCTGAACAAAACCCCCGGTTGGAGAGAATGGTTCTTGAGGATGTCAAACTCTAAGAGAGTTTTTTGAGATGAGGGAAAAATCGACCACTGTATAAATTTGTCCCTATCTCACATGGAGAGGAACGACTCCCTACTCATTGCAGCGTCTTACTTCTGGTCTAATGCCCTCAATGCGTTTCTTTTCAGCCACGGGCTGACTAGAGGCATTCGCATAACACCCATACACTCGCCCTCTGCTAGACGCTTCTAGATCTCTAGTCAGTCACCCAGATGGCTTCTTCCTCCTCCGTCAATCAGGTACTAAATTAACCTTTGCACACCTCGACTGATTTTCACCATTAATTGATTGCCTATTGTCCCTTCAGCCAAACCGGCTCAGCCCCGATCTCGAATGGGCTATCGAGATTATGCACTCCGACGAACCGTTGACCCAGGCGGACAAAGATCTGATCCAAGCTCATCGTGAAGAACTCAAGGACCACCTTCCCGCACACATCAAGAAGATTGTAGACAATATTGAAGCCAACGCCTCCAGGAAGAGCCTTAGGCTTGCATAGTTTTTGTAATTTGCTGAGTATTTTGTTTACTCGAGACAATTCTGAATTTTGTTCGAAGTCCAATGAATGATCGTCTATCAATCTTTGTCATTGGGAGCAAGTCTAAGTGCTAGTCGAGTAGTCGTGCGGTTGTCAATTATTGTCGTTGTTGTTTTGAAAATACTCTGTCCATTTACTCTCCGAGGGAGGTGCATGATTGTACTGTACTCTTTTGTCTTTTGTGGCATGAATGCCTTCACGTGAATGGGGTCAGAGAGCATCTTGCTAACTCGTTAGTACTTGTTGTCACGAGCGAATAGTAACTCTCGAGTGAGTAGTGGTTGTGGCGTTTGGCTATAAATAGACTGCCGTGGAGGTCAATCAAGGTCAGGCTTGAGTAGCAATGGATTGCTTTCGGTTGTTGTTATTTGATTGTAGAGAACCTTCGAAGAGTACTCCGGTGCTAGAAGATTCCTCGTAGATTAGAGCCACCTTCCCTCCACATACTCTTGTGCTGTAGGGATAGCCGCGATGCTAGAAGAATCCTCGTAGGAGGGTTTGTCGCATGTCTCATCTTGCAGCTCGTGATCCAGCTAAGTTTGTGCTGGAACTTATGAGTGATGGGTGATGAGTGCCGCGGTCTTTATCCGGCTCTCTTATTAGAGGTGGAGGTGTGGCATTCAGTGTGGGATGTCTCACCAAGGCTAGCAAGGGATCAGTCTTGGTGTTTGGTGAAAAATTGACATCCTTGGCATTTCTGGACCAATTGTTTTGCACCGGCCAACACCATGGGCCAGTAGAAGCTTGCTCGGAAAGCTTTGCCTATAATTGTTCATGAAGATGCATGGTTGCCACAAATCCCTTTGTGAATTTCTTTCAAGATTTCTTGGCCATCTTCTCGGTGACACATTTCATGAGTACCCCTGATGATGCGCTTTTTCTGTAGAGCTTGTCTTCGACTAGAACATAATTTTTTCCTCGTCGGGAGATTTGCTCAGCTTGATTTTTTTCAGATGGTAACTTATGGTTTTTGATGTAGTCGATGAAGGGTGACCTACAGTCAACTTCTATCATCATGATTTCCTGATTAGTTTCTGTAGTCTTGACCACTGGTGGTGTAATTTGTTCTGGTATGGATGGTTTATAGAGTTCGTGTACAAAAATTCCTGCAGGAACTTCTGCACGAGTTGAGCCCATTTTTTATAACATGTCAGCAGCTACGTTGTTGTCACGGACAATGTGATGAAATTCCAAACCTGAGAACTGGTTTTCTAGCTTATGGACTTCTTTGTAGTAGCCATCCATGTTTTTCTTGTTTCGATCCCATTCGTTATTGACCTGGTTGATAATGACTAGAGAGTAACCGTATACTAGTAGTTGTTTGATTTCGAGGGAGATCGCGAGATGAAGACCGTGTAGCAGTGCTTCGTACTCAGCTTTGTTGTTTGAGACTATCCAAAAGATTTGAAGTACGTATTTGAGTTGGTCTCCTTTTGGAGAAATTAAGAGTACTCCTGCGCCGGCTCCTTCGAGCTTGAGGGAACCGTCAAAGTACATAACCCAGTGCTCTGGCCTCTCGACTGGTGTTGGTACTTGGTTTTCTATCCATTCAGCCATGAAGTCGACCAAAGCCTGAGATTTGATAGTTGTTCTTGGTTTAAAGTCTAAAGATAGAGCTTCAAGCTCTACTGCCCATTTGGAAATTCTACCCGTGGCATCTCTGTTGTGAAGGATCTCGCCGAGCGGAAAGTCGGTGATGATTGAAAAGTTGTGTTCTTTAAAATAATGTCGTAGCTTTCGAGAGGTGAGCAGAATTGCGTAGAGCAACTTTTGTATCAGCGGGTACCGAGTTTTGGAGTTGGAGAGTACTTCACTAACAAAGTAAATGGGTCTCTGAACTTTATAAACGTGGCCTGGTTCAGGCTATTCGACTACTACTGCGGTGCTGAAGACGTGAGTAGTAGCCGCTATGTATGGGAGCAAGTCCTCGTTTGGGAATGGAGCAGTGAGGATTGGTGGTTTTGACAGAAAGTCTTTGAGTTGTTTCAATGCTTTGTCTCCCTCTTCTGTCCATTTGAACTTGTCCTGTCATTTGAGAAGCTTGAAGAAGGGTAGTCCTCGTTCTCCAAGTCTCGAGATGAATCAATTAAGGGCTGCCATGCAGCTCGTGACTTTCTGCACATCCTTGATGCTAGCTGGTGCTTGCATATTTGTGATGGTAGATATTTTCTCTGGGTTGGCCTCAATGCCGTGATGGCTAATGATGAACCCAAGTAGTTTGCCGGAAGGAACACCAAAAACGCATTTGGTAGGGTTAAGTTTCCAGCGAAAAGCACGCAGGCTTGAGAAGGTTTCCTCCAAATCGATGATTAGGTCCTCCTGGTTTCTTGTTTTGATGACTACGTCGTCCATGTAAACTTCTATGTTGTGATGCAATTGTTGCTCGAAGCACATCTGTATAGCGCGCTTGTAAGTCGCGCCCGTGTTTTCTAATCCAAATGACATTGTTTTGTAGCAAAAAGCCCCAAATGGAGTGATGAAGGCTGTTTCGGCTTGATCTTCTTCTTTGAGGCTTACCTAGTGGTAACCTGAGTAACATTCAAGAAAGCATAGTAAATCACACCCGGCAGTAGAGTCGACTACCTGGTCGATCCTGGGTAGTCCAAAAGGGTCCTTTGGACAATGTTTGTTGAGATTCATGTAATCGACGCACATTCTCCATTCGTTATTTTTCTTGTGAACGAGTATAGGGTTGGCTAGCCAATCAGGGTGGCAAACTTCTTTGATGAACCCTACTGCGAGTAGTTTGGCTAGCTCTTTTTTGATTGCTTCTCATCTGTCTTGGGCAAATCTCCGGAGATGCTGTCATTTTGGGGTAGCTTTGAGATCATCATTTAGAGAATGCTCAATCAGTTCCTTGGGCACACCAGGCATGTCGGTTGGCTTCCAGGCGAAGATATCATGGTTAGCCTGAAGGAAACTGATGAGCACGGTTTTCTATTTAGGATCTAGCCCTATCCCAATCAGAGCTGTCTTAGAAGGGTCGCCGGTCTGAAGATCAACTGTTTTGAAGTCTTTCTCATTTGTGGCTTTACTTTTGCTGGCCCCGACTTCTTTTCTGGGATTTCGAGTTCTGTTGGATGAAGTTTCTTTGAAGCTGAAAAAACTTGTTGCATGGGACTAGGTCGTTGAGAAGTTGCTGCAATTTCCACGACTTCGGTGTCGCATTCATAAGATCGCATTAGGTCTCCTCGTAGTGTTAATTGTCCCTTGGGTCCTGGCATCTTGAGTACCAAGTAGATGAAATGTGGTATAGCCATGAATTTAGCCAGAGCTGGTCTCCCGAGTATGGCATGGTAAGAGGTCTCAAAGTCGGCGACTTCAAATCTAATGTATTTGGTTCGGTAATGTTCCTTAGTGCCGAAAGTTACTCGTAGGACAACTTGTCCAAGCGGTATGGCTGCGTTTCCTGGTACAATCCCGTAGAAGGGGGAGTCTGTTGGGGTGAGCATGTCCGTGATGTCAAGACACATCTTTCTTAGTGTTTTGGCAAAAATGACGTTGAGTCCGCTTCCACCATCGATGAGTACTTTTGTTAGTCTTGATCCTGCAACAACAGGGTCGAGTACTAGGGGAAATCAGCCTGGTTCTAAGAAGTTTATCCATTGGTCTCTTCTACTAAAGGTTATGGGTACCTCAGACCATTTTAGCGGTGTTGGATCTGTTGGTTCAATGGCCATATTCTCTCTAAGTACCAATTTGCTGGATCGCTTGGATGCGGAACCTGGGATTCTGCCAAAAATTACGTTGACTATTTTGGAGGCGGTCTGGAAGTCTCCTTCTCCTTCTTCATCCTTATGGACTTTGTTTTTGCCCTTATCCTTTTTCTGGTTGTACTCTTCGGGAGGTGGTGGTGCGGGTAAATCTTGCATTACTCGGCATGTTGTAGCAGTTTATTGTTGAGTGTTTGCTATTTGGGTGCCATGGGCATTGTTTTTTGAGTAGTTTGGTGAAGCTTGGTCCGTCATCATGTTTGTGGGATCCTTTCTTTCCGGAGTTGGTCATGGAAGCAACGGTGTTGTCAGGTTGCGTTTGCGGTTTTGATTACTCAAATAGTTATTTCGAGTATCGTTGTTCCAGTTCCTGTCCTGCTCGTGACTGTTATTGTCGCGCCCGTGGTTGCGATGGGAGCGGAATCGCTCACGTTCTTTATTTTCTTCATCTACCCATTGTTGCATCATGGTTTTAAGGTCTTTGACGGTGACTGGTCGTCGTCTGCCAAAGTCCTGGTACGTTCGACGATCATAGAGGCCATTTTGAAAGCACTCGATGATGTCTATCTCTGAAATGTCGACTATAGTGGCCTTCTTTTTGAAGAATCGCCATAGGTAGTCACGCAGTGTTTCACCTTCTTATTGTTTTACTTGACTTAGGTCGATCTTGGTGCCTGATCTAGTCATGGAGCCTGCGTAGTTGTTGGTGAAGGCCTTTGTCAAATCTTCCCAAGAGTCAATTGTTCTAGGTTTGAGTGATTCAAGCCATGTTAGGGGTGCGGGCTCCATGCATATGGGAAAATGGATGACTTTAGTGTCATCATTGCCTCCGGCTGCTTGGACTGCCAACGAGTAGCATCGGAGCCATTGAATTGGGTCTTGCTTGCCATCATACTTGGTGATTCCTGTTGGCTTGAATTTTTCAGGTAGTCTTGTTCTCATTACTCATGTTGTGAAGGTAGGAAAATGGTTCTAGTTGTCGACTTCACGTTCGTGGCAAATATTGATTATTTCCCGTAGATCGCTAAAATTTGATACTTCATGATTTTTCCTGATATGGCGAGGACTTTTTGCAAAACTAGTGCAGCTAGCATCTTCGACGTCTTTATGTCGTACTGGAGCCTCGCGTTTGCTCGGTCCTTGGCTATGTTGCCTTAGTTGGTTGACTACCTCATTGTTGTTTCTTTGTGCTTCGTGGAAACCATTGTTGTCTGTGGCACCCCTACTGCGCTCTCGATGAGCCGAGTTGCGAGGAACAGATGGGATTGGTGATTCTTTATCGAGTAGTTTGTATGCTTGTTCTATGAGTTGTACAATTAGTCCATTGCCTCGCTGCACAAGCTGAGCTGTTATTTCGTTATCTCTGTCTTGAGGTATGAGAGTTGATATGAGGTTGATTGAGGCAATTGCTGCGAGTGGGGTGTTGTGCTCTTGAGCTTGTACTGCATCGAATGCTCTTTCAAGGTTTGTGATGGGAATGTTTGTGGCTAGCAATTGTCGACGTTCAGCCCGAGTAATGTTTCGTATCCTTCTTTGGTTTCTTTGATCGGAAGTTTTGTCCTGCGGAGCATTAGCCGATGACTCATCCTTTGAAACATTATCGAGCTGCGCTATCCGTCGAGGGATTCTCTGGTCGCTATTGCCCACATTGTTATTTGGAGTGATGACAAAGATTTCTCTGTCTGGGTAGTAGCTTCTAGACCTTGATGTTGCGATTTATGTAGTACTCTCCTCGCGGCTTGAAGTGAGCGGGACACCCTCTTGGTACGGGAGATTGTCTATATGAGCGACAAGGCGCGATTCATAGTCGCGGGTAAGAAGAGATGGCCTCATTCCTAGCTAGTGAATGAATCTGCCCTGCGGCGTTGAAGTTACTACCAAACCTTGTGCTGGTCCTGATAATGGGATTTCTTGGATGTAGTCCGAGTCGGAGTCGCAGTCCTTGTCTTCCCCATGTTCGAGTTGAGTTCGAGTGAGGAGACCTTGGCAGACTTTGGCTGTGTTGCAGAGTTCGTATGGGAATCGTTGTTCAGTTGAAATCGACTTGTGAAGTGACTGGGGCTTCGGCTCGTGTCGACTAATCCGAGCTGAGGTCGAGTCCGAAGCGTAGTCGAACTTGGTGTTGCTGACTTTGAAAATTTTGCTTTTCTTGGCAAAATCTCCCGTCTTTTGCTAAGGAAAACTTTCATCGAGAAGTCTCTCCTCCTGGATGCTGATGATCTGACGCTGAAACGATCCAGTGCCGTCGGTGATGTAGAGCCAAGATCCAAAAACAAAGGTCGCGCCTGCCTCGAAGGTGAAAGCAGGCTTGATAATGACAGGTGCCATTGAACTCGCGCAGAGAAACTCGACGACTGCCCCTACCTGGTGCATCAGCTATCGGTGTTTTAGACCAGCAACCCATCTAGGGGGTACCCTAGGTGGTCTTTTTGTGCGGTTGGTGTCATCGAGAATCAAGGAGTCAATGGTGACGCAAGGAACACGATTTAGACAGGTTCAGGCCGCTAGATCGCGTAATACCCTACATCCTGTGTGTTGATTGTATTGAACTTGGATGAGTTATCTTTGAGGGGTCCCTGCCCACCCTTATATGATCGGGGGAGAAGGGTTACAAGCTAGAATCCTAGTCGGGTACGGTTACAGAGTTCTACTCGGTGTAGACAGAGTAGTTTCCATATGTATACCAACTAGTCTTCTAGAGTCCGAGTAGGCCACGCTCCTTTGCCGCGTAGCCCCTGAGTCTTGATTACGTCCGAGTACACCCCTTAGTGGGCTGCACAGGGCCTACTTGTGGGCCTGGGATGCATGCGCGACAAACCCAGCCGCCAGCCGAAAGGAGCCACCAACTGCCCCGTCAAGTCACCCTTGAAGACGCAATGGCAGACGTCGAAGAGAAGAGTACCTAGATCCTGCTAGAATTAGGCCGGTTTCAGAGAAGAATCAACCTGAATCAAGCCCAACCGAAACACTGTTGAATTACTGCAGCTTCTGAATGTGTCGGTACTTTTTATTCTAAGGGCGACTTGTACCATGTCGGCCATGTATCCAGTTAATGTACCGAATGGTAATCAGCTTATTTGTATGAATGCTTTCTTGCCTTATTCATTCTCAAGGCGATGCCTTCCACATCGGCTGTATGAACGCGAGTCAATCGGTATCGGCCGTGAGAACCCGATACGCCATATTATCGGCTAAGCGTCTACCCATATGCTGGGATAGTATCTTTTTAAATATCTTCCATTTAGAACCCTTGTAAATTCTTCTCCCTCAATGGTCTCCAATATGTATGCATTGTCTGGCGCACATTGACTAATCTTGTATGGCCCTTCCCAAGTAGGCGACCATTTTCCATATTTGGGATCTTTAGATCCTATCGGCAGGATCAACTTCCAGACCAAGTCCCCATGGGAAAATTGCTTGACCTTGACCTTCTTATCATACCATCTGGCGACTCTTTTCTTATTTTCCTCAATACTAATCAAGGCCCTCAACCGTTGACTTGCCAAATCCTCCAGCTCTCCCTTCATGAGAATAGAATAGTCATCGGCCGTCAATTGATCCTGACGCGACCTGCGTTTCGACCCAGTTTTCAACTCCCAAGGCAATACTGCTTCGTGCCCATATACCAACTGGTAAGGAGACACCTTGGTGGCACCGTGGCAAGCCATATTCTAGGCCCACAAGGACTCATTCAGCGTCGTATGCCACCGCCTTAGTTGTTCTTCAATCTTTCTCTGAATGAATTTAATCACCCCCTTGTTGGATGATTCAGCCTGACCATTGGCCTGAGCATAATATGGAGAAGAATTTAACAACTTAATTCCCATGTCGGCAATGAACTCCTCAAACTCTCCTGAGGTAAACATTGACCCCTGATCAGTCGTAATAGTCTGAGGAATACCAAACTGATAAATAATGTGCTCCTTCACAAAATCAATCATGTTGGCCGACGTCACAACTTTCCAAGAAAACTGCCTCCACCCACTTACTCGATGGTGGATAAATCTATCCGATGAAGTCAATTCCCCAACCTCTAAATGGCCACAGCTTTATTATTGGGTTCATAGCCGAGGCCAGTGCTCGAATTTCTGACAATCCTGACACCCTTTATAATATTTAAAACAATCCTCGAGTATCATCGGCCAGTAATACCCATTATTTCTAATCATCCACTTCATCTTGAAGGCCGATTGATGGGCCCCACACACTCCCTCATGAATTTCTCCCATAAGAGTTTTCGCTTCCTCCACTCCAAGGCATTTGAGTAGCACCCCATCAATCGTCCGGTAAAACAAATTATCCTCAAGTAGTACGTACTTTGTAGCCTGAAAGCGTATTCGCCGATCGACCTTTCTGGACGGATCTTTCAGATAGTCGGCAATTTCCTTCCTCCAGTCATCGGCCGCAAGCTCCAGAGCCATGGCGCCTTGAACCGGCTGGTAACCGGAAGCATGCTGGGCAAGCCTATTAGCTACCTCATTGTAATCCCTAGGAATATGTTCAATAAGCGTGGTCTCGAACTCCTTCAGTAATGGAGGCATTCTTCATAGTAAATTCTTAGAATATCGTCTTTGCATCAACATGATGTAATAAAATGAAAAAGAAAAACATTAAAAAGAGAAGGAAGGAACCCAAGCCTGTTTTGGCCCAAATGGCCCAACTATTTCTGACCGTCTATTGCTGATCCAATGATTGTGATCACACCTTTATGGTATAAAAACGGACGAAACCCTATACCCTCCTCCACTCCCTCCATTCCACTCGGTCGCAGCCCTCGTCCTCCTCTCAGCAGCCCCCCTCCTCTCGGCCGCCCCATCCTCCTCTCGGTCGTGGCCCCAAGCGCGCCGCTCCAACTCCAGCCCATCGCGCCCTCCTGTAGGATCTAGGATACTGACTATAGGGGGGTGAATAGGCGGTTTTAAGCTAAAGCATAAAACTTAATAAACTTTGATTAGAAACCTACAAGATAAGCAACAACTAGTAAATCTACTACTAGGTATGTCAAGACGAGCTAGGATGACAAGTAATTAAAACAAGATAGATGAAAGCATTCACTTGAAGTAAGTACTACTACGAAGGTAGAGAGCAAGAAGACAACCGAGAGAGAGAGATCGATGTTTTGCTGTGGTGTCGATGACTTGCCAGTCACCCTTAAGCCATGTTGAGGTGGATTCAATGATTCAATCGCTTCTCGATCAAGACACCGCTTGATGTTTAGGCCGAATTAAATCAAAGAACCTCTCCAAACCTCATTTCCACTAGAGTAGCTCTTCACCACTCCGATGAGGTGAGCACAAAACCTCTGACAAGAATAGCTGGAGCAACTTCACAATCTCCTTGAAGTGCTCATCGGCTCCACAAGCTCCAAGCCGTCTAGGAGGCAGCAACCTCCAAGAGTAATAAGCTAATTGACGCTTGCTTGAAGACTTCCTAGTTCCCCAAAGCTCAAGAAATCAATGTAATGCACTAGAAGCCTCTCAAACTCACTAGAAAGCAATCTCAATTCAATGCAAGTGAGTAAGAAGTGGAGAGAGATTCAAAAGATCATAAATGTAGTCCAAAGAACCAAGAGAAAGCTCCAACAACTGGTGGGGGGGTATTTATAACCCCCACCACCAAAACTAGCCGTTACAATAAAATTTCGTGCAAAACGGGAAAACCGCGGACCGTCCGCAGTACAAGACGCGGACTGCCCGCAGTATAAAGCCCAACGACTCTATTGGCATTTAATGCGTGTCAGAGAAGAACCGTTACGGGGTCACGGATCATCCGCGATACAAGTCGCGGACCGTCCATGCCGAGCGGACCGTCCGCCAAATGAACTGCGGACCGTCCGCAGTTCAAACACCCGGCAGAAATAGTTTCTGGAGGCCCTTAGCGGACTGTTCGCTAAATGAACTGTGGACCGTCCGCGGTTCAAACACCCGGCTGAAATAGTTTCTTTTCAATATTAAAGAAACCATATGCTCATCCTAGATCAAAACTTTGATATGCAATGCATTCTTTTGAGCAAAGAGGCACTATAGAACCCTCAAGCAATAGGAGAATTGACCCCTCTTAATAGTACGGCCATCTATCCTATTAAATCCGATCATATTGTTCATCCACTAAGCGCTTGTTTGACCAGCAAAAAGGAAAAAAAACCCTATTTTATACCTTTGCCTTGAGCCTTCCATCATCAAATCAAATTTGAATGTCATCATACTAAGAATCATGGCTACAACTCATCCACGGGACTAACCTACACTCAATATTACTCATTGAAAAACATTAGTCCTCAAGGGGTTGTCATTTATTACCAAAACTCAAATTATGGGCCTAGATGCTTTCAATCTCCCCCTTTTTGGTAATTCATGACAACCTCATAGAAAGGTATAGAAAGATTTGAGTCAACCTTATACATAAGGCATAATGTGGACTCAAGAATTGAATTTTCGAAGATGCTCTTACCCATTTTGAAGAGACTTGAAGGACAATAGTAAGGACTAATCTTCAAAAAGATTCATAGGAAGAATTCCCCCTACATATGTGCATATATCTTGTATAGAAGTCTTCCACATATGCATGAAAGTTTAGAGTTTACCATAGAGCCTTCCCTTCAACAAATTACTCAAGCAGAATAGTTCAATCATTAGCATACATAAGATCCAAATGCTAATTATTACAACTTAAGTTCATGCAAAACATAAAGGTTCACAAGCCACAAATAAAGGTTCACAAGCCACACATAAGCATAACCACTTAAAGGTTCCACATGATGCAATAATAAAGTTCATGCAAATGCAAAAAGGACAATAATCCCATGAGCTCCCCCTTTCTTCATGGCATCAAGAGGTCTCCTCCCCCTTTGGCATCAAGTACCAAAAAAATGTTAGTCTTCCGGAGGAGGTGGAGGAGGATAGTACGGCTGGTGAGGGTAGAAGTCAGGAGGCGGAGCAGGAGCTGGAAAGATATTGTAGAAATGATCACTGAAGCTGGAGAAACTGGATGAGAGAGTGTTCATGTCTTGCTCAAGTTTCTGATGGCGCTCATCAAGCTCAGAAGTAGAACCACTAAGACTCCTTGTGTCAAGCCTAGCACCCAAGGCTCCAATGTCATTGTGAAGACCCTCCTGAACATTTTGCAACCTAGTCATCATGGGCTCATACATGGTAGAATGGATGTGATGTCCAAAACCAATGATCCGGTTGTCGATATGAGTTCTCATGTTGTCTTGCATGCTCTGAAAATTGTCCATCACTTGCTGTCCAAAAGCTTCAAATGTTGAATTAAAGCCTTCCTGCAGATTTGCAAAGTATGGATCAAAATAACCGGCAGGAGGCTCCCAATGTGACTGTGACCCAGAAGGAGGTTGCGGAGGAGGAGGAGGAGGCATGGCTTATGCTTTGGCATCATCATTTTCTACCCACTCCATATATCCTTCATCTTGATTTACTCCTACAGCTGGATATGGAGTGACTTCTCTTTCAAGAAAGGCCGGGTTATCTGCATAAGGCTTGTAGACGGTATGGTTGACATTGCACGGACCTTGGAATCTTGTTTTGACCTTGATGAGTGTCATGATATAAGGGGCAAAGTATACATTGATTTCAAGATTGACCTTCTTTGCTGCAATTTGGTCCATAATTAATCTTACTACATCAAATTTCTGTCTATTCATAACATGCTTCACAAAGTTTCTATGATATCCCACAAATCCATCCTTGAAGCCACTCTTAGGCAAGACTGTGACTTGAGCTATTTTGTTGATTATTGCAGGATAGTGCCTCAAGCCAGTTGTTTTTCCATAGAGTCTAGAAATCCCAGTTCTAGCTGGTTCATAATACTGTGTTATGTCCTCAATCTCCAAAATGTTCTCATCAACCATATTTATGCTATAGTCATCAGTGAGAAAAGCATAGTCAACATGGTTGCCCGCAGCAAACTCAGCAAAAGTAGGGATGTATTTCCTTTTTCCTGACATCCACTCAAACTTATCTTCAAAGAAATCAATCTCAACAGTGGCATAGAATTGATGGATGATAGTGTCATTCTAGTTGCACTTATGCTCAAGAAACCTCCTCAGGCCAATAGCCTCAAACTTCCCTACTACCTCGGTCATAACAGGTTGCTGAGCCATGTACACAAAATCTATTTTTCTGATGCTTGAACACTGTTTTATTGACTAGGTGACCAAAGAAGGCATCTTCTTGTACTTGAGTGTTGGAGGTATGCCCTAGAGGCAATCATAGAGATGATGATATTCCATTTGTATCCATGATTTGTATACTGTGTTCATTGAATATCCATTAAAGGCTACTTGAATTGATTTGCAATTATGTGAATTGTATGTGAAACTCTTTACTTGTATGGTTATTCTAAAGTTGTCCCTAGTCGGAGTTCATGTGAGGACACACATGAATATTAGACTAGCACATGTATTAGTTGATGACTATGTTTCACAAGTCATGGACATGGAGATGTTGAACTAATAATGTGGACACATGTGGAGACATGTGTTAGGACTGACCCAACACGAGAAGTAGTTCTCTCTTTAAACAACATATACGCTTTGTCCTTAGACCTGAGATTGTCGCATGTATTCTAGATGTGGATTGACCTACTTAAGGGCTATCAAACGCTACGCCGTAATAGGGTAGTTATAAAGGTAGTTTTCGGGTTTGTCAAGAAGCATGCTATGAGACATAGTCAATCAAGATGGGATTTGCCCCTCTCTGATTGAGAGTGATATCTCTGGGCCCCTCGAGTGATCGGATCAGAAAATGCATGGCCATGCTACGTACGGTTAAGAGTTAACCTACAAAGGGATTCCGAATCATAGGATCGAGAAAGAGCGGTCGGCTTGAAGCTAGACCAAATATCGTGAGGCAAAGGGAATAGCATGTATATTATGTTGTGATGGTTCGTCTGATATGATCTTCGTATGCGTATAGGAGTTGGCACGTCTTGCTAGAGGCCGCTACCGACTATTGGGCCGAGTAGGAGTACTCGGACCATGTCTATACGTATCCGAACCCATAGGGTCACACACTTAAGGGGCTGGAAGCCCAATTCGGATCTGATCCGAGTTGGATTAGGTTTAGGAGTACTAATGGGCCTCGGATCCAGAGGCCCATCAGGAACCCCTATAAATAGAGGGGTGGGGGCGCCCTAGGGTTTCACACCTTTTGGCTGAACACACTTGCCGCGCCTCCCACGCCCTCGCCTGTTGCAACTCGCGGATCTAGCAATCCGGCTTGCGACGCTTCCTCCCTGCACGTGTGGATACCTTGGAGGTGTTGCGCCTGCAGCACTTCGACGAGCCGCCGACGAGCCGCGACGAGCCGACGACGAGCCACGGTACCAGAGGCGGTCTTGCTGTGCACGTAGACGAGCTGCTGAGGAGCTGCTGGACGTGATCGACTACGTACGACTACGTTGATCAACTACGTACGACTACGTGATCGTCTTCACTGCATCAACGCAAATCTACATCTTCCGCACCAGTAGTGCGTCGAGTGGTAATCCCGTGATCCTTATACGGCAGTTCTTCCTGGTTATACGCGGTAGAAAATTTTGATTTGCGCTAGTGTAGCCTACCTCGTATCCCTACAGTGGTATCAGAGCCTTAGCTGCTTAGTTTTGGATTCGGGATGTATGCATATGGAGATATGCGAGTTCTCTGTTTGATCTATGTCCTGATTTCGTGCCCTTGCTGCAATGGTAGTGTAACGACATACTCCTACCGGTCGGTTTCCGCCATCGGAGTTAAGTGATACACGTAAATCCAGTTGCAGTGAGGGAAGATCAATATGATTGGTCAAATCGAGATCCAGGGTCATACGCCAGGCGCATTAGATGTGCAATAGTAGATGTGATCTACTGCCGGGGTCGGGATTTTGCCGTATGCGCATGCTTCGGTAAATCAGCCGTAACTTTTCGGTACGATCTCGGATCGGGGCGATTTCTATACAAAAATTGATCTACAGAAAAAGTTACACGTGAATTTCAACCGCTTTGCCGTTTTCGGCGAAATTAGATTTGCCAAATTCGGCTTGGAAGATGGAGTTTCGGGCCTCCCAAGTTTGGAACGTTAGGACGCCTAACTCTCTTTTGCAGGATGTATGTATATATCTTGTGATCAGTATGGCCCCCTTGTGTATGTGATGCATGTGTGTAACTAATTCGTGACCTGCGTGTCGCGCGTACGGCAACACGGCAGGAGCCATATGTGTTGTCACTTTATTGTAATTAATGGTCTGCGTACCAATCTGTGATGATCCAAGCAACTATGTAATCTTCATTACTAGATTCTTTACTAGCTATTAGGCGTAATAGCATGCTCTAGTTCTTGGAGGACTCATCACCAGGAGGATGGCGCACATGGAACATGGAGATGGAGATCACCATGGTGAACAGGTTCTATGGAGATGGAGATCACCATAAGAAAAACGGGCCATACTGTGTCACAACTGTGTGAATGCTATTCTGTTTTATGTTTTACTTTCTGCATGCTGTGATGTTAGAAGTAGAACGATCCCTCACAAAGTTTAAGTTAGTATGCCCTCCCAACTAAAACTTGCGCCGTCCCATGTCTTGTACAATTAGTGGTGGGTCTATGAAATTAGGGTGCCACTAGTTTTCCTTGACTAGACGGGTTTGTGTCGGACACTTACACGCATAAGGGTTGGTTTACTTAACAAGGTTATCTTAACGGTTAAGGACCTTGGGGCATAAAGGTTGGGCGCCAAGACATAGAGATGTCACCCAACAACAGGAGTCATATGTGATATGATTAGCAAAAGTTGCTTACCGACCTACCTCGTTTGCTAGCGGTGATGCTAAAGCTCACTAGTAGACTTGTTAGTTGTGGATCCTGAATCACTAAGTTTCAATAGAGGGATATTGATTTTAGTGGGAGTAGATTCTGTTAAAATAGTTTAATGTAATTTGCTCTATCATGGATACGTTTGTCTTAGTGTATTTTGCATTACTTTTGTTGTAGATTAAATGGCACCTAGCAACACCACCACATCTTTTGCTTTGCGTTCGGTCCTTGAGAAGGACAAGTTGAATGGAACAAACTACTCGGATTGGATCCGCAACCTGAGAATTGTTCTCAGGGCTGAGAAAAAGGAAGATGTTCTAGACAACCCACTACCAGAAGAACCTGCTGAGGATGCACCCGCCGCTGCTAAGAATGCTTACAAGAAAGCATGTGATGCTAACCTCGAAGTAAGCTGCCTTATGCTTGCTTGCATGGAACCCGAGCTGCAGATGCAGTTCGAAACAAACCATGAGGCGCACGATATGATCATGGCGCTTAGAGACATGTTCCAAACACAGGCCAGGACTGAAAGGTTCAATGTGTCTAAGGCCTTTGTTGAGAGCAAGCTAGCAGAAGGCGCAGCAGTAGGACCACACGTAATCAAGATGGTTGGTTACACTCAACGGTTGGAGAAGCTAGGCTTCCCACTGGGCCAAGAGTTGGCCACTGATTTCATTCTTTCGTCTCTTCCTCCTAGCTATGGGAACTTCATCTCGAACTACCATATGCATGGGACGGAGAAGGGTCTGAATGAGCTGTGTGGCATGCTTAAAACAGCAGAGGCTGACATAAAGAAAAGCGCTAGTACCAGCCATGTGATGGCGATACAGAACAAGCCCAGCTTTAAGAAGAAGGGCAATTCTTGGAAGAAGAAGGGCAAGGCTGGAACGTCCAAGCCAAACCCACCGCCCAAGGTTAAAGCTGGACCTGGACCTGCTCCAGATAAAGAGTGCTTTTACTGTCATGAACTTGGTCACTGGAAGAGAAACTGCAAGCAGTACCTAGCTTCGTTGAAGAACGGCGGAAGTAAGAGTACTTCTACCTCAGGTACGCTTGTTGTTTATGTTATAGACAACATATTTCTCGCTGATACAGTTATTAATTCTTGGGTATTTGATACCGGATCGGTTGCTCATATTTGCAATTCGATGCAGGGAATGATAAGAAGTAGAAGCGTGGAAAGAGGAGAAGTTGATTTCCGCGTGGGCAATAATGCAAGAGTTGCTGCTTTGACCGTCGGGACGATGCAACTCCACCTCCCGTCAGGATTTATTATGGAGTTGAATAATTGTTATTTTGTTCCTAGTTTAAGTCGAAACATTTTATCTCCTTCATGTTTGATGAAGGATGGTTATTCATTTGCGAGTGAAAACAATGGTTGTGTGATCTCTAAGAATAATATATTTATGGCTTTTGCACCCATTGTGAATGGATTATTTGTTTTAAATCTTGATGGTTCACCTGTCTGTAATGTAAGTGCTAAAAGGCCTCGGCCTAATGATTTGAGTCCTACCTACTTGTGGCATTGTCGTTTGGGTCACATAAGTGATAAGCGCATGAAGAAGCTCCATTCTGATGGACTTCTAACTTCGTTTGATTTTGAATCATACGAGACATGTGAGGCTTGCTTGCTAGGCAAGATGACCAAGACGCCTTTCACAGGATTTCCTGAGAGAGCAGTAGACTTGTTGGAACTCGTACATAGTGATGTATGCGGACCAATGAGCACGACGGCTAGAGGAGGATTCCAATACTTCATAACTTTCACTGATGATTTTAGTAGATATGGCTATGTCTACTTGATGAGGCACAAGTCTGAAACCTTTGAAAAGTTCAAGGAATTTCAGAATGAAGTTGAAAATCAGCGTGGCAAGAAAATTAAGGCCTTACGATCTGATCGTGGAGGCGAGTATTTGAGCCACGAGTTTAGCAATCATCTAAAGAGTTGCGGAATTGTTCCACAACTTACGCCGCCTGGAACACCTCAGAGAAACGGTGTGTCCGAGCGACGTAATCGAACTTTGTTAGACATGGTTCGATCAATGATGAGCCAGTCGGACCTACCGTTGTCATTTTGGGGATATGCTCTAGAAACAGCAGCTTTCACACTTAATAGGGTACCATCTAAATCCGTAGTTAAGACACCATATGAGATGTGGACTGGAAAGGTTCCTAGTTTGTCTTTTCTAAAGATTTGGGGATGTGAAGTGTTTGTCAAGCGACTTCAGTCGGACAAGATCACACCCAAGTCGGATAAGTGCATTTTCGTGGGATATCCAAAGGAAACTTTGGGATATTATTTCTACAACCGATCAGAAGGCAAAGTGTTTGTCGCTCGGAACGGGGTTTTCCTAGAGAAAGAGTTTCTCAAAGGAGAAAAGAGTGGAAAGACAGTGCATCTTGAAGAAGTTCAAGATGAGCCAATCGGGCAAGAATCAATGAGTGATGCTAACGTAGCAGAACAAGTTGAGATACCCATGGCAAGAGAAGCACCGCCACGAAGGTCGGCAAGGCTCCGCGAAATGCGGGAAATATTATTGTTGGACAATGATGAGCCTGCGACATATGCAGAAGCAATGATGGACCCAGACTCCGAAAAATGGCAGAGTGCCATGCAATCCGAAATAGAGTCCATGGGAGACAATCAAGTTTGGAACTTGGTTGACCCGCCTGATGGTGTTAAAGCCATAGAGTGCAAGTGGATCTATAAGAAGAAAAAGGACATGGATGGAAATGTTCACATCTATAAAGCACGACTTGTCGCGAAAGGTTTTCGACAAGTTCAAGGAGTTGACTACGACGAGACCTTCTCGCCCGTAGTGATGCTTAAGTCCATTCGGATTATTCTAGCTATAGCTGCATATTTCGATTATGAGATATGGCAGATGGATGTCAAGACAGCTTTCCTGAATGGAAACCTAGCTGAGGACGTGTATATGATACAGCCCGAGGGTTTTGTCGATCCGAAAAATGCTGGAAAGGTATGCAAGCTTCAGAGATCCATTTATGGATTGAAGCAAGCATCTAGGAGTTGGAACATTCGTTTTGATGAAGTGGTCAAAGGGTTTGACTTCACCAAGAACGAAGAAGAGTCTTGTGTTTACAAGAAGGTTAGTGGGAGCTCTGTAGTATTTCTAATCTTATATGTGGATGACATATTACTGATTGGAAATAACATTCCTATGCTTGAGTCCGTAAAGACTTCACTGAAAAATAGTTTTTCGATGAAGGACTTAGGGGAAGCGGCATATATTCTGGGCATTAAGATCTATAGAGATAGATCGAGAAGGCTTATAGGTTTGAGCCAAGATACTTATATTGACAAAGTGTTGAAGCGGTTCAGCATGGAAGAGGCAAAGAAAGGGTTCTTGCCTATGTCACATGGCATACATCTCAGCAAGACTCAGTGTCCTTCGACTGCTGATGAGCGGGATCGCATGAGTAGAGTGCCATATGCCTCGGCTATTGGATCTATCATGTATGCAATGATAAGTACTCGCCCAGATGTTTCATATGCGCTAAGTATGACAAGCAGACACCAATCTGATCCAGGTGAGAGTCACTGGACAGCGGTGAAAAACATTCTTAAGTACTTGAGAAGGACTAAAGATATGTTCCTCGTCTATGGAGGTCAGGAGGAGCTCGTTGTAACAGGTTACACCGATGCTAGTTTCCAAACCGACAGAGATGATTCAAAGTCACAATCAGGATTTGTGTTCACGCTAAATGGTGGTGCTGTTAGTTGGAAGAGTTCCAAGCAGGAGACGGTGGCCGATTCTACGACAGAAGCCGAGTACATCGCGGCTTCGGAAGCCGTGAAGGAAGGTGTTTGGATAAGGAATTTCCTCATTGAGCTTGGTGTGTTCCCGAATGCGTCCAGCCCATTGAATCTCTACTGTGATAATAATGGGGCAATTGCGCAAGCAAAGGAGCCAAGGAACCACCAGAAGAACAAACACGTAATGCGGCGATTTCATCTCATTCGAGACTTCGTTAACCGGGGTGAGATCAAGATATGCAAAATACACACGGATCTGAACATTTCTGATCCGTTGACAAAACCACTCCCGCAGGCTAAGCATGATGCGCATGTAAGAGCTATGGGTATTAGGTACCTTCTAGATTGACTCTAGTGCAAGTGGGAGACTGTTGGAGGTATGCCCTAGAGGCAATCATAGAGATGATGATATTCCATTTGTATCCATGATTTGTATACTGTGTTCATTGAATATCCATTAAAGGCTACTTGAATTGATTTGCAATTATGTGAATTGTATGTGAAACTCTTTACTTGTATGGTTATTCTAAAGTTGTCCCTAGTCGGAGTTCATGTGAGGACACACATGAATATTAGACTAGCACATGTATTAGTTGATGACTATGTTTCACAAGTCATGGACATGGAGATGTTGAACTAATAATGTGGACACATGTGGAGACATGTGTTAGGACTGACCCAACACGAGAAGTAGTTCTCTCTTTAAACAACATATACGCTTTGTCCTTAGACCTGAGATTGTCGCATGTATTCTAGATGTGGATTGACCTACTTAAGGGCTATCAAACGCTACGCCGTAATAGGGTAGTTATAAAGGTAGTTTTCGGGTTTGTCAAGAAGCATGCTATGAGACATGGTCAATCAAGATGGGATTTGCCCCTCTCTGATTGAGAGTGATATCTCTGGGCCCCTCGAGTGATCGGATCAGAAAATGCATGGCCATGCTACGTACGGTTAAGAGTTAACCTACAAAGGGATTCCGAATCATAGGATCGAGAAAGAGCGGTCGGCTTGAAGCTAGACCAAATATCGTGAGGCAAAGGGAATAGCATGTATATTATGTTGTGATGGTTCGTCTGATATGATCTTCGTATGCGTATAGGAGTTGGCACGTCTTGCTAGAGGCCGCTACCGACTATTGGGCCGAGTAGGAGTACTCGGACCATGTCTATACGTATCCGAACCCATAGGGTCACACACTTAAGGGGCTGGAAGCCCAATTCGGATCTGATCCGAGTTGGATTAGGTTTAGGAGTACTAATGGGCCTCGGATCCAGAGGCCCATCAGGAACCCCTATAAATAGAGGGGTGGGGGCGCCCTAGGGTTTCACACCTTTTGGCTGAACACACTTGCCGCGCCTCCCACGCCCTCGCCTGTTGCAACTCGCGGATCTAGCAATCCGGCTTGCGACGCTTCCTCCCTGCACGTGTGGATACCTTGGAGGTGTTGCGCCTGCAGCACTTCGACGAGCCGCCGACGAGCCGCGACGAGCCGACGACGAGCCACGGTACCAGAGGCGGTCTTGCTGTGCACGTAGACGAGCTGCTGAGGAGCTGCTGGACGTGATCGACTACGTACGACTACGTTGATCGACTACGTACGACTACGTGATCGTCTTCACTGCATCGACGCAAATCTACATCTTCCGCACCAGTAGTGCGTCGAGTGGTAATCCCGTGATCCTTATACGGCAGTTCTTCCTGGTTATACGCGGTAGAAAATTTTGATTTGCGCTAGTGTAGCCTACCTCGTATCCCTACATTGAGTGTGAAAGAACAAGTCGGATGTCGTACGGGAAAGAATGAATTGATAAGGTGTCCTCTCTCTGGAGTAGGTCTCCATGTTCCATTTTCCCTTGGGTGTTGTGTGTAGGGTCACATCAATCACTTCATTGATATCTTCATCTTCATCAATTTCTTCATCAACATGCATTGAGAACGCCGCTGAGGATTCCACTTCGGCATCATTGGGAGCATAATCATCATCTCTAGAATCCTCTTCTCCTGAATCCCCATCATCCTCAAACCGAGGCTGCTTAGATGAACTTCCCTTTTTCAGCTTCCGAGTCAAGGCCTTTGTGATACGACCAACACGGCCACTGTCAATGATATAGAGATATGTTATTAGTTTATGCAATGATACAAAAATAATGACACTTGCTGGTATCTCTAAGATTCTAGGGCTCTTGGGCAGCCGTCGAGGAACCGCGGATGGTCCATCGGGTAACGGCGGATGGTCCGCTGTTCATCGGGCTGACCTCGAGATCTAGAACAACATGAAAATCCTTCCCCCAAATCTCTTGATTTCCAATGGTACTGATGATTGAGAAAGTTCACAGAAGAATATAGAGATGAATCCCCAACATGCAAACCCTTATCCATGGACAAATCAACAAATCCACATGAAACCCTAACCGTCCTTCTTCTTCATTGAACAACCAAGAAAACCAAAAGAGATCGAAGGAATACCGTCCAGTCATGGTGAGGATCCTACGGACGGTCCAGAATCCTTCCTCGGACGATCCGGGAAAGTCTCCAAAGCTTAACCCTAGGAGAGGTTCTTCCTCTAGAAGTGGAGGAGAAAGGCGATGAAAGACAACATGTTTTGACCGGTTGGGGGAGAAAGGGTCAAGACCTGTCTAGATAAGGCACATGAGGCGCGGGTCCACTGTGGTGCCCCCGTCGCGAACGGTCGGCAGGGAATAGAGCGGACGGTCCGTCGGTTGGGGAAAAACTGAACTGTCGGCTAAAAAGTTTCTGTTTCTTTTATCGGACGGTCCGCGATCGCTATCTCGGACGGTCCGCAGTGAAGCGCACAGACGGTCCGCCACTTCAGACAGAAACTTTTCTTCCCTTTTTCTGCAATCTTCTTTTGTGATAAAGATTGGGGATAAAATCAAGGGTTCATGGCTCATCGGAAAATTGTCTTTCATGAGATGAAAAAAAATGCAACAACACAAATATAGAGTTAGACATGAAAGAAATGAATGATGCATAAAAAGAAATTGTGTTTGGTTTCAAGCCACATTTGAGAAGTCAATGACATTAAGCTCATTACGTAATTTGCAAAATCTCTGTTCATCCAATGGCTTTGTGAAGATATCCGCCAATTGGTCATTTGTACTAATTCCATCAATTTTGATATCCCCTTTGCTTACATGATCTCTAAGAAAGTGATGTCTAATGTCGATGTGCTTGGTTCTAGAATGTTGAACCGGATTGTTAGCAATCTTCACAGCACTTTCATTATCACATAAGAGTGGAATTTCCTTGAAATCCAAGCCGAAATCAAGAAGAGTTTGCTTCATCCACAATAGTTGAGAACAACAACTTCCCACCGAGATATATTCCGCTTTGGCGGTAGAAAGTGCTACAGAGTTTTGTTTCTTTGATGACCAAGATACAAGAGATCAACCAAGAAGTTGACAACCTCCGGAAGTGCTCTTTCTATCAACCTTGCAACCAGCATAATCGGAATCCGAAAAGCCAACCAATTCAAATTGAGCACCCTTTGGATACCAAAGACCAATATTCAGTGAATACTTTAGATATCTCAAGATTCGCTTCACGGCCATCAAATGACATTCTTTAGGAGCGGCTTGAAATCTTGCACACATGCATACACTAAACATGATGTTGGGCCTAGATGCGGTAAGGTAAAGTAAACTACCAATCATGGATCTATAAAGCTTTAAATCTACCGGTTTACCTCCCTCATCAAGATCAAGATGCCCATTAGTGGCCATAGGGGTCTTGTTCGGTTTTGCATCTTCCATCCCAAACTTCTTCAATAAGTCTTTCACATATTTTGATTGGCACACAAATATGCCTTCCTTCAATTGCTTCATTTGAAGACCAAGGAAGAACCTTAATTCACCAATCATAGACATTTCGAACTCCCTAGACATCATTTCTCCAAATTCTTCACAATAGCTTTCATTAGTGGATCCGAAGATGATATCATCAACATATATTTGGAAAATGAAGATATCCTTGCCAATCCTTTTAGTGAAAAGTGTAGTGTCAACTTTCCCAATTTTGAATCCCTTAGAGATGAGAAAATTTCTTAGCCTCTCATACCAAGCACGGGGGGCTTGTTTTAGACCATAGAGGGCCTTTGAGAGATTGTATACATAGAGGTTCGGCTTCTTGACATCTTCAAAACTAGGAGGTTGCTCGACATACACTAGTTCGCTAATCTTGCCATTCAAGAAAGCACTTTTGACATCCATTTGATATAACTTTATATTATGATGACATGCATATGCTAGCAAGATTCTTATAGCCTCTAATCTTGCAACAGGAGCAAAGGTTTCAACGAAGTCCAATCCTTCAACTTGAGTATAGCCTTGAGCAACAAGTCTTCCTTTGTTTCTTACAACAACCCCATCTTCATTTTTCTTGTTGCGAAAGACCCACTTTGTACCTATAACATTGTAATCCTTGGGTCTCTCAACTAATTCCCAAACTTTATTTCAGGTGAAATTATTTAGTTCCTCATGCATAGCATTCACCCAATCAGGATCTTGGAGTTCTTCATCTACATGATTAGGCTCAATAGAGGATACAAAAGAGTAAAATTCACAAAAAGAGGCAACACGAGAACGATTTTGAACACCCTTACTAATGTCGCCAACAATTTGATCAATTGGATGGTCTTTTGCAATGTGATGGCTTATTCTTGGTTGAGCAATAGGTTCTTGAGTTGATGTAGATGGAGATATGTGAGAGTCATCTTGACCATAATCATGAGGAATCCCATCATCAACTTCTTGATTGTTGTGTTCTTCTTGAATATTAGTGATAGAAGTTGGAGGATTCACTCTATAGAGATGGATAGATCATCATCTTCCTCATTTTCTTCTCTAGGCTTGATATCTCCAATAGTCATTGTTTTTATTGCATTACTCAACCCCTCATTTCTCACATCATCCAAATTCTCTCTTTCTTCATGAGACCCATTGGTTTCATCAAATTCCACATTATATGCTTCCTCAACAAATCCCTTTGATTTGTTGTACACCCTATATGCCTTGCTAGAAGATGAATATCCAAGAAGAAATCCCTCATCACATTTGCTTTGGAATTTTGACAACCGAGTACCCTTCCTTAGGATATAGCACTTGCATCCAAAAACCCGAAAATATGATATATTGGATTTCCTTCCAACAAGTAGCTCATATGGTGTCTTGTTGAAGAATCTATGACAATAGAGCCTATTTGATGCATGGCATGCGGTGTTAATCACTTCGGCCCAAAAATAGTCCAATACATTATATTCCGAAAGCATTGATCTTGCCATATCGATCAAGGTCCTATTCTTCCTCTCAACTAAGCTGTTTTGTTCCGATGTGTACTTGGTTGAGAATTCATGCTTGACTCCTTTTTCTTCACAAAAATCTTCTACTCTTGTGTTGTTGAATTCACTACCATTATCACTTCTAACTTTCTTCAACTTAAGGTCAAATTCATTTTTGGCCCTTGTCACGAATCTCTTGAAAATGTCACAAGTGTCCATCTTGTCATGAAGAAAGAAAACCCATGTGTATCTTGAATAATCATCAACAATCATGAGGCAATAGCAATTTCCCCCAATGCTTCTATATGTGGTTGGACCAAACAAATCCATATGCAATAGCTCCAATGGCCTTGAGGTCGACATTATGCTCTTGGATGGATGAGAGTTACCCACTTGCTTCCCGGCTTGACAAGCACTACATAATTTGTCCTTCTCAAACTTCACATCTTTCAAGCCAACTACTAGATCATGTTTCAACAAACGATTCAATTGTTTCATTCCAACATGAGCTAATCTTCTATGCCATAGCCAACCCATAGAGGATTTTGAGAAGAGACAAGTTGTTAGCTTGGCATAACTCGAAGAAAAATCCACAAGGTATAAGCTTTCATGCCTAAAACCCTTGAAGATGCACATTTTCCCATCCATGCTAGTGACCTCAAAACCGTCACTAGTGAAAGTGCACTTATAACCAAGATCACAAAGTTGAGCAACCGACAATAAATTGAATTTTAGAGAATCAACTAATAGCACATTTGAAAGGGAGTGATCATTTGAGATAGTGATTTTACCCAATCCTTTTACCTCACCCTTGGTATTGTCTCCAAAGGTAATATTATCATATCCGGACGCTTCATCATCAAGATAAGAGAACATTTTTTCTTCACCGGTCATATGTTGAGAGCATCCACTATCAACTACCCAATGTCTTCCTCCAGACTTGTAGTCTACCTACAAAAAGAATTAAGCTATTTTAGGTACCCAAACTTGTTTGGGTCCTTGGATGTTAGAAACCAAGACCTTCGGTACCCAAATGGCATTCTTTTTAGCACCAAATGTGGGTAACCCAACATACTTAGCAATAATGTTTCCATTTTGATTTTTCTTAAGGACATAACTAGCATCAAAGGATACGGCTTGCTTCTTTGTACACTCATTCATGATATGTCCAATATTCTTGCACCTTTTGCAATACTTGCCTTCATTTTTGACAAAAGTGATCATTTTGTGAGTGAAAGCTTTCTTTCCTTTCTTAGGAATATATCCTAGCCCTTCACGATTCAACATGAATTTTTGGCTTGACCAAATATGCTTGAATTGAGCTCTACTATCATAGCACTTCATCAAATCATTTTTTAAGCATTCCACTTCCTTCTTTAATTTCTCATTCTCCATCATGATATCCGAGTCACTCATAGAGGTATTACTTATGAATGACATATCACTATAACAAGCATTTGAAGAACTAGGCATGCAAGAAATATCATTTTTCATAGCACACTTTATGTCGATGCTTAGTTTCTCCTTAGCTTCATGCGCAAGAAGAGAATTGTGAGCTTCCTCAAGCTTCTCATGAGATTCTTTTAGATTCTTATGAGAAGTCTTTAGCTCCTCATAGGTTCCTTGAAGTGTTTGTAATTTCAACCTCAAGTCCTTAAACTTCTTCTTTTCTTTACGCATGTAGTCATCGGATTCATTAAGCATGTTAACAAGATCATCATAGGTAAGCTCATTATAGTCATCATGATCAAGTTCATCGAATGATACCTTTATTTCTCCTTTTGCCATTAGACAAAAAGGTGAGGAGAAAAGAGATGGAGCTTCCTTGATGGCAATTCTGGCGACCACCTTTGGAGACTTATCATCCTCATCATCTTCCGAGTCGGAGCTTGCATCGGAATCCCATTCAACATAATAGGCTTGCCCGTTCTTCTTCTTTTTATAGAATTCCCTCTTCTTCTTGTCATCAAATTTCTTGCCCTTATTCTTCTTCTTGTTCGGACAATTTGCGGCAATATGACCAATTTCTCCGCACTCAAAACACTTTTTGTCTTCAAAAGGATTTTTCTTTGATGATTGACCTTTGTTGAAGCTTTTGTTCTACATGATTCTTCTTAGCCTTCTTACAAACAATGCCATTTCTTCATCGGAATCATCATAATCATCATCTTCACTCTCAATGTTTTTCTTCTCCTTTGAGGACTTAGCCTTTATAGCAATGCTTTTATTCTCCTCTTCTTTCACTACACCATGTGCTTTATTTTGTGATTCCTTGAAGATATCATGAGTGAGTACTTCACCTAGCACTTGTGTAGGAGTCATAGTCTTCAAATTTGATCTCACTATCAATGTCACAATTGTATCATATTTCTTCGGGAGACACCTAAGAAATTTGTGAGATAAATCCTCATCCGGAACATTAAATTCAAGACTCTTGAGTTCATTCACAATCTCATTCAACCGGTTGAACATGGATGAGACATCTTCATCCTTCTTCATAGAGAATTCACTAAACTTTCCTTTGAACACATAAAGTTTAGCTTCCTTCACGGTAGAAGTCCCTTCATGAATTTCTATTAACTTGTTCCACACTTCATAAGCGGTTGAGAGATTCTTGACTCGATTGAACTCATTCACATCAAGGGCCCCATATAGCACATTCATTGCTTGATCATTTAATAATTCATTTGCTTCATCAGCTTCACTCATATTTTTATCATAAAGAATCACAAAACCTTCATTAATAATCTTCCACACTTTCTTGCCCATAGCCTTAAGATGCACCATCATTCTAGTCTTCCAATAATCATAGTTATTCCCATCAAAAAAAGGTGGCTTCCCCACATGAACATTGTTCTCACTAGCCATTTATCCTACTCCAGGATGGTTAAACCCTTAAAATACGGAGTCCTTGTCTATGGTACCACTTGTAGGATCTAGGATACCGACTAGAGGGGGGGTTAATAGGCGGTTTTAAGCTAAAGCATAAAACTTAATAAACTTTCATTAGAAACCCACAAGATAAGCAACAACTAGTAAATCTACTACTAGGTATGTCAAGACGAGCTAGGATGACAAGTAATTAAAACAAGATAGATGAAAGCATTCACTTGAAGTAAGTACTACTACGAAGGTAGAGAGCAAGAAGACAACCGAGAGAGAGAGACCGATGTTTTCCCGTGGTGTCGATGACTTGCCGGTCACCCCTAATCCACGTTGAGGTGGATTCAATGATTAAATCGCTTCTCTATCAAGACACCGCTTCATGTGTAAGCCGAATTAAATCAAAGAACCTCTCCAAACCTTGTTTCCACTAGAGTTGCTCTTCACCACTCCGATGAGGTGAGCACAAAACCTCTCACAAGAATAGCTGGAGCAACTTCACAATCTCCTTGAAGTGCCCAACGGCTCCACAAGCTCCAAGCTGTCTAGGAGGTGGCAACCTCCAAGAGTAATAAGTCAATTGACGCTTGCTTGAAGACTCTCTAGTGCTCCAAAGCTCAAGAAATCAATGCAATGCACTAGAAGCCTCTCAAACTCACTAGAAAGCAATCTCAATTCAATGCAAGTGAGTGAGAAGTGGAGAGAGATTCAAAAGATCATAAATGTAGTCCAAAGAACCAAGAGAAAGCTCCAACAACCGGTGGGGGGGTATTTATAACCCCCACCACCAAAACTAGCCGTTAAAGTAAAATTTCGTGCAAAACTGGGAAACCGCGGACCGTCCGCGGTACAAGACACGAACTGTCCGCAGTACAAAGCCCAACGGCTCTATTGGCATTTAATGCGTGTCAGAGAAGAACCTTTATGGGGTCGCGGATCATCTGCGGTACAAGTCACGGACCGTCCGCGCCCAGCGGACCGTCCGCCAAATGAACTGCGGACCGTCCGCAGTTCAAACACCCGGCAGAAATAGTTTCTGGAGGCCCTTAGCGGACTGGCCGCTAAATGAACTGCAGACCGTCCGCGGTTCAAACACCCGGCTGAAATAGTTTCTGGTGGCCCTTAGCGGACCGTCCGCCATTTGACTGGCGGACCGTCCGCCATTAGCGCAGAAACTCTTTCAAAAGAGATCTTTTCAATATTAAAGAAACCATATGCTCATCTTAGATCAAAACTTTGATATGCAATGCATTCTTTTGATCAAAGAGGCACTATAGAACCCTCAAGCAATAGGAGAATTGACCCCTCTTAATAGTACGGTCATCTATCTTATTAAATCTGGTCATATAGTTCATCCACTAATCGCCTGTTTGACCGGCAAAAAGGAAAAATGCTATTTTATACCTTTGCCTTGAACCTTCCATCATCAAATCAAATTTGATTGTCATCATACCAAGAATCATGGCCACAACTTATCCACGGGACTAACCTACACTCAATATTACTCATTGAAAAACATTAGTCCTCAAGGGGTTGTCATTTATTACAAAAACTCAAATTATGGGCCTAGATGCTTTCACCTCCCTTCCCATCGTGCCGCGTCTGGGTCCCCTCCCACCACGCCCCCGTCCACAACCTCGGCGATGCGCAAATGGCGCTCACGCCCAAGTTCCACCTCACCACCACCAACACCCCCGCACCGCCACCGCCGCCCCCGGAGGACCCGCAGCAGCCGGCCTGGGACACGCCGCTGATCCCGGGCCTTGCCTTCCACCGCTGCAACCTCGCCCTCGGGTTCTCGATCGATGTAACAGCTTCGCGTGGCGCGCTCTAGGGCTTGACGAAGCCGCTAGCGGAGCACGCAACGGGGGCCGCGGTGTCGGGCATACACCCCAGGCCCATGAGTAGACCTTGGACGGCCCACCGTGGGGCGTACTCGGACATGATCAGAACAATGATTGGCGTATCCTACTCAGACTAGTCAAGTATGTATATGGAAAACTACTCGGGCCTTACCGAGTAGAACTCTTTAATAGTACCCGACTAGGACTTAGACTTGTAACCCTGCCCTCCCGTGTATATAAGGGCGGGTAGGGACCCCTCTCAACGACAACTCCAGTTCACCAAATATAAACCAACACACAGGACGTAGGGTATTACGCGATCTAGCAGCCCGAACCTGTCTAAATCGTGTTCCTTGCATCACCATTGATTCCTTGATTCTCGACAATCCTTACCGCATAAAAGACCACCTAGGATACCCCCTAGGCATGTTGCTGGTCTAAAACACCGACAGCTGGCGCGCCAGGTAGGGGGAGTCGTCGAGTTTCTCAGCGCGAACTCAATGGCAAAGGTCATCATCAGGCCCATTTTCTTCATCGAAGCCGGCGCCACCTTCGTTTTCGGATCCTGGCTTTGCGTCGCCGAAGGCTCGGGTTCATTCCGGCGCCAGATCGTCAACGTTCAGGAGAAGAAACCAGAAAATCCGATCGGAAAAAACCAAGATTTCAAACTCAACGAGTTCGAGTTCGACTAGGCGTCGGATTCGACTTCGCCTCGGACTTCTCCAACCCTCTGCTCAGGGGTCGGGCACACCCGACTCCAGAACTCAGGGTCGGGCGAGGCGGAGTTTCACCCCTCGGGGTCGGGCAAAGTAGAGCTACTCCCCCAAAGGGTCGGGCTCAGCCGACCCCAGAACTCAGGGTCGGACTCACCTCGGACTAGTCGGCCCTAACCAGTGTCCAAGTCGGTTTCGATTTCAGAGCGGTTCCCGCACAGACTCCGCAACTCAACCAAAGTTCTCCAAGGCTTTCTTACTCGAACCCGATTCGAACTTGGGCATGATGAAGACGTCGACTCCGACTCATCCTATTCGCTAGAGACACCATTATCTGGTCCAGCACAAGGATTGGTAATAACTTCAACATCACATGGCAGAGTCATCCACTAGCTGGGATTGCGACCGTCTTTCCATGACCGTGGCTATGACTCGCTCCTTGTCGCCCATATAGACAACCTCCCATATCAAGAAGGCGTTCCACTCACTTCCAACCGCGAGGAAAGTTCTACAGAGATTGCAACATCAAGTTCCGGAAGCTACTACCCGGACAAGGAAATACTTGTTATTACTCAGAATAACAACCCGGGTACCAGCCAGAACAGAACCCCCAAGCAATTAGTACAAATCGACAACATCTCCGAAGATGAGTCTACAGTTAACGCCCCTCACGATGAAACCTCCGAGCAGCGCAACCAACGAAGGACGCGCAACGCAACTCGAGCCCAGCGACGACAGTCGATGGCTACAAACATTCCCATTACAAATCTTGAAAGGGCTTTCAACGCAGTCCAGGCTCAGGAGCACAATACTCCACTCGCAGTTATCGCCTCAATCAACCTTTTAACAACATTGATGCCTCAGGATAAGGATAACGCAGCCACACCTCAACTCGTGCAGCGCGGCAATGGACTGATCACACAACTCGCGGAGCAAGCTTACAAGTTACTCGACAAAGAATCGCCAATCCCATCTGTTCCTCGTATCACAGCTCATCAAGAAGGTAGCAGGGGAGCTGCAGACAATAACACCGCCCCAAGAAACGACAACGCAGTCAACCAACCTCGGCAACACAGCCAAGGTCCAAGCAAGCATAAGGCCCCTGCTCGACATAAGGATGTTGGTGAGGTCAGCTGCACCAACTCGGTTAAGAGCATCCGCCCAACTTGGAAGAACCACGAAATGTCCAACTTCAGCGATCTGCGAGAAATTCTCAACAGTCAGCGCGAACGAGAAGTCGACAACTACAATCATTTTCCTGCCTTCACAAACCGGGTAATGAAAATAAAATTACCCGAAAAGTTCAAGCCAACCGGAATCACCAAGTACGATGGCAAACAAGCCCCAATCCAATGGCTACGATGCTACTCGCTAGCCATCCAAGTAGCCGGGGGCAATAACGATACCAAAGTTATTCACTTTCCCATATGCCTGGAACCCGCACCGTTGACTTGGCTTGAGTCGCTCAAGCCCAAGTCCATTGACTCCTGGGCAGACTTGACAAAGGCTTTCACCAACAACTTCGCCGGCTCCATGGCTAGACCAGGCAACAAGATTGACTTAAGCCAAATTAAGCAAAAGGATGGCGAAACCCTACGCGATTATCTGCGACGATTCTTCGAAAAGAAGGCTACCATAGTTGATATCTCCAAAATAGACGTCATCGAGTGCTTCCAGAATGGACTCTACGATCGACGAACATACCAAGACTTCGGTCGTCAACGACCGGCTGATGTCAAAGAACTCAAAGTCATGGTGCAGCAGTGGGAGGATGAGGAAGACAAAGAGCGAGAACGGTTTGGCTCCCATCGTAACCGTGGACGCGACAACAACCATAATAACGACCAAGATAGAACTCGGCATAATGATGCTCGAAACAACTATTCGAGTAATCACAATCGCAAAAGGAAGCCCGACAACACTGTTGCCGCCATGACCAACTCCGGGAAAAAGGAACCCCACAGAAACGATGAAGGGCCAACTTTCACTGAACTACTCAAAAAGCAGTACCCATGACACCCGACTAGCAAGCACTAGGCGATAGACTGCTACAACATGTGCCGAGTCATGCAAGACTTACCCGCACCACCACCGCCTGCAGAATACACCAAGAAAAGAGATAAGGGTAAGAACAAAGCCTGCAACAACGAAGACGAAGAAGGCGACTTCCAGACAGCCTCAAAAACCGTCAACGTCATTTTCGGCGGTATCCAAGGCACTGCATCCAAGCGAGCCAACAAACTCGTACTCAGGGAGATCATGGCCATCGAACCAACGGATCCTACACCATTAAAATGGTCAGAAGTTCCAATTTCTTTCAGCAGAAAAGATTAATGGACCAAATTCTCAGAACTAGGCCATTTCCCACTAGTCCTGGATCCAGTTGTGGCAGGCTCAAAGTTAACCAAAGTACTCATCGACGGCGGAAGCGGACTCAACGTTATTTTCGCCAAGACATTGAGGAAGATGTGCCTCGACGTTACTGAAATGCTTACTCCAACGGATTCACCTTTCTATGGCATCGTGCCTGGAAAACGTGGCTATACCACAAGGACAAGTTGTCCTTCCAGTCACCTTCGGAACTAAAGAACATTACCGTACCGAGTACATCAGATTCGAAGTCGCGGACTTCATCTTACCATGCTACACTCGGACGGCCAGCACCCGCCAAGTTCATGGCCATACCACATTATGTTTACCTGGTACTCAAAATGCCAGGCCCCAAGGGAGAACTCACGCTGCGAGGAGATCTACGGCGATCCTACGAATGTGACACCGAAGTCGTGGAAATTGCTGCAACTACTCAAGCACCTAGTCCCATACAACAAGTCTTCACAGCTTCAAAAAAGCTCCATCCAACCGATATCTTCGCTTGGAAACCAGCTGACATGCTAGGTGTGCCCAAGTAACTGATTGAGCATTCTCTCAATGTCGATCCCAAAGCTACTCCAAAACGGCAACGACTACGCCGGTTCGCTCAGGATAGGCGAGAAGCAATCAAAAAAGAGTTAGCCAAGCTACTCGCGGCAGGTTTCATCAAAGAAGTCTTTCATCCTGACTGGCTCCCCAATCTTGTGCTCGTTTGTAAGAAAAACAACGAGTGGAGAATGTGTGTTGACTACACCGACCTCAACAAACACTGCCCAAAAGACCCTTTCGGGCTACCCAGGATCGATCAGGTGGTTGACTCCACCGCTGGGTGTACTTTGCTATGCTTTCTCGACTGATACTCCGGCTATCACCAAATAAGCCTCAAAGAAGAAGATCAAGCCAAAACAACGTTCATCACAATTTTCGGAGCTTTCTGCTACAAAACAATGTCCTTCGGACTAAAAAATGCAGGGGCAACTTATCAAAGGGCCATACAGATGTGCTTCGAAAAGCAACTTCACCGCAATGTTGAAGCTTATGTCGACGACGTCGTCGTCAAAACAAAAAACTGGGAGAAACTCATTGCTGACTTGGAGGAAACTTTCTCTAGTCTCCACGCTTTCCGATGGAAACTCAATCCTACTAAGTGCGTCTTTGGAGTACCTTCCGGTAAGCTACTCGGGTTCATCATTAGACATCGCGGCATTGAGGCCAACCCGAAAAAAAATATCTGCCATCACAAACATGCAGGCACTAGCGAGCATTAAGGATGTGCAGAAACTCACAGGCTGCATGGCCGCTCTTAACCGGTTCATCTCGAGACTCGGAGAACGGGGCTACCCTTCTTCAAGCTTTTCAAACACCAGGACAAGATCAAATGGACGGAAGAAGCAGATGAGGCACTAACACAGCTCAAAGACTTCATGTCGAAGCCTCCAGTACTCACCGCTCCCTCCCCGAACGAAGACTTACTCCTATACATTTCAGCTACTACTCATGTCATCAGCACGGCAATAGTAGTCGAACGGTCTGAACCGGGCCACGCTTACAAGGTCCAACGACCTGTCTACTTTGTCAATGAAGTACTTTCTGACTCCAAAACTCGGTATTCACCGATACAAAAGCTCTTATATGCAATTTTTCTCACCTCCCGGAAACTGCGCCATTACTTCCAAGAGCACAACATCACAGTCATCTCCGACTTCCCGCTCGGCGAAATTCTCCACAACTAGGATGCCACGGGCAGAATCTCCAAATGGGCAGTTGAACTCGGAGCCCTCACCTTGGACTTCAAGCCAAGGACATGTTGGAGGTATGCCCTAGAGGCAATCATAGAGATGATGATATTCCATTTGTATCCATGATTTGTATATTGTGTTCATTGAATATCCATTAAAGGCTACTTGAATTGATTTGCAATTATGTGAATTGTATGTGAAACTCTTTATTTTAAAGTTGTCCCTAGTCAGAGTTCATGTGAGGACACACATCAATATTAGACTAGCACATGTATTAGTTGATGACTATGTTTCACAAGTCATGGACATGGAGATGTTGAACTAATAATATGGACACATGTGGAGACATGTGTTAGGACTGACCCAACACGAGAAGTAGTTCTCTCTTTAAACAACATATACGCTTTGTCCTTAGACCTGAGATTGTCGCATGTATTCAAGATGTGGATCGACCTACTTAGGGGCTATCAAACGCTACGCCGTAACAGGGTAGTGATAAAGGTAGCTTTCGGGTTTGTCAAGAAGCATGCTATGAGACATGGTCAATCAAGATGGGATTTGCCCCTCTCTGATTGAGAGTGATATCTCTGGGCCCCTCGAGTGATCGGATCCGAAAATGCATGGCCATGCTACGTACGGTTAAGAGTTAACCTACAAAGGGATTCCGAATCACAGGATCGAGAAAGAGCGGTCGACTTGAAGCTAGATCAAATATCGTGAGGCAAAGGGAATAGCATGTATATTATGTTGTGATGGTTTGTCTGATATGATCTTCGTGTGCGTATAGCAATTGGCACGTCTTGCTAGAGGCCGCTACCGACTATTGGGCCGAGTAGGAGTACTCGGGCCATGTCTATACGTATCCGAACCCATAGGGTCACACACTTAAGGGGCTGGAAGCCCAATTCGGATCTGATCCGAGTTGGATTAGGTTTAGAAGTACTAATGGGCCTCGGACCCAGAGGCCCGTTAGGAACCTCTATAAATAGAGGGGTGGGGGTGCCCTAGGGTTTACACCTTTTGGCAAAACACATCTGCCGCGCCTCCCACGCCCTCGCCTGTTGCAACTCGTGGATCTAGCAATCCGGCTTGCGACGCTTCCTTCCTGCATGTGTGGATACCTTGGAGGTGTTGCGCCTGCAGCACTTGGACGAGCCGCCAACGAGCCACGACGAGCCGCCGACGAGCCACGACGAGCCGACGACGAGCCGCGGCACGAGGGCGATCTTGCTGCACGTGGACGAGCTGCTGAGGAGCTGCTGGACGTTGACGTGATCGACTACGTACGACTACGTTGATCGACTACATACGACTACGTTGATCGTCTTCACTACATCGACGCAAATCTACATCTTCCGCACCAGTAGTGCGTCGAGTGGTAATCCCGTGATCCTTATACGGCAGTTCTTCCTGGTTTTACGCGGTAGAAATTTTGATTTGTGCTAGTGTAGCCTACCTCGTATCCCACAGGACAGCCATCAAGTCCCAAGCTTTGGTCGACTTCATAGCTGAATGGACTGAAAATCAAGTTCTAACACCAGTCGAACGACCAGAACATTGGGTAATGTACTTTGACGGATCCCTCAAACTTGAAGGAGCCGGCGCAGGCGTATTAATCATCTCTCCCAGGGGAGACCAGCTCAAGTATGTACTGCAAATATTCTAGGAAGCATCTAATAACGAAGCCGAGTACGAAGCACTGCTACACAGCCTTCGCCTCGCAATCTCCCTCGGCATCAAACGACTACTGGTGTACAGCGACTCTCTAGTCGTTATAAACCAGGTCAATGACGAGTAGGACCGGAACAAGGACAACATGGACGCTTACTGCAAAGAAGTCCGCAAAGTGGAAAACAAGTTCTCAGGCTTGGAATTTCATCACATCGTCCGCGACAATAACGTTGCCGCCGATGTCCTATCTAAAATGGGCTCTACTCGCACAGAGGTTCCAGCAGGAATCTTTGTCCACGAACTGCGTAAGCCGTCCATATCCGACCAAGTCCCACCACCAGCAATCACGACTGCTGATGTCTCTTGTGAAGTCATGATGATAGAAGTCGACTGGAGGACACCCTTCATCGACTACATCAAAGATCACCAGCTACCATCCGACAAAAATAAAGCTGAGCAAATCTCTCGGCGAGTAAAAAATTACGTTCTAGTCGGAGACAAGCTCTACAGGAAAGGTGCATCGTCTAGAGTACTCATGAAGTGCGTCACCAGAGAAGATGGCCAAGAAATCCTAGAAGAAATTCACAGAGGAATCTGTGGCAACCACGCCTCTTCAAGGACACTAGTTGGCAAGGCTTTCAGAGCAGGTTTCTACTGGCCAATGGCTCTGGCCGATGCTAAACAACTAGTTCAGAAATGCAAAGGTTGTTAATTCTTCACAAAACAGCAACATGTACCGGCTTACAAGCTAGTAACAATACCTCCAACATGGTCGTTTGCCTGCTGGGGGCTCGACATGATAGAGCCATTACCAACTGTGCCAGGAGGATTCAACCGAGTACTCGTGGCAATCGACAAATTCACTAAGTGGATCGAGGTCAAACCAGTCACTTGCCCCAAGGCAGACCGGGTCCTCGACTTCTTGGACGAAATCGTACACCGCTACGGTTTTCCGAACAGGATTATCACAGACCTAGGGTCAAACTTCAACAATCACGACTTTTGGGAATATTGCGAGAATAGCGGCATCGAAGTCCGCTACGTCTCGGTCGCTCACCCGCGAGCCAATGGACAAGTCAAGCGTGCCAATGGCATGATACTCGACGCCCTGAAGAAAAGACTACATGACATTGGCAACACCAAAGGTGGCAAATGGCTCAAAGAGTTACCCAATGCCTTGTGGGGCCTACGTACCCAACCGTGTAAGACTACGGGGCTATCACCCTATTTCCTGGTATATGGCTCGGAAGCCATACTACCCGCTGACATCATGTGGCAATCACCATCCGTTGAACAATACGACGAAGAACTGGCAACAGAAACACGGCGAACAGATATAGACAGTCTAGAAGAAACAAGATGCGCAGCACTAGTGCAATCTGCCAGATACCTTGACGGTTTAAGGTGTTACCATGACCGCAACGTCAAGGAAAGATCTTTCAACTCGGGCGATATGGTCCTTAAGCGTATCCAAGACACGTCAGGGTTGCATAAACTCAATTCACCATGGGAAGGTCCTTACATCGTATCAAAGGTTACGAGACCTGGATCTTACAGACTCCAAGAGCTTTCAGGAGAACAAGTACCAAACTCCTGGAATATAGAACATCCTTGTCGCTATTACCCATAGCAGCATCCGATTAACTGCTTCAAGGCAATAACTCACGATGTCTACTTGGGCTAACTGCCCGACTATCGACTTCAAGATACCTCAGCGTTGACAAGAGTTATCAACTCAACAAGCATCATTGCCCTGGTATAAAATCTCCGTATCAATATTTCTTTACTAAAACAAGGATACATAAGGTTACATACGAGTACAAGTACTCGGAATACACGAAGACTACAAGCAACTGCCTACTGGCGGGCTGCATTTAAGCCTCGGGCTTTTACTATATCACAAGGCCACTCAGGTCTGCCGACCACAAGGGGAAGGGCCCACACGCAAGGAAGCTGCGCAAAACGCAGCCATATCCAGGTCCTCTACCCAAGGCAACGCCAGGAACTCCAGCATTGCCACTACCTCGACAACGGCAACGATGAATCCGGCACGACGCGCCTAGAGGGAACCAAGGCTGCTCTTTTGCTAGCCTTGCGGAGCCAATCTACTCTACGGCCGCACCTCCACCTCTTAGAGAGCGGGATAAAGACCACGGCACTCATCACCCATCACTCGCAAGTTCCAGCGCGTACTCCATTGGATCACGAGCTGCAAGATGAGGCGTGCGATGAAACCTCCTACGAGGATTCTTCTAGCATCACGGCTATCCCTACGAGCGCAGGAGTCTGTGGAGGGAAGGTGGCCTCAATCTACGAGGAATCTTCTAGCACCGGTGCACTCTTTGATGGCTCCCCACACTCAAACAAAAACAACCGAAGGCAATCCATTGACACTCAGCAGCTTGGTTTGGTTCGCTCTCCAACTAGCTCTATTTATAGCCGAAAGATGCAACTACCACCTGCCCGAGAGTTACTATGCGCCCGTGATCAATGAGTCTAACAACTCCTGACTCTACCCACGTGATGGTACTTATGCCACAAAGGACAAAAGAGCACAGTACACCCGTGCATTCACAAAGGACAAAGGAGTACAGTACGCTCGTGACCTTCAAAAATAGAGTACTCGACAGTATTACGACTACTCGACACTCGGGACTACTACAAGCTAAGCGCGGCCTACGCTCACACCATTATCTCGGGGGCTTGAACTACCCTGACCCTTTGCTCAGGGGACAGGCGCACTCGACCCCAGGCCTCGAGGTCAGGCGAAGCAGAGTTTCCACCCTCAAAGGGGTCAGGCTTAGCCGACCCCAGACTCAAGGTCAGGCGAGGCGGAGCTCCTTCCCCAAAGGGTCAGGCTGAGCCAACCCCGGGGCTTTGTATCGGACAAGCTAGAGTAAAACTACTCTTCGCAAGACAACAAACTTCAAAGCACCAAGACCAATGGGCAAGTATCAAAAGCATCGTTCAAAGTACTCGACACAAATACACGAGTACATACTAAAGTTCAAGGCTCTTCTAGAGAGACAAACTCTGACATCTTCGATGCAATCGGCTCCGCCTCCTCGAGGTACTGCGCATAAGCTTCTTCTGTGCAGTTGCAAGCCACGCCATCACCAACTGCCGCCAAGTCTACCCTCGGGTAGTAGGACTTCACAACGGCAAGGACCTGTTTACAAACAGTTTTGCAGAGTCCCGCCACGTTACTCGGGGTAGCCTTCAACCGCTCGACTAGTGACTGCGGCCCTGCGCCTTCTTCCACGGGGGCTATGGCGTTCACCAAATCTTCAGCTGCTGCAGTTAGCTCCTGGAGTTCTCCCCGAAGTCTTCCCATGGTCTGAGCATGATCTCTGCATTGCCACCATGGCCATGGCAAGCATCACGCCATTTTGCATCTTTCGATCCCGCTGATGCTCGCAAGCAGCCTGTGCTTCCGTCGGCGCGTCCCAAAGATGGTCGGCTTCATCCGCCACTCGGTCGTGCGCATTTCTCCAATCGAGAACTTGGCTCCTTGTAGCCGCCTCCTGCTTCTTGAGCTCTACAAGACAACAAGTTCAGTCACAGCCGACTACAGCTGGACATACTCAAAGTAGGCGAAATACTTACCTTGATACTTCTTGTTCAGCGACTGGTAGCAGCTCTCCAGTTTTTGCTGCAGAACCGCGTGATCCGTACGTTCCACGGCAAAATACTTCGCCCTAATTTCATGAACCCTTAGAGCTTCTGTCAAACGGGCACACTCCTACTCCAGTTGATGACTTCATTCCTGAAGAGATCCATGTATGCAAGGTATCATGGTGAGTCAAAAGCCTCACGACTACTCGGTCCATGTGACAACTCATAAAAAAAAAGAGGAAAGGAAATTTACCTAGAAGCTCTGGAAAACATCGATGGCCTTCTGGAATTTCAAGTTGGATGGCAGGCTGACCACTGGTCTTTGAGTACTTTCCGCAAGACGAGGAGTTGTACATAAAATGGCACCTACATCATTTATCGTCAGTCAACCGCCTGCTACGACTACAATAACAAGACTACAGAAACATACCTGGAGCAGTCATCTCTTTAGCTTTTCTAACACCCACTACGGCCAGCGATCCGCCAGTAGATGTTGATAAGGCTGCACTTCCTGAACCTAATGCAACGGCGGGAACTTCCGCCGAACGAATGACGTCTTGAAGCATCGACATGGTAGCTCCAAGACGACCGGCGTCAACCCCGGGTACCTCCTCAACGATTAAGTCCTCGAAAGGAGCAGATAATGTAGTCGAGGGATCCAACCCTACCCCTGTTTCTACAGGAATCGTTTCCTCTGTATCTCTGCACCAAAATACGTCACTACAGGATTTCAAGACAAACTAAAGACTTTCAACAGACCCGAAAGCTCACCGGGTTGAGCGTGGCGGCAATCGCACATGTTTCTTCTCGGCAACAGGCGGCTGAGTACTGGATGCTGTAGGAACAGCTGTCGGCGCTATCTTCTTGCCAAGGCCTGTGAAGCAAAAGTCAAGACTACAATACAACTCAAACAAAAACATTTAGAAAGGGACAATGCTTACCACTGGCGATCACATTGGATAGCATAGTACCAGTAGAAAGTACTGGCGACACCTCCTTGGCAACACCCGCTATTCCGGCAGGCAGCCCAAGGACCGCTTGGTCAGCAACGGGCATCACGGTAGCCGACGGAGCTAGTGCGGACAACTCAGGGGCTACTCCAACTTCTGTTGATGGCACCGTCTCTAGCACCATATCAACAGATACATCACCGACACCCGAGTCGGTTACGACTACTTCTTCAGAAGCAGCCTCATCGCTACCAAGCGCCGTGTCAACAGCTTTTATGACAAAAAAGAATTGGTCATAAATAGCAAGTTCAAATTGATCAGCTACAGATAAGTTCACGACTACATACCTTGGCACCCCGAGACTTCTCAAGGGTTGAAGCATACTTACCCGCAGACATCTTGCGGACCGCTCTGTGTTTCTTGATGGGAGGAGAGGGTTCGTCCTCTGACTCCTCAGCAACAGCTTCTGACTCAACTTTCAACTGCGCCAAGTAGCCGACAAGAACTCGAGACTACAAAAAGCAAGTCGATATCAACAACAAATATCACACAAGTCAAAAAAGTACAAGTCAGGTGCAAAGACATACCACTTCTAGCTCATACCAGGCGTCATACTGACGAAGGGCCGCCGGGATTACTGGTACTCCCTGATAGTTCCTGAAGAACTTGGCCAGCAGCGCCTCTACATCATCATCAGATATATCCTCATCGGACATACGCGATGGATCCTTAAGACCTGCGTACTCACTTCCCAAGTGAGCACGTTGTTGAAGCAGCTGGACCCTCTTCTTCAGAAAGCTGGCCGCCATGTTGATTCCAGTCAGACCGAGTGCCTTCAACTCGGTAATCTGCTGCATCAGGTGATCAAGCTCAGGGGTGTCTTCGGGTTTGCCCACCCAGTTCTCTGCGTGCTTGGGTGCGTGACCAGTCACCACAGGCAAGTGAGGATTATGGTTCCCAATGTAGAACCACCTTTTCTTCCACTCCCCATGGGAGTCAGTCAAGTTGTACTCAATGTACGCGCTCGAGTTTCTGAGTTGGAACCCGGCGCCTCCAAAGACTTCTGTCCTATGGACACTAGGCTGCGGCTTACAGTGGAACAGCTTCCTAAACAACTCGAGACTTGGAGGAATTCCCAAGTACACTTCGCAGAGGTGTACAAAGATCGTTATATGCAGTACACCATTGGGGTTCAAATGCACGAGTTGAAGCTTATAGTACTCGAGAATACCTCTGAAGAAGTCGGAGGTGGGCACTGCCAACCCCCTCTCCACAAAGTGCGCGAGCATCACGGTCTCGACTGGATGCTCCTCAAATTGCCACGCATTTGGAAATGTGGGATGCCACTCCAGAATCTCTTTCGGTTGAAGAAGCTTCGCATCGACTAATGCTTGCACGGCTTCCTCCTTCATCACGGAATGTTGCCACGTTGCCCCAAGCGGTGGCGGCGCAGTCTGGTTCGTCAGCCCCACCTTCGGCGCCGGCAGCACCAGCTCCTTCCCCTTCTTGGATTTCGCCTTGCCTGTTGCCGGAGCCTTACCCTGGGTCTTCTCGGGTTTCTTGCCCATCTTCTTGGTGCGCATTCGACGGACTCAACCTCAAGCTAAAACGACACCCTTCCTCGGATCTACCTCAAGGGGCGGCAATGGCGGCAGCAGCACTGACGGCGGCGCAAATGTGGAGCAGGAGGACGGGGAGGCAGAAGAACAGATCTGATTACGGTGGGCGTAAAACCAACCGAAAGGGGGATTTCCAGTTTTATCTCCGCCAACTTCGGTTTCCACGCGTCGGTTACGCAATGGACGGATTCTAACAGATTAATTGCAGATTAATCGCCTTAAACACTCAACGGCTACTCTTTTCAACGGACTGTTGACCACTTCAACGATAGAGATCGCCTAAGTGCTCGAGGGCTGCGGGTACCGTACCCGTTGGTCAGTTTTTTCTTTTTCAAAGATTTCCAAGGGTAAAAAGGACAAAAGCTGGTTTGACCCTAAGCCTGACTCTTCGACTCAACCTAAGGCTCGGGGCTACTCCATATGGAGTGCGATTGACATCGCACTACCATATAAAATTTCTCGGGACAGAAACAACTAGAAGGAACAAAAAAGAGTACCTTCTAGCCACGTGACAGTACTCGAGCACTTCAGTTTGCAACCTCTACGACTAGCTACTTGGATAAGTGCCCGCAGTGCCCAAGACTATGGCGCACGACTACAAAGTACTCGAGGGCTTGTCGGGCATACACCCCAGGCCCACGAGTAGACCTTGGACGGCCCACCGTGGGGCGTACTCGGACATGATCAGAACAAGGATGGGCGTATCTTACTTGGACTAGTCAAGTATGTTTATGGAAAACTACTCGGGCCTTACCGAGTAGAACTCTGTAATAGTACCCGACTAGGACTCAGACTTGTAACCCTACCCTTCCATGTATATAAGGGCGGGCAGAGACCCCTCTCAACGACAACTCCAGTTCACCAAATACAAACCAACACACAGGACGTAGGTTATTACGCGATCTAGCAGCCCGAACCTGTCTAAATCGTGTTCCTTGCGTCACCATTGATTCCTTGATTCTCGACGATCCTTACCGCATAAAAGACCACCTAGGAAACTCCCTAGGCGGGTTGCCGATCTAAAACACCGACACGCGGTGCAGCGGCGGGTGGAGGACTACCGCAGTCGCGTAATCGTTGTCGATGCAAGCCTCAGCTTCTACTAGTTCTTTGTGAGTTGCTAGCTCGTTCGCGCCCGCCCGCTCCATTTATTTGGCCCCTTCGCTTCAGTTTCCTGTGACCGGTTCCTCGTGAGTCGTCGTCGCGTTTGGGGTACAGCATTGCTAGCTAAGAGTTAGATTTCTCCGTTGATATGATTAGGGGAGTGTTCCCAGTTTCAAATTTGGTGCGATATGACAGGTGATTTCTATGATGTCGCTGTTGTGGGTATGGGCATATAGGAAATTCATGCAAGGTGTCGGTTAATAGGGGTTATATGGAAGCACGATGGCACTGCATCTATTTTTTTTTTTTTGAGACAATGGCTATGTTCTGATACATTTGGCATCTACTACTGTATTTTTTGAATGCAAGTATACAACCAGCAACCACTTATTCTTCAGTTTCAGAGGCTAATACCATTGCCAGAATTTCAATTTACAAGACTACTACCCAGTTTTTTTTCTCTAAATCTAATGCTATTACTATTAGGCTATTAGCATGTGCAAGCTTTTGTGTACTTAGGTTTTATTGGGTCAATTTACCATTACGGGTTTCTCTTGTTGGGATACGAGGTAGGCTACACTAGCGCAAATCAAAATTTCTACCGCGTATAACCAGGAAGAACTGCCGTATAAGGATCACGGGATTACCACTCGACGCACTACTGGTGCGGAAGATGTAGATATGCGTCGATGCAGTGAAGACAATCACGTAGTCGTACGTAGTCGAACAACGTAGCCGTACGTAGTCGATCACGTCCAGCAGTTCCTCAGCAGCTCGTCCACGTGCACAGCAAGATCGCCTCCGGTGCCGTGGCTCGTCGTCGGCTCGTCGGCGGCTCGTCGTCGGCTCGTCGGCGGCTCGTCGATGGCTCGTCCAAGTGCTGCAGGCGCAACACCTCCAAGGTATCCACACGTGCAGGGAGGAAGCGTCGCAAGCCGGATTGCTAGATCCGCGAGTTGCAACAGGCGAGGGCGTGGGAGGCGCGGCAGAAGTGTTTCGCCAAAAAGGTGTAAACCCTAGGGCGCCCCCACCCCTCTATTTATAGAGGTTCCTGATGGGCCTCTGGATCCGAGGCCCATTAGTACTCCTAAACCTAATCCAACTCGGATCAGATCCGAATTGGGCTTCCAGCCCCTTAAGTGTGTGACCCTATGGGTTCGGATACGTATAGACATGGCCCGAGTACTCCTACTCGGCCCAATAGTCGGTAGCGGCCTCTAGCAAGACGTGCCAACTCCTATACGCACACGAAGATCATATCAGACGAACCATCATAACATAATATACATGCTATTCCCTTTGCCTCACGATATTTGGTCTAGCTTCAAGCCGACCGCTCTTTCTCGATCCTGTGATTCGGAATCCCTTTGTAGGTTAACTCTTAACCGTACGTAGCATGGCCATGCATTTTCGGATCCGATCACTCGAGGGGCCCAGAGATATCACTCTCAATCAGAGAGGGGCAAATCCCATCTTGATTGACCATGTCTCATAGCATGCTTCTTGACAAACCCGAAAGCTACCTTTATAACTACCCTGTTACGGCGTAGCGTTTGATAGCCCCTAAGTAGGTCGATCCACATCTAGAATACATGCGACAATCTCAGGTCTAAGGACAAAGCGTATATGTTGTTTAAAGAGAGAACTACTTCTCATGTTGGGTCAGTCCTAACACATGTCTTCACATGTGTCCACATTATTAGTTCAACATCTCCAAGTCTATGACTTTGTGAAACATAGTCATCAACTAATACATGTGCTAGTCTAATATTCATGTGTGTCCTCACATGAACTCCGACTAGGGACAACTTTAGAATAACCATACAAGTAAAGAGTTTCACATACAATTCACATAATTGCAAATCAATTCAAGTAGCCTTTAATGGATATTCAATGAACACAATATACAAATCATGGATACAAATGGAATATCATCATCTCTATGATTGCCTCTAGGGCATACCTCCAACAGTCTCCCACTTGCACTAGAGTCAATCTAGAAGGTACCTAATACCCATAGCTCTTACATGCGCATCATGCTTAGCCTGCGGGAGTGGTTTTGTCAACGGATCAGAAATGTTCAGATCCGTGTGTATTTTGCATATCTTGATCTCACCCCGGTTAACGAAGTCTCGAATGAGATGAAATCGCCGCATTACGTGTTTGTTCTTCTGGTGGTTCCTTGGCTCCTTTGCTTGCGCAATTGCCCCATTGTTATCACAGTAGAGATTCAATGGGCTGGACGCATTCAGGAACACACCAAGCTCAATGAGGAAATTCCTTATCCAAACACCTTCCTTCGCGGCTTCCGAAGCCGCGATGTACTCGGCTTCTGTCGTAGAATCGGCCACCGTCTCCTGCTTGGAACTCTTCCAACTAACAGCACCACCATTTAGCGTGAACACAAATCCTGACAGTAAGAATGCTAGAAGCAGGGATAAAGCCTGTGTAAGCTTCATGCATTCTTGTGGTCCTTGTCAATTCTTCGCAGTTAGCTTACTTTTGCTGATTCTGCTGAGCTTTTACGTTGTGCTTTGTAATTGTTAAGTCAACCATTGCAGGAAACCATACTATGTTACACAGCTTGTTAGAGAAACCGCTGCTGTTATGCAGGAGTTCACACAGTCTGGGTATGTTAAACTATGAACTAGCTAAGTGGATGAATGGACAAGAGTTACTTTCATATGTCGAATATTCTATTTTATCATGAATGGTGTGCGTGAATAATATATTGATTTAATTAATGATATATATATATGTGGCATCAATTTCTATTTTGGATCCTCCGTTGCGTTAAATATTAAGCATATGGCGATGAAATATTTTCTGTTGCGATATCCGTTAAGCGTATAACCACGATCTGTATTGTGTTGCAATACCCTGTACGCATATAACCATGACATATTTCGTTGCGATATGGTTGAAGCATATAATGACGAAACGTACCTCGTTGCGATACCTTGTAAGCATATTACGATGCTTTCTCGTCGTTGCGATATCCGTTGAGCATATAGCGACAACCCATATTTCGTTGGGATATGGTTGGCGCGTATAACCACGACTAGTATTTCGTTGAGATAGCCTGTTAGCATATTGCAACAGCATAAATCTCGTATTGCAACAACATTCTTGCATTGCATTAACGCTTGTTTGCAACAGTGCAATGTTGTTGCAACAGCCACTATAGCAACGACGCCTACCGTTGCAATAGCCACTATTGCAACGACAATGGGCGTTGTCATATCCACTTATTGCGATGACACACATCGTTGCAATAACTCATCCATATTGCGACGGCTGCCTGTGTCGTTGTAATAGCATATTGCAACGACATTTTACACGACGACATGATTTTTAGCGCCACGACACGAAATCGTTACAATAGACCCCTATTGCAACAAAATGACCCCTATTGCAATGATTTCGTGCCGTTGCGCTAGTGACAAAACCTTGTAGTGGTAATTGATCTCATTGGCCAGATTTATCCGTCATCAAGTAAAGGTCACAAATTTATAATATTGGCAACTTATTATTTCACAAAATGGGTGCAAGCAATTCCTTTAAAGAATGCTAGTTCAAGTAATGTCATCGATTTCAAAAAGGAACATATAATCCATAGATTCAGCATTCCTCAGACTATTATAACTGATCAAGGGTTGATGTTTATGTTTGGAGAAGTTGAGGAATTTGCTGATGGTTTGGGGATTAAGCTATTAAATTCTTCACCTTATTATGCTCAAGCCAATGGTCAAGCAGAAGCTTCCAACAAGAGTGTGATCAAGCTGATAAAGCCCAATATTGATAGTTGATAAAGCGCAGTATTGATGAAGCTCCCAGGAAGTGGCATGCAACATTGAATGATGCATTACGGGCTTATCGGATGGCTTATCATGGAGCTATTAAAGTTTCACCTTATCAATTGGTTTATGGGCATGAAACAGTATCACCTTGGGAAATCAAGACTAGATCAAGAAGGGTTAACAGTCAATATCAACTTTCAGCCAATGAGTATTATGGTCTAATGAAAGATAAGTTGGAAGATTTGGTTCATCGTCGGCTGATTGCGTTGGAACGGATTGAAGCTGATAAAGCTCAGGTTGCCAAGTATTATAACAAGAAGGTGGTACCTCAGAGTTTTCAAGAAGGTGAATTAGTCTGGAAGATGATATTGCTGATAGGGACAAAAATAATAAGTTTGGAAAATGGTCGCCTAATTGGGAAGGACCCTATCGAGTCAATCGTTGTGTTCCTGGAAACGCATACATTTTGGAAACTCTTGAAGGAGAAGTATTCACAAAAGCTTTAAATGGATGATATTTAAAAAAGTAATATCCTAGCATCTAGGTTGGTACATAATGTTGTTACCAAATATTAAAAAGCAAGACAGAAAGTTGACATGAAGGAGGGAACAAAGCATCTTTACAAAGCCTTCTCGAGGGCCTCAATCGCACTCAGGCGAATCTGATCCATGTCGGTTATCAGCTCCTTCGTCTGATCCTGAGATCTTACTGATGTTTTGGTGTTGGTGATGAGCTTCACTTATGAGGGTTGCCAGCTCTTTCTACTTTTGTTGGATTGCGAGGGGTGATTGTTGATCCGATGCTTGGTTGTTGTAATCTCTTGATCAACTCGGTTTAATTCCTACAACAGCCGATCTCGTTCAGTTTCCAGCTCCTTTAGACTTTACTCTACAGCAGAGGAAGAGGCGACTAATTCATCAAAGTGTTGTTTTGCTTCTTTTGCTCTTAGCCGGCTAGCTTCCAACTAAGTTTCTGCTTGTTGATTGGCTTGTCTGTCGACTATGTGCTTTTTGGCTGATTGCACTTGGATGTAGTTTGCTTTGATGAAGGCTGTGGGGGGTCAACAATGGCACCAGCTTCGGAGTTAGATGGTTTTTGATTTGTCTAAATAGCTTCTGTATTGGCTCTGCATCCTCCATGAGAGTCATTGTGCCTAGGTTAAGCAACTGCAGCATAGATGACAGTTGGTCTTTAATATTTAAAGGAATTGGCTAGGCTTTGAGATTTGAGCTTATTTCTTCATCATCCACGTATTTGTCGATGCTGAAGGAGAATAAGGCCAATGTTGATGGCTTGTCAACCTGAAAGATTGATCAATATAAGCAGATATTCATTGAAAAGGGTATTATTGCTAAGAGCAAAGAATTGGTACCTGGACATGATTCTTTTGCTGTAGATGGGCATCGTCTTGGATGTCATCTTCGTCCGTTGCGGATCCTGAGGGGTTGAGGAGATTCTTGAGTGATAACGAAGCAGACGACATAACCTTGGGCGGGTTGATTGGTTCTTCATGAATTATTTCTTCCTGTAAGAAGATTGTGAGTTGACATATAGTGGAGCCGTGGATGTTGTCAGTTTAAAGTTTTACCTGAAGTGATGACAGTGGTTGCTGCTGGTTCAAATCATGCTGCTCTTGCAAATCTTCATTTTCTGAATGAGGAGCCGATGTTGAATCTGGTGGTGTCTGTAGCAAAAGGAAAATTAGCAGAGAGGTTGTTGTAAGAAGTAAAGAAAGTAGAGATCATACCCTTGATGCTGATCCAATGTGTGATTGCCTTTTCTTCCTTTGATGAGTATCTGTGGAAGGCAACTTGCGTTTGCTGACAGAAGAAGTGCCCTTGAGGAGAGCAGAAACAGGTGCGGCATCGGATCCCAAAATTGGAGCAGGAGTTGGTGGACCATAATCAATTGGCCGACTAGAATTACTCACAGTCGAACTTTCATTATCAATTATTTCTTAAAAGAGGCAAAGAAAATAAGAGGAAGCAAGGGCAAATTTTGGGAATGATTAAGAATAAAGGTTGTTACCTCATTGTTTGAATCATATTCTGGGAAGATTTTCTTGCAGTAATATGCAGCCGATTTGCTGGCCAGATGACTCCTCCATTCATTCCACCATAAGACAAAGAGCTTTGATGCAAATCCTAAGAGACATTGTCATTCCAAGAGGGTAGGAAAAGGTATTGAAGTAGTTGAGTTCTTCAGTCGGTCAAACTCAAGGGGTTGATTCAGAGGATCCCTCGCTCTCACTTTGTCCATGAAGAATAGGTTAATTGGGGCTTGGCCGAAACTCCATGACAAGACGATGCTGCTTCACCAAAAGAGGTACATCTACGATGCGTGATTCTATCACCTTCAGCATAGTTGGATAGGAAGGAATTTGCTATCATAGTTCTTCCAAATCTCGATGTAGTATAGACATTAAGCCAAAGCTAGATAAACCACCATACGCCATTGATTGGGCCGATGGGAGAACCCGCTCTGAGTTTAGTTGACACTTGATGCATCAAGGAATATGCAGCACCTAAAAGATATTTTCCAAGAGGGATTTCACCACTAACAGATAGCTCTTCAGTAAAACACTGTGAATCTGATGAAGGAATTGAGGTTGATCCACAGAACACGAAATTCTCCAGCCACATGTTTGGAAAGGCTGTATGTTCTTTGTCACTGACGGTTCCTAAAGCTTTGCTAAAGGTGGCGATGTATCGACTCTAGTTCATCATACCTCTTGTATCCAGTCTATGTTTATTAACAGCCTTGAGGAGAAAAGGAGAAGTAGAGGAAGTGATATCAAGGCCTGTCAACATGCAAATGTCCAGCAAACTAGGAGCCATTGGGCCATCCCCAAACATGAAGGCATTCAATGCATCGGACCAAAAGTATGAGGCAGCAACAAGCATAGGTCCATCCTTTTCCATGTCAGACAAAGAAAGCTCAATACAGTGGTCGATGCACAGTTCATCCCATTCCACCCTCTTAGCAGCTGACATCCTTTGGTACCATGTCCTCCAACCTTGAAGGTTGCAAGGTCATGAGCGAAAACCATTTTCCTAGACAGTTAAATCCATGGAGGAGGACTTATAAGGAATTCTTTGGGTTTCAACATCGATGAAATCAATGGGATCCTCATCACCCATAGGGCCAAGGAAGAATGCATTATTCATGTCACCAAGCGGAACCAAAACATGGTCTCTAAGGATCTACGGATCAAGGCAAAAAAGGGAAGGAACGAAAAACATGGTAGAAAATACATCGGATCTAAAAAGCTCTAGAACAAGGTGGTGACATGAGAATACCTCAAGAATAGAAGTGGAAGTCGCCATTGATTGACTTCGGAGCTCCGGTGTCTGCGAGGAAGGTTGAGGATGATTAATGATGAAGACACCCAGTTTTGATTTGTGACAGTAGGGAACTTGGTTAGCTTGAGGTAGAAGAAGAAAGGATGGAGAGGTTATATAATAGTATTGTTTATCAGGTGAATCCCAAAAATCGAGGCTGGTGCCATCACGAAGACTGGGAAAAGAATCATGATTGCGGCAATGACTCTTTTGGTTTTGGAAGGGTATCAGCTTGGGGCCTATGAAGATGCTGATAAGAAAAGAGAATTTTGCAACATAATATTATATTCTAAAATTGGAGGGCATATGTTGATACCGGTTTTTGGCCAAAGTCAACCGTTGTGGATAAGGTTCTGATAGCCCATAGAGGAGAGAAAAAGAGCTTGAATTTGACGCCGCGTTGACCAAGACTAGCCGCTGCTGACCATGATTCCAGAAGCCGATGGAAGACCAAACGGGCCTAGTTCGAAGCAAAATAGGCTCCACTGAATAAGGGAAAGTGTGGAGATTTATCTTTATTAGTTTTTAGAAATAGCTGTAATAGTCATGTCGCAATCGACTAGGATTTTAGCTTGCTCGAGGGTATAAATATAAAACCGTGAACCTTGTATCAAATGATCAATCAAACAAACACAACCTTTCAGCACCACACCGCCGAAACCCTAGGAGTGGAGATTTTTCGCAGTTTAGGAAATAAACACACCTTCCTTCCAAATTATTTGCCTAAATCAAACTTTTCTAATTTTAACCAAGTTTATAGAAAAATAACCAACATCTACTACATCAAAGTAATTTTTATTAATCCACTATGTACTTATAATGTTTTTATTTAGTATGGTAGAACTAACATAATTTTTTTATAAACTTGATCAAAATTAGAGAAGTTTGACATAGAATACTAATGTGGAATTGAGGGAGTAAAACTTTTTTTCTTTTTAATAACACGTCAAAATAATTTTCCAGAGACACAAACGACTAACTAAATATTTTTAGTTAGTATTTTACCTACTAATTCAGCCAATAAAGTTTTATATATTTTTGTACTTCTTTTGCTAGGGCTAGGGCATAGAATTATCCATTTTCCCTTCTGAGGCCTTATTATTTTTCTGTTGATCTCTTGGGCCGAAAGCCTACTATTTGGCAGGTCTCATCTCGTCGAGCCTGCCTCCACTCCATTCATGGGCCTGAACTCTGTCTACCTGAACTGCCCTTCCCCCGTCCGCCGCCGTCTCTATCGAGAAGCTAGCCAGGCGGCAGCCGCGGAGGGGAGGGGGACAAATCGAAAAGACAGACAAAAAAAAAAACAAATCCCCGATCCTCGCCAAACCCTAATCGCCGGCGATGGATGGCCGGCGGCGGCGCGGCGGGAGCCCGGACCTTTCCTACGGCGAATCGGCGGGCATGGCCCGTAATCGATCCGTGATTCTGCGCACTATCCAAGGCTACTACAAGGAGGCGCTCGACCTGCTGCCGCTGGAGGACAAGCCGGAGCTTACCCCGCGCCTCCTCGCCGCCGGCGTCTGCTTCGGCTTCGCCGACCCGGTCACAAACATCGTCGCCAACACCATCTGCTTCCTCCCCGACAACGATGGCGAGCCTGAGCCCGACGGCGCCACCGGCAACACCCTCTGCTTCCTCCCCGACAACAATGGTGAGCTCGAGGCCGACGGCGCCAAGAAGCGCAAGCGGGAGATGATGACGAAGACGAAGAAGGCAGCGGTGTCCAGGGAGGAGGTTCTCTCCGAGATCGTCGCCCGCGACGTCCCCTCACGAACCATTGCAGAGCGATCGTTGGAGGGGCTGATCACGTTTCTGACATCTTACTTCTGCCATCTCCGCGCCATGGATGCGCTGCGCTATCTGTGCCTGGCCAAGGCCGACCTCCTCGTCGCCGTCCGCCTCATCGAGCTCGACCGCTGCTACCGCAACAAGGATGAATTCTGCATCAGCTCCCACGCGGCCAAGACTGCTCTGAAATACGCAGCATTGTCAGCAAGGCAGCCCAATGTCGATGGCTTCCACACCAGCTCATTGTCGCTAGCATATCATCTCAAATCAATAACCCAGACTGTGCTGGCAGATCGTAGCTGCCAACTCTCTATTGAAGAAATTCACAAGTTGTCCAGAGCTCTGAAGAAGCCATTCAAGCATAAAAAGGGGGACAGTCCAATACTTCTTGCTGGTAAACGGTTTGCTAACTGCAACAGCGACGCAACTGAGGAGAAGGTGCCAGCTGGGCTCACATTATCACTCCGTGCTGTTCTTATCGATAGAATCCATGCTCGATACCTCAAAGCAATCTCTCGGCTGCCCACGCAAGATGTTCGGGCTCGTTACCACCGCAGCCTTGTCAAAGCTGGTTACTGCTATGGTCCATTAGATCCTGTGACCAATATCATTATCAACACCATCTGGTATGACACTGCTTTCCCTTCTTCGGAAAATTTGGAGGTGGACATGATCTGCACCACTACCTTTGTACGTGTGGAGTCTCGGTCTCTTAGTGGTCTCATCAAGCTCCTGCTCACATGCATTCCCGATATATCTGAGCACGAGGCTATGGTTTATTTGCTAAAGAATAACATGAAAGTCAACAAAGCCATCCAAATGGCAAGATCTGAAGGTTGTGATGTACATGACTGGGATATCAATACCTACAAGGCTGCAGGGAGGGAATCGTTTCATCCGGAACTAGAAGCTTATGTAGATTTTGTCATGCAATCTCTACCTTTGGTGCAGCCTGCTATCAAGTCATTGTTGAAAGTTTCTGACTCACTTTCCTCCAGTGAAGTTCTCCAGCTTGCTAGTTTACTTTCTCCCTCAAATTGCAACCCTGCTAAACCTTTGCAAGCAACTTTGGAACCAAGCATTGAGCTATCGAACGATGCGTTAGAGATGTTCGCGAGTTTTAAGGAAAACTTTGTTGGCAAGCAGAGTTTCTTCCGCAAAAAGATCGAAACTGCATTGAGGAACGAGGTTATTCTTTCCTTCATGTTATTTCTTTGATGTCCTGAATTACTACTTCTTCATTCCATCATAACTTTATTTGCTATTGTGAAATACTGCTCTCCTAATATTACTTCTTTCCTGATTATATAGGGATATTTATATGAACTGCATGTGATATGCGGAATAAATGAGTGTGTTGGCAGCCAGAAGAGCTTTATTGATTTTACATGCCCGTACTCACATGTAAACTTCTTTGCAAAACCAAAAACTGGCGGTGGTCTTAAGTTATTTTTCGCTGAGCTCAGTAATGGCGACGATGACCAATCCTTCTGCCGCACTGTATCAAATAAGTCAATACATGGTATGTTACTTTCTGCTCACATGTTTGATATAATTGTGTCACTTTCTTCTTGAAATAAAATTTGGATTACCACATTTTCCTCTTATTTGAAGCTAACCATTTTTTCTTTTTTCTATTTTTTCTCCGGTAAGCTCGCTGTTGCTATTGCGAGTATGATGGGATCAGAATTGTGCATCCAGATGAGAACTATTGTGGTGGTGACATTGACTTCACAAAAATAGCTTGTGGAGAGCATGAGATCACCAATGAAAGGATCATCGCAGGTGGAAAGCTGGCAATAGATAAAATTGGAATGTGCTGTGAGGATTATATCTATTTGGATCCTACCCGAGACACTAAGCTCATTCAAGGCATGAATTTGACTGCTTCTAGGGCAAATGAAAGTTGGAGTGACATCATGAGGAGAGCCCAAGCCTAGACACTGAGTCATCGAGACGTCGAGAGGATAGCCCATACCTAGACAGTGACATTGAGAGGATAGCCCTGACCCAGAAAAATGTTTCTTGATTTCCTTTTATAATGAATATGCCACTTTGGATTGTAATTTCGTATGAATTGGATGGTCATTCAAGAATCAAGATACGCTGCAATGATATGGTGAAAATGAGTTTTGGGATGTATGCAGATGTCTCTTTGTTAACATAAAGAAAGGGTTTCCTTTCTTGTGGCGGGATGTTCAAATATTTTGGTATAATTGGGGTTGCTTTTATAAAGGTGTGGTAGCTTTTCTTACTTGCACTTTGCGATGCATTTCAAGCCACGGTGTTATGAGTTCATTGATTTTTTCTTTCTTTTTTTACTCTCCTTCATTATTCTTAACATTATCAGAGGTGGTGATATTCAGCTGATTGTCAAATATGACTTTGTTACCCAGAAAATGCATACTACTATACTTCCATACATTTGGAGACTGGTTATGGGAATTCCGGAATCTCTTCAAACATCATTAGTGATACTTTTTTCCCACTTGCAGGTAACTATAGAATAACCGCTTGCCTGGTTCAATTTGACTGAGATATGTACTTTTTCTGTCGAACTTGACTACTTGAGCTTGGTCACCTTGGAGTATGTTCTTCAAGATATGTAATCATCTAGCAGCAATTATACGGCAATCCATACTCATACATGCTAGACTTTCACTACACTACATTAGTCACTTGTTCACAAGAGGTTCATGTATAGCAACGTGATGCCATACCGTACCCATGCATCAGCTGGTGTTGATCTCATAGTGTGAAGAGCGTCTTGGCGTCCTTGTGCATGGACCTGACGATGGCCGTGACCTGCTCCACCTGCCGCTCGTCGGAGCACGCCGCGAGGAGCACCTTCGCCGTGCCGGCGTCCGGGTAGCACCCGGCGTCCACCATCTCCTCGAACACCTCCAGGCACCGCCCGTACTCCTTCTTCCTCGCGTACGCGCCGATGCGCGACGTCCACGTCACCACGTCGGCGGCGAGCCCCCTCGCCGCCGCCGTGCCGAACGCTGCCTCCATCCTGTCCAGGTACCCCGCGCGCCCGTACACGTTCACCAGCACGTTGTACGTGCCGATGTCCGGGGCGCCGCCGCCGCCGCGCTTCTCCATCGCCGCGACGAGCCGCTCCATGTCGTCGAGCCGCCCCGCCCGGCCGTACGCGTTGAGCATGGCGTTGAGCGCGAAGGTGTCCGGCTCCAGGCCGGACTTGTGCAGCTGGGCCATCACCTCCTCGCACCTGGAGACGTTGCCGGACTTGGCGTGCGCGGACAGGAGGAGCATGTGCGACTTCATCGTCGGCCGCATGCCCACCTGCTTCAGCTCTTGGAACACCGCTTCTGCCTCTGAACAATCACAAAACAGCAGAAAAATTAAATTCAGCGTGTTCTTGAGTTCACTAGGGAAAGGAATTGTCCATGGAAGTGAAACAGAGGAAGCTTTTTGAGCTATTGCAATGTAGAAGCTGAGACTTGAGAGTACCTTGATGAAGACCAGCTCTTCCATAGGCATCCACCAAGATGTTGTATGAGGCTCTGTCAGGCTCACACCCCATGTGCTCCATCAAAGAGAAGATCTCGGACGCGCCTTGCGGGAACCCTGCTCGGCTGCGGTGTATGGACAGATCGATGAAACTGAATTGCTTCACATCAATTTAAACAGATTTTGCTAGAACAATGAACAGGGAGGGAATTCTTTCTACCTGTAAGCTTCCATGAGGGCATTGTAGGCGTACACGTCGGGCTCATGCCCGGCCCGCTGCATCTCCTCAAACACCTCCTCGGCCTTCTCGCACAGGCCTTCCCTCGCGAACGCGTTCACCAGCGCAGCGTAGGTGCAGATGTTGGGCTTGCACCCGATCGCCTTCATCTCGTTGAAGACTTTCAACGATGACATCGGTTGCTTTGCCTGCAAAAAAAGGATGAGCAATGCTGCTACAGACTTAAGCTCATCGTATCTCTGCGCAATAAGTAAGCTACAAAAACAAATTGACTGACCTTTCCATACACGTTGATCATCAGGGTGTACGTCTCAGTGTTAGTTCTGCAGCGTTCTTTCTTCATCCTTTGGTACACTTCGACCGCCTTTTCGGTACACCTCGCTTTCAGTAGGCCGTCGAGGTACGCATTATATACAGTTGCACCTACAAGAGAGCTATTGATATTAGTTTTTCTGATGATGTACAAGTATCTCCATCTGGCAAATCAGAGGAATGCAATTCAGGTGCATACTTGGAGGAATCCCATTCTCCTGCATCTCTGAAATCACGCCCTCGGCTCGGTGCAGTTGTCCAGCATTGCAGTAAGCGCGCAAGAGAAGAGCATAGGTGTCCTCTGTAGGCACACAGTGAGTCTCCAGAAGAGCCATGTAAATCGACTCCGCCTTGCTCAGCTCACGCTTTCGGCCATATGCATCTATCAGCAGGTTGTAGCAGATGATGTCCGGCCGGAATGAACTCCGGTAAAGGATCCACTCACAGACCTACAGGCACTTTTGGTAGATCAAACATCAAAACCTCAGGAATCAACAAGCCAGGTATACATTTTATTCTGGCCGATTTCACAAGATATGATCAGCATTTTGGTGAAAGTTAAGGCACAAGGAGATGCTATCGACAAGTGGAGGACCAGGACTTACTGTGATGATGGGCTCCCATTGTCGGTTGAGGCGGAGCTGGACGGCGACATTGACAATGTCATCCCAAAGATCGTGTGCATGAGGAATGTTGTCCAGTGACTGGCAGACTTTGGCAACATCGGTCCCCTTCTGCACAAGTTCTAGGATATCCTGTGCCATTGGACTGAGCACAGGGAAGACTCCATCCACAAACCCAGAGCCGTACTTCCAACCACGGCCTTTCATAGCACCCCCTGCATGTCTATATCATTTCAGAGCAGAACTAAAGCTATATCCTTCTTGAACTTCCAATGAAACAGTCAATGCAAGAAAGATAACAAGAATATTTTCGATAGATGGTCTAAGAATTCTTGATTTGCAGGACCGAATGAAACTAAAAGGAGTGTTGGCACTGCCATTACCCCTCTTTCTGGATATTTTCTTTCGATCAAAGGTCCTTGCTATGCCATCTTTGTCAATGTAAGTGCCCTCCTTTTTCCGGTTTTTCCTCTCACTCCTGTAGAAATTTGCCTTTGCATCTTGTGAGGCAGCTTCTTGCATGACATTTCTACAAGCACGTAATTTCCATCTAGGTCTTGCAGTCAAGTAATACGCTGGAGCCTCAACGCTTAACCTGCAAAACGGTGGGCAAAGAAATGTCAGGATAATTGCAAATGATATTCAGAGAGCCAGAGCAATGTTCTTTCAGTTTCAGAACTGCTCAGACATGCAGAATCAAACAGTTACTACAAACTACGGCCAGAGTATTGTCCAATTAAAAATTAGTACCATAAAATCGAAACACCAATTCACAAATACCCGCAAAATTACATAAACAATGCAAAACTGCATGAACTTGGGAAGAATTGTATGCGAATCCAGAGAGGTAGCGTCCGGCTTACATGAGCACACAGGGTGTTGAAGGCCAACAACGGCCCAGCGCTCCTGACAGGCAGCGAGAGCGGACCTGCTGAACAGCGAGGGAAAATATCGCTGAGCTTCCAAGCTTCGCTTGAGCTATGGCCCTTTCGGAGGGGATGGGAGTTGTGAACGGCAGAAGCTGCGAACAGAGCAAGCTGAAATATCTCTCCTTTGGTTTTCTTTGTTTTGGCTTGTTCTATCCAGTGTTGTCTTTTTGAGCCTCCTGGGACCTATCATTCAGAATCCCTTATCCAAAAAGGCAACAAAATCTGGGCATGGCCTTCATGGGCAGTTTTGGAACAGTGACTCAACTAACATGTGCAGTTTTGCTATGCTAATCTTCTGATTGTCACAGGTTTTGTGCATCATAGTAACATAAAATCCAATGCGATTGAGACGCAATTTCTAAGCATTTGCTGGTTGTCGGGCCACAAGCTAACATATTTTTCACTCCATGGTATGGTATCTCAAAGAAGAGTAGCAGTCTAGCAGGATAACGCAGCTCAGATGAAGAAATCAGCTAGATGCAGAAATGGCAACGCGAAAGATGTCACTCCTTCAAGATCTCTATTTCTGATACATGTAATCGTCCTAAAGCCAAAGGAATGGATGCATTCCATTCCAGGTTCAATTGTAAAGCTGTGCTCTTTGTCGAGCTTGGCTCTTGAATCTCTTAAACTTGAGTCAAAGGACTGTACATTGTATGTCTAAGTACACGTCTGTTGAATTAAACGTCACTATTTCTTCTTGAAGTAAAACAACAGATGATGGCTGATTTATTATGATTGTCCACGGCCGGCGCTCTTGTGATACTCAAAAGTCAGTTGGGTACTTGTCGGGCTTGAACCACAACGAGAAATCAATTCCTTTCTTCTTAAGATCTTCAGTAGGAGGGCCAATCCGATCCAAAAGCTGCAGTTCAGTAACAGGGTGCATCAACAACACTATAAAACTTCTCTAAGCAAACAATCTACAGAATTATTTTAAGAACAAACCTGTCCATGAACAACACCATTGGAGACCAGAACAGAACGGTCGAAGACTGTAAATGCTCCACCATCCATGCGTGTTACCACCCCACCAGCTTCTTCAACTATCTGTTAAAACATTGACCAAAAACATGAGCACAACAAATGCCAAACAACAATATATGTTTAAATTGGGAAGAAAGCTCTAGAACTCAGGATTAATCAGTAGCACTAGCAGTTGTTCTAACTGAAACAAATAATATGATACATAAACACAGTTGTGATTTATATGCATCAGTTTCATATCTTTCACACGCTAACTCTTTAGTTGATTACAGAAAAGGTCACCAACAGCATTCTTACACATTTTAAACCTGGTTAGTGCCATCTTTGAGGCAATTTCTATAACTAATATATACGGACCCTCATAAACACGAAAAAGGTATTGTCTGATTGAGGTAAGATGTTATTACCAAGAAGAATAGGCCAATCCCTATTTCTACTGTACTACATGATTATGTATCAAAACTGGTTTGGAAAGGTAACTATTAGATGTGCATATTTCCATGGGAGGAAAAAGAATTATACCAGGACACCAGCAGCCATATCCCATGGCTTAAGCCGGTATTCCCAGTAGGCTTCTGTAATGCCCAGTCCAACATGAGACATGTCCGCAGCAGCAGACCCTAGCCTTCGAACTCCCTTAAACAAATAAAGTATATTGTCAAAAGGGGAGCACAAAAAATTCAGTTCTGTATCTCGGACATATTCACTTACCCTGCTAATGTCAGTAAACTCTTTGAACAAATTAATGTTGGTTGTCCAGGCATCATCATGTTCATATCCAAACCCTGTGACGAGAAGAGATTGCTCCACCTACAGAATGACTACCAATTAGGGATAACTTAGAAACAGTGGTTTATTTTACACTTAATTCTGACATCCAGAAACACTTTTATGAACGGATGCATTGAGCATATGACTGCTGAGATATCATCACCGCAGGCAAGCTTGCACCCACAGATGCACATGATAGGAAAATGCATAGCTACTTCTAGAATAGAAAAGAGGCTACCTTGTCTGTTTGACTAACATGAATTTTTTGCCCATTACAATAAGCTCCCCCACCTGTTCAAGAGAAAGGAAAGCCTTACAGATGAAGCCTCTGGTATTCTAGAACAAAGAAGCACCAGTTGTTGATCAAAGAACCTACCAGCAGATGCAGAAATTGTACGGGTGCTCCAGCAAAAAGGCCCACCACAAAATTCCACCTAAATAAGATAGTGGTAAAACGTGAAAATACATAGAGAAACTGTTTCCTGTAGTGTGATGCCATAGTAGTCTGTGGCTCTGCTATTAGGAAGATCATATGGTTCAAGAACAATATGTCCAAACACTTACCGATTACTTCAATTAGTCGTCGATTCACTGCCTGATAGTCGGCTGCTTCATAGCCGATTTCTTTATTACGGCAAATCGGCCGATTCGCTGATAAGCTCCCTCGAGATCGGAAATTTAGCCGATCGTGACTTTTGGATCTGACACGTATTCTTCCTTGCCAATCAACAGGTCAGATTGGCTGGCACGCCGCGCGAACTGCACCAGGGCAATCACCCGAACAGGAGTTAAGCAGATTCTTCCGGGTCGTGTGTTAGACGCTGGGGATTCGGTTGACCAATTTCGAACGCCAACACTAACATAATTTTTTTATAAACTTGATCAAAATTAGAGAAGTTTGACATAGAATACTAATGTGGAATTGAGGGAGTAAAACTTTTTTTTCTTTTTAATAAAACGTCAAAATAATTTTCCAGAGACACAAACGACTAACTAAATATTTTTAGTTAGTATTTTACCTACTAATTCAGCCAATAAAGTTTTATATATTTTTGTACTTCTTTTGCTAGGGCTAGGCCATAGAATTATCCATTTTTCCCTTCTGAGGCCTTATTATTTTTCTGTTGATCTCTTGGGCCGAAAGCCTACTATTTGGCAGGTCTCATCTCGTCGAGCCTGCCTCCACTCCATTCATGGGCCTGAACTCTGTCTACCTGAACTGCCCTTCCCCCGTCCGCCGCCGTCTCTATCGAGAAGCTAGCCAGGCGGCAGCCGCGGAGGGGAGGGGGACAAATCGAAAAGACAGACAAAAAAAAAAACAAATCCCCGATCCTCGCCAAACCCTAATCGCCGGCGATGGATGGCCGGCGGCGGCGCGGCGGGAGCCCGGACCTTTCCTACGGCGAATCGGCGGGCATGGCCCGTAATCGATCCGTGATTCTGCGCACTATCCAAGGCTACTACAAGGAGGCGCTCGACCTGCTGCCGCTGGAGGACAAGCCGGAGCTTACCCCGCGCCTCCTCGCCGCCGGCGTCTGCTTCGGCTTCGCCGACCCGGTCACAAACATCGTCGCCAACACCATCTGCTTCCTCCCCGACAACGATGGCGAGCCTGAGCCCGACGGCGCCACCGGCAACACCCTCTGCTTCCTCCCCGACAACAATGGTGAGCTCGAGGCCGACGGCGCCAAGAAGCGCAAGCGGGAGATGATGACGAAGACGAAGAAGGCAGCGGTGTCCAGGGAGGAGGTTCTCTCCGAGATCGTCGCCCGCGACGTCCCCTCACGAACCATTGCAGAGCGATCGTTGGAGGGGCTGATCACGTTTCTGACATCTTACTTCTGCCATCTCCCCGCCATGGATGCGCTGCGCTATCTGTGCCTGGCCAAGGCCGACCTCCTCGTCGCCGTCCGCCTCATCGAGCTCGACCGCTGCTACCGCAACAAGGATGAATTCTGCATCAGCTCCCACGCGGCCAAGACTGCTCTGAAATACGCAGCATTGTCAGCAAGGCAGCCCAATGTCGATGGCTTCCACACCAGCTCATTGTCGCTAGCATATCATCTCAAATCAATAACCCAGACTGTGCTGGCAGATCGTAGCTGCCAACTCTCTATTGAAGAAATTCACAAGTTGTCCAGAGCTCTGAAGAAGCCATTCAAGCATAAAAAGGGGGACAGTCCAATACTTCTTGCTGGTAAACGGTTTGCTAACTGCAACAGCGACGCAACTGAGGAGAAGGTGCCAGCTGGGCTCACATTATCACTCCGTGCTGTTCTTATCGATAGAATTCATGCTCGATACCTCAAAGCAATCTCTCGGCTGCCCACACAAGATGTTCGGGCTCGTTACCACCGCAGCCTTGTCAAAGCTGGTTACTGCTATGGTCCATTAGATCCTGTGACCAATATCATTATCAACACCATCTGGTATGACACTGCTTTCCCTCCTTCGGAAAATTTGGAGGTGGACATGATCTGCACCACTACCTTTGTACGTGTGGAGTCTCGGTCTCTTAGTGGTCTCATCAAGCTCCTGCTCACATGCATTCCCGATATATCTGAGCACGAGGCTATGGTTTATTTGCTAAAGAATAACATGAAAGTCAACAAAGCCATCCAAATGGCAAGATCTGAAGGTTGTGATGTACATGACTGGGATATCAATACCTACAAGGCTGCAGGGAGGGAATCGTTTCATCCGGAACTAGAAGCTTATGTAGATTTTGTCATGCAATCTCTACCTTTGGTGCAGCCTGCTATCAAGTCATTGTTGAAAGTTTCTGACTCACTTTCCTCCAGTGAAGTTCTCCAGCTTGCTAGTTTACTTTCTCCCTCAAATTGCAACCCTGCTAAACCTTTGCAAGCAACTTTGGAACCAAGCATTGAGCTATCGAACGATGCGTTAGAGATGTTCGCGAGTTTTAAGGAAAACTTTGTTGGCAAGCAGAGTTTCTTCCGCAAAAAGATCGAAACTGCATTGAGGAACGAGGTTATTCTTTCCTTCATGTTATTTCTTTGATGTCCTGAATTACTACTTCTTCATTCCATCATAACTTTATTTGCTATTGTGAAATACTGCTCTCCTAATATTACTTCTTTCCTGATTATATAGGGATATTTATATGAACTGCATGTGATATGCGGAATAAATGAGTGTGTTGGCAGCCAGAAGAGCTTTATTGATTTTACATGCCCGTACTCACATGTAAACTTCTTTGCAAAACCAAAAACTGGCGGTGGTCTTAAGTTATTTTTCGCTGAGCTCAGTAATGGCGACGATGACCAATCCTTCTGCCGCACTGTATCAAATAAGTCAATACATGGTATGTTACTTTCTGCTCACATGTTTGATATAATTGTGTCACTTTCTTCTTGAAATAAAATTTGGATTACCACATTTTCCTCTTATTTGAAGCTAACCATTTTTTCTTTTTTCTATTTTTTCTCCGGTAAGCTCGCTGTTGCTATTGCGAGTATGATGGGATCAGAATTGTGCATCCAGATGAGAACTATTGTGGTGGTGACATTGACTTCACAAAAATAGCTTGTGGAGAGCATGAGATCACCAATGAAAGGATCATCGCAGGTGGAAAGCTGGCAATAGATAAAATTGGAATGTGCTGTGAGGATTATATCTATTTGGATCCTACCCGAGACACTAAGCTCATTCAAGGCATGAATTTGACTGCTTCTAGGGCAAATGAAAGTTGGAGTGACATCATGAGGAGAGCCCAAGCCTAGACACTGAGTCATCGAGACGTCGAGAGGATAGCCCATACCTAGACAGTGACATTGAGAGGATAGCCCTGACCCAGAAAAATGTTTCTTGATTTCCTTTTATAATGAATATGCCACTTTGGATTGTAATTTCGTATGAATTGGATGGTCATTCAAGAATCAAGATACGCTGCAATGATATGGTGAAAATGAGTTTTGGGATGTATGCAGATGTCTCTTTGTTAACATAAAGAAAGGGTTTCCTTTCTTGTGGCGGGATGTTCAAATATTTTGGTATAATTGGGGTTGCTTTTATAAAGGTGTGGTAGCTTTTCTTACTTGCACTTTGCGATGCATTTCAAGCCACGGTGTTATGAGTTCATTGATTTTTTCTTTCTTTTTTTACTCTCCTTCATTATTCTTAACATTATCAGAGGTGGTGATATTCAGCTGATTGTCAAATATGACTTTGTTACCCAGAAAATGCATACTACTATACTTCCATACATTTGGAGACTGGTTATGGGAATTCCGGAATCTCTTCAAACATCATTAGTGATACTTTTTTCCCACTTGCAGGTAACTATAGAATAACCGCTTGCCTGGTTCAATTTGACTGAGATATGTACTTTTTCTGTCGAACTTGACTACTTGAGCTTGGTCACCTTGGAGTATGTTCTTCAAGATATGTAATCATCTAGCAGCAATTATACGGCAATCCATACTCATACATGCTAGACTTTCACTACACTACATTAGTCACTTGTTCACAAGAGGTTCATGTATAGCAACGTGATGCCATACCGTACCCATGCATCAGCTGGTGTTGATCTCATAGTGTGAAGAGCGTCTTGGCGTCCTTGTGCATGGACCTGACGATGGCCGTGACCTGCTCCACCTGCCGCTCGTCGGAGCACGCCGCGAGGAGCACCTTCGCCGTGCCGGCGTCCGGGTAGCACCCGGCGTCCACCATCTCCTCGAACACCTCCAGGCACCGCCCGTACTCCTTCTTCCTCGCGTACGCGCCGATGCGCGACGTCCACGTCACCACGTCGGCGGCGAGCCCCCTCGCCGCCGCCGTGCCGAACGCTGCCTCCATCCTGTCCAGGTACCCCGCGCGCCCGTACACGTTCACCAGCACGTTGTACGTGCCGATGTCCGGGGCGCCGCCGCCGCCGCGCTTCTCCATCGCCGCGACGAGCCGCTCCATGTCGTCGAGCCGCCCCGCCCGGCCGTACGCGTTGAGCATGGCGTTGAGCGCGAAGGTGTCCGGCTCCAGGCCGGACTTGTGCAGCTGGGCCATCACCTCCTCGCACCTGGAGACGTTGCCGGACTTGGCGTGCGCGGACAGGAGGAGCATGTGCGACTTCATCGTCGGCCGCATGCCCACCTGCTTCAGCTCTTGGAACACCGCTTCTGCCTCTGAACAATCACAAAACAGCAGAAAAATTAAATTCAGCGTGTTCTTGAGTTCACTAGGGAAAGGAATTGTCCATGGAAGTGAAACAGAGGAAGCTTTTTGAGCTATTGCAATGTAGAAGCTGAGACTTGAGAGTACCTTGATGAAGACCAGCTCTTCCATAGGCATCCACCAAGATGTTGTATGAGGCTCTGTCAGGCTCACACCCCATGTGCTCCATCAAAGAGAAGATCTCGGACGCGCCTTGCGGGAACCCTGCTCGGCTGCGGTGTATGGACAGATCGATGAAACTGAATTGCTTCACATCAATTTAAACAGATTTTGCTAGAACAATGAACAGGGAGGGAATTCTTTCTACCTGTAAGCTTCCATGAGGGCATTGTAGGCGTACACGTCGGGCTCATGCCCGGCCCGCTGCATCTCCTCAAACACCTCCTCGGCCTTCTCGCACAGGCCTTCCCTCGCGAACGCGTTCACCAGCGCAGCGTAGGTGCAGATGTTGGGCTTGCACCCGATCGCCTTCATCTCGTTGAAGACTTTCAACGATGACATCGGTTGCTTTGCCTGCAAAAAAAGGATGAGCAATGCTGCTACAGACTTAAGCTCATCGTATCTCTGCGCAATAAGTAAGCTACAAAAACAAATTGACTGACCTTTCCATACACGTTGATCATCAGGGTGTACGTCTCAGTGTTAGTTCTGCAGCGTTCTTTCTTCATCCTTTGGTACACTTCGACCGCCTTTTCGGTACACCTCGCTTTCAGTAGGCCGTCGAGGTACGCATTATATACAGTTGCACCTACAAGAGAGCTATTGATATTAGTTTTTCTGATGATGTACAAGTATCTCCATCTGGCAAATCAGAGGAATGCAATTCAGGTGCATACTTGGAGGAATCCCATTCTCCTGCATCTCTGAAATCACGCCCTCGGCTCGGTGCAGTTGTCCAGCATTGCAGTAAGCGCGCAAGAGAAGAGCATAGGTGTCCTCTGTAGGCACACAGTGAGTCTCCAGAAGAGCCATGTAAATCGACTCCGCCTTGCTCAGCTCACGCTTTCGGCCATATGCATCTATCAGCAGGTTGTAGCAGATGATGTCCGGCCGGAATGAACTCCGGTAAAGGATCCACTCACAGACCTACAGGCACTTTTGGTAGATCAAACATCAAAACCTCAGGAATCAACAAGCCAGGTATACATTTTATTCTGGCCGATTTCACAAGATATGATCAGCATTTTGGTGAAAGTTAAGGCACAAGGAGATGCTATCGACAAGTGGAGGACCAGGACTTACTGTGATGATGGGCTCCCATTGTCGGTTGAGGCGGAGCTGGACGGCGACATTGACAATGTCATCCCAAAGATCGTGTGCATGAGGAATGTTGTCCAGTGACTGGCAGACTTTGGCAACATCGGTCCCCTTCTGCACAAGTTCTAGGATATCCTGTGCCATTGGACTGAGCACAGGGAAGACTCCATCCACAAACCCAGAGCCGTACTTCCAACCACGGCCTTTCATAGCACCCCCTGCATGTCTATATCATTTCAGAGCAGAACTAAAGCTATATCCTTCTTGAACTTCCAATGAAACAGTCAATGCAAGAAAGATAACAAGAATATTTTCGATAGATGGTCTAAGAATTCTTGATTTGCAGGACCGAATGAAACTAAAAGGAGTGTTGGCACTGCCATTACCCCTCTTTCTGGATATTTTCTTTCGATCAAAGGTCCTTGCTATGCCATCTTTGTCAATGTAAGTGCCCTCCTTTTTCCGGTTTTTCCTCTCACTCCTGTAGAAATTTGCCTTTGCATCTTGTGAGGCAGCTTCTTGCATGACATTTCTACAAGCACGTAATTTCCATCTAGGTCTTGCAGTCAAGTAATACGCTGGAGCCTCAACGCTTAACCTGCAAAACGGTGGGCAAAGAAATGTCAGGATAATTGCAAATGATATTCAGAGAGCCAGAGCAATGTTCTTTCAGTTTCAGAACTGCTCAGACATGCAGAATCAAACAGTTACTACAAACTACGGCCAGAGTATTGTCCAATTAAAAATTAGTACCATAAAATCGAAACACCAATTCACAAATACCCGCAAAATTACATAAACAATGCAAAACTGCATGAACTTGGGAAGAATTGTATGCGAATCCAGAGAGGTAGCGTCCGGCTTACATGAGCACACAGGGTGTTGAAGGCCAACAACGGCCCAGCGCTCCTGACAGGCAGCGAGAGCGGACCTGCTGAACAGCGAGGGAAAATATCGCTGAGCTTCCAAGCTTCGCTTGAGCTATGGCCCTTTCGGAGGGGATGGGAGTTGTGAACGGCAGAAGCTGCGAACAGAGCAAGCTGAAATATCTCTCCTTTGGTTTTCTTTGTTTTGGCTTGTTCTATCCAGTGTTGTCTTTTTGAGCCTCCTGGGACCTATCATTCAGAATCCCTTATCCAAAAAGGCAACAAAATCTGGGCATGGCCTTCATGGGCAGTTTTGGAACAGTGACTCAACTAACATGTGCAGTTTTGCTATGCTAATCTTCTGATTGTCACAGGTTTTGTGCATCATAGTAACATAAAATCCAATGCGATTGAGACGCAATTTCTAAGCATTTGCTGGTTGTCGGGCCACAAGCTAACATATTTTTCACTCCATGGTATGGTATCTCAAAGAAGAGTAGCAGTCTAGCAGGATAACGCAGCTCAGATGAAGAAATCAGCTAGATGCAGAAATGGCAACGCGAAAGATGTCACTCCTTCAAGATCTCTATTTCTGATACATGTAATCGTCCTAAAGCCAAAGGAATGGATGCATTCCATTCCAGGTTCAATTGTAAAGCTGTGCTCTTTGTCGAGCTTGGCTCTTGAATCTCTTAAACTTGAGTCAAAGGACTGTACATTGTATGTCTAAGTACACGTCTGTTGAATTAAACGTCACTATTTCTTCTTGAAGTAAAACAACAGATGATGGCTGATTTATTATGATTGTCCACGGCCGGCGCTCTTGTGATACTCAAAAGTCAGTTGGGTACTTGTCGGGCTTGAACCACAACGAGAAATCAATTCCTTTCTTCTTAAGATCTTCAGTAGGAGGGCCAATCCGATCCAAAAGCTGCAGTTCAGTAACAGGGTGCATCAACAACACTATAAAACTTCTCTAAGCAAACAATCTACAGAATTATTTTAAGAACAAACCTGTCCATGAACAACACCATTGGAGACCAGAACAGAACGGTCGAAGACTGTAAATGCTCCACCATCCATGCGTGTTACCACCCCACCAGCTTCTTCAACTATCTGTTAAAACATTGACCAAAAACATGAGCACAACAAATGCCAAACAACAATATATGTTTAAATTGGGAAGAAAGCTCTAGAACTCAGGATTAATCAGTAGCACTAGCAGTTGTTCTAACTGAAACAAATAATATGATACATAAACACAGTTGTGATTTATATGCATCAGTTTCATATCTTTCACACGCTAACTCTTTAGTTGATTACAGAAAAGGTCACCAACAGCATTCTTACACATTTTAAACCTGGTTAGTGCCATCTTTGAGGCAATTTCTATAACTAATATATACGGACCCTCATAAACACGAAAAAGGTATTGTCTGATTGAGGTAAGATGTTATTACCAAGAAGAATAGGCCAATCCCTATTTCTACTGTACTACATGATTATGTATCAAAACTGGTTTGGAAAGGTAACTATTAGATGTGCATATTTCCATGGGAGGAAAAAGAATTATACCAGGACACCAGCAGCCATATCCCATGGCTTAAGCCGGTATTCCCAGTAGGCTTCTGTAATGCCCAGTCCAACATGAGACATGTCCGCAGCAGCAGACCCTAGCCTTCGAACTCCCTTAAACAAATAAAGTATATTGTCAAAAGGGGAGCACAAAAAATTCAGTTCTGTATCTCGGACATATTCACTTACCCTGCTAATGTCAGTAAACTCTTTGAACAAATTAATGTTGGTTGTCCAGGCATCATCATGTTCATATCCAAACCCTGTGACGAGAAGAGATTGCTCCACCTACAGAATGACTACCAATTAGGGATAACTTAGAAACAGTGGTTTATTTTACACTTAATTCTGACATCCAGAAACACTTTTATGAACGGATGCATTGAGCATATGACTGCTGAGATATCATCACCGCAGGCAAGCTTGCACCCACAGATGCACATGATAGGAAAATGCATAGCTACTTCTAGAATAGAAAAGAGGCTACCTTGTCTGTTTGACTAACATGAATTTTTTGCCCATTACAATAAGCTCCCCCACCTGTTCAAGAGAAAGGAAAGCCTTACAGATGAAGCCTCTGGTATTCTAGAACAAAGAAGCACCAGTTGTTGATCAAAGAACCTACCAGCAGATGCAGAAATTGTACGGGTGCTCCAGCAAAAAGGCCCACCACAAAATTCCACCTAAATAAGATAGTGGTAAAACGTGAAAATACATAGAGAAACTGTTTCCTATAGTGTGATGCCATAGTAGTTTGTGGCTCTGCTATTGGGAAGATCATATGGTTCAAGAACAATATGTCCAAACACTTACCACTGTGGAAGCAGCAGGCTTTCCACGAAAGAGAACCCCAATGGACACAGAAAAGCTTGGATAACCATGTGCAAAGTTTGTTGTTCCATCTAAAAGGGGGAAATTTTGTAGATTAGATTCCTATGGAGAAATCATCATGCTGACCCAGTTTTCTAATTATATTCAGTTAAAATAACCCTTATATGCACCTAAGCTATACTAGTGTGCTGTCAGATTTATGAATTGTCTCTGTTATTCTATTATTCAATTTGCTTGTCAATAATAACAGAGAACTTTTTTGCTAGAATATAATAATAAACAGAACTGTCACCTTCTAAATCAATGAAATGGACTACACTATTCAAGTGCACAGGTTTGTTGCATGGATCAAGAAACGATACAGAAAATTACTGGAGCCGTCCAGGACTACAAACAAAGGTTCGTGACAACATAACCCACAATGTTAAATACTTATTTATCAAATCAGAAGTAGGAAGTAGGAACTGAGTGAGGACCCAAACCTAAAGGGTCAATGCACCAGAGATACTCTGACAAGGAATCTCCAATAAGGCCACCTTCCTCCCCAAGTATGAGGTGGTTTTTGAAGTTCTTCATGACAACTTCCAAAATTACTGATTCACTCAACTTATCTGTGCTGAACAAAATATAGAGCAGTATATTCAAATGCTAATCGTGTTCCACTTTACTGTATGAAAAGATGACTTAGGCAACATTTGAAGTCTTATGTGAAAGGCACCACGACCTTATATCTGCTATCTTATAGAAATGAAGCTAACAACAGGTGCAGAACAACAAGGTAAGCGAGAATCATCCTTACTCTGTCACCAAGTCTGCAACACCTTTATAGTGGATATTGCGTGGTTTATTAACAGCTTCCATTATAACCTGATATTGATAGGAGATAATGAATACATGCCTTGAGAATTTGTTTCCATCAATAGTAAACCTAATAGAAAAAGATATATTTCCTGCCTTCTAAAAATGTTACAAGGATTAAGAAACATCAACCATTTAGAGCACTTTAATAATCCATATTTGTTTGGTTATTATATAAAAAATGTTCTTTGACCAAAGAAACAGACAGGCGTCCTTACAATTGGTTAAAAGACATAATTGTGCCAGAGCACCCCTAAAACCCATTCTTTAACCAAAGAAACAGACTGGCGTTCTTACAATAGGTTAAAATACATAATTGTGCCAGAGCACCCCTAGAACCCAATCAACAATTAGTTTGCCACACCATAGTGCAATTACCAGCATCTGGACTGCGATTGACCAGTTAAATGAATAGCATTTCTTGTAGCAGTTCAAGTGTTCAACAAATATGCAGCTTTGTGAACTGACCACTTACATCTAAAAGCTAATTTACCAAGGTGCAAGTGTCACCCCCAAACATCTAATCCTAAAACTGGAAATTGGGGAGCAGAAACATCGAGCAGAAAGGGAACTCGAACTCACATCGGCCCCAGCTTTTGCGGCGGCCTCGATGACGCCGAGCAGCTCGGCAGCGGGGATCGGGCCGGTGGTGGGGGCGGCCACCTTGGGGTAACCGGCGGCCGGGGCCGCCTGCTCCGACGCTACCGCCATGATGGGGCGCGCCTTGCCGGACCTGGAGCCGAGCGCGCGGAGGCGGAGGGTCCGCGACGGCGGCAAGTTCTTGGCGGCATCCTTGGGGAGGAGGGCAGAGGAGGAGGAGGCGGTGGTGGTGGGAGCGAGAAGATACCGTGCCATTGGTGCTCAGAGGAAGGTTTTCGATACTTTGATGGCCTCTTTGGCTTTTTGAGAGAAGCTTTTTGTATGAGCTCTCTGCTGCTCTGTGCTCATATAAATTTATAATCGATTTATACTCTCCTTGCAAACTGAGGATACCTACTTTTGCAAATTGAGGATACCTACGTGTGCTACTTTTGCAAATTGAGGATATCTACCTGCTCTGTGCTCATATAAATTTATAATCGATTTATACTCTCTTTGCAAACTGAGGATACCTACTTGGAGCGTTTGGTTTCTCGAGCCCATGTCACATCGAATATTTGGAGGCTAATTAGGAGAACTAAATATAAGTTAATTATAAAACTAATTGCACATATAGAGGCTAAACGACAAGATGAATCTATTAAGTCTAATTAATCCATCATTAGCAAATGTTTACTGTAGCAACACATTGTCAAATTATGGACTAATTAGGCTTAATAGATTCGTCTCGCCGTTTAGCCTCCACTTATGTAATGGGTTTTGTAAATAGTCTACGTTTAATACTTCTAATTAGTATCTAAACATTTGATGTGATGGGAGCTAAAGTTTAGGGGGAGGAACCAAACACCCTCCTACTTTTACAAACTGAGGATACCTACGTTAGTGTGCTACTAACATACTCGTGCTGTCATGCAAAAGAAAATTAACACGCCATATAATGTAATCCTTCTATTTCAACTTATAGGTGGAGGTGCATAGTAAAATGTATGTATATAGAAAAGGTAAAACGACCAACAGCTAGCTGGAAACGGAGAGAGTAGCCGACTGGTGATATTGTCGGCTAGCTTCATCTTAGAATATTACATTACTCCTTGTATTTTTAAATATATTGTATTTAAGGAAAGATAATTAGACTATTCTTTATGTAGAATAGCCAAGCTTCATATAAAATCATAAAACGACTTATGTTTGCAATTAGATAGTATCCGTGGGGCTACAGTAACTACGTTCATGTTCCTCTTCATGGATGGATACTTTACACAACAGCTTATTCGGCAAAATGTTGCTGAACAAGAAAAAAAAAATTGAGAGTGAACTGTCCCAAGTTATCATAAAAATGAATAATAGACGGCATATTTACAAATGTAAAGTCTTGAGTCTTGACACGTGACATTGACATGGATGCCATAGGCAGGTGAGGAGCAGCGGCTTAAATAAACCAGTTAACAAGTGTAGAAGCGTGACAGCATTTGACCGACGTTGCCGTGTCGTGTATCAGATTCAAATCGTATGCAGCATTCTCTGTCCTCGGTAGAATCTCTTTTCTACTAAAAAACAAAAGGGGGAATTTTTTACGGACTCGATGGTGACCCTTCCCCGTCATTGTCCCTCCGATAAATTACAACCCTCCGATCGACATTCCACCTTCTACAGCATCCATCGATGACTCTCTGTCGTACATTCTTCCTCCGCAGCTTTTTCACATCCCATTTTCCCCCTCCACCCTCCCTCCTTTTTTCCGCCTAGGCGCCACACAGCCCACCCGTGCCCTACGTGATCCCCGGATCCCCCACCTCCGACCATATCCGCCGCCGCCTCCTACCGGAGCCCGCTCACCTAGCTCGTCAAAGCCATGGCGGGGCGAAGCAGCCTGGCCGCTGTTGCCTACCGGCGCTCCTCGCTGCCATCTTGGTGCGGCGAGAGAGCTAATCACCCATTACAATTAGCATCCATGGATACTACTAGTGTTTTGTTTTGGGGACAGTAAAAAACAAGTCGACCATTGTTTTAGGGTACGACTTCCTTTTCAACAGACTGCCCTTGGTTAAAATGGTATCTTGAACAATCTCCAAATGTACATCCCATGGGCCAGGTATTGCCGTACTGTTTCCAACTGAAAGCAGCTTTGTCAGACGGACAACAGTACTATCCCGCTCTCTCCCAAAATTACTCCGGGTATCCCTTAGGAACTAATTTTTAACTAGGACACTAAAAATTAGCTGGTAGCTAAAAATTAGTACAACCTATTTGATACATGGACTAAAGATTAGCTGGATACAAACCAAAGACTATCATACCCCTTCTTTTCGGATGGTCCTCCTAGCTATGGATAGGGTTGGAGGTGGGGTGTTTGGGTCGTTGCATGCTTTTAGCTACTATCAGCTGCATTGGAAGAGCTAAGAGCAAAGAGCAAGTACATTGCTACACCTCAGCAATTCCATAGGTCATCTCATGCAATGCCACGTAGGATTTTCTGATGTGGAGAAGAGAGGGTGAGGAGACATAAAGAGGTTATTGTTTCGCGAAACAACCGTCTCATAGGCTATAAGACGACTACTCCACCATTCTACGAGTTGTGGTTGCATGCAACTCACAATATTTTTTTTCTATGCACAAATTAAGGAAATAGAATTAGAGACAACTTAAAAAATAACTCATTGTACATGTTGTTTGTTAAGTCGTCTCATGATTACGTGTCAATGCATGAGATCACCTATTAGGCAACACCAATGTACTTGCCCTAATGGACCTGATGGACTAATTTCTAGTTGGGGTGCAGCTAATTTTTAGTCTATCTTTTAACTCTCCGGTTTGGAGAACCTAGAGCTAATTGTTAGCAGCTAAAAATTAGTTGGGGGTCTCCAAATAGGCCCTAAACCATTGTGTTTCTTGACTGCACTATTTGAAGCGGAGTTGCGCATCTCGCTACATTACTCTGATCTCTAATTGTTTGCATTATTTGAAGTAGAGTAGCGTCAACAGTGCACAAGGATATGCCTTTCGAAAAGTGCAGAAGGATACCATTATTGATTTTTTTTTGGCCCTGGGCACCGGTTTGTTCTTCCCATCGGGCATCTTATAACTCGGTCTGTAATTCAGTAAATACTGGCAAGTAATCTGCCTGGCGCAAAATTAATGCAGCCCTTTTGGGTGCTAGCAACAGCGAGTTAACTCCAGAAGAAATGATTATGTGCATTGGACAGGTCAATCCTTATACTAAAGGGGAATATAATGTACATTACCTCCACCGTTGTACTTGTGTCCAAGGGTAGAATGGAAATCCATCTCTCTTCCCCTTCTATATATCACCCATGGGGCATGGCCGCAAGAGCCAAGAGCAACGGGCAAGCTCACTGCATTTTTCACTTCCCCAACCTCTTTTGTTTTCCCCTCCAACAAGCCTTCGATCGGGAGAACCCTTCTTTGGTGAAGCTCCAAGGTACTTCTACTAGATTTAACAAGCCATCTTTACTTTTAGTAAGAGTACACCACAATGTGAGTTGTTCTAATAGATTGTTTAGCATCTGCTGTGTATATAATACCTAATGATTGGTGATTAGTCTTAACCAAGTGTTGTATCCAGTTTTTGACACGTGTCAGGGTCGGTGTCAAAAGAAGAAGAAAGTGGCTGATGCGACTAAACAAGAAGCCATGGCTAGAGAAATCGGCCGGTAAAGCTACAGTGGTTCGGCCGATTAGCTGATGAGATCGATAGGGCCTGGCCAATGAGAAGCAAGAACAGCTCGGCCGACGCGTTGATATGGGCCTGAATGGGCCAAGGTGGTAACAAGATGAAGACAAGGTTGGCCCATAGAGGCTTGGATGGTATCGACTCCGATGCGAGTTATATCCGTATGTAAATATTTGTTGCTTTGAATAAGAAATAGAATACTGAGTCGTAGTCGGTTAGGAAACGAGTTGTAACAGGATATAAATAGGTACCTTGTGAGGCTGGCAAAAACATCAACAAACATAAATACAAATCTACTTTTTCACGCAACTTTACTTTCAAGTCAGCGACTTCGCCAAGTTCTTCTTCTTTTCACGAGTTCGTGCGAGTTGGCGGGGCTGCATCAACTTGATCTCCGGCCAATTTGTAAGTTCCGCATTTCGAGTAATATCTAAGCTTTGACTTCGGGCGTATCGTCGTTGTCTCGTTTAGATTCATTCACCAGTTATTGATATTTGCTAGAATTATAGATTTTGCCTATTATTTTAGTTTTTATCACCAGTTATCCAGCTTGAGGAACGAACTATTGGCTATATCAATACATTACTTATCATCATACAACTGATTAGATATGTTTCAGGTGTTGTCTTTGTAGCATTGTTTAGGTTACTCTAGCCATCCTTTTTTCATTTGCTACGTGATTATCGGCTGTTTCATAGCCGGTCATCCTTACATTACATCGACCAACCCGCTGATACGTTTTTGTAGAGTAGATCAGAACTTCAGCCGATCGAATCTCTAAAATCTGACATCTGTTCTTCCTTATCAATCAACAGGTTAGATTGACTGGCATGTCGCGTGAACCGCACCAGGGCGATAACCCGAACAAGAGTTAAGCAGATTCTCCCGGGTCGTGTGCTCGACGCAAGAGTTGGGTTCGCTGTCCGATTTTTTGCCGCAACACCAAGTCTGTTTTTTTTAACAAGAGTCTCAACCTAAATCTTACAATCCTCCTTTTCATCAACTTTGTGTTCAGCTTTTATTATTAGTATATATGAAAAAGTTTGATTCTTGTAGGAGGCAAGGCATTAGATTGAGAAGTATAAGTATAAGTGCATGCCAGCATGCCGCGTAATTCCAAAGTTGCGTGTGGAGTTTTAGATTGTATTTACCTATATGTACACTAGTGGGACTACGAGCCCAGTTACGTATATGAGCCGGCAGACAGCCCGCCTGTGGGCGCCGCCGGCCCTGGCGAGTCAAGGGTGGCAGCTAGGGTTCCTAACCCTAGCTTCCCCTGCGCCTGGTCCCCCAGGCCTAAATATCTCTTTCATGGAGATTATGCTTCCTAGTAGTAACGGGGAGCTACTTCCCTGGACCTATTAATTTTTTGTCCCGGATACAGATGTCTAAATCTTTCTATTTTTCCGTTGAATAATTAATGTGGTAATTTCATGAACTTGGTGTAACATAACATAAGAGGCGATAACATGATCGATGATTCATAGGTTATCAAACCAAACTCTTTCTTCAAGGGCTAGATGTTGAGAGTTATTTTCTTCATATATAATTTCTAGCTAGCATCCTAGAGTTAGTACATATCTCTTGCTTATTTCTTTGATTATTGTAGTATTTATGGAAGAATTATTTTAACCCCCTACGCATGCATGGTGTTAGTTTGACCCTGATCCGGAACTCAAAGCTGGTTGCCTTGAAATGGATAAAAACAAGAGTGCTGTGAATGAGGCAAAGGGAAAGGATCTGCCAAAAGAGACTCCATATCCGGCACCTAGTAATAATTGGCATGATCTTGGTAATTTTCTTACATTTGTTCCTGCCTATATATCTAGTAACTAATTAGTAGAAAGATGGTTGGGTTAATTGCTGCTGTTTGAATGTTTGAAAATTTGCAGGACTCCCACCATTAACCATTAACATAACAGATTTAAATCAAGATCTGAAGAAGGTAAACATAAGAGTCCTCGCTCCGGACAATGGACCTCAACAGCGACGCTCTTGATGCTGCCGAGCCGAATTTGCAAGTCTGTTGCTCCTACAGACTACATGGAGGTGTTGTAGAGCAGCACTGTATCAGTGTCACTCTAGCTCTTATATCCCTAAATAATTAGAACTACCTCACTTGTGTCATGCATGTCATGTGTAGAGATAGAAAGTTCATGGATTTGCTCGTATTCAATGTTAAATGTCTGCCCTATGGAGTATATGCACCGATTTCAATTTGTTGTGAATAACCGTTGGTTAATATTGGATCAAAGTCACGTTTGCGCGATGGGTGCGAAAGGAGCTAGTGACCGTTAACGAGAAGCATGGAAAACCGGCTGTATGTTTGGCGAGTGAGAACGAGCAGCCTTGCGGTAACAGCAGGTGAACCAAATTGATTACACCAGCATCACATGACTGTTTCCTGTTTTCATGCACAGCTTGGTTCTCTCAGTGGTTTCTTTCCTGTTGGCTGTTGCCACCAGACTGAGAAAGCAAGGACATCCTGCACAAGATACACAAACGCACAGAAACGCCTCATGCCGCTGATTTTGTCTCACCCCCTCCGTGTCGTCTCCTCTCCTCCCCTTCCCAAAAACCACTAGCTCCTCTCCCCCTCCTTGCCATGTCCTCCGATCCCTGGCTGCTTGCAAGAACAGGCTACTGCCCCGTTTTGGTGGTGTGAGAGATTGAAGCTGCCAGCATGATCTAACGAGGACCGAAACAATCAGAGGTTTTCAGGGTTTAGGTATGCCGCAATGTGACAGGAGGACTACTCTTGGTGCTAGACGGGGTTGAGTGTTAGTTGGAGGAGGATTCTTGGTATTCTAATATGCATGGTTTCTGAATTAGTGAGCATGTATGCATGGTTTCTGAATATTTGGTCCATCATCAGATCATGTTGCAGCTTCACTCGCTCACCACCACCAAAGGATCATCTGAAAGGGATTGGGCAAGCTTCTGCTCGTATTGGTTCTTGTGATCTTGCCTCGATGAAAAATGCATGAAAGGTAGACAGATTTGCCAAGCTGTTATTGTTTAACCAATAATTTTCTTGGCCTTGAAGATCTTCATCTCAGTCTCATCATGATATTTTCCTCTCTTCATCAAGTGGTTTCATGGTGCCTTCTTTTACAGGGACAGCTTATATATGTAACATCCCGTATTTTACGAGATGTTTATATCTGAAAAATGTGAATTTCAAAAATTTTGTTGAGGTGGTGTGAAAATTTCAAACTATAAGAGTGTCTTCATTTTATCTCTCCCAAAATTCCTAGAATAATTTGAATTAAATTTGAAAACTTAGGTTGAATAAATGTTAGTGTGCCATTTGGATTTTATTTGGTCTTTAATTGGATTTTAAATTGAGTGAATTCAAATTTGAATTCCAGATTCAAATTTGAATTAAAAAATAACTAACCTAACCTACCTAACCAGCATGGGCTGAAACCTCGCCGCCGGCCCGCTCCGCTCGCGAAGATCACCAGGCCGCCGGCCTACGCAACCCCACCGGCCCGCCTAGCCGCCTGGGCTGCCTGATCGCCAGTTGCTGTGTACTGTCCGTTCTCCAGTTGGTCTAAACATGCTGATTGGCCACACTGCTACCAGCTCCGTGCATGTCGGGTGGTTCGGCAATCATTGTCAGGCCAATTGATCAGAATCACTGAAACAAATCACCATTGATTACACCAGCATCAGATGACTGTTTCCTGTTTTCATGCACAGCTTGGTTCGCTCGGTGGCTATCTTTCCTGATGGCTGTTGCCTAAGGTGCAAGACAGCAAGACTGAAAACAGATGGTCCAGAGAACAAGAGACATGTAAACAGCATAAATAATCCTAGTTGGTGACAGAGATATGCAACGATGCATGATGTCCTTGCATTTGCTTGTCCTAACTGTGATTATTCAGTGTTATGCAGCAAATTAAACTACCCATGTACTCGTGGATCAAGTAGACAGGAGAGAGTAAACGAGAGATTGCCTGAAACGTGGGGTATTAGGGCCACCTTATCTTCCATGCGATGATCCACGTCAACATAGCACCTCGGGCCGGTAATTATTCCACTGTGCAGCAGAATCATCGGTAATCTGGACCTAATACTATGACGATCTACAACGAGATGCGCATTCTGCCAGCGAGGCAATGTACTAGTATTGCATTTCTGAAGCCAAGGTAGCACCCAACAACTGCACAAGTCATGCAAAGGGTAACTGGAATGCAGCATATAACACATCTGAATAAGTCAAACTCTTGGCGCAAGAGTCTGCACAGCAAAATGATGTTATGGTGATATTGAGTAATGACTAATGAGTATCTACAATTCTGCACTTTCGTGCCTTCCTTTGCTTGGCTTGCTGAAGAATACTCATCATGCTGGTGTCACTGTCCATTTCAACGGCTGTTTACCTAGAGAAGGCACAAAATTAGTAGATGGAATAGCTTACCATTACACAACTACAAGGGAGAGAAATATATATTCTGACTAAACCCCCCGTTCCAAATTATAGGTCGTTTTGACTTTTCTAGATACATAGATTTTACTGTGTATTGTCTAGTATATAGACAGATAGCAAAAATCATCTATCTAAAAAGACAATCGATCTACAAATTTGAAACGGAGGGAGTAGCATCTTACATTCTAAATATAAAATTTCCAGTCATACGAGATCTACCCCCAATGATAGATCAGCAGGAAAGTGCACTACATTATAATTATAGTCTATAACTGAATTCCATTTTTGCAGTGCACACTAGAGGCCGATTATATCAAAAACTCACTCTAATGCCAGTACTTTTAATGCCAAGAAGATGGTAGCTGGAAAATAGAAGAGTGAGAACAATCCAGCCAGATAGGTGATAGACTGATACTCCCTGTCCCAAAAAACAAGTCATTGTAGCTTTTAGGCAAGTAGTGAGCCCTATAAACATTAATTCCCTACCTATTAACCAGGGAATGCATGGAATTTTTTTTTTTTGATTTAGAAACAACTAGCTGCATGGCGCCAAGAGATACAGGGGCAGCAACTATCCTGCATGGGTGCCTGCAGCCTAATGAGATATGTGCAACTACTGGACTGATGGCAAATCGGCAACGATCATGCATGGCTGCATGCAGCGCATAGATGAATGCAATTACCAGCGCAGTAATGAGGGCAGCAAAGTCATTTCATTCCTTCACTAATCTGTCTGATAAAGAGTGACTTGTTTTCTGGGATGGAGGGAGTAGGTCCCTGAAGTGATGGCAACATGAGCAGCGAAAGGCTAGATAGAAATCACACACCTTAGCTAGTGGTACCAGATGACACAGTCAGTGACAAACTAAAGAGATGATTGGCATTTTGTATTTCTTTCCATGGCCAGCACAATTTTTTGCAAGTCAATGCTCTGCATTACTAATCCAGTACTTAAAAGGCCGTGCAACTATTACCTTAATTCACATTTTTATATTCTAGAATTTTCATACACTCTATTGTGCTCATAATCTGAACTACTGATCTGCTTTATTTAGCTGCGGTAGAAGGGGGAAAACTCTTTACATAGGCGCAATGAAATCTGGGGAAAGCAATGCCAATGCAGGTATAATTGGTATTCAAGATATTTTTTATCCATTAGATTTTCTTGTTTCTTATATACGTATCTTCTGCCCATCTGCCAATCCTTTTAGCTTTTACTGTGATCTGAATTCTGAACAAACTATGTGTCCACTTGACGTCCTGCATGTGGCCTATTTACTTAATCAAAGGGATTTGCCAATTTGTTCGCGGTTGGTTCAGGAGCCCCCGTATACAGAGTTGTGTTCCTTTGTTCTACAAACTGTCCCAGATTTGGGATTACATGCTCACTGAAATCTTTGCTGAAACACTCCAATAAATGAATGCATTCAATTTCACATCCAAATGACAAAAATTGCAAGGAAAATGAACATACCTGTTGCGAGATCAGATCAGAAATGAAGCTTCTTGTGGTTAATGGCCAGCAGCAGGCTCTGATTTTCTCCTACGCATTTCAGCATCCATATCAATATTCCTCACCCGTTCAGCCTTGTTGACAGCTTGGATTAACTTGGCGTCATGAGCAGGATCTAGGTACACGTAGTCTTGTACAAATATTCCCACACGATTATCTATCAGCTTCCAACGACCAACAATTTCTGTGTTTGTAAAATATTGTTCTCCACAGGCAATTTTCTCAAAGCCATTTACCCCCTCCCACCAACTCCCAATCGGATGCACAATCCGGATTCCTTGGTACTCACAGTAACAGCAACGGACTTCCAAAGAAAAAAAGACAGCATGAGACGACATACACATACAATTTTTTGTAGATGCATGCAATGTGGAGATAAAAATAATACCTTGCGTTGGTAGACCGCACACAGGGTAGCAAATGGGTTCATAGTTACTGTCTTCATCATTACTAAATTCGGCGAAAAACAATGTAGATGTTCCATTATCTTGACTTGCCCAAAAGTTGGCATGTGTGTACTGAAACTTTGTGTCGAAAATCCCTGTTACCTTGCCAACACGATCATTCACACCACAAATGACACCTAGATCATAATAACAGCCCTACAGCCAAGAATATCAGATAAGAAAACACATAGACAAATGATACATGGCATCTTTATCATATATGTGCTCAGAATTTTGAAAGAAACATAATAACATGGCACAAAAGGATCTGACCTTAGATTGCTCATAGTTCCGCAATGCCGCTTCAACCTTTCCGCGGACAAAACTTTGTTGAGTGAGGAAATCTTGCTTGTAGTTTGTGATCTGGTTTAAGGCATCTTCAGTTAGATGGATAATTGGTTCCAGAGATTCAACACTTGAAAATGATAGCAATGTAGAGAGATGAAGAATCTCGCTGGGGGCAAGCATATGAGAGGGTCGCAGCAGTGACCTAACAGTAGATCTCAACGCAGGCAAGGACTGCACGACAAACTCACAATATGCCTCAGGATTAGGATGATATGCGGCTTTTGCTGCTGCCTTATATCCATTGTCATCACAGATCGATACATCACATCCTTCCTGTTTTGCCATTTGAATTGCTTCACAGACATCCAAATTACACTTGAGCAAGTAAACCATAGCCTTACGCTCTGATATCACAGGGGAGCATGAACGCACAAATGCCATCAATCCGTTGGCAGACCGAGACTCAACATGCCTCAACGTGCAGATCATATCCACTCCAAACTCTTCCGATGGGGGGAAAGCAGTGCCATACCAAACAGTGTTGACGATGATGTTTGAGACAGGATCGAACGGGCCAAAACAGTAGCCTGCCTTGAGAAGGCCGCGGTGGTGATGGGTCTGAAGATCTTTCATTGGAAACCGAGACACCGCCTTGAGATAATGTTCATGGACTCTATCCATAAGAACCCCTCGAAGTGACTCTGTCAGCTCACCTGGCACATCCTCAATGCTTGCAGCGATTTTTGGTTCTGGGTCATGGAACCGTTTGGCAACAAGATCCATGGGCTTGTCTGACCTCTTGAGCTTGGGCGGGTTTGCCAGCAATTGGGACAAGAAGGAGATGTCATGAGCAGTGAGGCGGCAACGGCCCTCTGCTGACAAAGTCTGGGTAATCTTGTTGATACGAGGCACAAGTGCGAAGCAGCCGGCGAGAAAGCCATCAAAGTTGGGCTGCCTTGCAGACCAGGCAGCGCATTTGAGAGAAGTCTTGACAGCAGGTGAGCAGATTCGGAACTGATCCTTGTACCGGTAGCAATGATCCTTCTGGATGAGGCTTACTGCGACGAGGAGGTCGGCCCTGGCCAGACTGAGATAGCGCAGCGCGTCCCAGTTTGGGAGGTAGCGGAAATAGGATGTGAGGAAGCTGACAAGGCCCTCCAACGAGCGCTCCGCGACGGTCCGCGCCTCCGGCGGAGAAGGGCCGTCGCCGGCGACGATCCTGGAGAGGACCTCCTCCCTCGATCTTGCCTCCTCTGAGGCATTCGTCTTGGGCTTCCGCTTGCGCTTCCGCCTCTTGATGGAGCCATCGGGAGCGGGCTCGCCGAAGGAGAGGGTATTGGCGATGATGTTGGTGACAGGGTCGGCGAAACCGAAGCAGACGCCGGCGTCGAGGAGGCGCGGGGCGAGCTCCGTCTTGTCCTCCAGCGGCAGCAGGTCGAGCGCTTTCTTGTAGTGGCCGTAGATTATGTCCAGAATCTTGCCCGCCCAGGTGCCGTCCCAAGTGTGCGGGCGCCGCCACCGATCTGCCATGGGGAGAGGAGCGGCGGTGGGGAAGCGAACGGAGAACGGATCTGATCTTTTTCCCCTTTCAATTTAGGTAGGATTTCTCTACTTAGGGCCTGTTTAGATATAAACTCCTAAAGTTTATGATTCTCCTAAAGTTTAGGATCCAGAAATTTGTAGTCCTAAAATTTAGGAGAGGGTTGTTTGGATGGAATCCTAATCTTTAGGATATTAGAGGGAAAATGACTTTTTTACCCCCAATTACTCCTTCTAAATGTTCCTGCACTGTTCACGTCATTAAATGCTTCAGGAGGGCAACAGAAGTAAAGGGAGCTTTGGGGACCACTTTTAGGAGAAAAAGAACCCATTAGGATGCATTGGCCCTCCTAATGAAAATAGCCCTCCTAAAGTTTATGAATGCACTTTTAGGATCCATGTTTGGATGCACAAGTTCTAAAATTGTCCTAAAAGTGGAGTCCTAATCTTTAGGAGTGTGTATCCAAACAGGCCCTTAATTATTTATTTCCCAGCGAGCTCCTATATGACTTCCGGAAGTCCTGGCTTTAGACGCCCATTAAAGCCCAATTAATATCAACGGGACTTATTTTTCCGTGCTTCTCGACTTTTTTTCATGACAGATTTTTTCAAATTCAACATTCAATTTCCAACTAAATCTGGGAGGATCATAGGTTATTCAAATAAAATTCAGAAATAATAGGAAATACCAAATGAGAGACAAGGCTGGATAAGAAGAAATTGAATTCTGTGTTAACATGTGTTGTGAATCGATATCCACTCTACGAAATAGCACATCTATCTCCTTGATATATACACCAAGTGATAAAATAACCAGATTTTGACAATCATTTGAATGATGAAGTGAACTAAACACGTTCAGAATCTTCATATGATGCGATCAGAGACATCTTAGATTTAGTTTTGACCTCCATGTTATTTCATGAAAACATACTACTGCATTAAATTATCATTGATAGGTAGGAACCAAGCAGCATCAGGGCTATAATTAACATAATTCAAAATTTTAAGCAAAATGGCAGAGGATGCTACATTGGTAATCCAAAAAACAGGAGTCAAGTAGATACCTTTATGTCCCTAGGACACAAACTTTATAAGGTCAACTCATCACTCCTCTGAGGTAATGAAGTAACATAGCAGACCGATCAACATAAGAACTGAGTACAAGGACAACCAGGAAGACTTCCTGCTACAGTTGTTGAAGCAGTCTGGAATATGAAGTGTTTCACCTGAGACCATGCCAGTCCTCTTACCCAAGAAAGTCATGTGTTGTAAAGACACAGCCCAATGCTCCAACACTACAATGTAATAAAATTCATAAGCAGCGCATTCTACACACACAATACGACGGAGAAAAATCATCTCAATAATTTCCTTACAATCAGGACTTGTGAATGGACTTCGCTTTATCACAATAAAAGGCAAGCAGTTTTGCCTAACTTTAAGTGAGAAGCAAGATCTGTACCTCCGTGAATGTTTGCTAGTCTCCTTCATGAACTTCTCCCAGTCCAGCAGTCCTCCTTCTCCAGCTTCTTCTTGACGTCCCCATATGCAAAATGCAAAATAAAACTACAGTTAATTTGCGACGACATGCACAGCTTGGAGCACATCCAGCCCGGCTGCCCCGACTATCATCAGTGCTCCAGGAAACCAATCAACATAACAAAAGAAAGATCCACGTATTGAAAGGCAGAGCTCCTGGCACTTACATTAAAAAAACATTAATGGGCAGCTCGGAGCACATATGTCAGCATATCCCTTTGGCCTATCTTGTCTACTCAGGGTTTAGGAGCGAGCTCTCATCTGTATCTCGCATCTGCCGACTTGGGCACAACACCAGTTCCTGAGCACTTTTCAATTTAGGTAGGGTTTCTCTACTTAATTATTTATTTCCCGGCGAGCTCCTATATGACTTCCGGAAGTCCTGGCTTTAGAAGCCCATTAAAGCCCAATTAATATCAACGGGACTTTATTCACGCGCGAAGATTTTTCCGTGCTTCTCGACTTTTTTCATGACAGATTTTTTAAAATTCCATTCAACATTCAATTTCCAACTAAATCTGGGAGGATCATAGGTTACTCAAATAAAATTCAGAAATAATAGGAAATACCAAATGAGAGACAAGGCTGGATAAGAAGAAATTGAATTCTGTGTTAACATGTGTTGTGAATCGATATCCACTCTACGAAATAGCACATCTATCTCCTTGATATATACACCGAGTGATAAAATAACCAGATTTTGACAATCATTTGAATGATGAAGTGAACTAAACACGTTCAGAATCTTCATATGATGCGATCAGTGCTCAAGGCTGAGGTGCTCCACCCCACCATCTGCCATTGCTGCTGCAAACTTCGCCAAGTGCCATCCTGCAAACAGCAGAAGCTTTTGAACATGTTACCAATTATTTCTCAGACTACTGCACATTCAAAAAAAAAAGTATCCAATGCTTTCAGGCTCACTCCAAACAAGCAGGATTAACTTTTGAGGCTCTTAATTTCGTTAGGTTATCCATAGCTAACAACACATTCTTGGACAACTAAAGAAATTGTGCTAGCATTTACGAAACCATTACATATTTTCAGGCACTACACTCAAATCAACAGAAATTAAAAAAGTGCAAAGTTGAGCGCATTGAGAATTTGATCTAGATGCCTAAAAACCCAATTGGGGTTACTTGTAGTCCTACGCTGCTATCTCAACATAACCTTTGTAAGTTAGGTCTTCATCGAAGCGCAACCTGCTATTATGTCATATAATATTTCCACAAGTTCAAGAATTCAAAGAGGATAATAATGACCATGGCACAAATCCAAGGAATTAACTAAGATTCAGCTTTGTCACGATGCGCAAATCTCAGTCTAGTGTACCGGAAAGCTTATCTCATCTCCTCTGAATGACCTGAAAGCATGAAAATCACATATTTGAGTAGTGCATTGAGAGTTCATCAAACTATGAATTTGTGCTTCCTATCAAGTTCCTTGACCCTACAACTTAGAACCTAACAAAGGTTACATGCTAGAAGTTGCAGATTAAGAAATGAAAAACACTAACCTTGAGCCTAGTTTAGATCACAAACTAAACATGAGAATTTTTCAGCATAATTGTACATGTAGAGAATGGAAGGAAGAAGGGAAAAGATGTGTTATATCAAATGGGTACGCGTTTACCTGATACTAAATTAGCAGGACAAAGGGAAAGACATAGTGTAGAGATGGTCACCTCGTGAGCTCAGTGGTTGCAGCAATCTGTCACTCTCCTGGTAACTTATTTCTTCTTCTCCATTATTCCAAATTCTGCACAAAGGAAAGTCAAAGGAAAGAAGGCAAATGAAATCCTCAAAAATGCCAGAATGATAACAGAGCTAATCTCACGAAATGAGTACACACTAATTGTTTTCATTTGATTGTGCGCGCATGGAGGCAATGTTGTTAAGAAAATATCAACTCTGGATATAGGTAACTTTATCAAGCAACTTTCTGCTCATAAAAAGATGATGAGTCCATTAAAATGAATTAAGCTGGATGAAAATTCACCATGATTTCTCAAAATGTACCAACCTTTGCATTCACCATGTGAGGAGTCCATTCCATCTCAAATTGCCTGAGGTAACAATTGTATATTAGAGTAAGCGGAGAAATGAGCAATCTGTAACTGCTAAAAGCTTATCTGCATCTGTATCGCAGATTACCTATTTTCCATCATGCCAGGTTTGAAACAATTTATTCTTTCTCCAACAACCACATCAGCCTCGGAAACAGTTATCTGTTAACACCACCGCAACAAAGGACATGAAGCAGCACAGATTGGGTTAATTTCCAATATATATCAAGATAACTGTCCATCTTAGATTTAGTTTTGACCTCCATGTTATTTCATGAAAACATACTACTGCATTAAATTATCATTGATAGGTAGGAACCAAGCAGCATCAGGGCTATAATTAACATAATTCAAAATTTTAAGCAAAATGGCAGAGGATGCTACATTGGTAATCCAAAAAACAGGAGTCAAGTAGATACCTTTATGTCCCTAGGACACAAACTTTATAAGGTCAACTCATCACTCCTCTGAGGCAATGAAGTAACATAGCACACTGATCAACATAAGAACTGAGTACAAGGACAACCAGGAAGACTTCCTGCTACAGTTGTTGAAGCAGTTCGGAATATGAAGTGTTTCACCTCAGACCATGCCAGTCCTCTTACCCAAAAAAGTCATGTGTTGTAAAGACACAGCTCAATGCTCCAACACTACAATGTAATAAGCATTCTACCCACATAATACAATGGAGAAAAATCATCTCAATAATTTCCCTACAATCAGGAATGGTGAATGGACTTCACTTTATCACAATAAAAAGCAAGCAGTTTTGCCTAACTTTAAGTGAGAAGCAAGATATGTACCTCCGTGAATGTTTGCTAGTCTCCTTCATGTACTTCTCCCAGTCCAGCAACTCCTCCTTCTCCAGCTTCTTCTTGACGCCCCCATATGCAAAATAAAACCACTGTTAATTTGCGACGACATGCACAGCTTGGAGCACATCCAGCCCGGCTGCCCCGACTATCATCAGTGCTCCAGAAAACCAATCAACATAACAAAAGAAAGCTCCACGTATTGAAAGGCAGAGCTCCTGGCACTTACATTAAAAAAACATTTATGTGCAGCTCGGAGCACATATGTCAGCATATCCCTTTGGCCTATCTTGTCTGCTCAGGGTTTAGGAGCGAGCTCTCATCTGTATCTCGCATCTGCCGACTTGGGCACAACACCAGTTCCTGAGCACTTGGGAAACTGTAGACACAACACCAGTTGAACACCATCTAGGAGCGATCTCTCATCTGGATCGACCCTGATGTCAAGCTCTCATCAAGGTATGGGCCAATAACAACTTGCGTGCCCTATAGCGGCATGGCATAGGTCTCCTCCATTGCCACCCTGCCGACTGTGGTAAGGGCAATGGCCAGGATCCCTCATATAGAGACAAGGGCAGGCTCTAATAACTTAAATATTTAGAATGCAAAATTTATATAGATCACACATGTCCCATAAATTCACCAAATATTAACTACAAAAATGCTGACATCCAAAAAAATTATCATGTTTGACAATCATCATTTTCCAATCCTTGTAGCTTGGTATATACATTTTTTTTGTAAAAGCTGGAAACAATCTCATAAAGAACATCACTTGTTTTCATATGACCCTAAGACATGTGCTACTACGCTGCCCTTGACAGGCATCTGAATAAACTGTTTTTGCATCTCACATGGCTAGAGACAAAAAATAAACAAACGATTTCTGCAGCTAGGATCTCATACACATATCTTGTATATCCAGATTAGGGTTTAGGGTTAGGATAGAATCAAACCATTAATCAAAGAATCCCTTCCTAACCTGATAACATATTTTGCAGTGATAGAATCAAACATTATCCTTGCTCATCGAAATTCAGTATAAAGTCTCAACATCTGAAATATATCTTAATTGATGCTCTTCAGTTTTGAACCAGTGCTACATTGCAAGCTTCTGAGACTTGTTGTCCGTCAAGAATTCCTTCCTAACTTGATAACGCCCAAAATTGTTAGAATTTCTAATCCAATCGACCAAACCATTAGCTAACAAGTATCTAGAAATAGAAACTGCAAACAGTAAAATTTGTACCTTGGCAACTCAAGTTATTGCTCCTGACCACTTGGACATGGCAAGCTCATGCTTCTCCATGTTGAATGACACTGGGTAGCACTTGAGCAATAGGAAGTCCAGAAAATTCTACCTGATACAAAATTTCACCAAACAAACTAAGTGGCATAAAAAGAATTTGGTTTGCATATCCAATCTTCCCAAGAAAAGCCATAAAAACTTTGGTTGAATGGTAGGATAATGTAATTGGTCTATTATTGTAACTCTCTGAACTCCGCTTCTTAGCAGCAGCAGGCATTCCATTTGCAGTTGCTGCATCATCCTTTTGCTGGCCCTTTATCCTAAAAAGGTGTATCATTTTCCTAACAAAAGGAACTAATCAGTTATAAGTCCACAGATGGGTTTAGAAGCATGGCTCAGCTTCATCTGAATATGCCTATAACTTCCAGGGATCATAATCAATGTTCAGGTACATCATTACTCAAATAAATTCCTTTAATTTTGAACAGATATGAATGATTTTTAAGAAATTTTTTGAATTGATATGAATGATTTTTTTAAAAAGAGAAAAATCATGTGAAACCTCACAAAAGTTCAAACAAGAAGCACATCATGTATTTTTGTCAATGGCTCCTCTCTACGTTCTATAAACACATCTATTCATTTCCTCTTCGATGGATATTTTTTAATGATATGATGATGCCATGTGCTTGAAAAATAAAGAAAACATAATGACAAAATTCACCGTGCTATTTCCAATCATGAGCATTATTTGCCGAAATCACGAACCCGTCCATAATGTATACTTAGAAGATCAATTACCTTATTTTGTGCAGCCAACAATGAGTAGATCTGATTGACTCCATTCAGGGATGGTTGAAAGAACTTACCCCTACCATTGTTAATCATTGATATCTTTGATCTCACAAACTCTGTTAGTCTCACAACCTCTGCTAGTCTGAAAATATGAATAATTATCAAACTGAACTCGTGTTAGTCTGACAAACCTCTTGCATTTCCAGCAACATTAATCTTATCATGAACGCAATGGGTTCTTTTCTGAAATTTGTGGCAAACTTTACGTTCAGATAGATGTGCTTAGCAAGAATCAGGCATAGCAATGTATAAAATCCAAACATCTAATGCAGACCTTTCACATTTCAGGATAACGTTTATATGCCATAAAAATCACAATCAATTCATACAACTCCAGTCAATTATCATTTTGTTTTGCGCTGCAAGTTCTATCAATTGCACTGGCAACCAAACAACAGCTTTGGCTACTTCGATTTGGAGGATCTGTGTTGTATGGCTCAAAGCAGTCCAATCCTTGGTACAATTTTTGTCTTAACTGATGACACCATCTCTACTCTATAGCCAAATGAGCCCAACAGAAAAGATAAAATAGCCCGCAACAAAATATAAAAGACAATAGGGAAATATCAATGCTTCATCCCCTTTTCTCATAATCATCCACCTTAAGTTTTGCCCAAGATAAAAGCTCCCAAAGAAAGATTTGATGGCATATGCATACAGTCTCATACAATACAAAATAGTCTAGAATTGTGGTTACAAGTTAATCAGGAGAAGCACAAAGCTACATTGAAAAGAAATAAATTTGGAACAGAAAACATACAGACATTGCTGATTCGTTAATCTTTTGAAATACTGCAATATACCTTGGCAATATGCATTGCTCAACCATCAGCATAGATCTAGAAATGACCATTTTGGAATTTCCAACATATTAACCAAATGGACAGCAGAGGTAAACAAAACCATCCCTAGAATAAAAGCCATAATTGCTGAGGACAAATTTCTATCAGAGAATGATTTGACTGGGAAAAGATAAACAAAATCATAGGAATTTGGAATTGGAACTGAATGAAGAAGACAAATTAAAGGAATGAATCGGAAAGGAAGGAGACCTACCTGGTACTTTTCTAGGCCGGCTGTGGGCTTGGTCGAGGAGTCGGCACTCGGAGAGACCGGGGATGAAGTCGGCGAGGCCCTGGTAGTCTGAGTGTGGCCCTGCCTCCAGCGGCGTGTCAACACGCACCCTGGCGCGCACGAGGCGCCGGTTCCACTTCCCGATCTTGAAGACCTGGATCTCGAAGCCAATCCGCTGTGGTCGGCCACGGAGCAGTCAGCGGCGGTGGCGAAGCAGGCCGAGGGAGCCACGGTCAGGCAGAATGCGGGCGGCTGCGGCGTTGCAGGGTGAGGGAGTAGACGACGACGATTTGCGGGCGGCGGCGGCGTTGTAGGCCGAGCTAGGCGAGGCGATGCGGACTACTGGCGGCGGCTGCGATGCTAGGCGAGGGAGGAGGAGTAGGCGAGGGAGGGGAACATCGGATGGCGGAGCGTGAAGCGTGGGGCGCGAGGAGGGGCAGCGGTCGGCGCGCGCGGTGGGCTTCAAAGGGCATTCCATCAGAGGGCGGACTGGGTTGCGCGGAGGACGCGGGAGCCAACGGATGGGCGAAGGGAGCGGAGGGGCAAATGACTTACGAAGTTTTTTCTTCTCTTTGAATTTTTTATAGGAAAGTAGAAAAATATTTGCAATTTGGGTGAACTTCTTATTGGAAATTTCAATTCATGCGTATTCTTTTGCTTTTTCATTGAAGTGGCACAAATTCGTTTGGGAATTTAACTCCAGATTCGCTGGTGCAGAGAACTCTGACCCACAGAAGTTGAGAGCTGAGGAAGTGGAGAGGTTAGCAGCGGATGAGTTACTCAAGCGGCAGATGGAGATTAAGGTGAGAAGATTGGTGGATAGCCTCAGAGATCATGGACGCTGCTTAATTTTAGAGTTACTCAAGTTGCAAGATTAGCATCCACCATGAGGTTGCTATATGTATTTCAATATAAATATTTTGTTGCCTATAGCAATGCACGGGCACGATCCTATATAGTAGAAATACATAATGGTGTCTATTTGTGTCACTAATCATGGTTTACCTAATTAGCTAGCTCGTGAAGGTTCCATCAAGGCGGCAGGGTATCAACACGTGGTGCCCTTGATCTCGCAAGCCCCCTTTCTACATCATCCCTGTGTGATTTGTGCAGGCACGTCTGTTTCCATAATATCCATGTAATTTTCTTTTCTCTTCCCTTTGTTCCCATGATATCCATACTAGCTGACAGCTGTTCTAATTTTCATTGACAAAGAAAATAAGGATCATTCTTGATATGCTAATAACTCTGTTGAAAGCAGGGATGCAAGAAGCACGAGTGAGAATAAGGCATGTTTTTTTAGACTTGGGAATGCTGGTGTTACGAGGTATTTTCCAATGTTTCAGCTCTTAATGGTTAAAAGTATCTAGAGTGGTCCTTTTATTGGGAAATAATACTTTATCTGTAAAGAGTCCCTTTAAGCGCAGCTTTTTGTCTAGCATGCCTTCTAAAATTAACACCATAAATCTGAAATTCAGAGCTGAAGCTATCATATCCGAAACCTGGGAGATGGACAGGCAATAAAAGAGCATTATTCTCATCCAGTTACATTCTTCATAATATTCTTATTGATTTCTTCTTTCATCTGTTTAGAAATGTTCTCTATGGAGCTGGGAGCTCATCATATGAACAATTTGGCATAGAGTATCATGTTTAGCCTGGCAACATCTTCTTGGCATGGAGTATTAATTTTGTTGTGTTCATCAGGTAAGAATCCTTCAGGGTCGGGTTCACCTTGAAAAGGACTTGTTGGCCCTTTCTCGGTAACATTCTGATTGATTTCTTCTTTCCCTATAAGTGACTATCTCTAACACACTGAACCACTACCTCAATTTTTTTTCTTTTTGGTCTTTCTAGGATGGCACTTGGAGGGCTTGTAACTGTTCTGTATGCATGCCTTGATTCAAAGTTCACCATACTAGACCATGTTAGATACTATTGAACTCTAGGATGCTTTTAACTGTGAATGAGGATTTGAAGGTCCTGTCAATGTTTGTATTTCTTTCTTGACCTTCAAAAATATTTAACCTTAATCTTACCATTAATCGTACTTGGAGTGTGGATCCTAATCTTCTACTTCTAATCATTAACTTTATTTTGAGATGTAGAATGATTTTTTGCCGGCACGATTCTAGTAGAAAAGAAAAAAAAAAGAAAGAAACGGTATATTCTACAACGGAAACCCATATTGGATTTTTCTCCAAGTCTTCAGCCCAGCTACGGCCCATCTCTTGAGGTAAGCCACGGCCAGCCCATCACGTACAAAAAACGCTCTGCCATCCATCACCGTACATTTTGCCGTCGTCTTGCCTAAGGAGACCTGACGAGTGACGAGGGCTTTCAATTCGTTTGCCCTACGCAACACCTGCACATGTCGTCAACTTTGCCAGGGTCGTCGACGAGTGCAAAGCTCAGGCATGAACCCTAACCCCATTGGCGCGACACTGCGGTCTGACAGCCTCTGCGATTCACCGTACGTGCTGAGTGCATTCAGTTATCTGAAATTTGATTTAGAACTGTTCGTACAACCTCGTACGACCTGCAGTTCCATGTCGGCTAACATGTCAGGGGTAGTATAAATCTAATATCTTGAATTGGAGGCAAGTTAAATGGTATTTTTCCAGTCACTGTTACACTGTAGTTTTTTTTGGGTCAATAATACATTTTTTTACCCGGATACATACATTTTGGCTGAAACCAGCCAATATTTAGCATGCAAATTGCCACATGTTTCAGACGAAGTAGGTCCATAGAAATACGCTATTTTCCCCTTTTTTCCTGTTACTGGCCCATCAGCATAAGCAATGTAAACATCGTTGTTGTGTACTGTCTGTTCTCCAGTTGGTCTAGAACATGCTGATTGGCCATACTGCTACCAGCTCCGTGCATGTCGGGTGGCTCGGCAATCATTGTCAGGGAAATTGATCAGAATCACTTAAACAAATCACCATTGATTACACCAGCATCAGATGACTGTTTCCTGTTTTCATGCACAGCTTGGTTCCCTCGGTGGCTATCTTTCCTGTTGGCTGTTGCCTAAGGTGCAAGACAGCAAGACTGAAAACAGATGGTCCAGAGAACAAGAGACATGTAAACAGCATAAATAATCCTAGTTGGTGACAGAGATATGCAACTAGGCACGATGTCCTTGCATTTGCTTGTCCTAACAGTGATTATTCAGTGTTATGCAGCAAATTAAACTACCCATGTACTTTTCAAAGAATCATTGCTGTTGCTGTTTCAAGACTAGCGAGTCTCGAAGATACTGTAGTGAAGAGCAAGTACATCTCGCATGAGCTTCATAACAATGAGAAACGCACAATTCTGAACCCTAGTTAGCTCAGAGAGTTTTAGCAGTTCTTATTCCGTCTGTTACGAGTGCCGTCTGCACTTCAGTTGCCATTCTTTGAGCACCATCCAAACACCGTGGCTTCATCGATCTATGGCTAATTGATAAGCATCATTATCACCAGGACAGGACAGTACGATCGTCTGCACTTCAAACGCAGAAAAATGCAGGGTCACTAATTCATCAGGCAGATAGGTACATGGAGCGTCAGGCTGCCTGCCTGCCACCAGACTGAGAAAGCAAGGACACCCTGCACAAGATACACAAACGCACAGAAACGCCTCATGCCGCTGATTTTGTCTCGCCCCCTCCGTGTCGTCTCCTCTCCTCCCCTTCCCAAAAACCACTGGCACCTCTCCCCCTCCTTGCCATGTCCTCCGATCCCTGGCTGCTTGCAAGAACAGGCTACTGCCCCGTTTTGGTGGTGTGAGAGGTTGAAGCTGCCAGCATGATCTGATGAGGACCGAAACAAGCAGAGGTTTTCAGGGTTTAGGTATGCCGCAATGCGACAGGAGGACTACTCTTGGTGCTAGATGGGGTTGAGTGTTAGTTGGAGGAGGATTCTTGGTATTCTGATATGCATGGTTTCTGAATTAGTGAGCATGCATGCATGGTTTCTGAATATTTGGTCCATCATCAGATCATGTTGCAGCTTCACTCGCTCACCACCACCAAAGGATCATCTGAAAGGGATTGGGCAAGCTTCTGTTCGTATTGGTTCTTGTGATCTTGCCTCGATGAAAAATGCATGAAAGGTAGACAGATTTGCCAAGCTGTTCCTGTTTAACCAATAATTTTCTTGGCCTTGAATATCTTCATCTCAGTCTCATCATGATATTTTCCTCTCTTCATCAAGTGGTTTCGTGGTGCCTTCTTTTACAGGAACAGCTTATATATACATGCAGTGTACATTGGATATGTTTTATTGTCTTGAGAAAAAAAAATTCAAGAACCCGCAATGAACATGCATGAAAGAAAGGAAGATTTGCTAATCTCGTTTGTTAAGCGGTATTTCTCTTTCCATTGGATGTTTCATTCTAATGCTTCCTTGTATTACAAAACGCTTCAAGAGTTTACTTTGCAGACGTTTCATGTTTTGCCTTCTGCACGACTTCTGTGTAGAAGAACTAAACCGGTGTAATCTACTTCAATTTTGCATCTACTAGTTCACACTAGTTGCTCAAGCAGCTTGGCTCATGCTTTCAGTTTGTTCATCTGTTCGCTACAATTCAGTGCTGTCCACCTGTTCTGTACAATTCAGTGTTGTCCATCTGTTCTCTAGAATTCAGTGCTGTTCATTGCACATGCTTCAATGAGATTTAGTTCAAGATTGATCCAGCATACCATCTATAAAGTTATAAGTTCTAACAATTATTATTACAGTGCAGAATGAACACTTTTTTGCCTGTCTAGTACTCAGCATACCATCTAAAAAAAGTTATAAGTTACTCATATAAATATAAAGCCTGCAATGCATAGAATCTCAGCATTGACAAAACCGTACAGCAATATAACCTTTTTGTGTACGAGAACTGAGTTCAAATAATCAACTATGCATGGTTATTATCATGTCAAGGGCTTCTTACAGTCCAATAGTTCAGACAGATGAAACAGATATGGACAGGCAATTTCGACAAGTACTTATGAGAACAGTGTGTTGCAGGAAGAAACTACAGTGAGAAGCATCTTAACCAAATTTAGACATTCATGTTTGACGCTCAATTAGTAGATTCCTTGCCCCCAAAAGGCCAAGCAGCTCAGGCTGTGCTCACTAACAAAAGCATGTAACAAGATTCTGGTGTTTGTGCTTCTCCTTTAGGCGCCCTGTTCAGTCGCAATAACACGCACATTCCATGGAAGAGGCTCAGCTGATTCGCTGTGCATGCTGACCTCAGTTCAGAACTCGGAAAAGCTTCTTATTCCCATCTCAAAGCCGCCTGTCTTCGTTCATCTTGGCCATCTTTGTAGATCATGCAGAGGATTTGGACTTATCGTTCATCAGTTTGTTTTTTTTACTCCAGTGGCGTTAATCTATTTTGTGATTTGCATATAGGGATCATTTTCTCCCTAATGTTTTTCCTCATTTGTTTGCAGGTCAGGCAGCTCCAATTATTAGTTTGGGCTGCAGATCATGAAAAGGACAAGCATCGAAGTCGACTGAAATATAAGATGGTGGCGAAGTTCGCTTTTGGTTGGACAACTACCAGTAGTTGGAAAATTAGGTCCAATGATGACATCTCTTTTCATAAGTCAAAAACATGGAACATAAAAAATATCAATTTAAACGAGGCCGTGGATGGAGAATGTTTTATGCAGGGAATATGAATATGAAAGTAAACTAAAGCTCAATGAACACTTGAAAAACATGGAATATAAATTTTCAATTTAAAGAAGGCCATGTATGGAGAATGTTTTATACAAGAAAAAGTAAAGCTCAATACGGCACTTAGCTAGTGGAATTGAAAAGCAAACAAAGTTTGTCGTAAGAAGGTTGAACGAACTAATAAAATAGGATATCGGCCTTGTAAAAATTTTATGAGATGTTTATTTTCTATGGATTTAGGAACCTGAAGATGTGAAAGGGCCAAGTTTGTTTATGTGTATTCTGGAGTGTCGATGCAGTTACCACTCCAGAAGAACGAGGGAGATGGATATGAGACCACACAAAAAAGCCATATTGCAACAGAAACAGAGATGCTCAACTGCAAAATAAAATATCATACACATCCATGGGAGTTTATTAGCTCCAATTTTTCAAATTCCGGTCACTTCACTCAGCAGCGAGGAAGTCAAAGCTTATTCACGACTCATCTAGCAAAACTCGATGACAAGCCTATCTCAAGTCCATAGATCCATTACTTTGCAATGTTACACCATGGTCCAAAACAAAATGACACGCAGGCTGAAGCCAGCTGAGTTAGCTCCAGTAGCTTAGGCTTCGTCAAGGGCAAGAACACCTGGGAGCGTCTTGCCTTCCAACAGCTCCAAACTCGCACCACCGCCTGTCGAAATGTGGCTCATCTTGTCAGCCAGCCCAGCCTTCTCAACAGCAGCAACAGAGTCACCGCCACCGATGATGGTTGTGACACCCTTTGTGGTTGTAAGCTCAGCCAACTTCTTCGCAATGGCCTGAAGAAAACAAATACACAAGACACCAAAACGTTCAAGCAAACAAAAAGGGAGAACCCATAAATCTATTGATGTAATGCGAGACTATATTACCTCAGTGCCTGCAGCAAACTTCTCAAACTCAAACACTCCCATCGGACCGTTCCAAATAATAGTCTGGGTTTTGTCCAACGCGTCGTTGAAGGTTTTGGTGGCATCAGGGCCAACATCAAGACCCATCCAATCATCGGGGATAGCAGTGGCAGGAACAATCTGTAAAAGGCGTTCAAGTAAGCATCAAAGATAGATGAAAATCTCTTTACAATGCTGCAAATGAAACTTGCATGCAAATTAACATGCTGCGTCTATTCACATTGAGCTGCTACGAGAATGTTAGAAAAACTCCACTTTATAATTGTTAGTGCCATGGAGGTGTTTATGTGTAAATGAACAAACCTTGCTCTCAGCGTCAGGTGCAAACTTGTCAGCTACTACAATATCAGTGGGAAGCAGAAGAGAAACACCCTTTGCCTTCGCCTTTTCAATCAGTGAGGTTGCAAGCTCAAGTTTGTCTTCCTCCACAAGAGACTTTCCAACAGCATATCCCTGTGCCTTGTAGAATGTGTAGATCATACCACCACCAAGGATGAGGATATCAACCTTTGCCAGCAGAGACTCAATGACCCCAATCTTGGTCGAGACCTTGGATCCACCAACAATGGCAGCAAATGGCTTCTTTGGGTTGGCAACAGCTCCAACAAGATAATCAAGTTCCTGGGATAATTAAATTATTAGTCAAACAAACTTTTGCTCTGAAAAACTTGTTCCATTCTTAAAAGTACATAAGGATTGCTTTCGAAGAAGAAATAAACATATTTAAAATGCAAGGATCCAAGTAATTCATTGCATTTTCCTCAGAAGCTATATGTAAATATCTATGTTACTAGACCAGGATTTTGAAACTGCAGGGAGCATACATTGTACATACATTTTAACACTTCCTACTTTACATAAGCAGGACCTTATTATGGAGATAAACAATTTTTTTCTCTTACACACGGGAGATGGGGGGGGGGGGGGGGGGGGGTTCAACAAACATAGGCAGATCATGAGCAGCAGGGCTGAGATTTTATTACCTTCTGCATGAGGAAGCCAGCAACAGCAGGCTTCAAAAACTTAGTAACTCCTTCTGTTGAAGCATGAGCTCTGTGTGCCGTGCCAAAAGCGTCATTTACATAAAGGTCAGCAGCAGATGCAAGCTTCTTAGCAAACTCAGGGTCATTCTTTTCTTCCTCCTTGTAGAATCTAACATTCTCAAGGAGCAGAACTCCACCTTCCGGCAAAGCAGCAGCCAATTTCTCAACTTCCTCACCAATGCAATCATTGGCCATCACAACCTATTTATGCAGAAACACGAGCAGCAATTAGTTAGTTCAGAGACATCAGAAAACACAATAATGACCCAATGTCAGATCACAGCATACGTCGACTCCAAGGAGCTCAGACAAGCGTGGAACAAGAGGCTTCAAGCTGTACTTCGGGGTGACACCTTTTGGACGACCCTGGAAATAACAGCAGCAAATTACATCAGAAAAAGAAAAGGCACAAATCATGCTTCTTGCTAAACATAAATGCTTGCTGCCATGTTACTAATCATAAGAAACATCACAATCACAAAGATTGTTTAATGAGGGCATGGCAGCATGCTAATTTCAATCAAGTTCAAATAAGCAACTATGGGAATTAGTTAAAAGAAAAACAATTCCTTAACCTAAACTGTAATTGTTTAAGTTTTTGTGTTCCTAAAATCAATGCATTCTGCTGGAAATTATAATAATAGTTCAAACTGCAAAGGATACAAGATCACTGGTAAATATCTTGTTGCGCATCTAGTATCAGGTGCCAAATATACTATCATTCTGTCTGATAAACGAAATGTTGTCCCCCCCCCCTCGCATCTCAATGAATGGAATGATGTTTGCAGCAGAAGAAAAAATTGAAAGAAACAATTAACGATAACCCTGCTTGTGCGAATCAGAAACAGCTCATAGATTGTGTAAATGGGTTAGGTTCCAACTAACTAGAACACAAAAGGCACATTTTGGTTCTAAACCAACATTCAACAATCTACAATAGAAAAATGAACTTGCATTAGCTGAAAGCAACAGCAGCTGAAAGCAACAGCGATGAATAACACCCCATGTATTTGACAAGGAATAAACAATCCACTTAAACAATCTAGAGAGGTCAACACTCCATATCCATGATGTTAATTCTTAAATGCAGATTTATTGAGAAATCGAAATGGTGGCACTAGAATCCGTGTTGAACCATGCTGATCATTTTCCTTAAATATAAAGGCATACTGGTAGTAGAACTGCTAGCTAGATTATATCCCGGATAGTGGCCAAGCACAAGCTCAGAAAACAACACTAAAGAAATAATGCCAATATACTCAGCACTGTTTGCATGCTCGTTCATGGCATTTAACTGCAACAGTAACAACCGTTTTAACAGTAAATGAACTACAGCAAGGGCAGTCGATCAGAGATTCAGAGTTGCAGGCATGCAGCGCTGCGGGCCAACATAAACTACAGATCTCAAACTAAAACTGGGCCGCCTTCGCCGCAAGATCATAGCACACCCATACCTACGCAGAGCCGCCAAATTAATCCCACCTATACTGCCATAAACGTAAGCACAGCACTTTTGCGTCACAACCGTGATTTAAATCCCAAATTGACTAGAGCCAGAGTCAAATCTCGGCACTGTGATCACGCAGAACCCCATCCCATCCACTCAATCCTCCACGGCCCAGCATCTTGGCTTAAATGCAAATCAAGCTTTGAGTTAACAGTACGTGATGGAGATGTGGGCCGCGTCAGCATACTCACCAGGTGGCTGGCGAGGATGACCTTGGCGCCCTTCTCGAGGAGGAACTTGACGGTGGGGACGGATGCGCGGATGCGGGTGTCGTCGGTGATCTTCTGGGCGTCGTCGAGCGGCACGTTGAGGTCGGCGCGCACGAACACCTTCTTCCCCCTCAGATCCGCCTCCCCGAGGGTGCCCACGCTCCTCTTGGTCGCCATCACTCCCTGCAACGCCGCGAGGATCAAACCCGAGCTCGGAGCCCGACGGCGACGGATCCGGGGCGCAGCAACACGACCGGCGGGGAAGACTCACCGTGGATTGGAAGAACCGGATCGAGGCGAAGGATAACGCGACGATGAGATCGGTGGTGGTGATGTGAGCTTTGGATGTGCCAATCGGATGGGGGTGATCCGTTTCTTTATAGAGAGGGCGGGTTTGGCGATGGCACGGAATATTCGGGCGGTGGTGCGTGCCCGTGACACGTGGGGTCGTGTTCGGCGGGCCCCGGACGTCAGTGGGAGAGAGGTGTGTCTTGGAGCGGGGGAAAGGAGGGGGCGGCGGGCGCGGCGCCTGCGGGTTTCCTGGGCCCGCGGATTGGGGATGGACGGCGAGGACTCGACGGTTTTGGAACGGGAGAGGGGGCCAGGGGGGACGCGGCGGAAAGGAAGGTTCTGGAAGGTGCGTGGAACTGGAGAAGGCGAAGAAGGCCAAATGGCAACGGGTGGCCTCTCGTTCTCGGCCGTGGGCTCCGAGCTGGACAAGGGACCATTGTTATGGTGTGGCTGCAGCTGCTGCGCTGGGGGCCTGTGGGATCGGATTCTCATGTCCTTCAGTCTCGTTGCCACGGAAGCTGAAACGAGCCTGTCGATCATCGGCAGCCACACTTCTTCTCCGATGCACAGTTCGTCGGCGGCGATGTTGAGCAACTCCTCGGCCGGCCCACCACATCTGTTTGTGTGGCTGCCGACTGAGCACCCTTGGTATCGCGAAAAGGCGATACGGCAGGCGGAGGCCGGTTTGCTTGGCTGATGCCATGTACCATTCCCACGACAACAGGTAGTGTGCCGTGCATGCTTTTCTCTGTACGGTGTTTGAATGATTCTTTTTTTTTTTTGCAAAAACCCGAAGAATGCTAGTAGCTGTTTGTTGCTGTTGTGAGAAAAACATCCGTTCACGCTTGCAACATGCATCAAAATCAGCTCAAAGTGTGTGTTTTGTCGGCATTTTGTCACGAAGCTAGGCGTGTTACAAACTTTCTGCATGTGTATAATCTTGACAATCCGCGATGCCAACCAAATACACCACAAACTGTTGCAAACATTGTTCTTTTTTCTCGTCGAGGAAAGGATTGTATGCAATTTTGATCTTCTACTAAATCTTTTTTTTTACTTTTCTTTGGCCCAAGAGCCTAACAGCCCATCGTTGAAGTTCCAGAAGTCCCAGCAGGCTGCTGCTTCGCCAACGTAGCCCAAAACATTCGGCCAGACGGGACGGGCCTACCAACTGGAAACCCAACTAGTTCGGCGGAAAAAGGCCCAGCCCATCATATAGCTAATTTGTAGCCCAAGGAAAAACCCTAGCAGGAAGCACCGTCCACGGCCCACCCAATCCAACTGTCCCAGATCCTCCACCTCCCCATCCGACGGTAGCCACGCCACGCGCTCGCCTTATAACATCTCTCCTCTCCTAGGGTTTCTTCCCACCACTCCTTCCCCTCCAACCCCATCACCCGGCGGCGGCGGCGAGCGGCGAGCGGCGGAGATGACGACGAGCCTGAAGAAGAACCGCAAGAAGCGCGGTCACGTGTCTGCGGGGCACGGCCGCATCGGCAAGCACCGAAAGCACCCTGGAGGTCGCGGTAACGCCGGTGGCATGCACCACCACCGGATCCTCTTCGACAAGTACCACCCGGGCTACTTCGGCAAGGTCGGCATGCGCTACTTCCACAAGCTCCGCAACAAGTTCTACTGCCCGTCGGTCAACGTCGAGCGGCTCTGGTCGATGGTGCCCGCTGACAAGGCCGCGGAGGCCGGCGGCGACAAGGCCCCGCTGGTGGACGTGACGCAGTTCGGCTACTTCAAGGTGCTCGGCAAGGGGATGTTGCCGCCCAAGCCCATCGTCGTCAAGGCCAAGCTCATCTCCAAGGTCGCGGAGAAGAAGATCAAGGCAGCCGGCGGCGCCGTCGTGCTCACCGCATAGGTCTTTTTACATCTTGTTTCATCTTTTTGTCTGCGCTAAGAGAACTTCTAAATTTGTTGTGGATCCTGCGTTGTGAGACAGCGTCACATGAGTTATGAAACCCCGGTTTTGTGCACTTATAACGGATGCCAGTTCATTTCCTTGAGATGTTTGTGATATATCATTGCTTGAGATCTCTTACTGCTAGCCGTGATTAATTTCAGTGTCGTACTGCTGATTGAACGATGTTAATCTTGTCATTTGTTTGATACGTCTAAGTCTGTAATATTGGGTAGGCAATGTTTTGTTCTGCAACCTTGACGTCCCAAGGAAAAGAGCTAACGTTTTCAGTCTGTTTATGGCACCTCATAAGTTGTTTTGAGCCCTAGCTCCTAGTTCTTGCTAGTGTGTTCTAGCATCCATAAGTTGTGGATGATCTGCTGGATTGTGAATTCTTTGGTGCACGTCTGTTTATGGTGCATCATGTTTCAAGATGGCATGTCATTTATAATTTGTTTCCCACAAGTTGTTCATATGATGCCATCTTGTGCTGTTGCATTTGTAATTTGCTTCCTACAAGTTGTTTCATATGATGCGCCATATTTTTTGATGTTGCTTTTTGATTATGCTGTGGGCCTGTGGCCATAGATGAGGCATATTCATTCATGAAGTTGTTCAATTTTCTGCTTTGGCACTCTGTGGGTTGTTTGCGTCATGATAATCATAAATTCTTTGGTGATCCATGTGTTTGCGTCATGATAATCAGAAATTCTTGGGTGATCCATTTTCTTTTTTTTGGTTGGATAAAGTCTGTTTAGCTGAGGCTCATCCACTCTGAAAGACTTGGGTGGTTGTGAGCTGTGTTGATCGTGCCGCTGTTTATGTTGTTATTTTCAGAAATTCTTCTTTCCTGTATTTTCTCGATCATGTATGCTCGAGACAGCTTTCCATTTGCAAATTGTTTCACATTGGCTGTTTCATACAATGCTTTCTTAGTTATGATGGTGCTTCTTTATTATGCCGCAGAGTCATAGATGAGGCACGTCTGCTATGAAAGTTCTCCTTTTTTCTGCTTTTGTAACTGTGGGCTGTTTATGTCATGACCATAGGGGAAAATCTACAGTGACCATGGTTATTTGGAATTTGGATTGGATAACCTTTTCAGCTGAGGCATATGTACTCTGAAAACATTGGTGGTGAGCTGTGTCAATCATGGTTTGTTAGCATTGCTCTAAATTTTGGTGAGTCGTGGACCCTGGTTCTGCAATTTACGAGAGGGCTTCGTTGATGTTTTCCTTTGGTAAAATACACGTTTTTCTTTTTTCCTGAGCTCGTCCTTTAACTTTCAGATCGTCCTTTAACTTTCAGAACGACCAATCTAGTCTCTTAATTTTCATTTTTTATCAAACTTATCCTTGTACTAATATGGTGCTCCATGATGGCACGAGACTAATAAGAAAAGTCATTTTTGCCCATAGTTTCTTCCTCCTCTCCTCAAGTGCACTTGTCGATATTAAATCCAGACAGCTTGATTGATCCTCTTCGTGTACCATGCATGCAGACTTCAATCTCAACACTAGCTTCCATCGTTCCATGATCTGAAACGTCCGACATGCACGCAAGCGCATCTATCTAGGAGCTAGCTACTACCCTGTAGTATTATTATATATAATCCTTGCTCCCGATCCCAGAGATCAAGCAATTATATTTACTAAGTTCAGACCGGCAACCATCAAGAAGATCATGACATGGAGGGGAGTCCAAACGGTGACACAGCTGCAGCATCAATTTTAAGATGCAGAGCTGCCATTGCAATGTCTATGCACAACATGTCAGCAAAATCTGAAACCACCGAACAACAGGGGGAGGAGAGCGAGACACAACAGCACTGCAGGAGCTGATAGAAGTCGAGACCGTCATCGACGCCGAGAAGCACGCTGCCACTGGAGGCTGCTAAGAGGATCCTGCTGACGATGGTGTTGTTCACGGAGTTGCAGAAGAAACTGCAGCGGGAGTGGAGAAGTCGGCTGAGCCAGTGGCAGGAGGGAGGGTGACCGGCATGATGCGCTGGTACGTGAGAGTCCAGTCCATCAAGACGAGCAAGTGGAAATTGTGGAGGGGAAGGAGGAGCCCAGGGCAAAAGGGACCTTTTACATTAGTCTCCTGCTAGTATGGAGTACCACATCTGAACAAGAACGAGTTTGATAAAAATGAAAGTTGAGGGATTAAATTGATCAATTTGAAAGATGAAGGATGAACTTGGCTCAAGTCAAAGTCCTTTTGGCTTGCTGTTAGCCAACGAGAATTGCTATGGCAGAATCAAACGGTTCTTTCGCCAGGCTGGTGGTGCCACAAGATTTCGTGGCACGTTGACCATTCTATTGTTGCATCGGATGCTGGTGCCTTGGTGCGTGAATTTCTGATTCTTGCTTGGTCCGAATAGTTCGGCATTTGCTCGAAGCATGTTGCATCGGAGCTGCGAAATTTGCTCTGTTCGCAAGCAGAGTTCAACTCCCTGATTCGACCCTGTCTTTACTGTTTTCCTCATGATGGAATAGTTCGATGATATGTGGTGCTGGCAATCGGTGCCCGTCCTGTCCACCGCATCATTTGCAATCTTCTCAATTTAAATCGTTAGCGACGGGGATTTGAAAAGTTCATGTGAAAGAAGCCTGAATCGGGAAGTGAATTTCCTGGGTTTCATACAGTGACACTACGGAGTGAGCTGGAACTGAAAAGGTAGTAAGCTCCAACTTCACTATCCTCCAACTCACCAGGCCTAAAGCATTCAACGAGAACGACAACACAGCAGGATCCGGCCCAACTGAACCAGAGGCGTCCTCCTCCTCCGGCGCTGGACGACGCCACGTCGAGCGCCCAACCCCACCTCCTTGCTTACCTCCGCGACCGCACCAATGGCGTCGCCGACGGCTTCTCCCCACTTGCCCCTCGCCTCGGCCTCCGCCCGCTCCTCCTCCTTCCCCAAGCGCTCCCTCCGCTCCTCGTGCTTGCCCCCGCGCCGCGGGCCCAGCCTCCGGGCGGGCTCCGTCAAGGAGTGGCGCGAGTTCGAGGACGAGGCGGGCGCCGTGAAGGAGTGGCGGGAGTTCGAGGACGCCGTCAGGAGGAAGGACCTCTCCCGCGCGCTCCGCTTCCTGCAGTCCGTGGAGCCCGCGGCTGCTGCGGCGGCGGGAACCGCCGCGACGCAGGTCGTCGCGGTGCCCGTGCCGCCGGGTCGGAACTGGGAGGTGCTCGACGCCTGCATCGACGCCGACGACATGCGCCTCGTCGGCCGGGCCTACCAGTTCCTCGTTGACCGTGGGGTACTCGCCAACTTCGGCAAGTACAAGAACATCGGTGAGTTGGGACTTGACGCAATTGCTAATTGCCTTCACAATTGGAACTTGGCGTTGAACTTAGTTCAGTTTCTAGTTGTTTGTGAAATAGAGCACTGAAATGGATGTGCAGGATTTGACAATTAGTGATTTGATTGGTGTACTGACTTGTATGGTTGAAGCCTTGAAGGAATAGCCAATCTGAATTTGGCTTATGGTTTATCAGTTAACGTTTACAGTGTTCTATAGATGCTGCCATCTCATTCAGACTGCCATTGCATTTCATATGCTGCAGTTCTAGAAGGACCAAGAGAAGTGACACCATCAGTTTTGAAGGAGATGACAGGGTTGGAAGGTGAGGATTGAGACAGTATCCCCTCTCTTCTACTGTATCATCTTTCACTCAAAGATTGCGTGCATTGGGTTAACAGTTACAACATGGCAGAATGTTCATATTTATACTCATACTGCAAACACTCCACCCCCCCCCCCCCCCCCCCCCCCCCCCAAATTTGGAAAACTCTACTGGCTGATACTTGTTTCACAGGAGCTTTAGCTCATCTATTGTGACTTATCATCATGATGGTATAGAAGTCTAATCTTTTTATTCATTAATTTCTTCAGCTGAAAAGCTTGCACCAAAGAAATGGGGTCTATCAGGAAGCTCTCCATATGTTCTCATTGGATTTCTTGGAGGTGTATCTTTTCTGCTAACTCAAGGGATTGATCTACGGCCTAAATTGGGCGCTGTATTGGCGTTAGCAACAACTGATGCAATCTTCCTTGGTGGTACTTGTCTCGCGCAAATCTCATCTTTCTGGCCTCCATACAAGCGCCGAATACTTGTACATGAAGCAGGCCATCTTCTTACTGGTATGGCTAAACTTTTCCTGCCTTTTTGTTTTCCCATTTCTCCTAATTGGCATCCCTTATATGGTACTCCCTCCGTCCCAAATTATAGGTCGTTTTGGCTTTTTTAGATTCCTAGACTTTATTATGCACTTAGATATACCCTATGTCTAGATACATAATAATGTCTATGCATCTAGAAAAGCCAAAACGACCTATAATTTGGGACGGAGGGAGTAGTAGTTTTCACTTTACAAGTTTTCCAGTGTGTAATTTGTGATTTATCTGACTTCTGAGATTCTATTTTGGCAATGTTCCTTACTAAATTGAACTTATGTGTAGCCTATCTAATGGGTTGCCCGATACGAGGAGTCATTTTGGATCCATTTGTGGCATTGCGAATGGGCATTCAGGGCCAGGTACACCTATTGTTAATTTTAGTACTTGGCTATCTATCTGTTGTGCTTGATGTTTTCTGTCTATTATCCAGTGACACAGTGTAACTTCTGTCACTTCAAAACTCAACTGCACCTTTTCAGGGCTGGGCCTTAATATGAATTTTTGCAAGAGGCCTTTCCTGTTCTGCGAAATTTGTAATCTGCAGTGTGTTATGAAAGTTCTGACAACTAGTAATTTACCATTAACATTGTTCTTTTACTCTCTGTCTGTGTCACATTTGTATCTATCAGATGATTAAAAACAGAAGCAGCTATTATTGAAAATTGTGATATATAATGTTTTGTATCTTTTTCTGAATAAAGCTTGATATTATTCTTAAAAAAATGTGATGTTATGCTATGAGATTTGAGGTGACATTTTGGCATCTCTTGTATTTATATAGCTCGCCTTATTACTTGTAGTACATAATTAGTTTTTCTTGCTTTTGATTGTACACATGTTGTGCATTCCTTTTTCTTCTGAACTCAGCTATGCTGCCATTCCCTTTTGCCTTTGTCACCTACTCGCCTTATGCCCTTCATACAGTTCTCAAATGTTGTAATGCTCTCGTGGTGCTTCCATACCTCTGCAGGCAGGGACTCAGTTCTGGGATGAAAAGATGGAAAAAGAACTTGCTGACGGGCATCTATCAAGTACGGCATTTGACAGGTACATAAACTAATCGTATATTTGAATGTTGGTACTTGGAGTTCTTGGGCAGCATTTGACTTTTCCTACGGGAGTAAAATTGCAGGTACTCCATGATTCTGTTTGCCGGAATTGCTGCTGAAGCACTTGTTTATGGGGAGGCAGAAGGTGGAGAAAATGATGAGAATCTGTTCAGGAGTTTGTGTCTTCTACTGAACCCACCGCCTTCTGTTGCACAGGTTTGTATTACTCTGCTGTTATCTCTTACCTAGTTCTGAATGAACATATACGGCCAATTAATGTTTAGCACTTATCTATTGCTTATCAGATGGCGAACCGAGCTCGTTGGTCAGTCATGCAATCTTACAACCTTTTGAAGTGGCACAAGAAAGCGCATAGAGCAGTGGTCAAAGCTCTGGAAGATGGACACAGCCTCAGCGTCGTAATCAGAAGGATAGAAGAAACCATTGCCTCTGACAGATAATGCGACAAATTGATCGTGTGTTCCTGTTAACCAAGGTTTCCTCGTCAGATTACTCAAGATGCTGTTGCAATTTCGTTCCTTGATAGCCTCACAGGAAAGGTCGGTCCGCGTAGAAACAACACAGTGCTATTGAAAGCAAGGCGTACAACCCTCGAGGTGGGTTAAGGAGGCCAAAGCATCTGAGGGGCCAACGAGATCAACTGATACGCTGGAGATTTGAAGGAACCCACCCAAGCCCATTTTAACATGTGATTAGTATGTGGCAGATATAATAAATGTACATATGACATATTGATTCTTGATGAATGTATATGAATATAGGTAGGATTAGAAATTGGTGAACAACGAAGCGGAGAAACAACAGCAGCCAGGATTTTTCCTTCCAGATACAAACAGAGGGGTGCATTTGTCAAAGGAAGCCAACGGCACTCTGTTCTCTGGATTGTTGCAAACACATTTTATGATTGTGCAATCTGATAAAAACAATTAATGTACGTACAGTATCTGGCTGGTTGGCCATTCGTGTTATTGATGAGAATCCATGACATGTGCCATCTGCTTGCAGATTCCACCACAACTAATTGCTGATTCTCCAAATTATACAGCATATCTCGAAAGATCATGCATATCTACGCCACTACAATTAATTCTTTAATTATTCTCCAAATTATATAGCACATATCTCGAAGATAGATCATACGTTGCATATTCCCCGTTTAATTATCCGATGCATCTCTAAGCTTCATCTGCATCTATATCTCATGACCCAAGTATAGTTGAATGTGCATGTCCAATCTGATTATCTGACTAACGAAGTACAAACGCTAATCGAGCAAGGGTTAAAGGAACCAAGATCACCATGAGAGGTGCCAGTGGTGGTGGTGGTGGCACGGTGTACCGTGTACGCGACCGCCATCTTGCTCCTTGTGATCTTTGGATGCCTCGCACTGCGTGCAAACTATAAGTTCATACGTCTACAGAGCCTTCCTGTTCATGGCACCATGCTCGCTACCATCGCACTGCTGATGAACGCAGGACGTGTGTTCTCAGGTCGTCATCCTCTGATCAAGGAAGACGAAGAGCCGAAGAGCTACGCGGGCACATCATCTCCTGGTGCTAGTGCGATCTCATCGTCAGATGAGAGGAAGAAGAAGATAACGATGTGCGCCTACACGGGGGTGCGGTGCGCGGACGGCGACACCTGCTAACTGCTGCCAGCTTGACCTGCCGGAGCCACGGTGCTGGTGCTCCAAGGCCGAGTGCCTGGTCACCTGCCTGGATTGCTACCCTGACAGCCCACCTGAGACGACGGCGGGAGGGCATCGTTCGTGGCATACGGTAGCCAATGCTACCTTAAACTAATTGTTAATAATAAGATCGTGGTCCTAATAAAATCTGTCAGAACGGCGGGTGGAGCGGGAATGATCGATAATACTGTACTGATGCGCGAAAAATGAGAAATGGAAGAATATGCTACCTGGCATTGTTAGTTTTAGTTTGCGGTTTTGCCATTGTTTTGAATTGGTATTAATGTTATTATAAACGCTAAACACAGTCGGTAACCTGCCGTTTAGCTTTTTATTCGGACTAATTTTGGAGTTGTGCTTAATTTAATATGCATGCTCTGGTTGTGACGACATAATAATAATAATAATAATAATAATAATAATAATAATAATAATAATAATAATAATAATAATAATGTTCATGGAATTTGATTGTTGATAAATTTAACAGCATGAATATAACTAATGGCCATCCATGACATCTGTCACCTGCTCGCAGAATGCAGCTGCATGCCGACAGCGTATGCACCGCGCTACTGAGTTTTTTTTTACACACTGCATATACCATATCTCCAAGATATACAACGTATCTTGCAATGTCCATTTGTCGCGGCCCCTAATAAAACGTGCCATCTTTTTTTTCCAGTTATATTTTTTTATACACCTTACATATACCATATCTTGAAGATATACAACATATATTGCAATGTCCAGTTGTCATGTCTCCTAATAAAACATGTAATCTTTTTTTTTTCAGTTACCGTCCAATGCATCTCAAGTTCAGCATGTCACATAAAATATATTCGAGCCTCTTATAAATATACCCAGGCGCGAGCCCACTCCATATGTCTAATCTTATTCTCACACTGTCACACACAGTTCCGGTGTTGCTAGAGGTAGAATATGAGCGGCAATGGAGTGTGTATGATGATCCTCTTACTCCTTTTCCTCTTTGAATGCCTTACACTGGGAGTGGAGTGTAAGTACATACACAAAACCACATTCTTTCCACATTCATGTAGTATTGTCTCCTTCGTTACAAAATGTAGGTCGTTTAGGCTTTTCTAGATATATAGATTTTACTATACACCTAGATATAGGATTATGCCTAGATATATAACAAAATCTATGTATGTAGAAAAGCCAAACGACCTACATTTTGGAACGGATGGAGTAGTATATATCGCATTATTAATAAATGTTAAATGTCAGGTCGGCATTCTCCGTTGCTCATCAAGGATGGAGGTAGAAGACGGAGCTACTACCCTCTTACTGACCCATGCTGGTGCCGCCGTCAACTCTACCTCATTGTTGGATGATGATGCATGAGAGCAAGATAACACTGGTGTTTTGCACCTACAAGGGTATGGAATGTGTGGTCGGCCAACCGTGCCATTGCTGCCAGCTGCAGCAACCGGAGCCACAGTGTTACTGTACACTCGACGAATGCAAGGCCAACTGCCCTACCTGTGACCCCCGCTGCCCAGATGAAATGGCGGAGGAAGGACAGTCGTCGCTGCATGTATCAATCAATGGTACCTTATACTAGCTAGTTACTTTAAAATCGTTGAAATGTACTAAAAATAATAGTGTAATGGTGCAAAAGAATGGGGAAGTTGAATGCATCTGGCATCGTTTAATTTTCCCCATGTTATTTGCTAGTATTTGTTTTGAAAATAGCAGTGTTCATCTTCATATAGCTGACAGTAGTCTTGAACTAAAATATTTTGTCCAGGAACTTGCATGCTTTTGCTATCTCAATGGCTCTCGGTTTTTAACCGATTTCTGTACATGTGTGAATGAGCGTGGCAGATTCAGACGGTATTCTAGCTAGTTATTATTACATCAACTGAACTAACTTGTGCACAATGCCGTCCGGCAGTCGATCTTGATGAATGAATCTGGCCCGGCCATTATTGGCCCGGCCATTATCTCTTCTCTGCTGAACGACCTTGGTGCTTTGAAATTAGCTTGGAAGATCTGGCTTGGTTTTCTTAAAGAAAGCGAACAAAAAAAGTAAAGATGTGGCTTGTGTTTACATCACGAATTCGAAACCTGTCTCACGGCTGTTACTTTCCAGTAATAAACTGAGTGCACATTTGTGAAATGATGCCAACAACAATCTCTGGATTGTTGCTTAACATTTCCAATCTTTCAATCTCCAAAACAATTAATGTAGGTACAGTACATTAATATATCATTATACATATTATATATAACATATCTAATATATTATTCTACTAATAATCATATAACATATCTTTAAGATTGACAATATATTGTGCATCCACACACGTTTAACTTCTCCGTTGTCCGCATCATTTATCTTAGAAGTTCGTCAGCATACCTCCCAAATTATATTTGAAGATCTATATATATAAAGATCCAAAAGCTCCACTCCATTCAGACATTCATAGAGCTTTAGGAAAACCAAGATCCAATATGAGGAGTAGCCATGGTGGCAGCAGAGCGTGTGCGATGACTGCCTTTCTTATTTTGCTCTTTGGATGCTTCGCGCTGTGCGTGCACTGTAAGTACATGTACAAAATTAAACCTTCTTGTTTCCTCTCATCGCACTAACAATGAACACAAAACACATCGAAATTTCCAGGTCGCTCACCGGCGCTCAAGGATGGAGGTGGAACGGAGAAGAGCTACCTAAGAAACGACAGTCACCTCACCACCCCATGCCCTAGTTCTTTGAGCGCGGCCAGCAGCTCTACCTCGCCGGTGAATGATGAGAGCAAGATAGAGCTGGTGATGTGCGTGTACAAAGGGTTGCAGTGCGTGGAAGGCGAGCCCTGCCATTGCTGCGTGCTGGAGCAGCCGGAGCCCCCATGCTACTTCACCCACAGCGAGTGCGTGGCCAAGTGCCCCTTCTGCTACCCGCCGCCGTGCTCACCGCCTGGACCGACGGTGGAAGGCCGGGCATTGCAAGCAGGGAGCAATAATGCTACCATGTAATACTCCCTCCGTTCATTAGTCTCCGTCGCATTTGGCTCGGGCACGGTGTCCAATATCGTGAGCAATGAGTCCCGATTGACAATAAATCCGGAGCTTTATTTTACTGTGCCGGCGTCAGTTGATTTACCGATAAATCTGCCGCTAACCGCGCTCCAAATGTCGTTACTGCGCTAACAGATCACGTTTCCTTCTTCTTTTTTCTTTTTGCCGCGTCCTCCATCGGCCGCCCATCTCTTTCTTTCTCTTTCTTCTTTCGTTAGCCCACCCGCGATGAAAAAATTGGCCTCCATGCCTCCAATTTTTTGCTCTGCATTCAAATTTTGTAGCCAAATTTCTTTTGCCGCTATTGTCTTTCTTTTTCCTCGGTGTGCCATGTTCTATATAAGCCGGTCATGGCTGGCATCCTTCCATCTCTCTCTGTCTCCGATTTAGAGATTGAATAAAACCAATGCTCGGATTAGAGATCGACTTAAATGAAGAGCCACCAGAATTAGTCGTGCCCATAGATTGGGATGGTATAGCGGAGTGGGATGGCCCTGATCATGAACTTGATTATGATATGGTTTGGGATGAAGGATACCAAGGTGATCGGTTAATCATGATCTTCGATGTGCTAGGTGCTTCCTTCTGTTTACCATCTTTAATTTTCTATATATGTGTTTCATGTCATAGGTGATGAGCATGAAGAAACAGATGTGGAAGTAGATGTCCATACCCTGCAAAATTCAGTAACTGGTGCTGGAGATCTTGCAATAACTGGTCCTAGAGATGGTGACCACGTGGCTTCAGGGGCTGCTGATGAAGATGAAGGATCAGGTGATGCCCTGCATCATTTAGTAAATTGATTATGTTCCTACATTTGTTTCAATAAACTGCAATAGAGTTTATGAAGGTGATGTTGATGGAGTGCAGTTACCTGAACCTTCAGCCGATGGTGTGCAAGCTTCAGGTACGGTTATTTAGTCTGCTTTTTCAGTGAACTGTAATAGAGTTTCAGTGAAGTGCACTAGAGTTGCAGTGAACTACATTAAGTTGATTTGTCATACATGTTTCAGTGTTGTTCCATACAAGCTTTAGTGACTGTTTTCATACAATTTTTAGGTTCCGATGACAAAAGGAGGAAGTACTATCCGGATGATCTAAAGATCGCCATATAAATTAACTTATTGTCAAAAACTGATCCACCTATTCTTTGCCGTGGAGTTTCAAAATCAGTTGCTAAAAAATTTGGTGTCCCTTTAAGAGTTGTACAGGCTATTTGGAAAAATAGTCAAGACGGTGGCATACAAGGAATTGTGAACAAGTATTCTAAGAATTGTGGTAAGAAACGAGTAGAAATTGATTTGGAATCCATGAAAAACATCCCTCTCAAGCAGCGGGCAACCTTTTAAGACCTCGCTAATGCTTTAGGAGTGAAGAAAAGCACTCTTTACAATCGTTCAAAGAAGGCTACTTTCGTCGTCACACTAATAACCTTAAGTTTAGTTTAACCGATGAGAACAAAAAAGCTCAGGTAAAATATTGTTTGTCCATGATGAATGGCTTATCTTTCAAACCCATGTACAATGTTGTTTACATTGACGAAAAATGGTTCTATAGGACATGTAAGAACCAGAAATATTATCTGGCCAATAATGAGGAAAGACCACAACGTACTGTTAAAAGTAAGAATTTCATAGAAAAGGTCATGTTTCTAGCTATGGTTACAAGACCTAGATATGATGCAAATAAAAATTGCACATTTGATGGTAAAATAGGGATTTTTCCTTTTGTCAAGATAGAACCAGCAAAAAGAAAGAGTCCAAATAGGGAGAGAGGTGCCCCTGTAAATAAGGCAATGGTGTCGGTAACAAAGGATGTTAGTCGAGACTTTTTGGTGAACAAAGTTCTACCATCATTGAAGGCAAAGTGGTCATCGGAAGAAAGAGGGATGCCAATCTTCATCCAACAAGACAATGCAAGGACCCACATCAACGTAGATGATCCAGCGTTTGTGCAAACCGCCGAAGCTGATGGTTGGGACATTAGTCTAACATGCCAACCTCCTAACTTACCTAATTTGAACGTCTTGGATCTTGAATTTTTTGCAGCAATCCAAGCATTGTTTGAGAAAGGTACACCAAACAACATTAAAGAAATTGTTCAAAAGGTTGATGAGGCATATTAGAACTACCCAGTGGATAGATTGAACTGAATTTTCCTAACCCAATAGGATTGCATGATGGAGATCACGAAGCATAATGGCAGCCAGCACTACAAAATCCCTCACATGAAGAAGAAGACCCTGGAGCTGCAAGGATGTCTTCCCATTACTTTGAAGTACCCTTTGCAGCTTCATAATCAAGCCATGCGATTCGTCGATACTTAGAATTGTTTTAGGCTGGATAGAATTAGGATGGAGTTGCATTGTCAGATCAGGTTTAGGAATTAGACTTCATACTTGTATTGTCGAATTTATCATAAGACTTTGCATTGATCTGTTAATCTCAATTTAAACTTGTTTGCACTGTTCATCATCACATAACAAGCACTAAAATTGATCAAAGTAAGAATACTAAAATTACAGCATCCAATAGCACCACTTAACAGACACTAAAATTGATCAAAGAAAGATTGTTGCCGTACATGTCAGATTTTTCTGCGATCCAAAACAAAGTTACCGTGGCATCATTGACATCCTGTTCATCATCTCCATACAACCGAGGAAGGTAGACAGGGAGTAACAACTTAGAAAACTTGTCCCTCTCCTTGTCAGATTGAAATTTGCTAACCTTAGTGCAAGCCAGCTCCAGTAGGGCATCAACAACGACATCAGGTTCATCTCCTTCAGTGTAACACCCGCCATTTTTAGTCATCAAAGTGACTTTGAAGAATTGGAAGCGATTCGAGAAGAAAAGAAAAAGGAATTGACCGAAAATCAAATTCGGGTCAAATTTGGCCGAAATTTGAATTTTGAATTTGAAATTCAGAAAAATTTGGCGAAAATATAGAGTGGAAGTGTAAAGATGATTAGAACTTAAGGGTCAAAAATTTGGAATAATATTTGATCCTAAACGCTCAAAGGAAATTAGAGAAGGAAATGAAAAGCAACGTTTACTATTCACCGTCCGAAAACAAGAAATCAGAAAAACAGCTCAGAGTCCATTTTGGGAATTGAGTTCTGACAAATTTCTCAAATAAGTAAATCAGGACAACTATACCATATTGAAGTATGAACTTTGGACTCCAAAATTTGGGTGTTGTGGATCAGGAATAACAGAGGGAACCATTTCAAATGGAGGCCTAAAGTTGGCACTTTGTCACAATAAGCGACCTTGCTGGAAATTGGTTAAGTCTGAAAATGATATTGAGTACCTGCCTTTAGAACCAATTTCTGGAGAAATTTCTTTAAAAAGTGAGCAGATGTTTTTGGACATTAGTGTAATATGGATTATGGAGAAGGTAAATGAATAGTTGTTGTCCAGAGAAAGTGGAAGGTTTGAATTCAAATTGGAACCAAAATTCAGCAATTGAGCAGATTTCGAGCTCCTTGCCGAATTAAGTTTAAGTCTAGAAAACATGACGAGTATCTATGTTTGAAACCGAATTCTGCCCAATTTTTCAAGTAAGTGAGCAAAGGCGACTAGACAGCGGTGAAGTATGATCCTTGGACATGTTTAATAAGGTGTTGTTGCTCAGAGATAGCGAAAGAATCAAATTTAAATCAAAGCTCAAAGTCAGCACTCTAGCTATTTCGGCCAATTCTCGAGCTGCGTAAAATCTAAGTCTGAAACAGTGTTAACTAGCAATATTTGGAGCAATTTTCAGGAAACTTCAGTGCAAAGGCTATATGGTTTCTGGTGCAAAATGGAATCCTTATTAGTTGTAGAACACAAATAAGGAGTTGTTGGCCTATATGGAATACAGTTGGACTACGGAAATTGGTGCTCAAGAAGAGTAAACAATCACAGTTGAAGACTGTCGAACTGAATCGCAAAAATTCAGTAACTGTACAACCTGACAGTAACTTGGAGCTCCAAAAACTCGGTGTTAGGGTGCTCATCTCGAGTAGAGGCCCATCTATCAATTAAAGTGCTCGGATTACTCTACAAGTTTTCTTAAAGGAGTTCTATGAGTTGAGATGAAATATTTCGAGCAATCGAGGCGTGAACGTGTCGGTTTGGAAGAAAGGAAAAAGAACAGAAAGATCAGATCGACAGAGTCGTGCCGCCGCCGGCTCTCGCGCATGACCGGCCAAAACGACGGCCACGTCCGCAGGCGTTCAAGTTGTTGAGGTGGCACGCATGCGCGATGGAAGAGCACGACGTTGCTTTCCCGCGCTTATCCTTTTCACCGGCCGTGTTACATCGGCAGAAGCAGAGCTCAAGCAAATCAGTGCCGCCGCCGGCCATTTCACCCACGCCGTTGTCTCCCCTCCCGTTTCACCCATCAAGCAGCTTCCATAACCCCTCTATGACACCCCCAACCCAACCGAAGTTCACCTCCCTGTCGGCAAGCCAGTAAGCGTCGCCATACTGGTCCGCCCGCCGCCACCACCATCCGCCGGTGAGCTTCCTGTGCCGTCCTTTTTTCTTCAATTTGTGGATCCTATTCGCGCTGCGGGGTCGGATAGGAGCCATAGGGGGAGGTCAAGGACCCGGTTGTGCTGTCATCTGGTGAAGCCACGGCCGGCAGCCGGTCAAGCCGCCGCCGCCGTGGAGGGGCCATCTCCGGCCACCTCCCGGAGCGCCGACGCCGCCCACGGGAGTGTCGCGGCCTGGGGGTTCTTCCCCGGCCCGACCCCGTCGCCGGCGAGCCGCCAGCCGGCGAGCCCCCACCGGTCCGGCGCGCCTCTGTTCTTGGCCAGGGGAGGAAGATGCCCCTGACCAAGGAGGCCCGCGTGTTAGCCGCTAGGAGGAGGGGGCAGGCGCAAAAGGATAAGAGCCAGTCGCCGTCATGGGCCAAGGGAAAAACGCCGGCCCAGCTGGCCCGCGCAGCATAGAAAAAAAGGAGTGGGCGCTTGTTGGACCGGTGACCTTCGAAGAAGAAAGAGAGAGAGCAGGTGGGCCATTTTTCATTCGGAAGGAACCGAGCCGTGCGGCCCAAGAGGAAATAGAAGAAAGAAAAGAGTGGGCCAGCGAATGGTTGAGAAGGAGAAAGTTGGGCCGTGGGCCCCACGCGTTAGTGAAGAAAAGAGGGAAAAAGTAGGAGGCCGGGTGGGCCATAGGTGGAAGTGATAGTGGGTAGAAGCAAGACGGGTGAGAAAAAGTTTGGGCCGGGGGTTTTATTTAAACTTTAGGTTTTCTTTTATTAGATAAATAAATTAAATAGGGTTTTCACCATTTAAAATTCCAGGAAATTCTAGAAGTACCCAAACTTAGTGAAACCAATTTTATTAGGATTGTTTTATTTTCCTTTATGCATTAAAATTCTTAAACCCTAGGAAAAATAATAAAAATTTAGGTATTTATTTAATGCCTTTTTATCTAAGGTATTTAAATAAATGCTTAAACTTTATTAAATGTATAAAAATTTGAAAAATGCTTTATTATCCACAAATCATTATTAATTCATAGGAATTAGGTTTTTGAGATTAGAAAATTATTATAATGCTTTTAAAAATAAATAAAAAGGTCTAAGGTAGGTTTAGTAAAGGGAATAGAATGGTGGGCTAATCTTTTCGGGTTTTTGTGTGTTGGCTTGCAACTTTATCATGATAAATTGTCTAGTCCTTGTTGGCTTGCAAATTTATCATGAAGGAAAGTTGTATAGTCTTGTATTCAAAAGTTTGCATCTCTAACCCTTGCATATACTAAATCGTAGACGTCACAACTCCTGGAGTGGGAATTCATGGATTTCAGCTGGAGATGGACAGCATTCGCAGTGCCTCTTTCAATAAACAAGTTTTCCGAAGAACTAACCTTGTTGCTCCCAGGCAAGCCCCGGTGCATTTATACCTATCTATTTTAAGAGTCGTTATTTCATGTGACTAGTTATAGGTTATTTGTTTATTGCATGCACTAAGTCTAGGAGTTGGATGAAACCTATTCTTGTGTATGATCATGCCTTGATTTAAGGACATCTTTGCCACTTGTTCAAATCCTAGAAACTACCCAAGTCTAGAATTGCTTACTTGCTTACATGATTGGGTTACCAACCTTAAGGAAAACTCTTAAGTCATACATGTTGCTTATGAAGGATAGTCTGGAATATGAATACGGACAGAAGCTAGAGATGTAGTTCTGTCTGCTAGATTAATCTGGTTAAGGTCCGATTCGTGTCTTAACCGCTGATCAAGTGATAACATCTGATCACTTACTGGGTATGGGACCAGTAAAGCCCAGTAGGTTAGTAAATTCTATGATCAGGAATGCTTCGTACCCGCATTTGACGTGCTGGAGATTGGCAGGGGTGTAGCCTGAAACTCACATGGAGATCAGGCCAGACGTGGGGTCCCATGTGGGGGTGCATCCCTGGGTCCGGGTAGTTGTATTCCTAATCATTGACTTTGCTAATCGAGAGGTTGTGAGATACGACCGGAACAGTCGTATAATGCTGGTGATCGGGGTACTCTCCTGCAGGATGTAATTAGATCCGGATCGCCGCAATTCTCGGTTATGAATGCACTTGATCACTGTTGAGCATCGTAGTATCAACTCATGCGATATAAAATCTCCTGTTGTCAAGTAATGTATGACTTAACAGCTGTGGTTGCTTTTACTTCTGTTATCATTTAGAATGGTTAGGTAATAACTTAACCCAAATGAAAGATAAAACTAAGGTATCACTTGTAGTAAGCTTTTCGGCAAAAATTGCATTAGCCAAGTACACCAAAACGCTAAGCATACACTTCCAAAGAAAGCTATTATATTGGTTAGACGGGTAAGACTTGCTGAGTACTTCGTACTCAGGGGATCCCTTGTTGTTGTTTTCAGAAAGCCAGCAGGGACTCACCGAAGAGGAAGCCCCGAAGACCTAGGGTATCTTATGAGTCTCATGATACTCTAGAATGAAACTTAAATGTTTGTTTTTCTTTCAGACTGGTTTTAAATTCTTAGAACCACACTGATCTGCATGATTAAGTTGTTTCAAACTATGGTTGTAATATATCGTACCTTTGTTATGTCTTTAAAAATGTAATATTTGTTGATATTATCCCATCGCGGATATTATCCTGATGTATGGCTATGAGACACGTCGTGGATCCTTCGAGGAGTCCTAGGGACCCTCGACGGACTACCGGACTTATGCTGTTTTAGGTGCGTTTCGGATAATTGCTGTTCCGATAGCAATTAGGCGCACTTAAACCAGCTTAAGTTGGGCGGTTCCGCCACATTCAGCCACGTCTCCTTCGTCGCATGAATTCGGCGCCCAGTTCACACCACGAACAAGCTTCTCTACCACGGGTGATTCCTGCTGATCATCTTCTTCTTTGTCGCATGAATCCGGTGCCTAGTTCACACCAAGAACAATCTTCTCGTCAAAAGGGCTGACCTGACCATCCATGGCTCAAGATGCCACTATGGCGCTGAGGCTCGACAATGGCTTGGGGACTTGATGGCGCGGTGTCGCGGTAACGAAAGAGTCTAGTCGATGGGCAAATAGAGGAAACGTCGGATACGTATAAGAGATAATGGAAGGAGTAGCATAGTAACGACTCCGCAAATGAAATGAGGCGTCATGCGCCCGCGCTACCGAGAAAACCAGGATGAGAAGCTAATATGATGGAGACTAATGGAAAAAAGGAAAACGCTCAGGCGATGGAGATAAATGAACGGAGGAAGTAGGTTGCATTTGTGTGATCTTATAGTTGTCTGGATGGAATAATGGAATTGAAATAATGTTGTGGCTGGTGATCCATAGAAAGTTAAAAGAATTGAAGGCACCTGTCATAGTATTTATTATCTGTCGCATCCAACATTTTCATACCTTTTCGTTTTTGATATGGAGTGGAGTGACTAAGATCCTGTTTGTTTGAGCTTCCTGGCAGCTTCTCAGCGTGAAAAGCTAGAAGCTCAAAACAAACAGTGAACTTCTCGCGTAGCTTCCGAAAAGCTGGAAGAAAAGCTGAGTTTATATGAAAAGCTGGAAAGTTCATTTTTATGAGCTTTTCGTAGCTTTTTGAGCTCAGAAAGCTAAACACATGTTTTAAAAGCCAGTGTTAGCTTTTCAGAAGCAAAAAGCCAGCAACATCTTTTCAGAAAAGCTCAAACAACCAGACCCTAAGCAAGGCTTCGACTTAGGCCTATTTCGTTGGGGCTCCTCGTCGGTCAAAAAAAACATTGTGCACATTGAATTTGTTCTTGTATTCATTTTATGTTCTTGAGTTCATGTTGCCTTTTCTATTCTAAGGAGACCTAGTTTGCTTCGGTATTTGTGTTTGAATTCAAATTATTCGAAACCGGTCCTGTTAGCCATCTGCTACTGCGTCTATGATTTCATATACGGCAAGATCTAAGGTAGTAGAAACGGATCGATGGCAACGTTGACCAAAATCCACCATGCATAGCTGGTCAATGCAAGCACGCCCATCGACATCCTCTACCTCATCTTCGAGAGCACCACCTCATGCACTTGGTGCACGACTGCACCGACGTGCTCGCCGTCAGGGTGGTCTACCTGGTATGAGCGAAATCACCACCTAAATGATAAGAGAACTGCTTGATGTCCTAGTGTGGCCACAAAAGTCAGCTCACTATGCCTTCATTCACGTATTGGGCGATGTTTTAAGCAGCACATACATAATATAAGAAGTACATTGAATAATGCTGCTGCTACCGCTCAGACGTCGGATGGGAAATTTTTCATCAGACGTTCCGATGAAATATTAAAAATTACCTAGTGCAACATTAGCTATCATTGTTTGCAACATAAAAAAATAATATGTAAAAATGACTACACCGTCTGACTCTGGATAGAAAATTTCCACCACAACATAAACACCAGTTTCATGCAACATTCACTGTGAACATGCAGAAACAATAGTTGCAACATCGATGCTTAACTATGAAAGGATCTTGTGATGCCTAGAGGGGGGTGAATAGGCTTACTTTAAAATTTTCCTGAAAAACTTCGTAGCGGTATTAGATACGTCGGAACTTCCGACACTGTGTCGGAACTTCCAATAGGGTCAGGACTTCCGGTACAGGGGCGAAACTTCCGACGGTAGGCAAAATTCAAAATAAAACTTGAAACTACCAATTCTATTTGAATCAAAAGATTAGAAGTATGAATAGAGACTACTGCAGGTGATATATATAAGAGGAACTTCACAAATATATAGATCGGCACAAAACAACCTTCTAGATCAACAAGAACAAGAGGAACACAACAAGCACACAAGACAAAGGATTTGTTTACCGAAGTTCATCCCACAAAGGAAGCTACGTCTCCGTTGAGGAGCTCACAAAGAGCTGAGTCCTTGCTAACCCTTTACCTCTCTCAATCAACCACAAAGGAGGATTGAGTTACTTACTCTGAATCCTCACAAAGAGGATGGGTGATACAAACTTTCCAGGCGCACTACACAAAGAGGACGCTCAAATGGGCAACGCCAAACCATCTAAAAGCAAGCTTCAAGAGTAACAAACGCAAATCAAAGGCCGAAAATGCTTCAAGTGCTCTTGAGATGAACTTGTTGAACCTCACACTCAAAGCCCCAAGTCTCACACCTCCAATCCTTCTCTCACCCAAGCCCTAGCTCAAAACTCTCAGAGATTTAGCTCAAGGAGGGAGTGGGGAGGAGTATTGAATGCTCTAGAGGGTGTTTGTCTCGGGTTAGGTCAGCAGCAAATGAAGGGGGGGCTGAGGGGTATAAATACTCAAGCGCCAAAAACTAGCCATTTCAGTTCTGTTATGTGCTTGTCGGAACTTTCAACACAATTCAAATAAAACGGCTGGAACCCTTTGCCAGAAGTTACTAGAAACTTCCGGTGCCTATTATCGGAACTTCCGACATAAGGTCGGAACTTCCGACACTGTTCAATTAAATCCGCTGAGCATCCCCTGTTGGAAGTTATTGAAAACTTCCGGCAGGTGTCCGAACTTCCGACACTCACAGAAACTGAGAAAATAAATGTGCAAGTGTGTGAGTGGTGTCTCTTATGGGTGGTTAGCATCTCAAACAAGCACTTTGACATTTTCAAGCTATCCATCCACATCCCCCTTTATAGTACAGTGTTCCTATACTCAAATTCAAAAATAGAAACTATAAAAGATCTTTCTTTATGCTTCAACACCGTTCTTCAATCAAATTTGGGGTTCCTTTCTTTCATCTTTGCACTTCTTAGGATTTAAACCTGTCAGTTACTCGATAAAATCATTAGTCCCTTAATTATGCATGTCATCAACACCAAAACCCACTTAGAGGACCAAATGCACTTTCAAACTATTGCAACATGTCGATCCATCCGTTTTTTAAGGTTCTGAACGTATATTCTGTAGCATTATTGACTGATCATTAACACCAGAAAGTTGCGACAAGTAAGGTGCCCAAGTTGCTATTCAATTGTATCAACATGTCAACCATTCTAATCTTAGCACAAAGGAATGTAAGTATCATAATATATGAGCTATCCAGCAAATGTTTTACATTCTAATTTAGCTAATATTTTACATTCCATTATTAAATCAACCCATTGTTGAAAATGTAAACTTAAATGGGACATTGAGTACTCCGGGATCATTACGCCCTTTCTCAAAGCAAGAATTTTCCCTTTTTTCAAGAGAGTTGTAGACTTTCTTGTTGCAAACGACTGTCAACTACCAAGATATCATGTGGCTCATACTGTAACATGCTGGATTAGGGCTCTTTCAAGATGAGCAAATGCTTTTCGTGGTTTCCAAACTTCTTCACTTTGAAGTTGATGTAGGCAACACTTGCTCAGCCCCTATTGCTAGGAAACCAAAATGTAAACTCCCTCCACAAGAAGCAACAATCACAACTGAAATCTTTCTATAGTTTTCTCTACAACAGCATCATGTATTGTCAACTCATCCTGAAACCCACGGCTACGAGCAACTAACAGGACATGGTCACCCACCAATTCTTTCGGAATGTCAACTTCAACAATAGCTTCTATCCCATGCTTGATGAACATATACTCCATTTCAACTGCACCAAATGGGACATCGATCCTAGTCTTGAGCTTCTTATCACGCATGATCCTATACCATCTGAACTCAATGCATGCATCTATAAGGATGAGATAATCAGATTTATCATTTTTCTTGGCCATCAATTTCATTTTAGCCATGACATTGTTCCAAACAGACATGCCACGAATGGATGAAATCAATGGCAACATAGAGGAATCTTGCATATCACAGTAAAATAATAAGCAGTGAGCATTATAGGTTCCTCCAGGGTAGGAACAACACCATAGTCAAGAATAAGGTAGAGTTGTTTCTCATAATATTAGGGACTTATTTTCTGTAGATACATATAACTCAAATTACTTTGATCCAAGAACTCCTATAGATGCAGACTGACTGAAAAAAATATGCGTGATATGACCTCCTAAATTTCATATATTGGATATTGCCTCCCTAAAATATTTGCTCCTATCTAGAAACATTAGCTCCTCCCATTTTTCTTTATATAAAACTCATAAACAACAACACAGTTCCTGTATGCCCTTACCATTGTCTTCTCACATAACCATACTAATAATAATGAATGAAATTATCTCTTTACTTCATTTTATTATAGCTACCTGTTGAGAAATCGGTGCCCCGACTTTAACACCAACTTCTAGAAGTGGCATCAAAGTACCGTACTACCACTTCTTCTCTGGACCCTATACCCATGCTACTTCGAGGAGGCCTTCATGCCGATACCAACATGAGAGACCAACTCTCTACAAGGGAACTCAAACTTTTATTCACAACTCAACTCGATACAAGACTCACTCTTATTCTTTTTATGTGACTATCCTACCACTCTCTACTCATGCCATCCAATGGCATGTCACTTAACTCTTCATGGTGGCTACCTATGCCATCCTCCAAATGGCCTCTAGGGACAGGAGCACCCCTATTTATAGGTGCTCATGATGATTGTGGTGTTGCCATGTGGTAACTTCCACACTCTTCTTTACAAATATCTAACTCTAGAAATTTCTCTCATCCTTATCCTACCATGTAAATACCTAGTTCTAGAGTATTCTTAAGTTGCCATGAAGCATGGCAATTCTAGTTTTTTTACATCTCCAAAGTGTCTAGAACCTTCCTACTTTCCTTATGCATGGCAAAGTTAGTCTCTTGTAATTTCCGTAACCTTCTAAAATGTTTCAAGTATATATTAAATATTTCAACACTACCCCTCAAACCCACAACCATCATTTGATTTCCCTTCCTAATTGTGCCATGACGGGCCAAGTTCAGGTAATTTCATGGCCAAATAAAAGTATATAAAACTCAAAGTTACCTAGAGCACCACACATAACATATGGGAATATTCACAATGCACATTTTTTATCTGATAATACATAGATAGATAGGTGCTATAAAGATTGTCTGAAGCTGAGACCACAATGCGGTCCTAAAGCAGCAAATTCAAACTACTTTGTGTTAAGTTAGTAGTAGTTGGCACAAAAATGTCACTTGCCACATTAACATCACAAGTAGACATATAAATTACACGAGTGTAGATCAACTAACCGAACTGAGTGTATAAGCATTCTCTCTTGGGAGGTTGAAGATGTAATTTCTCAAAGGCTCACAATCATCTCTTACTGCCACAAAACTGTAAACTTTCATTGGCTCAACCTTGAGAACATTTCCAAAGCTCAGACAAAAACCCTGCGACATAGTTGAAGCTTTGAACTTCTCCCCAGGTTCAGGGCTAGCAAAACACTTGCATCCCCAACTGACTGTGGGTGAAAAAAGAGAGTCAAAAATAGATATTTTATATTTAGATATAACTAAAATATAAATAACAAAAGATACATACTTGGAGAGGTGTTGCCCATTTGAAATTCCTTGAAAAATGGAGCCCTTGCCTTAATTAGAAGTTCAGGGTCTCGTGGTCAGACACACACAGGGAACAACTTCTACTCTTTTGGCAGCTTGGCGTTAAGTTCTTTAATTTTCCTTGAATAATCATCTATGTATTTGTTAATCTGATATGAGATCATCACTGCAAGACTGAACATGAAAACAAAATGCATATTAAATTATATTGGGTGAGTAATAATGATACAGTATAGGAATAACTATGTTCAAACTAGAGGTTCGATGATACTTTTCAAATTTCCAAGTAACTTTTGGATTGCCATACTGCTCTTGTAAATAAAGAACGGTTACAAATTACAAGGGATGCTGTGAAAACTCTTGGATATCATTTTAAAGTGTAGTAATGCCAAATAAATTGACACAAAAAAAAGAATGCAACGCTATAGAAAAATGCGTGGTGTGAACTTCAAAACCTTCAAAATTTCTCGTATCATCCGATTTCTGTTACTACAAGATTTCAGATTAAATAGAACTTCAGTTCCGTGCAAAATTTCGTGTTTTAAATGATTTTTTCCTTCACAAAAGTCTATAAAAAGAAATGGATACTAAAAAATGGGCCAGACTAATTCGCTCCTCGGCCAGCGAGAATGGGGACCGCAGAAACCGAGCTCGATCTCCTGATCGGCCCACTCCACGTCTCCGCGGCCCAGTTCTTGTCCAGCTCCACCAATGGAATCGACCGGGCCACCACCGGATTCCCGCACCGTGGCTTGGCGGCTTGCTGAAAACACAGAGCCGAACATGGAGCACGCGACCCCTCCGGCCGCCGCCGCCGGCGGCGTCACGGCCACCGTCGATCTCTCCCCTGCAGCCACCGACCTTGGTGGGGCGCACCACCTGCCCTGCGGCATCAAGCAGAACGGCGGCGCCCCCGTCTCCGACTACTTCAAGCCCAGGAGCACAGGTCCGTGGCACGGAGTCGGACCTCTCGTTTCCTTTTCCCCTTTCATTTGGTTGAAGTATTGGTGTGGCGCGTGCAGGTGTGGAGGTGGAGGGGGTGAGGGTGGAGGAGGCCTTCTTCCGCGGGAGGAAGCTGCAGGGCGCTACCCTTGCACTCCCGGATGGCTACCGAGGTGAGGCTCAGTTTGTTGTTTCTGCATTCTGCTTTCATCTAAATCCTACAAGATGTGTGAATTTATCTTGAATTTGGAAGCTTCGGGGTGGGAAATCTGAGACTTTTCATCGATTCATAGCAATTGCATTGAATTGTAGTCTGATAATAAAGTGGTATAGAATCTGTGAAATTGTGACTAATGCACCCAAACTGGTTAGGTAAACTGAAGGAATTGTTGTGTGAGGCACCTGATGATATTGAAGCTTCCTGTGCAACTTTTGATCTTCTAGCAGTCCTAAAAGAATATTGTCCAGTAACTTGTTCTAATAAGGATCGAATTGCGACTCAAATGCATGCTAAAAACTGTGAAGGAAGCCCTTTGCAAAATCTGAAGTTTGGGTTTGAGTTTGATTGTAGAATTGTGATATGGTCCCTTTTTTATCTGAAATATGGCCATCTGGCTTCTTGGTAGAAATGTTAAATTGTGTGGGGATGCTAAGTTTGCATGTACATCTAGATGATAGGTGGTCATGATCTGTTGCTCCAGATCTTCGATACAAATTGTGAATTTGACAAAAGTCCTTCTGTAGTATGATCGAGCTTATAATGCTTTGAATATTCTCTGTAGGTTATGTATTGGAGAAGAAGAGTGGAGGAAAGGATAAACAGAATTCAGATGGTGAAGTGAGTAATTTTGTAGCCCGTGCGGAATTCCAGAACATAACCTACTGGAATCATGATACCACGCCATCAGCAGAGGATTCCCTCCCAAGGTGCTTTCATTGGCTAACTGTTGCTAATGCGGTGAGTATTATTTCTTTACCTAAGATATATCGATCTGTTTCTTGTCCACTTGATATGCATTATGTAAATTTGATTTGACTCTTTCTACCTCCTGTGGTTAGGCATGGCATATGCAGTAGGCCAACAAAACTAATCATTGAAACGGCTGAAATGTCAATATGTCATTACACAAACTGATGGATGCTATCCTAATTTTGGCTTCCTGTTCCTACAGATGCACAAACCAGTGACTTCTGAAGAGCTGGCTAACATGTCAGCAATGCAGAACCAGGACAACTAGATTCATTGTATGGTGATTATGATTTTCCCATATGATGTAACCGTGGCACTGGGGGAAAAAGTCTCTACTCAATGTAATCTCGACTCGGGGAACCAACCTGACAAGCTATCTACCTGTCTAACAAGCAGCATACTATTTCAGCGTATCCACTAGGTAACGTTTAGGGTTAAGGCCTTAAGGGTGCTCTGCTTCAGGAGATCCACCTTCAGTAGCACGATAATGCTTGGGTAGTGTAGACTGGGAGCTGGAAGCATGGAACTATTGTGTTCATTTCTGCAGTACAGACCATTGATGTATCAATCATCTGCAATGTTGTGAAAGTGCGACAGTGTTGCGTTGCCTGTCTTAACTCTTTACGATATGATTGCAGATGAAGATTTCAAAGGATCAAAAATCTTTTTGAATCTTGAAGAAACAGAATTTGTAAATGTCAAAAAAAACATGAATACATATGCATTTTACTAAAGCTTTGAGTAATCAACTCCAGATGGTAGATTTAAGGTATTGTTGAAAAAGCTCAGCTTGGTAGACCGTATGTTTTTCAGGCCCATCAGAGAATCAATCAGCAAGGCTAGTTCCCAAACGAATATCGAATTTACGCGATGGGCTCAATCACGATACTACTCAATTTCAATAAACTATCTGCAAAATTACATCAGATTACAATGTTACAACATAGCTGCGCAGATACCTCTGACAATACTCGGGGATTACGAAACCATGGACGTTCAGGTTCTAACCCAGAGTGCTAAAAGAACAGGCGATACATATTTGGATGGGGTTGCTCAACATCTGGTACAAGGCTCTAGCAGAACTAGGAGGAAGAAGAAAACAAAAACAAACCTCCCAACACTCTACTTGGGCCGTCTGTTTCTAACCAAAAGAGTGGCAATGGAAAGTGCACGCCGTAGTCTGTTCTTTTCATTGCAAGCTATCAAAGAAGCCAGGGCCAGCCTTTGCCTTCAGCTCATGACCAGCATCTTTGCCCATAGCAACCATGTCATCAAAAGAGTACGGTCCACTTCTTGTTGTCTCGTATACTGTAAGCAGAATCATAAAAGTGAAGATGGGTTGCTTTCGATGATGAAATGAAATAAACTTCTTTCAAGATTCTTTAAAAAAACGAAAATCAAGGACACCTGTAGTTCCATCTGGTGAGGCCAATAGACCTCGGAATGAGCAATTCCCATCCTTGTCACGATAAGCATAGGCCGCAATTGGAGTTCGGCAGTTACCATCAAGAACTGCCAAGAATTCTCTTTCACATGCAACAGCTAATCTGGTATCTTCATGGTTCAATGAGGACAGATACTCCATCTACAAAAAAAAGGGCAAATAATGGGGGCTCTCATCTTCTTTGGCTACAAGATTGTTAAAAAGCCATGAACCGATTCAAATATTTAGGACGCTCTATGTAGCTGCGTATGACTTTCATGTACATTGCAGAATAAAACAGAAATGTGCACTCAGATATTAGAAATATTCTATCTAGAAGTATTGTAAATCGTTGTTTCTCAAAGATTAAATACTTTTGGAAAACCCAAAACATGCAGCATGGTCAGGATAAAGCAGCAATAAATAAGATTGAGATTGCCCTAGGAACATAAAAATGTGAAAGTTGACAAAGAAATCAGATTTTAAAGCAATTACCTGTGGTGCCTTAACAACATTATCTGATAAAGTCATGTGGTTCTGAGTAAAATGCAAATGGTGTCCTTAAACTTTCCCCGGATTCTAATCCAGGCCCATCAACTCTCAGAGTGAGGATCTAGGTCCATCAAATTTTTAAGTGGTTCACTCAAGGTCCAATTATGGACCCAGATTCTCAATTCGAGTGAATCACTTGAAAGTTGGAGAACCCAGATTCTCACTGTGAGAGTTTATGGGCCTAGGTGAGAATCTGAGAAAAGTTTATGAACCTCAGTGCACTGAATACAAATGGGCATTTAAACTTATAACATCAAAGGTGCATTCAGTGTTAGATTGCGAAAATATGGCGTCGGATTTGTATATGGAAATATGGAATGATGCACACATCATTTTTTTTCTCATCTACCAGCATACTAAATACTGGACCACTCACCATTTTGTCATCACTGCTTCGGCAAGCTATTCCAATAGCACCTTGGGCAACTGCTGGAAGCATTTCATCCACTGATAATAAAGATGTTGCATTTTCCGTCATGTTTAGCCGCTTTAGTCCAGCCAGTGCCAACAACGTAGCATGGACATCTCCTCCCTTGAGTTTCTTTAACCGTGTCTGAACATTTCCTCTGAAGTTAACTACCTGAAAACCATTCAATACTGTTGAGACCCAGACTAATCAAGATGAATACCTAATCAGAATACACTTCTAAGTAATTGAGTAGAAGACTGAGACGAGAGTCTACAGACATAATCCTCTTTATAACCAAAAAAAACATGAATTGTAAGAATATCTCCATGCTAGGCATCTCTTGACATATGTGGCAACGAAAACAACCACTTCACAATCATAGAAGCCTAAAATATACATGCATAGAAATCCAAATATACATGTCTATATAAGAGTTGAGAACTACAGTTGACATAATAGACGATCTATATGTCAGACTTCAGAGAAAGAGCTCAGACAGTTCGCTCTCTCTATATATACAGGAAAAAACACCAAATTCACAATACTGGGAAGTATTTATGAACAAATTAGTGAATCTGCTAGCACTAAAACTCTTGCTAGTATTTGCATGTCGAATTAATGAATTATGGAGGCATGCAGCAAAGACACGAGAGGATTCACGAGCATTTTGAGCACACTAAACAACAAAGACAGAAAATACAGGGGGGTAATAGTGTGATGCAACAATCATACTTACTTTCAGTGATGGATATCTATATAGAATCTGAGATTGTCTCCGCAGGGAAGCACTTCCAATAATACTACCAGCAGGAAGCTCTGCAAGCGAATTTGCAGTCAAGCTTATGAATGCATCTCTGACATCCTCTCGTGGGAGGTTACAGGGCAATATTGTTCCATCGGGAAGATATGTTGGGACATCTTTCATTGAGTGAACTGCAATGTCAATCGTTCCATTCAAGAGTGCTTCGTCTATCTCCTTGGTGAATAAACCCTTTCCTCCAATATCTGCAAGGGGTTTGTCCAAGACAATGTCCCCAGTGGTCTTTATGATGATGATCTCAATAGCCCCCTCCTCAGCCAACTCAGAGTGTGCAGCTTTCAGTTTGTCTCGAGTTTCATGGGCTTGTGCAAGAGCAAGAGGACTGTCCTAAATAACCAATAACATGAATTACATATCTGTATATTCCTTGCAAGATACTCCAGTCCACAAAAAACAACAATTTTAACTGAACATTGAGAGGAACAATTCGCTTTGACAGTAAACCTTGACTTTTCTTGTGCAATTTTTGTCAACAAAAATAAAACTTGAAAATGACGTTAGAAGGCATACCTCAGTAGCTAGTTTACAAAAAGAAAACTTGAAAATGTGCAATTTTTCTCAACAGTGTAAATGCCCACATGGAACTGCTAGCTAGTTTACAAACAACACAAGTACAGCATCTGGCCTTGACCCAAAAATAGTAGGGGTAGCATGAAATGTACAGGTACAATTATGCCAAGCCTGTTCTTTAGCTCTATCAAGGTCAACGGCCAGTTACTACTGATCCAGAACTGCATCCAAACGGAACTAAAAACTCATTGCCAAATATCCTCAAATACTCCGCGTGAATTCACCCCGCTGTCCACAATGTCTAATACCTCCTGATAAAGACCCGATAAGTTCACAGTCACAGCACCAAACCCCAATTCCCCGAGGAACAGCTAACGACAGGATCTCCCGGACATTTGCAACGCATTTTTCAGCACTAAATCTGACCAGTAGAGCCTAAAGCCACGATTTTGACCAACAAAACCCCAAATCCACCACCCTCCCAACCAAAGTAACCGCAGAAAAGGGTCGAAAGCGATCACCTTCCGCGCGTCCCAATCCGGATGAGGGAGACCTTGGCCTGCGCGCCGGCCTCGACGGCGACGGCGGCGCGCACGACGGGGCACGCCCGCCGGCGCGGGCGCGCGAGGCAGGTCGGCGAGCCGAGGAGCGAGTGGTGCGCGGTGGTGCACCTCACCAACACCATCTTTGGGCGGGTAGAGAGGACGGCGCGGCGCGAGGAATGGAGGGAGGGGAGGGAGAGGGCGAGATGTGCAGAGGGGGGGATGCGCTCTACCGAGGGGGGCTTTGGGTGTCTGATCTGGTTGAGCTGCTTGTTATGCCCTCGGCATGGATGAGGGGGAGAGGATAATGTGTCAGGATTGGCCAACCACAGCGAGCTCGTTTGCACGGCAATCTGCGTATAGAACGGGACAGTGTGCCTGCCCTCCACGATTTACTTACTTATTATTCAGCTTATTAATAACCGGGAAACTTTTCTGGAATTTAGATGTGTTTTCTATTGATTATGTTTCTTGTTTTCCAATTAATTAATTGAGTTTCCTTGTGCTGGATTCGACCAAGAGAAAATATACCGGTGAATTCCCCATTTGTAATTGAGTAACTAGACTGACTGTACCAGTAAATCCTGGATGGAAAAGAAATTTGCCCGCAAGACACTCGCTTTTTTGCCTGTCTCGTAGGCCAAGTCTTTTGTGTCTCGTGGACCAAGTCTTTAGATGTATCAAGATTTGTATTAAATATAATCTTATCTATTTGTAGCCTTTTATTTAGTACACATCTTTTTACTTAAGTTCGTAGCATTTCCAGAGATAGTACAATGACAATAAATGCTAGTACAAGTTAAGCAACGGTTGTATGTGAGGGGAAACAACGTTCACTCCGTGTAGTGGGTGCCATTCAACAACATAGTCCCTTATAAAAAAACATATCCACAATCTAATCATGTAGTCTACGGAGTACTTTTGAGCTAAACTAACACTAATTTGAAAGTTTTTTTTAACTTGTCATTTGGTATGAATTCTTGACTCGATATAGGTCATGGTGCTTGAATTCCGGATTTATTATGAGAATAACAGTGCTATTCTTTCAATGATAAGACATGTGCTCATCAGTAGTGAGACGTATGTTCTAATTTTGTCAATCTCAGGATCTGCGAACCTAATCTCACATATGTGCTCATAGTCACATAGAGGCAAGCGTGTGTGGTGTGTACGTGTATTTTTATATGTGAGTGTGGACGTGGGCACTTGATATCTGTATTATATTTTGTAAAAGATTTGTATAACTCAAGTGGGAAAAACAATGGGTGTAATGGGTGTATGTATTCCATCAGTTTGTTTAAACTTAACACCCATCTCTTGAAAAATAAGAGAATTGTACTAGATAAATTGTTTTCAAAATCTATTGTAGACCTTAAGCATTACCAATTATCTCAACCAAAGTAAAATTTACTCTAGTTTTACTTCTATAATATAATATTCAAGGTCATATCATATTTGTGCGCTTTACCTACGATACTTTCGTTTTTACTTTTTAGTTTGCATTCAACTTCATAGTATGTAGTATAATACTTGAATATGACAGTTTTTCACTGAAATATAATAGGAAATGAAAATGTCAGGTAAGTACAAAATCGAAGGAAAGAAACAGAAAAGGAAAAAGGAGAGGCGAATTACAAAATAACAGCCGCCGATGGTCACCACGGCCGTCACGGCGGTCGCCGGCGCCGCGCCGCCGCCTCCGAAAGGAAAAGCAGTAACTGTAGCCACAACACCACTTCCCACCCTCACCAGAAGGCAGCTCCTCGTCGCGGTCGCCACCGCCTCCACCTTCCGCACGGCAGCCCCCTCCGCTGCGGCCCCCGAATTCGCGGAAATCCCTGGCTCCGGCGGCGTTAAGGCCCTGGACCGCCGGGAGGGTTCCGGTGAGGTCCCGGCCGAGGGCGACCAGGTAAAGGCGCGCCCCTTTGCACTGGTTGCGCTTTTTAGCACCATCCTTGCTTGGTCTAATTAACAAAGTTTACTCTTGAAATTACTCTATTTTATCACTCCAAGCTGAGCTGCTGATTGGCATAAATTCATTCAATTTCTGCTTAATATTAAGAAGCTGCAAGTGCATGAGTTACATGGATAGCTTATGCTGTATCTTTGTGGCTTGTATTGTTTTTGAGAAATGTGTATGAAAGGCTCTTACGTTTTCTCACTTGTATGAACTACATAGGTTGCAATTCACTATTATGGGAGATTGGCAGCGAAGCAAGGATGGCGCTTTGATTCCACCTATGATCATAAGGATGAGACCGGTGAACCCATTCCGTTTGTCTTCACCATTGGGTCTGGAAAAGTAAGATATGGATTTCATTTAACTCGGTGAAGAAGAACTGAGTTGTATGTATAGTACTGATACTGCTTCAGTTTTAGATAAAGATCTTACCTGAAATTTGTACTCTTCCATTCTGAAGCCCCTTTGGTGAAAGTTTGATATTACAGCTTAGCATTGATATTCCTATGTTCTTGAAACATGCCTAAGGATCCCACCTAATCTTCGATATGTGAAGTTACACTTGTTCTATTGTGGAGCACAATTATCACAAGCTATTTTATTTTAGCGTCACAGTTGCTACGCGTCCACCCATACGAGTATGAACTATCTGTCGTTCTGCATTTTGAATTCCCTGATAATTGTTTGTACCCATGGTTTTGGCATCTGGCAAAAAATAAATTACATGGGATGTTCGTTTGTGAGTCTGGGTTTGATACTCTAGCCATAATATAATAGTGCATGGATCTTGCAGGTTATACCTGGTATTGAAGCAGCAGTGAAGTCCATGAAGGTTGGTGGTCTTCGTCGTGTTATCATTCCGCCGTCACAGGGATATCAAAACACATCACAGGAACCTATTCCCCCAAACGTAACTCCCCTACTGCCAATATTCTTTTTTTAGACCAACCTACTGCCAATATTCTAGATTTTTTATTGTATCATGTAGTTGGTGATCAACTGAAGTATCTCCAGTCTGGCCAACTCCTAATCATTACTTTCTGTTGCATGCACAACTGATTGAAAAATTGCTTCGTGGTTGGTATATTCCCCTGGGATACATGGGCGTGTTTAGATTCAGAAAATATTTCATATCTGTCTTTGAAGGATGTAACTGCTACTGCTGCCTGGATATAACTACATACTAATTTCACCTGCTGTTTCATGCGCAGTTCTTTGATCGGCAGAGGCTATTTACTACTATATTCAACCCAACACGTCTCGCAAATGGTGAGGGTTCCACCCTTGGTACACTTATCTTCGACATCGAGCTAATCAACATAAGGCAACGCTCATAACTGTTCTGTTTTGTGAGGAGAGAAGACTGATCAACCCCCTCACTAAAATCTTTTGGCCCATACTCTTCACTCTTGTGCCTGAAAGAAGCTCTGTGCAAGAATTTTATCATGCTTTCTGTTTAATCCGTTCTGTAATACATTTGAAACACAGTAATGTACTGACATACAATACAAAGGAAAATCAAGTGGATGCAACTCTGAAGATCAGATTTCGTTGCTCTGCTCCTGAATGCTACTTCTGTAAATTTTTTTTTAAACGAGCCAGCAGAAGAGCTGCTGCTATATTAAAAGAGAGGAAAAGCCCGACGGGTCGTATACAAACACATTATACAAGTTGTACACTCGCATCCCCGAAACGGGGAGGCAGAACTCCGCTATGACAACTAGTACAAAACGGAACACTCAACCTGAGAGAAAGTCCCCCAAGTGTTTAGCTCCCGCAGCGACCCACATCGCAGCTTGGTTCTTGATGCCGTCGGTTATCTGGGTAGCCGTCTTGTCTTTGTGTTGGAAGACCCTCCGATTTCTCTCTAGCCAGATCTCCCAAAGAACGAGGATAATGAGGATTCGCAACCCTTTCCCCACGTTCCCCTCAGCCACCGGGCTAGCCAGCGTAGCTGTCCACCAATTATGTATGGAGTCGTGCCTATCCCAGCGGCTTGGATCAACATTAGGGCATTGCGTCCATGTGTTAATTTCCGTCCAAATTAGCCGTGTGAAACTGCAGTTGGCGAAAAGGTGATACCCTGTTTCCTGCGCTGTGCTGCAAAGGGGGCAGGTTGGGTTACTGATCCATCCCCGACGCTGGAGTCTGTCCGCTGTCCAAATTCTATCTTGCACGGCCAACCAGCTGAAGAATTTGCACTTTGGTGGCACCCATGTTTTCCAGATTAGGTTCTCGAGATTAGTTGTCATGGATCCTATGAATTGTACTCTGTATGCCGATGAGTTATCCTGAGGTCGATACTTCTGTAATTTTGAGATTGACACGATTTGGCTTTTGCATAAGCAAAAAGTTAGATTACATGAAAACATCCTATAACCTTTGTTTCGAAAAAGAAAACATCATATATTCATAGTTCACATCTGACTTGGACTGAATCCTCTTATACTTATTTTTCAATCAGGATGGTAGTTGCTTTTGAAGAGCAGAGTATTGGAAAAGAGATTCCAGCGTACAACACATGGATATAGTCATAATTGTTATCCCTACTTCTCTCTCTGATTTTGGGCCCAAAAAAAGTAGATGCGTTGTCATAGTTTAAGCTTGTTGGTATAGCTTTTTCAATTATGTTGCCACATGATTGTCCTGCCCAAGAACACACACTGATGCACACAATTGTGTCGATGGGAGGACAGTAAGCACGAAAACTACGGGATACTTTCAAAATTCTAGTGGACGTCTTGCGAGCTGCATTTGAAATGAAATTTCCAGGTCCAGTTAGTGGCCATCCTGAAAGAAGAAACGTCCCACTGCGAGAATTTGTGTCTTACACTCAAGCTTTTTGTTGTTGTCCATGCAACCCCCCTAAACTATTTCGTCTCATTTTACCCACTAGTTTTTTTTCTTTTTTTTCTCAAAAAGATTCGTGTTTGAAGCTGCATTGCATCGATGTGAAGCTTTTCAACGAACTAAGCAGTTGCTCCTGAAGAGCATCTTAAACAATAGATGCCTCTCATCTAATATTCTGTATGGATCCCTTTCAAAGCTACTATAGCCAATGCCATCTTCAACTTTCAAATGTTTTGAAACGGAATTTTCAAGTGGAGTATGTGCCTGTAATGCTGCTGAATCTGTACTTTGCCAGGTAAAAAAAAAAGAAGAAGAAGAAACCTATATTCTGTGCCTCCAATTTTAGTGGAAAAAAAGAAGAGAGAGGAATTATCCCAAATTCCCAATGCAAAATGGAAACACACGGTTAACTACACGTAAGATGTTGCTGTCACTACAGTTGCGTCAGGAAAAGGTTGAAGAATCCCATCAACACATGCTAAAACGAAAAGCAAAAGCTACTCCGAATATAGTCAAACACGTAGTCATAGCGTTGTGTGTTTTCCTGGGAGGGGCCCACTTGCAACAAGAGCAAAATCCAGGGGTCATTTCGGCTAATCTCCAGACAAGGAAACTTCCCTTCGTCAAGAGAGATTTTGGTGCGAAAGAGAAAGCGCTAGCTCGAGCGGCTCCCTCCCCGACGAGCGCGCCACCGCCCCTCCGATCCGAGCAGCCGGTGAGTCTCCTCCCCGTGCGCCAGTACCAATTCGCTAGCTTCTTCCCGAGCCGGAGAGTCCCGCTGTCGCGGTTCTTGGATCCGTCGGCCCGGCGGCGCGAAGCTCTGCTCTGTTTTCTGTTGCGTTTTGGATGCGCTTGTTTCCCCTCTTGCTCGCCCGTGAATCCTTTTTGTGCGGTTCGCTTAGCTCCGTGAAGAGGAAGGATCTTGGCTCGGGGGGTTCACTCGCGGATCACCGGTGGGCGCCGGCGGGGCCTGGTACCGTCCGCCAGCGCCGGCGGAATCGAGCGGACCGGCGCCGGCCCGGGCGGCCGCGAGCGTCTCGACGTGCCTGTGCCGCCGCGCCGCGCATTCGCTTCTTGGATTATAGTTTCTTTAGAGGAAAGTCCATGGTTTAGAAAATTCTAAGCTTGGGATCTGAAAAAAAGTTTGTGGATTGCGATGTGGACGCCGCGTCTATACTGACTCTCAGTTTGCAAGTAGCTTACGGAAAGGACTATGGTCACCGGGTGGTTACTTGGGATCTGTGTCCTCCATGAAATGAACAGTAGGAATCTGTAAGCTGCCACGCTTATCTTCGTATTTCCTTTGGAATAGTGTGGATAGTCGAAAACTTGTTTTTCACTCGACAGTAACAAGCAGTAGAATGTCTCGATGACTAGATTGACACTACTAGTGTGCATGCCATTTGATGTTATATCTTGAACTTGAGCTAGCTGTTTGCTACCCGCCAGTTTCATTATAGAAAATTGTGCCTGTCAGTGCATCACCAAACTGTTGTTTCGTTCTTAATTTGCAGCCTACAGTAAACCCATGCAACCTCAATGTTCCTTGTGAGATATCATGTCTGAACAGCAGGAACGTGTTAGCAAAAGCTCTTCCTCAAGTATTAGCAGCAGTACTCAGGAGAGTGAGGAGGAACTGACCATCGGTACCCTTATAACTGAAGCAGCAAACACAACAAACAGTGCAAAGAGTCTTGGAAGGCGCCTGTCACACTTAGATTCGATCCCGGTACTAATCTCACTATTGTGTAATATGTTTTTCTCTGACAAAACGTTGGTGTCTCTGCTTCCTTGAAGTTTACCTTTTGGATCTACCATATTTTTCTGATGGGAGAAAACTATTATCAAGTTGTTAGCATGACATAAAGCATGTCTACGTAGCATCCAATAAAGATAATTGACAATAATAAACAGTACATTTTCTTATATACTCAAGTATTTATTACAAAAATGTTTGTATTTTTTAATAGAATAATATGTGTTCGAGAAAAAAAAAACCATTATCTACCTTTGTTACTATTAAATCAAATTAGTGTGCCGTAACTACTACCCTTTGTACCAAGTTTACTGATGTTCATAATGACAGCACACTCCTCGAGTGAATGGGAAAATTCCGGATTTTAATAATGCGACAATAGATCATGAATCGTTGCTGGAAAGGTAAGTGCTTCATTATGTTCTTTCTTTTATCCTCTCTTTTTTTCGTTTTTGGCTCATTTATCTCATACTTTTTTATGATAGACTGGGCACTTACGGCTTAGCTGAATACCAAATAGAAGGAGATGGGAACTGTCAGGTTAGTTTTTTACTTTTTTACATGCTTGATAGAATTACCATCTCATTTTTATGAAGAAAATCTATTTAGACACATTTCTATTGTATTTTACTTGCTATATAGTATGTTCATCTTCATTTGTACTGGTAGACTTAGGTAGTGATAATTTATTATTATCTTCTTCAAACTATAAGCTTATCTGATTATCATATTTTGGTTCATCTACAAGGTGAAGTTTTATTGTGTCTTCAACCTTTCTGCATCGTATTCCTAAAAAAAACTTTCTCCATTTTGAGTGACTTGTCTTTATTACAGTTCCGAGCTCTGGCAGACCAGATATTCCGCAATCCTGACTATCACAAACACGTGAGGAAGGCAGTAGTGAAGCAGGTACATCCCTCATCCCTCTCTCATTATCTGATAGATATTCCTAATATAACTTGTTTATTGCTCTTATAAGAAAATACTTGCTCTTAGTTGCTTTCCTGAAGTATATCTCTGTTTTAGCTAAAGGAATTCAAGAAGCACTATGAAGGCTATGTACCGATGGAATATAAGGTTTATCTGAAGAAAATGAAAAGGTTCAACTCCATCCTGAATTCAAGATGCTTAATTCCTGGTCATATGAAACATTCTATTTATTGTTCATGTCTTGATGCTAGCTTTCTTACATATGACACTGTAGATCTGGGGAATGGGGAGATCATGTGACCTTACAGGCGGCTGCAGATAGGGTAACATAGCACTTTCAAGCTATGAGTAAAAACATTTTATCTACAGGTTTTGGCATTATTTATCTTTTGGCCTCTAGTTCTAGTTGTAGATTCAATGTGATGCTTTATCATTAGTCCGTCCCAACAAAACTCCATAGACATTTTGAATATTGTACTCCCTGCATTCACTAGTAATTGACGCTTTGGGTTGCATATAGTCCAACTATCTATATTTTCATTACCCATATCTCTTTACAGGTGGAGATAAAAAATAATAGCAACAATAGAGGAAATGTTTAACCAAAATTAGTATAATAAATATTTTGCTTTTGCTACACATTGTAAAATAGTACATCGGAGATTAGTGATTGAAGGATCATGAAACATTTTGGTGAGGTATGACCATGTTTATGTCCAGAACATCACTTATTTGTATCTGGAGGTAGTAATACATCGCGTGCTTATCTGTATTGTAGAATTCTTTAATCCTTGCTTCCAACTGTTTCCGTAGAGTGCTCAAATTGTTAACTTATTAGTAGGCATCATATGTATTTTTTTTTCTAACAGCAAGTTTTTCTGTTGAATCAGTTTGCTGCTAAAATATGTCTGTTGACATCGTTTAGAGACACATGCCTAGTCGAGATAGTCCCCAGAGATGCCACTCCCACAAGAGGTTAGAGTTTGCTCCTGTTTGCTCCTGTTACTATATTATGTATCAACTTTCTATCAAACTCCAACAGTCCAACCGCCTCGTTATTATGATTTTTCCGTGGTTATAGAGCTTCGTTAAGTTTCTGGAACCCCTTCCTTATATTCAAGATCAGTAGGTCACAGTGGAAACTGCTGTTTTTGACCATTCATTTGTCCCTTTTTGCAGAGCTTTGGCTAAGTTTCTGGTGCGAAGTACATTACAATTCATTGTATGCAATTGAAGGTGAGGATTATCTTGCCTCCCTGATACATGCTGGCTTATATTCCAACAAATTTTACTGATTGGCACACCAATTCATCTGAGCTCATACTCTATTGCATACTCTATGCTTTCAGATCTGCCGTCACGCAAAACTAAAAAGAAGCACTGGCTGTTTTAGCTCGGTAGGCTCCAGCAATTTCTTGGATCTGCTTTTGGTCTTCGCTACGTAGTCCAGCAGCATCTGTAACCTTAGCTTCGCCTTTTGTTAATGTTGTAAACTGCAATGTGACCTGGAAACAAATCCATGTAAGCTCATGTACAGTGAATTGCCAAATTTTATTAGTGCAGTTTTGGGCTGTTTGCCTGTTCCTGTTGCTCTTGCGGTCACCACGTTTCTGGGACTGTAATTTGCGGCTACCAGTGTTCAATTCCTCCGCCTCAACCCGCGCATTTCTGATGGATGGTGCACGTGCAATCTGTTGGGACTTGGGATACAGAAAGGTTTCCCTGTTCATGTTAAGACTGAGCCATTTGCTTTTGAAATTTAGGCCATGAACTTTTGACTACGGTGCAAGTTAATTCAAGCATATATGGATCAAGGGAAATTGTTTCCTTTTCATTGATCCTTTCGGGAAGGATGCATCTGGTTTTCATATCCATCCTTGGGAATTAGTAACCTAGTACTAGATTCGATCCTGGACATGTGCAAGAGGCTTTTCTTCTTTGTGTATACCTTTGTTTTTAGTTACCTTTGTCTATACCTTTGAACGTGGGCTGTAAGTGTTTTATTCCATTGGGGTTTCAGTTTCAACGCCTCCAAAATGATCCTTCCACCACCCTTACTCCCTTGTTCGTTCTTCTGCAGAAACACCAAGCATCCCAGGCAGAATCCTTTTGCAAGGTTACTGCCTTACTGGACAGTGTTGCAGGTCAATAGTTCAAAACACAGCAAACCATCTTACAAACAAACACTGACTGCAGACAAAACAAATGTGTAGATCTGCTTCTGAAATCATAAAAAAATTGAACAGGTCACAGATAAATGAACTATGACACAACATTCAGCTTTACAAACTAAAGACTGCCCAACACGTCAATGCTTTTCAGCACATCTATAGACACTCACAAAGTATATAGACAACTCTGCCGTAGTCTTCCACAAGTGTGACATGACGATTCCAGCTTCAAACATAGAAGCACCACAGACTAGCTGACATATTTCTCCTGTTCGAAGATAAAATGAAATTCAAACAAGGATCATCCTCCCGTGTACAATCATGTTGAGTCAAGTGTTATGCGTCAAAAGTCAGTGGCACGAGACGTTATTTGTTCCGTAACTTAGCCTCTGAAGGTTTGTATCGGACATATCTGTCATCCATCTCTGCGGCCCACCATCATCGCCCATGACATTGTATGCATATGATGAAAGCCCGATGTTCTCACCACATGAGCTCACCTTTCCCAGGTTATATAACTTTTCTGTTCTGGAAAGCACTACAAGGTTGGAGAATGTCGAGAAGCTATTGCCAACAAACACGTCTGCTCTCGAGCACACCTCAAAGTCGATGGCAGACTTTATAAGATATGGTTGCCTATCATAGATGTCGGTAACTCCAAGTTTCTTCTTCTCATAAGCAACCATACCCACTCTCCACCCACTGGTTATTGAATCATCTTCAAGAAGGCTGTCAGCTACTGCAAGATAAACAACGACGGGCCGACGTAGATCAGTGATCTGTGAGACCTTATGAATGATCTCTTCTTTACTGCTGCAGATTTCATGTAAATGGGACCGCTGCTCCCACTTCTTGCAATGTATCATCCAATCTTTTTCTATCCTCATGTGAACAGCAACATATGGTACAGGCAGATTCGTTGAGCCATCTCTCCTCTGCTTACTATGAGAAAACCCAGCTTCATGTCTTGCTCTTTGGCCTGCCTCTCTAATCTTGGATATGACCTTAACCACTTCAGTTTCTATCTCAGGAACTAAGACAAGACAATCAAAGATTTTGGCATAGTCTTTGACTGGCCAATGGTCAGGCCACAGAAACGGATGTTTCCCAACGATTTCAATGACTTCAAAGTCGTCTGCCCTGCCCCCTATGAATTGCTGCAGTTGATCCAAGTCTCTCTCCACTGTCCACTTTCTACCACTCCCCTTTTGGAGTTTGAAAGGTTCAGTTCGATTAGAAACTTCTGAATACCGAGCTAACTTTACAAAACCATGACAACGCGCATTGAACTTATTAAAGTCAAACACCTTGTCAAAATTGATAGGCTGCAGCAAGTCAACCTCTTTGTAGAAGAGTGAAGCACTCAGGCTTGGCATGAGAAGAGATCTGTTCAGGAATCTTGCAGTCAAGCACGCTCTGGCGAATGCTATCTTCTGATTGTTCAATCCCCATATAATCTGTGGGACCTCAACAAACTTGTCTCGTCTAATTCCAGGAAGCAAGTCAGGGGATGTTGACTCATAAAATTCTTCCTTCTCAGATGAGTTTATGGCAAAAAATGGAGATAAAATTGCTCTCAATATAATAAGAGCAATCACTATCAGAAGGCCTTTGCAGATGACAGGCCTTGCAGGCAAGCTTAAGAGCTTGAGATGCTTCAGCTCAAGTAGGATGTTCATTGGAACGCTTGTTCAAATCCTTGTCATCACAACGAGTCCTATTATGTCACTACCAACGCCCGTGCTGAACTGATATCAGCAGACTTGATGGTGTTTTTCCATGATCAATTTAGCACATGATCGATCCAAGTGGCTGCAAATACAGAGGAAAAAATAAAGACAATTCAATCATTGCTGTTGTGGATTGACATCTGTGGTACAATTTCATTTTTAAGGTTAAAAACAAGGCTGACACATAGGAGGAAATTTTTCCTCATGGCATTTACTAATGGATATTAGCATGCACAAGAACTCATTAATGCACTTATCACTTATGTAAGCTAACATGGAAACTAAAAAAATTTGGGAAGATATCCCGTTTGAGCCCCTGTGCACGCTCAACAGCCACACTGCATTGAAAAGCAACTGGAGTGATAAATTCCTTCCAATTGCAGATGCATTCACGCTAATTGGACGGGATATTGCAGAAAGGTTCCTACTCGAGTCCAGAACAAACAGTACCAACGCGAAATGGACCACGCCCCCAAAATATAGTTTAGGGGTTTCTTACCAACAGTACAAATTAGCACGGATGGATCCCAAGGGGGCTCGGCGAGGAGGAAGAGCAGGACTCCCCTGCCGTCGCGCGCACCCGACGCGGGTCCTGTCGCTGGCGACAACCTCTCCGCCCCACGGCGAGCTCGCCCGGCCCCAGCGGGGAGAGGCGGAGTGAGTGACCAACGGGTGGCGGAGGAGGCGCCCGATCTAGGTGGGGTGGAGGCGGGTCCGGTGCTCCGCGGCGCGACGGCGGCGGGGGAGAGCCGGCAGCTGTGGAGGAGGCGGAGATCGCAGGCGGTGGGGGTGGGGGCCTTGACGTCGCGTGAGAAGAGAAGACGTGGTCGTGTCGCGCGAATGGGGTGGAATCCTCTTATGAATTCGTGTTTCCGTTGCCGAAGAGAGTGGCCCGGCTGTCGGAGTTAGGGGTGGAATCACTCGCCCAGCCCGCTGGAATTCAGCTCCGATTCAGCGATTCAGTTAAGTAATTCCGTAGGGAAGGAGGGTGGATAGGCAAAGGAGCTTCCTAGTCACACACAAACTTTTTTTTTCGCTGCTAGCGCCCGAACGTTGGAATTTTCCCATCGGACGCTCCGTTGCAACATCAAAACAAAACATCTGCAACATCAAAAATCTATGATTGCAACATTGAAAAATATGCGAAAAAATGACTACGTCATTCCACTCTAGGATAGAGAATTCACGCCGCAACATGGACATTATGTTTCATGCAATATTCACTGTGAAACATGCATAAATAATAGTTGCGATATCGATACTTAATTATCGCAACATATGTTGAGCCATTCAATTTTTTTAAGATTTCGAACGTAAGTTGTGTAGCATTATCCCTTTTTCTTATCAGTGCCTATCAGTCCCAAAAGATAAATTTACAAGATGTTAAAAAAATGAAACAAAAGATAAATTGACAAGATGTTAAAAAATGAAAAACGATAAGGTTTGAAAAAAGTTATGGAAGGGAAGTAACTCTCGTGTTCTATCTGCACCTCAGTTGCAACCCGGCGTCCGATTTGGATATGTGAACGCAACGCACCAAACGACCATTTTAGTTGTTTAACCATAAATACGGGAGGATCACATATGTAATTTAGGCTAATAATATTTTTTATTTAAAATTTATGCAAAAATTTCATGTGCCAATGCAATTGTTCACGCTGGCATCTTGCCTGTCGTGGTCTCTTAAAAAATAACAGTACATATAGGAGGCCCTTAAGATTTCGTAGGTTGAAAAAGAAGCGCGTAGCCGTACCGCATAGGCGTAAGGAGAAACACTTGTGTACTCGTAGCAGCCAAGCTAATCTTGCGTTAGGAACGAGACCACTTTGTCCCACGAACAATTATCGCGTTCCAAACAAGATCGCGTAGTCAGATGAAGGATCCTAGAAACTGCCCTTTGCCCTTATCCAGTTGCTTATAGTAGTTGCATGTTGGACCAGACCAACTTACTTCTTTTCTTAAGCAATCGGACCAGATCAACCATTGAATCCGTCATAAACGAAAATCATAGATCAGTTAGGGGCCATTCGGATTGTCCAAAAGCTTCATCGCAATCCAAAAGCTTCATTGCACCTCCAGGAAACTCATTGCAAATCTCCTACATATTTGTGTTCTGATGGTAATCCAAAGGAAAGTCCAATAAACCAAAACAAATTCCCTATGCAAAAAAGGTTTCACTGTACCTTGGAATCATGTCAGAACAGGGACCATGTACAACTGAAGAAATGAAGCCATTTGCAGAACAGCAGAATGCATTTTAACAGCGAAAACTGGAGTTTATTACGAGGAAAAGAAGCTATGATGCTTTACATATCAACAAAATAATTTGTGTACAGAACAGTGGCCGATTACACTTTTCGCAACAAATTACTTCAATTACATGATGGAGTGTAGAGTGTAGTTTTGATCTCTGAGGATCCGACCCTTCATGTCATCTGCAGCAGGCGAAGAGGAGCTCCTTTGCAGTCCACGTCACTTCTGCAAGATCTTGCAATGACTCGATTGTGTCTTTCTTCAGTGGGAAAACCTTCTCCATGCATTCTGTCAGATTACAAAAGTTGGCTTAAAATGATTCAGCTAGCAGAAAGATCGCAAATATTTAAAAAAAAACAGAAAGATTGCAAATATTTTCCTAAAAGGCAGAAAGATTGCAAATGCAATACTTATTAAATAAGGGCATTGCTAATTTTGCAAATGTACCTGGATGTCTCACAACATTCAGCAGTGACAGTGAAGCAAGCACCCTCTCCTCCAAAACTCTGTCATAGCTTAAGCTATCTAAAAGGTTCGGTGCAAGAACGGAGCATGCTAGAGGCTGGAAATCGTTGCATCCACCCAGTGGTGACAGGGAACTGCTCATCCATGTTACGGTGATGAGGCAGGACCGACTTAGACTTGGTATTCCATCAGATATGCAGTTTGACAGTGCCGCGAGGAACCTTTTGCCCCCGCTATTTAGTAACATTAAGGCAAGTTTCTTCAGCCGTTCTTCAACCACCTTTTCTTCTTCCTAGCCATTAGCACAAATACAATGGTTAAAAAAAGCAAACAGAAACTGATTTACAACCAAAATGTAAGGTAATCCAAAAACATAGTTTTCAGATATTTGAACGTACTGCTCGAACACTCTTATCTTTGAATATCTCCGTTCTCCTAAAGGATTCAGAGAGGGAATCGTCTAGGCCTGCTCTCTTTAGTAGCCATGCTTCTGCTATGGGTTCTCCTGAAGATGAAAACCGCCCGGCCAAGATTAAAAGAGCACGAGCACATTGTTCTTGGACCTTTTTGCTCCGTGAACTGCTCTCCAAAGCAGATATCATGGCTTCAATCGCCTCCTCTCTGTATACGCTGTACTGCAAAGGATCACCCTGCAAGAAAACTACTGTATGGGGACCGCACAAATACCAATAGCATGCCTGAGCAAAGGAAGAAAAGGTTCATCTCGAGATGGTACCAGGAGATCAAGCTGGAGTAGCAGGACAGCTGCTAGTGGATGTTGGACAAGAGGAGCCTGCTGGAGATAGACCAGCAGAATATGCATTGTATTCAAGCAGCCACTATTTTTCAGCTCCTTGAGGAACTCCACGATTTTGGTTGTTCTGTTTGAAGAAGGAAGAAATAGTTCAATATCAGGGATATTCTAGAGATACGTTTCTTTTCAGAATATTATGTTACTGACAATGTAGAAGTATTTCACCTATTAAGGCAGACCAGTTCACTAATAAAATTAAGGGCTGCAGCACTAGCCTTCTTCTGATTTCCAACAAGAAGTTGAACAATCGGTTCCTTCTTCAGATTATCAGCTAAGTAGTGTCTACAACTGCCGTCAGCTTGAATACATGTGGTCAAGAGAGCAATGCAGTGTCTGCTCTCACGGGCATCACCAGCTTCAAGTCTGCTAATAAGGAGGTCCAAACCACCTAAAGCAATCATCTGCTTTGCATTCTCAATATTTCTGTCAACATCAAACCCCATAAGGAGCTGATCTAGGAAATAGAACGCAGCAACTTTTGGTGCGCATTTTACAGAAGACAGAGATTGCACCTCGTCACCACACTCCAATATGTGCAGTACCAGAGGTATCCAGTCCAATGATAGCATCTGCTTAGCTTTAGGCTTCATCATATAAAGCACTATAGCTGCCTTCAGGAACAACTCGTTGCTTCTCAGAAGCCTTAAGAAAACCTCAAGCTGTGGATCTGCATTAAGCACAAGCTGTCTAATCACCTCATTCCCCAACACTAACTTTCCCATTATCAAGATAGCTGACTCCAGTACAGCATCATCTTTGGAGGTGAATGTAACCTCGAGAAGCCCTTGAATAAAAGAGGCACATGACAGCAAGTTTACAAGATTAGGGTCCCCTTGCAAGGTTGAACATGCTCTGGCAACTTCATGCACAGCATCCTCGCACTGCCTAAGGCTGTCTGAATTGGATACCACGGAAATTGCTCGTTCCAGAGTCATTGTTAACTCACTGTTGTATAGCTCTTTCTCGACAGACAGAACTTCCTTCTTTGCTATCTTAGGATGATTGATAACTTTCCTACTTATATCACCTTGACAGGAGAATAGTCGAAAAGGGTATGATTTCCGTTGTGTAGGTGCTGTTTCTGGAATAGCGCCTTCTTTCTGAGAGCGGTAATGCTTTTCTTGGAGCCCCATTTTACTCTGTCTACTCAAAACAGGCTTAAGTTAAATAACTTCAAAGGTATATGAAGGACGAAACAATTCATACTCCGTGACAAAAAAAAAAGGGAACTTTAGCAGGCTGAAAAAATAAATGTCCTGGATGATAGAGAAACCATAGGAGACGATTTATTTTTTGAAAATAATGGGAGACGATTTACAAAACTTCCATTTACAGCGTATGCCTGGTGCAATTGCTGCAAAAGAGGATTAACAACAAGAATATACTTGTTTTGCTAGTGTGGCTCTATCAATATTAGAAATCATATACCCCTCCGTCCCAAATTGTAGATCGTTTTGGCATATCTAGATTCATAGTTTTTGCTATGTATCTAGATATAGTGTATATCTAGACGAATAGTAAAAGCTATGAACCTAGAAATGCTAAAACGACCTACAATTTGGGACGCAGAGAGTATTAGTAAACTATGACAGTTAGCAACATAATAAAAGAATAAAGTGAATAATAAGATTAGATGAACAGAAATGGGTAGAAAAGCTGCTAATCAGCCACCAAGAGAAGTAACCAAAATTTGGAGAACACTATGACGGTATCATCATTTTTATTTTTTTAATAGCATATGCAAATCCCAAATCAAGATTGGATTTTGATGACTATCCGTGAAATCAAATGAGGCACAAAGGACACACTGTTCTTCAGTTCAGTAGAAACTTTTTTAACAGAACAGTTCAGTGGATACTAAAAATAGGACTGTGGTCCCTTGCCTACGACCATAAACAACTAGGAATCAGCCAAAATTTCCGGCCCCACGGCTTAGAAAACAAATATGATACTGTACTGGGATCAAATAGCTGTCTCATTGGCGCATCTTTAATTTTCAGAACTGCAATCAGTGACCACAATTCCTCACTTGTCTAAAAGATGCCAACACTAATTTGACACGCCAACAAACACAGATTACTTATAATCTAGTCTAGAGAAGTTAAAGGAGCTGTTGACTCACATGAGCAAGCTTCTCCATCTTCAAGCTCACTGAATTATCATTCAATCCCACATCCAAATCCAAATCCAAAACCAATTCAGTCTCATCGTCTAGCTTTGCATCTTTGACATCTTCCAGCTCAAATGCCGTACCAAAAACAGCATTGTACCTGAAAAAGAACAGATAGCTTTTTTAAAAAAGAGTAACTTTTTTAAAAAAGAATCCTATACCAACTGTATGGAGATAAACTCCATGCAAACTTCTTCCAAATGCAATCAAAATCTGTTGCAAACCCACAGGTTTCTATTGATGGAGCTCCTGCGCACCGAAGCCGAATGCTTCTCGCAGGCGTCGAAGTTTCCGGGCATCGAAGGCAACGGCACAGAGGGGACCGGAGGCTCGCTGCCCCCTGACTTGAGCCACTCCTTGTAGTACATCGCGAACTGAGCCGTGCCACTGTCCATGTTATCGTTGTACAACCTCTGCAGGCTCTTCATCCTCCTGCAACGGTCGTCGGCGTCCCATCCGGCGACGAGCTCGACCTCGTTCGTGAACCAGACCTTGAGGTGGAGCAGGTGGGGCAGGAAGACGCGGTCCCAGAGGTCCGGGAGCAGGTCCCGGCGCGCGAGGCCCGGCGCGTCGGCGAACACCTGGAGCAGGTGACGCGCGGCGACGCGGTCGTTGCGCTCCATCCGGTAGACGACGGAGAGGTAGAGCTGCGCGCACGCGGCGAGGTGGGAGTTGGGCACCCCGCAGGTGGTGGTGCTGCCGCGTCCTCCCGCGGCGGCGGCGGTGGCGGCGCCGGGGCGCGGCGAGTGGAGCGAGGCGACGACGCTGAGGAGGCGGATGGAGTTGCGGAGGGAGCGGATCTTGGCGTCGCGCGGGGCGGCGCCGTCGGCGGCGAGGCGCTCGATGCTCTCGATGCCCAGCTCGAGGTTGGCCAGCACGGCGCGCCCCGCCGCCGCGTCCTCCGCGGCGGCGGCGGCGGTCGAGGCGGGCGCGAGGCACGCGGCGCACTTCTCCCGGAGCCCGCTCCGCAACTCGGCGTCCTTGAGGAACCTCCCCACGTATGCGGACAGCACCGCGACCACCGCGCCGACCGCGCCATCGTCGTCGTCGTCGGCGGCGGCGGCGGCCTCCCACCCCTCCTTCTTCCCTTTCATGTCCAGTGGCGTCCGCGGCGGAGGCGACGCGTGCCTGCACGACCTGGACCTCGACGCCGCCCCGCGCCGCGGCGAGCGGGAAGCGCGCTGCGGGAACGGCCGCGCGGCGCCGCCGCCGCCGCCGTCGTCCTCATCCGCGATGCGCTCCAGCGCGAGCAGGTCGCGGAGGGACGACGGCGTCGGCGTGGTCGGCGGTGGTGGCGTCATCATGGCGCTTGGGCGCTTGCTGTCCGGAGCATCCGCGTCGCGCAATCGCGTCTGCGCTTGAAGGGGGCGCCTCAGCTGAGCTCATGGGTTGGGTGACGAGTAGTAAATGGGAGGGAGGCCGGAGGCCGCTGGCGCAGTTAAAGAGTGGGCCCGCCGCTGACGCCTGGACCCCACCGGCCCACGTACCCGTGCATGCAGCGGTGCACGGCAACGGGTCAACGGCAACGCGTTCCTCTTTTTCTTTTTCTTTTTTTTTTTGCCTCGTGCGCGTCCAAGTACATTGCTACACGTCAGCGGTCTCATAGGTCGTCTCATGCAGTGCCATATAGGATTTTTTATGATGTGGAGGAGAGAGAGCGAGGAGAGAGAAAGAGGTCGTTGCTTCGCGAAACAACCACCTCATGAGCTAAATTGTAGGACTACGAGACAACTTAACAACCATTGTACGAGTTATTGTTGCCATGCAACTCATAATATTTTATTTTTCTTATGCACAAATTAAGGAATTATATACCAGTACCAGAAAACTTATAGGACAACCCATTGTACGGGTTGCCTGTTGAATCATCTCAAGATTACATGTCAATGCATGAGACCGCCTATTAGACGACACCAATGTACTACACGGTGGCAATAGTGAAGCGTGCGACGTGAACAGTGAATCCGGGTGCGGTGTTAGTGTGTGTTAACTGTTGCAACTCTTTTGTTTGCATGTTGCAATACGCTCGAGTTCTACGGGGACCAGTTCATTGTTCGTGGCCAGCACTAGCAGGGACCAGAAATAAAATGGTTTGCGTTTGAAATAGATCTTGATGCACCGTGCACTCTACAGGCTGCTTTTTTACATCTAGAATTGCTTGGAATACGTGAGACACGAGCACAAGGTCTCCCTTTAGCAAACGCATCACAAAACGAGCAAGAGGACGATTGAGGGCTGATTGGTTCACTTCTCGGCGGAGCCTGGCTTGCATGAGGGATCCAGGCCACGTTTGGCCAGGCCCGACGCATGTAAGACAGATCTGATTGGTTAGGTCAAACGAAGAAAGCGATTGGGTGGCTGGATGCACGCCCGTCGAGCCATCATTTACACGCGCCTATGCGCTCCCTGCAATCTGGCTTGCATCGGCCGAGCCTGGCTCGCGAGAACGCCCGATTCCTACGTGGGAACGGGTCTAGCTCGAGCTGTATGGATGCATGATCGGAGCGTCCAAACGCTTGTCCAAGTAACCAATCAAAGCAAGATCGGAGCGTCCAAACGCTTGTCCAAGTAACCAATCAAAGCAAGGTTGCATCCCGAGAGCCTGGACGGGGGGTATGCAACCAACCAATCAGACCCTAAGGGTAGTTTGATGGAGCTCCTACCGGCTCCGACTCTACCTGACATGCTACTGTTTATGTATTGTAACTATACTGTTACGTAACTATACTGTCACGGAGGCTGGTTTTCTCTCTTCCTCCTCCCCCTCATAGACTGGCAAGGAGTCGGTGGAGCCACAAATTTTAGCTCCACTGGCTCCAGCTCCTCTAACACCCCTGCCACGCACAGTGTAGGAGCCAGAGCTGGATGGAGCGGCACCAAACGAGCCCTAAGCCGAGTATAAGTCCTTGCGGCGTCGATGCTTGAGCAATGGCCTCACACTTAGGAAAATTAGATAAGCTAAGTGATGTTATTCTTAATCGTATAAAATATAATTGCAGAGCTTTCTCAAAGAACCATCTTAATTTAGTTTTGAAACGACATCAACCACTCCGCTCATCATTTCCTCTACGTCTTTTTTTCCTCCATCTAAGACGTGAAACCTCAACCTCGACAGCCTCCCATTTCCAGTCTAGCCACCGAACACCAATAGTCTTCCAATCCACTCTGAACGTCAAATTCCTTGCAGCTGTGGCAGATCAGCTAGGAGAGGCTCATCTTCCTCACTATTCCTCCTTCCCTTTCCTTCCTTCCTCTTTTTTTCTTCCTTCACTCTCTTTTCTTCTTCCTGTCATTCATCCATCGCTACAAACTGTAGGAGGGGCTAAGAGAAGCTCCATTGCATCCGAAGTTGTAGGATGAGCTTATACTTCGACCGCCCTACTGCTAGATCCACCCCTACTTGTCGCCACCCCACTCACCATCTGTCTCCTTCGTTGGAATAATATACCTCTCCTAGAGGCATCTTTCCCACCCATCCCTTCCTCCCTCCCTCCCTCTAAGCACAACCACCACCTATCTAGCTCCAAAACTCCAAGGCCGTCAAGGCTCCCTCACCCCTCTCATGACCCGATCCCTTTCCTCAGCAACCGGTAGTAGCATACACCGTAGTAGTGAAAATAATTGAGCAGCAAATGTGATGAAAAATAAGAAAAAAAAATGCAACCACAACACCTGAAAATTCAGGGCTGTCACACTTCCACTCCTATAACTTTTTTATATTTTCAAACACCTCCTTGTTTGTGTTGACCATGCACATTGGACTTGCATAGGTCGCCCAGAAGGCAACCCAGCTCCGTTGCATCTTCCAATTGTACTGCACGACTCGTGTCGGGCCGCACACATATCCCCGAATCCTTCGTGTCCTTACATGCTATCACTTGATCAGATCAAGAACCACACGGCATGTTATACCACCACGGGCGTCCTTGGATAAGAGGAGAGACATGGTGGAGTTTGCACGCTGACATGGAAGATCCTTACAAGTTATGTAGGCGATCGATCAAAGGCAGCCAGTGGAAATATAAAAACAAATGAGACCTGCGGCAGAGGCCTGAAATTGTTTCGCAAGTGGTCTTTTACAATTTTCCATGTCGTCGCACGTCCTTGGCAACATCTGAAGCGCAACTTGAACAAACGCCACGGCACCTAGTGACACGGATCTCTCCCAAAAGATTCAATTCAAACACAGACGAGACGCACACGCATCCATGCACGATGCATGTACGATCCTACGTACGTGCCGAGAGTAAACAATGCACGTACGTTCATGCTATAACGCATGCATGATCTAGTAGTGCCAAATGATACGCCACGCAAACGACATGCGTGTGTGAGGGGGTGGTTGCTGGTCGTTCCCGTCATCACCGCAAGTTATTAACAAAGAATATAAATAATGCTACGCGTCGAGTTCGTCCTCCTGCGAAGTGAAGCTATGGCGATGGGGTTGCTAGCTCGAGACAAGCAGGAACAAGACAAGGTTCTCTTTGCGTTGCAAACCAATGTGCCGGCCTAGCTGCTGCATATATACTCTGATCAGCATGTGCTGAGGCTATTGCTCGCTGCTAGCTGCTGAGACAGTTTGAGCTGTTGCTGGACTCGAAGGCATGTTGCTATATGTTTGTTCAGAGCGTACGTTCAGAGAGATTTGTCCGGTTGCTTGGCTGAGAACTGAGATCAGGATTATTCAGGCACCAGCTTGCTAGGGCTGCAATGCGAGGCAGATCGATCCAACAAGAGGAGGACACCTCGATCAGGTCCCAGGCTTAACCCCTTTTTTTTTTCGCTCATGTATGTCTCTAGCTTGCAAGTGAGAGTATCTAGTAGTGTCCATCACACAGTATGTGCAAATGTGCATGGGCTCACTTTGTTGGCCATGTCCTTTTACAGGGAAAGGCATGCTTTTACTTGCTCCGTCGACCGTCGTGTTGGATTCAAACATTTCGAAAGCGAAGGCCTGGACATGGTGCAAACTGAATGCGACCCGTTTTGCTCATGAAGGGTGATGAGGGTGGTGTTGGATCGATAGTTCGATACGAATACGATTCATGGCGACGCAAGATTATTATTTGCAAGTTGGCGAGGAAACGGCATGGGGTCTATCCCGCGGCGGACGGATCGGGAGGGCCTTTTCACCGCCTCAGGTTTTGGCCGGGGACGCGCGTGGCAAGCCGCCACCGCCCCCGCGTACCCCGTGACCCTGCTGCAGCCACTGCCACTGCCACTGCCACTGCACCCGATCGAAGAATATAACTATAAATTATGCGACCATTTGATGACCCAATAGGGTTAGGTTTAACACTGGTCGCCTCATCAAGTCATGGGCTTAATGGTACTGTGTCAGCTGTAGAAATGGAGACCGTACCAGACCAGACCAGGTTTATGCTGTCACATTAACATGCGCGCGATGCAAAATGCGGCCATGCGCTTCGTTCTCCAGGGTGGGGGTGTGACCATCTCGCAGCACGACGCCGTGCATGGACCGCCGTGGCACGTACAGCTCGGTCGTCGACTCGTCGTCCGGCGGGTGGTGGTGAGGAATTTGGGGTGGGTCGGCCGGTGTCCCTCCATACCAGGCACGTCGTCTCGGGCGTGTTTTGTCGCGAGCGGCCGGCGGTGGCCCTGCGGCCTCGCCTGTCCCGTCGCCTGATTTGATCTGAAGGTGTCAGATCCTGTTCCGGCCGCTGCCGCTACCTGCCTGCGCGTCCACTTCTCGCATCCGGCATCCCTCCATCCCCATGATTGCCATCCGGGTGGGTCGAGATGAGCCCGTGGTTTTAAGCTTCCAGCCGCCCAGGCCACCAGGGGCCACTGCGGATGCCGCGGAGGGTCAGGGGGTGCCAGCCCCCCCGTGCCCCCCCTCCCTCCGCCACTGCTTCCAGGCTTCCATCACGCCACTGCTTGGCAAAAGTAAGAACTGGAATTTTTTTAAATAAAGCAGAAGCACTACTAATTCATTCATTTAAGGAGGTAGAGGTTTATGATTACATATGGTTCGATATTACATAGGATAAATAGTTCTCTCATCTTACTCATAATTAAAATTAAGATAGATACACTACCCAACATAGGTTCCCGCATGCTTTCTGGCGCAGCTTCACATCATCTTAGATCATGTCGAAAACTTACATTGGCCGTAGAGATTTTCCTTCAAAAATTCGTCGGTTGCGCTTCTTCCATATGTTCCAAGCAATTAGGATGAGGTACGCTGCTACCGATCGGTCTTGCTTCGTGTTGAACGCCGCCAGTGATCTCCTCCACCATCGTTCGACATCTATATCTCCATCTTTCGGTATGTTGATTATGCCCCAGTCCAGTTAGGCACTAGCATTTATACCTCTTTGGTGTAGGTGTATTGGAGGCATAGATGCACTACTGTTTCTGTTGCCTGATCACATAATGCGCATTCTGTTTCACATTCCTAATTTCGAGCTAACATCTGATCAGCTGTTAAAAACTTGCTTCGTATCAACAACCATACAAAGAACTTATGTTTGGCTTCAGCACGAGCTTCCTAGAACTGGAATTTGGATAGAGTAGATTCTCTCGATCGCTCGGTAAAACATCGCCCGTCGATAATCTATCTCGCCGCGGACCGCGGCGAGGCGGCGTTTCAGGCCGGCAGGGGATGCAGGATGCACGCCGTTGGCCGTCTAATGGTGTGGCGTACATCGAGCAGGAATGATCCTCGGCGGAGCGGGGGGGTCCGGCGGCCGGCCGGCCGGGCAGTGCCTTTACGCCGGCCTTGAAGGCCCCAGCTACCGTGGGCGACCGGGCGGATCGGAGGACGGGCGGGCGCAGCGCAGGCCTACCACCCCACCAGGCACCAGCAGGGGCTGTGGGCGTCGTCGTCACGCGGCGTTATTGCAGGCGATGATGCGCGCGGCGCTGCAGGTAGATTCGCAGTACATGGCATACTGGCATGGCATGTGTTCCGAATCTGGACCCCCTGAAGGCTGCAGCCTGCTTGCCCCTCTGTCTCTCTCGCCATGCGTGACGTGACGTGAAGTTTCCTGCGACCAGAGCGGAGCGCCACCAGGGTACTGTGATCCTGTGAGCCAACATCTCCTTCCCTGTGCAAGCTGCAGGAGCCAGCAGCACGCAGACGCTGGCACGCTGCTGGGCTGCTGCTTGCTACTCGACGAAGCCGCATGGGCAATCGAGGGTGGGTCGGGCGCCGCCGGGAGCGGACACGAGGCTCGTCAGGCACTCAGGCCGTGTGTGTGCAGTGTGGCGCAGCGGCGCGTTGGTGCGCGGTGTCGTTCAGGCCTTCAGAGCTGCCGCACTGTTTGACAGTTGCAGATCCCATCTCACCTCGTCTCATCCAAGACAGCAACAGTCCTAGCTGACTCACACTCACCAGTAGCAGCCAGGAGCCAGAAATGTTGACTTGTATTGACACCAAGCATCGATCAACAGTTTGATGTGGTGACGTATGACAGCCAGCCAAGGGGCTCGTCCCCGATTTATGCAGCAGTGCGGGATGAAGTTTCAAAAACGAATGCGTTTCTGGCACTCAGATTCTATTCACAGATGCCATGCAGTCGATAACATTCACGGTGTCGGGAGCTCATGCTGGTTTGGCCACGGCCTGGACCATCTCATCATGTCGAGGACGCGCGTCTCCAGCTTGCGAGAGGCTCTCCCTCTCTACTCGGCGTTTTCCTCAAGGTGGATAAGCTTCCCGCTGATTTTCCTGCGGAGAAGGGACCATCAGGCTGAGTGTTAGTAAAACTAGGTAACTTTAGCTTTGCAGATTCAAATCGTAATGCTAACAACTGGACTGTGAAAAACTGAAACAATGTATCCAAGTATCCATGGGCAGCATGCATCTTGTACAACACAGACAAACAGATGTAATCAGGCCTGCAAAACAGACCTTTCATGGAGCGGCTTCTCATCCGACAGAACCTTCATCAGCCTCTCCTCAAACGGTGTGGCATGCCAACTGACTTTCTGGTCCTGGCAACGGCGGAAAGACTAGATCAGGAAAAGTTGCGTTCATTCAACAGGTTGCAGAAATGTGCAGGTTTAGGAGAGGATCAGATGCGAGCATACCTCTTTGTACTTTGTTGTGGTGTTTGGGATGCCGTTGCCGTCCCACGCCTTGGGCAACACAGGGGTAGGATTATCAATGTCCCAGTTGAAAGCTGATGCTGGAAAGATAGGCACATCAAAGACACTCTTCTCGTAGCATGGCTCCTTCTCAACGTTGTCTTCGGTGTTGGTGTCACCGTGGCTCTCATCATCTGCAGATGATGGCTTCAGCCAATAAGCGAGGCTTGAAACGCCATGCTTTCCATCTTCTGAACCTTGTTCCGGTAGTTCTTCTCCACCTTCAAACAGCTGCTGCTTGACATTCTGAGCCTTGAGTTCGTCAGGCGAGATGACTTCATCCTGCTCTGCACAGTAGTCATGGAACGGGAAAGGCTCGGAATTTGGTGAACCTGTCTGTGCAGCCATTGAACTTGCAAAAGTCTGCTGAGGCTTCTTGCCGAAATCTGAGCTCATATTTCTTCTCTTCGGAGGATTGGATGCTAGCACAGGTGACTCAGCGGCTTTTAGTTCCATCCACTGTAGCTTGTTCTCAATGGGTCTCAGAACAGGGTAAATGAACTGTCTGCTGGCTCTTGCACGCTTTCCATGCTTTGAAGTCCCCATACATGCAGTGTATACTGTTCCAGGAGTCTGGATGTCACCTCTGAGGACCAAAGGGGTTGGATAAGGTGAATCACTAGAATCAGTCTTCTGGTCTCTGATGGTCTGAAATGAAGGATTGTCCTGTGACGATGATCCAGATTCTGATTCCACCCTGACAATTCCTTCATCAATGTTCTGCTGTTGAATCAGTGAATCAGGCTCATCAGATTTGGACCTGCATTGAAAGGGGAAAAAACGCAGAGTTGTAGTCATAGTAGATACACTGCCCACCATTCCACCAATGATTCATTCATGAAAAGAGTGGAGGTGGTTATTTACACTTCAGATAAGTTCCCTTCCAGTAGTTTTGTCTCTTCCATCACTTGCACATTGCTGGATGTGTCATTGCGCTGTTTATCAAAAAAGAAGAAGAAGAAGAAGATATCAGACTGAGAATATTAGAAAAACATTGCAGACACAGAGTCCTTACCTCATTAGTGTCTTCTGAAGTGGCTGGGCTTGAAAATTCCAGAATTTCTGGTGGGGTTTGTGATATTGTGCCACAAGATTTGAGATAATTTGCCTAGTTATCATCAAACATCATGAAAGTGCATTTTGCTGTGTTAGCAATCATGTAATGTGTATGAATATAATCGCATTTGCCTTCAGAATACAAATGAATCACAAAAGCTGAAAGGTGATAACGGTTATGCATATGAACATATAAAACATAAATAAAATGGTCATGGGTATACTTTGCACGCCAGAATATCCTAGGCCACAAGTTAACATGTCACAACTAGCAGGACCCAACCTACAGCTATGATTATAATCTGATTTGATCTCAAGCGATTTTCAAGGTACCAGAAAGTTCAAAAAATAAATAGCAGAAGCTGACTGTGCACATAGGTGTAGGCACACATGAAAAAAGAATCTATAACTGTGACCTCCAGTGGAGCACAGCCTATATTCAGACCTAAGACACGATTTGTTTCAAAATGAAAGCAGTAGCAGTATTTTGATCAGTTGCTATGCGCATGTACAAAAAAAAGAACTTATAAGCTAGCTACACACAATTTATCAGTAAATTTTACATAGGTGAGACCATGAGAGTGGCGTATTGATCATATGCAGAATCCAATTACAGTTTCAAAAAAGATCACAAAGACAAACATTGCCTTCTTGAAAGCACAGCTCATAATATGAGAGAAATGGTCAGCAGCTAATAGTCAAATAGGACCTAATTCTGGTACAGTTGTAGTCCTAGCACTGAATTATTCGAACTGAAACAGCACATCATCATTCCAACCTTCTGCATGATAATCACCTACCACCTAAGCCTAACTCGCACATTCCACAACACCCCTTTTTAGCAGACGAATACTTGTAGTAGCAATTCTGGTGCAGGTACTGTACAGTATGCCTGGAAAATCCTAGACTTGAATTTAGCACCTAAATGCTATTCATGACAACCACAGTAACATTGAAGACATGACAAAGAAAAGGACTACAATGCATTGTCCATTCAATTTTCGCACTACTCATCTCAAGTAAGAACTAAATTCTGATACATTTTCACACAATAAGAAACAAAGAAGAACCAACTAAGGTCAGTACCTCTCTCCTGAGCTCCTCGTCGACTCCTCCACCATTAGCCGCCTCCACATCCAGCCTTCCACCCGCTTCAATTCCTAGAAAGATGTTACCGCACCAAAAAGTAAGAATTTCGTAACAGAGCTAAAAATCGATTGAAACAACGGAATTTGGCATGGCGACATACTCTTGTCGTCATTCAGGAAGGCGTCCCCGATGCGGCTCTCCCGTACGAGCGGATCCTGCAGAGAGCAAACGCGCAAGGAAACTCACATACACCGCCACCGGCACCAGAACCAATCTGGGGAAAAAACGAGAACCGCGAGGAATTGAGAGGTCGCAGGTGGACTCGCTTACGCGGAGATCGCCGGATGGGTCGGAGCCGCCGCGGAAGCAGGAGAGGAAGCAGCCCATGGCGACGCGGGAGCTGAGGAGGAAACCCAACACACCGCGCGTACAGTCGGCGCAACCGCTGCCGCCGAGGGTTTGGGCTAGCTAGGGTTTCGGGATCGGGGAGCGGAGGAGCGGAAATGGAAAGAGTAGGCGAGGGGGCGAGGGGAGGGGAGGGGAGCCGCCGGTGGCGGAGGCAGCTGGTGGATTTGAATCGAGGCGGAGGGCGAAGAGGGAAAGTGAACGGGAAGATCCAGCCTGGCCTGGGCTTTATGGGCCTTTGATTTTCTGTTGAAAAGGTAGGCTTTGCAACTCGATATCTAATTGGCCTAATTGTGGAAAGCGGCCCGGTAGCATTACCTCGAGCTTTTCAGTTTTAGGCCGGAACTAGTTTAGTTTGCTCCCCCTAAAAAAATACTTGTTTAGTTTGCTCACCGTGTCACATTGTGTATGACACGTATAGGTTGCACTCGACGACCATAGACATGATGAGGAATAAACATCACAAAAACAAAAGAAGTGAGATTCCTATATCTATGGTTATCTATGGTTAAATAGTAGCTTCTCCTTCCGTTTCAAAATGTAAGAAGTTTGGTCAAGTTTATAAAAAATAACACTAATATCAAATCAGTTTCATCAAATCCATTATAAAATATGTCTTGATAAAGTATCTTTTTGGGTAGCAGTGGAGTAGTTTTTGTTGCTCATAAGTCATAAGTGTTAATTTTGCGAGAAGCGGAGCGCAAAAACCGTCCCAAATGTCTATTCATGTATGTTCTTAACTGCAAATCCGATTTTATCAACACTGAAGGGACCGTGACACCTTAAGAGGGGGTGAATTGGTGTTCACTCCAAGCACATATAAAGACCTATATCAATTTCTATCTAGATGTGTGCTAGATTTTTCTACGTGTTGCTATCTCTACCACAAAAGAGTTTTGCACCCTAGGTTCCAATCCTATAAACTACACATGGCAATTCTAGGAAAGGTAAATGCGGAATTGTAAGTGCAATAAGAAATGGGGAAGGTAAATGTGGTAGAGAAGACAAACTCCCGGTGTGGAAGGAGAGGAGTCATCATCAGTTACATCGCTCTCTTTCATACCTTTGGCCATTAAGCAAATATGCGATAAGCTTGATGATGATAAGAAAGCACGTGGCTTGCGGTGGGTTTTTTCATCACTTGATTTTGTCATATCAAAGCCACCCTTTGCAATGCTTGTGAATGCCTTCTTTTTGCTTGCCTTCTTCTCCTTCTCCTTCTTCTTTTCTTTTTTTCTTTCTTTGCTTGCATCTCTTCTCCATCAACGGGCAATACTCAATGTAGTGTGTAACACCCCGTGTTAATGACAGGCTAAGGGTGTCAATAAGGAGTTAATGATGAGCTTTGGAGCAAAAGGAAGGTAATTGACTCAAAGTCAAATTCGAGTCGAATTTGACCAAATTTGCAATTGGGAGTTTCAAATTTGGATAAATTTGGCAAAGATATGAAATTGAGACTTGAGAGTATTTAGAACTCAAGAGCGTGAAGCTTAGGGTCTAATTCAAGTGATAAACCTCTCAGAAATACAATTGAAGGTGGAATCAATGAAGTTACTATGCATCGTCCGAAAACGCGCAAATCTGAAAATAATATTGAGTACACAACTTTGGAGCCAGTTTCTGGAGAATTTTTCTTGTAAGTGAGCAGATATTTTTGGACATTAGTGAAATATGGACTATGGAGAAGGAAAATGAAATATTGTTGGCCAGAGAAAGTGGAAGGTTCGAATTTAAAGTTAAGCCCAAAATCAGCAAATAAGCAGATTTCAGCCTTCTCGCCGAAATAATCCTGTCTGAAAAACAGCAACAATTAGCAATGTTTGGAGTAAATTTCAGAAAAATCCAGTGTGAAAGTTATATGAGTTCTTGTGCAAAATGGAACCTTTGTTAGTTGTAGAACAAGGATAGGCAAGGGTCAAGCTGCATGGAACAAGTTTGCCTAATTTGAATCAAGCTCAAAGAAGTATAAATGGCCCTGCACCATACTTGACGAAACTGAATTGAAAGGGATTCGGTTATAGGAAATTTTTGGCCGAACTTTGAGCTTCAAAATCTCGGTGTTAGGGTGCTCATCTCGGGTAGAGGCCAATCTATCAAATAAAGTTCTTGGATTAATCTACAAGTTTGCTTAAGGAACATTTGGACATTTGGATTTGAAATTGGTCGATGAGGAGGTTTGAAATTCAAAGGCAAAGAAGAAGAAGAAAGAGGGAAAAGAGCAGAGACGGCAGGAGCCGTGCCGCAGCGCGGCGCCTCTGCCCGCCGGCCAGCGCGACGACCCCATCCGTGCCACGCACGCCTGCAGCTCGTCGATGTGGCCTTCATGCACGCGGTGAAAAACTTGTATTTGTACTGTTCCCGCCCTCATCCGATTTGCCCTACCGCCATTTTCACCACCATCACAAGCAGAAGCTCGAGCGAGCAGCACCACCGCCGGCCAACACCCTCGTGCCGCCGCTCCTCTCCGCAATTCCACCCGCCCAAAGCTCCGCCAGCTCCTCCTCAACGCCCCACGCCGCTCCGTTCATCAGTTCCCCGTCGGCAAGCCCACACCCGCCGCATCTCCTGTCCGCCCAGCCGCCACCACTGCTCCTCCGGTGAGCTCTACGCGCCACCCCTTCTCCGCTCTTGTGCTCGGGTACAGGGGCTTCTTGGGTCGTGTAGAAGCCGTAGGGCGCCTCCGCCGGCCGCTTTGCGCCGGCCGGCCGAGGCTATGGCCGCCACCGCCCGTGGAGGGCCCGGCTCAAGCCGCCTCCGAGGGGGCCGCCGCCTACCGCGGGTGCGCCTAGGCCTGGGGGTGCTCCCCGGCCTGGCGCCGTCGCCGGCGAGGCTGCCGACTGGCAAGCCGCCGGAGCTACCCATCGATGCCCTGCCTCTAGCGCTGGGCAAGAGAAGGCCCGACTACGGGGGCCCGCGCGTCAGTGGTTGGGGTAGGGGCGGGCTGGGTAAGAAAAGGGTTTTGCGGGGGAGTGGATAAGGTTAAGAGTTTTTAGTTTGCGAATAAATAGCTGAAATGCGTATTTAATTGTTTAATTCACCAAAATTTGTAGAAGTACCCAAAAATAGTAAATAAATTTTGCTAAGGTTGTTTTAATCTCCTTTATGCATTAAAATTGTTAAAACTTAATTGTTTATCGAAACATTTTGGGTGTTTATTTAGTGCCTTTAATTAAAGGTATTAAATAAATACTTAATAATTCCAAAATACATAAAATATGAAATAATGCTTTTCTAATTACAAATTAACCATAATCTCTAGTAATTAGGAGTTTAAGATTAGAAAATAATTATGATGCTTTTCAAAAATAAAACAAAAGGCTTACGTTTTTAAATAAAAGATAAAGATTAAGTATTTATTTAATGCTTTTCCTTAAAATATTTAAGTAAATGCTTAAGTTGATAAATAAATAAAATTCTGAATAATGTTTTGATTAATTCCAAACAAATGTTAATCTATAGTTTTGCGTTTTCTTTTACATTAGAAATTAATTCAAATGCTTTTCAAAAATAAAAAGAAAAGTCTAAAATGGGTTTAATAAAGGAGGTTTAAATCGTGAGTTAGACGTTATGGGTAGGGTTTTATTGGCTTGCAACTTTATCATGAAGTTAAGTTGTCTAAGTCATTGTTGGCTTGCAACTTTATCATGAAGGAAGTTGTATAGTCCATGGTTAAAAAGTTGCATCTCTGACTCATGCATGCACTTTATTGTAGACACTGAAGCTCCAGAAGCGGAATTTTTGGAAATTTCTGAAGAACCTCCGGAGTTTGAGGAGATTATTGAGTTGATCCCCTGTGAAGCCGGATCGTCGAACAACACTAACCTTTTTACAGATCAAGGCAAGCCCCGGTGCATTTAAGCCTATCTACTTTTGGAGTTATTTTTTCATGTATCCAACTATTCATTATTTCTTTATGAATGCATTAAGTCTAAGAGTTGATTGAAAACTTACTTTTATGCATAATCCAACCTTGTTATTATGGACATCTTTGCCACCTTTTCCAAATAATTAGTAAGTATCCCATGCTTAGCAAAACATAGTCACGCTACCTTTATCCTTTCTGAATACCTATGGTACTCAGCAACTTAAGGTAACATTGTCATACATATGTAGATCAAAGAAATGACCCATTTTGGAAGGTAGTGGACAGAAGCTTGGATGGAATCAAGAAAGGAGTCTTGAGTTCCGTAGTTCTGTCTACTTGGTTAATTTGATTAAGGACCGTTTGTTATTTTAACCAGTGATCAAGTGATATTACCTGGTTACTTACTACCATATGGGAACTAGCAAGCTCGGTAGGTTAGTTAGCTCTCTGATCGGAAATATTTCGTACCCGTGCTTGGCGTGCAGTGGAAGGGCAGGGGCGTAGCCTGAAACTCACATTGGAGATCAGGCCAGATGTGGGGTCCCATGTGGGGGTGCGTCCCTGGGTTCGAGTAGTCATATTTCCGATCGTTGGGTACAGCTAATCGAAAGGTCGTTATGTGCAACCCGGACAGTTGTACATAGCGGGTGGTCGGGTATCTCCTGCAGGATGTAAATCGGTCCAGATCGCCGCAATTCTTGGATATGAATGCACTTGATCATTGCTTGAGCATCGTAGTGTAGTAAAGAGAAGGGAACCGTTTGCTTTGAATAAATATGTTGTATGACTTAGTTCCATCTGGTTGCTAAAATATCTTTCATCATCTAGACTGGTCAGGTAACAAACTCAATCTGAAATAAAATATAAAACTAAGGTTTCACTTGTAGTAAGCTCTTTTTGCAAAATGTGAGTCAGCCAATACACCATAAAGCTATCATACAGTATACAGGAAGTATTTATATTGGTTAGACGGGTCAGACTTGTTGAGTACTTCGTACTCAGGGGATCCTTTGTTGTTGTTTTCAGAAACCCAGCAGGGACCCACCAAGGAGGAAGCTCCGAAGAACTAGGGTATCTTATGAGTCTCATGATACCCCAAAATAAACTTAGATGTTTAATTACTTGCCCTGAACTGGTTATATTTTAAACTCTTAGTAATGGTTTAACATGCATTGTTAAGTTTCTTTCAATCTATGGTTTGTAATAAATCGTACCTCTAGTATGTATGTAAAAATGTAATGTTTGTTGATGCTATCCCATCGTGGAAGCGATCGTGATGTATGGCTATAGAACACACCGTGGAGGTTTTCAAGGAGTTCTGTGAACAGAACCCTTGACGGACTACTGGACTTACACTGTTTTAAGTGCGTTTTGGATAATTGTTGTTCTGACAGCAATTAGACGCACTTAAACCAGTTTAAGTTGGACGGTTCCACCACATAGTGTCCCTCCTCACGACAACCAAAAGATTCCTTCTTTTTTTTCTTTAGGTTTTGGCGAACCAATTGTTCTGTAGGAACATCTTTAGAGTTGAGCTTCGTGAGTAGCTTATTCACTCCTTTTACAAGTTGCTTGATTTTTTCATCATCAGAGGAGTTGCTAATACTTGCTTGATCATCCTCTTCATCTTCCACCTCAGCATCACTTTCTTCTTATTCACTTGAACTTGAAGCCTCACTTGAGCTTGAGCTTGAACTTGATGCTTGCTCTTGAGCTTTCTTGCTTGATGTGGAAGATTCTTACTTATCTTCTTCCTTCTTCTTCTCCTTCTCCTTCTCCTTCTCTTCTTTGCTTGATGTGCTAATATCTTGACTTGAGGAAGAAGGATTTTTGGTAATCTTCATGGATAGCTCATGGGAAATAATCCTGTTCAAGAGTTTGGTTGGCTTCAATTTGTTCATGTCTTTGAAGCAATGGAAGTAGGTGACAATGGCGGCGTACTTGTCCTTGGAAGAACTTAGATGATCTTTCTGGAGACGTCCGCATCGGATGGCTTGGTCAAACTTATTGCATTTAGCTCATTAACAATAACATTTAAGCGTGAATACATGTCATTTGCTAATTTAGTAGGCAACAGTTTGAAAGAATCAAAAGTTTCTTTGATCAAGCTATACTTTTGTTCCTTAACGTCACCTGTGCCGTTGTGGAGCTCTATGAGCGTGGTCCAAATTTCGTGTGCACTTTCAAGCTCATAGACTCTATTAAATACTTCAATGCTAAGAGATTCAAAAGTTGAATTTCAAGCAATATCATTGAGATGCAACTCTTTTTCATCGGTTTTGGTGGGGTTTTTCGGCCAAGCTAGGGGATTAATTCCATGTTTCATCACTCTCCAAACACCTAAGCCTTTCACCTCTAGAAAACATGACATGTGAAAATACCAATAGGAAAAATTAGTACCGTCAAAGTGTAGAGGCCTACCGAGATCACTCCTAATATCTTCGGATGTCATTTTGCTCAATGACGGTGAAGCTAAGGGTCCAAATATGAGTCACTGGCTCTGATACCAATTGAAGAGACCGTGACACCCGGGAGGAATTCGGTGTTCTAAAAACTAAGGCTCCAAACACATATAAAAATCTATATCAATTTTTATCTAGATGTGTACTAGATTTTTCTATGTGTCGCTATCTCTACCACAAAAGAGTTTTGCACCCTAGGTTCCAATCCTGTAAACTACATATGGCAATTCTAGGAAACATAAACGCGGAATTGTAAGTGCAATTAGAAATGCGGAAGGTAAGTCTGGTAGAGAAGGCAAACTCCCAGCGTGGCGGCACGACTATTTTTACCGAGGTATCAGAAAGCAAAGCTTTCCCCTAGTCGTCGTTGTTGGAGCCCCTCTCAAAGGGAATGCCCGCGCAAGGGCCTAAACTCTCCGGTCAAGTAACTCCATGGATAGCTGACGGGCCTTCCCCACGCGCAAGTGGTTCTCCGCCTAGCCTCTCCTGGATGTTCCTTGCCGCTCTTCACTTGGTAGAGCTTCAGCAAAACGTCGAGGGTTTCTCCTCCCTCTCACAAGCACCGGTGGCCACTCCACAAACGCGGTTGGAGGGTCTTGCAAGACTTACAAGCCCCGGATTTACAACTCTTGGTGCGCGCAAGCACCGATACAAAGGAGGTATGCAAACCTTGCCTAACTCTAGGCTAAACCCTAAAGCAATGCGCTAATAGGCCTAAACTAGCACTAATCAAGATCTAAACTTTATGCTAATTGCCTTAATCTTCTCTTTATACTTTGGTGGATAGATCACCTGTGTGTATGTGAGAACCAAGTCTATAACTTCTCCAAACTCTAACACACTTGAAATGGTCGAGAAGGGGGTATTTATAGCCCCAAGCCAAGAAACTAGCCTAGCCATTGCATAGCCATTGCAACTTTCTGCGCATCACTGACTCATTCGATGCCATGGTCACTATAGCCACCATATGAATCGGTGAGGCCCAATTATACCCCAGAACTTCTAGAGCCGATCTAAGCGGAACCGACGATCACCGACTGATTCAGTGATGGTTATTATTACCAGAGTATGAATCAGTGGTAATAGTGCACGCGCCTACCTTGGTCCTGCCTGCGGTTACCGACCAATTCGGTGATGGTTACTGTTACCAAAGTATAAATTGGTGGTAATAGTGCATGCGTCTAACTTGGCCTTGCCTGTGGTTACCGATTGATTCGGTGACGGTTATTGTTACCAGAGTATGAATCAGTAGGATGTGTCAGTGCATATTTTCAGCAGGATTCGCTTCAAATCTTCACGTGTCTTTGTCCTGACTTCATTACCATCATTTGTAAGCCTTAGAATAAGACTATTTCTGAATTTTTTACTATCATTTGGATGTTGTAGAATTCTTGTAAGTCTTTCTTTTTTTCTTCTCATTTTGATGGTTTTGTAATTCATCCTTAGGACCTATAAAACACCTACAAAGGTACATCTTGCAAACACATTAGTTCCAATAACTATGTTGTGATTAATCATCAAAATTATTATGGTCCAAGGCTATTTTCCTTACAAACACGGCCTGGAAGATTTGTTGATTCTGCGAAAGCGTCTTGCATTTGCTTTTCTTGTTTTGAATCCCAGTCGACAACTCAAACTTGCTACTAGTAGTACTAGTACCTCTTGCTGAATCTTTAGAGGCCGAGTTGGAAGCCTACGGCACTAGACCAAGCTGCCTTTGAGCATGCCGAGGACGATGAGTATGGTGTGCTCATGGGCCTCGACCGGCCTCACCGCCGGTCGCCGGAAGGATCACAAACGACGACATCGCTCCATCAGCGGGATCATGTCAATCAGTCAATGCCATGCTTTTATCGTCTGCTGCCACGCCGCCTTCTGACAACCTATCATGTGTTGCGTCACTCAGCGTATTATGGTACTACGTACTGTACTATACAACTTGCGGCTGGTTGAAACTCCAACGGTGCCATGGCACCGTGCCAATACTAGCTGAGAGCTGGGCGGAGAAGATGAATCCATGCAAATCATTTGCGTTGGTGTGCTTGCCGGGCTGGTACTAAACAAGATCCCAATTATCACGATTCATCACGAGGTACACATGGCTGCTGCCGGTGCTAAACTAAAGCCAACGAATTAAGCTATCATTGTCTAATTATAAACTGATTACGTTAGTACGGAAAAGATAGGGATCCAGATTTTCCCCTTGTCTTCTATCATTTTTTTCTTTCTTTCTCTCTTTTTTGCCAAGTCACACGTCTTCATCATACTAAGAGCAGAAATGCCCATGTTGATATCTCCCATCCCTAATCTCAAACAAAGTTTTTTTTGGGACAACTTATTTCTATAAACGTTAGTTGAACGAGTTGTTATAGAAAAGTTTATACAAAATTAGCTGAAAGAATTTGTCGAAAACTACTCTATATTGCTAAACAAGTTTTCTCAAAGAAGTTGAATAGCAAAAAAAATTATGCGTATAGAAAACCTTTTTTTAAGCGAATATAGAAAAATTTCTAAAAATATAATGTTCTCCTCCCTATAAGTTCTTGTGACAAAATCATTGTAGAAGTTATGCTGAAAAAGTTATCTCAATAAGTTTATTGCGTAACACTATTTGGAGAAGTTATGTGTAGAAGAGTTGTGGCAAGTTCACCTTACAACATTCTTCTGAAAATTATGCGGACAATATTAGTTGTTTAGAAAAAGTTTGTAAAATAGAAAAATATCTCAAGAGTGCTAAAAAAGTTATCTAGAGAAATTATATTAAAAAAGGTGTGTGTCAAGTTCTCCTAACAATATTTTCGGGAAAAGCTATCCTCCAAAGACATTTAAAAAAATTCTATGAATAAGCTATAGCAACTTTTAAAAATAAGAAGTTGTAAAAAAACTTAAAAAACAAAGATTATGGATCACGCCAGGATCATCGTAGACGTACATGCTCCGACACTCCCACACAGTCTCAGTTGGGAGGATGATGGAAATTGAGGTTGGAATGAAACTCAATGAAGAGTAACAATGAACCCTTTGGTGAAAGTGTTCAATGATCTGATATGAAGAGCACAGATGTAACTAAAAGATACATGATCCTGAACAAATTATTGAAGTGCTGATTTCACGTCTCTCTTTTCCCTCCTTCCACAAGTTTTTGTCCTAAGCTCAAATTTTATAAATATATAATCTATCCATTTATATTTTTAATGCAATTTTTGATACACCAGTTTGTGTACCAGTGGCTAGTCCACCCACCAAACGACCACATCAACAACCAGAATCCCCCAAGTGGTCGCATCTCTAGTTCTCTACCCTTTGTTTACCCCCTCGCTCATCTCCACACTCGCCGCATGCACAATTGCAAGCTGAGGTACGCCACCACGCTCCACGCCCCACAGTGCCACACCTCAGAGAGCCGAACGCCATGGCCCCGACACCACCTGCCGCCGCCGCAACCGTCGGCCACCGCAGCTTCGTCCGCGCCAACCCGCGCTCCGACCGCTTCCACGCGCTGTCGTTCCACCACGTCGAGCTCTGGTGCGCCGACGCCGCGTCCGCCGCCGGCCGCTTCTCCTTCGCGCTCGGCGCGCCACTCGCCGCGCGTTCCGACCACTCCACGGGGAACTCCGCGCACGCCTCGCTCCTGCTCCGCTCGGACTCCCTCGCGTTCCTCTTCACCGCGCCCTACGCGCACGGCGTCGACGCCGCCACCGCATCCCTGCCGTCCTTCTCCGCGCCCTCCGCGCGGCGCTTCGCGGGCGACCACGGCCTCGCGGTGCGCGCCATCGGGCTCCGCGTCGCCGACGCCGAGGACGCCTTCCGCGCCAGCGTCGCCGCCGGCGCGCGCCCCGCGTTCGAGCCCGTCGAGCTCGGCCTCGGGTTCCGCCTCGCCGAGGTCGAGCTCTACGGCGACGTCGTCCTCCGCTACGTGAGCTACCCGGACGCCGAGGACGCGCCCTTCCTGCCGGGCTTCGAGAACGTGAACAACCCCGGGGCGCTGGACTACGGGCTCAGGAGGTTCGACCACATCGTCGGCAGCTTGCCGGAGCTGGCGCCGGTGGCCGCGTACGTCGCCGGGTTCACGGGGTTCCACGAGTTCGCCGAGTTCACGGCGGAGGATGTCGGCACGGCGGAGAGCGGGCTCAACGCGGTGGTCCTCGCCAATAACTCCGAGACGGTGCTGCTACCGCTCACCGAGCCGGTGCACGGCACGAAGCGCCGCAGCCAGATACAGACGTACCTGGACCACCACGGCGGCCCGGGCGTGCAGCACATCGCCATGGCCAGCGACGACGTGCTCAGGACGCTGCGGAAGATGCGGGCGCGCTCCGCCATGGGCGGGTTCGAGTTCTTGGCACCGCCGCCGCCCAACTACTACGACGGCGTCAGGCGCCGCGCCGGCGACGTGCTCTCGGAGGCGCAGATCAAAGAGTGCCAGGAGCTGGGGGTGCTGGTGGACAGGGATGACCAGGGGGTGCTGCTCCAAATCTTCACCAAGCCAGTGGGGGACAGGTAAAAACGTCACCTTTTCCCAGCTTTTGCATTGCATTATGCATGCAGCCATGCAGGATTTGGAAGGAGCAATTTCTTCAGGTTTGTAGTTAGCTAAATACGGGACTCAGCGTTCCTGTTATTCCTGACTGCATCGTGCTATTGTTATTCCTCTACCTTTCCCGGTTCTAACTGGATCAGCTATGTCATTCAGGCCAACGTTCTTCCTGGAGATAATCCAAAGGATCGGGTGCATGGAGAAGGATGAAACGGGGCTAGACTACCAGAGAGGCGCCTGCGGCGGGTTCGGCAAGGGCAACTTCTCCGAGCTGTTCAAATCCCTCGAGGAGTACGAGAAGTCGCTTGAAGCAAAGCAAGCTGATGCTCTTCAGGGATCCTAGAATACAACTTGAAGAAGGACAGCAGTTCTAGTAATTTGTATCTTGGTGCAAAAGAAAAAGGGTGTTCCTTGGAACACTTGACATGCAGACACCGATGTAGTAATAGATAGTTGAATATGAAGATATGTTGCTACAACCGGTGTAACAGAGGTGATAAGAGACGGAACTTGAAGGTACGTTACATGTTTGCTGAAATGCCTAAATAAAGAAATAAAAAAATGAAGCAAGAGACAACCGAAACTTGTTTCAGGGGGGCGAGCAAAAACGACTGGCAGCGGATGGCCAGCGACTCCATGATTTTTTCGCAGCATTGTGGGATGGAGTTTGAATTTTCAAAAAAAAATGTATTGGAGGCACTCTCTATCTACATATGCTATGAATTCATATTAGATTGGCCTAACACCTGGAACGTTTCAGACTGTCCAGGAGGTGTGAGGACGCGGTCTGCAGCTTAATTGGTAATTAAATGGCTGAACATCATTTAGTTAAGTGATAAAAAAAACAAGTGGTTTCAATCTCCCCACAATAGGCATATATAATACAAGAATATACATAAGTACTACAAAAATACCTTGATATACAGAACTCTTGCACTTGAAATACAATGACACTGATCATATAAGATATTATATTTCCTGCACAAGAAAAAGAAAGAGGGTAATAAGTTGACAACTCACTTAAAACCCTAAACACATCTTGTTTACAGTTTTGTCTAATTGATTATCATGCAACCAACTCTCTGGACTAGTGCATGCACCTAGGCGTTGCCATGAACTTCTAAATGCAGAGCACCTAGCCGGCCAACTTGTAGCAACAATAGTGCAATACCCTTTTAGCCAACCAATGAGAGACTCAAGTTTTCTACCAGCCAATCAAAGGTTGGCAGCAGGAACATGGCAAACCAACAGCCAATTAGAGATAGACAACAGCTTGGTGAGAGAGAGAGAAAGGGCAGTAACTGCAAGGCTTTCAGTACAAGGTGGAGGAGAGAGTGAGCATTCCCCCATGGAACTGACAAAATAGAAGCTCCTTGTTCCTTCCTGCAGCAGAGCACACCAAGAACCACTTTAGAAGCATCCAATCCTTGATGGTGAAGGACCATCAAGCCATTCCAACCCCTCTGTAACAACCTGGTGACAACCACCCATAGAGAGAGACACGGTGGAGGAGAAGGGAGCTCACCAGATGAGGAAGTCAAGAAGAGAGCGAGCTGATCAAGACGAAAGACCATCCAAGGAGTGAAGATCTTGTAGGAGAATCAGAAGCTAAGGTCTGCAGTTAGACACCATCAAGCTTAAGGTAAGGTTCACATTCACAGCTTAGAGCGATTTTGCTTCAATAGAACTAAAATCATAGAACACCTTCCATTAGAGATTGATGTCTTTACTTAGCTATCACTACTGGCACAGCATGTCAAAAATAGGATAAGGTAATGTATTTTCCCAAGAACGTAGATGTGCTAGTTGTTTCACAGTGCAAGAGCTAATATCCTTTTTATTAATTGCAAGCATGCACAATAATGCTGGAACTTAGGCTAAAGAAGAAGCACGAGTAACTTGCACATGGAGCAACGCTCAGGTTGTAGCTGTAGAATACACAGTGAGCTAACTGAAACTGAGAAGGGAGATGAATGATAGGAACACTCACTGTCAGAGTCTAGAAGTTGATGCCACAGCCTGAGATGAAGCACGGCTTGCTCCTGCAACACGCAATGGGCCTTGGTTCCCATCACAGCACCACAGCTCGCCGGCCACAGCACCATGGCCGGTTCGCCGTCGGCGGCCCATCCTGCACAAGCCGCTAGGGTGAGGTGACAATTACAAGAGAGGAAGAAATCGAAGGGGAAAAATGGATAAATAGCATCCAGAACCCTTGTAGACTTGAGTTGGAGTAGTAATCGTCCAAGAACTTACAGCCATGGCTGTGGATTTGAGGGCAGTAGCTTGAGAACTGTAGGCGCAGGGAGAGGGGAATGGGGAAAAGAAACAGAGGAAAGATAGGCCAAAGAGCTGACATATGGGCACGTCCTTGAGTGGTCTTCTAACAAAAGGAAATGGTGCTTTGACAAGGATGTTAGCCTGTAACAGAACTTGATTAAATATATTAATCCAACTTAAGACTTCTAGCTGCATATAAACTAGGATGGCAGGCGCGCTACGCCGCGCCCGTATACTGCAGCGCTGCACGCCTATGCTTGTCTAACTCTATCTCGAAGCAATATAAGCTGCATAGCAAAAGAGAAGTAGGCAGCAATGATCAGTGGACAACTTCAATTTGAGCTGAACACAAATGTGGTAGTTTTTTCGCTCATATGCAGTCAAACTTAAATCTTAATAGATGGCCATGTTGTAATCGAAGAAAATAATGCAAATGATCATTTCCTCTTACAGTTGTACATTAGTGATTTCATCTGAAGCAAAAAAGGAAATGATCTGTGACAAACTATATCAAAGTAGAAACTTTATGACCTCTGATCAGCAACCCACGCAACATATAGATCAAAAACAGCAAGGAATGTGATAGTTTCTTGTGAGATATTCGGAGTAAGAATTTTAACACTCTGTAGTAACAACATATTAGAACCGACTACAAACCTTAACATTTTGTGGAAATTTATCACAATATAAAAAAGATAGTCATCTAAATTTGTCCAATTGAAACCTGGGACGATCGTGAGGTACCTTTAATGAACTTGCAACACTGCACAGAGAAACTTCACATATACACAACTAATGGAACTGAATTAAGTAAGCAAGAATCCAACTACTGTCAGATAAACTCTACTGCAGTAGGCTAATGTCAGACTCCCAACACAAAACAATGGAAATAAATCTGTTTGAACAATACATGACTGAGAATTTGCACGTGTGCACTGTGATTTGGCAATGTGATACGTGGCTTCAATCACATAGTAACACAGTGGTAACACGAACTTGTAATGGAAAACTGAAGATGGAAAGGTAAACCGGTATGGGCGTGGTGCAGACTATTCACCGTTATTGCTGAAAACTACAAAAATTAAATAATAATCATATAACACTTCAACTGTCAATCTATGTGGAATTTCAACCTTGCCAAACTATACAAATCCATGAAGGCCATATCCTTCAGAATTCCGACCTTTCCAATGACATGAAACTGAAATTCTTAACAAAAGAAAATAGAGTTCACTCGTGTGTTTCTTTGACCATGTCCAGGAACGTAGCCGCATGAACTAAATCCACTTTTGCAGGCGCTGGAATGGCCATATGCACTGCATAACTTGCAAGAAACATAACGTAGCTCATGAAGAAACAGAGCTATCTGCTCTGTAATGTACTGAAAAGCAACCGAGATGACCAACATTTAGGCATACTTTCAGGCTCCACTCAAAAGGCACACATATGTTTTGTAATACAAAGCAAAACCTGAAGTCCTGAACTATAAATACAATGTGAACGAAGCAAAAAAGTAAACTTGTAAAGGAAACACTAAGTATCTGTAAAGTTTAAAGCAATCAATTTGACTGCACCTAACTAAATGTAATGTAGCAGTGTAGCACTGAATAATGATAATAGGACAGAGAGAAATTCCAGTGTGGGATAGACGATCGATTTCCATTCCAATTCAGTGCAGCACCCAGCTCCAATCAGCATTGCCACATCGTGATTCAGGTTTTGACATAATAATTAAAAGGCAACTAAATTGGTGACCATGTAATACTGACATCCAGGTTTTAGTGGCATGTAAACTAATAAATCATAACTACAGTAGCTTCTTCTCACCGTTGACAGATGCAAATGAGCTCCCAGAACCAGAGAGCATTCCCAGATCCAAACAGCACATAACCATCTTCACTACAGCAAGGAATTTGCGGTATAAATTAGCATATTGAAATGAAGCTGCTGAGATGATTGCGCGCGTCACAATGAACAAAGTAGCACGTAGATGTAGCCACATCTGAGTTTTTCCGAACACTGAGAAGAGATAGAACTAAAGGGGAACAAAAGATTGTGTCGAGCAAATGGATTCGGATAATAACTGGAAAAATGAGACCGGCGGCAGCAGCATAGCTGAGAAGCATGAGGCCAGAGAGTGGGAAAGAACACCGTCGATGCGTAGATGGCGACGCCTGATTCGGCAGTGGAAATGCCTGCCGATTCAGAAGGAAGGGACCGGTCACCGGAGCGGCGCACTGTCCACCTGCTCGCCTGATGGCCCACAACCAACACAACTCCGGCATCGCCCGGACATGGACGCACACGGAAGGGAGGTAGGACCTGAGGAAAGGCACGACGGGCAAGCGCGGCGCCGCGCTCGGCGAACTCGGGCGCCCTGCGGCGGGCTTCACAAGTGAGGACGCCGACGGACCTGCAGCACCCATTCGAAGGAGGACGGCAGCGGCGCAACGACGTGCGGAGGAGGCGACAATTGACCAGCTCCCGTCCGGCATCGCGATGCCCCACATGGCCGCTGCCGCCATGAGCAGTTGAGGCAGTCCTCCTCAGCTTGTGGCCACCCACTGCGCCAGCAGCTCCGTCTGCCCATCCGCCTCCCCGGAACTCTACCCGCCGCCAAGCCCTTTTTGCACGGGCTTGGATCCCACCGGTGGACAGAAAGCGGCGAGCAGCGGCGACGTCGAGGGTTTTTTTTTCCTTGCAAATGAGGAGGGCGAGGAGGACGAAGCGTTGTGTCGTGTCGCCGATTTGGTGGAGATGCAAGGACGACTCTCCTGGTTATGGACTTATGGACACGCGGCGAGCAAGTGGCGTGGCTGACTGCTTGATTCTGTTGCTGCGCGTCAAGCACACGCGATGAGCAGCCACGTTAATGCGCGACACGCAGTATGATCTCATTGGGTGGACACGCGGCGTGACGCAACAGGCGGGAGCGGCGGAGAGGCTCCGGAGCCAGCGATCCTTACAGCGATATATCTCTACTTAGGGCAGCTGCCGTCTGTAAGTCATATATAGACAGTGATGGCTGCCGTCTGTAAGTTATATATAGATAGTGAAACCGACAGCTTATACAATGATGTGTCTTTTAAGTTGTCTGCAAGTTATTTAATTCATTCAAATCAAGGTGATTAGGTATAAATATGATCTATGTATGCCATTTTGTTGCTTGTTCACTCAATGCAATGCATGCTACCTCATATTATGGACACATGAATTTGACATAGAAATATAAATATAATATATATTTATAATAATTGATCTTTGCAATACATAATATGATAATATAATAAAGACTCAATATATTAGTCATAAAGACTCAATAGATTACCCGTGTAGGTCTAGTTTTCCTTGCGGTCATAACGCTGCCAAATATGCTCAACCAAATCGTTCTTGAGCTGCTTGTGTGTAGAGCGACCACGGATAACCTTGTTTCTCCGAAGTACCTCTACGAAGCATGGGTTAGGATCATCACTTGTCCTCACTTCGGTGGTAGCACAATTGTTGCACTCGGATTGTCATTCAAATCCAATGGAATTTTGACCAATTCCTTCTCATCTTCAACTATCATATTATGGAGGATAATACAAGCTTGCATGATGTTAACAACATCATCCCGTTTCCATAACCGTGCCAGACGTTTAACAATATCAAAACGAGATTGTAAGACACCAAATGCGCACTCGACATCCTTCCTTGCCCCTTCTTGATGTTGTGCATATAATTTGTGCTTCTCCGTTTGAGGTTTTGATATTGTCTTCACAAAGGCAGCCCACTCTGGATAAATCCCGTCAGCAAGATAGTATCCTGTGTCATATTGCGTTCCATTTACAATATATTGTACTCTAGGGGCTTCTCCTTTTATCACCTCAATGAATAGCAGTATCTTATTCAGCACATTGATATCATTATAGGCCCTAGCAGTACCAAAAAATGCATGCCATATGCGAAGATCTCGTGATGCAACTGCTTCAAGGATCATAGTAGGAACACGTTTATCACCACGAGTAAACATGCCGGCCCAACCTTTAGGACAATTCTTCCACGTCCAGTGCATACAGTCAATGCTTCCTATCATACCTGGAAAACCACGGGACTCATTATCTTGTAGAATTTTTTCAAGTTCATCACTTCTCGGAGGGCGCATGTACTCCGCACCAAAGCACTCTATCACTCCTTGGGAAAATTTTCCTAAGCACAATAAAGATGTGCTTGCTGCAATCTTCAATACCTCATCAAGTTGGTCAGCCGGTGAGCCATATGCTAGCATTCGAATAGCTGTAGTACACTTTTGAAGGGGTGAGTGTCCATCTCTACCGGTTGCATCCACTCTTCGGGTGAAAAAAGGATCCCAATTACTAAGCTCTGACACAATTCGGAGGAATAAAGGTTTCGACATCCGGAATCTCCTACGGAACATTTCGTCGGTGTAGATAGGATTTGCAAAGAAATAATTTGCAACAAGATCGTCGTGACCAGCTTCTCGATTACGTGGTATGTACCTTCTCGGCTCACTTTGGCGACGGCGACGGCGAGGTGGTTCAGATGATTCCCCTTGAAACTTAGCCTTAATCTTGTCGCTGATTTTCCTCCGAAATTCTTCTAATCTTGCGTCCTCAGCAATGACATCTTCAAGCGTATATACCTCCACTAGATCAAAATCTTCTTCGATGACTTCATGTTCAGCGGACAGGCCCTCATCATCATCTTCAATAGCTTCATCAGGTGCTTCATCACCGGGCAGGGCTTCATATTCCAGTTCTTCATCAGTGGATTGAGTTGACATTGATAGGAACGTGGAGAAAAGAAGCATCTATGCATAGTGCCACCGATGGCCATGTATTTATACTGGAATATGTTACACATTTCACAATTGAAGCACAGGTTCACACCTAAATTACAGATATCACACCTCAAGCAATATGTTGGGTTCACACCTAAGTTACAGATTTCACACCTCAAGCAATATGTTGGGTTCACACCTAAGTTACGGATTTCACACCTCAAGCACAGGTTCACACTGATGGGCAAGTAATATGTTACTATCTGATTAGTGAAACGCCAAGACCACAACAAGTGTTCAGTTCACTAGAAATAAATCACAGCAAGTAGTATGTTACTATCCGATTAGTGCAACTGCCATTCAGTTTTCCATAGATTAGAGCCATCTAAATTTTCCCTTCGAAGCATCTCATGACAGGATGCACAATGACAGGCATCTCATGATTCATGAACAAGAACCATAACCATATATGTTTAATAGCTTGGCCACCTTATCTCAGATATCAACAATAAACCTGTGTAGCTGCTCATCTCATCTCAATGCTAACAGGAACTCATCTCCATAATCTAATACAAGTAAAAAAGCAAACATAAATCAGTACTGCATGCAGATGAAGGGCATTCAAGAGATAAGGGCACAACACTTTATGCTAGTTGTAAAATACATGTAGTTGTAAAATACATGTTGATGCATAGTCTAGAGACTGCAGATTGGTTGTTCATATTAGAAATGGATGGCATGTCCTGCATCTCAATTCGTTTGTATCTTTTAGTTAGTCATAAATTAGCATGTTTATCCTGTTTTCCTTACTGAAAATACAGTTAACTTGTTAATACCATGAACCGTATACTTCTGGACCTGAATATTGTAAATCTTTACTACCTAGTTGTGAGAAATTGGAGCTAGAACTGGTCTGGACCTGAAATTGTTAATCTTATTACAGGCTCTGCTATCACTAGACCCATCAACAAGGTAAAGTGATGATCTCGATCAAGTGATCATTTATTATCAGAAAGATAATTTAGGTTCCCCTTGGGGATTAAATAATTTAGATTACCTGGATCACCTCCCTGAGTTTCGGTAGCCGCATTTTCGTGCTTATCTCCATCTCCAGCAGCTGGGCATCGTGAGCCTTCTTTCCTGCGAGCCTTCTTATCTGCAGCTGCTTTGGCCGCAGAGGCAGTCTGCAAGGCGAGCGACCCGTCGGCCCCCGCGCGCTGCAACTCTCCGAAGGGCTCGTCGGCCAGCACGCGCTCTAGCTCCCGCTCCCGCTCCGTATCCTCGTCATCGCTCCCTGACTTGGACTCCGACCCTGACGATGAGGAGACCGCAACCTCACCGGCAATGGCGGCGCGGCCATGGTGCGAGGGGGGATCAGCTGCTGTCCGCGCGGGAGGTCGATTCGGCGCCTGCGGAGCTCGAGTCGACAGCGGCGGAGGTCGATTCAGCACCTGCGGAGGTCGAATCAACGACGGCGGAGATGCTCCTGTCAGAGTTTGCTCGAAGCGTGGGGAAAGCGACGACGCGGGGAGAGGAGGAGGAGATGGATTTGGCGCGGAAAAATCCCACGCGCGCCCAATTGCTGTCCGCGCGGGATCCGCGTGCGGTCGATGGAGACGAGGGACGTACAACGCTGCTGAACCGTCTCTACCCGCCTCGGAGCACGGGACGTCGCCGTCGTCTCGCGAGGCGACGGCGCGCCCGTCGCCTCGGCGAGAGAAGGTCTTTTTTGCAAAAGTGTCGGCTTGCAGACGGCTCGCAACAGCCTGTTGTACGTGCCCTTATTATATTAGTACTTGACCTCAAATCCAATAATTCTAGGTTGACCAAATGCCACACAAATATAACTGTGCACAGTATAGAAATTTTGCAGTAATGTAATTAAGCTCTTTTATACCTGTTAATTTACAAAAACATGGAAAGCATGGAGACAAGCATTTAAGAGATGAACTTTTCTTGGGAGCTCGGGCAAGTTAGGTAGATATAATGATTTCTTTTTGAAAAGATAATCCTTTTTAAACATTGCATCAAAAACTATTTTCTAAAGTAAACCTAATGAGACGATGGTTTGGGATGGATAAGGTGTATGGATGATAATTGAACATGGTGTGTAGGGAGGGTCCATGAAATGTGATGATGAATTAGGGATGGGTCGGACTCTCTCTACATATCTAAACTTAAGGATTAAACCTCTCTCACTCATCTTGTGTGCCGTATCTTATCATGCCGACCATGGGTTTGTTTGAAACAAGTCGAGTCCAGTACCCATCAAGTTCTTATACACTTCCTATAGGAGAGGTTTGGGCTATGCTCATTTAGGTGATGATGAAGTGCACCCAAGCGCATATATTAGCTCACGTGGTTAAGATGTGGATGTATAATATACGAAAGTGGGGAAGTTTGGTATTTTGACCATGAGTCGCATCAAGGAAATGCGATGGCAAATTGGTTGGGGGTGACCATGGGTAAAGTGACACAAACCTGCACAGGGTTAAATCGTGATTCACGTCATGTCTCCTAGTATGGAGGCTACGGGAGGCTATGGGAGCCTACAGGAGGTTCTATTAGTATGGGTGAATAGTAGATTTGTTAATAACTCTTTCTAAAATATGCCATTTTTTATAAATGATTTATATTGAAGGATGGAGATGACAAATGATTTAGACATGTATTTCATTCGATTTATTACGTACTTGCTGAGTACTTTGTACTCACTCTTGCTATTAACCCTCCCCCTTCAAATAAAAAAGGAGACGACAGACGATGGTCTTATTGCAGAACAAACGATGTACATAAAAAGGTGCCAAGTCAAGAATGCATGACAAATACTACATATGTAAATTTGATATAAAGTTGTTATTTTATTTCTTTTAAGTAATATTAGTTAGCTCTTTTATGTTGAAATGTAATGAATAATGTAAAGTCCTAACTATTGTTCTGCTGCATCACTCTGATTAGGGTCATTATTCGAGAAAGCGTTGCTTTGGTAGTGAAAATGCGGGGCGTTATATTTCCCTGCAAAGGAGCTCCTCATTGAGTCCTCTACTATTAGCCTATTAGCCGCTTCTACATCAAGCCTTGGATTCGCTTCAAATCAGATTCTAGAAAGACGGAAACTAAGAAATTTGTAATAGACCCAAGGCCTTCAAAAACAACGAGATTTGGCTAAGCAAAAACACAACATAATTCATGGGCCTTAGATTGTTGTTCTTTCAGATTGCTGGTGTGGGCTTTTTTAAAGGATGCATGGGCCCAATCGGAAGCCACTTCAGCTTTCCACAGGTTTTCGTTTTTGGGCTGGGCTTAGACAACAAGAGTATCTGCGACTCTGCGAGGTAGCGGAGGGATATCAATATCATGGAACCATTTAGATTAGTCCCACATCGCTTGCTTTGCACGAGCAGGGTCACCGTGGGCGCGTTTGGAAGCCTGTGTAGCTTCAGTCGGGCTCGTGAGCTAGGCTCCAACCAGACGGGCTGGGTTTATAGGGTGCAAAGATATTGATTGGCAAATCTTGCACCCCATGGTGTTAGCTGGATTGAGATTGTATTTGTTATAGTGGACCGGCAGTGAGCCCCCATAACTAACCTAAACTGCCATCTAGAGATGGTGTTTGGTAGCTTGGACAGGGGAGAGATTCCCTCATCACAAGCAGGTGCTTGTGAAGGTTACCCCATACCTAGGCGCCTAGAAATGCATAGATAAAAGGAAGGATACTGAAATTGAATTAAATAACAAGTACTTAGGAAGGTCAACAATATAATCGTGATCCCAATTTACAGAGGAATAAAATTACATTGAGTTCATAAGGTAATTAGCAACCTAGTTAACATAATTATGACATTACTTGCATAACATTGGCAAGTAAAATGCAGCAGGAACATGGTACTAAGGACACTAACCACTTGGAAAAGTCAAGATAGATGAAGATAGCAAAGAGAACCACAGTTCAAGCAAACTTGGATGTCTACCAAACCATGAATCTACAATATGAATAATTAACGGGTCAGGTTTGAGCAACAAAAGGTAACCAAAATAACAAATTGCATGAAACCAAGTCAGCATCACCTGAAAATGGCTCAAGCTATCAATAATCATAAAAAATAGAGAAATTCCCATGTGCCTTAGCAGCCGGCAATATCTCCAAGCATCATTGCCACCAAGCAAAACCATGAACATGAGGAACATAAACAACCACAAGTTAGGGAAAGCAGGTAAGAGTGAACAAAAGCCTCAGACATAACTTATTAGGTCAGTCATCATCGGCAAAGAACTGATGCATGGCTCAGATTTGTAGTACTTGCCTAACAACTAGGACACTGGCAGGAGTTGCCTCCTAGTGAGGCAGTCAGAGGAACCCCTGATTGATCACTAGGAGCTAACACCTGTAAAGGTCCTTAAGGGTGCGTTTGGTAGCTGTTGTGACTCATGAGTATTGTCATCATCATTGCCATCCAAGAAATCATGAATTTTGTTAAGAAAATGAACAAGGCAGTAGCATAATACAGAAGTGGGTTGTTTTTTTAGGCTCAGCTCAGGTGCAGATGCACGCGCCAAGAAGCTACCTAATAGTGAGGCAACCGAGGCAAGGTATACCTCGTTTGCCTTAGTATGTAGGCAGCATCTTGTGGCATACATGCTACCACCTTTACATCATTGCCATTATGAAGATGGACGCATCAGAGAGGGTTGCTTATATCGTACCGAGAGGTCGTACTCGCCAAGCTCGAGTGGATGTTGGTCAAGTTACCGTAAGGCAACATGAGCAAGGTCCACATCAAGCTTGGGGAATAACCCCCTAGCTCAGCACTCGTAAGCTAGCCTATCATCATCCGCACACATAAAAAAGATAGGCAAAGCAAGTGGCAAAAAAATTGGAGCCTCACCGTACTGAAAGCAGTTGCCTCACAAGTCTGACATCCTTCCTTGAACACTTGGATTGAAAACTGCATTTCGATCATCAAAAACCAAAAGGTCAGATCAAGAATTTGCTAGGTCAGAGCACAAATAAGTAAGCTCATCATTCCCAAATAAGCAAGCATAATAGAACAACTGCTACCATGATATTGCCTCAGTACAAATGTATCACAGGCAGAGAAACAAGTATGAAGGGCCTCAGATTATCAGTTAAATCTCCACAAAGTCCATACAGACAGGTGGACTCCAAAGTGGTAGCAGAAGAGTAGAAACAAAGAGTAAGAACAGAGGCAATAAAGCTAAAAGACATCAAACAAAGAACAACATATACAAGAACCATAAGCAAAGTGCCACTTCATCATTGCCCTACCTAGTAGTAATCATCACAGGTCAAAGAAAGAGGGAACAAGTTCAATAGAAGGAACATGATCACAAGTTAAATAGTAAAATAAAAAATATAACCAACAGGTGAGCATGCCAACAAGCAAGGTAAATAAGAGCATGAACATGCCACCAAGATGAATAGTAAATTAAACAGCAACAGTAAGATGTCAACATGGCAACAAATAGGTTAAGAACATGCAAAAAGCTCAAATAGCAAAGTAAAACATATTAGTAAAATGTCAAGACGGAAAATTACTAAAGTAAAGCTAACAGGCATCTGATGTAAACATGCATACATGGCATCACATCACAAGTATCACAGGTATATAGCAGTACAAGATCCATCATATTACAGTACTTACCATGCAGTTCCTTAGCAAATATTTAGTTCCAATATTCTTAACCTTGCCATGCTGCTATAGAAATTAATTAGTAATTAGCTGCCCCCCATGTGAAATAAAAACCAACACAAAAGGCCAGGTGCAAGTGAGGCTACACCCTAACAGGTCAGACCTATGTATATAGAGATCTGTGCAAAAGAAGGGAGTGGCTAGGGTTGGAGACATGCTCAACTGTTTTCCCTGAGCTAGAAGGCAGTAGCAGCTACTACATCACATGTAGTAGTGCTTGCTTAGCCAGGTCCTGAGCCAGAGGGTGCGATGGTTCTCACCCATCTTCATAAAGGCATTGCCCTGTGACTTGTTGTCCAAGAAGTGACTAAAAGCAACGATGAAGGCCTCCTCAGAGAAGCTAGGGATCAACATCATAGCATTGTAGAGGTCAGGGTGCACCTGCTTAGGGCCCAGTCTCCCTTAGTGCAGTAGCCACATTGTTTACAGTATTTGTCATGTTGGTAAGGACAAGTACCTCCTTCTCAGACATGGCAGCCCTCTTCCTCTTATTCCCAGCACAGCATCCAGGGGCCTTTGAACCCTCACCAGAGCCAGCAGGCTTGGTGACCGTCTTTTCGTCCACCTGCTGCTCAGTCGAATTCAAGTCAACTAGCTGATGCTTGTCCACCTTCTTTTCTGTTGTCTCCCCAAACCCAAAAAACACGCCTAGCGCCTCTCCGGAACCCATGGCTCAGCGGCCTATTGCCATGCCCCCTCCAAAGATGATCTCCATCTGCGCGTAGTGCTCAATGGGCTTGTTCAGCAACTCAGCATCCTTGGGATGATCCTGCAAACCAAAATACCAACAACAACAACTTAAGTTAGTACTTACCAAAGGGAAATGAAAGCGGTTAATGAAAAATAAACAGAAACCATAATAAATCACTCACCTTGCAATGTCCCAGGTTGTGCTCCTGCTCAAGAGTGATGCTGCACGTGTCACCATCCTAGAGAGCACCACTGAGGTCCCTGAGCTTGCACACCCTACCCCACCTCTGCCTCCACTTACGCAGGTGGTTGTACACCTGAGTGGCGGTGACATACTTCCCAGTCCATTCCCACAGTGCCTTGGCCACCTTGTTCACATGCACATCCTTTAAGCCCTTCTCAGGCCGCACACCAGTGCCAATGAGCTCACACATGCGACGTAGCACAAACCCGGAGGTGGTAGTGGTCCACCTCATAGGAGGGTGAGGCACACCACCAGCAACTCCACCACCCTGTCCCTGACCACCACCACTAGCAGCACCACCCACAAGTTCCGCAGGACCACCACCCCAAGAGCCTGAGCAACAGCAACACCCACACCAGCCACAGCACCAACACCACGACCAGGCAGACCCAGGCCCGAGGCAGCAGGAACAACACCTTGACCAACAAGTAGGTGACCAGCACTAGCAAACCCAGCAGCAGCAGAACCAAAGAACACGTTCTTCTCAGCCATTGGCCTAGATAACCAATAGTATAGATTGCACCACAAACCATTAAGTACCAGACATATTATAGGTTAGGTCATTGCATCCCTTGTGTCCCCAGAGTAATAGCAATTTAATAGGCAGCAGGGAAAATATCAAAGTAACTAGAAGGTGATGAAAACAAAATAGCAACAACAGATACGCAGAAACAAACAGAATTTAAACAACAATAGATGCAGGAAGAAAGCAAATTAAATTAAGTACAGTTGAGGTCTCAGCAAGTTCCAGCCAGCATCACATCACTGCCACACCACCATTATTTCTTATAGTTCCACTAAAGCACACAAGATACTACATCCTAGAAGACCCCTTGTTCTGCCACATAGCTAAAGCCCACTCATTCCTCTTAGCACCCCAGGCCCTAGCTTCCTGTGACATGGCTTGTTCTGCCACATAGCTAAAGCCCACTCATTCCTCTTAGCACCCCAGGTCCTAGCTTCCTGTGACATGGCTTGTTCTGCCACATAGCTAAAGCCCACTTATTCCTCTTAGCACCCCAGGCCCTAGCTTCCTGTGACATGGCTGCATGAGTGGGTGCAAGCTGTGTTTCTGAGGGTGGTGGGGAGAAATCCTCCACTAGGATAACTTCATCTACCCTAAGCCCTAAGATCCAGTTATGCAGAATATAACAAACAATGTATGGATGGTATGGCTTATTGTCTAGCATTCGAAACCTACCCTTAAGAGCTCCAAATGCCCTCTCAACTGTTGTCCGAAGGGACGAGTGCCTTAGGTTGAATAGTTCCTTAGCATTAATAGGGGTTCTCTTACCCTCGAACTCTGACATGTGGTACCTAACAGCCCGATACGGAGGAAGGAATCCAGGTCGCAAAGAGTAGCCAGCATCAGCAAGGTAGAATTTCCCTACACATGAATGGATTTACGGTACATGAGCTACCTAGTGGAACAAAATAAAATAACTTGTGCCTGTAACAAGCTGGGTGGGCAATATACCTTGTGGCACCCTCAACCCATCATCCCGCTCTAGCACATCAGCTAAGACCAACGCATCGTGTGCTGATCCTTCCCACCCAGCAAGGATATAGGTGAACCTCATATCGAAATGAACAGCAACTAGCACATTCTGTGTTGTGCTGCTCTTACAGTCTCTAAAAGCAGCCTGCATCTTAAATGGCACTCTAGTAAGAATATGGGTGCCATCAATAGCTCCAATACAGTCCTAAGAGAATTAACATGCATGCATCAGTGTACCATGTATTGTGTAAATAAAAGTGCAGCAACAACGTACAATATAAACTACCCAAATACCTTGAAGTGTGGATTCCATCTCTGGCTCCTAAGGATTTTAGGATGGGTGGCACCATCAGGGGCTCTGATAATCTCACCCCTCAACTCCCCATCTACATAAAGCACTTGTGCAAAGTACCTACTGACTCTATGGATCTCCTAAAAGTGTGATGGATCACCCTAAATCTCTGGTCGTGTCCCACAATGTGGAGGAATATGGCAACCTATTCCTCAACACTAGTGTGTATGCTATCCTGTAGGAGGTGCCTCTCCCTAAACAGGTTAACCAACTGAAAGAAAGGAGCTTTACGCATCCTTAGCATGCTTACAGACTCAACATCTATGCAATTATATATCTTATCTAGGTTTGCCTTCCTCTAAGAATCGACCACTGCCCTAGGAACCCAAATAGAGTTCTCTTCCTCATCTGAATCAAACCTGGCCCTCCTAAGCCTAGCGTACAGAAATACAATGCATACAACAACAAGAACAACAACTTGTGAAGCCATCCTGGCACGGTAGTCATGCAACTCCATCTACATTATGGCATGTTAATAAATAAATTTTAAAACTTGAGTACTGAAATGGAATTGAAGACATCCTAAGGTGTGGCAGTATACAGCAGCATGTGTCGGGGATAGATCCCCAGTACCTGCAAGGAAGGAAGAAGACAAACTCCTACTAGGGTTTCTCTATAATGTTATTAGGACTCATACCATGTAATCCTATTAGGACTCTTCCTTGTAACCGACTAGTAATCCTCCCCTTGAGTATATAAAGGAGGACAGGGGTACCTAGATCGGCAGCTTAGACCAACATAGCTCAGAACCATCATCAATAGCCAACAATTAGGCTACACAACACCCAAACGCAGGGCACAATATACAACACCTTAAACAGGACATAGGGTATTATCCTACTCTGGCGGCCCGAACCTGTATAAATCCGTGTCTTGTGTCCTCGCTTTTATCATCAAGTTCCAGATCCAGCGATCCCCCACTGAAGCGTCCCCACATAAGTAGAGACTAAATGTGTTGCAAATATCAGTCCCAGAAGTCTGATAGCACATTTATTCAATAGATAATTAAGTTACTGTACAACTCCCAGAGGAGTGGGCGTGAAAGCCACGCAGCGATAAGAAGCAAATAAATAACAGCGGCTAACCAAGCGACTGTCAAAAGACAGCACTCGGGACTACACAGCAGCAGAAGCATCTTGTGAAGGCCAACACCACAGACAGCGTTGGGTGCGGACACAACCTCCTACTCAAACTCCTCGGCGATGAAGTCTGGGTCTTCCTCTGTAGCAACGAAGCAAGGGTGAGTACAAAAGTACTCAACAAGTCCAACCCCATCCACGGAGGGGGATACAAACAAGTATATGCATAGGATATAACAAGGATAGGCTAAGGTTCATTTGCAGTAAAGCTAGATTTTCAACACATGCACGGGTTTATTTTCTAAAAGAGTTTTGTAAAGCTTTTCTTTAGTAACCGAAACATTGAGTGGGGTTGATCCTACACAAAGGATCCAAATTTTATTGCTATCAGACTTCCCGTCTGCCATAGCTCACGGCACAACTGCCGGACACTTCCAAAATCCAACACACGCCATGAAACCATCCATTCCCAAGTGCTAGTTATGTGACCAAGCCGTAACTCGTCCAATGCCATGGACACGGCTACCCGGATAGGTTTTAACTCTGCAGAGGTTGTACACTTTTCCCACAAGTAGGGTACCGCAGCACGATCACCTTAGTGCCGGTGCGGATCCTAACAAAGCGATTACCCACCTTAGCTAAGACTGACTAGTCCACACGGAAGCACCCAAGGGGTTAACGACTCATCCACGAGACCGTCACCGGGACCTAAGTCACCAAGATCTTACTCCTTTTCCATGGGCTCCCGTTGCTCACCAGCACACCCGAAGACTAACAGTCCAGCTAGTGGGATTTATGCTAAACCGTTGCCCATACAACGGTCGAGTGATTGCACGATGGTTGAATTAGGCAAGATGACACATCAACTCGGTCCTTAATCATGACAAGATGGATATCTCCCAACTCTGCTCAACCACTAAGGTACGAGCACAACATTCTGGCATTTCACACAAGAAACACCCATCCATCTCATCGACACATTCCTTGCCTTTGAACCCGAAAACCCATTTTTCCCATTTGAACACACTCACGCATTTATTCTCCAAATAAACCATTGTAATCATGATTGAAGTCGAGTGACGAATTCCTAAGCATTCTAGCAGTAGTTATCATCTAAATAAAGCAAGTCATATTTAGAGATAAACACAGGACAATAAGGAATGTTCGTAACAATCAAGGGGTGGCTATCCAACCATGTCTTGCAATAAAATAATATGCATTTTATAAAATAGGCCGATAGGTTGTGTTTGATGGTGGATAAATTTGGCCGATGAGGTCTATTCCCCACCCCCTGAACGGCCATGGCTTGATGATGGGATTCATAGCCGACGCGAGTGCACGTTGGACATCTCCAAACTTTTGACATTCCTGACAACCCTTATAATATTTGAAACAGTCTTCGAGGATCGTAGGCCAATAGTACCCGTTGTTCCTGATCATCCACTTCATCTTATGTGCCGATTGGTGTGCTCCGCATACCCCTTCATGGATCTCTCCCATTAGAGTCTTGGCTTCTTCTGTCCCAAGGCATTTAAGAAGGACCCCATCGATCGTTCGGTAGAACAGATCATCTTCGAGCAGCACGTACTTGGTGGCGTGAAAGCGTACTCGTCGCTCCACCTTTTTAGACGGATCCTTCAGGTAATCGGCAATTTCTTTACGCCAATCGTCGGCTGCAAGTTCTAAAGCCATGGCGCCCAGAATCGGCCGATACCCAGATGCGTGCTGGGCGAGTTTGTTTGCTTCCTCGTTGCGGTCTCTTGGAACATGCTCGATTACTGCCGATTTGAATTCTTTTAAAAGCTGTACGCAATCTTCGTGATAGATTCTTAATATATCATCTTTGCACTCAGCCCTTCCGGTTAGTTGATCCACAATTAGCATAGAATCCCCGAAGATCTCAACAGAATCGGCCTTGACTTCTCTCAATAATTGTAAGCCTTTCAATACAGCTCTGTACTCCGCTTGATTGTTAGTGGCGGCGGTTTCTATCGGCAGAGAAAAATCATAGCTTGCCCCCCGAGGCGATATGAGGACGATGCCGATTCCTGATCCGACCCCGCATGATGACCCGTCAAAAAATAATTGCCAAGGCGCTAGTTCCACGAGGGCGATCTCCGGTCCACAGTGCTGGGCGACGAAATCGGCCATGACTTGACCCTTGACGGCTTTTGCCGATTCATACCGTAGGTCAAATTCTGATAAAGCTAAGATCCATTTACCGATTCGTCCTTTCAATATCGGCAGTGATAGCATGTATTTCACTACATCATCTTTGCATACGACTACGCATTCTGCCGACAGTAGATAGTGCCTGAGTTTGGTGCACGAGAAGTAAAGACACAAACACAAACGCTCTACCGGAGGATATCTTGTTTCGGCATCCAGGAGTCTTCTACTGACGTAATAAATTACCCGTTCTTTGCCTTCAAACTCTTGGACTAGAGCCGACCCAATAGCTTTTTCATCGGCTGATAAATACAGTTTAAACGGCTTACCAGTTTGAGGGGGAACTAAGACTGGCGGCGAGACCAAGTACCGCTTAATATCCTCTAACGCCTGTTCTTCCCCCCATACAAATTCCTGGTCGGGCTTCAACTTCAGAAGTGGCGTGAACGCCTGGAGTCGTCCAGATAGATTAGATATAAACCTTCTGATGAAGTTTACCTTGCCGATTAGAGACTGTAGCTCAGTTTTGTTCTGTGGAGCAACGACTTTGTTGATGGCCGCTATGGTCTTCCGATTGACTTCTATACCTCGTTCGTGCACCATGAATCCTAAGAATTGTCCGGCGGAGACGCCGAAAGCGCATTTGTTGGGATTCATCTTAAGACCATGCTGTTTGGTACACTCTAGCACCCTTCGCAAATCGGCCAGGTGTTCCTCGTGGCTTTTGGACTTGACCACAACATCATCGATGTAGATCTCCACCAGGAGGCCAATGAGTTTGTGAAAAATGTAGTTCATGGCCCTTTGATATGTAGCGCCAGCATTCTTCAAGCCGAAAGTCATCACCACCCACTCGAATAAACCAAGATGTCCCGGACACCTGAAAGCCGTTTTGGGTATGTCTTCTTCGGCCATAAGTATTTGATTGTATCCGGCGTTTCCATCCATGAAGCTAATAATTTTGTGTCCCGCGGCGGCGTCGATCAGTACATCGGCCGTAGGCATGGGGTAACCATCCATCGGTGTGGCCTGATTAAGATTCCTGAAATCAACGCAAACGCGCAGCTTCCGTTTTTCTTGTACACTGGCACGATATTAGAAATCCACTCGGCATAACGACATTACCGAATAAATTTTGCTTCAATTAGCCGAGTTATTTCAGCTTTTATGTCTGGTAAAATTTTAGGATTGCATCGCCGTGCGGGTTGTTGGTACGGCCGATACCCTGGCTTTATGGGTAGCCGATGTTCAACAATAGATCGATCTAAACCGGGCATCTCGTGATACTCCCAAGCAAAACAATCCTTGAATTCTCTTAATAAATTCGTCAATTTACACTTATACTCTGGGTCTAAATTTGCACTAATAAAAGTCGGCCTTGGTTTGGTCCCGTCACCTAAGTCTATCATCTCCAATGAATCGACCGACGTGAATCCGTGCCCCAGCTTCCCGTCTTCTCGGGCGAACTGATCCATCTATTCCATCTCTTCGGAGCCGACTGCTCGGATCGGCTGTAGGCCAAAATCGGTGACCTTCAGGAAATCGGTTTCCCACACCCTACCTGATATGCACCTGACGGTTTCGCAGCTCCATTGCTATGCGTCGGCTGTTGCGATGCTGTACGCGGAGTCGGCTTTGACCACCTCGATGTTATCGCCGACCCATTGTACGAGGCACTGATGCATAGTTGACGGGATGCAGCAGTTTGCGTGTATCCAGTCTCGGCCAAGAAGCATATTATAGGACCCTTTGCCATTAATGACGAAAAACGTGGTAGGAAGGGTCTTACTGCCGATGGTGAGGTCGACGCAGAGAGCACCGCGAGCGTTTGACACCTTGCCTTCGAAGTCTTTGAGCATCATGTCTGTCCTGGTTAGGTCGTCGTCGCTTTTCCCCAGCTTTCGGAGTACGGTATACGGCATGATATTGACGGCAGCTCCTCCGTCGACCATCAATCTAGTGAGGGGACGACCGTCAACATGCCCTTTAAGGAACAATGCCTTCATGTGTTGTCGTTCGTCATCTTCGGGTCTTTCGAACGTGGCCATCATTGGTTCTAAAGCCAACCGTGCTGTTTGTTCCTCTATCGCCGATACGTCCTGTTGATCGGCAGGGGTCATGAACTCCATCGGCAATATGAAAACCATACCGATCTCGGCTGCCGATTCATCACCCGCCGACTCATTGTTTCCCTTGTCGTTTCTTTTGGGGCGCCACACCCGAGGCCTCCCTTCCTTCCTGTCCATCGCGCTTTCTTCTTCTTGCTGTTCCCATTGGCGGAGGCGTTGGATTCTTTGTTTTTGTGATTTGGTTAAACCATCGGGGCACCACCTGGGGTTTATTGGCCTCCCTTCTTTCCCGGCGCGTTCCCATTCCGGCTCGCGTCCTAACGGGTTCTCGTCCGTTACCCGAGCATCGGCCATGTCTTCGAGCCGGCTGTGAACGCTGGCTTTGCTATTTGATTGATCATGTCGATCGGCCCTGCCCCCCTGCCTATTATGGCTTCTATCTTCTGACCGATCATATCGGTCGCTTCTGCCCCCCAGCCGATTACGCATGGGAGGGCGCTGATCATCTGGGTTGCGCCAATTCCTGCTGATCGGTTCTGGCCTTCCGTCTCTGGAGCGAGACCTGGTGAACGGTCGATTGCCTCGATAGGGACCGTTGCACTCCGGGCAAGTATCGGCCGACGGTAGCCTGAGGTTATTTTCCCAACAATGAATGAAGAATGGGCATCTCCAGTGCTCCTCGTGCCGACGCGTCGCTTCCTCTCGAGACCTCGAACGTTCATATTGGCGTTGGTACTTTTGGAGCAGGAACTGGGAAGTAATACGTGGCCCTTCTGACTCACCATCATCGTCCTCCATTCGTCGCTTTCCTTTGACGTCTTCAGACGTAACTTGATTTCTGGGATCGACAGCGCCACTCTTTCTGGCCGACTCGGACGTCAACACTTTTGTTTGGAGGGAATTCTTTCCCGTATCAACCATATTGGTAGAAAAGGGGTGTTGGTCGATCTTCATTGGTTTGGCCGATTTTGCCGGCACTTCAAATTTGAGTCTGCCTTGCTCAATGGCCGACTGTATTTGTTGCCTGAAGATTTTGCACTCGTTGGTATCATGTGATGTGGCATTGTGCCACTTGCAATACTTCATTTTCTTCAATTGTTCGGCAGAGGGTATTGTATGGTAAGGCGAGAGTTTAATCTGCCCTTCCTGGAGTAGAAGATCGAAGATTTTATCCGCTTTAGTTGTATCGAAACCGAATGCTTCCGGCTCCTTCTTGCCGAACGGGCATGATATCGGCTTCTTTCCCTTAATCCACTCTGCAAGTCCGATTTCGGCATCTTCCTCGTCCTCTACTTCCTCCAAGAATGCTACTTTCTTCTGGAAATTCCTTCTCGGATCGAACGGACGCACTTCTTGTCCGGACAATCGGTGAACAATCTGGCTCAGGCTCTCGAATTCTTGCAAGGCATATTTCTCTTTAATGTGTGGCAAAAGGCCTTGGAAAGCTATATCGGCCAATTGCGCATCGGTCAGAGCCAGGGAGTAGCATTTGTTTCTGATTTCCCGAAACCTCTGTATATACGAGGGTATCGGCTTATCACTTCTTTGCCGAAGGCTAGTCAAATCGGACAGCTTCATTTCATGGACCCCAGCATAGAAGTATTTGTGGAATTGTCTTTCTAGATCGGCCCATGTAATAATTGAGTTTGGTGGTAGAGTCGTGAACCATTGAAAGGCCGATCCAGACAAGGATGACGAGAATAACCGTACCCGCAGGGCATCTTGCGTAGCTGCCTCCCCGCATTGGATGATGAATCTATTCACATGCTCTACGGTAGAAGTGTCATCCATCCCCGAAAACTTGGTAAAATCAGGGACCTTGTACCGATGGGGAAACGGCAACAAGTCATATGTAGATGGGTAGGGTGTTCTATAGGTATAAGTTTGCACTTTCGGCTTCAAGCCGAATTGTTCTTGCATTACCTCTGCAATTTGCGCCGACCAATCTGGTTGTGGCTGGCGAACAATTGGCGGCGGTATCGGCACGTGCTGATAAATCGGAGGCTGAATAAAAGGAGGTTGATGAAAAGGTGGTATCTGAGTATAAGCCGGTGGTGTAGTAAAGGACGGCTGCTTGTATGAACCACTTGTTTCATCATATAGCATGAGTTCTGACGTCTTGTTGACCTCCGGAGCGATAGGCTGGTATGGTGGTATGATCGGCCGAGTGGCCGTTTGGGAGGGTGTCTGGAACGGAGGATTTCCTTGACTGACCGATTGATTCAAACCGGTCGTATTTAAGGGTGTCCCCCAGGGTAAAGGGATGACTGGAGGGAGCGGTGCAGAGGACAGTTGGATAGAACCATATCCCAAAGGAGTTGATGACGCAGAAGCACCGGATCCTCCGACAGAAGATTGGATCGGCTGTGAAGCCTGATAAGCCTGATTTGGTGGAATCGGCTGAAAATACGTTGGTCCCTTGTACCCTTGAGGTATACCTCCGGCGAAGGAGTTGACAACAGCATTGTGCACCATGTTTGAAAGTACCGGGGATTGATTGATGAAGGCGTGATGAAGAGATTGTTGAATCATATCGGACATTTTATCCGAATCTTCAGAAATTGTGATCTGACGGGGGGTAGGGAAAGGAGTTTTTTTAACCGTCTCCCCGCTCCTGGAACGACTGAAGGATTTCAAGCAAGTTTTCCGGACTTGCTCCAAATAATTATTCAGATCTTCCTTTTGGTCGTCCTTTAGATCTGCTTCCGTCACTTCGATGACGTTTTCTTCGGAGACTTCAGCAGCTTTCGACATGATAGCGGTTGTATTGGTCCCACCAGGCGTGCCAAAAGTGTGTTGGCGCTAGAAATCGGTTAACCGAATCCCGGCGACCGACACACGACCCGGGAGAATCTGCTTAGCTCCTGTTCGGGTGAATGCCCTAGTGCGGTTCACGCGGCGTGCCAGCCAATCTGACCTGTTGATTGGCAAGGAAAAACACGTGTCAGGTTCAGAAACTACGATCGGCTGAGTTTCCGATCGAGAGAGCTTATCGGCGAATCGGCCGATTTACTGTGATAATGAAATCGGCTATAAGACAGCACGATCCCTGTAGCCTTGTAGACAGAAAAATACTAAAGTAATCGGTACAAAGCTTGTGATAACAACACTAGGAAAAGATCTAATCGGCAACGAATGGATCTAACAACGGAAAGTAATGAAAGCCGATACTACCGATTCCTAGCGGGATAACTGGTGATAAAAACTAGGAAAACAGGTAAAAACCTATGAATCTAGTTGATATCGATAACTGATGAATAAATCTAAACGAAACAACAGCGATGCGCCGGAAGTTAAAGCTTAGATATTACTCGATAAACGGAACTTACAGAATCGGCCGGAGATCAAGATGATGCAGCCCTGCCAACCCGCACGAACTCGTGAGAAGAAAAAGTAATGGCGAAGTCGCCTGCTCGAAAGTAAGTACGAAGAAGAAAGTAACTTGTTGTATTGATTGATTGTCGTGTTTACAGATTTACAAAGGTAGCTATTTATAGCCCCGTACAGATAACTTCTTAACCGACTAGAATTCTATCTCTAATTCAAACAGAAAACAAATATCTACAAGCACAATTCGTACTAGGTTAGCTACCCCACGATTCGTGGGCTGATCTCCACCTTATCCTTCCACCCCTTTCCAAGCCCATACAGGCCCAATTAGTCCATCCTCCTAATCGGCCGATTTCTCATCGGCAAAGGATTGCCGATTGGGAGTCTGGCGCATTCTCCCTGAAGCGAAGCAAAAGCTGCCAGCCGATTCCTCATTATAACACCATTTGACCGATTCCCAACTGTACTTCTTCGATTTCTTTTCTTCTTGACGCCGATTCTATTGGTGACGAAATCCGGCGTCAACAGGGCGTTACACCCACCAACCAATGTACTACCTCAGGATACCCTCGGTAGGTTGCTGGGTATAAAACACCGACACCATGGCAACAGAGGGGTCATTGCCTTGGCTGCTACCAAAGTAGCCTCCCAGAGGCTCCTCCTCAACACATCATTGACCAAAAACACCCAACAAATAAGTGAATAGGTCCAACAGGTATCACTGCCTTGGCTACTACCAAAGTAGCCCCCCAGAGGCTCCTCCTAAACACATCATCCCCCAAAACCAGCCAGCATACAAGGAAACAAGTCCAATATGTATCATTGCCCCGGCAGCTACGAAAAGTAACCTCCCAGAGGCTCCTCATCAACGTCATCGAACAAAGAAAATCCCACAACAACATCATTGCCACGGTTGCTACCCAAGGTAGCCTCCCAGAGGCTCATTATTTCATAGAACAACCATATTAGCCTCGAGCAGGCTCCTTGTCAGCAACACAAACCGACATTAGAGACAGGTTCATGGCAACAAGTCCACATCCATGCGGTAACTACACATGAATTGTAAATAACCTCATGAATCGACTGTAGACAACAAGCCAAGGCATAGAAGCCAGAACATTGCAGCAAATAGACATGCAGATTTGGCGAGGATACCCCACTAATCACACAAAGAAACCGTAATATCAGATCCACTCCATGGGAACCCTAACCCGAGGGATTCCACCCAACAAATCGTAAAAGATCGAACAACAATATGAAAACTCCACCGTAGGAGACCCTACCCCATCGCAAACAAGACGAACCTCCACCCTAACTGTAAGAGGATAGTGGATTCGGGCAATACCTACACGAAGATGAAGACAACTATCGTGGGGAAGATGAGGAAGTAGCGTGTGCTAGTGGACAAGCCGAGGGACGCCTAGAACAGCAAGTAGATGAGGCATATCTGCTTGGTGGAGAGGAAGAAGCAGGTCACACCGGGGATAAAGATGTTGCTCAAGTTGCCGGGGATGAAAAGATAGCAGATCTGCTCGGTGACAAAGACGAAGCACAGATCCAATGTTCGTTGCTGACGGAGACCCAGCGCTTGCCGGTGAAGAAGTACGCGCGGCCGCCGTTGCAGGCGACCATGGACACCTCCGGATCAGGCGTCCCGCAACCAGCCGTGCCGTCGCCTCCGCCCTAAAGTCGCCGGGATGAGATGAGAGGAGTGGAGGAGTTGAGTGCAAAAGGGAGACAGGAGAGAGGAGTGGAGGAGTTGGTGGAGGCGGCGCGTCTGCGAGGGAAGAGGGCGACACGCCCGGGAGGCCACCACTATATACCGGCGGTGGTAACCCTAGTTGGCCCAAATTATGGTGCCAGGCCACGTCTATCTCCCGACTTCCCTCCGCATGCGTGAAAACACGCTCGCACGGGCTTGCACCGCATAAAACGATCGATTTTTGCGTTCCACATGATGCAGGCTGGCAGGTCATTTTTGCACCGCATGAGTCTAGTCCGGAAGACCGACCAAGCTAGTAAACACAGCTGGTTACACCAGCTGGATCTGGCCCAATCTCAGCCGCGGCGTCCCAGCTCACACAGCTGCGTGGTGAGCACAAAGCCAACTATTCTTTCAAAAGAGTACCGTGCGCTCGCCACACAAAGCAGCATACGCTTGTTTTTGGAGGGTACCCTCTCTCGCGAGTGGGTGCACAACAATTCAAACTTAAATTTTCTTCCGCGTTTAAAATTCGGACTCTTTTTTAGTCATAGCTCGTGAAGTTCTACACTGCTCTGTTTTTGGCTTCTTGCAGCAGCAGCATCTTTGATGTTTTTGTCACTCACGGGACGTCTGTTATTTGTCTTCTCATCACAATAGTTTTTCTTGCTGTTCAGTTTTGGCATCTGCGCTGCGATGTTTTCGTTGTCGCTTTTGCGGATGGGCGTGATGACTCAGCTTACGTGCACGAAGAGTGCGTCTGGGTTTAGCAGAGGACGAGACGCTGAAGCCTCTGGTTGAGCAGAGACGGTCAAACAGGGAACTGGGCAGCACAGCATGGGCACAGGTCGGATGCATATCCTCACGGGTCTGGATCTCGGGACCATCTGTCGCGTCACTTATCCAAATCAAGCGACGCAAACGTTTCGGTACCTTCGTTCAGTAGCATGATGCAGCCATTTAGGCATGTTTTATGTTTGGTTACCCAAAGTACGTGACATTTATTGTGTTGTTTGGTGGAGAAGGGACTGCACGCAGCATGTGGCACAATTTGAACTACATTTTTAGTCTACGCGAGAAAATATTGATCTACAGGTCACATGCATGAGCACAAGGTTAACTCATCAGTGTCCCTGCTTGAGGATTTGTAAGGTATACTACTGTTTAAAATATAAGAGATTTAGTTTGTGTAAGTGAAACTCGTCTAATTTTATCTAAGCAAAGTTAAAAAAAATTGACTGCGGATAAAACTATAATCCCATTGGAACGGAGGGAGTAGCAATGTAACAAACTAAAATCAGTATCTCATTTCTGCCATAAGCCCTAGCTCAAACTTGGCATGTCACGACTATAGTTTCATCACTTGCAAGACATTTGCTTGAGCATTGTAAGAGGATCTGGCCTCTGAGGTGTCTAAAATAGTAAAATCTAAAACTAATTATAGGTATGAAAATATCACCCGTAAGAAACATCATTATTAGATTCATTTCTAGTCGTGGTAGGTGGATGAAAGCCCCCAACAACAACAAGGCGTCATTACTTATTGGAACCATAATACCATATCCATTGTAAACTAGCTAAGTATTGGAAACTTGAAAACTCTATCAAAAGTCGTAATTAAGATATTTCAAAAAATTTGAAAAACTAACTCACCGTTCCCGCGCAAATTTTTACGGCCAAACTCCATCCCATCCATGAGATGCAAAAACACACAAATGTCAAACATATATGCACAAAGGACAAAAATAACATACTTTATTATTTTTCTTTTAAACCCAAATTTACCCTTTTCATCTTCCAAATCATGTTGAGTTTGAATTTGAAAGTTTATATGGCTCATCTTTGAGATGGTGAGTTCTTCAAGATTTTATAGAACTTCCTTATATGGGTTTTAACGAGGGTTTTAACACACATGACAAGTATGTACATCTTCAGCCACTTCGTGTGAATTGATTGTACTTACCTTATGCACTCATTTATTACACAAAACCTACCTATTGCGCATTATCGAATCTACTCCATTCGTCCCATGAAACAAGTCACCCAAGTAATTTTAGGATAGATTAAGGAGGTAAAATGAGCCCAATTGCGTCTATTTGTTAGTCATATTTGGTGCTAATTGAACTGATGCATGACTATATGCACATGCACATATGAAAAATTGAGTATAATGACTTATTTTTTAGACAAATTTTGAATTTCAGAATGACTTTTTTTTATTAAGGGAGTATCCAATATCACGCAGGAAGAGCAAGGCAAGGGGGGAATGATAAGAGCAAGTATAATGACAGGTTGTAAGTAGGCTGAATGCTGAGGTGGAGGAGAGAGGAGAGAAGAGAGAGGAAAAGCATGTTGTAAACTTACAACCCGTTTAGACACAAGAATCAAAAAAATTTGTAAGAGAGATAAGTATGCCTTGTATTAATATTGAAGAACTCACTAGTATATGGATAGGCTGAGAGGATAAGTATGCTTTATATTAATGCAGCCAGCAGCCGGCTGTATTATTAGCCTTGCTCTAAAGCCACAAAATCATAGTCACGAAATATTACCGTTGCCTCTCCTAGTTTTCACAATTCACACTATTACTCATAGGCTCGGGCTGTTTCCTTTTTTTTTCCCTCGAGAAGATGATAGTACCGGCTGTTGGTCCCTAGGCCAGTCAGCAACTCACCCACTTCACAAATATCCACCCACCAACAATCATAAGAAGGCTAATCCCACCCGCCACCACAGAATCTTTTGCCCACGTGGCATCATCTCGACCCTTTATTTACCTCACCCACACGGTCACACCCACCCCAAGCCAAGCGCAACTGCTGCAAGCAGACGACGCCACCACGCCCCCACACCCTCCGAGAGCCACGCGCCATGCCCCCGACCCCGACCCCCGCCGCCGCCGCACCGGGCGCCGCCGCGGCGCCGGCAGCGGGGGATCAGGCGGCGTTCCGCCTCGTCGGCCACCGCGGCTTCGTCCGCGTCAACCCGCGCTCCGACCGCTTCCACACGCTGTCGTTCCACCACGTCGAGCTCTGGTGCGCCGACGCCACGTCCGCCGCCGGCCGCTTCTCCTTCGGGCTCGGCGCGCCGCTCGCCGCGCGGTCCGACCTCTCCACGGGGAACTCCGCGCACGCCTCGCTCCTGCTCCGCTCGGGCTCCCTCGCGTTCCTCTTCACCGCGCCATACGCGCACGGCGTCGACGCCGCAACCGCATCCCTGCCGTCCTTTTCCGCGCCCGCCGCGCGGAGCTTCGCGGCCGACCACGGCCTCGCGGTGCGCGCCATCGGGCTCCGCGTCGCCGACGCCGAGGACGCCTTCCGCGCCAGCGTCGCCGCCGGCGCGCGCCCCGCGTTCAAGCCCGTCGAGCTCGGCCTCGGGTTCCGCCTCGCCGAGGTCGAGCTCTACGGCGACGTCGTCCTCCGCTACGTGAGCTACCCGGACGCCGAGGACGCGCCCTTCCTGCCGGGCTTCGAGAACGTGAACAACCCCGGGGCGCTGAACTACGGGCTCAGGAGGTTCGACCACATCGTCGGCAACGTCCCGGAGCTGGCGCCGGTGGCCGCGTACGTCGCCGGGTTCACGGGGTTCCACGAATTCGCCGAGTTCACGGCGGAGGACGTGGGCACGGCGGAGAGCGGACTCAATTCGATGGTGCTCGCCAACAACTCCGAGACCGTGCTGATCCCGCTCAACGAGCCCGTCCACGGCACCAAGCGCCGCAGCCAGATACAGACGTTCCTGGACCACAACGGCGGCCCCGGCGTGCAGCACATCGCGCTGGCCAGCGACGACGTGCTCAGGACGCTGCGGGAGATGCAAGCACGCTCAGCCATGGGCGGATTCGAGTTCATGGCGGCTCCACCGCCCGACTATTACGAAGGTGTGAGGCGGCGCGCCGGGGACGTGCTCTCGGAGGCTCAGATTAAGGAGTGCCAGGAACTGGGGGTGCTGGTGGACAGGGATGACCAGGGGGTGTTGCTCCAAATCTTCACCAAGCCAGTGGGGGACAGGTAAAGAAAACTGAACTTTTCCAGTATTTGCATTGCATGCCTGCATGTCGAATTCCAAATCAATAGGAACAATTTCAGGTTTGTAGTAGTCAACTAATTGATTGACTGCATGCATACTGTACAGAAAAGGTATGGGACATAAGATTCTCTTGGAACTCCTTTTGTGCCCTGATGCATGATGCATCTTTATGGAGATTGTGACAACTAAAAGGGATTGAAAGAAGGATGTACTGAGTGAAAAATCAAATGTTTGATTCTTCTTGCAAGCACACCCTATCTCTCAACTGATTACATAAACTAATTATCAGCTGTGGTCATTTGCACTTAATTTTTGAAGATTTTGGTTTGAGATGTCAGGGTTAATGCTTTAATATGGAACCCTGTATTCTAGTGTTTTCTGACTGCATCGATTGCTAATTTCTCTACTTCTATACTATTCTGGATCTAATTGGATCAGCTATGTCATCCAGGCAAACATTGTTCTTGGAGATAATACAAAGGATTGGGTGCATGGAGAAGGACGAGCAGGGGCAGGAATACCAGAAGGGTGGTTGTGGCGGTTTTGGAAAGGGAAACTTCTCGCAGCTGTTCAAATCCATTGAGGACTATGAGAAGTCCCTTGAATCAAAGCAAGCTGCTGCGGTTCAGGGATCCTAAATTAGGAGCTAGAAGAAGTGCAACAGTTGTAGTGCTTTGTGTTATGGAGCAAAACAAAAGACGTTGCCAGAAATGGATGTTGTAATTGTTGAATATATGAAGAAAGATCCTACAGTAAGTGTAAAAGGTGGAAGAGAGGGCAAACACCATAATATTGATAATGCATTGTTTAGCGACTTTGTTGTACTACAAGTTTGCATGAAAATAAAATGAGCCATGAGGAATGATGATTCTGTGCCTGGAGTAGATGCTTGTAATCACTTGATGCTAGTTTTTGTTTATCTGAAGCCAGTTGACCTTTGCTTCTCCCGAGATAATCCTACTTTCATATCCACTACAGCAAATTGCATTCAGCAAACAGAATAAGGCCATCTAGACCTCTGGCTGGATTTATCAGGTATTCACGTGCTCATATTAAATTCTGTGAGCTTGAATTCTGCGACCTAACTGCATTTTTGCTAGTCATCACTCATCATGTGCCATTAGAGATGTTTCATTCATGCAGAGTAACACAAATCTCTATGAAGGTAACCAAATATTTACCAGAATGGTACCAAAGCATGTCCAATGTGGCATGTATGCTTGAATTCTGTTGGAAGAGAAATAAAAAAGGGAGATGGTAGCAGACCTTATCTTCAGGAACAAGTTTGCTTCAGCTTATTCAAGCGGCTTATCAGCCACCAAACAGTATTTTCCTCTCACAACAAATCAGCCGTTTCAGCTTTTCAGCCGGCTTATAAGCTGAAGCGAACAGGCTCAAGACAGCCTGGAGAACATGTAAGCATGGCAGCCCTCAGTGACATCAAGCGGCATGATCCGGTCCAGAGAGGCAGTCTGTGATGCCTCAGGGACATCATAGTCCCTTCATTTCTGCACCATACTTTCATGATCCTGTGCAACCTGGTGCAGTGGTGCTGGAGCACGGAAGCAGCCAGCGGTCCAATCAAACCGAGCCTTGTTGCGGCAGAGATCACATCTCTCATCATCACAAAGATTGCGCTGTCTCGCTGCTGAATCCAGCCGACCAGCCAGCCCACAGATCAATTCAAATATAGGCGCGTGGTGAAATGAAACTCCTTTTGAACTTAGGTGTACCTGCTGGAGATCCTGCAGGGCTTGAACCTCGGTGAAGACAGATGCAGCCACTCTCAACAGAGCTGAGCCTTGAGATGTCGACGCCTCCCAACTCCGTTCCTCATTGTAGCTTACAGCAACTGATCTAGCCACTAGCCTGACCCATGCTGCTGCATCAGGGACCTTGCTAGCACAGTACACGATTACACGAACGGAAGCAGTAGTCGGCCAGTGTTCTCCAGGAACAGGATGACAAATTACATCAGGTCTTCGTGGCTGTTCACCATGTGAGATTGCATCGCAGCTTCAAGACGGTACGAGTGCGCGAAACCCGCCGGTGGGAAGTTGAAGTCCAGTGTCTTCCACCATGTACAGTGCAGATTCTGATTTACACCTGCAGCCTTGGAGGGTGCCTCTTCCATTTCAGAGTCCATTAAGTAGAGCAACCTTGTTTCCATGGATACCAGATGATCCAACTCCATTAGCAAAAAATGGATTAGCCGGACCAATCTGTAGCACTGAAAAGAGTAAATAGTTTGTCGGATTAAATCACATTAACTCATAGATTATAGAAGTCCTAATTCTGTCATTTCTGGTCTTAGGAGGCTCTTATATCCTTCTGAATTTGTAGACTTGCGTGAACAGAAATGAAGATGTTACTAGCAGGATCATGGTAAGAAGGCTTATGATGCTCGAGGCAAACTTATGACTGAGTTAGGAGCACACAAGACCCAGAAAAACACTGCCCATCAGCACGCACGAAAGTTCACGATATCTGCAGCGCATCTTGATTCACATGCAATGCGACTGCTATTCTTTGACTGCGCCATTCAAGTGTGGGCTGGTTTAGCACAGCGTACAGGTTTGAGTGTAGTATCTGGCTTTGAGTCCCTTGCCAAATTATGGATATGTGATAAAAAAAAACAACATGGTGTGACTGTTAGAATTAGTTATGGTTGCATGTTATCTGTAAAGCAAAGGCTGTTATACTTGTCATGGACTCGGTTAGCTAGATAGAGTTGTCTATCTTTAATTTGTATGATGTAAACAACAACATTCCCGGCCCAATGTAATCTTGTGCCTCCAGGCTATATATTAACATGCAACCGTGGCCGGTCAAGTTAGGCACCCACGTTCTCCAATTTTACAGTGACAAATATGCTTTATGCAGCTGCTCTGTGGAGCATTTGGAAAATGGAACATGGAGCAGCTTGCAGCAACTCCAGCGACCAGTACTGTCTATGTTAAGGAACTGAGGAGTGACTGCTGTTGTGTCCAGGGAAGCAACTAGTAGTAGAGCGGCATGCTTGGCGAAGATTTGGAGCAAACACCCCACGAGCTTCGGCCCGGCCCGCTGTCTCCGTCTAGCTTTAGACGGCCTAATCAAAGAAGCACAATGGCCCATGACCCAACCAACCGACCACTGGAATGTGAAGGAAATTTTGAATTGTGCCCTCTTGGCGCCAACCACGTCGTGGTTGGAATATCCTCCTCTTTATTCGTCCCGCGCGCTCTCGCGTCGCCACGCGCCGCGCTGCTCCCGTGTGCGGTCGCCGGGTTGAGGAGCCGGTCGCGGGTTGCCGGCGATGCTGCCGGGCCGGGTGGGCGTGTTCTGTTGCCAGGCAGTAGTTGGACCAGCACAATCCAATCCCTGCACAGTGCACACCCTGCCTGCTGCTCTGTGAAGAGCATAGCCGCTCCTCGCATCGCGTCACCTCCGGATCACTGCCTTTAGTTTTCCATGTCCCGACTCCCAGAGCAATGAAGCATGCTGAGGGCTGAGGCATCACTTTGCATCCGAAATAGAGGCGCCCTTCCCCAGTTCATGCATCCGCGTGGTCAAGCCGAGAGCCGACAGCGGCGGATCGCTCTGCCAGCGCCGGCGCACTACCAACCAGCTTGTTTTATCTTCCGGCTGTCACGGCCTCCTTCCTTCTGTTGGAAAAATCACCCATGTCAAAGCTAAGATGCACCCGTACTGCTACTTTGAGATGGTGGAAGCTAAGAATACGCAAATAAATAAGAGAATGTGACTTAGGTTACACAAGGCACCGATCGCGCGTATTCACGTTCCTTTTCACGTAACCAACTGCATGACTCGTGACTTTTTGCTGTTTGTGTGTGCAACAGCCATTAGAGGTGATAATCACGCAGTCAATGCCTTACTCCGGAATTAAGTGGGCAGTTACTACTGCCAATTAGTGAGACGATTTTATAGTAGAAATGGTCAGCAAAAGGCTGCTATCTCTATAAAAAGTCCTGGAAACGTCCAAGGAAACACACACGAGACACCCACGAATTACTGCTCTTCTCCCTTTTTCCACCGGTGAAGTGTGCTATGGTACTGAGCTGCTGGATCTCGTCGGCTCTTCTCTTTGGCGTGCATCGAGGAGGAGGGTGAGCGATATCTCCGAGGTGTTGCCATCGTGAAGCATGCACGAGGGGCAGCGCAACTGCGCGACCGCTCGAATCGATCGACTACGTTCTACACTGCCACATCAACGATCTGAACTGCACCGAGTAACCCTGCAGCGAGTCTACACAAGGATGAAATGCTTGATTTGTAAGTCCACAAATTGGATCTGTTACAGTTTGGGTTACATCATGTGCAGGAAGGTTATGTGCTTAGAAGTTCTGGTTACATCTGTTTTGCTTATGCTGCTTTTACACACTGTTTAATGAGCATATTGCGGGTTACGCCTGTCTGTTTGAATCTAAAATTCGGTTACATAACAGTAGCAATAAGTTACGTAATATACCTCATGTTTATATCTGGTAGATTTAAACGCATATTTCCAACACCTTCACCTGCCATGGCAAGCAGCCCACCTCCACGATGCCACGTCGGCAAGGAGGCAAGGGAGGGTGACGCACGCGCGCTCCGAACGGTGGCCGGGCTGATGGAGCGCGGCAACGGCGCCCCAATGTCGTCATCCTTGGGCATGCTACGTCATTCCTTGACCATATCGCCCGCGCCCGTCAGAGCAAGAGGAGGAGGCAGCCGTCGTGGTCGGCGTCGACCGCGCCCGCCGGAGCAAGAGAAGGAGGTAGCCGCCGTGGTTGGCGTCGACTCCTGCAACTGCAACGTGCACCGCCTGCTCATCACCCGCAGTCCGCAGATACCAGGGTCAAGTGGTTGACAAACTTGTTTGGTTCCACGGACTAAAATTTAGTTCCTGTTACATCGAATGTTTAGATACTAATTAGAAGGACTAAATATGAGCTAATTATAGAACCAATTGCACAAATGGAGGCTAATTCGCGAGACGAATCTATTAAACCTAATTAGTCCATGATTTGACAATGTGATGCTACAGTAACTATGTGCTAATTATGAATTAATTGGACTTAATAGATTCGTCTTGCGAATTAAACTCCATCCGTGCAATTGGTTTCGTAATTAATCTATATTTAATACTCCTAATTAGTATCAAATATATGATGTCACGGGACTAAACTTTATTCTCCTGCCGCTCGCAACAGAACCACCGATCGGTGCTGCTCTGCCTGCCCGCGGCGAACAAGTTGCTGCCTCTCTTTAAAAAAAAAGTTGCTGCCCGAGACCTGTCGGCGTGGATGCCGTAGAATACAGAGCATTAAGGGCCTGTTTGGCTCCAACACTTGAAGTTTAATACCGATCACATCGGATGTTTAGAGGCTAATTAGAAGTATTAAATATAGACTAATTACAAAACTAATTGCACAGTTGGAGTGTAATTCGCGAGACGAATTTATTAAGTTTAATTAGTCTGTGATTTGACAATGTGGTGCTACAGTAATCATTTGCCAATGGTGGATTAATTAGACTTAATAGATTCGTCTCGCGAATTAGCACAGGGTTCTGCAATTAATTTTATAATTAGCTCATATTTAGTTCTCCTAATTAGCATCCGAATATCCGATGTGACACCGTTAAAATTTAGCACTTCGTATCCAAACACCTCCTAAGTTAAGCCGAGCCGTATCCTCTTCGTGGGTTCAGAACTCCAGATCATCGATTGACCCTGCTGCCCGCCGTGTACTTGATCTGGCAAAGCGATTGCATGGCAGCATGAGAACGGGGCTTCGATGATGCATAAGCTTGTATGTGCAGCAATCTTTTTTTAAAAAAAGAAATGGACTCGTGGAGTCGATCGAACAATGAATGTGTCCTCCGGGTTAGTTACGTCTATCCATTTTGTCCACTTAACCTTCTAAATAAAATTTTAGCTTATTTTACTTTCCTGAACTATTTCATTTGGTCCAATCTACCCCTGATTAGATTTCTCTTTTTAAATTTCTCTTTTTAGATTTCTCTTTTTTATTTCTTCGTGTATGACTTGAATTTTGAGTTCAAATTTTGTGAGCATATGTTTTTGCCTTAGAAAATTATACTAAGAATTTTTCATGATTATTTTCATAGGTTAGGAATATATAATACTAAATTGATCTTAGATATACAAAACTGTACGAAAAGTAATCATGAAAAAATTTTAATATATTTTTTAACCTATAGCATCATGTTATAAGTCAACTGACAAAATCTGAAATTAAAATTCAATTTGTACGCGAAGAAAAAAAAAGAGAAATCTAATTAGGGGTAGATTGGACAATGAAATAGTTTGCGGGAGCTAAGTGAGCCCAAATTTTGCTTAGGGGTTAAGTGGACAAAGTAAATAGACGAGGAGAGTAAAATAGATTTTTTCCAATAAAAAAAAGGTTATAATTCAAAGGCAATCGGCTAAAAATAGCCGTTTTATTCTTTAGAAGGAAAAAAAACAATCGATGCACCCGTCCGATCATGCTTCTGCCTTCAATCTTGAACCAGTCAACATCGACTCACAGGCGAGCTAACTACCGGTCCTCCTTGTTCAGCGGCCCAACGGACAGCCCGGGACCCCAAGAGCCAAGAAGCGGTTCGGTTTGCTTCGCTCTGCCGCGTCCCGAAAACCCTCCGGCATGGTGCCGCCCGCGGCCCCGCCGCCGCAGGAGGGCGCTGCGATCGACGACATTTCGGAAGGTGGCGTCGACGAGGAGGAGGATCCAGAGGAGGTGGAGCCGTGGGCCCTATCCTCCGACTCGGAGCCGGACGCGGATGGTCCGGTGCTTGAGCCGCCTCCCGCCGGACCCTTCCCCCACGCGCCGTGGTTGAGCCAGAGCTTCAGGCGGCGCAGATGGCGGTGGCGGAGAGGAAGACCAAGGAGGAGGTGAGGCAGCGGTGGCGCCGGTGGGCCGGCGCGAGCGTGTTCCGGCAGGTGGTGCCGACGGACAAGGTCGCCAGCGTCATCGGGCGCCGTGGTAACATGTCGCACCCGTGGCCACCGACGATCGCTTGCGACGTGAGAAGAACAATCGGATCGAGAGATGGGAATTTGGGACCGGGCGAGGAAAGTTCCTCTGCTCGTTCGGTATTTTCAAACGGATAATAGTGTTACCGGTTACAGACTCCTCTCCTCTCTAAAGAGTTCTCGCTACCTCACTGCCAACAGGGGCCCACCCATACTCACGCGACACACACACATAACAGCTAACACTCGCTACGCTCGAGACATGTCGTTGGCACCTTCTTCAGTGAACGTTCCCTCCTCAGCTTCATTAGTCTCTAGTCCGGGCGTCACATAACACCATCAAGAGCCTCTGCGATGAGACCCGTGCTCGCGTCCTCAAGCATGCCTTGGTACGGTCTCATTTTTATCTCCACCAAGTTGAGGGATTAATTAACTCAATAAGAAACTGGATTGCTCTTGCAATCGTGCCTGTTGATTGTAAACACTAGAGATATAAACTATACCTCGTGTGTTCATTCTGCGTAGCATTGGTTTTGGTAGGACGAATTTTAAATTTATTCCCGAACTTCAGAAATTGACACTTCAAATAATTTGTGTTACGCTGCTCGTTGCAATGTGCTGCTACATTCTGGAGGCAACCATACTGTGTCTTATGAATAAGAGGCTGATATCTGCGGCACTGTTAAGTTTTGAACCTTGACTTGCTTAGGAAATGGATATTTAAATGGTAACAAATTGCATGCATGATATTCTGTAATTGCGTAATTAAATGGTACAAAACTAATGTATCATGTAAAGGTATCAGGATTGAATGTGATATCTGCATGAATTCTTCAATTATGATATTCAAGCATATAATTAAGCGGGAATAGAAGAGATCAATTCTGATGGAACTTTATCTGCTTCTGCACCAGTAATATTTTCTGTCAGTAGTTCCAGCTGCACAAGCTGTCAGTAGTCACAATAAAGTCAATCCAAGAAAGTACTGGTGCTACAATAAGGATTATAGTTGAAGGTATGTTGTTAAGTATCTTCATCAAAAATGTTCAGTTAAAGGTTGTATTCATTAGTGGTTGGTCGTTAGATGGGTTATGTGCAGTCTAATAAGTATTAGTGTACTGTTTTTTTAACTACGGTATGACAACGTTACTTCACTGTTGGAATATCGACAACGAATGTGACTTCAACCAACGTCTTTCCCTTAGCTTTTTTTTCTTTTCTAAAATATAGTACTTCACCTTTTCAATTTCTGATTCAAGACATCCATGGTGCACATTTATTTTCTGGTCTCAGTTTTTCTAAATTACATGCATCCACAATTGCAATTTTATTATACGTTTTTAAGTCCTCTTACAATTTGTTGTGCTTTTTCATAGTTTTTTTTACAGCACCTGACTTTTTCTCATAAAAAAGTAGGACCAATCTTGTCACAAGACTTGCACTAGCTCTATTTGCTTGAATATCTCCTGTTCCACAAATGAAAAATTGGAAATAGAAAGGATTCTTACTTGTCTCTTGATTGATTTGGTTGTTCAAATTACAAAATACTAAATTTTGTTGGTACATATTAATCAGTCAACCAAAAAATTTCACCCTAGTTCTCAATGCTGGTTTTATATCCGGTTTAGGCTTGTGATAAAGGGTTGAGTTTGAATTCCATGCTCGTGAACATCTTATATTTTCCATTGCAATCAAGTTTTATGCTATATAGATTTCAAGAGTCCAGCTGTAACACTTTCTGCTCCATGTGTTCTTCTAGATGAGCTATTGAGTTGTGAGACCCTAGATGAAAGAATTGTGGAGATACATGGTGCTTCTCTCAAGGTTTGCAATGCCCTAAAATCACTGACTTCTCTGGAAGTTCCTAGTTGATCATGGTGTGCTCCATCTATTTGAAAGAAAGGTATATTTCTGCCTGCTCTCCTTTGCATAAATATTTCAGCATCTTGTAGTATTCTAATGCAATTGATGTTTATTTTGCTCATTTCAGAACCAAGGAGTAACCCAGCCACAGGATACTTCTAAAGAAAATCAATTTATTGATGTTTATCCTCTTGCCGTAAACCAGGTTTTTTGGTTATCTGATCAACAAAGTTATAGTAAACAATAGGCAGTAGACTATTGTATGGACATGGCTTATCTTTCTGTGACCCTTACTCCTTGATGACACACAACTGATTCCTTGATGACACAGGTCGTGTGCTAAAACAATATACTCTGTAGGTAGTAGCGACAGCCTAAATCTTTTGTCAGTTTCCTTGCCTGATTGCATTCAAATTTCAACTGTTATACCCATTCTTCTTTGCACTTGATTTTTCCATATTTTTTTGTATGATCAGCTGGGTCATACTAATCCAAAAGGCAATAGATTCTTATATGGATGCAATCCATCTTTTCATGACACGTACTCTCCAGATTTGAGCCAACAAACTGATCCGTTAACAACACAGGTCTTATTATCATCTGGTTTGTATGTTTTGGTTAAAATTTCAGCTATTATGCCCAGTATCTTTTGAATCTAATCTTTTCCATGTCATTTTTCCTTTTCAGTAAATATAAGCTAAAGGATCATGTTTCCAACAGTCACACTTCTTCAGACCTTGCTCTTTCATAACATTTTGGCTTTCAGATTACGCAGACAATGAAGACCCCACTGCCATATGTTGATGAGATAATTGGCATGAGGGGATAAAACATTGAGTTTATTTGTTCTGGTAGTGGAGCAATTTTCGTTCTTGAGGAAATCGAAGATTATCTAGGCAAGGTTCTAGTTATCATCAAAGCCCATTCTTCGTAAGTTCAAATTGCACATCAACTATTACAGGTTATCTACATTTCATATCTCTTGCATTCTTGTCTTGTACTTGGTTGCTGAGTTAAACTGGGATGCTATATCACTATTGTAGCACTGTTGAAGTCCAAGAACTAAGCTTACATAGTCAGTTGATGGGTGAAACTTTGTTTGTAATGTCATGTTTTGAGATTGCAGGTGTTTGTTGTGTACTTTTTAAAATCGTATGTCATACGTTTAGTTTTATTGGAACGAAGACAAAGTGCTAAAGCTTGTTGATTTTTCTCATGAAAAGCATGGAAGGGATCACATAAAATCTCTCATTCCTGTCTAGAACCTTATTTGACGCTTGGTAGCGATTTTAACCAGCTCACAATTAGCAAAACCTCAGAATTCCTGCCTCCTATCTGGTATCTGGCACACAACACCTTATAAATTGTCATTGAAACTATAAAACACTTGCTAAGCGTGAGGCTGGTGGCAAATGTCTCTGAATATATGAGTACTACATACAAACTTAAAATTATCTTATACAGATGAATCGTCCAGTCATGCGCCATCAAATTTTTCTGAATGATGTAATCGTGTGTTGATGAATGCACTGCTCATTGTAATTGTTGCAGGAGGTTCTTTCAGGCAATAGAAAGCCACCACCATCAAGGAGCTGTTACCGCGACACTGAAGCTGGCCCACGGCTGCTGAGCTCCTCTCATGCTGCCATGCTGGCGCAATGCTGCTGAACTCCCCAGTTCCCACATATACAGGCCCCGTCGCCCCAGGTGGCTGCACTCCCCACATGCCATTGCAACAAGTTGGTACTACGAAGATTAAACACCTCGTGACCACTGGAGATACCCTACTTACCATCATCACAGGGGCTACTACAGGCCATAACAAGGCAAAATCACGGCTGTGCTCCTGACGCTGGCGTCTAGACGATGTCCCCTGACCAAGCTAGCTAATTAATTTGTATGAGAAGTATAGCCCTTATAAACTTGCTAGACTCGCTTAATCTCAGCACTATGACAGTATGGTTAACTGAGAGTGAATAACCTAGCCTCTGTCCTGAGATGAGGAGTGTATGATGTTTATACTTGTGAACTACAGTATTTCGTGGAATTATTCACTGTTAGAACATTCCATTTTATTAATAATGACTTGAACACAGAATAATTCACACACAGATGCCACGGGGGATGGAACCACTGAAATCATTCTTTGAGAGATCAAAATAGTTCAGATAATTGAGTTTGGTTCGGCAGTGCAGATAGCAAGCTTGCGGTGAGGCTATTACTGTGGTATGTGGATACTGAGAGTAGACGGTTGTCTGGAATTTGCCATAGGCTGATTTGTACACAAAATAATTCACACACAGAGTAAGCTTGCATTGAAGAAGGCTCTTGCTGCGATGCATTATAGTTAAACTTGCTGAGATAGACCTGCAGGGTAGACTAGTCATAAAAATGCATCGCTGGACAAGCTTACAATTGGAATTTTGGGAAGCATACGGCCTACCTCAGCAGCAATATTGCCATAGTTATTAGACAGAAAAAAGGCTCTGCAGGGTGAGCAATAATGTAGACCAAGGAAACATAGGTCCAACTAGATAATGCATTAAAAGAGAGATATCAGTAATTCTAAGATTATTCAGCTAACCAATTTCTTGAACATTAGATCCATTCAGCAAGCTAAAACAACTCCTGAATACCACGATCGATGGTGGGGTACGACCAGTCAACCACTCACATGATAGATCGAGCTAAAGTCAAAAGCTCCTAACAACGATCACCAACAACAGAAAAATCACAAATAGAAAGCAACATCTGTTTGCATTCTTTGGGTGCTGAGCCCTCCTCCTTGGTGGCGCCCTCTCCATCCTCAAACTCATTTTTGGCATCCTTGTCGTCATCCTTGGAGTCTGCATCAACAACAGGTTCTTTGCCTCTACATCCGCTGCATCCACCACCACCCTCGGCTTCGGCTTTAGCTTGTTGCGCACTACGTTGATAGCCGCGAAGGCATCACTGTATGTGAGGTAGCGAAAGATTGGCTTGAACGCGGCAGGGCCTGCGAGAACAGTCTTGCTCGTCGTGCTCCAGCATGTTCAGCATCCAAGTGTTCACTTCCTTCTAGCCTCGCATCTTTGAAGAAACGCCATTTGTTGTGGCTAACATCTAGAAATCCCAACAGGTACAGATCCTCCAGTGAAAATACAAACATCACATCTTGCTGCTGGATAGGAGAAACGAACTCCGGAGGGAGGCGCATGATCAATACCGGATTCTATGGACGTGAGACAGAATAGAAAGAAGGAGCCCTTGCATTGGATATATGTAATTTTCTCACAATGTCATATTTTGATACTTATTAAATAATATGAAATCTACATTATGCATCTAAAGTATAACTATATATTGATTATTTTCTATTTTAAAACATTGCGACAAACTTTTAGTTTCATAGCTATACAAACCAAATGCTTAATTAAATTTAATATATCAGCTGCTAATATATACTTACGGATATCAAATTTACTTTCCTCAATCTGTCTGGATGTAGAATATGGAAAGATGCAGACAGAATGTCCTAATCCACTCTATGTGAAAGATTATATCATATAAAACAACATGGCGAGTCCCTGATCTACGCTATGTCATGCAATGGGTAATCAGTAATGCATACAGAAACCAGAAAAAAGGTGAGAAGAAGCATCATAAGGCCATCAAGATTCAAGACATCGTTTGGATGTATCTCACATGTTCCATCTTGTTTTCTGTGACTTTGGATTGTACGAAAAGGGCTTGGCAAGCCTATAATCTGCTTCATCTTAAAGATTAATAATTTACACAGGCCCACAGCAGGATTAGGTAAAAGTAAAATGAAATGCTCATCAGGTCCCTGGATTCATCTGAAGCTTTTCCTCACTCAACTGCATTGCATTAGTAACCATTCGTCGCATTGGTTAACTGAATTCATCAGAATAATACCAAAGCACTACTGGTGCATTTATCATAAAACTGATCCATGTGCTGCCTGTGTTTGAAGATCATTTGATCAAGTGAAAAGGGAATAAAGGAGAAGAAATAATAGTACATCTCATTGTCAAGAGCAAAACAGCCTGGAGAACATGTAAGCATGGCAGCCCTGCAAAGCATCAAGCAGAGGGGCAGTCTGTGATGCCTCAGCGACATCACGGTCCCTCCATTTCTGCACCATCCTTTCAGCATCCGGTGCAACCTGGTGCTGCAGCACTGAAGCAGCCAGCGGCCCGATCAGATTGAGCCTTGTTGCAGCAGAGAACACATCCCTCATCGTCACGAACATGTAAGCACGCTGCGCTGTCTCGCTGTCGAATCCGACCAGACCACATATCAACCCAAATATAGGTGCATGGTGAAATGATACGATCTTAGAACCAAGGAATGTCCGCCGGAGATCCTGCAGCGCTTGAATCTCAGTGAAGACAGACGCAGCCACTCTCAGCAGAGCTGAGCCTTGAGATGCAGATGCCTTCCTGCTGACTTCGTTCGTCAATGTAGCTTCCAGCAACTGATCAAGCTTGACCCATGCCCCTGCATCAGGGAACTTGCTAGCACAGTACACAAACGGAAGCAGAAGGCTGCCAGTGTTCTCCAGGACCTGGATGACAAATGACCTCAAGTCTTCCTGGTCATTCACCATGCGAGATTGCATAGCAGCTTCAAGACCGTAGGAGTGTGCGAAACCGCCAGTGGGGAGAATGGAGTCCAGTATCTGCCATTGGGTCCAATGCAGACTCTGATTCACACCCACTGCATTGGAAGGTGCTTCCTCCATTGCACAATCCACTGATTGGAGCAATCTTGATTTCTTCGAAACTGGGCTATCTGACTCCATTAGCATCAAAATAGAGTGGATGGGCCAATCTTCAGTACTGAAAAGGAGCAAAATCATAATATGGTTAGGTCACAGCCAGAAAACATTGGCAATTTGCACGCAAGAATCTACAAACTATCTGGACTGTAGACGTTTCCCACAGGCAATATATTTGCCATTGAGTCATCCAATCAAGAATGAACTCGCAGCCGGGCATTTCATCAAACACCCTGGGAGCGTCAGTCATATAGCACAGTAATATGCACGAACATGATCTAGAATTGGGTCGCACGTACGCAAGCTTTGCAGCACAGATAGAACCTTTGGAACCAGATGGCAGATGAACAAGAATTGGCGAGTACCTTAGTTGTTTGGACAGAGATATTTGCTCCAAGACGTCGAAGGTCGCCGGCGAGCGGCTGAGAGGGCTAGCTCGGCTTAGAGGTCTCCGCGGGGAACCAAGAGGTCGCTGCGTCGATCCGCCGGACAGGGAGTCCCTCGAGGTCGAGGTCGACGACGGGGGTTGACCCTCCCGCAGCGGTGCCGCGAACGCGGGGGTTGGGGGGGGGGGGGGGGGGGGGGGGGGGGGGGGGGGGGGGCGGGGACGCAAGAGAATAGTTTTTTAGAGGACGCATGGGCCTCTACCAGCCTATGAAACCATCATGGCCCGATCCAATCCATCCTTAACCCATCACAACCCACACGGACTCATCAGGCTTCTGAGTTCTGACCCATTTAGCCGACGACGGCTCACCACCTTCCAAGGCTCCTCTTAAGCCCAGACCCTAGGCTTCCCCGAATCCCCATTAGTGTAGCGGAGCACACACCGCCGCCGGCATCTTCCCTGGCCCGCTCGGCCGTCACGCCGCGCCGGAGCCGGATCCTCGCTCCACCCGCCGCGCCCCACTCCGCCGTGAGCCCGCTCAACCCTCGCTCCAGTGGGGTGGAGTTGAGCGGAGCGGAGATCCGTTCGGGCGTGCACTGATTTCGTCATTCGCCGGTGAGTAACCCTAGCTCTCTCGCTTGGTTTGATGCCCTTGTTCGGAGGGGGTGCTCATCTGCTCTCCTCAGTGGAATCTACATCTCTCCGCATGCAGTTTGTTGTGGATTTGAGCGCTGCGTGACGCCGTGCACTGCTAGTGTAGTTCAATCCAATCTATCAGTGTTTCGATCAGGTGTTCTTCACCCGTGCGCGAGATCGGCATTAGATTCTATGCATAGTAGAATACCTGCTGGTACCCTAGATGTAGTTGCAATTTACTTTCCACTAATTATTTTGGGGGTGAACCCCTAGACCACATTCAGTTTGTACCTGCTGTGTTAGGGTGGCCATGCTGTAGTTTGTATTTATTTCTCCTGTAGATCATTTGCGTGGCCGCTAGGAATCCGTCCTGCCTACTCCCATGCGGTAACGTAAGGCGTTACGGACACCTGGCAGCAGTGAAAAGCGTTACGGATATCTGGCAGTAACGTAGGCGTTACGGATGCCTGGCAGTAACGTAAGGCGTTACGAACACCTGGCGGTAACGTTAGGCGTTGCCAACTTACCATGATTGCATACTTGTACTATGTTAATTTTGGTTGGTTGCCCACTGGCATATCTACAAAAAGACAATTGTCAATGTCTCGCCGCTTCTGCTTCATGCATAGTATAAGTATCTTCTTTGGCGCTCTCTACAAATAATATGATTATAGGTTAATTTTGTTTCAATTATCGAAGTTTAGATTGCCACTGTAATGATATTGTCTGTACAAGTAACAGTACTCTGTGGCTAAAAGGAGCATAGCGTTGCAAATTTGCAATGAAACCTTTTTCTCTGGGTACCGCGCATCACTGTGGAGTTAAATTATTGTTATCCTCATTAGGATTTCCTGTACCAAAAAAAGGTTATTCCCATTAGGATCATATAATTAATTTAACCATTGTTCAATGTCTCCTGCCACTACCGAGTGCTATATGTATACCAGCAGATGAACATTCAACAATGAAGATATGTTCTTTTAGGCTGTCTGCTTACCCAATTTGTTTTCCAGCAGGACATTGGTGAATACTCTGAAGAGCGCTTTGGACAGACTTGCAAAAAATGGCAAATTTAAACATAACCAACATCTTGGAGAAGGTAACCACTAAACTAATTTGCATGAAGTAGGTTTAGACTGGATATCCGTTGACTTCTAATAAACTTTGTTAAATGCTCTTTCAGATGACAGGGAAGGATAAAGACTACAGATATATGGCAACATCAGATCTGCTTAGCGAATTGAATAAAGAGAGCTTCAAAGCTGATCAAGACCTTGAGCCGAAGTTAACGAGTACTGTTCTTCAGCAACTGGAAGATGCTTCAGGGGATGTTTCTGGTTTAGCTGTAAAATGGTATGCCTTCTGCATTTATTTGCTCCAACCCCTCCACTTCCTGGCCACAATATATCATCTCATTACTCAATACTATTTTTTGGTATTTTTTTCGAGTCTGTTCAATGTATCTTGTATAAAACAATAAATTCGCATTTGGTTATGTTGTCTGTGGTTGGTTTGCAATCATGCATGCTAAAGATATTCCTGTTGTAGACTATCCTCTTTAACAGAGGCGGAGCTTAGTGGAGGCCATAGTGGGCCACGTCCCCCCTGTGAAACACAATTTTCTACTTATACAGTAGCAAAATGGCTACTGTCAATGTATTGAGAGCTTAATTACTTAGGCTGGCCCCTCCTGTAGCTTTGCTCAAGCTCCGCTACTGCTCTTTAATGCTAGAATTTGGTGGCATTTTGATGTTGCTACTCACAGTGTAGAATTACTCTCAGCTGTGTATTAAGGTGACTTTTTTCAATGAAAGAACATACATTTGCTGTACTTCTGGCATGCCTCCGTAATTGCATTTTGCAAGCTTCGATGCATAGAATTTTGCTTTTAATAGTTTTAGGTTGTTTTCCCACAGTTCTTTGCTATCTGCTTGTGGCGTTTGTTGATACCCTGTAATGCCATCTTTGTAGCTTGGCTCCACTTGTCAAGAAGGTTGGTGAGGACAAGGTAGTGGAGATGACCAACAAACTTTGTGATAAATTGATCAATGGAAAGGAGCAGCATCGAGATACTGCTAGTATAGCCCTGAAGACAATCATTGCAGAAGTTACTACATCATCACTTGCTGAAAAGATTTTGCTTTCTCTTGCCCCGCAGCTCATAAAGGGTGTCAATTCTGTAAGCTTTCTACTTCGCTTCTTAGTATCAAAATTGTGCATTTTCAGGCCTCTATTTTCTCAGATCCAATCGATGTGTTCATTGTGCTGTTTAAGCTTTTGATTTCTGACCTTTCTAACTCATAGGTTGTATGCATGACTGTCCTGTAGTTCATTCATTTGTTCTGCATCTTTTGCAACGAAAATTTACTATCTGGGTTGTTCAAATCGACAGCAACATAAGTATTGCAACACAATGTTGAAGCTATTGTAGTTATCTTCCAGTTAGGAATCTTAATCATCATTGTTAACGGCAGTGCTACCTAATGGTTGTGCCTTTTCAAATCTTTATTTTAAGTTGCTTTTCTAAAAATAGGATTTATTTCAAGTTGAGCTGAGCCTGTAAGGTTTTCAGTTTGATTATCATGGCGAAACTACAGAAATTTTCAAATTCTACCTGTTTAATTCAGTATTACCAGATTTTCTAGATTTTAGCCACTACAATGAAGGTTGTATTTGACCATTTCTTGATTTTACAGCGTATAAATGTAATTCTTCGTTTGTTGGCAGGCAAAAGGTGCTGAAATTAAATGTGAATGCCTTGATATATTGGGGGATGTGCTTCATAGATTTGGCAACTTGATCACAAAAGATCATGAGTATATGCTCACTGCACTTTTATCCCAGTTGGGTTCCAACCAAGCAAGCGTCAGAAAAAAGTCTGTTTCTTGTATTGGTAAGTCAACTCACTTCTGAATTTGCTGTATTTATTATTCTTTTTATCTCCTGCAAATGATTTCTGTAGGTTTTATGACCTAGCAGGTCTAGGTATATAAAACCACCAGTAACACTTTACTCTGTTTTGCAGCATCGCTTGCCCCAAGTTTATCTGATGATTTGTTAGCAAAGACAACTTTGCAAGTTGTCCAATTGCTTAAAAATAGAAGTGCAAAATCTGAAATCACCCGAACAAATATCCAAATGATTGGTTCTCTAAGGTACATGTTTTATCTTGAAACTTTTGTAGGCAAGGAGTCCTTAATAATGTTAGGGAATACATTATGTTCATTTGTTCAGGTTAGCTTTTGAGGAAAATATTTGGTTAAGTTTGAATGTTAGTGGGTTGTACTTGTACATGCTTTTAGATTACTAATTTTGCCAATCTTATCTGTCTTCAAACCCTGTGCATTTTTGACTTGCAGCCGTTCTGTTGGATACCGTTTTGGGCCACATCTTGGTGAAACTGTTCCTTTGCTTATAAGCTATTGTAGAAGTGCATCCGAAAATGATGAAGAGCTGCGTGAATACAGCTTGCAGGTGGGAAGCTGTTTTTATTTTTTGAACATTTGTTTTGTATGAGTGTCCTTTGAATTTGCTCTGACTCCCCCCCTGCCGTACAGGCTCTCGAGAGCTTTATGCTCAGGTGCCCAAGGGATATATCACCATATTGTGAGGGCATTTTGAATCTTGCTTTGGAATATGTGAGCTATGATCCTAATTTCACTGATAGCATGGAGGAGGATACCGATGAGGAAGGCCTGGAAGAGGATGATGATGAGTATGTCACTAGTATGCTTAGTTGCTTACAGAACCACCCTATAGATCAATTGGCTCAAGTTCACATAATTAATGCTGTTTTAACACGTTTGCTCCAGTGAGAGTGCGAATGAGTACACAGATGATGAGGATGCGAGTTGGAAAGTCCGTAGGGCATCAGCGAAGTGCCTATCTGCAGTTATAGTATCTCGTCCTGAAATGTTGTCAAAGATGTATCTGGAGGTTGGTTGGCATCATAAATTAAACCAACATGTGATCATTTGACATTTTTTTTCTATGAAGCATCTTTCCATTTATGCCCTGTTGTTTACAATGTTTTGGAGATACTGTTTACCAGCTGCAAAAATGACTTAGATAATCTGTCTTCAATACTATCAAGTTTGCCTGCATTTAGTTTGACAAGTATATTTTGTTTTCTGCAGGCTTGCCCGAAGTTAATTGAACGGTTTAGGGAAAGAGAGGAGAATGTAAAGGTAAATACAAGGCATTTAATTTGTATATAAAATCTGAGCTGTCTTAATTGCCAATTCTTATGAAGCTTCCATCTGATTCTAGATGGACATATTCAACACCTTCATTGAGTTGTTACGCCAAACTGGTAATGTAACAAAAGGACAAGGTGACATCGATGAGTCGAGGTGAGGCTGTTGCAGAAAAGTTATGCATTTAGACTGTATGCTCTATGTTCTGTCCCCATGCATCAATCTGTTTTGCTTTGCAGTCCTCGATGGTTGCTGAAACAAGAGGTGCCAAAAGTTGTCAAGTCTATCAACAGGCAGTTACGTGAAAAATCGATCAAGACAAAGGTTTGTTTTTCAACTATCCTGCGACTCATAGTTCTGGGATGATAGATCTGATTCTGATTTTATTACCAACATTTTCAGGTTGGAGCATTTTCTGTGTTGAAGGAGCTTGTTGTTGTACTACCAGACTGTCTTGCTGATCATTTTGGCTCACTTGTTCCTGGGATTGAGAAGGCTTTGACTGTTAGTGTCTTTCATTCGCTTAGATTTTCTTTGTGAAAACATACCCTTATGATTTTTTTTTGAAACGTTCGTTAACTTACCACTAATTTGACAGGATAAATCTTCTACCTCCAACCTGAAGATTGAAGCCCTTGTATTTACAAGGCTTGTTATGGCTTCACATTTTCCATCTGTGTTTCATCCATATATCCAGGTACAGTAGCTTCTATCAGTATACAATGATCTTTAAAGACAGTCGGAGCGGTTGCTGATTTCAAATCAAATTATCAGGCATTTTCTGCCCCTATATTATCTGCTATTGGAGATAGATATTATAAAGTCACTGCTGAGGCTTTGCGGGTGTGTGGAGAACTAGTCCGTGTCCTTCGTCCAAATCTCGAGGTCAATCTTGTATTCTTTGCTTTGCAGACATGAAGCGCCCTGTTATTTTATTTTAACTTCGTTATTTTGTGATGCAGGCAAGTGCTGTGGATTTCAGGCCATATATTGGTCCAATCTATAACGCTATACTGGGACGTTTGGCTAATCAAGATCAGGACCAGGTTTGACCAAATTCCCTGCCCCTCTCATGTGTTTGTGGTGCACGTGCATCCACTTATGCAAATTTTATATATTCTCCCAGGAGGTTAAGGAATGTGCCATATCATGCATGAGTCTGGTGGTCTCCACTTTTGGTGATGGCCTTCAAAGAGAATTACCAGCATGCCTTCCCATACTTGTTGATAGGATGGGTAATGAAATAACAAGACTTACAGCTGTCAAGGTAAGCTTCTGAAATTCAGATTTAACATTGTGAACTGCTAGTTTATGACGTTTTTATTTAATATTAAAGATCATATGCTGAAACACTGTTTTGAGGATTGTATAGTAGAGAAATAATTTAGTTACAACCCTCATCAATAAAGAATCAATGTATTCTGGTCAATGCAAGAATAAATGCAAATGTTCTGATCAGTCCTTGAGTCTCACATCTGCATGGAAGAGAAATGGTTCCATACTGGCTATGTTTCTTTACTCAATCATTGCTGGAGTAAAGTTAATTTAGTTATTTTTGTTTGGACCTTGGTAACACACTTTATCTTTTGTATCTTATATTGCTTGATGCCTACGCCTGGGAATTTACTGACTATTATATTTATCTGTTACCTATTTTTGTGAACCATTTCACATTTCATTGATATCACTTGTAGTATACTCAAAATATTTTTTACTTTACAGGCATTCTCAGTTATTGCGAATTCACCCCTCCGTATTGATCTCTCATGTGTCCTGGACCATGTTGTTTCTGAGCTCACAGCTTTCCTTCGTAAGGTGATGATATACATACATGAACCTTTATTGACTTTATTTTGATTTATTTTCCCCCTCCGAATAAGATTAGCTTTGGCAGTGAACTGCGAGACTGCACCTTAGTCGTTTTCTTTCTTATGTAACAGGCCAACAGAGCTCTTAGGCAGGCAACACTGGGAACACTTAATTCTTTGGTTGTCACATATGGTGGTCAAATTGGCTCTTCTTCGTATGAGACAATAATTGCTGAACTTTCTACCCTCATAAGGTTTGTTTTATAGCTTTCTTCTTCAACCCTTATATGCCCTTCCATTACAACCTACATTGACTTATTTTTAATTGTGGCAGTGACATGGATTTGCATATGACTGCTCTTGCACTGGAACTTTGCTGCACAATAATGGTTGACAGGAAATCAATTCAAAATGTTGGTTTAGCTGTGAGGAACAAGGTTTTGCCTCAGGCACTTATTTTGATTAGGAGTGCCCTTTTGCAAGGGCAAGCACTGCAGGTAACCCACCCCCAACACTACCGTGGCCAGCAGCAGCAGCAGCAGACTTGAAATGTTTTTTACATATGATGTTTTTTACAGGCCCTTCAAAGGTTTTTTGCTTCGCTAGTCCAATCTGCAAATACTAGCTTCGATGCTTTGTTGGATTCCCTTATTTCTGTTGCTAAGCCGTCACAGTCAGGTGGTCTTGCCAAGCAAGCACTGTCTTCCATTGCTAAGTGTGTTGCTGTTCTATGCTTAGCAGCTGGTGACCAGAAGTGCGCGGCTACAATTGAAATGCTTAAAGGCATTTTAAAAGATGACAGCGCTTCTAACTCTGTAAGTCTTAGTTGCTCCTGATAAAGGGGATATATTCCTTTTTCAGCAGATTTACTTGTTTTCATCCACGTCATGCATGTGCCGTTTGGTGTAAAGATGTGTTTGTCTTCATTCTCAGTTAAGTATTTTAGAAGTTTTATCCATAGGAATAACTAGGTGGACCTCTTATTTGTTTCAGATATTGATTGGGTTTTGAAAATTACTATGGTGCTAAGTTGCTGTCCTGAGGGATCTTTGTTTCTGTGAGGTCAAAAAACAATCTTTATTGCATAATTTATAAGCAAATTCTTGCTGATGATCTGCCATCTGCCAATCTTACTCCTTTATTTGGTAATTGGGAAATTCATAAAAACTTTGGTAGTAGTGCATTAGCCGTTATGAACATTACTAAATTATAGACATTAGATTTATTAGCCTTGATGGCCATCATAACTATTAGTTGCATAGGTTGATTGCATGGTTTTGTGGATGTAAATAATAATAATTCTCATCTGCTAATTTTGTATGATCTTGATCTTCAGGCTAAACAACACATGGCCTTGTTATGTTTGGGTGAAATTGGAAGGAGGAAGGACCTCAGCAATCATGTTCAGATTGAGAACATTGTCATTGAATCATTTCAATCACCTTTTGAGGAGATTAAATCTGCAGCATCCTATGCACTTGGAAACATTGCTGTTGGCAACCTGTCCAAGTATTTACCATTTATTTTGGATCAGATTGACAATCAACAGAAGAAGCAATATCTGTTGCTTCATTCGCTTAAAGAGGTCAGTTGCTATTGGAATTTGGAGTGTAAGATGTGTTCCCCATCTAACTGCTGCCTAACCTGTGTGCTCATATTCAAAACCTTTCAGGTAATTGTGCGGCAAACTGTTGATCATAATGGCCAGAGCGAGCTCCAGGATTCAAACATTGAGAAGATATTGGCATTGCTCTTTAATCACTGTGAAAGTGAAGAGGAGGGAGTTCGGAATGTTGTTGCAGAGTGTTTAGGAAAAATTGCACTGATCGAACCAAAAAAATTAATCCCTGCTTTGAAGGTGTGACATGGATAGCCATGCTATTATCCATTTAGAAGTTACTTTGCTTTGATTTCCTAATGGATTCTCTTTTTGTTTATTGGGTGCTTAGGTGCGCACGTCTAGCCCAGCAGCAAACACAAGATCTACAGTTGCAATTGCTATCAAATACTCAATTGTTGAACGGCCTGAAAAAATAGATGAAATCATGTACTCTGAGATATCTACTTTCCTGATGTTGATTAAAGACAGTGATAGGGTAATGATACTTCTTTACATAATTAAATAGCATCATATCGAGATGGTGGCATGAATGCATGATGTGCAACTCATTTTCTTTTTTGATCTTCTGTTTGCCTTTTACAGCATGTGAGACGAGCAGCGGTTCTGGCTTTGAGCACAGCTGCCCACAACAAGCCAAGTTTGATTAAAGGTCTTCTTCCAGAATTACTACCTCTTCTGTATGACCAAACTGTTATAAAGGTATTTTCTCATCTGATAGTTGTATTATATTTTTAAGCTCTTCGTAACAGAGGAAGTCTGCATCATAATATGCATCCTACTTCATGTTACCCTGTATCTAATCCATCCTAAAAGTAATGATGTCCTTCTTTGCAGCAAGAATTGATCAGGACAGTTGATCTTGGGCCTTTTAAACATGTTGTAGATGATGGTCTTGAACTTAGGAAAGCTGCCTTTGAATGTGTGGACACGTTGCTGGACAGTTGTCTTGATCAAGTGAATCCGTCGTCCTTTATTGTACCTTTCCTCCTATCTGGCTTAGGGGGTAAGTACAGATTTGTCACTTTACACAATCCATAACTGCATTTTGAATTCAAGTCAACCAGGTGCAGTCCCCAATTAGTAGACATGCCTTGTCAGGTGGTACCATTGTTGGCCTTTTAGATTTTGTGTGTATCACAAGAAAGGACTGTTTGTCTTTTGTTACTTTTAGCAGCATGATAGAAGGAACAACTTGACTGTTATATGTTCCCCCTGTATAGGATATAATTGGGCCCAGTATCTAGTTGTTTCACCTGTTGGTAAATTGATTCAGCATAAACATTCCTTGGTGATCTTTCCCGAATTTTCCTGTACCACTTGTTGCCTGAAATATTTCATCCTTAGAAATTATTCTTGCACTCGTAATCTGTTTGTTCTATCTATATTACAGCACTGAGATGTGTTTACTTTCTGTTTAAACATACAACCTGCATGTTAGTACAATCATCGACATATATTGGGATTTCTTCACTGAACCTACCCAAACTTGCATTTGTTTCATCTTTTTACCCCTTTCCTGAATTAGCTTCTTTGGCTCTGTATTTCTCAGCATGAGCTTGTCATGTGCATTTCCTTTAGTGAGGCTTACTTCAATGCTAACTGCAGATCATTATGATGTAAAGATGCCTTGCCATTTGATTCTCTCAAAGCTTGCAGACAAGTGCCCTTCTGCTGTTCTTGCAGGTCTGCTGTAATCTATAACCTTTAAGTGTTGTTTCACATGTCGCAGCTGCTCTTCTAATATTGGTGTGTTGCTGTTTCAGTTTTGGACTCCATAGTGGAACCTATTGAGAAAACTATTAACCACAAACCCAAGGGCGATGCAGTGAAGCAGGAGGTTGATCGGAATGAAGACATGATTCGTAGTGCTCTTCGAGCCATATCTTCTTTGAGCCGTATAAGGTCAAAGTCTTGATTCAATCCTATCATCCTATCTTAGCTTTTATCCTATCTTAGCTTTTAAGACCTGATTTAACTACATCATTCCAGAACCGTTATATCTTTGCACATTATCATTTTTTTAAAAAATATCTATATTATGTTATGCAGTGGCAGCGACTACAGTATACGGTTCAAGAATCTGATGAACAAGATCGTGTCTACTCCTGCACTCGCTGAGAAGTACAACTCGGTGCGCAGTGAATAAAATCCGGATTTTGTACATGTTAGAAGATAGGTTAAACTCAGAGTGGTACATGCTCGTCGGTCCTGCCTTGCTCCTTCCCGTAAGTTCGTCCTGGGACAGCCCGGGATGCCAGCTAGGAGGTTTATACATTCCTTTGCCCCTTTCCGCATGATTGCGAGGATTTCTGATATCGGTGGTTGTCTTTGAATGCTGGGCATTGTGTCTGTACAAAATCTGGTGGTAATTTAGTAGAGATAAGACTTTGACATTGACATTTGCTTTTGTGCTTTGAGGCCTTGCAGGTGCAAGTTCTGTTGCCCTACGCGTGATGCGAAACTTGCAACGGCACATCTGTTGCATCGACGTATCTAACCTTTTGCTCGGCTAATTGTAGCATAATGTAGGGATGAGTCGTCAAGTTTCGGCTATCCACACTCCCTCTTACACTTCCCATCTCGAGTCCTACACTTCCCTGAACAAGTTGCCTCCGCCTGCTGCCACAACATAACCTTTCACGATTCATCTCCGGTCGCCGCTCCGTCTCTCCGACCCGCTGCCCTGCCTGCTCTCCCGCGACGGGGATGCTGCCCGCCCTGCGACGCGTCCATCCCTTGGCCGCCCACGGGCCACGGCGCAGGCGCAGTCACGCCATGAGCTCTTGCTGCGCCGCGCTTAGGCCTGCGCTGCGCTTGCACGTGACCTGAACCTACCTGCCTGGGCTACGTGCTAGCCCGCAGCGGCTGCAGCAGTTCCTTCCTCTTCTCCCCTCACGCGCCATGGCCGGCAAGGTTCGCCCGTCTCCTTCGAATTTCCCTTCTCATCAGTCCTTGGCCCATGCCCATACCTCCATTTCTGGCTTTCTGCTCTTGCGCAAGCGCAGCGGGAAGCACCAGGCTGCGAGGAGCTACGGATTGGGAGGAGAAACTTCCTGGCGCGCGCCATGTGACAACGGAGGTAGGAACCAGCGGTGGACTAGTCCTTCCTCCTTTCGGTCGTCCACACAACAATCAGAGAGCACTTGTCAACATCAAGTTGTAGAACACTTGGTTGGTGATAAAACTTGCATTTTTTATAAAAAAAAATCTCGTCTGTTCAAACCTGAGGAAATGAAAAAAAAATACTTTTATGTGCAGCTGCTCACCTGCTGTGCACTACATGATGGCGTACGGCAGCAGCATGATTAGTTTATCCGGGCAGGGAGATTCAGGGGCAGGTTGGTTCACGCTGGTGGCCTCTGGCACAATGATTCGGAAGCTACGCTCGCTGAATCTTCTTCCCCTCCGAGCCAGGAGACCACAGTTATGCAGCAGTTGTTAGTTGCCATTGCCAACCCGTACTGGTCAATATGTCTCCTCTGCTGCACATGGGGCTGCTTGTGCGAGGAAGGCAATCCACCCCAAGCCATCAGATGCTGCCTTGTTCGTTTTCGTCTCTTGAATCCTGAATCCTTGATGCAATGCCACACGTTTTCCACTGTTCCCCCGTGGCGATGCAACACGTCTTGGGTCCCTGAAATTTCAGTAAAGCCTCCGATCCATTGGCAAATTTGGAGCACCGCTGACCCTTTCATTATTTGCCGCACTCGATGGAGATTAGAAGGCTCGATACTCTGAGGTCTGTTTGGAACGCAGGAATGCCCTTCCGATTTTCCGGAGAAATCGAACCGCTTCCTAGGAAATCCTAGGGTTCCCCAGGTTCCTTAGCACTTAGCAGTGGGGTGCATCTGGGATTATTTGAGGTGTCAGCTCGACCGCCTTCGCGTCAGGGGGGCCTTGACACCGATGTCCCGTGGCCTGATGCGGGAAAGGTAATCAGGCCGTGCCTTTTCTGTTTCAGTTGCGCCAAACAAAACCGTCCCTGTCGATGTTGTCATGACAGCCTGACGCCCAGTTCAATGCCGTGCCAACAAGGGACTACGGTTCGGCCGGACGCTCGCTCTGCTACTATCTGGGCCATCCGTATCTTCTGCCAAGTATTCCAGGATGTCATTCTTATGAAAGCGCTCTCTGGTCTTTTTTTTTTTGAAGGAAAATCAACTCAGTTACTGTATTAAACTGAAGAACGTGCCTTTCTTTGTTTGAAAAGCAGAACGTGCCTTTCTTAATCATACATTTCTAATTACTTGCACGATCTTTATGACTTCAAGTGTTTGCCATTTGCACTGGCAGATCTTGATAAGCAATTCGTGTCAGTTTGTTAACCTTATTTTTATTGGCAGGTTCTTCAGAGTAGAATTCAGAATTTCGAGATGCTGCTTGCTGCAACATCCATCTGTCCTCGCGAATTTTCAAACTCCATGGAAGCTTCGAGCCGAGCCTGTCAAATATCTCGCTCAACGGAACTAGTATAGGTGTACGACTGGCTGAGACGCGGTTGTCTTGACGCAATGAAATTGTGTTTTTGTACTGTTGCCCGGGACGCCTGTGTGGACCGATGCGGCAACGCACCAGTGCCCGGCTTCCTTTAGGAATTTTGCTCGGATCGGTAGGTTTGCTTGCTATCTTTGCCCGGACCACCATTACCGTCTTGGCATACCAGCTTTAATCACGGGTAACCTTTTATGTTCACCCCAAAAAAATGTGCAGTGGAGTAGAGATGAAAAATGCATGAGTGTGCATGGTTTCTCATAAAATTTGTTCGAAATTCGAGCGTTCCAAAATCCAAATCGATGAGATGTCAGACGAAACAAGGTGGATTGCAAAGGAAAAGAAAGGATTTTGAATGGTGTAGTGGTAAAGAAAAATAGAATTCGCTACCTCCATAATATCACATGAAACTAGCCTCAATCGAGGATTACATGTATGGTTAATGCCGAATTCACCGAATTCTCTAGCACAACACACTGCGAAGTCCTAGAACTAGAAGGGGGTAAAAAAAAGGAAACCCGTAGTTCTACCATCAAGCAGCTACCGCTACAGTGCTACTAGTACTAGCTACTAGCTAGTGGTAAAAAAAATCAAGAGCACCAGCAGGCAAATCCCCGTCCTGCCCTCGACCCTGCCTCAGCCTCTGTACATTCTACCCCAGGGGTAAAACCGTAAAAACGGACATGGCAAAGCCGTAATATCGCGGCTAGCAGGTGGTGGCGGCGGCGGAAGAGGAGGAGGGGTTGTCGTCGGAGAGGCGGAGCAGGAGGCGGCGGAACTCGGCGGCGGGGCAGGGGATGCGGAGCGCGCCGGGGTGGGCGTAGCCGTACTCCTGCGCGGCGCGGCGGAGGAGCGCCGCGAAGGCCGGCTCGCCCAGCAGCTCGGCGCGCACGGCGAAGCGCTCGACGGGACCGCCCTCCTCGCCGACGCACACGGGGACGTGGCCCTCCGGCACCACCGCCGCAGACGCCGACGCCGCGCCCTTGCCCTTCTTCTGGCGCAGGTGGCCGCGCGCCGCCGCCGGGCCGGCGCCGTCCTCCGCCGCCGCCACGGTGCGGGAGAGCCGCCTCAGGAGCCGCTTCATGGCCGGTGGAGCTGGAGCTGGAGGGAGAAAGGCGGTTTCTCGGAGGTCGAGGGGGGAGAGGCTAGAGGAGCTCGAGGACAGAGGCGGGTGGCTGCGGCTTGGACTGGGCGAGTGAGCGAGCGGTGGCGACCGGTGCGGGTGGAGCTCCGGGCTGCGCGCTTTATAAAAGGAAGCCGGGGGGAGGCGGGGCCGCGGGGGAGGAGGAGACGGAGGGCCGGAGAGGGGTCGTGTCGTACAAGGTGGTGGTACCGGCTGTACCCGGCGGGGTACGGGGGGCGGGCGACAGAAAGCCGGTGGGCCGGGCCCAACTTGTCGCTCTGACCCTGGCCGGGCGGCCGGCCCTTTAACCGAGCCACCCACCAGCGGTCACTCGCTCGCTGCCCCTTGTCAGTGGTCTGGTCCCCCACTGCCAGGCCACCACCAGCTTCGGGCGGTGCATGGGCGCGTGGCCCAGCCGGCAGCCGGAGCCGGAGCCCGACCGGTGGGACGGCCATGGGTCCCGCCGTTCCGATGAATTCCGGTGCCGTGAGCCACCGCCAGCGGCCGTGCCGCTTCCGTGGTCCGGCGCGTACGGCCGGGGAAGCTGCGGCGGCCGAGCGGGACGTGCCGCGACCGTGACAGGCGAGGCAAGAGGCAGCAGGTCCTAGCTGGAGCTGGGCATGGGATCGTATCAGAGAAGGGAGTGAAGCCGGACGGGGCCCACGTGGACTGCATGCATGGGCCAGTTGGTGCAATTCTTCGTACCCCTCGTTTCCTCTTTTCTTTTTCTTTTTCTTTTTCCTTTTATTGTCGGTCGGAAAGTAAACGTCAATGCTGTACCAAGCGCATGCTGTAGATTTTTTTTCCCCGTTGCGAACTTTTTTTCTACGGCGACGTACATACGTGTCGGAGTACATGTTCGCATCGCACGTATACGTCGTTACAGCGTGGCTGGCAAAATCGTCAATGTGGATACGGACCGGTTGGAGAGCGATCCTGCGTCCATGCCCCGACTTTTTCAGGACAGGCATCTCGATCATATCGGTGAATCAATGCTGCTGTCTGTTCAGAACCGGAAGCAGCTAGATAGCCCTTCATGTGCGACGACCGGTCGCCTTCTCCGTCGCCTGATGCTACCAGCAAGAACATGGAACGATACATATCGTGATTGGGCTGTCCCTCCACTAGATATATGTCTTTTCTGATAAGAAGGTATGCATATGTCATTTCGTTCAATCATTTGTCTTTTAAGTTCAAAAAACCTTTTTAAGTTATTTGAAAATGGTCGATCTGGAACTCAGTCTCGTACAAATTTCCTGCCGGTCAAACCTTTTTAATTTACTAGTTACCATTATTGAAAATGTCATTTTTTTCATAGAAATTATAGGTGAAAGCAACGTCGCTAGCTATATATGCTAAGTAGTTTTTTTTTCCTGTCTACCGCGCGCTCGAGTGCTATGCCTGTTCCTGACACTCGATTTTTTATAGCTGTCTTATCTCTTTCCGTCCCCTTCCTCATTTGCTAGGCCCCGAAACACCCCCCCCCCCCCCCTCCCCCCCTGCGGCTCCCGCGACGGCGGCGCGAGTGCGCAGCACGCTCGGGATCACTTCCCTCCCGACTCCGGCCCTAAATCCTATCCCGACGTTGCTCCTACCCCGATTATCTTCTTCCTCAAATTCGTCCGTGCTCAACAAGAAGCTGTCGTGGCATGAAATCGTTGAGCAGCTAAAATCAAGTGTGGGGAGGAGTAGAAACACTTGAGTGTGATTTAGCAATCTTTTTTTCTGGAAAAAAAATATATGCTACTGCTAGCATGGCCCGAGATCCGTTGAGATTGGAATTGAAGGTGAACCATCGCGCGCGTTGCGTGCGCCCCAACAGCTCGACACCCGTGCATGGATATCGCATCATCCAAAACCTCATCACACAAAGGCAAGTGGGAGCACCGCTGCAGCTATAGCCCGGAGCAATCAACGTCAAGGCCGGTTCACCGTGCGTATGTTACATGTACATATACGTCAAAATATACTGCGTCCGGATTGATCGTACATTCTCATCGCGTACTGGCACGAAGCAGGATACACATTTTACTCCTCCAATTTCTATACCTCGGTGACTTCTCGTTATCGATGTTGTATATTGTCCACGTTAATGGCAAACGTGACTATCATTTGTGAAAATTTAATTTTTGAAAATGTATATGAGAATGGAGGGTCTTCTCTTTTTTTTTTCCAAACCGCATGCGGCGTGGAGATTGCAAGTCTGCAACAGCACGCGAGTAGAAAAGCTTATTAGTTATTAGCCCACACACCTGACCTCCCTCTCGACACGTAACGTAACGCGTCCTCGCGGCCTAGCTGTCCGCCTCCGGACAGCGCCACACGAGGCCGGGGCCGGCGGGGCGCGCGGCGACCCAGTCTCGCGCGCGCGCCCGACACGTGGGGCCCCCACCCCCTTCCCTACCCCGATCCGACGCACAGCTAGCGGGCCGTACAGGGTACCCCGGCCGGGGCATCCGTACGCGCATCCGCGCACTGCTCCCGTACGCGCGCGCGTGGACGTCGAGCTGGAGCGTGCGCTGGATCAGCGGATCACCGTCGCGGCGCATTCATGCCTCATTCATTGCGTGCTGGCCCGGCCAGTGTGCTTCTAGTGGAGTTCTAGTTGCTGCCGAGCTGATCGAGCCGGCCGGGCCGGTACCCATGCATGCACGGCACGTACGTCCTCGATGGCATGGAGCTCAGGAGCTCTCCCTGACCGTATTCTGAAAATTCCAACAACACGTTGCTGTGTCAGAGTACTTAAATTAATCTTAGCTCCTCCCCGTCACGCGTATACACGCCTTAATGATTAAAAAAAATACTAACTCTCCCTGAACCGAAAAAAAAAACGTATTGTGTGTGAATGTTTCGAGGTGACACGATAATAGGTCGGTCTTGAAAAATATCCTCTTTCGGGGGGGCCGTAGTAGTAGCTGGCCGGATTCAAGTCTGAGCGTGACGAGCGGCGACTTGTTGCTGTGGCCTGTGGACTGTGGTGCATGGATGTGAAGTTGGGACCCCACATGGAAGCGAGCATGGGCCCTTCCTCACCTGCAGACACCCGGGGCCCACCTAGCCTCGGCAAGCAGCAGGACTGCCAGCACGGCAGCGACTGCCCTTCTGTGCCCAAGACCCAATCACCCAGGTCCATGCGGGCTCGTGCCGTACTGTCCGGAATCACGGACGAGTACCCTCAAGCACGGCAGAGTAGTTTTTCTGCCCGAGCAGCAGTAGTACAAGTGCACAACCTTCCATGCATGCGTGTCCCGTGGCCAAACCTAGGAACAGCCGGCCTTTTTTTCATGTCTGTGCTTGCTTGGTCTTCTGGACCGAGGACCGGTTCACCTTTCTCCATTCTCGACGCCCCGTCATGGAAAGTTTGGCTTCGCGTGCTCCTCCGGCCATGCGTGCTTAATTAAACAAGGTTATCACTTACTCCGTTATGCGAGTATCCCAAAAGTCTCTTTAAGCAGCTCGATCGCGACGCATGATGGTAGAAGAATACTTTGAGTTCTCACGAAGTACGCGTGGGAAAAAAAAAACGCTTTTGGACGCGCTTATAGTAGTAGGAGGAGGAGCACTTGTTTTTCTAGCCTTGATAGGTGCCTCGTGCCTGGATCGATCACTCGTCTTACTGATCAGCAGCAGCCGGATTCGCCACGTTTTTTGACTTGTGTGTGGTCCAGCGACACCCGACGCAGTCGTGCACGAAATCCTCGTCCAGAATCTCTCTTTTTTTTGTTTCTTTTTATGAAATGTTTACAATCTTGTTGCGTATCTTAGACTTGGACCTATGTACACGTCTCACAAGCGAAGAGTATACGTAAAAAGGAAAAGAAATGGAAAACATCACGCCAGCTAGGTTAGCTGAGTAATGTTAAGTTTCCCGACGGCGACGTACGACGGGATTGCACGGTGACGATGCCGGTGGTCCGCGAGTCTTGGCCGGTGACCGAACAAGCATCTGTCGTCGCAGCATGCATGCAGACGACGTACGTACGTCCCCCCGGCGGGAGAGTGACCGCTGGGGCCACCTGGAATATTGCTGCCATGCATGGTGTTGCATGCGTTCTTCCGAGGACGTACTGATAGCAGGTGCTTCATTTGGTCGGTGAGCGGATCCGTATCAGATTCGCGGCGAAATCTGATGGTGCCCTGCTGCTGGTCCAGCCTCGCGCTCCATCAGACGCGTGGAAACCGATCGTTGTCCGCGCGATATACACAATCCATCCAGACAATGTAGTGTTTATTTGGACCTGGAGTCGTGGACGACAGGACGAACGTATATTGTATACATACGAGGCGTTTTAATTCCTCAGTTTGACTCGCTCAAGGACATCAACGAATGGGACACATCGATCATGCACCGACCGACCCATCTGTTGATTCGAGTTTTCCTTCATCAGTTCAGTCCTGCGTGCCTGTACATGTTGGGCAGGCAAGGCCTAAACAAGCTTACAAGCTTACGTGCTACTGCCTTCGTTCCAAATTACTATTTGTTTTGGCATTTCTACGTACGTAGATTTTATTATACATCTATATAGTATGTCATGTAGCAAATACTATGCATTTATAGAAATCAAAATGAATAGTAATTTAGAACAAAGGAGTATCAGATTGGCTGGCTGCGTTACCTCGCTTGTTATGTTACGTCGACCTCGCTCAGTCGCTCGTACTTGGAACTCCATCTGCGCCGAACTTTTGAGCAAAAGTCCCGACGAGGTGACAGGAGAAAAGGAGAACTCCGGCGCTCTCTAGCTTCTCCGTACCACCGCGTGTACGAAATTCAACTCGCTAGTCCTATCCCTCGAAAATGACGCACGACTTTTGGAGCTCAAATTAGCCTCCCCCCCCCCCCCCCCCCCCCCAAGCGTCGTGTCGGTGCCTCGATGGTTCGCTGCCCATCGTGTCAAAAACCATGCAGGGGACAATCTTCTTCTCCATTTTTTTTTATAACTCGGAACAACAATCTTCTATCTTCTTGATCGGAACGACAGAGAGAGCTGACGATCAAAGTGCAATAGCTGTCAGGTGGTAGCAGCTTCCAACGCGCTCATATAATTTCCACTCGTAGCACTGTGCCTTTTTTTTTTCCAACCCCGCTTGGGCGATCGGTGTCCGGACTGATGGACCAGTCGACCTCTTCGATCGATTCAGTAGTATCGGATTCGTGGCAGGAATTCCCGCCCGCCTCGTCTTTTCGACTGGCGTGTGCTTAGTCCTCCGTCGGCCTCCCGACGCGACCCATCTTTTCTGCGATTTGGGACTTTGCTGTTACGCAAACTTTAACCTTTCGGTCTTTTCCACTTCTGGTCCGTATCTACTGTAGTAGCCATCTTTTTTTTCTTTTTCCTTTGTCAAAAGCTAACTTTTTTCCAGAAGCGATTGAAATAGCATTTTTAGGAGCAGGCGCGCTACCCGCTTCTAACTTTCGCAGCTACAAATAGCTATTTGCATGAGTGGGTAACAGACCCTGTACCAGGGGTCATCCGTCCCTGCAAATGTCGTTGCCGCTAAAATTCTATACCATTTTCATGCTAAATTTTTAAAATGTAGTTCTCAATCAACCCATTCAGATCCAACACTCAAAGAATACTGTATATGCAATAAAGTTATATAACCAATTTCTACATCAATAAGGTAGATGTACATCCACACCACAATACAATACAACCATCGGTTCTGATAATAGTGCAAGTTCGTACATCAATACTTAAGGTATTAGAGAGAACAAGTTCAAATCCATAAGAAAAAGCGCAGGGGTACATCCCTGCATGTTACATATTTTATTCTAATCCGGCTCGCTTACTTAGATATGGAACATAGTTAAGGTCTCCAATCATCCAGCCTAGAACTTCATCAAAATAAGTTAGAGCACGGATGACTGCACTCTCCTTCGCTTCACATGAACGGTCACATACACTACTATAAATCTCGAATAATGGAGAGGTTAACTGATGGGGCCTATAAAAAATGAGATGAGCCTAGAACTTCCAATCTCCAGTGAATATTAGGTTTTCACCCAAGTAAATCAAATCAAACACATCCAACACTTGATCGTGTCATCTCATCACGTGTGGCCCATTCACAGGCTCACAACTTGAAATTAAGCTTATGGATAATTAGCCCTTTAGTCCTAACTAGTGAGCTCACTAGGTATACGAATTTAAAAGATGTGGTTACACTTGTTAGTATATCCATTAATCTATATGTGTACCTGCACGTACGGATAGTAATACTTTAGGCAATATATTACATGATTTATGATCTATATAGTTGTCTTAAATGACTATGCTTCTGTTAACCATGTTCTGTTCCTGTACATCTAGCAAACTAATCTATAGTTTTCCTCATGATCGAGAATTCATTATATACCCTTGTTCATCCATGGCTTAGTGTTTCTATATCTTTTCTTTAGTTTGGCCTCTAAACTTCACCACATAATATGAGAGAGACCTAACTTTTAGGTAAAGTAATATATTAATAAAAAGATGCAATTTAGATGCAAATATTGAAGCGCTTTGACTTATTTTTTCTAATGACAAATGTAGCAGTAGAAATTTAGGTACTTTGGTTAACTTTTTTGGGGTTATTTAGAAACATATTTTAGGGATAATTTAAGCTAGTTTTTCATAATGGCTTGGTGGGTATAATTTAGATGTACTTTAGTCTATTTGCTTCATAATGGCATGGTGGGTAATTTAGAAACAAATTGTGCCCAATGATTATTGTTGTCAATTAGTATTGTAAGCAACCTAATGGAGGCTCAATGTTTTTCATCTTTCTTGTGAGAGCTTCTAGGATTGTTTGTTTTTGTAGTGCTTTTCGTAAGGATTCACCGAAAGGCTCAAAAGGATCTTCCAGCTAGCAATAATAAGGTTGTCTTTATATATTTTCACTTCTGAAATTGTGATCACTTCCCTAATCAAAATCCTAACTGTTCCCTTGTATATTATTGTCCGCTTGGCTAGCATGTTTTTACTTATTTGCGAATTATAACTAGAATAATGAATGAGTTGCATGTCTTTATGATATATGGGATACAGGCCTGTTCGCTTCAGCTTATAAGCCGGCTAAAAAGTTGAAATGGCTGATTTGTTGTGAGAGGAAAACACTGTTTGGTGGCTAATAAGCCGGCTGAATAATCTGAAGCGAACAAGCCGAATAATCTGAAGCGAACAGGCCGAATCATTATTTGCGAATTATTCTATGGAAGAACATTTGGCTCATAAGATTGTTCTAGTCAATTTTTTGAAGTGTCTAAAAAGATTTTGAAGGTGGAGGTATCCCATTAGCTATCATTACCACGTCCAGTTTGCTTGCTAATAAAACAGGGAATATAAACGAGTGGTATGATGTGTGCAACTCAATTTGGTCAGGGACTTGGAAACAACCCCGGTATGAGGAAGATACTATTGCTCAGCTATAATGATCTGCCTTCTCATTTGAAGACATGTTTATTGTATCTAAGCATATTTTCAGAAGATTAGGAGATTAGAAAGGGTCGGTTGATATCGAGATGGCTAGCTGAAGGTTTTGTCCATCACGGATAGGAAGGTCAAAATTTACTATTTGTTTTAACATTTCTATGTACATAGGTTTTGTTATACATCTATATTACGTAGCAAATACTGTGTATTTATAAAAATCAAAATAAAAATGAATAATAATTTGGAATCGGAGGAGTGTAGATTGGCCGGCTGCGTTACTCTACTCCTAGCTCGCTTATTATGTTACGTCGACCTCGCTCAGTCGTCCGTACTTGGAACTCCATCTGCGCCGAACTTTTGAGCAAAAGTTCCCGACGAGGTGACCGGAGAAAAGGAGAACTCCGGCGCTCTCTAGCTTCTCCGTACTACCGCGTGTACGAAATTCAACTCGGTAGTCCTATCCCTTGAAAAATGACGCACGACTTTTGGAGCTCAAATTAGCCTGCCCCCCCCCCCCCCCCCCCCCCCCCCCGATGCGTCGATGGTTCGCTGCCCATCGTGTCAAAACCAATAAACCATGCATGGAACAATCTTCTTCTCCATTTTTTTTATAACTCGGAACAACAATCTTCTTGATCGGAACGAGAGAGAGATCCGACGATCAAAGTGCAATAGCAGTCAGGTGGTAGCAGCTTCCAACACGCTTATATATAATTTCCACTCGTGTCCCGCTTGGGCGATCGGTGTCCGGACTGATAGACCAGTCGACCTCTTCGATCGATTCAGTAGTATCGGATTCGTGGCAGGAATTCCCGGCCGCCTCGTCTTTTCAACTGGCGTGTGCTTGGTCCTCCGCCGGCCTCCCGACGCGACAGATCTTTTCCGCGATTTGGGACTTTGCTGCTAACCTTTCGATATGTTCCACCTCTGGTCCGTATCTACTGTAGTGGCCATCTTTTTTATATTTTGCTTTTTCTTTGTAAAAAAACTGGCAGCGAAATAGCTACGCACTATAAAAATAGTTTCCAGGGATGGTTGAAATAGCATTTTTAGAGACGGGCACGCTATCCGCTCCTAGTTTTCGCAACTACAAATAGTTGTTTGTAGGAGTGGGTAACAGACATGCCCCTGTAAAACTCTTTCCACGGGCGGTTGACGCCATCACCCGCTCTTGAAAATGTTGTTCCCGCCAAACTTTTGTACCATTTTTGCGCTAAATTTTAAAATGTGGTTCTCAATCAACCCATTCAGATCCAACACTCAAAGAACACTGTATATGCAATAAAGTTATATAACTAGTTTCTACATCAATAAGGAAAGAGTAGGGGTACATCCATACCACAGTACAATATAACTAGTTGTTCTGACAATAGTGCAAGTTCGTACATCAATATTTAAGGTCTTAGAGAGAATAAGTTCAAATCCATAAGAAAAATATAGGGGTACATTCATGCATGTTACGTATTTCATTATAATCCGGCTCGCTTCCTTAGATATGGAACATAGTTAAGGTCTCTAATTATCCAGCTAAAACTTCATCAAAATAAGTTAGAGCACGGATGACTGCACTCTTTTTCACTTCACATGGACGGTCACATACACTACTATAAATATCGAACAATGGAGAGGTTAACTGATGTGGCCTATAGAAAATGAGATGAGCCTAGAACTTCCAATCTCCAGTGAATATCGGGTTTCTACCCATGTAAATCAAATCAAACATCCAAGACTCCAGTGCATATCGGATTTCCACCCATGTAAATTAAATCAAACACATCCGAGACTTGATTGTGTCATCTCATCACGGTCCGAGTGTCCCTTTTCTTAGTTGTGTTACCTGTTCATTATACATGCCCACGCGTGGCGGAGCCCATTCACAGGCTCACAAATTGAAATTAAGCTTATGGATAATTAGCCCTTTAGTCCTAACTAGCTCACTAGGTATACGAATTTAAAAGATGTGGTTACACTTGTTAGTATATCCATTAATCTATAGGTGTACCTGCACGTACGGATAGTAATACTTTAGGCAATATATGACATGATTTATGATCTATATAGTTGTCTTAAATGACTATGCTTCTGTAAACCATGTTCTGTTCCTGTACATCTAGCAAACTAATCTATAGTTTTCCTCATGATCGAGGATTCATTATATACCCTTAGTGTTTCTATGTCTTTTCTTTAGTTTGGCCTCTAAACTTCACCACATAATATGAAAGAGAGACCTGACTTTTAGGTAAAGTTGTATTAAAAAGATGCAATTTAGAGGCAAATATTGAAGCGCTTTGACTTATTTTTTCTAATGCCAAATGTAGCAGTAGAAATTTAGGTACTTTGGTTAACTTTTTTGGGGTTATTTAGAAGCATATTTTAGGGATAATTTAGGCTAGTTTTTCATAATGGCTTGGTGGGTTTAATTTAGATGTACTTTAGTCTATTTGCTTTATAATGGCATGGTGGGTAATTTAGAAACAAATTGTGCCCAATGATTATTGTTGTCAATTAGTATTGTAAGCAACCAAATGGAGGCTCAATGTTTTTGTTTTTTGCGGTGAGAGTTTCTAAGATTGTTTCTTTTTGTAGTGCTTCTCGTGAGGATTAACCGAAAGGCTCAAAAGGATCTTCCAGCTAGCAATAATAAGGTTGTCTTTATATATTTTCACTTCTGAAGTTGTGATCACTTCCCTAATCAAAATCCTAACTGTTCCCTTGTATATTCTTGTCCACTTGGCTAGCATGTTTTTACTTATTTGCGAATTATAACTAGAATAATGAATGAGATGTCTTATCAATTGCCATACCCATAGGTACCTCATTGTTCTTGATGATATATGGGATATAGAACCATGGAATATAATGGGATGTGCTCTTATCGAGAATAACAAGGGAAGTACAATAATTACAACCACCCGCATTATTGGTGTTGCTGATCAAATCGGTGGTTGCTATAAGCTCCAGACACTTTCCGATAAGAACTCTGAAATATTATTCTATGGAAGAACATTTGGCTCACAAGATTGTGCTAGTCAATTTTTTGAAGTGTCTAAAAAGATTTTGAAGAAATGTGGAGGTGTCCCATTAGCTATCATTACCACATCCAGTTTGCTTGCTAATAAAACAGGGAATATAAACGAGTGGTATGATATGTGCAACTCAATTGGTCAGGGACTTGAAAACAACCCCGGTATGAGGAAGATACTATTGCTCAGCTATAATGATCTGCCTTCTCATTTGAAGACATGTTTATTGTATCTAAGCATATTTCCAGAAGACTACGAGATTAGAAAGGGTCGGTTGATATCGAGATGGCTAGCTGAAGGTTTTGTCCATCACGGATAGGGAGGCCAAAATTTATTTGAGATTGGAGAGAATTACTTGAATGAGCTTGTAAATAGAAGCTTGATCCAGCCCAGAGACATGGATATGGAAGGTACACCTCATGCTTGCCGTGTGCATGATACAGTGCTCGATCTCATTATTATTCCCTTGTCAGTAGAAGAATGTTTTGCCACCATTGTATTAGGTGATGGGAAGCATTCTTTGGACAGCAAGGTTCGTAGGTTATCTCTGCTTAATACTACTACTTGGCCTACTGTGGACATGCCGAAACTGAGGTCCATTACCATCTTTGAACCTTCTGCTGTAGTAACTGATCTGATGCCCTCCCTTTCATGTTGTAACCTTTTGGGTGTATTGGATCTAGGAGGTTGCAAACTGAAGGACCTTGCAGGCTTGGGTTTTGTATCTCACCTACGGTATCTAGGTCTGTCAAGTACTAGAAATGGTGGAAGTGATAAATATGGTAGTTATAGGCTCCCAATGGAGATAGGGAAGCTACAGTTTTTGCAGGCGTACCCTAGATTTATCTGAAACTGATGTAGGAGAGCTGCCATTGAGTATTACAGGGCCAAGACAATTGATGTGCCAGAAGGTTTGAAGAACCTAACCTCCCTTGAAGTTCTAGAGTCGGCGACTATAACATCTAAGGGCGTGTTTGGTAGGGCTCCAGCTCCGGCTTTGCTGGAGCCCTACCAAAGCGCAACGCACGAAATAGCTCCGCGAGTGGAGCACCCATGGAGCCGGAGCTCTTTTTTACTGCCAGGGAGCAGCCAAAATGCATTGCTGAAGAGCTGAGCTATCTGACCCATGAGAGTACTTAAAGGTTACGCTCAGTTTACCTCAACCAGATGATGGTTGGGGAATCCCTAGGCAAACCGAAGAAACTTGAATCTCTACACATTTATTATAATTATGAGAAGCAACGTGGTGCCGGAATGGATTAAACCTGCATATATTGCTCCCCATCCTCTCCTACCTGGACATACTTGTGGATCACGTGCAAAGTGAGGACATCCAAGTCCTCGGCACGCTGCCTGCTCTTCGTCATCTCAAAGTTTTTGCGCATAGTTGCAGCAAGCTGAAAATGTCTGTATGCTTTCCCGTTTCTGGTAAAGTGTGAATGAGAGAATTTCTACTCGGGAGGAGCTATGCCCATGCTCTCCAAGACTTGAGGTTCATTGTGCCGACCAGTATGTGCCGCGGTGGTCGACGACTTGGCCCTAGCCCACCTCCCATCCCTTCGGAACGTGAATGTTGGCTTCACCTCGAGTTTGAATTTGATATGAAGACGAGAGTGAGAGAGAAGCTAGCTTATGCACGGGGCGGCTGTCAAACCCAAGCGTCCTCGGATTAATTTTGAGTGGCGAATCATCTACGAGACAGTGCTCTGTGCCCCATATCTTTCTTAGCTTGTCTGGTACTAGTAGCTAGGTTCTTCGATGGATAATCGACCTCCTTTAGTACCGGGCGTCTCACCAGTATCGCTTGTTTGGTATGATCAAAATATCTATGGACGACGTTGTACCTGCACCTGCTGGAGCGATGGAGGTTTTCCGTCCACTACGAAGTGGTCGAAATACCGTCGTGCACCTGCATCTGAGGACGGCCTTGTACTGCACTGCACCGTCCAGAGCTGAAGCAAAAGCCATCATCATGCTACTGCCAGGTACTACTCACTCCTCTTTCCTTTGTTAGCTTAAATCCGTTGCATATCTTTGTAAATACGTACTTGCATGTGTTGAGTCGCATCAGGTCGTTAGCTGGTAGGAACGAGTCGTGTGTGGGCTGGAGTCGTGCGTAGCTCGTGGCATAGCCAAGTGCTGTGTCTGGTCAGCGCCACAACATCTTTGGCGGGCACGTCATGTGGCGTCGCAAGGAAATAGCACGTCGCGCACCTGGGACTCGACCATGTATTCCAAATAAAGAGGAACGGAAAAACAGAAAACGCTGCGACGTTGGTAGCACCAAAATATCCACTTTCTCGCGTGCGTATCTGCGTTCTCACCTCGCCGGCAGCGACGCCGTTCAAGCTGGGGTACCGCCCGGTTTCAACATCCTTCCCTGCTGCTTCTTGCTTACCAGCCCCAAAATTATAGGATCCGTTTGCAAAAATAATTAAGAAATGCTTCAACTAACTGTTCCCCTTATTCCTTATTCCTTCCATTTAGGAGCCCTCGGATTTCCAGTTTCCCATCTCCATTCGCTGGGTTCCACAAGATAGAAGTGTTGTGTCTGGTTAGTGCCACAGCGCCTTTGGCGGGCACGTCGTGTGGCGTCGCAAGGAAATAGCCTGTCGCGCACCTGGGCGGTGTGGCATGAGACTCGGTCATGTATTCCAAATAAAGAGGAATAGAAAAACAGAAAACGCTACGACGTTGGCAACACCAAAACATCCACTTTCTCGCATGCATATCCGCGTTCTCGCCTCGCCGGCAGCGACGCCGTTCAAGCCGGGGTACCGCCCGGTTTCAACATCCTTCTCTGCTGCTTCTTGCTTACCAGCCTAAAATTATAGGATCCGTTTGCAAAAATAATTAAGAAATGCTTCAACTAACTGTTCCCCCTTATTCCTTCCATTTAGGAGCCCTCGCTCCATTCGCTGGGTTCCGCAAGATAGAAGCGCCCTCGACGACCCACGCCGTCCACGAACTCCTGGCGTCGTCGGCGTGGCGCAGCAGCCGGCAAACCATCGGTGGAGCGCCTCATGTGTTTAGACATTGCAGTAGCAATTCTACCTTTCCTCAGAGTATGCACGTTCATAGTTCCATTATTTGTGCTCGGATGCGCTCCTACTTCTTGCACTTGTGTTAACTGAGATGACGTGGCTTCAATTTTATGACTTCTGAACTTATATCTTCAGACCAAACTGACAACTGGATGGCTCAATATCAGAAAACGAAAAACCTTTAATTCTCAGTATAAGGATAGTTGCAATATTTGTTGACTGTACTACAATTGTTGGGAAAGACTATGATAATTCAGTCACATAGTCACATTAGCTGCAAATATGCAATAGTAGAACTAATAAATTTCATAACAGGATTCAATGGTTTTCTTCATGAAGAAGAAAACAGAAGTTTCATATGTAATGTAATTGATGTGTTAACAACTCCAATTGTGTGGCATGTTCCCTTGAGTGCCATGGGCCAGGATACTGAATTTTCTAGTAAGGAATCAAAGAGAAGCCCTTGTGAAGCCCCCATGCGGCAATTCAAAGCAAATGGAGAACCATTGTGTCACACAATTTCGGTCAGTGTTGTCTCAGGTTGCGGTTTCATTTTTTGGCACGTGTATGACAAGCAAGCTCAAATGTTCTTGCCTATAGTGCATCTGCTGATGGTGCTAACCTTCTTGCTTTTAGTTTAGAAGGTGTGTCACACGTCTACTCCTGATCGAGTTGTCTTCCCAATCCGACTGCTGGTTCTCGTTTTGTTCGAGACTTTGTGTTCTGGTCTAAAGATTGTTTGATGGTCTTGATATTCTTACCTTGTGGTGCTAGGATTTTGCCAATTGCTGTGTAGTCCAGTCGCCTCCAGCCCCCAACCTGTGAAGGTCTTTACTGGATCTGCACGTCACCTGACCAAAGGTTCCAGATTTGCAATCCTCGAGGCACTGTATAATTTTTCCCTCAATGTTACGAAATCTGAAGGAAATAACAATGAATTATGTGTGTGGTGCAGGTTAAATTGCTCTGAGGATTTGTGCTGCAGTGAACCAGCTGATTACACAGTAGGAGGGTTGAATTGGCCTCGCATTTCAAGGTAAAGCTCTTCTTTATAGCATATATAAACAATCAAGTTTTGTTATTTTGGTATGCATCTGTGTCTTCTGTTCTGGAATGATAGGACAAGCTTAGTATTATGTTTGAAATACAGAGATAACTGAAATGTCACGAACATGGATGTATAGTGGCTGGCAACGTGGTAAAGCTCCCTCTAATGAATGGATTGATCAAACAACTGAATTCTTGAATTTTGCATTCTCTTTACTTGATGTGGCTGAAAATGGTACCGTTAAATGTCCCTGTGCCTTGTGTCGGAACTACTTTAGACACAAAAGGCATACTATGGAGCTTCACTTGTGCAAATATGGTTTTAGAGAAGGTTACGAAACATGGACAGAACATGGTGAGAATCTTGTTAGTCTCGATGAGTGTAGCCCTGCAGCTAATGATGAGGGTTTAAATGAAGTTGATCATATGGATCGTATGCTGTCTGATTTGGCTGGAGAATGTTCACCAGTGCTAGATGATGAGCCAACATCCTCTACCCAACGGCTTTGCCTGCATAACCCATTGGAGAAAAAGGTAAGGCAGCATGGTCGTTCTGCCTCCTGAGCGTTATGGAGGCTACAGCCTTGGCGCGGCCCTGGAGGCGGACGAGGTGCACGAGCTCAATGGCACCCATCATTCTGGGCGAACATCGTCAGGACGGCAGGTGCGACTCCTGCGAGGAGTACTGAATAGGGGAGGATGTGTGGATGACCCACGTCTCCGTCCGGAGCGAGACATCCGATCCAACGCTCGAGTCGTAGCGTCATCTTTGTCGCTGGACCATTTGCCGACGAAATAATATGGTTCTTCTGCATCATTCTTGTAATGCCGCTGCAAAAATAGGACCGCCCGGAAGCGCAAATATTGCTGCATGTATTGCGAAATACTATACATCGTGCTATTTATTTTTTCTAAAACAATCGTGCATATTGCGCAAATACTACTTTCTCTTGGTGGAATAAAGAAATATTCGAGCTTGGGGCCCAAGCATGTCGGGCCCACGAAAACTAATTTATGCCAGCCAGCTCGTGTTCGTAAGCATCCCGCACACGCAGACACAGAAAGGGGGAAAAAACCCTGCCCCAATCCCCCGTCCTCTTCCTCGTCAGCGCCCCTCGCCGCCGCCAAACCGCCTCCCGCTCTAGCCACCGAAGCGCCCCAGCCACCCCCCTACCAACTCCCCCCAACGCCGCCGCTGCCACAATCCTCTTCCCCACTCCGCCCCTCCCTCGCGCCTGTATTCGATTGGCGCGAACCGCGAAGCGGAGATCCATCCGGATTTGAATCAATTTCTCCCGTCGGTAAGGAACCCTAGCTCGCTCCGTTGGAATTTTCTCGATCGGTTTAGGTCAGGGAGATCTCTCTCCTAGCTGCGAGGAATCAAATTCGAATTGCTGTTTATTTATCCGCTGCACGGGAGTAGCATATCTAGTCCACGCCGCGGTTCTGATTCGGTTCGATTAGGTCGTTGCGCGGGAGGTCGATCGATCGCGCCTTAGGGGCTTGCGACCCCGAGGTGCGAGCGCAGTTTATTCTTTGCGGAGTCCTCCCCCCGGTAATTTTGCTTTATTCCTCTTGCTAGGGTTTCACGATTCGCTTGCGGTATTGCTTTTGCCCATCAGTTTTGCAGCATTTACTGGTTTATTAGATTGTCAGTGTACGTGCTGTTTCTGTGGATTGCATTATTGAACGACAAGGGCCGTGCTAATTGCTACATTTCATGATGTAACATGTTAGCTTTGCATATGTGAATCAATTTAAGTTGTTAAGACCTGCTGTGAAACAGAAGGGGCATTTATTCAATCTGCATATGCTTATCTTTTCGCCCATGCCCAACTTGAAATTGAAATGTCAAGATATGTTTGCTGTCAAGGATTGACTGTATTTTTATTCTCCTTGACAGATTAGCATTTCCTGAGATATATTATTTAGCTATCGGTGGATTGCTAGCACTTAGCTGAATCCACTTACTCCTTATCTTTTGTGCAGTAGGAGGATATAATAACCCCAAAGACATATTAGTTATAACCTTTGTGTTGGAGCCAGCCATATGCTTCCATATTTTTATGCTTTATTTCTGAATAGTTGTATGAATTGTATTACTACTGTATCAACTAATACTAATAATCCGGTAAAGTTCCATTACCTGTAAGATTGCTCTTGTTTTAGTGATGATGGTATACTTCTGGTTTTGTTCTGTGCTCTGTAGCAACAAATGCTAGCATTTTATAACGATGCTTAGACCGACCTGAATTAAGCAATCTCATGAGAATTTTTACTATTTCTTTTTATTTCCAATAAAAATATTCCAGTCCAGGGCCTAAATATCTCATAGCTAATAATTTCATGCCAGAAGTCATAATTTGAAAATTTAGCAGTTGCTTTTAGTGATGTTGGGTAATTTAGCTCAATGAATGTTTTTTGGATGGATTAAACAGCTCAAACTTGAGACTACTATTGGTGGCCATATGTTGGGGTTCCTTTTGGTTATGTGCTTATCTCTATATGTCATGCATTTCTTTACAGGCTACTGAAAAAGTCTGCACCCAAAAGTTTAAAAGGTCACCTAGAACCTGCAGGATAACACAAGTGCTGAATTTTGGAAATGGATCATGGGCGCTATGCTCCACATCATGGATGGGAGAACAACAGTGTAATTGCAGCCTTTTCCTTTACTAACTACCAAGGATGATGAAAATAGCAGATTTATGGCCATGTGGTTGGTCTCTGTGTAACCAGTGTTAGATGTAAAGGAGTTCAAGAAGAGGCCGTTGCTTAAATGGAATGGATTTACCTGCCTGTTCTGTAGGATTTCTTGCTGACTCAACTTATTCTGTTGAATCTACAGGCACCGGATGGGTATGGTGTAATCAATGAGCCAGAATATAGGTAAGCCTAGTCATCCTAATGCTGTCTTAGCTTGTGGTATTCATGTCCTTTGTTCCTGTAAAATGTGTGGTCATAACCCTCTGTATCTAATTTCTCTATTGAGCTTAGATACGTTTTAGTATTGGATTAACTCCTCGACATTATTTTGTTTACCTGTTGTGATTTATGGGCATGCATTTTATATCTTTAGTGCTTTTCCATATCACTATCTTTCTATTAACTTAATTTGCAGGGCTGGTGGGTCCTACAATGGTAGGAGGCCTGTGGATGAAGGCTTTTCTAGAGATTCATATGGAAAGGGTGCATTCTATCAGGATGTACATGACAGAAATATGTATCCACCACCAGCCTCTGTTGGTGCTATGTGGTCTCAGCCTCGGAGGAATCATGACGAGGAATATGCAACTGCCAGAGATCACAGAAGGCATGGCACTGATTATCACAATGATGGAAAACATCATGAGTTTGATTCATACAGAGGAGTTGACAAACTCCGTAATAACTATCATGCTGCTGACAACTACTATGAATCTGGCAGTCGCCGTGATTTTGGTGTTGATAGGAGCAAAAGGATTGGGAGCAGAGAACGTGCGGAGTTTCATGGTGAGTTTGAAGACCGCTACCGCAGTTCTCACCAAAGCAGAGAGAACAGCTATGAGAGAGATCATGAGTATGGGCGCCACAGCTATGATTCGGACTATGAGAGAGGCAGGAGAGATAGTAACTGGAGAAGGCACGACGAGGGTGAACGTGAAAGAAGAGATTTAAGCCGTGAAAGGGACGAAAGTCCATACATGCGCCATAGCCGTTCTCGGTCACGTGGCCATGATGACCGATCAAGATCACGGTCTAGATCAAGATCTCCTCGTGCAAGAAGTCGTGGTCGGAACCAAAGAGATGGTTTTTATGATGATAACCGCTTTGACAGAAGAAGGGAATATGACTGGGATGAAAGGAGGCGTGGTGATTCAGTGGTATGACTATATTAGATACTAGTTACATACATTTGTAGAATTCTGTGTTTTGACTTTACAAAGCCATGATTTTTTCATTCATGCTTGCAGGCCCCATCTGCCACTGTTGTTGTCAAGGGATTGTCCCTGAAGACTAATGATGATGACCTATATCAGATTCTTGTACAAGTTCCTCTTCATAAATTGTTACAATGGTTGAAAGTGTATTGTCTGGTTCGTTTTAATCATTCGGGTCTGATCTCTTATAGGCTCAGTGGGGCCCTCTACGCAGTGTGCGTGTGATCAAGGAGCGGAATTCTGGCATGTCTAGGGGATTTGCTTTTATTGACTTCCCTACTGTGGTACTAACCAAACAAGTGTTATTTACATTACTCATTCAGACTTCCATGTACTGTTAACAAAGCTGTATCCTCTCCACAGGAAGCTGCTCGTAGAATGATGGAAGGTACTGCAGAGAATGGCCTTGAAATCGATGGTAGGAATGTGTTCTTTGAGTATAGGTATGTGTGCTTTTCTATTTTGAAACATTGCAAGTTCCTCCTTATATAAAATTGTTCACTGTCAATAAATGAGTATGCAAAGCACAGCTACAATAATTTCTGTTACCACTGTCTCTTAAACAGTTGTGCTTGTGGAACTGCTGTCTTTTCTTGTATCCTTTGTAACCATACCTTTTTAACTTATAACTATACTAGTTAAATTTCTTGTGGGTGGGGTTGATGAAATTGAATAAAACAATTTCCTGTGCTTGAATGAATCCTCTTGAGCAGTTTTAGTCTCATTCCTTTTGTTGCTTTGTATGTAACCTGGTCATCTATTTATAGATATTGCTTCCAGCTCAATTAATTCTAACACTGTCTTGACTGCAGTAGTAAACCAACTGGGGGGCCTTCTCTTGGACAAGAAAATTTTTCAAGGCCTACATATGGGCACAGGACTGTTGCTGCACCATGTGACTGGATTTGCACTATATGTGGATGTATGAATTTTGCCCGCCGGACCTCCTGTTTTCAGGTTGTGTAGGGCTGCTATTTTTCATACACGCTTCTATTCCCCCCTCTGCCCGCTTCTATCTCATCGCATCTTTTAATCTCCTGACCATCCTGGTATGCAATGCTCTGGCTAATTGCATGTTTGTTTGTATTTTCTTAGTGCAATGAGCCTCGTACTGAGGATGCTCTACCAGCTGATGCGACAGGTACCACTCCACAGTTTGGGAGAAGGGGATCTGAACTAGGCAAGTTCTGTGCTTCTAATATGGAATTCTGTGAAATGTGTATTGTGCTGCTTTATTTAGATGCTGTTGTTTGCAGGTCCAACTCATGTTTTAGTTGTTCGTGGCCTGGATGAAAATGCTGATGAAGAAATGCTTCGTTATGAATTCGCTAAGCACGCACCAATAAAGGTGAGGAATAAACTAATTGCTTGATTAGATTTCTCTCCTTTTTTCTCGACACAATTTCATGCTATTTCTCTGCAGGATATCCGCCTTGTTCGTGATAAGTTTACTCATGTGTCTAGAGGTTTTGCCTTCGTTCATTTCCATTCAGTAAGTGGTGGTGGTTTTGTGGATACATGAGTTGAGTTTCTCTTTTTGATGTATGCCTGACAATTTTCAACATCCTGTTGTGACAGGTGGAAGATGCTACTAAGGCTCTTGAAGCTACAAATGGGATTACACTGGAGAAAAATGGTGAGGTTTTGCGTGTAGCGTACGCTAAAAGTACACATGGACCTGTATCAGGGGGTTCGCAGTCAAACAGCCTTGCCGCAGCTGCCATTGAGGCTGCATCATTTGCTCAGCAGGTAGTAGCTCCTGTCGCAATGATAGTCTCATGATTAAGCATTTACTGATTAGATATTAGTTCATTCTTTCTGATTTGGTTCTTAGCAAGTTGCACTGTTAAATTTCAAAGATTGGCAATTCTGAAACTATGGAGATTGAGCATATGAAAAATATCACTAGATTTGTTTCTAAAAATACTTTATAATGCTATATGGTATCATTTATTCGTTATAGTAAAAAAAACAAAGTCAGATTTGAAAATGGCAAGATATCAATTGGCAGAATAAAAAAAGGAGAATCTTCATCATGTTCTTATGTTAAAAATGGCATATAATTTAGGCAGGTTGTGGACATGTTGCTTACTGTTTTATTTCCTTTGCTTTTTGGACCAGTATGATGCCATAGGTTGGGCTCCAAAAGAGTACAATCCTGATGAAAAACAGAATAGCAACTCGGAGTCTCAAAGAGATGGTTCTGCAGCACAGTCAGGATTTGTTTGGGATGAAAAATCTGGTTACTACTATGATTCTGCCTCTGGATTCTATTATGATGGAAATACTGGTAAGTATGCAAATCTGTTATGTCAATTTTGCTAAACTGTGACTATTTTTTTGGAATATGCTAGAAATCTACTTTGGCAAAGAGCTCTTTACAAATCCTCTGCTGTTGTGGAATTTTTTTCCATTTATTATATTGTGTTTGTTGCAGGCCTTTACTATGATAGTAACTCTGGAGTTTGGTATACCTACGATCAACAAACTCAACAATATGTACCTTGCAATGACCAAAACAATACTAAAGCAGCTGGGGTTGTGGCCAATGAAAACACAACAACCGCAGATAGTAATACTGGCAAAAAGGTTGTGATTTCTGCACCCGCTGCCACAATTAAACAGAGTGAGAAAACTTCGCTTCCTGATGCTGTTCAAGCTGCTGCAAATGCAGCACTGGCTGCAGAAAAGAGAGAAAAGGAGAAGGCGAAAGAGATCAAGTTGGCCTCAAAAACTAGTCTGATAGCTAATAAGAAGAAGATGAACAATGTCCTAGCTATGTGGAAGCAAAGGAATCAAGAAGGACAGGCTGCACGAATTGTCCTTGGTGACAAAGAACCATCACGTTCTGATGATAAATCTAACCATTCACACAGCGGAACTGGATTCTCTCTGAAAAGTAAGCCGAGTTCTGACTCTGGAAATGTTAAAGATATGAACTCTTCTGCAAGCTATAATTCCTTTGGCCAGGGAACTTCATCGACCCAAATGCTGGATTCAGATGTAAAGCCTAGACCTGTCAGTAACAGTTTAGGAACTACAGTTATGGGTGTTATAAGGGGTTCCACTAGAGGAGTGATCAAGTCGGATACTACATTTCATGCATTATCTGATACTGGGAGTGCCGAGCCCCACACCACTGCAACAACAAGCACGAAGGGCTTAATGACTACTCCTGAGGCACTTGCAACTCCTGCACCCTACAAAACAGATATATCTGCCTTAGTCTCTAATACTTCATCTGGAGTTTCTGGGAGTGGTAAACGTCGGTTTTCTGAGGCACCAGGGCAATCCCAGTACAGAGACCGTGCTGCAGAAAGACGAAATCTGTATGGATCATCGCTTGGCAATGATAGTGTTGGACTAGATTCAAGTAAGAACACACTTTCTTAACTTTTCATCATGCACAATCACTGTCATTTTCCCATCATCATTTCTTGAGCACGAGATTTTACCAATAGCAACATTCGGTCGGTCCAGAAATGTAATTTTCTTCGTTATTTTCATTCTCACTTTTCTGAGGCTGTGTTGACTGTACGTGCAGTTTTATGGTAGTATATATAGGCTGACCTTATATAGCTGGGAGCTTTTATATTGTCATGCTGATAGTACTGTATTAATTATGACTTCCTTGACCCCACAAACATAATAGGAATGATATTTTAGATTTTACTTGTTCAAGGTTTGTATTGATTTTCTGGAAATTACTTGTTGTCAAGCTGGTGACTATCCGTCCCGAAAGGGTTCAAGTGAGATAGGGTCGATGCCATTTCCTCCTGGTGTGGGTGAACGCTCTAGTGGTGAAATTAGCAACACTGAAAACTATGAAGTTATCACTGCGGATAGAGCAATCGACGAAAGCAATGTGGGCAACCGCATTCTACGCAACATGGGGTGGCAGGAGGGTCTGGTAAGTTCATCCCCCGCATATTTCTCATTTTGTTGATGCTCTTAGATGGTTTGACTGCAATTTTTTCCCATTAGCATCTAATATCTCCTGTATTTGATCAAGAGTTGCCCCCCCCCCCCCCCTTTATGTTTCTTGTTGGCATTGCAAAATGCACTGTAGAGATCAAATTGTTTACAACTGCTATTATAAATTTCAAATTATTTGCACTTTAGAGATATTGGTAAGCTGTTAGTATCAGGTTTCTTATGAGCTGGAAATTATTGTCAGTTCTCAAAGCTTGAGTTCTTGTAGATCCTTTTCAGAATAAGTTAGCAAATGATATCTATGGGTCTTCACTAATACATTCAGAGTGTGTGTGCTTCTTTTGTGTTTATACTATCTACTTGAAAAGGCTTAGGACCACCTGCTTAGGAATCAGAACTTAATGATTCTAGCTCGAGAGAATGCATAGTTTCTTGGGCACAAGAAGTTACTATTTGAATGCAGGGGGAATCAGTGTACCGATATTTCCACGAAAACTGTTGTATTGTACTCCTCCTGACGTGAGTGTGCATTGGTATTGTTTTTGTTTCTTGCAACGACTTTGCAAATATCCAGGGTTTGGGAAAGGATGGTAGTGGTATCAAGGAACCAGTCCAGGCAAAATCCGTTGACGTCAGGGCTGGACTCGGAAGTCAGCAGCGGAAAGCCGATCCGTCGCTGGAGGCCCAAGCCGGAGACAGCTACAAAACCATCATCCAGAAGAAGGCTATTGCAAGATTCAGGGAGATGTCCTAGACTGTTCTCTCTATTCTGTGTTTCTGTTGTCTCATTTTTTGTAGTCCTTTTACTTGTGGTATTTTTTTTTGTTTTCCATGGACTGGCACTTTAGTTAGAAACTTAGAATTATGAGTGTTTAATCCTCCAAATGTGCACATTCTGTATCTTACTATGTGCTGGTGTGACTGATCAGTTGAAGTGCTATGATGTATGCCTCTTTTCCTACATAATCTTGTAGTCTTAAGATTACTGGAAGGACCACGAGTTGGTTGCTGTACATCTTTCTGATGGCAGTTGGAAATCTTGCAACTGATTAGCGCGTAGAGGAAGTGATCTATGGCCACCGAAGTTTAGCTCTCGCTGGCATTCTCCGTCATCCGATGACGGGTGTCCCGCGTCCGAGTCGGAACTCGAAAAACAAAACGTGTAAAAAATAAAAAACGCCGTTGCCGGGGATCGAACCCGGGTCACCCGCGTGACAGGCGGGAATACTCACCACTATACTACAACGACTTCGATGCTACCGATTTGCATGCCATCTATAAAACCGTGTAATTCTACGCAACAAATCGATTAAAGACTCCGGAACAAATACGTAGAATTCGAAACGCGATCGGGCCCGGCTCTTCCACAGTTTCACGTAACCTATTAATACACGGCGACGACAGGGAGGGGCAAAGCGATCGGAAACACGGCGAGCGACATGGAACATCCCCGGGCTCGTTGCGACGGCTGCGGCGGCAACCTGGAGCCCTGGGGGGAGGCCCCCGTCATCTTCGACTGCTTCCACGCCCTGCACGCCGCGTGCGCCAGCGGGAGCGACGCCTGCCCTTGCTGCCGCACGCCGCGGACGCGCCCGGCCGCCACGCCGGAAGCGGAAGCGGGTGCTGGCGGGGCCGCCTCATCCTCGCCGCCAGACAGCTCCGTGGCGGGTGACATGAGGAGCAACGGCGACCCCTCCGCCAGCGTGGGGGAGGACCCGCCGGTGATCCAGTGCGACGTCTGCGGCGGCCTATTCAGACCCACGGAGACCGGCTTCTGGAGAGACCAGTGCCCGCATAGCATCCTGCGGGGGATGAACCGGGGGAGAGTGGAACTGCGACGCGCCCCCGGCTCGCCGACCTGGTCCTGGTCCTCCTTCGGCTCGCCCGAGCGGTCGCCGTCGCCCTCCGACATCGACGAGTTTGGGCAGCCACCGGCGGCGACGGCCATCCCCACCGCTCCATCGCGGTACTCCGACACGGTGCCGTTTGGACAGCCACCTCCGGCGCCGGCGCACCCCTTCCAGCCGCAGCAGCAGCAGCCGCCGGCCCAGTTTGCGCCGCCGCCATCTATGTACCAGCAGTACCCCCACCCGGACCTGTTTGGACCGCCGCCATACTTCTACCGACCGTTGCCGCCGCCGCATTACCACTTCCAGACAAGCACGTTTGAGTATCAGCAGCAGCCGCCGCCACCGGCTCCGGCGTGTTTCGCGTACGCGCCGGCGGCGGCTGTGTCGCCATCCTGCGCGGCCTGCGGCGGCGCCGTGGTCCGCGGCCAGACGGCCGTCACGTCCCAGTGCAACCACACGTTCCACTTCCGCTGCTTCGCCGGCAGCGTGCACGCGTGCCCCGCCTGCGGCGCGCAGTGGAGCGACGTGGGGCCCGCGATACCGCCGCCATCGATCGATACTGACAGAGCCGGCGGAGCCGCACCTCCGATGAGCCTCTGAGAGTAGATGTACTTGAACATGCAGTAGTGTACGCCGCCGTGTAAGTGCTGGCGTGTTCCTATTGTGCATCGAGTGCACGTTCTGGAGTTAGATATTCGTGTGTGTGTGTGTGTGTGTGTGTGTGTTATATGGATTATTCCCTATATAGGTCAGTTTTTGTTCTCTCGGAAAAAAAACAAGATTTCATTTTTCAGTTGGTGCTGTCGGAACGATCAATGTTTTACTTGGCCAAACGGGTTGTGTCATTGAATCGTGGCACTTGTTCATGTTCGGATGAGCCGTACGTGAGCCCAAAAAAAAATGGACCATGTTACTTTCTTCATAAAGCCCGAATCGTTTATTTGTAATCCAATTCTTATCGCGCGTGGTAGCAGCTTCGCGGCGCCAGTGCACGCCAAGGCTCCCGGCGCGGCCGTTCGATCTCGCCACAGTGCTCGACGCCAGCAGGCCACGTGCTTCGTCATCGACAACCTCGGTCCCGGCGATCGGCTCAGCGCCGTGGCACCCTCGTGCGGCGGCGCGTCGCGTTGTCCGGCTGACGCGCATGTCGGACGCCGGGACGGCCACGGACAAGCGCGCCGTGGAATCCCTCACCGCCGACGTTGGAGACGATCTTGGGTTCGCCACCGTGGTGCTCGACGGCAGCCTTCTCTCTTATCACCCTGATCAAAGCCGTTGGTGTGTCAGCGGCATCGCCTTGTTCAAGCGCGTTCTGATTGTCGATTGAGGCCGACCACACCGTTGGTGGCGTCGCCAAGGAAAGTGCCATAATTCGGCGCTGGCAAATCATCGCGTGTAGGATAGGCGAACCGCAAACGAATGGTAGGATCATCACCTGACGAAGATCGTGAGGATGAAGCGCGTAGGGTTTGGTACCTTGGTTTAGTCTAGCTCCTCAGTTTAACTATGGCTTGTTTATCTCCAGATGTATCATGTACTCCCTCCGATTCTTAAATAGATGACATCATTGACTTTTTACTCCAACTTTAACCACCAATATCTATTGAACACAAGTTAGTTAACTAAAGTAAAATATATATCATTTATCAAAAAAATGTAAAATATATATCATTATGTCTATTATCAAATGTATTTTAGATTTAACTTGTAAATTTATCTATTTGCAAAAATATTTGTAGAAAAGATGAATAATCAAACGAATGAAAAAGTCAACGGTGTCATCTATTTAAGAACGGAGTAGTATGTGCTAATGGCTAAGTGGTTTTATGGATAGGAGTTAACTGAAAAAGAACTGTGCAAGCTGACCAGTTCGAATCCAAATTCTGCTGCTTAATGCTCCACAGCTGCATATACCCAACAAAAGCAACACTGAACAAGCATAGCAAAAGGTACTAAAATATAGAATCCAGCTACTATCAAATTACACTTGCATGATCTAATAGTAATTAGGTCCACAGTTAAAACTAATCTCACAGTTTTGCAGCAGCAGCATCAAACCCATCAACACAAGCAATCTAAAGGCACCGCAACTCCACAAGCACCAAGATTAACAGCAACAATAATAGCAACACAATCCAACATGGCCCCCGGGCCGGTGGCTTAGGCAGCCACGTCCTCTTCCTCCTCGTCCTCGTAGTCTTCCTCCTCGTCAGCTGTCGCGTCCTGGTACTGCTGGTACTCAGCCACCAGGTCGTTCATGTTGCTCTCAGCCTCGGTGAACTCCATCTCGTCCATGCCCTCCCCGGTGTACCAGTGCAAGAAGGCCTTGCGCCGGAACATGGCCGTGAACTGCTCGCTCACGCGGCGGAACATCTCCTGGATCGAGGTGGAGTTGCCGATGAACGTGGACGCCATCTTCAGGCCTCTGGGGGGGATGTCGCACACGCTCGACTTCACGTTGTTCGGGATCCACTCCACGAAGTAGGACGAGTTCTTGTTCTGCACGTTCAGCATCTGCTCGTCCACCTCCTTGGTGCTCATCTTCCCACGGAACATGGCCGAGGCTGTCAGGTAGCGCCCATGACGTGGGTCGGCTGCGCACATCATGTTCTTGGCGTCCCACATCTGCTGGGTCAGCTCGGGGACGGTGAGGGCACGGTACTGCTGGGATCCCCTTGAGGTCAACGGTGCAAAGCCAACCATGAAGAAATGGAGGCGAGGGAAGGGTATCAAGTTGACTGCAAGCTTCCGAAGGTCAGAGTTCAGCTGGCCTGGGAACCGCAGGCAGCAAGTAACACCACTCATGGTTGCAGAGATGAGATGGTTCAGATCACCAACTGGAACAGCAGAAAGAGGCAAGAGTCAGATTCATGTCTAAATGGCAGAAACAACTGTGTGTGAAACAAGGCAGGAAAGCATGATACAATCACCTCAAGGTATTAAAGTGTATTCTGCACTACATGCAAAATTTTGAACAGATAGAGGCGTCAAAATGCTAGTGAAATGCATGTGCCCAACATTCACATTAATTCAACAAGTAGTGCATTGCAATAAATATGCAGCAATGGCAAACAAGGACCAGTAATTCATTACAGCATCACAGGGGATAGATTTGTATCGCAGCATTTCACATGGAGATGGCTACAATCCACTCTTCCGTAGCATGATATGAAATAAATGAGCAATAAATACTGAATCTGGGTGCAGGAACTGAGCAAAGTAGCAATGCAAACTTACAGGTGGGTGTAGCAAGTTTCAGAGTGCGGAAGCAGATGTCGTAAAGAGCTTCATTGTCAAGGACCATGCACTCATCAGCATTCTCAACAAGTTGATGAACAGAGAGTGTAGCATTGTAAGGTTCTACCACAGTATCAGACACCTTCGGTGATGGGAAAACTGAGAATGTCAACATCATCCTATCTGGGTACTCCTCCCTGATTTTTGAGATGAGCAGGGTGCCCATACCAGAGCCAGTACCTCCACCCAATGAGTGGCAAACCTGAAATCCTGCAGAAGAAAACAAAAAAGATTATTTCAGATATGATTCCATAGCTGGAGCACGTATAAATTAAAAGGATAGCAACATATACGATAATGGAGATCCTAGTTGCAACACCCTAACATGAATCCCAAGCACATATCCTTCGGAACCACTAGCCAAGATGAGTTGAAAACCATTTTACTGGCCTGACAAATGGATTTTCTCATAGGCACAGCATTTGCACAATTTTCATACATAGTGAAATATGAGTATCAGATAAGTCCAACAGAACCAACCTAAAGAAAATAAGTTAACAGTTGATTTAGAAACCTTACACAACCAGGAACCAGCAACAGAGTTTGAATACAGATTGCAAGGAAAACTTTTGCAATTACTCATCAGTTATATGAGTTCACATCTCTATAGTCAAATGGCATAATAAAGCCTTGTCAGTAGCACACGAGAGCCACCAGCAGAACAACAGTGGCCAAATTTGTGATTGAGGATCATGACAATAAAGTCTAACCATGCAAGTAGAAATGCCATATTAAATGCCCTGAACACAACAAGCTTACTGCTAGCTACCAGAACCACTCCAGAATAACTGGATCTCGGTACTTTCAACCGCATAACACTGCACGGCAAACACTAATCCGTGGAAACCGAGCCACGCATTTCATCCAAGCACGGGAATAAATTGAATGCATTCACAAAAATAACGGGGAAACCGCACAAACAATTGGCTAGATCTACAAGCCGTGAATCACAACATTGCAACTTATCACTCTTATGACCTCATAAAAATGCACTAGATCCGCACGCTGACAACCCCCAAATCGCGCCGAATTTACGAGCATTTCCAACGGAACGAACAGATCTACGAGGAGAAGGGCAGCAAACATTACCTTGGAGGCAGTCGCAGTTCTCGGCCTCCTTGCGGACGACGTCGAGGACGGAGTCGATGAGCTCGGCGCCCTCGGTGTAGTGTCCCTTGGCCCAGTTGTTCCCGGCCCCGGACTGGCCGAAGACGAAGTTGTCGGGGCGGAAGATCTGGCCGTAGGGGCCCGAGCGGACGGAGTCCATGGTGCCGGGCTCGAGGTCCATGAGCACGGCGCGCGGGACGAACCGCCCCCCGCTGGCCTCGTTGTAGTAGACGTTGATGCGCTCGAGCTGGAGGTCGGAGTCGCCGGCGTACTTGCCCGTGTGGTCGATGCCGTGCTCGTCGCAGATCACCTCCCAGAACTTGGCCCCGATCTGGTTCCCGCACTGCCCGCCCTGGATGTGCAGGATCTCCCTCATGGCGGCGGCGGAGGTGGGGGACGGCGGCGGCGAGGTGGTGCGGGCGCTAGGGTTGCGGCGAGCTGGGAGGCGGAGGAGGAGGAGGCGAGCGGTTGGGGGGGGTGGGAAACGAGGGGAGCGGGTGGGAGGGCGTTTTATTGGGGAGGCGTGAGGGGGGGGGGGGCCTCCTGCGCGTGAGGTGTGAGGCCGGGCAAGGAATTTGAAATTTGCTTGGAGGAGGGGGGATTTTGTTTGGGCGGTGACAACAGAGTTCTTTTTTATTTCAAAAAATTATTTGCTATTCATTTATGTTAATATAGAGCTAATTTTTTCCCAAATTCCTTTCGGAAACAAGGGCAAGTTCATTCGAGGTAGTTTGTTAGTGCTCCCCCCGTTTAAAAATAATTTCCATAATCGAACTACGTCATGACAGTATATTTTCCTATTGACTTAATTAAAGTTGGAGGAATTTAACCAAACCAAAGTACCTTACGTTTTTTAACCATCAACACACTATTAATGTTATGTGCGTTTGTAAAAAAAGGAGTTTTTCTTAGGTAAAGGTATAATAAATTATAAGATGTATGACATGTGGTAGATCACGACCTTAAGTGAAATTTGTCGGCTCAATCTCGAGGTATCCATAGAGCTAATGTTGTATGCATGTATTTAAAAAATTGAAATTCCTTTCGGAAATTTGCTTGGAGGATTTTTATTCGGGCGGTGCTGAGTTCTTTTTATTTAAAAAATGATTTGCTATTCATTTATGTTAATATAGAGCCATTTTTTCCAAATTCCTTTCGGAAACAAGGGCAAGTTCATTCTAGACAATTTGTAGTTTGTTAGTGCTCCCTCCATTAACAAATATAATATACTTAATTTTTTTCAAAATCGGACTACGTCATGACAATAATTTTTTTTCTATACACTTAAATAAAGTTACAGAAATTTAACCAAACCAAAGTACTTACATTTTGGAACCATCAACACATTATTAGTATATGTGCGTTTGTCAAAAAAATAAGAAGCTTTTCTTAGGCAAAGGTATAATAAATTATAAGATGCATGACATATGGTAAATCACATATGACTACCTTATGGTGTTTGGATACGAGGTACTAAACTTTAGCAGTGTCACATCGGATGTTCGGATGCTAATTAGAAGGACTAAACATGAGCTAATTACAAAACTAATTGCACAGATAGAGTCTAATTCGTGAGACGAATCTATTAAAGCTAATTAATTCATCATTAGCAAATGGTTACTGTAGCACCATATTGGCAAATTATGGACTAATTAGATTTAATAGATTCGTCTCGCGAATTAGACTCCATCTGTGCAATTAGTTTTATAATTAGACTATGTTTAATACTCCTAATTAGTATCAAACATCTGATATGACAGGTGCTAAAGTTTAGCCTGGTGTTCCCAAACACCCCCTAAGCGAATCTTCCGATCTCTCGTAGATGTTCATAAAATTGCGTGCATGTATTTATAAGGGTGCGTGTATCGTCAGTCATCCGGCTGCAGAAGATCTCGACCCAATTAGCCATCATCATCAGTCAGTGGTAGCAGATGGGCGGCTTTCAAGAGCAAGCAAACCACAGGCTTGTGGTGTGGGTGTTCCCAACAGCCGCCGGTGTCAATGGCCATGTCCTGTTCTTATCCTGGAAGACGACGGGTCGATGGGTCCGAGAGAATAAAACGGATAAGATATCTAATCTCAACATCACGCGGTGGTTGCAGGCTTGATTATACCTTTGCCCAATGTGTAATGTGTCACTGTGTCCCCGAGGCTGGTGATGCACTGATGCCTGATTGGTCCGAACCTTTGCGAGCTCGACGAGCCAGCGCGAGAGCGGTTAGCATGCACGCTCACCTGCCTTCTCAACTCGTCTGGAGGGAGAACTGGATGAACTGATGATGGAGGGCCAGACCTGCCGCGCGTGCTCGGGCCCTGCTGGTGCTCGCCACATGAGCGAGCCACGCTGGCCCAGACGGGGAGGACCAACGGGCCCATTCGCGTGCGCGCCCGCTGACAGCGGAGATCCACATGTCGTGTGAGCTGTCGTCCCGTGCTTATCCTCGGAACTTACTCGCCACGATTCAGAATGCTTGGGTGTTTTAACTACAGGTGTGCGTCCATTACCTAGTCATCGCAAGAATAATGCTACAAAATACCCATTAGGCGTGATGCCAAGTCTGAAAAGATTCACTTAGTTTAAAAAAAAGGAGTTCACTTGGTTCTTCTACAGGAAATGGTTAGTCTCCTTTTGTTACGCGATAAACTCAAGCAAATTGGGCCGGCGGTTTAGGCAGCGCGATTTGTTTCCTCAAGCCCACTTATTGTTTCGGCCCATCCCGAACACGCCCCGGCCCAAAATTTGTCTCTGTGACTCTGTCCAGTTTTTGAACTTTGAAGAGCGTCGATTAAACTCAAAATTCCACACTGCGTTGGTGGAATGCATGGAAATATAATACGTGTAACATCGGCGACACAAAAACAATAGAAATGAGGACAGCATTTTTTTTAAGAAAAATAAAACTATAACTACAAAGTTTCAAAGAAGATGGCAACTTCTAACGGGAAAAATAAATTATTTTCGAAGCCTCGAAGGGCAGGGATTAAATACACACAACAAGAATGGGAAAAAAAAATACGAGCACGTATGCAGTAATACAGGCAGGGAGACAATTAATTACTAGCTCGTCCGTTACTTCTTCGTGGCGAACTGCGCCTTGATCCTCTGCAAGGTGGCCGCGTCGATCCTGAACGCCTTGGCGAGCACGTCGTCGTCGACGGCGGGGTTGGCGCCGAAGAGCGAGTCTGCGACGCGGACGAGCCCTGGGTTCTGGCTGCTGAGGCCAGCGATCCCCACGGCGGGTCGGTCGCCGCAGTTGAACTCGAAGTGTACGAGCCCCCTGGGGAACACGAACGCGTCGCCCACGGACAGCACCCTGGCGAAGAGCGTCCCGTCGGCGGCGAGGAAGCCCGCGCGCATCTCGCCCTCGACGACGGTGAGCACCTCGGCGGCGCGCGGGTGCGTGTGCGGCGGGTTGAGCCCGCCCGGGGCCAGGTCGAGGCGCGCCATCGAGACGCCGCCCAGCGAGTTGAGGCCCGGGACCGCGCGCGCGTCCACGAGGGTCACCCTGGAGCCGAACGCGTTGGACGTGTCGCCGGCGACGTGGAGGCCGGCGAAGGCGAAGTCGCCGGCCGTCACTTGCGACGGGTCCTTGCACACGTGCCCGTTCACGAACACTGCATCAGAAGAGGTGTCGGCGACGCAGAAGTCCTGGAGAGGGCTCGGGTCGTAGGCGAGAGCCAGGGGAGACGCAATTGCTACTGCAACAAGAAGAGCAAGCAGGACGAGCTCGAAGGACCTTGCCATGGCTGCCTGCTTGACTACGAGTCCACGAACTTCTAGAGAAGCTCGTCGAGTTATCAATGCGCGAGCTGCATTGAGGTACTAGATGAGCCGGTGAAGAGGGAGAGCAGAGGCATGGAGGACGTGAACATATAGCCGTGAGGCTGCATGGTGCTGCACACAGCGCGTGTTTGTCTGGAAGCTCTGTGCTGGACGCACGAGCTGCTCGGCCTGCAGGGCGCGATTGGACGCGCTGGACGAGATGAAGCTGCGACCGGGTCCTGTGTGAGACTACTGAGACTCTTGCGCTCCGGCCGGCGAGGCGCTAATCATCCGGCACGGTGGGATAACGAGAAGATTAAGAATTCGCGCGCCCGCAAACCGACGGGGTCACTCCATCGTGGACTTGATGTGACGGACCGACCCAGTCTTCTAGTCCATATGATTGTCATCGGCCGGGCAGCAGGTTGATGGGGTCTCGTCTCGTGCGTCCGGGACAGCAATTTGCGAAACAGGGTGACGGAAACCGATTGGCTGCGATTGTTGAGCTGATTAAGATGGTGCAGGCCGGCACCAGCTGTCCATGCATGTTTCCATATTCTTTTTTTAAAAAGACAAGCAGGAGCACTGCTAATTCATATAAGAAGGAAAGCATGCAAATTTTATATATGGTTTAATATTACATAAATGAACAACAAACTCACAGGTAGACATTAGATTCCTCTCAAGATAAAAATTTGGTGTATAAAGATTCCTCTCAAGATAAAATTTCTTATGTGGTATCTTAAAAGGGAAGTGATCCTCACGAAAGATAATTTAGCTAGAAAGAATTGGAACGGGAGTAAAGCTCGTTGTTTTTTAGTAAGTTGGAAACTATCCAACATCTGTTTTTCGAATATCATTATGCAAAATTTCTATAGCGTGCAATTCACGTTGTGTTAGGTATACCACCACCAGTAAACTCAGACCATCTGTTTACTAGTTGGTCTAAGCAGGGGTGACACAAGCACAATGAAATGTTATTGATAGGAGCCACTGCTATATGTTGGGCAATTTGATTCACAAGGAATGATATTGTGTCTAACAATTGCAGACAAAAACTTTTTTGGAGGTGCTTTTCATGGGGACACATTGACTTCGGTTCTGGGCTCTGTTGCAGCACATTGACGACTAAAGGGAGCGGCTTGTCGAGGCATGCCAGCTTCTAGAGTCTAGAGCCATGTTGTTTTTCGCATTCCACGGATGGCCTTTCATCTTGTGTATTGGTTAATTATATTAAACATAATGTGGTTTAAACTCTGAGTGTGCTTGTAAAAATCACGGACTGATACCTCTTTCTGAGGGTTTTGAAGCCGGAACATTTTCCATTATCTAAAAAAGGTGGACATTAGATTCCTAAGAAACTAAAAAGGCTCCAACTTGCTCTTGAATAAGATTCTGGGTGTATAAGAAATTGTCATGTATACTTCTCCTCTTTATGAAGGCACTCTGATTTCTGGAAACAACCTCATTTAGATGGAGAGCTAATCTATTGGAGAGCAACTTTGAGATGATTTTGGCTACACTTCTTGTTAGGCTAATTGGTCTATAGTCTGAAACTCTTTTTGAGTCAGCCGATTTTGGGACGAGGATAATATGTGCAGTGTTTAGCAAGTTGAAGTGCTGAGCAAAGAAATAGTTTACTGCCTCAATAAGGTCTCCTTTTATAGTGCCCCAATTGCATTTGAAGAACCTGCCGATGAAGCTATCTGGGCCTCGTGCTTTCTCAGATTGCATATTCATTACTACATCCTTCAACTGTTGGAAAATTTCAGAGGTGGTCAAAAAGGTCGAGAAAAAGGAGGGGATAAGGAAAACGCCCCAGGACTCGAAATCACGATGTGCCACCTCGTGCCTTGATTGGAGGCGCAACCAATTCGTGGTTGCGGTCCCAGATCGCCCAACGCCACATTAAAAAGGGGGACCCGGCTGGTTTTTTGAGCTGACCAACGAACGCCAAAAACCACGCACGCCCCCTAACATTGCCACCCCGATCCCGGCAGCGCTGAAGCCATCTGAAGGTGCCGCCGTTCTACTCTCGCAGTCCCTGGCCAGTCAAGGTGGAGGCCAAAAGGAAGACACGATCTCCACCGAGCTGGTACAACTACGGCGACTGCATCCCCAGCTTCGTCCCCAACTCTAATGGCTGGGTCATCGCACAATGTTGCCCTGGTTGTGCTTCTGACTAATCGCCTAAGTTATTTCATGTTCGGGTGTCAATGATCCTGTTTAGTTAGGTTAAGCAATGTAGATTCCTACATCAACTCCTCTATAGTGAAAGGCTCCTCCAAGTGTTGTAGATCTCTTCGTTATAGTTGTACCCTCTCCCAGTTTAAGGAAGTGTCCCTAGCATCCAAGACACCAAGCAATTTTTTGAAATGATCATGCACTACTGGGGAATCAACGTTTAGTACCGGTTGAGAACCCCCTTTACTAACAGTTTCACAACCGGTATTGGTAGTTCGGTACTAAAGGGGCACCTTTAGTACCGGTTGAAATAACCGGTACTAAAGGGTATTAAAAAATTAAAAAAAGGAAATCCTCGCCAACCCCGCCGGCCCTCGCCGCCCACCTCCCGCCCCTACCCCGCCACCCTCCACCTCCCGCCCTCCTCCCTCTTCCACCCCGCCACCCTCCTCTACCCCACAGCCCTCCGCCGCCCTCTGCCCTCCTCCACCCTCCGCCCCGCCACCCTCCTCCTCCCGCCGCCCCCTCCTCCTGCGGCGGCTGCTCCCGCCGCGCCCGCCCACCGCCGCTCCCGCCGCCTGCTGGTGAGGTGAGAGCACAAGGAGATAGGAAGGGAGAGGAAGGGAGATGGGAGAGATAGAGGAGATAGAGGAAGGGATACGGCAATCGGTGGGTGCGGATAAGAAGTGTCGGCAGCAGCGGATGGAGCTCTTTAGTACCGGGTGGAGCCCCCACCCGGTACTAAAGGGGGTCACGAGGGCTTCCTCGAGGACTATCCGTTAGGCCTGGTACTAATGCTCACATTAGTACCGGGCCAAAATGTAACCGGAACTAAGGCCGTGGACGAAAGGTCCATTCGCTAGTAGTGATGGATCTCCTTCTCTTTATCTGCATGCAGATGCACCGACCCAGTCTCTAGTCCATATGATTATCATCGGGCAGCAGGTTGATGATGGGGTCTCGTCTCGTGCGTCCTGCACAAGTGGACAGTAATTTGCGAGACAGGGTGACGCAAGCCAGGCGTCGATTCATTGCGATTATTGAGCTGATCAAGATGGTGCATGATGGCACCCCGTGTCCAGTTATACGGTCCGCTTGGTACCCTTGCCAGGGCTCGCCTGACCTGGCTGAGCAAGGGTGTGTGTTGTTTGGATATTTTACTTGCTGCCTCGTTACTTGCGTTGTCAAGGTTTTACCTTGCTCGAGCAAGCAAGCCAAACTGGCTCACCTCCGCTGGCAAGGCTAGCCTTGCCTAGCGAGGATAGGCAAGGCAAGACGTCAAGAGAAGCAAGCAGACCCATAATGTCCTACGCTCACAGGCCAGCCGTCCATGTTTCCATACTCAAAGACACTCTCTTTTAGGGATGGTGTATATATATTTTTTTCTTCCATCCCCGCCCCTTCCGCTTGGGAGGCGCCTCCTCCGGTCTCTAGAGGCAATGGCACTGCAGCCGTGCCCACCCTAAAGTCTCTTCACCTCATTGGATTAATTAATCTTCCGACTTCATTGAGCTACGTACCAACGTGCCTCTCCTACCCTACCACTATTAAATCGATGATGCCTCCATCTCCAACCTCATCACTCCATCTTCGCGCGTGCTACTTTAGGCATGAGAGTTAATCGGCGAGTTCGACTATAAAGGATGGCATTTCATGCATCGAATGTGTTTATTTTAATTGGTCACAAAATATTTTGCCCAAATAGAACTGGAAAATTGATGAAAGTGTTATCTACATGTTCAATGTATGTAACGAGTTACTCCATCCATTCTTAAATATACGACATCTATCATCAAAAGTACTTTAAATTTAATTTGTAGATTTATTTATTTGCATAAATATTTGTAAAAATATAAATAGTCAAATGAAAGAAAATCAATGATGTCATATATTTAAGAACGGAGATAAGTATTGGATATATAGTTGCAAAATATAATCAGTTACTTATCCGCAAGTAGCGCATACATGAAATTTCACGTGGTATTACCTTACAAGTTTTTCTAGTAAATGGCATGAGCTCTAACTTAGTAGTTTGCAGAATGAATTATTATTTTTTCATCTAAATAGTTATCAAATTGCATATATACTCATATCGGGGCATATGCCCTCTTCCCACAGTACCGTGCACGCTCTCACCGGATTAGCACCTCACCGTGTGCACCACCTTGTTAGAGTAGGGAGAGAAAAGAGCAAGAGGGAAAGAGAAAGGAAGAGAAGAAAAAAGAGCGATATAGTAAAATAAAAGGACAACTAACGGGAGAAAAGGCAATAGATCAAGCTGGCTTGGGGTCATATTTCGAAAAAAAGCTTGGAAATTCATGCCTTGCCCTAGCTAATAGCCAACTTCAACAATTTTTTGAGGTTCGGCCTTCCTACTCCTTTTAATTTAAAAACTAATTAAATTAAATCATTGGGCTTCGGGTATGGTTTTCTACTAACAGCCTGTTTGGATACAGGCTGCTAAAGTTTAGCACCTGTCACATCGGATGTTTGGATGCTAATTAGGAGTATTAAACATAGGCTAATTATAAAACTAATTGCACAAATAGAGTCTAATTCGCAAGACGAATCTATTAAGCCTAATTAGTCCATATTTTGATAATGTGGTGCTACAGTAACCATTTGCTAATGATGAATTAATTAGGCTTAATAGATTCATCTCACGAATTAGTACAGGGTTATGCAATTAGTTTTATAATTAGCTTATGTTTAGTCCTCCTAATTAGTATCCGAACATCCGATGTGACACTGCTAAACTTTAACACTTGGTATTCAAACACCCCCTAAATTTGACCCTTATCACTTGGTATCCAAACACCCCCTAAATTTGGCCCTTCAACAGACGTGGCATGTCAGGCTCAGACCAGACCCACGGAGTGGACCTAAAATGCTCAGATCTGGATATACTATAGTACTTATCCTCATCAATATTCTAAAATGTTTAATAGGAATTTTAGTTTAACAGATTGGAGAAAGGGGATTTTCTGAACCCACTATTGGTGACTTTTTTTGTTTGCCGAGGGAGGAGAGGTCATTGAACATAACAGCAACATCATACACATGCAATCAGTCGAACTTTTTTTATTTTTATATTTTTTATTTTAGCATTTTGCAAAAATATATAGTCGGTTTTTTTGAAAAAATTTCAAAACTAGGCCCAGCCGGCGACAAGGGGTACACTCCTCCGCATCACACTTTCAAAAAATCATAACTAATTCATATCAACTTAGATGGAGATAAACTTTATATAAAACTTGTATATCTCGATGATATCTACAACTTTGTAGTTAAATTTTTTTTCATTTAACAAGATTTATAACTTTATAGTTTAAACTGTTTTTATTTGGAGGCATTTAATTGCTGAAATAATCGACACAAGTTTCGGATCTAAAAATTGAATTTTAGATCTGAAACTTGTGTTGATTATTTGAGTACCAATATGACATCAAATGAAAAAAATTTTAACTACAAAGTTGTAGATATCATCGAGATGTACAAGTTTTATATAAAGTTTATCTCCATCCAAGTTGATATGAATTAGTTATGATTTTTTGAAAGTGTGGTGCGGAGGGTGTACCCCTTGTTGCCGGCTGGGCTGGCGGTAAGGCCCTTCCGCCAGCCCAAGCGGCGGTTGGGCCGGCGGAAGCGACTTGCCACCCGGTGGCAGTAGCCTTTGTAATTTTTTTATCCGACTATATATTTTTGCAAAATACTAAAATAAAAAATATAAAAATAAAAAAAAGTTCCAATCAGTCGGCCCAAACTGAACTTTCATTCTACGGCCCAAGCACGAATTGAATGTATCGAGCAGTATAAAAACGCCGTTGACGACCACACCCACCAACACACTGCTTTCCTTCCTTCCCGCCCGCGGCGCGCGATGGCGAACTTAGCGGCCCAGCTCGCGGCCGTGCTCCAGGCCTGCATCAAGCGGAGCGGCGGCCCCAAGCCCAGCCGCGCCCACGCCAAGACCGCGCACGCGCGCGTCCTCGCCGCCGGCCTCGCCGCCGACACCTTCCTCCTCAACCGCCTCGTCGAGCTCTACTCCCTCTCCGGCCTGCCATGCCACGCGCTCCGCGCCTTCCGCGCGCTGCCCCACCCCAACGTCTACTCCTACAACGCCGCGATCTCGACGGCCTGCCGCGCGGGGGACCTCGCCGCCGCCCGGGATCTGCTCGTCAGAATGCCCGAACGGAACGCCGTCTCCTGGAACACCGTTATCTCCGCCGTCGCGCGGTCGGACTCCCCTGGGGACGCGCTGGCGATGTACGAGGGGATGCTCCAGGAGGGCCTCGCGCCGACGCACTTCACGCTCGCCAGCGTGCTGAGCGCGTGCGGCGCCATGGCCGCGCTCGACGTCGGGAGGCGCTGCCACGGGCTCGCCGTCAAGGTCGGGCTCGACGGAAACCAGTTCGTCGAGAACGCGCTCCTCGGCATGTACACCAAGTGCGGGAGCGTTGCTGATGCCGTCAGGCTGTTCGACGGGATGGCTAGCCCGAACGAGGTGTCGTTCACGGCGATGATGGGTGGGCTGGCACAGAGTGGGGCCGTCGACAGTGCGCTCAGGTTGTTTGCACGGATGAGCAGGATCGGAGTCCGTGTTGATCCGGTGGCTGTCTCTAGTGTTCTCGGTGCGTGTGCGCAAGCTCGCACTGATGAGTACAGTATTGTTCGTGCAATCAGGCTTGGACAGTCCATTCATGCATTGGTTGTCAGAAAAGGGTTTGGATCGGACCTACACGTTGGAAACTCGTTGATGGATATGTATGCGAAGTGCATGGAGGTGGGTGAGGCCATGAAAGTCTTCGAGTCAATGCCCAGCGTCAGTATCGTTTCTTGGAACATCCTTATAACTGGATACGGCCAGGTGGGTCTCTATGCGAAGGCCATGGAAGTGCTGGACCTCATGCAAGAGTCAGGTTTTGAGCCCAATGAGGTCACTTACAGTAACATGCTTGCCTCTTGTATTAAGGCGAGGGATGTTCCATCTGCTCGTGTAATGTTTGACAAGATATCAAAGCCAAGTGTGACTACTTGGAACACTCTATTATCTGGTTACTGCCAGGAGGAACTGCATCAAGACACAATTGAGTTGTTCAGGAGGATGCAGCATCAAAACGTGCAGCCTGACAGGACAACTTTGGCTGTGATCCTTAGCTCATGCTCTAGATTAGGAATTTTGGAACTGGGCAAGCAAGTACATTCTGCTTCAGTAAGACTTTTGCTTCACAACGACATGTTTGTTGCAAATGGTCTGGTGGATATGTATTCAAAATGTGGTCAGGTTGGTGTTGCTCAGATCATTTTCAGTAAGATGACAGAGAGAGATGTGGTATGTTGGAATTCCATGATCTCAGGTTTGGCTATCCATTCTTTGAATGAAGAGGCCTTCGATTTCTTCAAGCAGATGCGAGAAAATGGAATGTTCCCCACAGAATCATCCTATGCTAGCATGATCAACTCATGTGCTAGATTGTCATCCATACCTCAAGGTAGGCAGATACATGCACAGGTTCTAAAAGATGGTTATGAGCAGAATGTCTATGTTGGCAGTGCCCTGATCGACATGTATGCTAAATGTGGCAACATGGATGATGCACGCCTTTTCTTTGACTACATGAGTGCGAAGAACATAGTGGCATGGAATGAGATGATACATGGGTATGCTCAGAATGGTCTTGGAGAGAAAGCCGTAGAATTGTTTGAGTATATGTTAACCACAAAAGAGCAGCCAGACAGTGTGACTTTCATTGCTGTTCTGACAGGATGCAGTCACGCAGGTCTGGTTGATGAAGCCATTGCATTCTTTAATTCCATGGAGAGCAATTATGGGATTACACCGTTAGTTGAGCATTACACTTGCCTCATAGATGCACTTGGGCGGGCTGGTTGTTTTGTTGAGGTTGAGGCTGTAATAGATAAAATGCCATGCAAGGATGATCCTATAATATGGGAAGTTCTACTAGCTGCCTGTGTGGTACATCACAACGCTGAATTGGGAGAATATGCAGCAAAGCATCTGTTCCGCCTTGACCCAAAGAATCCATCACCTTATGTGCTTCTATCAAACATATATGCTTCCTTGGGCAGGCATGGCGACGCATCAGCTGTTAGGGCACTAATGAGTAGTCGTGGTGTTGTGAAAGGCCGTGGATACAGCTGGATAGATCACAAGGATGGTGCTCGTGCCTTTATGGTGGCTGATGATCTTGGAACAAATGTTGGAGAATTGACAATGTTTAGTGATGATGAAGACACTTCTGGGATTTCAGAAGTGCACCGAGACGAAACATGTGCCGGCTGATTCGAAATCTGGTGCTGCTGCTACAATATTTCACCGGCATATTATGCCAATTTTAGCTGAATCCAGCAGTCTCACTATGGTGCAATTCTCTTGTGAGCCTCACTCTTGTTTTAGCTTCACGCAGTACTGCAAATTGTGCATGGTCTGAACATTTTGAAGCAAAATATGGAAATGCAAAGCAGGAATTGCGCATTGCCGATTTGGTGTAAAGATGACTACATGCTGAATTGCTCAGTTCATTTCGTCATATGCTGCAAAAGGGTGTGATGAACCATGGCATATGGATGTTCAAACGAATTCCTGGCTTCATGCCCCATTATGATAGTAAGTTTCTAACTTTCTATCTAGATGGGTCAATGGACGAAAATGAGATAGTTTGTTCTTTTACATGTAGAACAGGTGATAGGTATAAGCACGAATTGTACCATATGTTGATTACCAGGGAATATGTACTGGAGAACAGACAAACAGTTGTCTCTTTTCTGTTTCAGATACTCACTTTTTGACTTCTTGTATCAATTGCTGATTTAGACCTCAGAAGAAAACAATTTCCATATTTGATTTCGTCGTGCTTGACTCATTCAACTACAATATTGCGAGCATGGTTATCTGTTATCTGTATGGTAAATGCAATGTTTATTTTTCTCGAAAATACAGGAGATCTGCATACAAATGCAACGTTTACAATGATTGGAAAAAAATCAGTTTGGATTGTTAGCATTGTCTTAAAGCTTATTCCTTGAATGATAACATTAGTAGATGTCAACCACAAATTTGATGTTGACAATAGGGTCACAAGAATTAGCAAGGGTGCACTTTCTGTTCCTGCTTTACATGTTCTATTATCTCTTCCAATCACAGGACAGCATTGTACTACGCACTTCTTGCCCCTATAAGCTTTTCACCTTTGTTTAAGTGCAAAGCTTGTCACAGGGAAATGCCATCTTTGCTGACAATCTAAACTGAATGCTCCAGGAAGGATGGATGAACTGTATTTCGCCTTTTCAGAGTTGGGGAATTTAAGCAGTGGTGGTAGCTTTTGGGTAATGAGAATCTGATTGTGCTTCCCATTCTGTCCAAGATCCATCATAAACTGGAACGTTGTGCTTTCCAATTCTATAGAGCCCCTGTAAAAAAAGTATATCGTTGGGGATTGCTTTGCATATACAAGGCAAAATCCATGACAAGCAGGGAAGATTCCAGACCAGAGCAAGTATGCAGGCAGTTACACCAGATCCGCAACTGACAACAATGGGGTGGTCAAGGGAAATTCCTGAAACAAACATAAAATGCAGTGCTTTTACATATGTGATATCCCTAAAAAAAAAAACTTCTTAGTCTGACCTAATAGTTTAATTATCAATGTTGTTGGTCTGCTTCTCATATCTTTTTTTTTACTCTGAAGAAGTTGGTTTCTTCCTTACCAAAGAACACGGGAAAATTACAAGTTTCAGACCAGAAAAGTTAGCTATAACAGAATCCAAACCTGCTTGCTGAAATTTTTGCCTCAGCTCATCTGCGGAGAGAAGCCTTGGTGCACCATCAAACATCTGGGACAAGTTCAGCAGCAGCATTTCTTAGCAATTCATGGTTATCCAAGTATTATGTGCTGTACTGAACCCACCTCTGGGAATGGAACACATTTGCTTCCTGGTATGTGTCCACTTCTTACTCCTTCCCGTGGTTCTGGCGCTACACCATCAAATCTGAGAATTCAAAAGTCAAAATTTATTCAAAATAACAAGAAACTCCAGGCAGCTCAGGAAGAGGATCAATAGCAAAAAAAAATGGTACTCCCTCCGTCCCATGAAAAGTGCAATTCTAGGATTTTTTCAGACAGATTAGTGGTGGTGTGAAAAGACTCCCATACCTTTATTTGTTGGCTACATGCAGCAAGTTTTGGCATGCAAATCAAATCTGACCACTTAATTAGGCAGATAGTTAAATCTAATTCCTAGAATTGCACTCTTTTTTTAGAATTTTTTTCAAACGCTAGAATTGCATTTTTCATGGGACGGAGGGAGTATGATGTACCCATGCTGTGAATGTATATACTAACAGTTAGTTTGAGAATTAACAGATTCACAAAGGTGAAATTTCTTTTCATATCTACAGATAGCAGTTTAATGTAATCCCTTTGGTATACTTGCTTGAAACTGCAACAGTGCCTTTACTAACCATAGTTCATAAGAGTTTCCATGCCACATTCCGCTAATGTCAGAACTTTTACAATCTACTGTTACTAAAGGTACAAGATGTTACCTGCCCTTTGATCTGGCATCTACTTGTTGGTAAGTCTTAGCAGCGACATTATGTGCAACCTGTTGCATGAATCAAACAGCTCATTTCACGTGGAAATAGCCAATGAAATTAATGTTTCACTTAGTTGCCAATATTCATAACTCCTTTTTGAATAATCCATATTATTTGGGAGTTAAATTAAGATTATATTTCAGGGAGTTCCAGCAAACATTGAGTAAAGGAACAATGCAAAAATTAAAGACAGCGCAAGGGTTCATGATCAGATTGATGCATATCCCTATAGTCTATGCAGGCAAGACTCGAATTTTCAGGTGCAAAAAGGCACTAACCTTTTCCAGTGTCCATAATAGGCGGGGTTGAAATTCAGTCTGAAAGGTGATTATATTTGTCTGCACAGGAAAAAAAATTAATTATCCAATAAGCAATAAGAATTTCAAGTAATCATATATACAGCATCGTTATAACTAACTAACCGGTTCACTGTTATAAACTCTTTCAACAGCCTTACTGGCAGCTTTTGATTTCAGTACTGCATCATCAGGGCTGGCACTTCCCAGATCAAACCCTGAAGCTCGCCACTGAGGTAAACCTCCATCTAGCACCCAAACATTATTGTGCCCAAAAACTCTAAACATCCTATTAATTGATAATCATAAATGCCGTCATCTTGTGCACAAGTAATAAAGAATGTTAATTGAGTAAAACAATGAGTGGCCACTCTGGTTCGGAAAAGAAACCAGTACACTGACAAGAACAAGGTCAATTATTCACAAACAGAAGACAATGGAATTCTTGATAATGTCAACATCTAATCTACTTTTTTATTTTGATATCAACAACTCATATAAATAGCAAAGTTCAGTTAGGTTCATCATTATGATTAAGTGGATCCAAACATTCTGCTTACCACCAAACACGAGGCGCACTAAAGAATCCTTTTCCATCATAAACAATAACTTTATCCTGGTTTTTTATATCCAGCGCGGAAACTGCTGCTGCAAAAGCCTCTTCTGATGGCAACATGTGTGGTAACTGAAACAACGACATGGGGTAAACATGTATCCTATATAGGTATGTATTTGTACAGTTATGCTTCAGGAGAAAGAATAAAACTTTTTTATAGCCATCTTGCAGTAACTAATTGAAACTATAAGCTTCCAGTTGTTTGAATATAGGGCCATATCCATCATCAAAGCACCAGAAAAAAACTTGTTGCTTATTCACTTCAACTAAACTAATGACTGAAAGTATATACAGAAAGACTTCTCACATCAGTTGTCCGATCGACTATGGCATCTATGTCGAAGAAAACTGCGCCAGGGATATGTGCCACCTGAGGATATCATAACACTTTAGGTCAAAGAATTATCTCAAAAGGGGAGATGAAACATGTTACGGCTGATGCTGAAAACCTGGTATTCTTCCCATGGATTCCTGTTCTCTACCGGCATGTACCAGGAAGCATCCAAAACCTAAATAAAACACGGTAGACAACCGTCGCAAAACACATCCTTCAGTAACTCTCTAATTCTTCATGGGAACAATAAGAACACAAGACTTCAAGGATGTAAATAAAATTGGCAGACTATCACAAGTCCATAGCTGGATGGTAAACGAAGAAAAGATATTGTTCCTAAAATGCTATTCGGTATCTGAAAGAAGCAAGCACATCTCTGAATTGAAGAGGAACGTGCAGAGACAGCAGAGTAGATGAATTAAATTTTTAGTTACCTTAACATCAGGCGCTCCTAGGTGCTGGTGCAGCCACTGAGCAGAAACAACCGGATCATCCTGCGCCATTGCCGACCTGCGGGCGAGAAGAGAGACCGAGGTCGCCGGACAGGATTAGCTAGAAAAAGAAGCTCGCGGGTGAGATTTCTTCCCAAGCTGGAGGATAGCCTCCCAAGAAGATGAATCAAAAGAGAATAAATAAATCAGCTTCTCAGCCGCCGGCAGCGAGCCACCATTAAGGCCAAGACTAGAGGTGAGTTGACCTTGTCGATTCGGATTCCGGCAGAAGAGAGAAAGGCCGCAGCGCAGGGCTCGAGACGGCGAGGAGGGAGACGATGAGCGGAGCAGATGAGCCGATTTGGACCCGTGAGGCAGCCACGTCAAGGAATTTAGTATAAACAAATAAGTTTTGGCCCTGTTTGATTCAGCTTGTCTAGGAATCGTTTTTCTAAGAAGCTGGCTGTTACAAGAATCCGCTTTCTCAAGAATCGCTGGCTGCATAAGTAAGGTGTTTGGCGAGCTTGATTTTGTCGTAAGATTGTTTTGTCTTGAACGTGTATTCACTTGTATACCCCTAGAGCTTTTAATGGTTTTTTGTTGCTGAATAAGTGCATAACTCACTATTTTCACTAATTTTTTGCATTCGGGTGTTAATTTTTTTTATGATAGATCACTTTTTACAATATTAATAAAATCTAAAAAATGAATCATTTAGAACTATAACCGAGCAAAAGTCATTCGCAAAACAAATGGCATCGAATCTACTTGAACAGGCACTAAGTGATTCATTCGGATCCACCATTCAAAAATTAAACCATTCACAATTGAACAAAATGATCATCCAATCACAAAACGATGAGGAAAATCGCATCAAGCAAAAATGAATCGCTTGGTTCAAGCTGGTGGATCTGCAGAAGCGTCATCTTCCTGGAGGCGAATTCGCACCTCTGGGCTGCTCTATGCCTACCGAGGAGAGCCACGCGCGGGGGGCTGGGGAGGGGCTGAGGAGCGGGGGAACGGCAGGGTCGCTGGGCAGCAGTGTCGGCGACGGCTCGATCCAGACCCGTCGACTCGGGCTTCGGCGAGCGTCGTCCCCACGGCCGTGCTCGAACGGACGGACGGACGAGGCGTGGAGGACTTGGCTACGGCGCGGACGGCGGGGTGCGGTCGCGCGGAGGGGAGGGGTGCGGAGGCGACGGTGTTCCTGGCGGCGCGACTGGAGTCGGGGAGGTGGAATCCGAACCTAGAAGCGGATATTTATCCGGTGGCAAAGGGCAGGTAGTTTCATCCCAACTGTAGGGGTAGTTTTGTAGACCTGTTGCTCGCTGTGGTAAAAATCGATTCCCGTGGAATCTAGCGAGAATTGCTTAGTTTGGGAGGGGTCTGCTCAATTATTTTGGCAAGTATCGACCAGAATCGGTATCAAACACCCCTTGTTTGATTCGGATCTGTCCTGCGAGCTCGAACCGGGAGGAATTCACGAAACAACAAGAGTTTCATGCTGTGTCTAGAAATTAACACTCCAAATGTATGAATTCGCCAAATAGCACTGTTATCAAGAATGGATCCATAGAATAGCACTACACTAAATTTCTCCACACTTCTATTTAATTTTTGTTCATTTCTTCACATGCAAATAGACAAAATTACCCATGTTGGTACACCAGTTTCCCTTTCTACTACTCTCATTCAGATCAGATAGCAAAAATAAAATTTCACCATACCAAAGCTAATAACAATATCTAAAAGTATGGCTCAGGATGATATTACAAAAATAAAAAACACGAGCCAATAAATAAGGATACATATGCATTTGGGCTCAAAATAGACTCAGTTAATCTAATTACAAGTTGCTTGACAAATTTATATTATGGCTTATGATGATATTACGGAAATAAATAACATGAGCTAATAAATAGGATAACATATATATTTGGTTTCAAAATAGACTCAGTTAATCTACATTACAATTTGGGAACGGTCCACAAACATGAGGGGCAAGTTGGTCTTTTGCATTTGATGAAGTCGTTGGGAGAAAATTAAAACAGGGAGAAATAAGAGCTAGCAATGCTGTTTCGTGAACCTTATGTGTGCTTGCGGTGCTGTTTCGTGAATATCTGAGTTCCCGGTGCTGTTTTCTGGACACCGCATGAAACAAGTGCTGTTTCCTGAATTCCCCCGAACTGTGTGTCCAGGTTTGTGCCCATAGTTGTGCAAAAGTTATCGAAAATCAACACACGCTTATGCATATTCAGTTACGCATAGGACAGCACTCCAAGCGAACAACATCACGAATATAAAGATGTGATCTCCTTTCATATGATTTAAAGTCAAAACAAGTTAAGCTTCCATGCAAGTACAGTTTCCAACACAAGTCACTAGAATAACCACTATAAATCTTTACAGCTCTGCAACTCAATTCACTAAGAACAAAGAACTATTGCAATGTTTAAGTTACAGAACCCGATGCATATACACCAGGCTTAACACTGTCGAAGAAGTTCCAGCAGCAGAGCAGAGGCGCTTCATAGCTTTCTTGCTATGATTTATTCAAGGGTCTTCAGCTATTGCGGCTTTACCCTCCTGACGTCTGAACTCATGCCCATAGTTTAGTCCTGGTTGCTCCCTTCCTTATTTGCGTCTGGAGAGCCCTCGGAGGCTGAAGTGGAAGGCTGGAGCAATTCTTAATGCTTGAGAGGATCTCAAAGCAGCTGTGCAGAACTTCCACAACAATATTTCTTCTATTTCTTCAAAGAACAAGCTTTGAAGCACACAAAGGGATGCAGGTGGCAGCGCTGATGCTTACATGTTCTCATTCCATTCTTAAACATCTATCACTTGTACAAATTTGTTGAACCTATCTATGTATTGTATTGGTGCCCTAAGCTTCCATCTTTCTCCTCACCAATCCAGTAAAGAAATCAAAGCTGCAAACGCACAGTACTGTGTCAAATGATTGACAAAAAAAGAATGTGTGTGATAGTCTGATAGACTATGAGATATTATATGTTGGGACATATATTGGATGAGATGCATACAGAACACGCTAGAGACACTGAATAGTGATATACATCAAAAATATCGTATTGATATCATGATATGTGATGAGCAAAAAGGGACTGATGGACAGTACCTGTTGCCATCTGGGTGCAACTCATAGTTTTTGCCATCCTCACCAATAGCATACAAGTACCCAGTTGGTGTTAAACCCTGAAAAGGATTAGTACTGTTAGAGAAGGGGAAATTGATATTCAGTCATCATACTTCTGTTTGTGCTAACCTGGACAGTGACGACACTGTCTACAGACTGGCCTTCATGTGCATCTTGGACGACAACTCTCTGGCCACTACATAACAATGAAAAGTTCAAATCTCATTCAGATGAAGTGGCATATACCAAAGATACATAATATTAACTTGCAAGCACTGTCTAAGATGTTTACAATCACCACTTAAAAGCACGCTTAAAATTCAAGTGGTAGTACATGTAGTTCAGGGCAAAATCCTATAGGTTTTTAAGTTTTTTGGTGTTCTTGCACCTACTATTCTATAATAAGATCCAATGAACAGGTATTGAGATTATAGCCCATACCTATGGAGCCATGAGTTATAGTATTGCTCCTCAAGAGCCTGAAATCCTGCAGTGGAATTTGAGAGTGTTAAGTACACAACTTACCAAGAAAAAAAAAGGAAATTGCAGTTAAGTTTGAAAAATGTTTTGGCAGCACCTAAATGAGTCGTAGGAAAATAATCAATCTCTATGGCAAAACTAGTTTATCATTGAATCCGTTGTGATTAGAAAAAGAACCATCTATGCATATACATCGACGGCAATTACCTTGATTCGAGAAGACCTCAAAAAGATTTTCGAATTTATTGAAGAAGTATGCCAGTATGTCTTCTCGTTTCAATCTGGGTGATATAACACTTGCTTCTTGAAGTGCAGCATTCAAGCATGTGGTAGGCTTCTCATTGTCAACATTTAAACCAATACCTGATTAAGATAAAAGGAATTCCATGCTTGTAAAAATATATCTTAAATTATTAGAACCAGCAACATTGGAAATGCATGTTTACCAGTACAGATATTGTAGACTTTTGGTTCATAAGACGAGGTACATAGAATGCCGCCAACTTTTAATCCTTTCAGATAGAGATCATTAGGCCACTTTATCCTTACATCAAGTTCTGGCAGTCCCTGAGTTTTATCACAACCACAGCATCAGGTGCCAACAGAAGTAGTTAGCCTAAATAAAATGATGCAAATCAATGAGCAGCAAACATGACTGCACTGAATTATAAATTAACCTTAGCACGGCATAGTTCCTTGATGGCTTCGGTCATAGAAAGGCAGACAACATATTGCATAAGGGGCAACTTCCGTGCATCCTGCATCTGTGATGTGAAAGAGAACATGAGACAACCTGGTGGTGATTCCCACACATTCTTCGAACGTCCTGCACAATTTGTGAAGGAAGATTAAATTATTTATCTCACTATGCCGCAAGGTGCATAATATAATTATGTAACTTAAAAAGATAGAAAACATCGAAATGCTATGATGCGCAGCTTTAGTCTTGGATACATATAGCCTGACAAATTTTGATAATTGCAAGAGGAATCAATCTACAATCAGATTCAATCTTTTGATAAAAGAGGTGTCAAGCTACAAACAGGTTCTATATTTGTTCACTCAGACTGTTTTTTCCCCTAACAAGTAATCCTAGAGAATACGCAGCAGATAACAGTTAGTGTCGACTCGTCAATCTAACCAATCATATCAGATGCAGAATAAAAAAGCGTCAATCAGCCTAAAACTCAAGAGCTTGCTAACCAAAGCTACAGATTCATCACGAATAGAACAACAACGGGAATAACAACCAGTAATTTCACTATCACACGCACCTCTCCCTTTGAACTGCACGTCAGCAACGCAGACAACGCCCACCGGCAGCTTTGCGAAGTTCCTGCAAACACGAGCAGACGCCGAGGCAAAGTACAATAAGAACAGGGAAAAGCCCAATCCCCAGTCAGCGAATCAAAAATTTGCACTCACTGTGCGATGAGGTCCTGCGTGGAGCCAATCCTCGGTGACCAGAGCATCCACCTCCCGAACCGCCGCGCCCGGAGCGCCCCCATGTACGCGCCCGCGTCGAACCCCGCGCCCTCATAGGACAGCGCGACGGCGAACTCCCCGGCCGACACGCCCTCCCCCAGGGCGACGGAACCGGCCGCGGAGGCCAGGAGCTCCTGGTCCTGCGGCGACCTGCCGTACGCCACGAGCGTGGTGGCGGCTCCGGCGGCGCTGCTGCAGCTGCTGAGCGCGGACATGGTCACCGAGGCGGATGGCCGAGGGCGGGAAGTGGATAGGTAGCGGCGGAGCGCGACGGCGGCGAGCACGGCCCCGACGGCGGCTGCGGCCGCGGCGGCGCCGGTAGACGGCGGCGTGAGGCGCACGGGGAATGGCATTACTATCGCTGTTGTTGTTAGAGCAACTCCAAGAGCCCCCTTAAAACAACGCGAAAATCAGATTTAGGGAGAAAAGGAGAAATCCCACGCTCCAACAACTCCCCCATCGTCGCCGAAAAAATACGGCAACCCGCATCCGACCTCCGTTCTCCCGCATATTTGCGCGAGCTAGCGCTTCCCCAATCGCCCCTCGAGCGCTCATCCTTTCCTGCGCGCCATTAGTTTCCCGCGATTTATTTTGCCAGCGGTGGCACGGCGGACCGGCGGCGCGCCGATTCCGGCGACCACAGCGGCGGAGAGAGGGAGGGAGCGAGGGCGTGGGCACTAGCGTCTCACCAGGATTCCGTTTTGATGGTCGCTTGGGGAAGGAGATGGCCGGAGGGTGGAGTTCACCGGCGAGGCGGAGCTTCGGGCGGCATCGGCAATGGTGGGTCGGGGAACCTCAATCCCCGGCCGAAGGGAACATGCCCGACGCCTAGGAGTAGTGGAGGGTGGATCTTGGGAGGTGAGGAAGGCGTGGATGGCAGCGATTTGAAGGGGACGGTCGGAGGTGTTTGGATTTGGCCGGCGAAGTAGTCTGGGTCGAGCTCGGTTCGGTCTGTGTTCGCAGGAAGAAGCAGCAGGAAGAACGAAAAGGAAGGGAGACAAAGGGAGAACTCCTAGTGCTTGTATGAATACAGGAAAATAATAGAATCCTACTCTAATACATGTCGTATTTCTACAGAGCGGCATGTCTTGCCGGCAGAGAACGGCCGCTGCGGGTTGACGGCGTTCTGACGGCCGTCGGGGCCGAGGCCTCAGTCGGTCAACTCAGTTAAGGACTTTGATTCAATTTTCTCAAAAATTCATGTTGAAGCCCTTCGATCAGCAAATACAAAAGTTTGAGAAGGATTATAGGTGAACAAATCTTCTATAAATGATTTGTTGATTTGGACTTTGGTTTGGAAGATAGAAGGCCACGAAGTCAGCAAAAATTCAGTCCCCAACTGATTTTTTTCCCGAGATTCGATGTGGCAGGTTTTATTTGTATTTGGCATCAATTTTGGAAGTCAAGACGTGATTAAATTTTATCATACAATTTATGCATGTCATGTCCAAATATTAGATCGATCCATTTTGATCAAGATCTTTGTGTTTTTAGGCAAAAACTAAAGTTAGTAGCTCCAGAACTTGGAGTTTTATCACACTAGTCAGGGACTTAGATTGGATGGATCGACCCAGGCCGCAGCCCAACTCACGGTCCACGCGTGCTGATGTGGTATATTTAAAAACCTTGAGAAATTTATTATTAGGATCAACTATAGAATGGTATGATTTTGAGGAAAAAATTTTTAGTAAAACTCTCAATACATAATTTTGGGGAAGAATTTTTTAGAGACTCTTGGAGATGCTCTTAGCCCCTGCTCGGATACCGTGGACTAAAAATTACCCCCTGCTTGGAGACCATGGACTAAAAATTACTCCCTCCATTTCAAATTATAAGTAATTTCAATTTCTTGGAGAGTCAAAACATATCATCAAGTTTGACTAAATTTATACAATGAAGTACTAACATGATACCAAATAAGTACCATTAGTTCTTTGTTAAATATATTTTCATAATATATCTATTCGGTGCTATAGACCTTTGTGATCTTCTCTATAATTTTGGTCAAACATAAAATGGTTTGACTCTCCAAGAAAGTTGGAATGACAATAGATGACTCAACCCCGAGCTAACGATTAGTTCTCTAGTCGCCGGAAGGGAGCCAAGGCCAGTGTAAGTGCATGGTTTCATCGCACTATTATCAAGAGTGCTATGTCAGTTTTTCAATGAAATGAAATTGTCACTCTCAGTGCATAGTTTCATGGCATAGTTTCGTAGATAGCTTAAATCATTTAATTTTTGCGTTATCCTATGACCAAATGTGTCATGCCATAAAACCATAACATGCTCAGTGCAAGTTTCATTAGGTTTCATAGGACTTGGTAACCGTGTGGCAAGTAGGTTTCATGGGATGAAACTCCCCTCTTCTCCCTCCTCATAAATAGCCTGCCAAATCAGCAATTTTGCTGATGTGGCATGGGATTAAATGCCCATAACACTCCCGTTGAGACTGGTCTAAAAGTAGCTAAAGCGGATTAAAAGTGATCTGATATATGACAAATTACCATTTTACCCTCCCACAACTCTCTCCTCTCCTTCTCTTGGGCCTCGCGCTGACCGCCGCCGCGCCACTGCTCGACCTCCCCGCCACGCTCCCACCACCGGAGGAGGCTAGCCAAAACGGCGTGGACACAACCGGAGGGGCCTTGTCGTCGATTTGAGCTTCCTCCCGCTAGCTCCACTACCACCGGCCATGAAGCTCCATCGACGGCGGCCACATCTCCGCGGGATCCCAATCCGCACGCATTGGAGCCGTCCCCACACGCTGGGTGAGCCGAGCGAGCTGCACTGGTGTGCTTGCCGATTGGGAGCGGAGAGAGATCGAGATTGGAGAGAGAGGGGTGGCAGCGTAAGGAAAACCAAGCTGCAGCTGTGGTCTTGGGATTGGACCTCGGTGATTCGTACCTATTTTACAAGAGAAGCGGCTGCTGCTTTAGCGGGTGTTTAGATCCATTCATCCATAGACTAATTTTTAGTTCGGGTCACATCGGATATTTGATACCAATTAGAAGGACTAAGCGCGAACTAATTAAACTAATTGCATAGGTCGTGGCTAATTTGCGAGATAAATCTATTTAGCCTAATTAATCCATAATTAGCATATATTTACTGTAGCATCACATGGTTAAATCATGGATTAATTAGGCTTAATAGATTCGTCTCGCGAATTAGCCTTCATTTATGCAATGTAATTAACCTATATTTAATACTCTTACATAGTATCTAAACATTCGAGGTGACAGGGACTAAACTTTAGCTAAAATAGACCCACTTTTTTCAGTTAACTTGTAGTCTATGGATGCAAACATCCAGCTGAACTTTAGTCCTAGCTAAAAATTAGTTCTTGCCCATCTTTAATGATTTAAACCTGGTCGCATTCAAGGCCAGGAAGGCTGTCCACATCGCCATAAAAGATTTCAGCCGTCTTATCGTGCGCGGACAGCCCAGATCATTGAACAGAGGATGGCAATTTTTCAAAAAACACCCCGAACTTTGTCAAAATCGAACCAGCAGTCCAAAAGCCCTAGAATTTTTTTATAAAACTCCCAAACTTTATCAAAATCCAACCTGCAGGCCAGGTAGTCAAACAGAGGCCTGACAATTTTCCAAAAACACCCCAAACTTTATCAAAATCGAACCAGCAGTATAAAGGCCTCACATAAACTTTTTCAAAAAACCCCCAAATTTTGTCAAAATCCAACCTGCAGTCTAGATACAGATAGGCCCGACAATCATTCAAAAAAAACCATGAACATCATCGGAATCGAACCCGCCATCCAAGGCCTCTCACACAAAATTTTTGAAAAAAATCCATACTTTGTCGGAATACAACCCGCAATCCACGGACCTCTCTCACGCAATTTCCTAAGAAAACCCTTTACCTTTAACAAAATCACCTTGCCATCCAACCCACAAGTAATATAAATAAAGATGTAAAAAATTATAGAGATGCAAGCTGATAATTTATTAACTAATAAATAAACTGCCACTTTGCAAAATAGAAACAAAAACATAGAAAAATAATAGAGATACAAATTGGTAATTTGTTAAATAATAAATCGAATGTCACTTTGGTTTATATGATGCACCGAGACACTTTGAAACATAGAAAAATGATAAAAATATAAGTTAGCTTTCGTTGGCTTTGTTGCAACCAAAAGTATCCAATAAAAAAATAAATCTAGGCAAAAAAACAACAAAATACAACATCTCGATACATACATGAATTTATTTACAAGATACTTTTCAAAGTTCACTTTTCGATATTGCATAAATATTGTGTGCTCCATTTAACCATAAAAATATAAATTTCAAACCAAATAAATGGAGGGCTATTTCCGCACGACAACGTCGCACACTGTTCTAGTCCAAACAGGACCGTAGTTAAGTTTGATTGGTTTTCTTCGTTTCCTCCGCCGCCAATTGGGCTTCTTTTTTTTCTACAAGTGGGTTGTTTCCTTTCTTTATTATCTCCATATACACAAGTGGGCTGTGATGGGTGGTGGAGGCCCGCCCTACTCCGTCCGCCGAGTGGGGACCACAAATAGTGGGCCGGATGGAGTGAGTTGGGATTGGCTGGGTTGGATTGGCAAACAGATAGTGGGCCGGATCACGAGGCCCTATCTTACCGTTGCATCGAGCATGGGTGGACGAAGACGATGGATTGAAAAGCCTTCCTTCCGAGGTCACAGTCTGTGGCCGTGGCCGTGGCCGTGCGAGCCAGTGATGATCGCAGTGAGTCGAGGCCTATGGCGTGTCTGTCGCCGACGAGACTGCACGTGTCTTGTGCTAGCTGCCTTTCTACCCATGCGCTTGATGGGTTGCATGCAGAGATGTAGTTGACTGCAGGCAATGCGACTAGAACTTTTACTTCAGCCCCATTTGGATACAAACTCAGATTCTAAGAATATGGATTTTGGATGGACTGACAACATCTGGATTATAGATAAAATCTGGATTGTGTTGTTTGGATTCTGGATTCCAGTAGCTAATTTTACATATGTTTGATGCCTACTTCCCATTTATGCCCATGCTAGTATTTTTGGTTGCCACTAGCTACAATATTGCTTCCCACCAATGCATTGAATGAGTCACATAGAGATCCGAAAGTCCATGAATACAGCATACGTATTCACACAACAACATACAAGTTCGCATACTTACTATTTGTCATTAAAAACACCCTCTCACAATGACTCTACTCTTCATTAGCAAACAAAGCATTTGCTATAGAATCTCGAAATGCATTCATGTTGACATCCTCATCACCTAAATGATTGTTAACACTGCTTCGTTGAGGAGAAGAGGCCACCGGCATTGGCATGTACTCCTCATCTTGGTCACACATATCAAAATCTTGATCCCTCGTTACTTTCTCGAATGAAATTATATAGAGCCATGGAAGCAAGGATTATTTTGCTTTACCTATTCATTGGATAACTCAGCAAGTCTAACAAAATCCGCCATTTTATCTTCAATACTCAAAATGACTGCTCAATGACATTGCGCAGGGATGAGTGCAAGTAATTGAATACCTCTTTTTTACCTCTTGGTCTTTGACCTTATTAAAATTCTGGCAAATGATACTTCATTCCCTTGTAAGGTGCAAGATAACCCAGTCGATTAGGGTACCCCGAATCCACAAGATAAAATTTCCCTAATAATAAAATTGCATAATTATAACACATAACCAATATTTTTTGCCACATTTAAATAACATGGTTATTTACCTTGTGGCAGATGAGGGAACTTATCACCATATTTATTTATTGCATCATTGAAAACCCTCATGTCATGTACAGATTCCGACCATCCCGCAACTGCAAACGTGAATCTCATGTCGAAGTCACAAATAGCTAATACGTTCTGACTCGAGTAGCCATGTCGACCAACATGCTAAAGCACATTTGACGATGGAACAACAATAGGGATGTGTGTTCCGTCTATTGCCCCAATGCAATTATCAAAGTGAGGTGAGAAATGAGTACTATTCTAGGATGCATTGTTCTGAAATGAGGATCTCTAGGTTTTATAACATCAGCTGAGAGCCTAAATACACTATCCAAGACTTGTTCAAATTTCCTACTAACCGTCTCAATCGACATATCAAAACGATTTTCAGCTTGTCTCAATTATTGTGGTGCTCCAATGATCCACAGAAATAATGCCAATGACTCAATGGAGCTCATCCTTTTTGATGACTTCAGTCCATATGATGACACCAACACATCATGAAGCCTATGAAAAAGTTCCCTACTCATTCTAAACATGTCGTAGCAGGCTGTTGGATTGCTAAGTGTTGTCATGACCCACACATATCCAGAAAGACCAGTTTTCACCTTCTTAGTTTTGTTCATAAAAGCAGATTCATAGTACATACTGAATATGTAGCCCACAGCTCCAAATTGATGCACAAGCTCCAATTACCACAGTGCATTCCAATTCCATATCCCCTTCATTACCTTCACCATAGGACTCTTTGTCCTCTTCCTTAGGCTAGTTGCAGTTGTGCTAGTACTACTACACCGCTTTCCAGGAAGGGTATGTTCAGGACTCCTGTCACCAACATCACCTTCGTAGCCTTCAATTACCTATTCCAATTACTTGTTCGCCAGGTATGCAAGAAGATGACCCATCCATAGCAATATTCTGAAACATCACTTGAAGCTCATCTAGATTATCTGGAGGCCCACATCGCAGCTTCCTCCATTCGCTGTGGTTCTGAAATTAATATAGAAAAGACATTAATGCACAAAGCTCATGTCTCACAAGTATGTTCAATATGGAAGTAGCAGGGGATAGGCATCAAATACCTTTGTGTGCTTTTTCCACCACGAGTCATCTTCCACGACCGTGCCTCTACCCCGTCCAAGTCCACTCTATTTGTTTGCATACAACCAGAAGGAATACATGCATCGAAGGGTGTCCCATTGGTTCTTAAACTGCTACTTGGAGTGACGCAGTTTTATTCTCTCTTCAAATTTTGCAGCTATATTGTTGTAGGCCCTATTAGTCAAGTGTCCTTTATTGCCATTACCGGCTGTAATTTTCTCAGCACAAAGCTCACAGAATGCAGCATCATTGGCGCTATTGGCCTAGTTAGCCTTATCAAATAGGTTGTCATTCTATTGTACAAATAGAATTATGATAACACATGTGAAAAATAGAACAGAGACAAGTGGATAAAAAATACAGTATATCAAACATCATTCAACACACAGAAAGGAATATGTAGTAACAAATCTCATGTGTCAATGAAAAAATATTCAGAGATGCATCTAAGGTTAGTAGCTGCACATGCACACATCATACAGGCATACACTACGCGTTCGAGAGGATTGATTTAAGGTGCAGTCTTAATACATATGCTCATAGAATGCAGCATTGTTGGCGCTGTTGGCCCAATCAACCTTGTCGAATAAATCGTTGCTCTAGTGTACAAACAAAAATATGATGGGACAAGTGAAAAAAAATGAACACTATGGAACTGTACTATATCTAACAGCAACTGCAAGTGGATAGGTAATGTACGCAATTAAAAGAGATTAAATGTCTAGTAGTAGTAAGATATTCTCAAATAGCATGTAAGATTAATATAGCTTGCATGATCATTACCGCATCTGAAAGCAGAGAAAGTTAAGCATATAGCTATTACTCTGATTGGAGTACTCGTTTGGTTAATATAGCTTGCTCAAATTAAACAATCATAGTCATGTGAAAGAAAGAAAAATACAGTATATCAAATAGCATGTCAGGTTACTACAAAATATTCAGACATCCATGTAACGTTAGTAGCTGCGCGCGCACACACAACATAGACATAAAGACATAGAGTATGAAATTGGTTAACATAATTTGGTCAAATTAAACAATCATAGAAATGTCAAATTAAATGAGAAGGAGTAAAAAGTGAAGAATCATGTGGAGTCAAATAGTTATAACGATGCATCTATCTCCTGAAGATCATCGGCCTCTTCATTGTAGGGGTTCAGGCTCCTTGAGGCCACCATCGAAGGCATCAGCAGCCACACTAGGAGTTGCGCCATTGCTTCATCCTCCAACAGGACGTGGTGGAAGGAATTGACACGATGCAGTGGTGCTAGGACGACGAGTCGGTGCGGCACGGGCATGTCCTCGTGCACCTCCGGCCGGCTAACAAGGGATGCCGACATCCTGGCCAGCTGCTTCTCCGATTGGCACTGCTGCATCACGGCCAGCACCACGTCCACAGCCGGCGCCATGCCTAGCGGCACAACTGGCGCCACATCCGGCGGCACGGCCAGCGCCACGCCTAATGCCGCCAAGGAGGTCACCGTCCTCAACCAATCCATGGTGACGAGCGTAGAAGGTCCAAGTACGACATGTTGTCTATGATGTCCACGACCTCCGAATTGAGGTCCAGACCCTCCAATCCGCCGGCTACATGACAACATCGTGTGCCACGTCCACCAGAGGAGGAAGCTGCAAGGGGAAAGCTCAGGGGCTGGCTGAAGAAGTCGAGCCCCAGATTCGTCGGAGAGGCTTTGGAGTCCCAGAAGAACTCATCGTCGTTGAGGTCCCCTTGCGACTCCTTCTGCGGACGGCAGCTGCGCCTGCTGCTCTGGTCGAAACCGGCGTTGGCGGCCAACCGTCACTCAGATCTGGCGGGCAGTGACTGCGGGCAGGCGGCGAGTATGGGCGTGGAAACGGCCGAGGTATGGTATGGGGATGGGGCCGGATGGCAAGAGGCGGCGCAAGGGTCATGGGTTCGATGGGGAGAGACGGGAGGGAGGCTGTGGCAGTGGGATCTTGCGGGCGACGCGGAAGGGGACGGGAAATGGGAGCAGATCGGCTGTGCGGGAAGGAAGGGGGAAGAGTGGGCATCCGGTCATTTTCTGGAAGGATAACAGGCAAAATCGTAAAATACGTGCGGAGAAGCTATCAGAAGCATCGTTTCAGCAGATTTTGGGATTCTCCGAATCCGGAATCTGACTTCTGGAATCTAAGCGAAAATCTACCTCGTTTGGAGGCTTCCTGAATTCCGGCTTTTGGATTCTTAAAATCCATCTCAATCCAAACGGAGCCTTCTACATCTCGTGGCAAGCCGATGCGTGCCATCTTGTGAATGTGAAGCCCATGCACGCGTGCGTGTAGTGCAGTGCAGGCAGCCTCCAGATCAAATCTTGCTCAGCCGCTCGCTCTCCGAAGAATATAAGACCAAAGGGTAGCAATAAAAGGGTTTAGTGAAATGACACTCCATACTTTACTACGGAAAAGAACAGCTAGACTGCCTAATAATAAGATCCTGAGGAAATCTGTTACGTTTAGTTTAACCCATGCATGCTCAGTTACCGGACACGTACAGGCACGCATTGCCGTGCTAGCAAGCTTAGTGCCTGTTTGTGGCTAAACTTCAGCTCTTTGTCACATCGAATGTTTGATATTAATTAGGAGTATTAAATATAAGCTAATTACAAAACTAATTGCACAGATGGAGGCTAATTCGCGAGACGAATCTATTAAGCCTAATTAGTCCATAATTTGACAATGTGATGCTACAGTAACCATTCGCTAATGATGGATTAATTAGGCTTAATAGATTCGTCTCGCGAATTAGCCCAGAACTTCTACAATTAATTTTATAATTACATCATATTTAATCTTATTCGACATTCGATGTGACAAGAGTTAAACTTTAGACATCAGACAGCCCGTTAGCCATGGGTTGTTGACTTCGGGTGCGTTTGGTTCCTTTGCTTATTTTTAAGCAAGTGTCACATCAATATTTAGATACTAATTAGGAGTATTAAACGTAGGCTATTTACAAAATCCATTACATAAGTGGAGGCTAAACAGCGAGACGAACCTATTAAGCCTAATTAATCCATCATTAGCAAATGTTTACTGTAGCAACACATTGTCAAATCATGGACTAATTAGGCTTAATAGATTCGTCTCGCCGTTTAGCCTCCACTTATGTAATGGATTTTGTAAATAGTCTACGTTTAATACTCCTAATTAGTATCTAAATATTGATGTGACACTTGCTTAAAAATAAGCAAATGGAACCAAACCAGGCCGAAATTTTACCAAATCCATCGACCGGGAGAGCAACGTTGGGTGTGACTAGCTCGTTTGTGTGTTTCGCATTCATGCCGGCCGCGGCATCCAAGATCCGGGAAACGCGCGCGTGTGATCGAGCTGCCCTGTCCTGCCACTGCCATGCTGGCCCATGCACGACGGTGCCCGCGACAAGAAATCTACCGCCCCCTGCCGCGTGGGGCTCGCGATGGGACGGCACCACACAGAAGAACTCACCTCGACGCGACGACGACGCCCGACACGTCGGGATCGTGCACGTACGCGTCCTGCTCCTGGCTCCCGGACGGGGCCAGCCTGCCTCAGGTCTGAAATCACGGCCTCTGTGATTCGATCTCTCAAGAGTACGAGTACTTGGTACGTGCGGATGCCGCAATGGAATGGGAGCAGGAGCAGGAGGAGGCTAGAGTTCTTCCTACGAATTTCTCCTGCCCTACCTTCCTCTAGATACATTTGCCATTTTTTACTGCGCTCGTACAAATCCGCGACGCAGCCTGCAGCTGCATTCTTTGCCAATTGAAGGCGACGACCTCTTGGCCACCTACTCATCACACCTACCCATTCAGCCGTCCAGCCATGAGCCATATCCTTTCAGATCAGATCAGCTCACTTGGCTTGTTTGACACGCCTGGGCAGAGGCCAGAGGGAGAGTAGGCAGCAGACGTGCGTGACGGGAGAGGTGAATCCCAGGGACAAGACAGACATGGGATATCAGGCGGCGTCGTCGTCGTCTCTGCAGGAGCAGGGCTTCCTGAATGCATGCCATTTGCAGGCAGACATGGGGGCTCGCTCCGATCCGACACCCACGCACGCAGCAACGCGGTAGCAGCAGCGGCGGCGACTGCCATTCCAAAATCAAATCAAAAAGAACAGGATAGTATGCTGCAGGTACTGAAGCGATTTTTTTTTAAATTTTTTCCATTTATTCGAAAGTTCTTCGGAGTGTATGCAATAGCGATGAAATCCCATGAACTATACCCATTTGTTTGTATCTTGTTCTCCGGTAATCTCGAGGACTCCTGGTTATCACAAGTGTGGTTAAATTTACCAAAAAGAGCATCATTAACATTTGCTTCATGAAAAGGAACTAAAAAACATGTGGGGACATCTGTCCTGGAAGATTATACTGAAGCCCTGTGATTTTCAGATTTGGCCAAGGACCACAAATCACTGAATAAGAACTCCAACTCATACATTCTTCCTTCTTAAGGACCACTTCCGGTTTGGAAGGATTCCCATGGATCATGGACGACGGATGATGCACGGTTCCATCTGCTTTGAACTGGAATGTCTTGTCAGTGGCTGACCGGTCGAGAAGCAGAAGCAGAGACGGCCACCAAGAAGCCTGAAGAACAGTGTACGCACGCATGGACACCATGCGTTCACTGTCGGGGCGGCCACCATTCTCTGAATGGTACTGCAAAGCACTTGGCTGGGTGAAGTGTAGCTCAGATCTGGCTGGAAGCCTGGATGACCAAAGAAGACACATCATGGTAGACTACACGTATAAAAAGATAAGATTACAAGAGACTTTCCAAACAACACGTAAAAACAACTACTCTCTTCACCCATAAATATTTATAAGTCATTTGAGTTTATCATAAGTCAAATTGCATCTAATAAGTTTGATAAAAGTTCGTAGAAAAACAACATTCTGTATGATATCAAATGAGAGCATCATTGATACACTACAAGACATTATTATTTATAGTCATTTCTTTGTTTTGGTAGATGTTAATATTCTTCTTTATAAATTTTACCAAATTAAATTTATCATCTACCAAACCAAAAATATTTTAATTCAAAATATTAACTTAAAACAAGCTCAAAATCACCTATTGCACGGAAAAGGTGGATGGTTTTTCTTGAAAGAAAATATGCTCCCAAATTCTCAGTTAGATTCATGCATGGATAGTACATAGTAGCCACACGGCATGCTTAAGTTTCTACTCTTCCAGTTCTCCAAATGCTATGCTATAACAAGACCACATTCAAATACAATGAGGGCCGTCAACCTAGGCCACAGGTCTCCATGACCATAAGAGGGATGAATGGTTGAGACACTGGCACCACAAGTAGGCGCATGTGCATGTAGCTTTGCATTTCCAAAAGGGCAGCCGCACGAATGTAAAAGCAGGCACTGAGAGCAGGATGGCACACTAACTTTGTTCACCAAGCGGACGAGTAGAGCATAGCCTTTCAACATGACCGTTGACTCAACTCTTTCATACTTTCAGCGAGATAAGATCCGTGCTTGCATTCCACTTCCACCATACGTGATACGTCCATCATCATTCATCAATCCTGCTCCGGCCGTACTCCAATTTTTTCAGAGAAAAATACCCATCCTTTTTGAAGGCATTTAACGATGCAATGCATGATCAATGCCATCACAAGATGCGAGCACTCGTTTGTTCAGTCATGAGGATGACTGACAAGTAAACATCTTCACATTGGTGGACTCGTGTTAAAATCAGTAAAAGAAGATCGATGTTTAGATGCATATTCAGAAAGTATGAAAAGAATGAAGGTGCACATCAACGTATCATCCGATCCAAGGGTGTTTTTGCCCCCAAGCAAAATGCCATCTTTGTATTTGTCCCTAAGGGGTACAGCGTTACACATTACAAATGATCTACTACAAATCTCCTTAAGACAGATGAATGTCAGATAGTTAACACAAAGCAACTCCAAAACCACCAAAGTTCATCTCACAAAGTTCCAGCAAATGTAGTTAGTTTTGACAAACACCATTCTAATAATTCCCCAAAAAAAACGAAATTCTAATAAGTCTAGAGAATACTACCAAGTAGTTAGTTTATTTTAACCTAAATTAGCCGCCAGAGAGAGAATATGACAATCAGCATGCAAGTAACTAGCACCATCAGGAGCAAGGTAAGAGTGTAAACTTAAGTCGATTGATCAGCTGCAGTACATGAAATCCCCACAAGAACGAGTCATGGAGAATAAACAAGCCACCGAATCTAGCCATTCCATCACTTGCCTACACCATCCAAAATACAACCAAGAGGCAGCACTGGTTCAAGCATGTGGCACTGACAATATCACAGAGAGACCAATCCTATCGCCATTAGCAACGCCTGTGCATGCTTGACCACACGCCTAATTACCTAGCCTTGCATACCTGCCAAGCCCATCAACAACGGAGCTACGGAGGCAGTGGAGAGTGGACCTAGCTTACTAGCTAGTAGTAGCTTGCTAGTGGAACACGGACAGCGGCATCAGGTACCCGGCCGCGGCCGCGTGCGCCTCGGCGGCGGCCGCCATTGCCATCACCAGGTCATCCCCGGTGCCGCCGCCGCCGACGACGCCCGCGGCGGGGTCGGCCGGCTCGGTGACCGGCGCCAGGAAGTGGCCGTGGAGGAAGTGCGCGTGCGGGATCAGGAAGTGCGGCGCCGGCGGATCGGCCACGTCCGCCGGGGCGCGCCTCTCGGTCACCACCACCGCGGCGTGCGCCACAGCCCCCTGGTGGTGGTGGTGGTGGTGGTGGTGCTGGCCGGCGGCGGCGGCGGCGTCGTGCTGCTGCTTGGCCTGCCGGTGCGCCGGCGGGTGGCGCTTGCGGCGCTTCTTCTCGTAGGCGATGCCGCGCGCCTTGGCCTGGCTGTCGCGGACCTCGCGGAGGTAGAGCCGGACGGCGCGGGCGCCGAAGGGGTTGGCCTCGGGCCGGCCGCCGTGCTCCTCGAAGGCGGCGCGGAGGCGGCCGACGAGCGCGTCGAGGCTGCCCCAGGCCTGCCGGAGCGGGCACGGGCACGGCGCCGGCGGCGACGGGTGCCCGAAGAAGGGGCACCCCGGCGCGTGCACCTTGGTCTTGCCGAACTGGTCCAGGTAGCGCAGGAACTCGAGCACGTGAGCGCCGCTGCACCGGCCAAGCTCCAGCGGCGGCCGGTGGTTGCGCAGGTACTGCCCGAACGTCTGCCAGTCCCGCCGCTTCTGCGACTCGTACCGGCTCGGCCGCGCCGCCGCCGCGCCCGGGCTGTCCGCCGCAGCCGCGACGCCGGCCAGCTCCATGGCTCCTTCGCCTGAGCTCCTGCTCAGATCTGCAGCGCCATAGCATGCCATGCCTGTTAGTTAGTCCAAAGCTTTGACCAATGGTCATAACACAAGAAACAACAATGAATGGAAGATATGCGAAGGGTAGATGCTCAGATCGGAGCTGCTGCTTCATCGGTTCCGGGCCGGTCAGCAGAGCTACTAGGACGGATCAGAATTCTCAATTCTGGATGAACTAGGGTTTGAGGCTGAAGCTACCTGCCGGCCACCCTATTTACCGGTGACTAGCACAGTTGGATTTCACGTCTAGAGCACCTGATGCGTGATGCAGGCATGCAGCTGATCTTTGGCAGGCATGCAAGAACTGACGCACAGACTGAAATATTCAGAAACGCAGCAGAAAAAAAAAAGGCACAAAACGGAACCGAGCAGAACAAAAAAAAGACTGCAAAAAACAACAGAAAACAGTTTTGCTTCAAATTAAGGGATCAAGAAAATTTCAGTTTCTTGGTTGTTTGCAAGGAGATTAAGCCTATCTGAGACGCATCGGAAAAGGGGACTAGAACTGTTGAACACCTACTGGCGAGAAAGCCGAGTTAATCCCAAAGGACCAAAACGCCGAAATGATTGTCGGTTAATGGCTCGGTAGGGTAGCTGCAACAGGGTTCCAGGGCCCTTGATCCATGTGTGGGAGTACTGTGCGCAGGCCTGCCTACCACTACTACCACTCGTCTATGCGTGCGTCCTGCACGATCGATCGACAGGAGGAACACAAGATGAGCAGTTTTAAGTTGAGTGAGTGCTGCTGCCACTGCAGCTCGATCAGAAGCACACATCGATCGCATGCTGACATGGATTGGGTTGTTGTGCAAATGAAGAACAGCAAGATCAATCGTACAGCTTCGAAAACACGCGTGCAAAAGAACTGCAAAGCAACGAACCAAATCATGATGGCAACGGGCAAGAGACCTTACCAGACAGGAGAAGAAGATCGATCGGTGAGAAGGGACCGGAGGGACTATGCTATGCTGGAGAGAGGAGGCTTGGAGAGGGAGGAGGGCAGCAGCTTGAGCAAGTTTGGTGAGCGGTGGAGAAGAAGATATCGCCAGGTATGCAGCGACCAAGAGACATATATGGAGGAGGCTAGGCTTGGCCGGGGAAGAAGGAAGAGAGGGGGTGAGGTGAGGATTGAGGAAGGGAGGGAAGGGGCGATTGGGCGCGGGCCCCGCACGCGGCGCAGATATCAACCTCGTGGGTCAGACTAGAGAGGGGGGACAGAGCAGAGGAGAGAGACGACGATCAGAGGAGAGAGGACAGACGACGACGACGCGATTCTTTCCCCATTATACAAAAGGTTGTCACCTCAGTTGTCACCTCAAGCCTTGTCTCTCTCTTTCTCTCTCGCCCCACCCATCCCCCGTCTTTTCGCCGTGGCCGGTCTCTTGTCTGCAGGGGCCGACCGCCGCGTTTAATGCGAGCGTAGTGGCCAGGGCTCCCCGCTCCGGAGATGTCACCTCACCTCGCAAGACAACAAACTAAACGGAGCAGGCGCTCTTGCAGCGTGCGTCTCGGATCCATCGGGGGCGAGGAGGCGCCGTGCCCGTGCGGACGGTGGCGATCGCGCAAGCTCCTGTGGGACTTGCGGACTTGCAATTGCGTTCGTGCTCGCTGGGTCCTTTGCCACGCGCCGCGAGGTACGTCCATATTTCATGTGTGTTGGTTGGGTGGAGCTCTACCACAGCGCGCGACATGTACTCAACAGTGTCACGTACACACATAGTGCACGCGATCCTTGAGATTCTGCTCGGGCCTTTCCAGCTTGGTTTTCTCAAGTGATTGGGCGTGTCTCACGGCGTGAGAACGATAGGAGAACCAGGGCACAGGAGGTGTGCAAGTAATGAGAAAGCACGCAAAGGATTTGTGTATTTTTTAGACAGGAGCAACCCCTCATTAGCTAATTGTTAGGACTACAATCCTACTGCAAACAACATAGCAGGAAACCGGGGGCATGCACACCCCAACATTTGAAGTCCTAAGACGCACTGCTTCCTTGGCACATAAATGAGCAGCCGAGTTTGCTGAGCGTTTAACATGAACCAGAGAAAAGAGGAGAGGATTTATGTTTCAGTAGTAGGCTTCAGAAAACCATCTCAATATGATCTGCATCATATCCAAGCACACGAAGTTCTCGTGTAGATTATATTATCCAACCATTTACAATTTTCTTTTGTTCACCTGCTGTTTGGTGTGAGTGCCATGTTATAGCATTGCAATTTTTCAAGCAACTATTTTCTTTTGAATACAGTGATATGCAGATTTTCTAGAGAAAAAACTAAATTTTTTGGAACTATGAATCTTTTTCTCGAGGAATTAAAAAGTTTAAAATTCTTATAATCCAAGATACTATTATAACCTTAAAGTTGTGTGAAAGAAAGAAAACACGTACCTTATTGTAAGGGGCGCACCGTGTGTGGTGCGCATGCACGCGCACGTGCGTGCGTGCTGCGCGCAGCACGATATATGGCAGGTGCCTGCTCGACTGGCGCTGGCGAAAAGTCGAGTGAGCTGCAGACGTGGCGCTGCTCACCCCACTGTCGCACTGCGTGTCACGTACTATACGCCGCTGCTCCCCTGCCCGGAGCTGTCCTCTCCTCTCATCGCTGCCAGCGTTAAGTTCGGATGTGTTTAGTGCTTGGCATGCATGATACAGTCGTAGCTGAGCGTGTACACAGTGCCGGGCTTGCATGAGATTTGCCGAGACATTTGTTCGTCAGCTCTGGATCCCAATAGTCAATAGTGGCTTGTGGACGTGCGAGTGTACAGGCATATGGGCATGTGCTGTCTCGAGTACGCCATGACATGCTTCTTGGGCTCTTTGGCTGGGATGAAATGGGAACTACTCCCCGGCCCGGCCGGCGGCGTGAAAGTTCTTGCTTATTTCTCCGGCCGAAACGACATGTTTACGCAAGTTTGGAATGCCTCATCGTGATCGATTTATGTGGGACACATGAAAATTTTAGGTGGAAGCAAGACGCGCGACAAAAATAACTCCAAGGGAGGAGCGAAAACACGCGATGAAAATAACTTGATGGGTACAAAAGGTCGACATGCATGCCGTATTCTTATCGAATTTACTCAAATAAATGCACGAACTGCTAATGTTTGAAGACTGAAGATGCTACTGCCTCTAACAAAATCTTCAACACCACAGATAATATATTGGTTCAACTTACACTAAGATTCTAAAACTAAAATAACCGATCTATTCAGGTTGGCATATCCATATTAGTTAATGTATAATTGATAATATAAAAGTAACACAAGGCTACGTGGCATAAATGAGAGCATAAAATCTGGAGTTTTCGGCCTTCAGGCTTCTTTGGTGTTGTGATGCCCTGTTATCGTCGGATGTGATCGTGGCTAGCAAACTAATTTAGTGACCTCGTCTTACAAAACGTTCCCTTAAATGTAATTTTTTTTTATCTTCTCCTTCGTTTGCTGTTTTCTTGTTCAATCGCTCGACGGCGTGTGCTACTCACACACGCCGTAGCCGCCAAATCACGAGGGAAGGAGGTCCCTGTGCTTTCGGTAAGAGGAGCAAGTGCCCCCACCTTATTTAGATAGAAGAGTATTGGAGTGAAACGAACATAGATTGAGTCTAAAAGGAACTAATTTTCTCTCCAACTCCTCCCATTCCACTCCAATTCACCGCTTATCCAAACAAACCATCTACGAGGAGTTCGATTCCGCCTTTACTGTAGCCGGATCTCAAAAGATAAGCGGTCGTTTCTACAACTTGAGAAAAAAAAGCTACGGCTGCCTCGACCTATCTTTCTCCGATACCGGAAACACGGTGGAGAGCAGCAGAAGAGGCACGTGTGACGTGAGACTGTGAGAGCTAGCTCCTGGCGACCAAGCAAAGCATGCATGCCAAAGAGTCCATACGGCCAGGCGGAGAGAACAAGACGCTGCATTGCTGCGTTTGGGGTCGCACGGCGCGCCTGTCGTCTCTGTGCTACTACCACTAGCTATCGCATGCTCGTACAAAAGATTTTTCGCCTGTGACGAGACCTACGCGTGCCGGGCTTTCTAGCATGCAGCAGCAGCAGGCTTGGCTCAGCCTCAGAGGAACAGAGTTCGGATCAGAAGGTCAGCAGTGAAGAGGAGGAGGAGGAGAGAGACGGCCTGAAGGAAGCCTGATCCTGACCTGAAGGCAGGCATGGGGGTTTGTGCGCCCGAGCTCTGACCGGTGTTTTGTCGTCGCTGCTCCCGATCGGAACTTGTACAGCGGACTGGAGCAGTGCACCGGTAGGCGGTAGGGGAAGATCTAGCGCTGTCAAATTTTGAGGACCTCGACGGCTCGACCGAATTCGACCTCCGTGCATGCAAGTCGAAGACTCGAAGATGATCTAGCGCTGTCAAATTTTGAGGTCCGACGACCGAATTTGATCTCGGGCAAGTCGAAGACGGGTAAAATTCCGCGGTTCCGTATGTTTAATTTCATTCTTTTTAATAAAGTTGTCACGAACAAAAATGCAATTGGAGATGCGAGGAATAATCAAAATCCATATATTTATCATGCTTTAACGGACGCTCTACTAACTGAGGTACATCCTCAAATTTTGGCCATGTTTGCACTATATAAATTATCTTATTGTGTATAGAAGAGAATTTATTAAATATGCAAGGAACCCGACCCTGTTCCTTTAATTTATTAAGTTTTGATAAACGCTCGTGTTTCACGAATTGAGTTACATTCCAAAATTTGCTAATGTTCGCGCTATATATCACGTTACCCTTTTTATCTGATCATCGCTTTACCAATTGAGTTTACCAATTGAGTTACATCAGTAAAAAAGAATTAACTGGAGATGCAAGGAATTGAACCCCGTACCTACATCAAGCTTTGATGGAATCGAATCCTGTACCTACATCAAGCTTTGATCATCACTCTACCAATTAAGCTACATCCCACAATTTTGTTCATGTGAGCACTATTTATTATTTTATAATGAAATAATCTGAAAATATTATATAAAAAAGAACAATAGTTTGGAGATGCGAGGAATCAAACCCCGTACCTACATCAAGCTTTGATCATTGCTCTACCAATCGAGCTGCCTCCCCCACTTTTGTCTATATTTTCACTATTTATTATTTTATAATTAAATAATTTGAAATATAAATAAAAGAGAACTAATTGGAGATGTGAGGAATCAAACCCGTACCTATTTTCAAGCTTTGATCATCGCTCTACCAATTAAGCTACATCCTCTGCTGTTGTTTGTGTGTTGCTCTATAAATTGCTTTATAATTTTTTAATCGTGGAAAATAAATAAAAAGGAGTATGATTATTGGATATGTAAGGAATCAAATCCCGTACCATCGTCGTGCTATAATTAACGCTCTACCAAATAAGTACATCCCCAACTTATTTTGAGGACCTCCGACCGAATTTGATCTCCGTGCAAGTCGAAGACTTGAAGATCTGTAGCGCTATCAAATCTTGAGGACTGAGGGCCGAATTTAGTCTCCGTGCATGTCGAAGACGGGTAATGTTTAATTTCCATTCTTTTTAATGAAGATGTCGCGAGCAAAAATGCAATTGGAGATGTGAGGAATCAAAATCAATACCTTTATCATGTTTTGACGGACGCTCTACTAATTGAGTTGAGGTGCATCCTCAATTTTGTCTATGCATGTTTGCACTATATGTTATTTTACAATTGTTCCAATTATGTGAAAGAGAATCTATTAAAGAAAAGATGCAAGGAACGTAACCGATAACTGGAGAGATGCAAAGTACCTACGTCAAGCTTTGACCATCGCTTTACCACTTTTGTTCATGTTTGCACTATTTATTATTTTATTTATATTTAAATACTTTAAAACTAAGAAAATTATTGGAGATGAAGATGCAAGGAATCGAATCGAACCCAGTACCTATGTCAAGCTTTGATCATCGCTTATTATTTTATTTATTATTAGATAATTATCTGAAAATATAAAACTAAGAAAATTATTGGAGATGCGAGGAATCAAATCGAACCCCGTACCTATGTCAAGCTTTGATCATGGCTCTACCAATTGAGCTACATCCCCCACTTTTATTTGTGCGTGCACTATATATTATTTTATAATTTTAAATTACGGAAAATAAATAAGAAAGAGTATGTTTTATAATTTCGCTGAGTAGTAGGCGACGTTTCCGATAAACAGAAAAGGAGAACATGTTGCATGTAACCAGTAACACGTTTGTTTTATCATGTCTGGGTTGTGTGGGGGAAAAAAAGACGGAATAAAAAAGATGTCAACCGACTTTCATGGGCCTAAAAATTGAGACTAGTAAGCCTGATGTTGGGCCATGTGTTTCCTCCATCGACTACGTCCGATTCTGCCAGCCCAAAGCTGGAGCTGCGACCGTGACGTCCTGCAATTCAGAATTCACAAAGCAGCTGCTTCTGCTTTGTTCACCTAGAAATTAGAAAAGATTTAGACATTGGAATTTGACTCAGCCAGTTTGAGGCGCAGACCATCATCTATATGCAGCGAGCAAATTAGAGGAATCCACGAACCGATGCAAAAGTATATAAAGCTCTGTTGGCTAGTAATCGGATAAGGGCCATACATATTGCCTCTCTGTGGTACATGGGGTGGATGCAGAGGAGTTGGGTGCAGCCGTGACAGTGATGGGCCGGACACCCCAACCGCCAGGAGGTGCAGCGGTGTGTGACCCTGGGCTGTGTTCTCCATCGTTCGTTGTCGCGCCCGCCTGGAGACTGGAGTAGTGGGCTCCCGGCCGGCCGGCCGGAATCCTCAGTTGCCACGGCGGCGGCGGCGGCGCCGCGGGGGAAAGGTGGCGGCGAGCCAAAGGACGAAGGCCGCGAGCGCGAGCGGCCACGGGAGGCAGTGGGCGTCGGTGCAGGCCGCGGCGGCGATGACCATGAGCACGAACCGTGCCCGAGCTGCGGGGTCCATGTCGCAGCAGTGTCGAGCGGCCGCGGTGCCCGAAGGTTTCGTTCTGGAAGGGGGGATGGGACTATGGGAGGGGGGTTTCTGGTTCTGCGACCACGCACGAGAGTTTATTAGAGCACTCTGTGTGTTTGGGTGGTCGTGTTACTGCTCACTAGTGAGGCATTGCCTCCCGGCCGGGCCGGGGACCTAGTATCTTATAGGCGGATTGGAGGAGGCGAGGTGACGTGCTGTAAATAAACGCACGTGGTCTTGCAACTGGCGGAGGAAGCAGCAGCAGCTTGCGGACTTGCGGTTTGGCACGTTGGTAGAGTGAGCCGGCCGCAGCCACCACGGTGGCAACTTTGCACTTCCTGCAGGCGCGCTTTACGCATCCCACTTGGTTGACGACTGCGCTGCATCTCGATGTATCCATCTTCCGCCACACCTGCACTGCACTTTCACGCGCCATGGCCGGTGCCACTTGCAAGGGCTGCTGAGCCCGCCGGCAGGGTGTCAACCAGCCAAGTGGGACGTAGTAGTCACAGACACAGCCGTCACTGAACGGAACGGAACGGCCTCGCATTCAGTTCCTACGATCGGCCGTGGCAAATCACCTGCCTTTCCGTGCCGGCACAGCCCACAGCGCGACCCTTGGACGGCGTGACCTGAGACGACTAGCGATGAGCAGCGACAGGTTTTGTGGAATGCTGACTGTTTTGTGGAATGCTGACTGTTTCGAAAAAGAGCAGGGACCACGTAGCTGTCTGCCTGTCTAGTCCCGATCATCATGGGTGCTGGCTGCTGGGGCGGGCGCTTGGGAAGATCCTTGTGGAGCCCAGTAAAACTGTCTAGTCCCAATCATCATGCATGCTGCCGTGCTGCCTAACTCCTGCTACTTGTGTTTGCGAAAGTGACTGTTTTTGTACAAATACTCCCTAGCTACACGCACAATTCAATACGTTTCAAAAAAAAAAACACGCACAATTCAAACAGCACGGATCACCTCAAATGGCCGTACCAATAACCTAAAGGTTAAACCAAACATTGGAAATCGAACAAAATTTGGCAGGTAATTGAAGTCCCGTACAAAATCCGTAGTTTTTTCCCCCCCTGAGCAGTACACTAGCACTAGCTGTACGCTAACTATAGTAGAACAAACAAAGGACCGTGCGCGCCGGCGCGGTCGCGCTCCGGACCACTTGGAGGCCCTAGCTCTTGGACGGCGGACTTGGGCGCTGGTCGTCGGTCCCACGCGCGAATCACCAGCGGCCAGTCGACGTCGAGAGCGATCGGGACCAAGTTGTCCATGCCGCGCGAGTGCCCCGGCCGGAAATTCAACGATGACTTATCGGCCGGCGCTTTTTAGACGACGATGCACGCAAGCAAGCTTTGGCCGTGGCCCATGGTGTGTCGTCCGTCCTTTGACGTTTCAATGCAGTTCGCACGACGAATCGTTCCAGCAGCAGTGACGACGGCGCGGAAGGGGACGTGTACGAGCAAGCATCGACGACGATGACGACAACACGCACGAGACTTTGGCATCAGCGAGGACGCGTACGTGTCGAGCCATTTTGGTAGTGCTCCGACTCCGGCTTCTCCAACAGTTTTCGCTAGAGTCTTACCAAACAGAGAGGTTGCCCATGGGTGGGGGTGGGAGGAGGGGGCAAATGGACCCCTTGTTGGGAGATGGAAGCGATGATGATGAGCACCGGCGATAAGTTAGTGTGCATGCAGTCAAGGAGCCGTTAGCGGGGACTGGAACGAATGACGGGGTGAGCTTGAACTGGAGGAGGGAGAGAGGGTCAGCGCCGGATGTGAAAAGTACTGGCGCATCATGGGGTGAATGGATGAAAGAGCCGTGGTAATGAGTTGTTAAGGAGGGTCCGAGGATGTGCAGTTGATCTTAGCCATCTGTTTTAGATTTAACCGTCCAAAAATTCGAGTGGGTGAGATTCGGGAAAAAAAAATAGTCCGGTAGGAAGTAGACAATACATTGTCGACTCACAACTTTATTGATGTGCAATACGTAGTTGTAGTAGAGACCAATACACGTTCACCATCTGTTCTTTAGCCATATACTACCAGTACAAACGTTACTCAATACATGGATATACCAACAGATACGAGGAGCAGACGGGCACTGGAGTGAACAACTAGTTCTCTTGGTCGCGCTGGTGCTCCGGACTCGTCGTCTCGTGTCGACTGTGTCAGTTTGTTCTCCTGGAGAGAGCTGGACAACGAGATGCGTGCCTCCACAAACTCGATTCTGTCATTGACGCGTGGGCCATGTATACTCACCTTAGTTCAGAGGGTATCGTGAAGCGTGTGGGGTGCCGGCGAACCGTCGGCTGCCGCCATGGGCCATGGCCGCGCCATGCTCTCCTGAACCGGAAAAATTTTTTGGTCAGTTCGCTTGAAATTAGTACAAATTTACAATCTCTATACCCTTTTCCAAAAAAAAAAATCTGAAAAGTGAATCGTACAAAAGTCAGCTGGAATTAAGGGCACGTCTAGGAATATTACAGTTACAAAGTAGAAAAAGGGTCAAGGAAGCTGGGTATCGCTAAGAATTTTGTCGAGGGGTGAGGAGGAGCCGAGGAGGGCCCCCTTGACTTGGACTTGGCCCATGCAAGAAGATGTCAGGCCCGGGAGCCGGCCTCCGAGGAATCTCCCGCGGCGGGTGACGGTGACGTCGACGACGACCCTGTAACCAAGCGGCGGGACTGGACACGGACAGGGCGGCGCAGGAGCAAAAGAAAGTGAGGCGAGAGGGTGCGCCAAAGGAAAGCACTGACGGTGATCGATCGCGGGGCGTGGACGCGGATGGCGGCCGCCGGAGACGCGGTCTCTCGGATCACTCGGGGTGGCGGCGCGGGAGGAGCACCGAGCACGGCCAGCGCGACGGAGGCGAGCGCCCAGACGGAGTAGGCAGCTAGAGCCACGGGCCAGGCCGGTCGCGCCGGGGCTTCGGTCAGGGCCACGTTGACGCACGAGGCCGCCGAGACGATGAGCAGGAGGAGGACCGTCTGGTCCATTTGCTCGTAGGCTAATAGAGTTGGACGTTGAACGTTGGTGCGGTGTGGCTGGCTCAGGAATGGCATCGTGTTGTATATATAGCTTTGCCTTGGTGGAGGTGAAGCTTCCGGGAAGCCTCTCGTCACAGTGTGTTCACACAGGGCGGTCGGTCACAGTGGGGCGAGCGGTCGGTGCTGTGACCGCGACACGACACTCTGCTGGGCGGCTGAGGATTTTCCGCAGATAACTCAGAGGGCGCAGCCCGGAAATTGTTCCTCCCTGTCTGATCAAATATCAATGCGTGGTCGATCGAGGAACACGCAGATCGTGCCCAAGAAGAGTTCGTACAAAGCGTTGTCGATCGAGACGCCGATCCCGCGCTTGAAACCACTGGAGAATTGCGATGTTTTTCTATGACCAGACCATCTTCTCTTTTAAACAGTTTGTGACGACCGAAATGCGTTGCTAATCTTTTGTGTAAAAGGCAAGACAGGAACGACAGGATCTTCAGGGACACTGCCAGGCAGCCGGTACAACTCGTCGAAAGGATGTTTGAAGAAATGCGTATGGAATTGGGCCTTTTCCCCCCCTCCGCTTCCATAGAATGGTTCCGTCGGCGTACAACCAAGTATGCTTTGTAGTTTATACATGCGCTGCGTCTCGAAATGGTTCCGTCGGCTTCATGCGAAGCTGCTTATCAAGTTCTGTATATAACAGCTTGATCGTTCTTGTTCCATGCATTCAGGCACGGGCACCCGCTCAATCGGTCTTTCGTGACAAGAACGTTGCGGAGTGAATGAATTTGCATGCCCTTTGTTGGATACTGCTTCGCTCGCCGGCTCCGAGCGGTAGCCATTTCTTTCCAAGAACTACTAAACTGCACAAATCGGTGCCTCCAACTCCAACGACGAACTAGTATAGTCGTCTGTGGTTGGCGGACCGTATACACCAGCCTGGAATGAATGCATCGAGGTGGGTACCGCTCCAGCTCGGCCTCGAACTGGGAAGTGTGGATTCCGAGATGGATCTCCGGCGAGCTCGTGGGTTGATCCGCCGGTGAGTGCTGGCTGCCGCCAAGCATGCACGGCCACGTCTCCTGCAAGGGGGTACAACACACAACCGAGTCAAGAACCTCACAAGTGTCGACCACTTAGGCACTTACTGCCAACACACGACCTGACGTGCATTGGTACACGGGTACAATACGTGATAGTACAGCTGAGGCCGCGTAAGCAATAGATGGAACTATGGAATAAGGGTGCAGCTGTGCTCTCTTGTTCTAGATGATGTGATACCGTAGTAGCGTCACGTCAAGCTCTCGCCATCCTTCTATTCTCGTGGCGTCTGGATACCTGAACTAATGAACTAATTTTTAGTTCAGGGATCATCGGATGTTTGATACGAATTAGAAGGACTAAATGCAAATTAATTATAAAACTAATTGCATAAGCTATGGCTAATTCGCGAGACGAATCTATTAATTCTAATTAATCCATAATTAACACATATTTACTATAGTATCACATGGTCAAATATGGACTAATTAGGCTGCAGCTATTTTCACCGGAGATTGGGGCTGCCACCTGCGAGGCCCCGCGGCCTACAGCCCCGACGCGGCATGGGGCTTGGAGGCAGCGCCCACAACCATTTTTGCCAGAGATTGGGGCCGGCGGTGGCACGGGTTCGAGGAGGGGGCGACGGGAGGATGGGAGGGGGTGATGGGAGAACAGCGATGTTTTGTTTTGTTTTGTTTCGCGAAGCGGTATGTGTGTAACCAGTGGCATGGTGGGTAATTACCCCATAGCTCTATGTCAAAATGGCAACGGGTAGAAAATACCCGCAAATCCGCGGATATGAAACCCGATGGGCACGGATATGGGTCTAAGTACGTGCCCGCGGGCATGGGTTCGGGCATGACCCTAAACCCAACTGATATTTGCTCGCGGGCGTGAAAAAATGATATCCGCACCCGCAAACCCGCCAAACCCGCTCCAATATCTGACATGTGGCCCCAAGCCAATACTCGGAATCTAGGATTTCATTTATCTCACAGTCTCACTCTCAATCTCTCTCCCTCGGCCGGCCGCACACAGCACACTCGCATCTCTCATTCTCTCGGGCTCCCGGATCCAGCGCCGTCCCCATCTCCCCCACGGATCCAGCGCCGCCGCCGGCCAGCCGCCGCCAGCGCCACCGCCGCCCCTTGCCGCCGCCAGCGCCGCCGCCGCCCCCATCTCCCCGGCTCTCCGCAGTGCTGCCGAGTGCCGCCTGCTAGCGCCGCCCGCCCGTCCCCATCTCCCCCCAGCGCCGCCGGCCCGCCGCCATCTCCCCCCAGTCCCGCCGCCAGCCATCTCCCCCTAGCGCCGCCGGCCATCTCCCCCCAATCCCGCCGCCCCCATCTCCCTCCAATCCTGCCGCCGGCCATCTCCCCCAGCGCCGCCCCCATCTTCACCTGAAGCATGGAAGGTAATCAAAACAATTCTAATTTGGTACTTGAGATTTAATATTCAGAGTTTCTAAATTTCTAATTTGTATTGTACTTATATGGATCATCTGCACTTGTTTTGCAGTTGCCATGGCTAGTAGCTCGCGTGTGCTACCCTCCCAAACTTCTGGTGCTGTTGGGGCTGATACTGGTACTGACGGGGATGATGTTGTGCACATATCAGATGGTGAGGAAGAAGCTCGTACTGGTACTGGTTCAAAGAGGAAGCTCACTTCAAAAGTGTGGAATGACTTTGAGAAGGTGTGTGTTGATGGAGTGTGGAAGGCTAGATGCAATCACTGCGGCAAGAAGCTTTCAGCTGTTTCAAGAAACGGTACAACACATCTAAAAACCCATCTGAAATCTTGCATCTACTTCAAAAAGAAGGTAGGAGATAAAATTCAAACTAATTTAAGATTTGGAACCTCTGAAACTGGGGCAGTGAGTGTAGAAAACTATGTGTTTGATCAAGAAGTAGCTAGAAAAGCTCTCTATTCCATGGTCATGCTACATGAGTACCCGATGTCTATTGTTGATCACCATGGCTTTCGTAAGTTTGTTAGTGCACTGCAGCCTTTGTTTAAAATAGGCACTCGAAACACTATTAGAAGGGACATCTTGCATTTCTATAAGGGTGAGAAAAGGAAAGCTAGGATATTCTTGCAAAGGACCAATTGTTGTGTTGCTATACAACTGATTTGTGGACAGCTGATAATCAAAGAAGAGGCTATATGGCAGTAACTGGACATTTCATTGACGACACATGGACGCTTAAAAGCTGCATTTTGAGGTGACTGTCAATTTTTTTTCATTTTGTTGCTTGCTGTTCAGATTTGAATTTTCTGTAATTTGTGAACCTGTTCAACTTATGTGTGATTCAAATGTGTAGGTTTATGTATGTGCCATGTCCCCATACCGCAGAAGTAATTTGTGATTCATTGCACAAGTGTCTCCAAAGCTGGGATATTGATCGGAGGGTGTCAACCATTACCCTTGACAACTGCAGCTCCAATGATTGCATGATTGGCTTAATGGAGACAAGACTTGGTGCAAGTAACATGCTATTGAAAGGGAAATGGCTGCATATGCGTTGCTGCGCGCACATCCTCAACCTCGTAGTCAAAGATGGCATGGAAGTCATTGCAACTGCTGTTTCAAACATCCGAGAAAGCATTGCTTATTGGGTTGCTACACCAAAGAGGTATGAAAAGTTTGAGAAAACTGCTCTAGATGAAAATGTTGAATTAGGCAAGAAGTTGCAACTAGATTGCAAAACTAGATGGAACTCAACCTATATCATGCTCAATATTGCTATAACCTATAGGAAGGTTTTTGAACGTTTGGATGAGCTTGATAGGAACTATACTTGTCCACCACCGGATGATTGGATATTTGCTTCTATAGTTTGTGAGAAATTAGAATTATTTTATGACCTTACTAAGCTATTTTCTGGAACTAAATATATGACAGCCAACCTTTTCTTCCCTAAAGTATGTGAGGTTAAACTTAAACTCAAATCTTGGGAGCATGATGAACATGATACTGTTAGGGACATGTCTGCTGCCATGATAGCAAAGTATGACAAGTATTGGACTGATATACATGGTCTTATGGCTGTTGCTGTCATTCTTGATCCACGTCTTAAGATGATGATGTTACATGCTTGCTATGTTGCCCTTTTTGGTGAGGAACATGCTGGGTCTTATGTTACAGAGGCCCATCAATTGTTAACTGATTTGATGAAACACTATCATGTCAAAGAGCAAGACTTCGTGGGTACATCATCCAGTGGTGCTTCTTCTTCAGTTGGTGTAGCTGTTGTGTTGTCTATTTTTAAAACCCTTTCAGCAAATAAGAAGACTACTAGCTTTGTTAGAAGTAAGGCCCTGTTTGGCATGGCTCCAACTCCGGGTGGAGCTGCTACACTTCAGAACTCCACATGGAGCCAGCTCCGCTCAAAAACTCCAGAACAAAAATAGGGTGTTTGGCTAGATGGGTGCTCTCAGCTCCAAAAAAGATCGATTTCAGTGTGGATTGCCATTGTTGCCCCCCAATTAAGGCCCCACTTCTCATCCTCTCTATCCCATCTTCTTCTTCCCCTTTTTCCACTGCACTGTGCCGCACACGGGAGACCCTCCACGGGGGGCGCTGGGCAGCGACGGGCGGCGGGCGGCGGGGTGGGCGGCGACGAGCGGTGGGGCAGCTTGGGCGGCGACGGGCGCGGCGACAGGCGGCGACGGGCGACAGGCGTGGCGACGGGCGGCGGGACGGCGATAGGTGGCGGGGCCGGCCGGCCACGGGGGTGGCAACGCGCGGGGCTCTGGCGGCGAGTGGGGCTCGGGAGAATAGAATGAAACGTTTTTTTGTGTAACCAGTGGCATTGGTGGGTAATTACCCACCAACTCCACGAGGAGGTACAAAAGAGAGGTTTCTGGAGCAGCAAAAGAGGTGCTCCAAAACTCCACCTCCATTTGCACTACAGCTCCATGGAGTTGTTAACTCCATGGAGTTTTGGAGTTGGGGTGTTTGGCTAAATTTTTTGATGGAGTTGCTGGAGTTTAGGAGTGGAGCCATGCCAAACAGGGCCTAAGAATGAGCTAGATCGTTGTTTGGATGAAGAAATCCTTCCTTATGATGAGAATGATTATTTTGATGTCCTTGGTTGGTGGAAGTTAGAGGGAACTCGTTATCCTACTTTGAGGCAAATTGCTCGTGACATCTTGGCTATTCCAATCACAACTGTAGCATCTGAATCAGCTTTTAGTACTAGTGGAAGGATTTTAAGTGAGCATCGCAGCCGTCTTACTCCTAAAATATTGGAAGCTTTGATGTGTAGCCAAAGTTGGCTTCGTCATACTCTAAAAGGTACTACACTACTCCTGTAATAGATTGTTCATTTGCATATAAGAACTATTTGCTGTTGCTACTAAAATATATGAAATTTTATTGTAGATGATGCTGATGGAAGGATGGATAGCTTCTGATCATGCCTTCAAGACATTCAAGAAGAGATGAGTTTAGAATCTTGCATCACTGCTGATGATTCCGACTAAGTTTGGTTGAACTTTTTATGTATGTAATGGTGTTGAATAATGACTTGTATGGCTTAATGTGTGTAACAGTGTAAAACTATTTATTTGCTTGGTTAGACTTATTTATTTCTGTTAAACTATTATTCGATGGTTTGCTTTACTGTCTGGTGCTGTTGTATAAACGCCTATGCGGGTATATGGGCATGCCCGCGGGCATGCGCTATCCGCGGATAGCGGGCACGGGCGCGGTTTTGTGCCCGTGGCGGATAGCGGGCGCGGGCGCGGGTGTGGTTTTTGCTCGCGGATACGGATATCTGAACCTTGTATCCGCGCGGATTTTACCCGTTGCCATATTGAGCTCTATGAGGAGGTTTGAAATTGGAGTTTTTGGAGCACCCCCTAAGGTACTTAAAAAAATATGGATCTGACCCTAGCTCCACCTTTTTTCTGGAGCTGAAGTTGGTGGAGCTAGACATGTTTGGTTGCGAGTTTTTTTGAAGTTGATGGAGTGGAGCTAATTTTTCTGAAGTGGAATGCTGCCAAACACCCCATAGACACGTGGTTTCTTTAGAGACTAAGACGTACTGCAGGCGTGTGGTTGGTGGCCCTTGTCTACTACGCCGGAAAGCTACAACTAACGACCTATATGGTGCTCGACCTGTGGATAAGCTAGATCAGTACTCCGCCTTTTCTCGTCCCCGTTGCTTTGTTTAGGGCTGGGCAGTCAAGCGTGACAAGTGATTGGTGGGCGAGACGACCGTGCGTAGCGCTGATCGATTTGGCCACGTCGCCAGGCCCGAGGCCTTGGCTCCACGGAACCCGACACCATGGCGCCATGCATGTCCATGCCGTGCCCCGAGAGGTCGTCGTCAATCCGCCATGGCCATGACACGGCAAGCCGGCCGGTGTCTGCCGGCCAGCGGGGGTCAATGTTTTGGGATGATGGAAGGAAGAAACGGCCACTAGTAAATCTTTTTTAAGGCAGCAGTTATAGATTATATGGAGGTTGCATTGGAGTAGCGTGCCTGAACGTTATCGTGAGGGACAAGATGTGGAGTATCTCTGCCTTCTAGAGGGACAAGATGCGGTGCACTAGGAAAGAAAACGGACAAGATTTGTAGGCCACCAGAGTACCGCAGGCGTTCCCAGTTCAAACGCGCGCTTCGGTTGCACCCAACTGATCGATGAAGATGACCAAGAGAGTCTTACAAAATTCAAATGGCTTGTTCTCATGCTTGCTCAGATATGCTTATTTCAAAAGTTTTGACAAAGGCTTGAATTAGGTGGGTGAAGTCGTACACCCGCGACAGAAAGACATGCTTGCTCAAATCAAGGCAGATAGGAACCTTCAATATGATCCCCTTCTCGTAGCATCTTGATGGAGTTTTTTTTTTGGTTTGTTTGACTTTTCCTGGAAGACGAAAGAAAATAGGAGCCCCATAGATCCACACCTCATAATTAAGCTCATAGCTAATTAATTCACTGTGCACGGAACCGTGCCAAAACCCACCCTTTATTTTTATTCTCCTTTCGTCTTCCTTACCAAAACAGCTCAACAAATTGTGGTCATTTTATTTCTCCCAATATTAACCAAATATGGTTGATACAGTATGTTACCACTAGTCATCCTTTTATGAACAAAATAAAATAAAAATTCATGGAGCAGAGGTCATGCCAAGCCTTGCAAGATCATCACGTGTTTTCCTTTTGCAGGAGTACTCTTCTCAAGTCTAAAACAGACATGGACCTTTTTGGTTCTTAGATTAGGGCGTGCATGCATCCACCAAAACTGTCTTCATAAGCATGTTGAATAATAGCAACCAAAGAGAGATAGAGATCAAAATATGTCCGGCATGTCGTCATAATTCGATCAATCAAACTGGGGGCACAAATATATATATAAGGGTTCAAGCACTTTATAATATATTAGCGCAGTACAACACAAGCACATTCTCCTACTAATAGATGGAGAATTTCATTACACAATCGCGTCAAGACCCATATGATCTTGGTGGTTGGAGCCCTGAACCACTCGTTGACCCTGTCCGTTTCTTTGTAAGGAGAAATGGCGGGTCTCCGACTGCAACGACGACTCAACGAGCCACAAGATCCTTCAGCTTCTGGCGCGTGGAACATGCATTGACTAAATGCTAGAGGTTTATTGATTAGAGAATAGAGAGTGATGTAGCCATGTAGCCAACTGGATAGCTCTTACAGCCCGGCCCGGCGGCCTCTGACGACGGTGAATTGCAAGTGGGATTCCAGCTGGGTCTCCGGCGAGGTCGACGTACGCGTTGGTCGATCTGCCGGCGAACGCCGGCTGCCAGCATGGCCACGTCTCCTGCAACACAAGCAGAACCTACTAGTACAAATTTTCTCCGGGAAAAAAGGAGCAAGCGAAAAATCGAGTAACAATTAGACCGAGGAAATCAGCGAGCCCCCTTAAATTGGATGGCCATGGTAAGTTGGCAAGCCCAGCGGCTTCGATATCACGTGCGCCCGGCTGCAGCAGGGATATCCGGCGACCGGCGTCGACGACGGCCTGACTCCCGTCCGGCGGACAGCACAGCACAAGGAGAGCAAAAGGAAAGAGAGAAAAAACTAAGGGGGAGGAGGAGGCAAAGGGACTGACATCGATAATGAGTGAGCGAGTGGGCCGGCAGCCGTCGATCGGCGAGCTCGCTCACTCGGCGCCGCCGCGGCCCACACGCGGCAGGTGCACGGCGAGCGCGGCCGACGCCAGGGCCCACATGAAGAAGGAGAAGAACAACTCCGGTAGCAGCGGGCTCGCCGACGTGAGCGCCGTGATGCAGGTGGAGGCGGCGGCGGTCAGGAGGAGGACGAGGAGGGGCAGGAGGTGCTGGGCCATCGCGACAAGAGAGCCCCGGCCGGGGCCGCAGTTTGCGGAAGGGCCCGTGGGCCTCTCCTCTTCTTTTATAACGACGGTCGGGGGATGGCCCCAAAAAAAGAATTCCAATGCCGCGTGGTACGGTCAAGGGTGGCAGCTTCCGTGAAGCATCTTGCTGCAGGCAAGTCGCCAACAAAAGAGCTTCCGCAAGTGGCATCAGCAGCGGCTATTCGTGGTAGTAATATTTTTGTCCAACAAATCAACAATATTTGTGGTAATATGACGTGCTAACATCAGTAAACAAAAGAGAGCATGTGGGGTTTGGTGCCCGTCATGGTCTATACGAAGACGAAGGCTCTTCTCTCTCATCGTCGGACGATGCAGTTTTATACGAAACTTGCTTGTATTCGAAGCAATCGACGCCGATGCAACGGATATGCTCCTATTTTCAACGCCCTTGGCTTTACCGATGATGTTGCCGTGTCGGGTGTGGTACGTATTAATTAAGCTTAATACATTCGTCTCACGAATTAGTTATAATTAGCTCATGTTTAGTCCTCCTAATTAGCATCCGATGTGTCTACAACACCCCTAAGCAAAGGAACCAACCCCTTTGTCATGCCGGTATCTTGGATTTGAAGCTACGTGGAAATGCGGAATGATCGACAGCATTAACTGCCGCCGTCGTCGTGGCACGGCGGTTGTCGAGATCGGTGAGCGCAAACGACCGTACGGCACCGATGCCGCGATGCGGACACGTCACGTGACGCTTCGGTGAGTCGGTGACCCGGGGACGAAGTCCTGGACAATTTTCACGAACATTACCAGCTCAACAGTTCACAGTTCGTTCTATGCAATCAAATTGCTGAGGTTGTTGGTTCATTTGGCTTTCAACAGAGTTGGTTCATTTGTTTAGTGGAACTCACACACTATTCAAGCGGGATCCACAGGACCAATGTACCTTTCAGTGGGACCCGCACATTATTTAGTGGGACCCACTGTACTATTGAGTGGGTCTCGTAATTTTTTTTAAAAAATTATTGATGTCCGTTTTTTCATTATTTGTCTTTAGTATGAAAAGTATAAAATATATTTAACTAAATTTTGTCTACTACGTTCAGTAGCCCTACTACTTTTTGGACTTTACTTTCACTACTTCATCAACTCGTAAAATATGATTGAATTATTCATTCATTACTAATTTTATCTTTTACTCATATCAAAATCAAGAATCAATGTAACATAGCACGTTGATCCATCAACTATATCTAATAACACCCAAAAATTAGTGAATTCATAAATAAATTGTTATACAGTTCTCTAATGACCATTAGCATTTAAAAAATATTCGAATTAAGTATTAGATGTGACCAATTTGATTTCAGATTATGTGTTATTTATTTATTTGATTCAATGCATCGATCGATGAGATGCTACTTTGAGCACAGTAACATGACAAATTCATATTTTATTATTATCTTATTTTCAACATCTAGGCGCGCATCATGCGCCGACCTGACTATTTATTACTATAACTCCTCTTGCACCCCTTTTGTTTCTAGCAAAATAGCATGTCCACTTTCCATACAGTTCCTGTGATTTCGTAAAAGAGATCCATGTTTTTGTACTTGTTGAAATATTTACCCGTCATGATCCCTACATAGATGCTAATATTTTTAACTATCACTTATCCCACAACTACTGTACATCATCATTTCAAACTTTTCAATATTATCCTAAGATTTATTATCGTGCCTGTGGCAACGCGCGGGATTTTGGCTAGTTGGAAATGTGTTCTGCCGGCTTCGATTCTTTCAAATGTTTGGATAATGGTATCAGTCTGTTTGGTGGTGATCCAAAAACTCGGTTACTTGACTGGCCTGAGCAATCTACTTTTTTCCATTATATTTGACCCATGAATAAAATTTTAGTTCAATTTACTCTTGTAACCTATTTGAACTGGATCAATATATTCCTTACTGAAATTTTCATTTTCATTTCTCCAAATAAATTCAAGTTTTAAGCTTAGGTTTTGTGAGATAATAGAATTCTTAATGTATTTTTCTAGTATAATTCATGATGTCCTATGTCGATCAAAAAGTTTGAACTTAAAATTTAACTTGTACATGTAAAAATAAAAATGGTAAACTTTAACGAGACGTGCTAGTTTACATAAAAGCTACACGAATTTCTTCCCTCTTGAATCTTAAATAATTTGCCAAAAGAAGAGGAATAAAAATGAGAGAGCATTCTATCTTGTCGATCCCACTTCGCAGGTATCGGCCCAAAGACAATTTCCATTCAAATCTTGTTAGGCCCATCCATCCTGGCTTGCTCGGCATATGGGCTCAGCCAGGAAAACCCCGTGTCGCGCCATCCTTCTTGAGCGTTCAGCAGGAGGGAGCGAGCGAACAGCGCCGCGGCAGAAGCCACCAAGAGGACCCGCCGGCGGCGCCGCGGTGACGATCGTCCCGTGTCCCGCGGCGTGCCTGAAGAGAACATGGCCGGCAGCGGACAGGAAGCCCGCGAACGCGAAAATAGCATGGAGATTCCTCCGATCCAGCTACAGTGCCGCACGGCTTCGCCGCGGAGGAGGAAGAACAGTTTGGCCAGCTCGACGGCGGCTGTCGGGCTGTGGCGGACGACGGCCAGAGCCGTCCTCTCTGTGGAATTACTCGGCGTCGCCGCGGCTGCTGGCTCTTCACTCATTCACTGCTGATCTGCAGTTCGAATCGGGGGCGGAGGCTACCTCATCATCGAACATCGAAGGAAAAAGACGAACGAGCGAGCAGCTAGCAACCTGGGGTACTGGTCTAGTCTGCTTACCTTCGACGTCGACGATGTCTGATTCTGACCCTAGCCTCATGCCGGCTTCTTCGTCCACGACGACCTGCAACCCGGCCCCGGGAACACCTTCACCATCACTATCACTTCCCAAGTTCCCATGAGCTCCCACGGCCCAAGCCCAACCTCCATGGCTAGCTCCCACAGTTGATGATCAACGTCAACCACTCCCGGGATCGACATTGGAGATCCAGTCAGATCAGGAAAACGCGCAAAAATCGTGCCGAAGGAGATACCAAATATAGCAGAGTCTGAAGCTAAATGGCTCCTCTGAGTAGAGTGCTGGTGACTACAGTACATCACTACACTAGGCAGTCAAGTCAAATTAGTAATGCACGGTCACGGAGACTGCAAGTGGCAGGTAGTCCACGGTTAGCCTGCAATTGCCATGTGACCAATTTTTTTTCTTGAATACGCAGGAGAGCTGCACATTATTGAATTAAGAAGATAGAGACAGTGAGTTTTTTTTTTACATAACACGTGGCCGATGAGACGCACGCCAGAACCAACAGGGAGATATTATATTACACAACCGGGACAGGCAAATGGTACAAGATGGATGTGCTTTACTCGCTGAACAGACGACCTAGGTGATCTGCTCCTGCGACGATCCAGTTGTCCCATTCCTGCTTGATCATCCTGAGCAGTAGCGCCGGCTGATGCGTTCCTTCCAAAGTTGCCAAGTGATGAGAGCGAACCGTAAACAAGTTGCCATGTGAACAACTGAACTGTAAACAAGACCTAAACGTACTATCATAGGCAGGCACGTACACTCTCGTTTGGTGGTAGGTTAAGGCACACTGATGGACAAACTTGACGTAATGTTCCTTTTGGAATGTTTTTGGTGGTGTGTGCGTCGATCGAACGCAACGTTACTTAATTGGCAACGACCAGAGAGGAGGACGCCGAGAACGCAGCTGCTGCTCGGAGAAAGGAGCGGCACCCGGGCCACCAGGACTGACAAATGATCCATCCTCTGCAATCATTTTGCCTGCCGAACGACTAACAAATGATATGCTTAGACCTTTGTTTGGATAGAAGAGTATTGGAGTGGAACGAAGAGGATTGAGTCTAAAAATGAGTGCACAGCATGAGTGCACAGCATGAATATGCATTGCTGAACTGTGATCTGGACGACTTGAGCTTGAGCTTTAATTACTATATATGGCTGGTCCGTAGAAGTTGAGCTTTACTATATATGATAACCTGCACATCAGCCATCGAGTTATTAGCATGGAAGAAACTTGTAACACTTACAAAGTTCCAACCTTCCTACTTAACTACTCCACATTTTGTTTCAAAGACAGCTCAGGGATCGAGACAGTGCGTGATTATATGCTGAAGTGCTGATGATCACTGCAAAATGGAAGAAGGAAGGTAGGTCACAAAAGGTAGTCAGTTACAATTTAGTAGGAATGAAGCAGACAAGCAACACATAAAATTAAGTGCATCATGCTTAATAGTCATGTGAACAAACAGTATATGCTGCTACTATAAGGACACCCTGTTGTTGTTTTTCTCCATGTTCAGGTTTTGTAGTGGCGCAAGCAGTATTACATGATCCTGTTCGTTAAAAAAAACAATATTACATGAGCTTGTGCTCATATGTGTTTCTGGAGAAAAAAACATTTTGCATTATTCATATTTTGCTACTAATTAACCAAAAAGATTGAGACTCCCAAGTGTAAGCATACTGCATACATGCAATTATGCGATGATCCATATATGCTAGCTAGCTAGTTAGGAAGAAAATACGTACAGAGCACAAAAAAAAAGAATCAACAAGCAAGCAAGAAAAAAAATAACAGGCATGCACTTTTTACTTACCTGCCTTTTTAGATCAATATATATAACTCTCCAGTATTCAAGAAAATGTAAAAATTATTTGCAGATTCATAAATTAGGATCTATATAATTACCATCCATTATCCATGCAAAAGAGTGGCTATAGACATTGGTTATGAGAACGCAGTCTCCGTATGAACTGGAGAGTTTTCTAATACTACTACTAAATTACTGTGTCCGCATTTTGTTTTAGAGGTATATATTGCGAAAATGCAAAGTTTGTTTAAAATTTGACCGAGGATGAAAATGTGCAATCTTTCCTAATTGACCAGATAGCAGTATATGTGTACACTGGCAGGGAAATTATGTAGCGGAAACCATTTACTAGGTGGAAACAAGAAAACATCTTTGAAAAACATATCTAGAAGTTATGAAAAGATTTAAGAAAACTATAATATGTAGAGGAAGTAATAGTATACAGGAACACAGTACAAATTTTCAAGATCGAACTCCAACTTAGTTTGTCAGATGTGAAATAGACAAATAGCAAAGAAAAGGACATCTTTCAGCAAAACCATTCATGCATCCTGAATTTGACCCTTTCTTAACTATCTTTCACATTTATATCTAGCTCGCAAAAGACGTCGAGTTTGATCTCGAAAATTTATATGCTTCCACATCATCAATTCCTCCTCACATAGTAGGTTTTAGTTTTCTTTTCATAACTTCTAATCAGGTTTCTCAAAGGATTTCTACATTTCCATCTAGTATGTGGTTTCCACCGTATTTGTATATGTTCACAAGATCTGGTGTTTTTTTTTTCTGGTACACTCGTGTACATGGCAACTCTAATGCATGATCAACAAACACCTACTACTGCATATTGTACTGGAGGCAGCATTAAGATCATCTTGATTTTGCCTTCTTTTCTTTTCTAATAAAAAGTAAAACTGCACATTCAGGAATAGCTAGAACATGGTAAGTAACTAAAAAATGCCCTTGATCGCCTTCAACGCTAGCTAAGGCTTAGCACTAAATCTGTCTTTAAATATATGGTTGTGGTTAGTGTGTAATTAGAACCAGGGCAGTAGGCATCAGCAATCATACAATCACCTCTCATCCATTAGCTTCCCCATTTTCCAATGGGTTTGGGCATATGTACATGGCTGAAATTGGGGAGGTTGAGGATTGGGCCATGGAGATGTGTCTTTGGGTGTGGGCAAAGCCTGGGTGTGCCATAGGGCCTGCCCAACGACATGTATATTCTAAGCACATGCAATTCTCCATTGTATTGTATCTAGCAGGAAGTTAAAGCATACATCAACAAAGAAATGTAAAATAAGAAAGGTAATGTTCAGTTGGCAAGCTATTGCTGTCTGTGAAAGATTGATGATGTAAAACTGATCGATTTCATCCCTGTTTTTCCAATGCATCAATGCAAAAATGATGGACCTACTGGAGCATGCTCCCTAAAACTCTAGAAAAAAGAAAAGGAAAGAAAGGTAAAGCATGGAAAATGTGGGTGCTAAAACGACTCAATGAGCAATTGACATTAATTCCTTGCTACTAACCAAAAGCTTGAAGCTCTACTTGTAAGCATGCATGCAATGATGCAACAATTCATGCTACCTAGCTAACTAGGAAAGCAAAAGGATGAAAAATGTTCTCAAACAACTCAACAAGTAACAAGGGATCAAATTAAAGAGGCAACACGTTTACTTACCTGATCACTAGAGGTCCATTAGCAAATCTGCTGCACAGAATAACATGTGAAAGTATTGTTACTTTGATAAGAACTGTGAAAGTATTGTCACTTTGATAAGAACTAAGAAAGGTATGCTTCAAAATTCAACTTCATGGATTAGACTTTATCAATCATCAACGCAAAGATGCATTTGATATTCGTGGATTAGATTTTATCAATCATGGATGCATTTCTGCATCCATGATTGATAAACTCTAATAATCCCTGAATTGTTGAATACTAACATGTAACTTGTTTCTCTCTAGAAAATCAACAAATGCCTTTCCTAATGAATTCCAAATGACGGACATAAGCAAGAGTGTTTGTCGCCTCTGACATGTAACTGTTTAGGATTTGGATGGGGCTGAAAGGTGACTGTATATCTTTCCATTTTCATCTGTTCGACTAATTGAGAAACAAATTAACAAAATGTACCTTGGGGCTTTTATGGCATGGCAGACTTGCAATATACCTATGCTGGTAGCTAACTAGAAAACCACTGAACCATGCAAAAAGTAGGCATTAAATAAAGACGCAAACCCTATGTCCAAAAATATAAGGCTTGCTTTATTTCATTAGGACAAGACTTTAACCAATAAATAATCTATGAGTGCACATTTTATGCACAAAATCGATGTTATTAGATCATCCATCATAGTCAAAAGTACGTACTAAATGATATTCATGCATAGAGTAATCATTAGTAAATGCTTTGTAACTTTTCGAAAAAAGTAAATGATTTGTCCTAACAAAAAAGAACACGCTTTACATTTTTGGACACAGAGAGAGAGAGAGTACAAATAATAACTGGAAGTGTATTTTCCACTCACCTGCCTTGAGATCATCTAGGGACCTGTGCTATCAAGAAATTAAACACCAATCAAGAACAGCAAAGAGCCGACGGGCCTCAAATATAATGCAGGTTATTAGGCAATAAAAATAGCATTCCAGTACAGCTTAGAATGAGTAAGCTAGCTGAAGAAAAGCAGGCTAATTTAGAACATCCATAACCCGCAGTAATAATTTAAGTGTTTCTGCATGGTACGAATAGTATTAAATCACTTCAGAGTTCGACGCACGACACACGAAAAGGATTGACCGACCGACCAGAAGCTAGCGCTAGTAGATTAGGGCAAGATGAACGCTAGCTAGCTCTTCCTTCCTTATTCTCTAGAGCATATCCTCGAGCTCGAGGTGGGCAATCGCGTTCTCCCCATCGGGTAGATCTGGGGCGGCGACGCGGAGGAACACGAGCAGGATGCCGGCCATGAAGAAGAGGAACCAGAGCATGACGAGGTGGGGATTGGGATCCGCGGCGTTGCCGGGGATGGTGGTGTAGACGACGAGCTCCGCGACGCTACCGGCGGTGAAGAGGAAGGCGGCGGACACGGAGACGATCAGACGAAGCAGGAGGGGCCGCGTCATTGCCCTGATCACCCACCCCTCGAGACGGTCCGCAGCCCTGTTCGCGGCCGGCACCTCCTGGGCGGCGACGGCAAGCAGAACGAGGACGGCGGCGGCGGTGAGGGAGAGGTAGTAGAGCAACACGAGGCCACGATTGGCGCTGAGGTCGGGGACGGTGGAAGAGAGGAGTCCCGCGGCGGCCCAGGCCGCGAGGGCGACGCCGAAGCGGCTGGCGGCACCGGCGCGGAGGGCGGGCTCGTGGGCGGCGAGGTTGTCCATGGGTAGGGTGCTAGCCGCTAGGGTGGCTTTGGATTTGGCTCTCACGGCCGGGGGGGGGGGGGGGGCGGGGGAGGCAGCGGATTGGGGGAAGAAGAAATTGTGGAGTGCGGAGATGAAATGAAAGGCTGGGCACGATCAGAAAGAACGAGGAAGCAGCGCCCTGTGACTCGAAGAGCAGCTAGCTGGTGGGGAGTGGAGGGGGCGCGGACGCTTGAAAAAGGAAGCTAAAGAACCAAACGAAACGGCGTGCTGACGCCCCTGAAGTAGCAATGCTTGTCCAGCCGATCCGGCCGCCTTCATGGTACGGTGGTTCGTTTTATCCGTGAGCCTGCTTGGTTGGCACATGTTGCAGTATGGAATCTACCTGAGGAACACTGGAACCCGGAGAAGGTGCGTGAGATCTACAAGTATGTCGGCACGGTGCTAGAGATTGATCCATTCTGCTTCCCCAGCTTCGACAGATCGTGCGTGAGGTTCGTCCTGAAGCTACAACACCCACACGTGCCGAGCCGCATCGGGGTTCACCCCCCAGTGGACGCGGCATCGTCCTGCATCAGAGCGCCCTTGCGCTCTGGCCGCGGGAACAACAGTTCGACGCTGCTGGGGAATGGATTCCCTTTTTCGGTCCGACGCCACCACCGCCTCCCGCAGGCCATGCGCCTGGGAACGCACCGCCGCCGCCACCCGCTCAGGCGCACCCAAACGCTCCTGCTCACGCGCCACACATGCCAGCGCCAGCGCCGCGTGCTCCAAACCACGACCCTCACGCCGCCGCGCTCCATGCGCCACCACTGCACCCGGCTGCTTTCCTAGGCGCCGCAATCCTCTGCCACGGCTTCATCAACGCCTTCCCCATGCCACGCTTGCCACCCCTGCCGATTATCGTCCACATACTGCGTACCAAAATCTCGACCTTCAGCTCTTGCCGCGCGTAGCCGGTCCTACTCTTTACCTGGCACGACCGTGAACGCAACGAGCACCAAGCTGAATCTGTGCCGCTGCAGGAGCACGCGGCGCCCGCCAGGATGACGCACGCAGCACCAACACCTACACGCATGCTCACCCAGCAGCCCCCTAAACCCACTGTAACGACCGACCCTTAAAACCTTCCTAGTTAGTCTTGATCAAGAGCCCTTGACCTTAGTCATCTGTCTTGTTTTACCGCGTCGAGTGCTCAGCCTTCCGCCTGGTTCCGACCCCGGAGACCCGACCCCTCTCCGCTTCGTTCCTCTCCCGACCCCGGCAAGCACAGCCCACCGTCGGATCCTGCTAAGCTTCCTCAAACGTCCGTTCTATCCGTCCGGTGGACCCGCAAGATCTTTTCCCAGATCCTCCGCGACAGTCGCACTCGAGTTGCATGGTCGCTTCAGAGTCCCCCTGCAGTGTGGCTCGTCTTCTCCGATGCCCGCCGCGCAGTTTTGTCTCTGGCTTGCGACCAAGTGGGTTCTCGCACCTCCCTCCCCAATGGCAGCGGAAGCCCTCTGCAACCTTTCTGCCGAACCTCGCCTCCCGCGCCCATCATCACGCCGCCAGATCCCGGCCCCAGAGCCCGATGTCGCCCGTCTTTTTCGTCACTTCAGACACAGTCGCACCGCCCGGTCTCCGCTACACGACGATTCCTCCATCGCCAACCCCGACCGCGGCCGCGACAGCTCCTTTCCCCGCCCTATCAGAAGCCGCCCGGCAATCTGTTGTCCGCGCTCTCGCCCGCGCCCGCAGCTGCCTGTCTTCTCACCTGTGCGCCCTCGATTCTAGCACCGTTAAACCGGTCGCTTCTATCAAATCTTCCGCACGGCAACGCCCGCTTTCCGCCAAATCTCAACCACCGGTCTACCCGCTCCTACGCCGCCCTGACGGCAGAGCCCAATGATCGCTGGCGTCACCCCCGGAGTTCTGCATCACCGCCCTCGTCGCTCAATCGCCGCCCCGGCAGAGCACTCCATTGCTTCTCCCCGGCCTTCACGCCGTTCCCCTTCTCTCTCTCCCGCGCCGCTTCCTTTCCTCTGTTCCAGCAGCTATAAAAGGAATGCCCCGTCGCCAGAGTCTCCCCTCCGCCATTGTTGCCTTCAGCCATTTTCTCTCGCTCCCTGCTCAAGCTCCTAGCGCCACACACTAGGTTCCTGAGGAACTTTGCTCTCAGAATCTCCCTTAGTTTTCTCCAAGTCACCCAGCCGCTTGCTCCTCCGTGCTGCGTAAAAGCTCTCTTGTGATCCGCAAGAAGCACCGCCGCCGCCGTAGCATTCCCCGTCTTAGCCCTTGTTCGAAGCTTTAGTCCCTCCACCCAAGTCTGCTTCTTCCCGACCCCCAAAGCTTTCCTTTCAGGAAGAAGGTGAGTTGCCGACCCTAGTCCGCCTCGCCCGACCCCTCTTATCCGCCCGACCCCGGTTCCGTCTCGCCCGACCCTATCTGTTTCGCCGACCCTTATCCGCCTCGCCCGAGGGTTCGGCTGTGATCTTTTCCTTCAACCCGAGGGTGTATGTGTAAAATTTGGGAACCCTTCAGCGCTTGCGTCTGAGGACCCCTAGTTTATCACGTCCTCTAGTTCAAGGATCAGATCATAAGTTCCTTTCCGACCCTTGCCTTTTGATCTTCATCAGCTCTCTGAACCTCCCCACCCTCCTGCTCTTTGTCGCGAGTTTCTAGGCTCAGGCGAGCCAGTGTCGCTGTTGAAATAACCGTCTATGCTAACTTTTGCATTGCATTCGTGTAGAGCTGCACCTCGCCGACGGCTTCTACGAGCTACACCCGGCGCCCGAAGAAGAAGTTGTAGCCGAGCTCCTGCCCGCTGAAACCGAAGTCGTCCTAGAAGTCGAGCAGTTTCCTTCCTCTTTGCTTGAAGGCAAGCCCCGGTTGCATGAAAATCCTATGTGTTTTACCAGACTTGCGCATGCCTTCTGTAACATGCTTGTGCATTTACGTATAGGAGTTGTTTGAAAACCCTAGATGCATAACTTAGTTATCCCCATGATCTGAGCACTAGCTGTTGGACCGAGTAGCTGCTTTGCTTAACTAGGAGACGGTAAAAGTCGAGTGATTTCCTGTCACTCGCGAGCTATAGGAGTTGCATGTCTACCCTTCTGTTATAATCATAAGGACGATGGACGGGGCAGGGTTTTGGTAACTTTTTGGTGGACGGATGGTCGCCCCGTCTGTCTATGAAATCTTGCTAAGGCCCGACAGTGGTGGTGTTCGTGATCAAGTGTTTGAAAGTACTAGCCTCATATTTAGTATGGGATGAGGAAGCCTAGTACCGGATTGAACCTAGACGTGAGCGGTCGCCCCATTGTTCTTGGAACGGAGTTTCCCCTGCTGGTTGTCGCACGTGGTGGCAAGCGTGGTCACAGGACGGCAGAGGCCGGGCCTATGGAACCTTGCACCAAAGGAAATGAGCCTGACACGGGTTAGGGGATTGATGGGGAAGGCCGACACAGGAAGCGACCTCCGGGAAGTTGCTGCTCCCGACCCCTCTCTTGCTGGCGCTTGGCCGACCTAGCTCCCGCCGGGCTGGACGGTCGAGTGGGACCCCTCCTCGGACGGCGAGGAAAGGAACCAGTGATGTCCCGGTTGGCCTCACCAGGGATGTCCGACCCCGACGAAGTCTTCCGCTAGTGTTTTCTCTGTTGTTTCTTTTGAACCTTGTAAAACCCTGATGTTATGGTCGAACTAAATCGGTGATTCTGTCTAACTCTTTGGACTCGTTGTATTCTCTGTAATCACTCACCTTCGTGTGGGTTTGCTAAACTCGATCCCGTTTAAGTGGTTAAATCGGATGAAATCCGACGGCACTTCGTGTTAGCTTGGTTTAGGCAGGAGTGTCGCATGTTAGGCGGCTTAACCCTGCTTAATCAAGCTAATCCGAAGTGGATCCGCCACACCCACTCCAGCTCCAGGTCGACCCAGGGCAGGCACTAGGAACAGTGCACCTATTGCTACTAAAGACGGTGGCAAATACGTGGGTTCAACAGCTAAAGCTTCTCAACTCAAAGCTCTGCAGAATAGTCTGGCTCTGTGCTCGGCAGCGGTTCAGAAACATGTCACCAAGAAGAACCTGATCAAGAAGACAAAGAAGCCCATTGCTCATCTGGATCTGTCAAAACTCGCTGATGCAGTGGGTCTCGGAGAAGCTACGGCCCGCTCTGGACCGTGTCCTTGCAATTGGCAGTACCACTACCCACCAGCTTGACTCGGTGCTCCGGAACTCTGATTTCTGAACACGAGATGACCACCGCGCGCACTGCTTTGCCCCCTTCTGATAGCAGTAGTGCCCAGCTCCTGGGCGATGCCGCGCTTACCACCTTAGCTTGTCGTTGTCTCCTTGTTTCTCAGTGTGATGTTTCTGCTACTTTTAACTTGTCTCCTTTTCCTTTCAGTTGTTGTTATGTCAGCTACCCTACGTATGGACTCCTGGTGTTCTCTCGCTTAATATGAAATCTAGTACTGTCTCTTTCACCCTTCTCTCCTGGAATGTTCGTGGTTTGGGGGATCACAACAAATGTAACCTTGTTCGTGATACTATCTTTTCTACACGACCTAGCATAGTTTGCCTCCAGGAAACGAAACTTAGCAATGTTACTCGCACCAAAGCTTGTAGCTTCCTTCCTTCTTACCTGCATGAGTTTCAGACTTTACCCGCTGATGACACTCGAGGGGGATCCTCACCGCCTGGGATCCCTCAGTCTTCTCCCTAACCTCCTGCTTTACATGGCAGCACTCTCTAACTACCCTCTTCTCTTTGACTGTCTCCAACCACGAGTTCGCTGTAACAAACGTCTATGCGCCCTCTCGCCACCAAGACTCTATCCCTTTCTGATTTCCCTAGAGGAAACGGCTGATTCTGTTCCTGAGGACCAATGGTGGTCACCCTTGGATGATGAGTGATTGACAACGTTGTGTTGGTTTGATGTTTCTCTTGGCTTGTGATGTGCAGGTGTAGGATGCGACGTGACGGTCGACGGCGTGCGGTGAAGGTCAAGCGAAAGGTTCATGCCGATGGACCAAGGGCGGTGAAGGATGAACGCGAGTAGGCTTGGACCGATGGACCCGAGGAGTCCGGGCGAAGTCACGGCGATCCACATGGTGCATGGAATGGCGAGAGGGCATGACAGGTTGGAGACGGTGTCGGTCGAGTCAAGCGGGAGGCTTGGCGGAGGCCGAACACGCGTCAATGGACGGTTTGGGTGGTTTGGGCCTCAAAACCACCGCGCAGGCAGGTTTCCCGGTTTGGGCCTCAAAATCGGGGGCGAGCCCGGTGCGGCGAGAGCTTCGAGAAGGAGGGCACGTGGCGTCATCGCGAAGCTTGCGTCGAGGCGAAGCAAAGTCGTGAAGGCGGCGTGTCCGTCCGATGCGCGGATAAAAACTTGGACCAAAATGCCCCTGCGTGGGTAGTTATCTTAGTTGTAGCTGTAGGGGTAGTATAGTCTTTCGTCCTGGACTATAAATAGGGATGGGGGGCTGGTTATTTCAGCACCTCTTTGCTTAGCAACTCATTATCTATTTGCTTAGAGGCTAGTCATGTGCTTAAAGTGAGAGGAGCGAGGGGGATTAGGGAGTGATTACTCTTTTCTCTTGATTTCTTCATCTTTAGTGGGTGGATGAAGGGAGGAGGCTAGTCCTCATCTTGTATAGAAGAGGTTCTCGTGATTTAGCTTTATTTGTTGTCTCAAATCGTGCTAAATCTTTAATTCCCGAGCGTTTTTCTTTTTCCCTATTTTCGGAACTATTTTTGGGGAATTTTCGTTCATCATGTTTGAGCCCGAATCTCGTGAGATTGGTTGAAGGGAAATGTTACTAGGACCTTGGAGAGCATTCGTGATATGATCCCCTTTCAAATCCCTCACGAATCCGGTTTGATTTTGAGTTTTTCCCAAATCGCGTTCTTGAGTTAGGGTTTCGGTTTTCTCCAAAATCCGTGATGGATACTTGAGATTTTTGAGATCTTTTTCATGGATCTATTCGCACTTGTGGTTGCGCATCTATAGCTCAAGTTTTGTCTCGATTCATGGAATTTTGAGGGAGTATTTTTAGTTTGAAGCTTGAGTGGTGTTCTTGGAGTTCTTGTTTTCCCTCTGTCTGTTCGTGCGCAGGAACAGGGAAGCGAGGCAGCGAGCGAGCCAGAGCAGCGAGTAGCACGTGCACGCGGGCCAGCTACAGCAGGCCCAGCAAGGCGGCCCAGCAGGCAGATAGGTGCAGCAGTGCACTAGGCCCAGCTTCGCCAGGTAGCAGCCCAGGACGCGAAGCAGGCCAGCTAGCAGGCCATCTGGGCATTCGAGCAAAGCAGACCTGCAGGCCCATGCACGAAGGAAGGCAGGCCAACGCATGCACCAGGCCTACAGACATGCGCCAAACATTGTGAGTCTTTTTACTTTATCTTGTCTTATTTAATTCATGCAACTGCCAGTAAAGTTGTTTAGCACTTTAATCACGTTTGTCTTTTGCTAACAATGTCTAGTGGTTAATTAATTAATTCTGTCTCTTGCGTTAATCATTCTTAGTTTATCAATTGCTAATCCTTCCATGCCTACTTAAGTAAGTGATTAGTAGTGTTCTTGTTTTGTCTCATCCGTGCAAATTTGATAGAATCGATTCATGCTATATTTCCGCTGTAATTTGTGCGTCTCTTATCGTTCCTAAGGTGAGCCAGTCACGAGTTGACTTGCGTCATCTTGATGATTGAACGCACCGTGTGCTTTGGGGTTGCGTTTGGGACATAGGTCTTGTTTTCGTTGAGAATTTTTATAGGCTCCCATTCACCCCCCCTCTGGTCGCCCCTTCGGTCCTTCAGTTCCAGAATGCTGGACTGTAGCTGGGGATTTCAACCTTACCAGGGATAGTTCAGAGAACAACCACGGGAACTTTACTGATTCTTTGAGCTCGGCGTTTAACGACACTATCGAACACCTGAACCTCATTGATCTCCCGCTCTCAGACCGTCTTTTACCTGGTCCAACCATCGCAGCTCCCTCACGCTTGCTCGTCTCGACCGTGTTCTCCTCAGCCTACACATGAGCCATGCTTTCCCTGACTCCTCGCTGAGCTCTCTCCCCAAATCGACTTCCGACCACACACCGATCCTCCTTCGTATGTCCACTTCGATCCCCAGAGCAAACCTTTTCCGTTTCGAAACCGCTTGGCTCAAGCATCCAGACCATCTGCCTACTATTTTTTCATCCTAGGCGCCTAGCGCTGAAAACAGTGCGCCGGCGGCGATGGTGCGATCGTTGAAAGTGGCACGGTGCGTGTCAAAGGCGTGGGCTCGGCGTAAGCGAGCTCCACCAACCCTACTCCCTAACTGCAAGTTCGTGATTTACTTACTCGATGTACTTGAGGAAGAGCGTCGGCTCTCTGCAGGTGAACTGTTGCTACAGCGTGATTGCCAGGATCGGCTCGCGCTCACCGTGCGTGAGCGTGCGGCATATTGGAAGCAGCGTAGGAAGTTCCAAGCGATCCGAGAAGGCAACGCCAACACCGGCTTCTTCCATGCGTAGGCCACAATGCGACTGCGCCGCAACAACATTCGCTCGCTAACCGTGAATGGCGTGCAAGTGTCTTCACACAACGACAAGACGTCTGCTCTCACCGCACGCTTGCAAGGTCTCTGAGAGCGTGGCAGGTGGACACCACCTTGGTGGATCTGGACGCGCTCTACCCGACTGTGCGAAGGTCAACGCGGCAACGCTGAAGCTTTGGCTGTTGTAAGGGCAATGAATAGGCACAGCTCCCCGGGGCCGGACGGATTCGGCCCGGCGTTCTACTCAGCGGCTTGGCAATAAGTCTCACCAACGGTGATGCAGTTGGCATGGGCGTTCCAGATAGGAGAAGCTGAGCTTGAGCGCTTGAATAGGGCGTACATTGTTATGACCCCAAAAACGGCCACCTCTCTTGAAGCAAGCGACTACAGACCGATCTGTCTTCAGAACTGCTCTCTCAAGATTGTCTCCAAAATGTTGACCACGAGGCTTCAACGCCAAATCCCACGCCTCATTGACCCAGATCAGACAGGCTTCATTCGAGGGCGTTCCATCTCTGAAAACTTCGTCTATGCCATGGAGCTGGTTCAATGCTATCACCGACGCAAATTACCAACACTGGTGCTCAAACTGGACTTTGCTAAAGCCTTCGACTCGGTGAGATGGGAATGCTTTGCCACGATAATGGCAGCTAGGGGCTTCCCCCAAGAATGGATCACGTGGATAGCCAGCTTACTGGATACCTCCAAGCTTGCCGTTCTGGTAAACGGAGTCCCTAGACCCTGGTTTGGCTGTGAAAGAGGTCTGCGACAAGGGGATTCCCTGTCACCGTACCTCCTCGCTGCTGAGTCACGCAGCCACAAGGAATGTAACCGTGGCTCAGGTAGTAGCAGACGGGCTGAACACCCATCTTACTGATCACCTCTCCCCCCAGGCATCTTCAAAAATTGAGCAGGTAAATACCCTCCTGGAGCAAGTGTCACTTGGGCAAGCTGCCGATCAGCGGCTCTATCCCAATAGTAGAGATATCCACCTCCTAATTTCTGCAGATACCTACGCCAAGCTAAAGATCGCTGCAGGTTCCCCCCCCCCCGCGCAGGTTTGCTCACTTCATCTGGCGGAACCGTGCACCTCCTCGAGTGCAGTTCTTTGTCTGGCTACTAGTGCAGGCGCGCATCCAATGCCGCGCCAACCTAGTCCGTAAGAATATTCTGGAGAATCATGCGAGTTTTGTGGTGAAGTTGAAGACTGCGACCACATCATATTCCACTGTCGATTTGCGTCGCACATCTGGGAGTTCATGGGCTTCCCAACTGAACACGCTACTGTTCAGTCCCTTTGGACTATAGACCGTCCGGCAACGGTCCCAAGCCGTCAGTTCTCGACCGTCATACTCCTTGTCTGCTGGATGATTTGGAAGCAACGAAATGATCTCGTGTTTCAGCGCCTAAAGCCGAGCCACCCCCGTTTTTGGTTGCAGTGCAGAGACGAAGCACGACTATGGAGCCTGCGCTTCAAGCAGGCAGATAGATTTGTAGCTGATGTATGGTGTTACTATTTTCCATGCTGAAAATGATGTACTAGACTTTTGGCCTGCTTAAGGCCCTAATGAATCAGGTGGGGATCTCCCCCTGTTGACTAAAAAAAACAAACGGCATTTCGGGCCTTAACCTGTGTGTGGTGATGACGTGTGGTGGCCTCCTAAGCCCATGCCAACAATGGGCTTGAAAGCTTCATCTTTTGCTAACAATGTTTAGTGGTTAATTAATTAATTTTGTCTCTTGCGTTAATCATTCTTAGTTTATCAATTGCTAATCCTTCCATGCCTACTTAAGTAAGTGATTAGTAGTGTTCTTGTTTTGTCTCATCCGTGCAAATTTTATAGAATCGATTCATGCTATATTTCCGCTGTAATTTGTGCGTCTTTTATCGTTCCTAGGGTGAGCCAGTCACGAGTTGACTTGCTTCATCTTGACGATTAAACGCACCATGTGCTCTGGGATTGCGTTTGGGACATAGGCCTTATTTTCGTTGAGAATTTTTATAGGCTCCCATTCACCCCCCCCTCTGGTCGCCCCTTCAGTCCTTCAATTGGTATCAGAGCCGGTTAAGGTTTCTCCATACCCTAATCGGTTTCGAAACCTATTATGGCGACCTCTGAGCATTCTTCCTCGACCGCTGCACCCTACTTTGATGGCTTTGATTATCGGTATTGGAAAACTCGCATGAGAGCCCATCTAAATAGTAGGGGAGCAGGGGCTTGGGAAATCACTCAGGATGTGACTTATGTGATTCCTGCTACTCGTGTGACTCAGGATGAAAGGGATAAGTAACACGCCAATAGCAAGGCGGTTGATATTCTGTTTGCGAGTCTGAGTCGTGCTGAGTTCGATCGAGTCGAAGATCTCTCTCTTGCTCATGAGATTTGGTCTCGACTTCAGAGTTTCCATGAGGGAAACAGTCAGGTGAAGGCTAGACTCTTTGAGACTTATAGGCGTGAGTATGAGAACTTTGTTCATTTGCCTGGTGAGTCTGCCGATGCTTTGTTTCAGCGTTTCTTGGCTATTGTGAACAAGATGAAAGCAAATATCACCGTCTTACCCTACACTGATCATGATAGAGCTTTAAAGCTCCTGCATGCCTTGGATCACGAAGTGTGGGGTACGAAGGTTGATGCTATCATCGAGTCACCGAATTATGAAACACTTTCCACTGATGAACTCTTTGCTAAGTTGAAATCCACGGAGGTTGACAAGAGGCTCCGAGCAAAACAAGGAGGTCCTACTGATTCAAATAGTATGGCTCTCATGTCACGCTTTGGACAGCCTAAGTCTTTGAGTAACTCTTCTTCTATGTCGTTTGCCTTGTCTTCTTTAGTTTCTGTTTCAGAGGAGCAGCTGGAGGTTCTTGATGGTGATGAGCTCACCTTGATCACGAGGCGATTCATGCGTTTCAACGACAACCGCAAGAACAGGCGAAGGAACAACAACAACTGCTTCGATTGTGGCAAGCCAGGCCACTTCGCCGTCGACTGCCCCGACAAGAACAAAACCAAGAGCAAGTACGACTACAACAAGCACAAGAACAAGGACGGCACCAAGAAGAAGAAGAAGTACACCGACCGCGAGAAGAAGGAGTATCGCAAGAAGGCCAAAGCACGTGCCTTCATCGCCTCCCTCAGCGACGTCGACTCCGACACCAACGACCACACCGACTCAAGCTCAAGCAAGAAGGACGACGACCGCAAGGCAAAGAAGAAGGACGGCAAGAACTTCAATGGCCTCTGCTTCTACTCCGACAAGAACCGCGACGGGTACTGTGTCATGGCTCTCAACTCCAAGAAGGATGACAAGGAAAGTGACTCCGACACAGAAACTGAGGTAAAGTCTACTCCTGAACAACTTGCTCTAGAAGTAGAAGAACTTAATGATTGCCTAATCAATCAAGATAAACTGCTTAAGAAGGCTGCTAAAGAGCGAGTTGAGCTTAAGGCTAAGTTAGAAAGTGCATTAATTGAGATAGATATGCTTAAATCTGCTTCTGCTGTTTCTGATGTTGTTGAGTGTGATGAATGTGGTGTTCATATGGCTAGTCTTGCATCTTTACAATCTAAGCATGCTTTGTTGGTAGATGAATTGGATTTGACTAGGGCTGCTTTAGATAAGGTCAAGACTAGGCCTATTTTGCTTGGTGCATGTAAGTCTTGCCCTGCTTTGCAAATTCAGTTGGATGATGCATGTGCTAAGCTTAGTGCTTTAGAGAAGTCTGAGTTCATTGCTAGATCTAAACTTCCTGAATGCACTGTTTGTCCTGAACTCAAGCTTAATTTGCAACATGTTGAGGATGAAAATTCCTACTTGCGCACTGTTCTTAGTTGGGTGTCAAGTAGGGAACCTCAGCTAGGCATGATGATTCAGGAGTTCAAAAGGGCTGATGGTTTTGGGCTTGGGTCGGTTATGAAGGGATGTCTCTTTAATGGGTTGCACAAGTTCTTTGATGGGTCGTGTGAGAAGGTGGGTCAAAACAGTGGTGAGAGAAAGAAACCAAGCTACAATCAGTGTGAGCCACCAATTGACTACACCCCTCGAGAGTCACCCACCAAAATTAGAGAGCAACCCAATCCAACTTGTGAGCAAAACTTGTCTGAGTGTGTGAGAGATGGAATTTTCATTGAGACACCACCTAAAGCACCCAAGAAAGCCATTTGGGCGGAAAAGCCAAACCACCTCAAGAAAAAACTTGACACACTTCCAGAAATTGCTCCTAAGAAACCTCCACCAAACCCCAAGACAAGCCACAACCTAGAGTGAATCCTCAGCCAAAACAGCCTGCTAGATTCCACTGTGAGTATTGCAAGAGATGGGGTCACCTTGAGGAGTTTTGCTTTCGCAAGAAGAAGGCTTTGAGGCGTGAGCGTGAGTGGGGCAACAGGGACATGTACCACCCTTCTCATGGTGTACATGCGCCTAGAGCAGCTCCTCCACCTCGTCCTGTGGATAGTGTGCGTTTTGCTCCTTCGCGTGTTTTTGCTAGGCATGCTCCTCGTCATGATCAATATGGCCCAGGACAATATGGTCGTGGCTTTGAGGCTCGAAGCTACAACGGACCACGTTTTCCCCCTAGCGTTGGTCGTAGTCCTCCTGTGAGATGAGAGATGGTTGATTTTGATAACCCCATTCTTGAGCAAATGGTTCGACACTGGTATTCTACTTGTTTTTCTAACCCCAGTGTTAAGTCATTTGCTCATCCTTGGTCTCCCTTTGCTTGAGCAGGTCGAAGGCCTGGAGAACACGTGGCTTATTGATTCCGGTTGCTCTCGACACATGACCGGTGATCACAGATGGTTCTCCAGCCTCACCCCGGCGATGACCAAGGAGTACATCACTTTCGGGGATAATAGCAAAGGTAAGGTGTTGTATGAAGGTGTTATCAAGGTGAGTGAGAATTTCATGCTCAAGCGAGTTGCTCTAGTTGATTCTCTTGGTTTCAATTTGCTCTCTGTGTCGCAACTGCTTGATGATAGTTTTGAGGTCCGTTTTAAGCAAGGGACCTCAAGGATTTTAGACTCTCGAGGTGATCTTGTGTGTATGATCGTCCCCGAGGGTCAAGTGTTTCGAGTTGATTTTTCCAAGTCATTTGGTCTCTCTCGGTGTTTATTGGCTGGCTCATCTTCTGAACTTTGGAAATGGCATAGGAGATTGGGTCATTTGAGCTTTGATTTGCTTTCCCGCTTGAGTACTTTGGATCTTATTCGTGGTTTGCCCAAATTAAAGTTTGAGAAAGATCGTGTTTGTGCTCCCTGTCGACATGGGAAGATGGTTGCTGCTTCCCATCCACCTGTGAATCAGGTGATGACTGAACATCCACGCGAGCTGTTGCATATGGACACTGTTGGTCCAGCTCGTGTTTGTTCAGTCGGTGGGAAGTGGTATGTGCTTGTGATCGTTGATGATTTTTCGAGGTATTCATGGGTTTTCTTCATGGAATCTAAGGATGAGGCATTCCTTTTGTTCGAGATTTGATCTTGAGGTTGAGAAACGAGTGACCAAAAGATGTCATGAGAACCATCCGCAGTGACAATGGCACAAAATTCAAGAACGCTCGTTTTAAAGCCTTTTGCAATGATCTTGGTCTTGAACACCAGTTTTCATCGCCTTATGTCCCTCCTTAGAATGGTGTTGTTGAACGGAAGAATCGGACCCTTTGTGAAATGGCTAGGACGATGCTTGATGAGCATAGGACTCCTAGAAAATTTTGGGCCGAAGCCGTCAACACTGCTTGCTATGTGTCCAATCGAATCTTTTTGCGAGCTTTCCTGAAGAAAACTTCTTATGAGCTGATGCATCGACGTTCCCCCAAAGTAAGTCACCTGAGGGTGTTTGGCTGCAAGTGTTTCATTCTCAAGCAAGAAAATTTGGATAAATTTGAGTCTCGTTCTACGGATGGGATTTTTCTTGGTTATGCTTCTCATAGTCGTGCTTATCGTGTGCTTAACCTTGAAACTAACCGGATCGTGGAAACTTGTGAGATTACATTCGATGAAACTATGCCTTGCACAACTCCTGTCTTTGAAGTTGTAGGTGAACATGAAATGGGGCAAAGCATATTTGAGGAAGAGGAAGAGCGTGTAGATGGTGGTGAGGAAGAGGATGATGAGATTGATCGAGCTCCAGCTGTTGCACTTGTACCTTCTACTTCGACTACGAGAGTTGATGGCCCTACCTCTACTTCCACTACTTCAAGCCATCAACCAGTACCACTACAGGATGAAGAAGAAGATCAGAGTGATCCAGCTGCTGTTGAGGGGGAGGCGACTTCAGAGCGAGAGGCTCCACGGCACATTCAGCGTCGTCATCCTCCACAACAGATGATCGGTAACTTACATGAACGCACCACTAGGCACAGCTCTAGGCAGATTTCACACTTTGCACATTCTACATTTGTTGCCTCTTTCGAACCCCGAGATATTGGACATGCTTTATCTGATTCAAATTGGGTTAATGCCATGCATGAGGAGTTGGAGAACTTTGAGTGAAACAGGGTTTGGGTTTTAGTTGAACCACCTCCAAATTGCCATCCTATAGGAACAAAATGGGTGTTCAAAACCAAACAAGGTGAGGATGGGTTGATTGTGAGAAACAAAGCGAGGTTGGTTGCCCAAGGTTTTAGCCAAAAAGAGGGGATAGATTATGAGGAAACCTTTGCCCCTGTTGCCCGTTTGGAAGCAATTAGAATCCTTCTAGATTGAAATCCTTTTTGCTTGGGAATGGGTTTGAAATGGGATCAGTTGATAAAACACTCTTTCTCCTCAAGCAAGGCAATGACTTATTGATTATTCAGATATACGTGGATGATATTATCTTTGGTGGTTCTTCTCATGCTTTGGTTGCCAAGTTTGCAGATGACATGAGCAGGGAGTTCGAGATGTCGATGATGGGTGAGTTGACCTTCTTCCTCGGGCTACAGATCAAGCAAAGCAAGGAAGGAACCTTCGTGCACCAAGGGAAGTACACGAAGGACGTGTTGAGGAAGTTTGACATGGCTGATGCTAAGCCACTCTCCACACCCATGGGGACGATGACAGCACTAGATGCGGATGAAGATGGCAAACCGGTGGACCAGAAGGAGTACAGAAGCATGATCGGCTCCCTCTTGTACCTGACGGCAACGAGGCCGGACATACACTTCGCCGTGTGTCTGTGCGCTCGTTTTCAGGCTTCACCGAGGACATCTCACCGTCAAGCAGTGAAGAGGATCATGAGGTATCTCCGCTTTACCCCTGAGTTCGGTTTGTGGTATTCTGCCTCCTCGACACTCACGCTCCGGGGATACTCCGATGCGGACTTTGCTGGGTGTCGCTTGGATCGCAAGTCTACCTCGGGTACTTGCCAGTTTCTCGGTTCGTCTTTGGTCCCTTGGTCTTCTCGCAAACAATCTAGTGTTGCTCAGTCTACCACCGAAGCTGAGTATGTTGTTGCTGCTAGTTGTTGTTCTCAGCTGCTTTGGATGATTTCCACTTTGAGAGACTTTGGTTTGGATTTTACTCGTGTACCTCTTCTTTGTGACAGCACGAGTGCCATTAGTGTAGCCAAGAACCCCGTTCTCCACTCAAAAACTAAACACATTGATGTGAGATATCATTTTCTGAGAGATCATGTTGAGAAAGGGGATATTTACCTTGGCTATGTTGCTACCCAAAACCAACTCGCGGACATTTTCACCAAACCCCTGGATCAAGCCACTTTTGCTCGTTTGCGGGGGGAGTTTGGTGTTTGCTTTCCTTTCTGAGTTGGGTTTTTGGAGCTTCTCTTGTATTATACTTGTATCATTTTTGTACAAAACATGGTAGGATAGCCACTTTTTCATGATAGCTTTGAGTTCTTCATGTATATCTTATCATGATATTTTTGTGATATATTGTGGTGGATGATACATATGAACATCATATCATGCTTTACCTTAGTTCACATTTGGGTATGGCATGTTGTTCATCTGTATCATTTTAGCTTAGTTTCCATGCATTTGTATCATATTGCATTTTGTATCATGTTGCACTAGATGAGCTTCTCCTATATATCTTGTGTACTCCCTTATGCTACTTGTGAGCTAGTGCTGTGGTTGGTGATTTTGATGCAATGTGCAGTTATGCTCCTAATGATATTGTACACTTGTTGAGATAACTGTTTTTGAAAATTCAATGCTAAATTCTACTCTATTAACTTGCTTATCACCCATGAGTAGATGCTTGGTTATGGTTTGCCCTTGGTTGAATACTGGTTCCATATCTAGCTTATGTTTGGAATCCATGTTCTTTTCAATTGGGTCAAAGATCTAGGTATCATTGCAAATGTTTAGCCCATGATGCACCCCTTGGGGAAGCATGGCTTCTTTGTGCCATAAAGGCACTTCATGTATTTTGTTTTGTGTGAATACTGAAAAGAAATATGCTGAAAACTTCATAAATTCACCAAGTTTTTGTGCTTAATGTGATATTATTGCTTGCTTAGTTGTTACAAGATGTCTACCAAAAGAAGTAGACACTTGGTTTCAACAAGCTTTAAACATGACTTGTGATGCATATGTGGGTGTTTACAATGATCTCTTGTTGAGAATGGATTTTCCTAGTATGAGTTCTTGATGGACTAGTCTATTCTTGCTTGGGTGATTCTTAACTAGGTGAATGCTCATGTGGTGATCTTTTTATACATTGCTAAAACTTGATACTTGCTTCACCTCCACTGTTGTAACCTTATATCATCTTATTGGCGATGCTATTGTTTCTTATGATCTATCAAGCTTTATCTCACAAGTAGTCTTTGAGAGTGCATTGTGATATATTTGAGAAGCTTGTTAGGTTCTGCATTTCCATGGCATGCACCTTGTGCTTTCATGCTTTTCTTGATGGTTGCATTGTCAACAAGGGGGAGAGAAATCTACACAAACTCTTTCATCTATCAAGGGGGAGACTTTGCATGTATGCATGATTTCAGGGGGAGTGCGTATGTTCATGGGGAGTATTTATGAGTTGTTATACTCTTGTTATGCTCTTATGCCCTTGTACCGGTCGCGTTGAGCTGTTACCTCTTCTTGAGGAGCCGGTTTTGATTTGAGTTTGGATTTTCATGTGATTGGTGTTGAGCCCGTTTTCTACCTCTTCTTGAGGGATCACATGATTTTGTCTCAGTTGTGTAGAGCCATTGCCCTTATCTTAGGGGACTGAGATTTTTCTATTCTGAGTTTCTTGTTTTTCTGTTTCAATACTATGAATTTGTGGGGTGTTGTCAATGCACTCATCAAGGGGGAGATTGAGGACCAATGGTGGTCACCCTTGGATGATGAGTGATTGACAACGTTGTGTTGGTTTGATGTTTCTCTTGGCTTGTGATGTGCAGGTGTAGGATGCGACATGACGGTCGACGGCGTGCGGTGAAGATCAAGCGAAAGGTTCATGCCGATGGACCAAGGGCGGTGAAGGATGAACGCGAGTAGGCTTGGACCGATGGACCCAAGGAGTCCGGGCGAAGTCACGGCGATCCACATGGTGCACGGAATGGCGAGAGGGCATGATAGGTTGGAGACGGCGTTGGTCGAGTCAAGCGGGAGGCTTGGCGGAGGCCAGACACGCGTCAATGGACGGTTTGGGTGGTTTGGGCCTCAAAACCACCGCGCAGGCAGGTTTCCCGGTTTGGGCCTCAAAACCGGGGGCGAGCCCGGTGCAGCCGGAGCTTCGAGAAGGAGGGCACGTGGCGTCATCGCGAAGCTTGCGTCGAGGCGAAGCAAAGTCGTGAAGGCGGCGTGTCCGTCCGATGCGCGGATAAAAACTTGGACCAAAATGCCCCTGCGTGGGTAGTTATCTTAGTTGTAGCTGTAGGGGTAGTATAGTCTTTCGTCCTGGACTATAAATAGGGATGGGGGCTGGTTATTTCAGCACCTCTTTGCTTAGCAACTCATTATCTATTTGCTTAGAGGCTAGTCATGTGCTTAAAGTGAGAGGAGCGAGGGGGATTAGGGAGTGATTACTCTTTTCTCTTGATTTCTTCATCTTTAGTGGGTGGATGAAGGGAGGAGGCTAGTCCTCATCTTGTATAGAAGAGGTTCTCGTGATTTAGCTTTATTTGTTGTCTCAAATCGTGCTAAATCTTTAATTCCCGAGCGTTTTTCTTTTTCCCTATTTTCGGAACTATTTTTGGGGAATTTTCGTTCATCATGTTTGAGCCCGAATCTCGTGAGATTGGTTGAAAGGAAATGTTACTAGGACCTTGGAGAGCATTCGTGATATGATCCCCTTTCAAATCCCTCACGAATCCGGTTTGATTTTGAGTTTTTCCCAAATCGCGTTCTTGAGTTAGGGTTTCGGTTTTCTCCAAAATCCGTGATGGATACTTGAGATTTTTGAGATCTTTTTCATGGATCTATTCGCACTTGTGGTTGCGCATCTATAGCTCAAGTTTTGTCTCGATTCATGGAATTTTGAGGGAGTATTTTTAGTTTGAAGCTTGAGTGGTGTTCTTGGAGTTCTTGTTTTCCCTCTGTCTGTTCGTGCGCAGGAACAGGGAAGCGAGGCAGCGAGCGAGCCAGAGCAGCGAGTAGCACGTGCACGCGGGCCAGCTACAGCAGGCCCAGCAAGGCGGCCCAGCAGGCAGATAGGTGCAGCAGTGCACTAGGCCCAGCTTCGCCAGGTAGCAGCCCAGGACGCGAAGCAGGCCAGCTAGCAGGCCATCTAGGCATTCGAGCAAAGCAGACCTGCAGGCCCATGCACGAAGGAAGGCAGGCCAACGCATGCACCAGGCCTACAGACATGCGCCAAACATTGTGAGTCTTTTTACTTTATCTTGTCTTATTTAATTCATGCAACTGCCAGTAAAGTTGTTTAGCACTTTAATCACGTTTGTCTTTTGCTAACAATGTCTAGTGGTTAATTAATTAATTCTGTCTCTTGCGTTAATCATTCTTAGTTTATCAATTGCTAATCCTTCCATGCCTACTTAAGTAAGTGATTAGTAGTGTTCTTGTTTTGTCTCATCCGTGCAAATTTGATAGAATCGATTCATGCTATATTTCCGCTGTAATTTGTGCGTCTCTTATCGTTCCTAAGGTGAGCCAGTCACGAGTTGACTTGCGTCATCTTGATGATTGAACGCACCGTGTGCTTTGGGGTTGCGTTTGGGACATAGGTCTTGTTTTCGTTGAGAATTTTTATAGGCTCCCATTCACCCCCCCCCCTCTGGTCGCCCCTTCGGTCCTTCAGTTCCAGAATGCTGGACTGTAGCTGGGGATTTCAACCTTACCAGGGATAGTTCAGAGAACAACCACGGGAACTTTACTGATTCTTTGAGCTCGGCGTTTAACGACACTATCGAACACCTGAACCTCATTGATCTCCCGCTCTCAGACCGTCTTTTACCTGGTCCAACCATCGCAGCTCCCTCACGCTTGCTCGTCTCGACCGTGTTCTCCTCAGCCTACACATGAGCCATGCTTTCCCTGACTCCTCGCTGAGCTCTCTCCCCAAACCGACTTCCGACCACACACCGATCCTCCTTCGTATGTCCACTTCGATCCCCAGAGCAAACCTTTTCCGTTTCGAAACCGCTTGGCTCAAGCATCCAGACCATCTGCCTACTATTTTTTCATCCTAGGCGCCTAGCGCTGAAAACAGTGCGGCGGCGGCGATGGTGCGATCGTTGAAAGTGGCACGGTGCGTGTCAAAGGCGTGGGCTCGGCGTAAGCGAGCTCCACCAACCCTACTCCCTAACTGCAAGTTCGTGATTTACTTACTCGATGTACTTGAGGAAGAGCGTCGGCTCTCTGCAGGTGAACTGTTGCTACAGCGTGATTGCCAGGATCGGCTCGCGCTCACCGTGCGTGAGCGTGCGGCATATTGGAAGCAGCGTAGGAAGTTCCAAGCGATCCGAGAAGGCAACGCCAACACCGGCTTCTTCCATGCGTAGCCACAATGCGACTGCGCCGCAACAACATTCGCTCGCTAACCGTGAATGGCGTGCAAGTGTCTTCACACAACGACAAGACGTCTGCTCTCACCGCACGCTTGCAAGGTCTCTGAGAGCGTGGCAGGTGGACACCACCTTGGTGGATCTGGACGCGCTCTACCCGACTGTGCGAAGGTCAACGCGGCAACGTTGAAGCTTTGGCTGTTGTAAGGGCAATGAATAGGCACAGCTCCCCGGGGCCGGACGGATTCGGCCCGGCGTTCTACTCAGCGGCTTGGCAATAAGTCTCACCAACGGTGATGCAGTTGGCATGGGCGTTCCAGATAGGAGAAGCTGAGCTTGAGCGCTTGAATAGGGCGTACATTGTTATGACCCCAAAAACGGCCACCTCTCTTGAAGCAAGCGACTACAGACCGATCTGTCTTCAGAACTGCTCTCTCAAGATTGTCTCCAAAATGTTGACCACGAGGCTTCAACGCCAAATCCCACGCCTCATTGACCCAGATCAGACAGGCTTCATTCGAGGGCGTTCCATCTCTAAAAACTTCGTCTATGCCATGGAGCTGGTTCAATGCTATCACCGACGCAAATTACCAACACTGGTGCTCAAACTGGACTTTGCTAAAGCCTTCAACTCGGTGAGATGGGAATGCTTTGCCACGATAATGGTAGCTAGGGGCTTCCCCCAAGAATGGATCACGTGGATAGCCAGCTTAGTGGATACCTCCAAGCTTGCCGTTCTGGTAAACGGAGTCCCTAGACCCTGGTTTGGCTGTGAAAGAGGTCTGCGACAAGGGGATTCCCTGTCACCGTACCTCCTCGCTGCTGAGTCACGCAGCCACAAGGAATGTAACCGTGGCTCAGGTAGTAGCAGACGGGCTGAACACCCATCTTACTGATCACCTCTCCCCCCAGGCATCTTCAAAAATTGAGCAGGTAAATACCCTCCTGGAGCAAGTGTCACTTGGGCAAGCTGCCGATCAGCGGCTCTATCCCAATAGTAGAGATATCCACCTCCTAATTTCTGCAGATACCTACGCCAAGCTAAAGATCGCTGCAGGTTCCCCCCCCCCCCCCCCCCCCCCCCCCCCCCCCCGCGCAGGTTTGCTCACTTCATCTGGCGGAACCGTGCACCTCCTCGAGTGCAGTTCTTTGTCTGGCTACTAGTGCAGGCGCGCATCCAATGCCGCGCCAACCTAGTCCGTAAGAATATTCTGGAGAATCATGCGAGTTTTGTGGTGAAGTTGAAGACTGCGACCACATCATATTCCACTGTCGATTTGCGTCGCACATCTGGGAGTTCATGGGCTTCCCAACTGAACACGCTACTGTTCAATCCCTTTGGACTATAGACCGTCCGGCAACGGTCCCAAGCCGTCAGTTCTCGACCGTCATACTCCTTGTCTGCTGGATGATTTGGAAGCAACGAAATGATCTCGTGTTTCAGCGCCTAAAGCCGAGCCACCCCCGTTTTTGGTTGCAGTGCAGAGACGAAGCACGACTATGGAGCCTGCGCTTCAAGCAGGCAGATAGATTTGTAGCTGATGTATGGTGTTACTATTTTCCATGCTGAAAATGATGTACTAGACTTTTGGCCTGCTTAAGGCCCTAATGAATCAGGTGGGGATCTCCCCCTGTTGACTAAAAAAAAACAAACGGCATTTCGGGCCTTAACCTGTGTGTGGTGATGACGTGTGGTGGCCTCCTAAGCCCATGCCAACAATGGGCTTGAAAGCTTCATCTAGAAAGGTTGGGCTCAAAAGCGGGTTTGGGCTTCATGAAATGGGCCATTCAGTTTACTCCCTTGCTTGGTGCTCTTGTGTGGCTGTTGTGTAGTGCCAGCAGAGCAGAGCGAGCAAGCTTCTAGCCCCATGGCGCATGGGTGCACGGCCCGGCCGGCTAGGCCACCGGCGTGCCGCCGGATCTGCTTGTCCATGGAAGCAGCACGGCGAGCAGCTAGCAGCAGGCGGCCGGCGCGGCGCCCCATCACTGCACGACTGGAAGGTCGACCGGCAGGAGAGAAGACGCGCCGACGAGAACTAGCTGCTCTGCAGATGCAGACGGTGAGCTTGCTTGGTATCCAAAGTCGAAGGCGAGCAGCGCAGCAACCGGCACCGCCGCCGAGGCGCCGGCCGGCCGGCCATCCGAGGCGAGCTGCATCGCTGCACGGCCCGACGGTTCAGCGGTTGGCCTGAGAAGACGCTCCGGCAAGGGAGATGCGAGCTAGGGGGCTTCCGGGCTTGCACGGTTGGTCTCGAATGGCTGGGATACCTACTGATTGGCCGGTGGTGAGCAGCTGTCAATCTACTGCGCTTACCGCTGAATCTGATCAATGGGGCTGCTGCTGTCTCTCCTGTCGAGTTGTCGTCCTTGACGGGCCCAGAGGGATGTGACATCTAGCCTATACGAGGAGGGAAGGGCAGCCCGAATGAACTGGACGATCACGCAGGCTGTCGGTCGTCGTCTTCCGATCCTACTCAGCACGCGGCCGGCCCGCGAAGAAAGAGGAAACCGAGACTTTTTCCCCCCTGTCAATAATCTTTACTTTCTTTAAACTAAAGTTGGTGATGCAGGATCTTCTGCGCATAAATCAGCGTATGCATATGTCAAATAATAATACATAGTAGCATATAATCTTGGCAAAATTTGCTGTGGTGGGATGAAAAATCTACTCCTCCGCCATGGCCCGGGGCGTGGAGGGCAGCTGCAAGCCACCGCCAGCTAAATATCTTTTGTGCATAAAAACTGTGTATACATATGTGTGTCAAATAATACAGACATAATCTTCCAATTTGATGATATATGAATTTTGGTAATATATGATTCCCCCCCTCACACCTATATTGTAGGTGCCTGAAATTTTCAACTGCCATTTCCTCTTTTTTGTTCTTCTTAATTTCATATGTAACTAAATTATTATAACGTAAATATTTTGTATTGGAAATACGTTGCAAATAACAGGAGAGAAAGAGAAGGACTTTGGTGGTCTCCCAATCAACATGCAGCAGCAATCATTACTTCGATATTGTTTTCATATTGAGATCCAAAGGTTGAAGCCTGATACGGCCCGGTAGGCCCAGGTGAGCAGGGTAAATGGGGGCCCATATTACATCCGTTCGGCTCCAACAATCTCCTTCTTATAATATTATTATTAGTGGTGGTGGTGGTGGACCTGGTGGTGTTACTACTACGACAAATTCACCCATCAGAATTGTTGAAATATATGTACAAATGATAGAGTTAAAACATATGCCAAAACGAGTGAGTAAACTTTGAAGAAGAAAAAAAATCCCAGTATTCCTCTATTATCTTGCAAAATCAGTCAAACAGGAGGAATCTTGCAAAATCATTACAATTCGTGCATAGAATCTTCAAAATAATATATATGAGAATGAATCATACTCCAGTACCAGATTGTTGAAAATTTTCAGACATGTAGCTTCCTCTTCGTGAAACGTACACCTGTTTGAAATTCACAGGATGCATATCTCTTTTCTGTTCCTCCTCGTGAAGCGTTCATCAAGAGTTAGGCAGTTAGCAACAGGCCAGCTACAGCGCACTCAAATTCACCTCAGGAGAGGCTGCTCGCCTCGCCGCGGGCTCAGCTTAGGCTTGGAATCGGATCCTCTAACGTCAGGATCTTTGACCGTACTCTACAGTCGCTCATATGCACCGTCCGCATCGATCCAACGACGTTCAGGTCTCCTGGCGCTCCACTCCTCCACGCGCTGGGCCTCCGCCCAACAAGAACGTAACCTGTTTCGCCACCGCGGCAGCACGGCTCCGACGCTCCGCCTCTATGAGCTCCACCGGCGCGGGCACGGCGGGAAGCCGCACACGGGGTTCCGCTGCGTGTCGACATGGCCGCCGCGCTCTGGTGGGAGGTGGCCTACGAGGCAACGTCTGCTGCACCGGTGCCATCCAGCTCCAGCAAAGACGATGCGCTCAGGCGGCTAGAATCGTGCGCGCACGTGCCGGCGAGGCTGGTGGTGGCAGGCGCCTGCATACGGCCGGCTGTGGGGCGGCATCGGAAGGATGACGGAGCGCAACGGTGATGAGCAGGAGGACGCCAAATCCGCAACGAGGAAGACGATAGCAGAGGAGACAGGGGAGGGACTTTTTTTTTTTTTGAAAGCGACAGGGGAGGGACTTGGTCGCTGATGGCATGTTTGCACCGTGGGCTCAGATGGGCTCTCGACCGCCTCCTGTGTGGCCTGCGAGAAGGTATTTGACGGGGGTCGCCGTTGGATTGCAGCTGTACGGCGTAGATGAGGGTGACTGCACTCTAACGCCAATGAGTCTGATGTGAGAGGATCTGGGTGTGTTTGGTTGCTTGTTTTATTTGATTCATATATAAAATGATTTAAAATAATAATAATTTTTTTATTTGGTGAATTGTACCAACTCATTTAGGATGAAGTCATCCACTTAATTTATTATTCTACTGGTAGGAATGAACCATATGATACATGCAAATTGGTTGAACCCTACCATCCATAATCATTCATACATGTATCATGTGGTGCATGTAACAAACACACTTTTATTAAAAGAACTGAGAAGTCGATCGGAATGTGAACCAGATCGCCTGAAATACAGTGTAATGATGGATGTTCATGGTTGCCGCCATCTAAACAAGTAAAGCACTGGATACTGGTTTTCCGTATAACTCCGGAGAAGCTCTCGAGGTTTCAGTAACCCCATGTATACTGTCTCTGTCTGGGAGTTCAGCTCCGTGTCCAATGAAGAGCAAAGTGAACTGGAAAGCAAATTTAAATGATTTAAATGGATAAAACAACAGAGTATTTCAGGTTTGTTCCATGGAGGTCACTCCTATTATATACACTGTTTTATTTTGCAAGTTTAAGCATGCAACTTATCTGTTTGTCCAACAACATAAGTTTAAGAGTATAATGCACGGTCCTTAATCTTACTACGTGGTGTCATCTAGATCCCTAATAATAAACTCTTAATATGTATATAGTGTCATCTAGATCCCTAATAATAAACTCTTAATATGTATATAGTGTCATCTAGATCCCTAATAATAAACTCTTAATATGTATATAGGAGTATCTACTTGTTAAGTGTGTCAATCAAGGTCGTCTAAATGACCCTAAGGAGCCTATGATTTATTTAAGGAGGGGGGCCATCATGCATGACACCATGCCACATATAAAAATTTATGCTAATTAGGCAACTTGGACCTCAATCTTAAATGAAAATGAGTATACAAATCTAGGTGACACAATGAGTCATGTTTAAGGATTCCTAGCGCTACCTTACTCTAAGATTTGAAGCGCTACCTTAAAATTTGTGCTAAGGATCATCATCAGTTGAAGCATGTCCCATATATGTGTTCAGTGTTCTCTATCCATGCATGTCGCGATATATGACCAGCATATATTCATATCTATCTAATCATCTCCAGCAAGAGTTCAACACTACGTATGCATTTTTCATTTCCAGCAAGAATTCAACACTAACAGATAAAACTATATGAACAACAAAATCGACGGCGGCCATAAAACCCAGCAGCATGCTACACAAACAGTGTCATCAGAGCGTCACATCTAGCTTAAATACTTAATAATCATCCCAAAAACCCACAGAAATGGGCGTGATCATGCAAGGAAAACGAACATTTTACAAAGGTCATATCTTAGCAAGCAGGAATGCAAATTGCAGCTCATACACATCGAGGGTCAAAAGCAGCAGTTCATAAAGATAACCAACACCATGCAAAAGCACCTGAAACAAGACGGATCGGCCAACAAGAAGCTAGAAGATTGGGGCAGATTATACGAGCCACCGATATCGATCTCTCACTCTCACGCGCCCCTGAAGAGCATGGCCCTGAGCCAACCTTCCAGGCGGCCCGCGACCCGCTCGGCCACGTGCAGGTCCGGAGCCGCGACAGCGAGCAGGAGGAGCAGGACTGCAGCCATGAGGACGATGAAGTAGAGCAGGACGTGGTCGCGGTTCGCGACGAGGTCAGGTACGATGGTGGAGAGGAGGCCGGCGACTCCCCACGCCGCCACGGCGGCGGCGGTGCTCAGGCGCGGGTCGCGGAGCCGGGGGAGGCGGAATCCGAACCCAAGCTGACGCGGCCCGCCGGCCTCGAGGGCGCGCTCGTAGGCGGCGACGGCAGCGTCGTTTTCCATGGCTGCGATCCCGGCGATCGGTTCCGGCAGCTTGGGGTTGGGGAGCCGAAGGGGATTTCGACGGCGAGGAGAAGAAGGAAAGGGATGTCGGTGATATATCAGGGGATAGGGATACCGCCGGTTTGATCCTGGTCAATACTGGGTGCACTTCGTTTGCCGATCACTCCTGCTCCCTCCGTTCTCCGTTCGTTCCGACCATTTTGAAGAGTCAAACTATTTTATATTTGATTAAAATTATAGAAAGGATCATAAAAATTTGTAACATCAAATAAATATACAATAAAAATATATTGAATGAAGAAAAAATATATTTAATAAAGAAACTAATGGTATTTATTTAGTATCATAAATATTAATATTTTATTATATAAATTTGGTCAAATACTTATAAGTGGTAACGTAAGGAGTACGTCACATTGACTAGGAGGTGACAGTCAGCGGGGAGGGGGTGACTGGTGAAGTGGTCAGGTGCAAAGGTCGCGTTCATTGGGTTGGGGACGGGAGAAAGGAGACAGAAATGTAGATATCACGGAGCTAATGATATTTGGGCCTAGTATGTAAATAAATGGGCTTAGGTTGCTTTTCACAATGGGCTGAAGGTTTCACAAGATGGGCCTGCAAAACCACGTCGTCGTTTGTTTATCTCATCAGTTCTCGAAAACAAATCTCAAAAAAAATCAGTTCTCGAAAACAAAAAGAGTAAGATCGGATTGAGTTCTCCAAAAAATGATCGAGAACACCGCGTTTGCAAAAGAAAAGACAATACAAACAGCGCCTTTTATGGCAATCTCATTTTGTGCTTGTCTAGGGGAAAACGTCTCAACAAAAAGAAAGAAAGAAAAAGGAAACAGTTTAATCTTTGGCACAAGGAAAAATTGCACAGGATGCTTTGGGAGTGGAAAGTGCAAACCGCAAACCAAGGTAGCTCAAGAATGCTTGCCCAAAAACATATTCTCCCCCAAAAAAACAAAAACACCTTTTCACCAAAAAACAAACAAACAAACCAAACCACCAGCAACGCAAGATTCAGAACAGGGCGCTTCAAAAACAAAAAGGATGGATGGCATCTCTTACCTCTTCCTCTAATCTTTTACCCTTGGTCACTCGGTAGGGCGCCCTTTCCCCGTGGCCTTGCATGCCACAAGGGCACACCAAGCATGTCGATCAGCCTGGCTGCTCAGCAGATCGAGCTGCAGCATGCAACGCTCCACCACGGCTGCGGCGCCAGGTCGAGGCTCCACCACGGCAGCCATGGGTGGTTGACCTCTAGAGGGGAGAGATAACCGCACGGAGCTGCAGGTAGCTAGGCCGAACGCCAGGCGACTCATCACACAAGTCTGGCTGAATTAGCTGTGACTGTGAGAGCGCCTAGGCCCATCTGAGCTCCTCCTCTCGATGCCTGGTTCGGAACGACGCGTCACGGCCAATAGGAGAAGAAGCGCCAGCCCAGCTGCACAAGCCACGACGAGGCTGCCACTGTCACATGGCAACTGGTTGGTCGTCGTCTCCCGGTCCCGGCATAAAATAGTGATTTTCTGAATTTTGAATCTCAAGGGAAACAAACCAAGAGACTACGACGACTTTTGGGCGCAATGATACGGGCTGGTAAGGCCCAGAAAGCCCGTTTGATCCATCACTGACGTAAACCGGCCTTGTTTCTGTGAACACTCAACTGGTATTCGTACCACCACGTCTGGGGAAGGCCCATTTGGTAGTAGTCGGCAATGGGATAAAGTTCCCCGGTCAGGCCAGTGTGCGGCCCATGGCCTCCTCAGAAAACGGAGACTCTAGCGACGCCCACCCATCCCCGCCGCCATTCTGGCTCCCGATCGCGGTTGCTCGGGAGCCAGGAACTCCGCCCTGTTCCTCCCTCCATTCTCCAGCGCGCCTCAGGTCGCCGCCAGCAGATCGAATCGACGATGGGCGTCCCAGATCCCTGCGCCGCATCGACCTGACGCGCCACAAGTTGTTCAACACAACAACACCCGCACTGCCGCCACCGCAAGCTGAGGCCACGACCCAATCATCAACTTACTGCCTGGAGACGGCGACGCACGCTTGGACCCAGGTCGGGGAGTGGACGCTGCCCTTCGTCGGCAAGGTCGAGTACGTGCCGGAGCTGAAGCTGTGGTTTGGCATCTGCGCCGGGGACATGCGGCTGGGCGCCGCGCTGACCTCTCCGCCATGGACATGGACTCCCAGCCGCCGCAGCTAGTGGACGCTTGGAAGGAGTTTGAGGCGCCTCGGGAGTGGACGGAGCTGCAGGTTCCTCAGCTTGTCAACCTGGGCTCCGGCAGGTTCTGCGTCGCGAGGTTCTTCCACGCTGTAAATATCATGGCCTTTTTTGGTTTGGATGATTCAGGTGTGGAGGAGTATTTTACCGTCTTGACTGAAACGGATGTGGTGCCCTGTGTTCATGGCGGCACCTGTAGCGATGATGTCGATGGCAGCAGCGGGAAAGTAGAACTCAAAATGATCAGGCACAATTCAAGACTCCACATGTCTTATTGCAGCGATGGTACCATTAAGTTAGTTTTCTGAATGAGTTTGGTTGGTTGCTTCCAGACTCCCTGTGTTATCTTATCCATCATTATATCGATGATTTTAGAACTTTATTTGGTTCGTAAGAGAAAACTTGGCCATCAACATATTTTTATATAAAATAAAGATAAAGGTTTTGCAAGTATGCATTGATAAACTTGGTCATTCCACCTCTCCGCATTACCTTTTGCAGGCATGTTTTCTTACGATTTTTGTTTTAGATTACTTTTCTTGGTTAACGTGATTAGACTTGTTTTAATCCACTTAAAACCATGCTAGGGCATCATGTTATTGATCTAAAAGGTTTTGTCAATTAACCCGTGATAGTTTTTTTTCTTAATCTCAAAGTCATGTATTAGCATATCCTCAGTAGTTTCTCACCGAGTCACCGCCAGCTAACACAATCTGCTTGTTTGTTTAACATCTCGAGTTGTAGAACTCTGGACAGCATACCGAAACAAAACAAGAGATAAATACGATATAGCAGATTGATAACCCCGAGAAACACCAATGAACTTGATGCATATGCTACGGCACACACTGAAATTTCCTTGGTCTGCATGGGGAATACATCAGACACACTGGCTGACACCTTGCTGAATGCGGACGCCCAGGCCAATAATGGGAAGGGAAAGCCACGAGCCCACGACGATTCTCCGGCCTGCCTACAAACTCCAGGTTAGTATGCAGCTTAAATTTTTACCGGTCTGGCTGGTCGGTCGTGGGCTGGTTCCTGAAGAGCGGCGGGCCAAGGGCCATGGCCTTTCACAGAAAACAGAGCCCAATCTCGCGACTCCCACCCACCCATCCATCCCCGCCGCCATTCTGCACCGATCCGGCGCTGGGGAGCACCGCGCCTCCGCCCTGCACTTCAGTTCTCCAGCGCGCCCCAGGTCAGCCGCCTCCGCCTGCACATCTGCTTCGTCTTCACCCTCTGCGATCGAAAGCCATCCTTTTTCTCCTCATTAGCTTCTGTAATACGTATCTGTTAGGCTTCTGTGATGCCAACCCGTCATTGAAGGCATCCCTCTTCTTTGTAACGATTTTTGTTCTATTCTGATGACTTTGAAGTTGACGATCGAATCGACGATGGGCCTCTCACGTCGGTTTCTGAGCGTGATCGTCGGCAACCGCAACCTTGGAGTCAAATCGCTGTGCTGCCTCGACCTGACGCGCCACTAGCTGTTCGACACAACACCACCACCACCCAACGGAACGCAAAAACTGACGGCGCCGGCGCCGGCCATCAAGATGGGGAAGATCTCGCTTCCCAAACACTTCAGCATGGGAGCGTCAGATTTCGATCTCAACGACAACGACCACCGGATGCGCTGCTTCCCTGCCGTCGAGCGCCGGGCGTTCTGCTTGGACCAGGCAGGGCGCGGCTTCCTCCTGGAGGCGGACACGTCAGGCATGGTGATGATGCCTCCTCTCCGCAAGCCCAAACTTGAACCCATCTCCCTCTGCATCCCCTGCGCCGACAAGCTCGACGACCTCGAGGGCGGCGGCCTCTTCATCATGGACAGGGTTACCAAACCGGAGGTGCAAGAAGCTGCTGGTCCGTTCGAGGCCCTGGTCTACCGCAAACCATACTCCTCCTTCCTATCCAAGTCCTGGGACTGCGACCTCCTCCCGCCGCCGCCGCCGTACACCGGCGGCGCCGGGCACGGCCGCTGCCTAGAGATCACCTCCTACGCTTTGGTCAATTGTGGTGGCTTTGGCGATGAATCAGGTCACCAGAATGTTACCATCCTGACGGGTGTAGAGGTTGCCGCCTATAGCTTCGCCTGGAGTCAAGGCGGGAAAGCGCACCTTGGATGGGTCGAGCACAGATCGAGATGTCACAAGTCTAGCTGCTGAGAGGATGCCATCACGGCAGTTTTCTGAATAACTTTTATGGTGGCTTTGACTCCCAGTCCATATGTATATGTATCGTCTGAAGTCTGAACAAGTTCGCCTTGTCCAGAGTTGATTTCGCCTTCATTCCAAATTATAAGTCATTCCAAGAATCTTGAAAAGTCAAAGCATCTCAAGTTTGACCAAAATTATAGAGAAAATTATAAAAATTTATGACATAAAATAGGTATACTATGAAAATATAATCTTCAAAATTCTTGGAATGACTTATAATTTAGGATGGAGGGAGTACCATTCGTTTATATGTTAGTCTTAATTTGTGTGCCTCCTGCTCCTGCAATCGTAAAATTGATATTTGATTTACTGGCTCCTTGTCCTTGCTTGGCACAAAAAAAACGTTATCCACAGCAAAAATGCTAAATAATTAAAAGCAATGTGGCTAGGCGATTTCAATCCGAACTACTACGGCAGCTTAAGAAAGTCCGTAACAACAAGAACAAATCAAACTAGTCAATGTATAATGAACCAAACTGACAAACAAATTGAAAGATAGCTAAACTCCCAGAAAGCTACATCGGATTGCCGGTTTGGGTCATATAGCTCCGTTGTGGGCTTTGGTTTCGTTATTGGTTCCCCTCCGGCCCAGGAAGACGAGTGCTTGCTGCAATAACAGTGATCAACTGGAGCTGTGAATCGGCGAAACGTACAGATTTGCACACCTGCGCGTACATCAGTGAAGTCCATGTAATAAGCCACGAGCGTCCCAAACTTGGTGCAGCTCACCGTCGAATGTTGGTTACCAACCCAGCAAGTTCCCGGGATCGCCAAGGATACAAAGACAGAATCAACCACAAAATCTCTCTACCGATCATTAGCACAACGAAACGCGCCAAAACTTAGCACGGTGGGTGCTCGATAAAAAGGATAAACAAACCAGACTAGGCGCCACGGGATAGCGGTGCTGGATTTCTTTTTCTGGCAGAGGCGCAGCAGGGCGCTGCCTCCCCGGCGTGGGGCAGGAATTCTCGGTGGCCGGAGCGAGCGGCAGAGCCCCCCGATCCTCCCAGCCGTCGGATGCCCCTGCCTGCCGCCCTGCCGTGCCCCTGCCCTCAGCGGCTCAGCACTCCCCCCATCGCATCACATTATGGCATCGCCTGCGCGCGCGGCTGCGCCAGCGCCATCCTGCCCGGCGCGCGCACCGATCAACGAGACACTCATCACGCGCCCGCCGGGTTGCAGAGGCAGAGCACGGCCGCGTACGACAGGTGCTCGCGCCGCAGTACGCCGGCGACCACCGTGTACGACGGATTCTGTTCGTTCGCCCCCCGTGTTGCGTTAGCGTCCTTTCCTCCTTCCTTCCGTCCTCCTCGCGGCGCCACCACCATTACTGCTGCCGCTGTCCACCTCGCCACTACTACCACCACTAACCTTTTCGGCTTTTCAGGCGCCAGTTCCACTGACAAAGGCCGTTCTTTCCAGCTGTTCAAGTTTAACCCCGGCCCCGGCCGGTTCATCTCGCTCTCATCCGAGTGGTGGGGCCGCCGCGGTCAAACCCTGCCTCAATGACCGCGGTCAAAACCTCACTGCTCGAGGCGCGCCATCTCCTGCTGCCAACGCCCCGATGCGCCATGCTGCTGCCCGTATAGAAAACTGAGGCTACGTGAGTGTCCATCGCTGCCAACGCCCAACACACTGCGCTCCTACTCGATTCACCGCCACTGAATAGTCTGGACAGTAGGAGCCCAGTAGCATAGCATCGATCGAGCAAAAACAAACAGAAACACTTTCGCAGATGCCCGTGCGCAGCGCAGCGCGCGGAAAACAGCATCCGGGAAAAAAAGGCTGGCACCAGTCAAAAGACGCAGCAAGCGATGAACACTGTGACGAAACAGAGCAGCGACTCAGTGACCAAGGAAGCACGAACGACCATACTGTTCGAAAAAAAGGAAGGAGATCCAGCGAAAGGGCAAAGTGGAGCGCGGTTGCCGAACGCCAGGAGGCATGGCAAAAAAAATTGGCCATGGCATCGAGCTCGGCGACCACATGGGCGCCGCGCAGCGTACGGACCGGCGGCCAGCGAGGAGCCACCGCCATGGCGCCACGGCGGAACCGGACGGTTTCTTTATTTTTACTGCATTTTCCCCTGAATTTTCTACGGGGACGCGGTAGATGGGTAGAAAGATGCACATGGCGCACAGTGCCCGATCAGGCGGCACACATGGAGGCTCCCCTGTTCGAACCGGCACCCCCATCAATTACCAGCAGGAGGGAGGAGCACCGATTCAGATGATGAGGGCATGAGGCGGTAGAAAGTGAAACTTCAAACCGAACAAAAAGTTACAGCCGCTGTGCATGGTTGGATATGCGCTTTTAACAGTGGCACATGACACCATGATTAGCGTCCCCAGCCTTTTCCACTCCAGGAACGGGTAATCGCAGTCGCAGGGCATCATCTGCAGCCCAAGACAAACCAATGCGAGGCATGCACAAAAGTTTTTCCATTTCTTCACTGGGAAATTCAGCTGAGAGCATGAGATCAAATGTGCTTAGGATTACAATGGATTGTTCAAGGATCAAAGCTGGAAAGGGTAGCGAAAAAAACACAGGACAGACAGAATTTACAGGAGCAAAACCCAAAACGGGCGGGTGTTAATCGAATTGCTCGGAAAACTCTAGCATAACAAAAGCAAAATCAGCTCACCGAACTATCCTCCCAATTGTTTCGTACTCTTCTCCAGATCTCAAACTAATCTCTCTTAACTTCGCCACCCCAAACTTCTAAAACTCTTTTTTGATCTGTTTTCTTTTTCGGACTGAAGAAATTACTGCCTAATGCTACTGCTAATGATACTAAGCTTAGTCAAAGGCGATGTCAGTTACCATTGCCGAGATCTCGGCAGTTCGCTCCGCCGGGTGCCGGGGTGGCCGCAGTCCTCCGGCCGAGCGCGGACCGCGGCCGCGAGGACGCGGCGTCCTTGGCCGTGGCATCCTTCTTGTCCTTGAAGAAGCCGAACACCGGCCGCGAGCACACGGGGACGTTGAGCACCACCGGCGTGGCGCGGACGCCGGCGGAGTAGGACCGGTCCATGACGCGTGACCGCGACCGCATGGAGGAGTGGACGCTGCCGGCCGGGGAGCTGGAGCTGCGCTCCAGGCCCTGGAACACGATCTTGCCGGAAGCGTTCATGCGCGGGGAGTCCACGGAGACCATGCTAGGCGGCGGCGGTGCCTGCGGTGTCGAGGGGCGGCGGCGGGCGGGGCTGTGGCCGGCGCGCGAGGGAACGGAGGCGGTGGGTGTGTGCGCCTGGGGCTGGGGCGCCGCCTGGGGGTGGGAGCGGACGAGACGGATGCGGGGGCGCGGGGTGGGGTCGACGGAGTCGAGGGAGTGGCGCGGGAAGTCGTCGTGGTCGTGAGCGGAGGACGACGACGAGGAGGAGAGCGAGAAGCGGGAGGAGGCGAGCGAGATGGACGCCTCCGAGTCGGAGCTGTCGCGGAGGAGCGGCGCCGCGGAGAGGTCCGACGCCGCGGCGCCCGACGCGCGGCCGCCGTTCCGCTGGAGGAGGAGCAGCTTCAGGGACCTGGCCGCGGAGGAGTTGGACGCCCTCGACGGCGTTGCGGCGGTCGGCGCGGGGGACGCCGACGGCGACGCCGCCGGGGACGGCTTCTGCGGCGTCTGGACCTTCCTGAGCCGCAGCAGCTCCCGCCACCGGCTGGAGCACGTCGGCGCCTTGGGCGAGAACACGTAGGGGTCGAGCGCCGCCTCAGCCGCCGCCGGGTGCACCGCCTTGACCCGCTCCGGCGTGGAAGGCAGGATCTCCGCGACCAGCGACGTGTCCCGCCGCTCCGGCTCCGCCTTCCCCGCGGTAGCTTGCGGCCGGAGCGGGAGCAGCTTCCCGTCGGCGAACAGCTCGTCGGCCGGAAGCATGGTGGCCGCCCCGCCGAGGCTGAACTCGAAGTCGATGAAGTCCTTGGAGATCGCGGGCTCGGCCTTGGGCTCCTCCGCCACCTCCACGACGGCGGCGGCGTCGCGGGGGCTGCCGAAAGACAGGCGCGGGCCGAGCCAGCCGAACGACATGGCTCCCGCGGCGGCGGGTCCCGCGTGCACGTTGCTAGCGACGGCGGAGGCCATTGCCGGCGGCGGCGAGGCGCATCCAAGGGCGGGGGTGCAGACAGCGTACAACTCGAGTACTGTACTTGACCGGGCGGGGTGGCGATAAACGTGAGGAGGCGACAGGGACGGGGGTGCGTGCCACCACCCGGTAAAGCCCCGCGCGCTTATATAGCCGGGCACGGTAAATTTCCTGACGCGCGGGCCCGGGAGACCAATTCAGCCACTGGCATGCGGGCACGTGGAAAATCCAGCGGTGACCCTCAGGGATGAAACGCGGGGGGTTAATCCGTGGTTAATATTTTTGACAGGAGGTAGGTGGTGGTAATGGTACTCACCTCTATTCTCTCTCTGTTTCAGAGGTTTTGGCGCGGCTCGTGTCTGGCATGTATCTCCCTCGCCTGTTTCTCTCTCTAAACACTACTTGGCTGGCAGTGTCAGGGGAGGCAAGTGCTGTGCTTAACAATTGCCGATTCACGCTGAGACTGCTGCTGCGCAGTGGCAACGTTGCGGAAACTTTACTCGTGCCGCGACAAACAAGATCAGCAGCGAGCGAGCGCCTCATGTCGTGACGGAACACGCGGATGTAGCGGCAGCTGATCCCGGGCTAAGCTACAAAAACTCGCACAGCCATCCTACGTGACCTTGCACGAATTCGGGCGAATCTTCCACAAACCGCTTTGAACTCGCACGCTGCGCATGATAGAAACGTTTTGCTGCAACATGAAAGCAAGACCAGAGATTTTTGTTGCTGTTCGTCCATGGCGATGGCGGCGGCGGCGGCGTCGTCGTCGTCCGCAGACAGGTGTCCGGCCGGTCATCTCGGAGGTGGGGGACGGGACGGACGGTTGGTTGGCCCCCAACGGGCGCGGCTTGGCTCGCTTTCATGGCCGGCACGACGCGTGCCGTCCCAAAACAGTGCCGACACGGCGGGGACGAGCCGTGATCCGTGAGTGAATGCCTCGTTTGGCGGCGACCGGCGGACGGCAGCAGGCAGCGGGAGCCCCCGGGAAGTACAGCCAGCGCCGACGTGACCGGCGGCGCGTCATGCTCCTCCGTGCGCCGGCGACATGCATGTGTGTGTGACTGATCCTGATAGCCGGCCCGTGATGGTGAAAGCCGCTTTATGCTAGGCATCATTTGCCTAGCTCGCTAGCAGCGTGTCTTCAACCCCGGTGAACAGGCAACGCTTTCTTTTTCGCGGGAGACCTGGAGGAAAGTTAACAGCGAGCTAAATTATCCTAGGCTTTGGGAATTGGCTGCAATTTCTCATTTGTTAATTACTGTCACTGTATATTATCGAGGTGGTTTTCTGCAGCGGTAACGGCTAATCTACCTTATCTCGGGCTAAAGAATTTACTTGGTACCCTCACCACCACACCTGCCGTGGGCGCCGTGCAACGCCCCACGTTGACCACGCCGAGACTCGAGGTGGGGCCAGGCAGGAGGGCCCACCACTGGTCCCACCCCTCACGTGACTCCCACTCTCGGCTCTCCCGCTCCCCAGCCGAAAAGAGAAATTTCTGGGCTTCGGCGTTTCGGGGAGGCCTGATCCCGTCCGTCCGACGCATCCGACGGCCGGGGAAGGCCCGGCGCCGCGTGGCACGTGACGGCCAGCTGTCTGGGTCCGCCCGCCGGGCCGGGGCGCCACGTTGCGGCCGGAGTTAACACCGACAGGCCCGGGCCGCGAGGCGCTGCCGCCCCTCGTGGGAGTGAGGGACGCTTTTACGGTTCTGCCCTTTTGCCCCTCTCTCCCGCGGGGTAGGATAAGGTGAAGGCGGGCGGGAGTGAAATTTATGGCGGGCCGGAGTCGCAGCACCCTTCTCTCGCAAAAAGTTGGTCACGAAAAGCTCGCTTTGCGTTTGCCATTCACGTGCTACGTGGAGAACCGCGGGGATAAATAATCTTTTGTTTTCCTTTTTTTACTTTATTACCAGAAGCAGCCTTCTTGTTATACTCACCTGCACATTGACCTTGGTGAGTAGTGTAATTGTGTTAAGGAGCAATTTACTACAGCCGGTTTCAAATGAACAACGTATACAACCAAATGACCAATACCTTGTTAGAGCATGAAGGTAATAATTGTAGCATTGTTGCGAACGCTTACCGACCGTCTTCTTAGATCATGTTCAACACTTTAGATGGCTACCGTCTGCAAGTAATTTGAAAATCGTACATAGACAATAAAAAAAAATTAGGGGGTGTTTGATACCCACGGCTAAACTTTAAGCACATATCATATTGTATGTTTGATACTAATTAGGAGTGTTAAATATAGTCTAATTGCAAAACTAATTGCACAGATGGAGTCTAATTCGCGAGACGAATCTATAAAGCCTAATTAGTCCATGATTTGACAATATGGTGCTACAATAAACATTTGCTAATGATGGATTAATTAGCCTTAATAGATTCGTCTCACGAATTAGACTCCATCTGTGCAACTAATTTTGTAATTAGCTCATATTTAGTCCTTCTAATTAGCATCCAAACATCCGATGTGACCTGCTAAAGTTTAGTACCCTTTATATAGTCACTTGTCTATTAGACTGTATGTGTGCTATTTAATTCATGCAATGGCACACATCCCATAGCGATGAAATATGCATTTGATCTTTGTATGCTATTGTGTCATAACTAGCTATAGCAGAAAGATCCAGCTGCAACGAAGAGCATCAGCTCACACCATGCAAATTAAACAATTGACGTACCCCAAAGCCAAAGGTAACATGACCAAGTAAATACGGAAGCTATAAATTCAAATGCAAGCCAATTTGTTCTTCAATCAGTTCAAGAAATAGAGCTCACCGATGAATGGATTGATCGAACTCCTGCCATCCTGCTGGATTGAACCTTGAGGATGCCACCATCAGGAACACCGCTAGCGGTAGATTTGAGTCCCTGAGCTAGCTGCTACGCCACAGCACTCTTCCTCTGCAGCACGACTGCCTCCAATTTGCTGAATAAATCAGGGATTTGGGAAGATGGGGAAAGAAGAGAAAGAACATGAGAACAGCTTCTTCTTCCATCCTCTATTTTTTTCCAACACATCTTCTTCCTCTAGCCGGTGCACCCGCACCCCCAAATCCCAATCCAGCACCCCCGGCCTCCCAGCTGCGGCGGCGCGCGGGCACCCGAAGTGGTGGAGCCCGAGCAAGGCAGCGGCGGAGCTTCAACTGCTGCGGGAGCTCAACGACGTGATTGTCGAAGGGAAGCCGGCCTCGAACGCAGTGGCGGAAGCAATCCCTGGATGAGCGGTCCTGGACGTGGCCGTGGAAAGTGTAGCATGGTGGTGGTCCTGAAAGCTTCGAATTTCAACTGCGACGGTGGAAGCCATCCCCGGTGAATCCGTTGTTCCTTGCTCCGCCAGCTGACGCCTCCGTACCACAGCGGCGCCCGACCTCACCTCCTGTCGACATTCGCGTGGCCAGCCTCGCCTCCCGTCGGCGTCCCGCGCGGAGGGAGGGGAGCCGGAGGGGAATCGGTTGGATTGGCGCGGAGGGAAGGGAAATTGCCGCCATGTTCCCGCGCGGAGGGGAAGCGCCGCAGGGATCCTTCGTCTTCGACAGCGGGGGCGCACAATGGTGCCGAAGCCGGCGCTTTGGCTTGGGAGCACGAGCCGGGATCGTCGCCTCGCGAGACGATGAGGACGCCGTCTCCAGGGCTTCGCGGGGTTTTTTTTTTTTTTTTTGCAAAACACACATCACACTTACGGCGCAAACCAACACATTGTACGTGCCCTTATAATTGTAGGAATTGCATCAAATGAAGCAGTGCGGAACTAAAGATGGCAAAATAACGTGCTGTACTTTATTTAGCAGGATTATCTTAAATCAAACTACATTGCGCTTTGGTGGTGTGTCCGGAGAAGATGACTTGTGTTATCCAAGTTGCAAACCCATACAAGTACGCATGCAATTTAACACCTGCCATAAAGTCTCCACGGCCGGTGGTACCGCACCTAATTGTTCTTGTTCAATGTCCAGCACCCAACGAACCACTCGTCCACTCCAAACTCCATTTCCGGAAGTTCGTACACGCAAGACCTGCCAAAAACCGCGGAGAGGAGGGAAACCGTCCCGCCAAGAGCCAAGTTTCGCCTCCGGGCCCCGCCCCACCCCCGCACGATCGGACGGCGGCACCGGCGCGCTGCCGCCCCCATCCGGCCGTCCGTGGTCCGGGGCATAGAGCGCCCGTGTCGCAGCGGGGGCAATCATTTGCCCGCGCCAGGGGCACGGAAATGACCGCAGCGCCCCCGCGCGTGTCGTTTTCCGGCTGGCTACTGTAGCGGTCAAGGCCGTCCGGTCCCGCGGGGCCCGACCGGGGGCGCTCTGGGTAAAAGGCAAACGTCGCCCGCCCGCCCGAAGGACCTCCGTGTGGGCTGATCTGATTTGTTTGTTTCAGTCTAATAGTCATTTCGATCCATTAAAAAGTTTGATGCACATCGGATATTTGCACACTAATTAGGAGTATTAAATATAATCTATAATTAGGAGTATTAAATATAATCTAATGATAAAACTAATTGCATAAATGAGGACTAATTCGCGAGACGAATCTATTAAGCCTAATTAGTCCATGATTAGCCCATGTGATGCTACAGTAAACATGTGATAATTATGGATTAAGTAGGCTTAATAGATTCATCTCGCGAATTAGCCCTCGTTTATGCAATTAGTTTTATAATTAGTTCACATTTAATCCTTCTAATTGGTATCCAAACATCCGATGTGACCCGAACTAAAAATTAGTCCATGGATCCAAACACCACCTGAAATGGTAGCAGGGTGAAGTAGAAATAGCTTTTTTAGAATAACATGTACCGTTCGTTGCAATATTTTTTTCTTGCATGCTGGCACCGCTAACAGTGGTTGAGCATCTTCCCTGGATATTGAAACTGACTCAGTTTATTTCTTTTTTCCATCCAGCCATTTCTCGCGTGTTTTCTTTTTTGTTTTGTCTTCCGTTCGCTATTTGCTTCATTTTATTTCGGTGTGTTTTCTTTCTTTTTTTTCTTTTCATTCTTTTTTCATATTTTCTTCTGTTCTTTTCCTTTCTCATACGGGGGACTTTCTTTTTTACTTGTTTCTTTTCTTTGCATGGCAACGTGAGGCTAATTTATATTATAATCTGCTTTGCAAGTTCACACAACTCTATTTGACCATTTTTTCATCTTTTTCTACATTTCTTTCCTTTTCATTTTCAATCCATTTCACTTCTTTTTTATTTTTCTACTATCTTTTCCCCTTCTTTCTCTAATTTGTACTTATATGTATTATTCATTCATTCATACATTCCCACGATAGGATTATGAACTTTTCCTATTTTTTCCATTTTCTAAACTAGAAAACACATGGATATTTTTCTATTTTATTTCTCTTCTTCCTCCTTTAATCTTCCTGTGACGACCGCCCCCTAATCTACCGAGTTAATCTTAATCGGAGCCCTTGATCACAAGTCATCTACCTGGTTCTTACCGCGCCTGAGTGCTCAGCCTTCAGCCGATCCCAACCCCGGAGACCCGACCTCTCTCCGTTTCGCTCCCCTCCCGACCCCGGCGAGCTTAGCCCACCGTCGGATCCTTCTAAATCTTCCTCAAACGTCTGTTCTATCCACCGGTGGACCCGCGAGATCTTTTTCCCCAGATCCTCCGCGATAGGCGCACTCGAGTTGCATGCCCGCTTCAGAGTCTCCCTGCCGCGTGGCTCGTCTTCTCCGACGCCCGCCGCGCAGTTTTGTCTCTCGCTCGCGACCAAGTGGGTTCTCGCGCCCCCTTCCCCAATGGCAGCCGAAGCCCCTCTGCAACCTTTATGAAGAGCTTCGCCTCCCGCGCCCATCATCACGCCGCCAGATCCCGACCCCAGAGCCCGATGTCGCCCGTCTTTTCCGTCACTTCGACCACAGTCGCGCCGCTTGGTCTCCGCTACACGACGATCCCTCCATCGCCAACCCCGACCGTGGCAGCGACAGCTCCTTTCCCCGCCCTGTCAGAAGCCGCCCGACAATCTGTTGCTCCGCGCTCGCCCGCGCGCCCGCGGCTGCCCGTCTTCTCACCTGTGCGCCCTCGATTCTAGCGCCGTTAAACCGGTCGCTTCTATCACGTCTTCCGCACGACGACGCCCGCCTTCCGCCAAATCTCAACCACCGGTCTACCCGCTCCTACGCCGCCCTGACGGCAGAACCCAATGCCCGCTGGCGACACCCCCGGAGTCCTGCACCACCGCCCTCGTCGCTCAATCGCCGCCCCAGCAGAGCACTCCATTGCTTCTCCCCGGCCTTCGCGCCGCTCCCCTTCTCTCTCTCTCTCCCGCACTGCTTCCTTTCTCCGCTCCAGCAGCTATAAAAGGAATGCACCAGTCGCCGGAGTCTCCCTCCGCCATTGTTGCCTTAGCCATTCTCTCGCTCCCTGCTCAAGCTCCTAGCGCCACCCGCCAAGTTCTTGAGGAGCTCTTCTCTCAGATTCTCCCTTAATTTTCTCCAAGTCGCCCAGCCGCTTGCCCCTCCGTGCTGCGTAAAAGCTTACTTGTGATCTGCAAGAAGCACCGCCGCCGTAGCATTCCCAGTCTTAGCCTTTGTTCGAAGCCTTAGTCCCTCCGCCCAAGTCTGCCTCCTTCCGACCCCCAAAGCTTTCCTTTCAGGAAGAAGGTGAGTTGCCGACCCCAGTCCGCTTCGCCCGAACCCTCCTATCCGCCCGACCTCGGTTCCGTCTCGCCCGACCCTGTCTGTTTCGCCGACCCTTATCCGCCTCGCCCGAGGGTTCGGCTATGATCTTTTCCTTCCACCCGAGGGTGTATGTGTAAAATTTAGGAACCCTTCAGCGCTTGCGTCTGAGGATTCCTAGTATATCACATCCTCTAGTTCAAGGATCAGATCATAAGTTCCTTTCCGACCCTTGCCTCTTGATCATCACCCGCTCCCTTGAACCTCCCCACCCTCCTGCTCTTTGTCGTGAGTTTCTGGGCTCAGGCGAGCCAGTGTTGCTGTTGAAATAACCGTCTATGCTAACTTTTGCATTGCATTCGTGTAGAGCTGCACCTCGCCGACGGCTTCTACGAGCTACACCCAGCGCCAGAAGAAGAAGCTGTAGCCGAGCTCCTGCCCGCGGAAGCCGAAGTCGCCCCAGAAGTCGAGCAGTTTCCTTCCTCTTTGCTCGAAGGCAAGCCCCGGTTGCATGAAAACCCTATGTGTTTTACCAGACTTGCGCATGCCTTCTGTAACGTGATTGTGCATCTACGTATAGGAGTTGCTTGAAACCCTAGATGCATGACTTAGTTATCCTCATGATCTGAACACTAGTTGTTGGACCAAGTAGCTGCATTGCTTAACTAGGAGACGGTAAAAGTTGAGTGATCTCCTGTCACTCGCGAGTTGTAGGAGTTGCATGTCTACCCTTTCTGTTATAACTATAAGGACGATGGACGGGGCAGGGTTTTGGTAACTCTTTGGTGGTCGGATGGTTGCCCCGTCTGTCTGTGAAATCTGCTAAGGCCCGACAGTGGTGGTGTTCGTGATCAAGTGTTTGAAAGTAATAGCCTCATACTTAGTATGGGATGAGGAAGCCTAGTACCGGATTGAACCTAGACGTGAGCGGTCGCCCCATTGTTCTTGGAACGGAGTTTCCCCTGCTGGTTGTCGCACGTGGTGGCAAGCGTGGTCACAAGACGGCAGAGGCCGGGTCTGTGGAACCTTGCACCAAAGGAAATGGGCTCGACACGGGTTGGGGGATTGATGGGGAAGGCCGACACAGGAAGCGACCTCCGGGTGCGCGGATGTCGTGAGGCTAGGTTCACCATGCATGGTTAAAGAACTCGAATCGATTCGTCTGCCTCTCACAGCTTGAGATTGCTTGATCGCTATGTCACCCTGAGTAAATGAGGAATCTGATGATGGCAATGTTTGTTGTTATATCTACAACTCTTGTTTGGTTCTATGATTGCTTAGAATAGGTGGCAAAACCTAGACTGGTAAATGAACCTAGAACCGGAGCTAAAACTTGAAAATAGGGTTTTACTTAGTGCTTTTGGCAAACAAAACCCTCAGCCAAAAAGCCCTGCATGTCTAGAATAAGGAGTAGTGTTACTCCTATCGGTTAAGTCTTGTTAAGCTTAGTAGCTCAGCCTTGTTGTGGCTCCTGTTTTTCAGGTGAAGTTGCTGCTCCCGACCCCTCTCTTGCTGGCGCTTGGCCGCCCCAACTCCCGCCGGGCTGGACGGTCGAGTGGGATCCCTCCTCGGACGGCGAGGAGAGGAATCAGTGATGTCCCGGCTGGCCTCACCAGGACACCCGACCCCGACGAAGTCTTCCGCTAGTGTTTTCTTCTGTTGTTTCTTTGAACCTTGTAAAACTCTGATGTTGGTTTTTATGGCCGAACCAAATGGGTAAATCTGCCTAACTCATTGGACTCGTTGTATTCTCTGGAACCACTCACCCTCGTGTGGGTTTGCTAAACTCGATCCTGTTTAAGTGGTTAAATCGGATGAAATCCGACAGCACTTCGTGCTAACTCGGTTTAGGCAGGAGTGTCGCATGTTAGGCGGCTTAACCCTGCTTAATCAAGCTAATCCGAAGTGGATCCGCCACACTTCCATTTCGCTTAGCCTTTCCTTACTATAAATACTTCTTTTCAATTTTCATTCTATTTGTTATTCCATTATTTATTTATTTTATTATTTATCTGCTTATTTCATCTTTTGTGTAGTTTCCAATCTGCCCTTTCTTCCTCTATTAAAACTAATATTTTACTTTCTCGTATATTATAATAACATGCCACTTATACTATTTTTAATCTTCATATGTGATTCCTTTTGTGTTTCTACTCTAGCATACACCAACTTATTTGGGATCGAAAAGGTTTTTATGTGCAAATATTTTGTTCCTGATGCTCAATCTTTTTGTTCGCATTATACTTTTTTGTTCATCATGTTTAATTTTTTAGTTCGCAGAAATAGTCATTTATCCGCAGAGTCATAACTAATTATCCTGCCACCAATAATAATGATTTTATTTTGTGAGTTCATAAAGTTTGTTCTAGATATATATATTTGAGAAAAAATTCAACTTGGTAAAAAGTTAATAAAAACATTTATCCAAATATACTAAGTGGGTCTTCTTTTGAAGATCTTGTTGTGAGAAACTTACTGGTGGAATCGGAATTTAATTTAGATGTAGGATTCTGTAGATTATTTTAATTCAAACTTTCTTTGCACGTGGGGATCATGTCATTAATGGTCATGTCATCAATTCTGTCCTCTATGGCATTCCAAGCATGCAACGATTATATTTGTTTTTTAGTTTGTATAATTTATTTTAAGGGTATACATTTTTTTCTTCGAATTTATATATTTTGTCCGATGCGTAGATTGTTTTGTTCCGTGAGTTTGTAGAATTTGTTTTACGTGTATATGTCTCACAGAAAATGTACAACCTTGATTAAAAAAATATGAATAAAAAAGTCCATCCAAATTTAGTCAAGTGGGATCTTACTGTAATGCTTTTATTGTCACAAATTCAATGGTGCAATCGGAATTTAACTTTGATGCTCGATTTAAGATTTATAGTTTTTTAAGTTTCAAACGGGTTTACATGTGGGATAATAGCAGTTTTGTCTTTTCTTGTATGCACTAAGCGATAATCAACAATGCTGAAACAGTGTAGGGAAGTAACAAACCGTGTTGAATTAGTCTAATTAATTGGGCCGACACACGGTTCATGATTTCTACTCACAGAGCGCGTTCAGCTGCAGCTAGCCGCGCCGGTCGCCGCCGGGAGCTATCAGCTATCGGTCCGGCCGGCGACGCGAGGCGAGCGAGGTCGGATCCGGGCCGTACGTACGAAAAGGACGGGATGCTGGCATGTTTGGGACGTGATGAGACATGCCTCCCGGTGCTCCGTTAGGTGTGTATACGGTCCTGCTTGTCGTCTAGCGTCTCGGATAGTGACGGGATAACGCGAGCAGCTAACGCATGTGTTATACGAACATGGGCCAGGTAACCTTTACGGTTCATCACTGGTGTCTTCCGGCGATTGTGTGTGTTAGAGGCAGTAAACTGCAGCTTGGTGAACGGTAACTACTGAACAGTGATTTCTGGTGCCTGATTCGGCGACAGGATTTTGTAATGACCTTTTCGGCAGGTGGCGCGTAGTACTAGCCGTTGTGACGACGCCGCAGCTAGCAGGTGAGCAGGAGCCAAAAGATGGTGGCTTCCCGTTTTGCAAGCAACGACGACTCGACGATGGGGGTGGGAGTGGAGTGGCAGCATTTTGTTGCAGGGGCTGCAGCCTGCAGGCAGCGCCATGATGAGCATGACTCGCCCGTCGGTTACTTTGATGCATGGACTTGCATATGCATGGCGACGCTGCGGGGCGCGGGGGCCCACGGGATCCCTGACCCTGCACGGGCGACAGCGGCGGCGAGGGCCCCGGCCGCGATCAGGCCATCAGGGTCAGGGCGGATGCTTGCTCTACGCTAGGGTTCCGTCAAGCATGGCCGCCCGCTCGCCACCACCCCGTTCGTTCTCCTCTGATCGTTTCGTTCATTCATTCACCCATCACCTGCCGCTGGCAGGTCGCAGGTGCCGGTGTCGCTGCGGCCCCCGAACCGCAGGCGGGGCGTCGTCGTCGCCGCCGCTCGTCGGCGCGCGACGCGACACGCCATACCGCGGCAGCTGCCCCGCCTGCGCGCGTGACCATGCACCCGGGTGAATGATACGGGCGGATGGGAGGGTGTTTGATTCCACTCACTCAAGTTTGTATCACATTAAATGTTTAGATACTAATTAGAAGGATTAAATATGAGCTAATTACAAAAATAAATTGCACAGATGGAGGCTACTACGCGAGACGAATCTATTAAGCCTAATTAGTCCATGATTTGACAATATAATACTACAGTAAATATGTGCTAATCATGAATTAATTAGGTTTAATAGATTCATATCGCGAATTAGATTTCATCTATGCAATTATTTTTACCATTAATCTATGTTTAATACTCCTAATTACTGTCTAAACATTTGATGCGACATGTACCGAACTTTAATTCGTGGAACCGGACACCATCTATAGCCTAGCGCATCTGGCCTGCGCGCCCATTCTGCTTGGCAGGCCGACCCGTGGGCCACGCGCTTTTCAGAGTCCCCGACCCGACCCCAAGCGTCCTGTGTACTCCGGTTCCCGCGACGGAGTGGGCGAGTGGCCGTGGCAGTGCCGGTGCTCTTGGATCGCCGGCTCGGTCGCTCGGGAACTCGTGACCCGTGAGCCGCGCGTGGAGTTGGTGCGGTGTCGCCGTGGCTTCGCTGCCCGCGCCGCGCCGCGTACGTCGCCGTGGCCGCACTAGAGCTGGCACGCCACCGTCGCCGCTCCCGTTTTGTCGGCATCGCTAGCGGCTAGCGTACTCCCCGTTTCCCCGCGGCCTCACACTGTCACACAAGTGTAGTCACGTCAAGGGCCGATCGGTAATCAGCTGCCACGACGCCGCCATGTACTCCGGGTTGTCTGCGGTCGACAAGATCGATCCGGGTCGTTATGCCTAGCTAGCCTAGGCTGCTACTACAAAAGCAGTAGCCTTTCCCGCAGGCCTACGCGCCACATCCTACCAGGCTACTACCTAGCCTAGGCCTGGCACCGGCCGGTCCGGGTCCGGCCCCAGGTAAACTGGACGGGACGGGGCGGTGCATCTGGGAATCTGGCTGGTGGCTGGTCAGGCCGACGCCGAGGCGGCGAATATTTTTGTGCTCACATCCACGCATGTGAGAGTGAGCGAGCGAGGGAGCTCGGTCCGCCCGACCCCGACCGGTAAACGAGATGCGCCTGGCTCCCTCTGCACCTCTGGGTGGTGGACCCGCCGCCGCGGGCTGGGCGCCTGCGTCTGCGCCGCTGCCCCGCTCTCAAAAGGTGCGGCCAGGCCTTTTTGACGCCGCCGCACACGGCGCACCCAGCCAGAGCCGCCAAGGCCGCCGATTCGGTCCGTGGGACGTGGGCGGACCACGGCCCTTCGTTTTCATTTTTTGCTTCCCGAGTTTTTCTCTGAGGTATCCGGCTCATGGATATGCACATGCGGAAACTAGCGTGCTCCTCCGTGAATGCCCGCGCACAGGTCTCCTACCTGCCTGCTGGTCCGGTATCACTCAACAATGCTGCAGACGACGAGACAAGATTAATGACATTTGTGCGCCATGTACGGCCGTGGATCGTCGACTCCTCTTTTTTCCTTGAGCTAGGTATGGTCAGAAGAAGGGATACTACCTCCTGTTCATCATATTTGACATCGCGGACAGCAATTTTGGCCTACATCCCGTTCAGTTTGCTGGCAACTAAAATGAATCGGAGGTAATACTTCTTAAACATTTAGATCATGAGTGGTTACTTCAAAATGTTAATTTCAAAAGGTCTTAAATTTTTTTAAAAAAACGCATACGGTTACTGAATGCGGGTCACTTTGAAGTTTGAAATCTAACGTCAAATAATAAAGGGTCTCAAGCCTCAAAGGCATTCACAAGGATGTACGTGGACATCTTATACTTGGACTGTGTTTTGCAGAACGAATAGGCCGATGCCGTTGTAGACTTGTAATTGTGCAGCTAAGCGCTTCGCGGATCTTACCCATGGTAACATGGATCAGCTCTAATTTAACAAACGGCTGATCAGCCGGTGATGATGGATCGACCGATTGTTTTTTTGTTTCAAATTGGATTCAACAGTGGTCTGTAGTCTAAACCACTCTAGACTAGGTATCCACAAATCTTAATTAACACCCCACCTATTGTCGATGCATGTGGCGCTGGTAGCAAACTTACCTGTAGTTTAAACGGTGAGTGCCATCTCATGGATGCAGGATGCTCTCACCTGCATCGCCGTACACGCTCCTGCCGCGTGTCGGCGCTGTTGCAGTTTTTATAACCATGTGCCATCGCTCTTGACGGCGGATATACTACTGCATGTAGTGGTAAGCGCTAATCAGGCTGGTGATGAAGCAGCCAACAAAGCAAAGATAGCATAGTGGTCAGGAGCCTGTGGCCTGTTCGTCCATGTGCCATGTGATATCCAGCCTCCCGTTCGGCATGTTCCCAGGCTTAATATAGTGGGGAAACTTTGTTAAGTGTCTTGCTTATCAGTAACACACGGTATTTCAAATGGGATGGGCTCACGGTCCTGTCCGGCGTCGCACCAACCGCTCAAAGGGCGCGGCAGGCCCCCCACCCGCACAGTGCGCGCAGCAGAAGCAGCGGCCAGCCCCTGCAGCAGAGGGAGCAGCAGTGAAGTCGCCTACCGTGTGACCGGGTCCCGGTCGTCATGCACGCACTGTGCTCGGCTGGCCTGGCCGGCTCCACGAACAGCACTGCATGGTGAGGGCCCAGCGACGTACGGCTAGCGTTTTATGCATCGTCGTCTGCGTGCACGACGGCGCGACCGGTCGTGTCCGCTGTTACGAATAAGGAGGCGCGCGCCGTCTTTTTCTGGGCTGCAGTACACTATACGCGCTGCTGTGTTCCCGTTTCTTTCCCCAAGGATCGGGCGCGTGTACCGGTGTACGTACGCGCTGCGTGCTCTGGTAGCCAGCTGCTGTCTCGTACCGATTCACAGTGCTGCGGCAGGCGCCAGGGGGCCGTGCCCATGCAAAAGTAGTGCTGTTACTACTGTGTTCGCGTACCCGGGACGTTTCAATGACTGGATTACGCGTATACTGCTAGTCTGCTGCTCTATGCGTAGTTGCGCACCTGGGAGGGGGCCTCGGGGTGTCGGGTGCCCGGGATGTGGCCGCCCCGCTCGCCCCCCCTCAGGGCCGGGTAGTAACCTTTTTTTTATTTTTTGAGGGCAGGGCCTCTGCAGAGTAGACGGGAAATTCATTAAAACGGCCGCTACAAATTTAAAAACGGAGCTAGACACGATACACGTTGCCGTGCAATAAGCAATACGGTGGCTAGGCTGTGTGTAGGCCTAGCCTGGAGCGGCTGAGCCTACACTAGTGGCCGGCGGGCAGGTCTCCACGACTCTACTAGACGTGCCACGTTCATGGGGGCAATGCACGATCCTCTGCAACCGCGGAGTACTACGCGAGGCAACAAATCGTAGCGACGGGACGCGTCGACTATTGTTGCTGTAGTAGTGGACTACTGTTGTAGTAGGCAGCGTAGCAGTGTGCGTGCGCAATGCTGTTGCTATTTGCAATAATTTCGGCCCATGCCGAGTGCCGGCGACTTGCCCGCCGCCAGGAGGCCCCCAGTAGTTGGTCGGTTAGCTTCTGGGCCGCGTCCACACGGCCTTCGCCGAAACTCTCTCCGCGCGCAGCCCATCCGCGAGAATGTTGATGAGGAGGAGAAAGAAAGCAGCTGGGGCCGTGGGCCTCGCGACTCGTCGTGATCGATCCACGGCTACCCTGCCATGGATCTGGCCACCTCTCAGCACTCTGCCGCCGGCCGCCGCCGCCGTGTTCGGCGTCCGGGATTCCCACGGACTGTTTGGCACGGCGCCCACCCCGGCGCGCGAGGGCGGAGTGCGCTGCGATGGACCTTTTGATCCGTCGCTCGGGACAGCATGTCAGATCACCGGACGCTCTCGTCGTGCACGTCCAATTTTCTTTTCTTTTTTTTTAAAAAAATCCGGCGGCCTCCTCCGATCCTTTCCTTTTTCTCCACACACCTCTGATGCCTTTTGTGGACGGTGCCTCATTGGCTTGACAAGGGATCAGCCGATCAGGACAGGATCCGATCGGATGATGCAACGGCCATCCACCAACAGCGAAAAGCGCAGACACATCGACCGGCCCAGCGTATCGCGCGCGCTTTAGAATTTCACCAAATCCTCCTACCGCAGACGCAGAAAAATACGCTAGAGATCGTTCGACGTGATGGATTCTCTCCGTGTCAATTCCTCTTTTTGCAAAAGTCAGCCGACCGGACGCATCTTCATTAGCGACTGAGGTATTATGAATTTCCAAAAAAGAAAAAAAAGTGTGTTTTCATCCCTCAAGTATTGCAAAAGTGTGGTATTCATTCCCATATTTCATTTGGTGCAAATCAACCGCTTAATTAACTAAACTGGTCCATTTATCATCCCCACCCTGTAGTTTACTGACGGTTTATGCAACGTAATCATTTGATTAATCAATAATCACAATCACTGCTCAGCGATGTAGTATGTTGAGTCAAAAATATAAAGCTCACAAAAAATTTCAGTAAATCCTCTAAATTGATACTCCATAATTTTTTTTAAAAAATAATGGAACCAATTCATACTCAAGTATTATAGAGATTGATTCAATATAAGATGTGGCTAAGCAATGATTAGCAAGATGATTGCATGGTCCAAACTGCTATTATATGATGTTTAGTCATTGTTAAACTAATGTGGGATGATAAATGCTCCAATTTAGATAGTTAAGAGGTTGATTTGAACCAAATGAAACATGGGGATGATTGTCACCCTTTTACAATCATCCCCTCCCGTTTCATCAAAAAACAATACTTGAGGGGTGAAAAATACAATTTTTCAAAAAAAAAAAGTATTTTGACCATGGACCGTATCATGGATGATTGTCTAAGTGATACACACACGATCGGAGTAAACACAAAAGATAATAGCTTTATTAGTAGGGTGGCTGCTCTTTTTGGGCCATACGCCATATGAATATATGGTCATGTCCAGAATATATTTCTTTTGATAAATACACGCCTCCTATACTCCAATAATTTAGGTGCCTAAAATTTCCGATGACTTCTGCAATGTCGCATAGGTTGTTTCTCGACGTTTCAACCTATAATACCCGATGTTGCAATGTGTCACCTGAAAAGTTGTTAAATTCACACATGTACTGGAAATAATGACACTCTAATAAAAAATAGGAAAAATTTCAAATTACTACCCTCAAGAATAGCTAAAGTCCGGATAACCGTCTAAACTATTTTTTGAATTTACACCCTAAACTATGACATTTAGTTCAATTTATCCTTAAAATAATTTGTCTTTTTATGGGACTCTAGCGTAGTGGTTAGAGCACCTGGTAGCATCCATCAGGTCTGGATTCAACTCCATGTGGGAGCTAAACAGAGCTTAGAATAAAAAAAGTAAAAAAATAGGTAGGGGCTTCCCTACTGACTTCGATAAAAAAAACATAATTTGTCTTTTTATTTCTCCATACACAAGTTGAACTTGAATATTAAATTTAATAGAGCGGTAGTGAACATCACAATGTATGTCAAAAAATATATTATAAATTTTCATCATTATTTTTATGTAATTTTGCATCAAGGATTAATTTATTATTATTATCATTATATCATACCCTATCAAAATAATTATTACAAAACATGATGTATTTTTCAAATCGAACGAAATGGCATATTTTAGGTGGTAAATTGGATCAAGAAATATATTTGAGGGAAGTAATTTGGATCTTTACCCCCAAAAAATTTATCTATAACCTTCTTTATTTACACATGCATTTTTCAAAGGCACATATTGGTAAAGATACCGGAGATCATTGCAAAAACAGCCCGAGCGAGAAGACATTATGATGTCATGCTATGTAACGGAGGTAGTGGCTCTTGGAGCTCTTCACCAAGAATTGGTGCCAATTCTATCATACTAGGTTGGTATTGTTGTCCGCGTCTTGCTATATTACTACCCTCATTAAATTTTTAGACTCTTAAATGATGTTATAATTGAGTATGTATTAATTATTACGAGGCAAAAAAAATCTTTTCCTTTATTTTAATGAAAAAATATCTCAATATATCTTCGCATATATAGAGTTCACCATTGTTGCCTGGACAAACACTTGCGGCCATCTAAATAGTTCGGCTACCGACAGTCTAGGCCGGTAGGCCCTAGAGCTTGAGGAAATCAAAACCAAACAGTGCATTTCGTTCTTGTCTGTCGTCGAATGTCTATAGCTTCACAGGAAGCAACATGCTTGACGATAGTTACACACAGGACTAGCAGCTTGATTAGACAATTGGAATTGGAATCATTATTGTGCACTACTGCACTCCTTTGAGCGAGCGGCGGCTACGTGCAAGGAACTTGGAAAAACGTATGGAATGAACACGGCAACAAAGACACACCAGCTGATGTCCTTATCTTTTGGGAAAAGAAAGAGCATGCTTTTCTTGACCGACATAAAATATATTGGAGTAGGGTCTGTTGAATGTGGTCGGGATCGGCATCACTCAAAGGGATGACTTCTGCTCTATACATTGCATATGCCCTTATTAAGTCAAGTGTGATCTTCTGGCCATTACGTAGGGCAACATCAATGTATCTTTAAAACAAAGACAACATCAATGTATTTGAACCAAGTCGTCTATACGAGTGCACGCCGTGCAAGTGTTCTTTACCTATTACAATTGACACAATATATTTAATATCTATATAAACTATAGACGTGGAACTCATTAGAAAATAAGGACATACCTGCATCTAATAATAGCAATGACTTAGGATCTATTTGGTTCTCGACTAGAACTTGCCAAAAGTCGTTACACCTGACACCGCCTAACTTTAGCTGGTGTTTGGTTCCCGACGCACTTGCGGCGTGCTGTGCATGCTTGGGCATCATCTTAGTTCATTTGCTCGCCGAATCTCGCCAAAATGCTGGTGCCGATTTTGTCCACCGCAGATATGCACTACTAGAAATATGAGCATTCGTTCTTAACTTTTCATCTAGTACCAAGGTACTAAATAGCATTCGTAGTGCTCGCAATAGCGGTCCAAGATAGCATGTTTGGACTTAGCGGCCGCTATTATCCGCTATTGACTGCTGTTGCGGCCGCTATTGCTAATGTTAAGCCGCTATTCATTACATTTATGGTTCAAGTGACATATGAATATGAATTAAATGGTAATAATCATGTTTAAAATGATTATTTAGGTAATGATGAAGAATTATGGGATGATAAATGAATTTTTTATTCATTAGTATGAGAATTTAATGTTAATATATATCCATACATCTTAATTATATCTATTTATTTGTGATTCTTACCATGAAATGTAATGGCTAACTTAAATACTTTAACTTTTTAAAGTAAACTAGATGTTAATATTCATATATGCTCTAAATTTGTGACTATTTTTTGAATTCCGCTATTTGGACTTAGTGTCTGCTATAGCACCCGCTATCCACGATCTGCTGCAATGGCACTAATCCGCTACCATATTGCTAAACACTATTTATACTGGGTAGAAATTTTCGGTCCTCGCAGGCCTTTTAGTACCGGGCAATAGCACCAGTACCGTGTGGAGTACCATCTAGTACCGATCAATAATACCGATCGGTACTAAATGAGGGCAAGCGGTACCGGTCAGTCGCTCGGTACTAAAAGGGTTAGGTTAATGACCGATACTAAATGTCACTTCCCAATAGTGATAGTGCGGCCGTAAAGTCATGTGGCTACCTTGGTAACGAAGCAAACGTACCCTTAAGCAGAGAGAGAGGGGGAGGGAGTGATAAGGAAAGATGGATAATATGATATTGTGTTCCTTATGGCCATCTCATATGGCAAATGGCTATGTTTGCGATTAATGCTCTAAGAACTGCTTTCTGCAATGGCTGTGAACTTCCTTATAGACCAACTTGTGATTGTGTTTTACGCATTGTGGGTACTGGGTTCTCTACTTCTCTTAGTGATACATCGCTGAGGATTGGCCAGAATGATTTATATATATATATATCCCAATATGTAGTTTTCTTCGTATAACCTCGATCTAAAGCCTAATGTTAAAACCCCCCCTACCCATGGCCATCAGCAACAGATTCCATTTCAACGACGTTTTCTCGTAACATAGGACACAAGAAAATAAAGGAGCTAGATGAGCCATGTGATACCGTCCCAGTCCAGTCCCTGCAGCAAATTTGGAGAACATTCCCTTGTCCTCCCCACGGGAGAAAGGTCCCAAGCGCTACGGGCCATGATAGCCATTGCACGCGTTGCCAGCAACCATCCAACCCAATCCAATATCCATCCATCGGCCCTGCTCCTGCTACAGCGGCGCACCTGCACCTTCAACCAAAGCCATCAGCAGGATCCCTAGCTAGGGATGCACCTTTCCCTGTCGTACAGCCATGGCCATTCGTTAGCCATTGCAGGTAGCTCATCTCGACCACTCCACACTAGTCAAAAGATGTGAGCTAACCTGCATTAAACAATATAAACCGGGGTGGTTTAGCTTGACAGCATGAGTACTTAACAATGCCATGCGTAACGGTTTGGAGCAGACAAGGCCTAGTGTTGCAGGTCAGGGATGTGGATGCTTTAGTGAGCAAAGGGTTTTGTTGCATGTGTGTATCTAGATCTGTTGATCTCTGTCTCTGATGGTGAAGTAAACTAATCTCACTAATATAATGGCTTTTAAATTACAGCGTCTCTGGACACCGAACATGGTACAGTTAAAAATGTGTTAATACAAGTTGTTAGTATCAAACTTCAACTGTGTACAGTACACCCATGACTAGCTCCATGAGCATGCGGGGTTCAGTAGACCTACCATGAGCACGTACACATAATATGTCCAGATAAAGATTCACTCGCCCATGACCACACCAAGTCACTGTCAGTGGGTCCTACTAAGCCCCGGCCCCACCAGTAAGGATCTTCTTGGTATTGGTACCAACAGAAAGCCTGCCGTAAAGCATAACATAGCAACAAACAATACACATGCATACCCTACATTGGAGAGGAATGCATTATCCTATCCTATGCCTGGTATGCTGAGGTTTTTGGTGTAGCGAGAGAGGAGAGAATCTGGAGCCCGGCCCGGCCAAGTGCTCCAGACAAAATCCACTTCACCGGTCAGAGCCATCAACTTTAGTACTTTACAGACCGTCTACACCAACCCTCCCTTTCGTTAATCGTTACATCCATCCCGCGTGTGGAAGTGGCCGGCGTTGGCCCTGCACTCCTGCAGCCTGAGCCACCGCAAAGGTTGGAGAAGAAGATGGCGATGCCCCCTTGCCATTTCCTCCATGTAGTCTCCGTCGTCGTCTCCAACTCTCCATGGCCATGGCTCAGATCACAGTGCGTGACAGCATACCCCTATAGCACACTCGCCATCGATCGAGGTAGAGCCCCTGCAGGGTGGAGATGGATCGGAGCTTTTCACCATCACGAGAGAGAGGAAGAGGAGAGGTCAGAGGTACGTGCGCGTGCGCCGTAGCTTGCAGCTAGGGAAGCTCAGGTTGAGACATGCTTTAGCACGCCATTGGCTGCTTTGGGTGGTGCTGCTGCCTGCCGTGGCTTTAGGCTTAGCTAGCTAGCCATTAGGCCAGCACTTTAGATGCAATATAAAACTAACTTGCATCAAAAGGTTCATCCTTTAACCCCCTTGGGAAGTATTCTAGCTGCTGTCTTGTGCTCCATGTCCTTTGCTCTTTCAGTCTCTTCCTCCTTTGCAGGCCAGTGCGCGACAGTACTTTCTGGTGAGCAGGAGAGGAGCAAGTGGCCATGGAGTTGTTGTGCGTACATGTTCTGGAGTGGTGTAGAGATAGACATCTCGCCCCTCTATCCCTCTATAAATCCACCTTCTGCTCTTTCTTCTACCTCCATCCATCACACCTCTGCACTGTTCTTCCTCTTCCCTCTCCCTAACCCTAGCTTTCTAGCTCCCTCTAGCAGTCCTCTTGTGTATTCGTTCCTGCTTATGTGCATGCCCATCAAGCTCTAGTTTTGTTTCTAGCATTATATTGCTCCAGATGGAATACCATTTTTTTTGTTCTCTTTGCTCGATCTTTATTGCACAGTCATGTGAATGAGTGACAGAGATGGTACATATGTTTGATCAAATTGAGATTGTGTGTGCCTGGCTCCCTGTATGCCACACATGTAGCCCAACCCGTGGTGTGGTTGCCTGCTGTGGGTGGCGTGCAAGGGGCCAAGCATGCATTTTGTGTTCGATTCTTCTGTCAGTTTTTATCTCTACCATATTCTTCATGTGTTCACGTTTCACACGCCCTAGTGTCCTTTCATTTTGTTTGTTCTTGCAGGTGCCTATCGAAGAAGGGCTGATGTGCACTTCTTCTTCAGTTTTCCGATCCTGTCAAGTTACTCAACTAGCCGCTTGCTCCGAAAAATCAGTGAGGTTATCCACTTGTGATTTTTGTTTTTGGTATGCAGCACATGACTGATTCTTGTGCACGTCTTGGGTAGATATTTATGCTCCCTAAATTCTTGAAAACAACCATAGTGAAGAGTCTTGAATTCCTGGTTTTGTTTGAGTAGATTGAAGGGAATTAATGCATTGTTCTTTTGATCTGGTCATGCTTGGATTTGAGTTGTGTCCTATTGTTTCTTTCTATATGCGCGGTTTTCCTACCTGACAATCTTTTGTACTTTACTTCCTGTGTGTTCTGAGGCACATGTGCGCCGAGTGCACAACGTTTTCTAGGAAAATTTCCACTTTTCCTTTTTTAAATGTAAATTTTCATGCATTTGGGATTTATGCTGCAAATGGCAAACGCATAACTGCATAAGCATGAGTCTCTTCTTGCTAGACTACGTGAACCAAGAAATCCGGTTAATGGTTTCTGCATTTTCGCTCATTTCTTTCCTCACATGTTTTCCAGGACAACCCATTCTTTACATTGTATTTCAATAATTAGTCTTTGAATCCAGTGGCCGTATCATATGCTTAGCAAGTCTAATCTATAGCACTACCTCCGGTAAGATATACATTTTGACATTTCAAATAACAAGGAGTTTATAGATCAAATTAGCTGTCCAAAATTATGTCATCTAATTTTCTAACCAAAATGATGTCCAAAATACGTAAGGATCCGGCAAGAGCTGCTTCTTGCTTGATCATTTGTTTTTTTTTTGCAAAATAAGGTTAATTTGAATGTGACATATATAAAGCATATATTCCGTGCCCCATACACGTACGCACATATAAGGCTTGAAGTGATTAAGCAGCAAGTTAATTAATTGACAGCAGGAAGCAACGGGTCATGAAGTATTTATATACTATCGTTTACGCTTAATCGCTTATTTCTGTTTAATTACTAGTAGTAGGTAGAGACCGGCGGATGTATGCTGGCCTGGTGCTGCGCATTGTTCATATGTAGAGCAGTTCGATCTACTGAACTGATTAGATGCAATATGGGCGTTGGCATTATTCATTTTGTACCATGAATAGATGTTCTTTTGTGTTTCCATGAATTGTTGCTTCATAGTTATTATTAGGAGTAGGCCTTTTACAATATAGCTTATCAACAAGCACCATCGATTTGCTGTCGCCAAATGCCCATGGTGATCAAGGACACGCAGGGATTAACATGGGATCAGCAATGACTGCTTGTCGTTTTTGTTCTAGAAACCAATTTGGTTTGTCATTGTGATATTTTTTTTTCTTTTGATGAAATTATCATTGCAAATGTTGCAAGGTTGTAAGAGTAGCTGAGCAACCTTAATCTCGCATTGCATGCTCCTCATCTGAGTATCTGACAGCACCAGCGCGCGCCCATGCTCTCAGTTTTGTATGTGCTGAGGGCTTGCATTGGGACCCACTTGACAGAGAGACCGTATCCAAGCTTAACACCCGTTGGGAGGCCGACCAGGACGACTCGATCAGATCATATCGAAGTTGTGTATCAAGCTGCGTTCTGCATAACTAACCAACCAGAGTAACAGCTCCATGTTCGATCAGCACCAGTACTGCATCACAAGCAACAGATAGCTAGGGCACCAGTCCACCACCATGATCTGTTGATGATGGTCACCAACTCACCATGGTATCGCCAGGGCCCACCTGCACCATCTCACTCTCATCATCATCTACGTGTTTGCTCCTGCCTCCATGGCCAGCCAGCCAGCAGCCATTGTTGCGCTGCCTGGACCACCACTCGAGCAGGAGCAGTTCTTCAGTGGCAGAGCTACTAAAGCTGCAGTTCTATGAGCAAGAACGCATGCAGGGATCACTGATCAGCGACCGCATCGTCCACAAGGACTTCGCCATGATTTGTTGGTGTCTGTGTTGGAGTCCTCAGTGATTGGAGCGAGCACCTGGGTCCCCCCTCTTGCATAATTGTAGTGATGGAGACGGCGTGGCAGCTGCCCGGCCTCTGCTTGGATGAGCACCTGCGGCGATGTTGGACCCCTAGAGACAACACATCAGTGTCCCAGTTATCCAAAGTGATACCACACTGAACCCTTGCTGGAAGTAACTGTCACAGTGTCCCGGAAGCAGGAGCAAGATAACTGACCCACTGGCCACAAGATGTGGCTGTTGGATCACATTATTGTTAATCATTACAATTTACAAGCTAGCAGCCCAGCAAGAATATGCCTTGGAATTTGCAGTAATTCTGGATTACAGGCTATGTATGGTTTATACTGACAAAGACTTCAGACATTTCACCAGGTTATATACTTGCAAATTTGTGTATCACCCAAAAACAGGCACCGCCAGGTTGCACAATGAAAATGTGTCATCAATCCAATATTGTACATTCAGAAGTTTTTTCCCCTCATATGTACTGATTTGGCTCAACAATGATGTTCAGAACTTCAGACTACAAATGAAGCAATTACATCTATACATGAAAAATGAAACCGGCTGGTAAACTTCTGGACAAGGCGTCCACCTATGCTACTCTGTCTACATGTGTTTCATATTGCGACCAACTCACTTCACTAACAATCTGTTTCTTCACAGACGAATGGATTACTCACGATCCGATACCCCGGTGGATATCATGGAGACCTGTCCAGTGGATATCATGGAGGCTTGCGTTGTCTCATTGGACAGCAGAGGAGAAGAGTGTGCCATCAGGGAGGATAGGAATGTGGACGACGTCGCGATGTCGTTTGGTTTCCTCATGCTCCTGACCTTGAGATCCATGAAGTCGCTAATTATAGCAGGCTTGCTGATCTTCTCTGACTCAACATCCTTTTCACCCGTAAGCATGGTGATGACCTTTGACATGTCAGGTCGGTGTCTTGTGACATCTTGTGTACACAAGAGCCCAATTTTCAGGAACCTGCAAGCCTGTGTGACGTCCAAATCATCGCCCAAAGAGCTGTCTATGATTTTCTCCAGATTTCCCTGCTCATAATAAATCCATGTCTGCAAGAGGAGAACCCCATTGGTGATCTCTGGGAACTGTAGCAGTAAAGAACAAAAGCCTCAATTTAGAACATTTGCTCCCCTAGCTATCATGCGATGAGTTTTCAGGAAAAAGTAGCAAAGAAATTTCTTGGTGGTCCATAGCAACAGGTTCTAAGCATGTGATTTGGTCATACTGTACTAAATCTGACAACAGGAAATTTGACATGCAATTTTTTCTATGATTCTCGAGTTCTCTTACAGGAAACAATGACTTGCACACACCAAAATATTGCATCAACATCATACACATTTTCAGAGAATATAAAATAGTGTTTAATTAATGATGGCAAAAGCAACTTCTACTATGCAAGCCACAATGGAAAGATATGTCAAATGTAACCTAGCATTTCCTCTAACCTTTTCAAGGAGTATCTGGTCCTCATATGCTAATCTTGTATCGCTGTTGGATCTCCCGCTAACTATTTCTAGAAGAAGAACACCAAAACTGTAAACATCTGATTTGCGTGTCACTTGTCCTCGAATAGCATATTCGGGAGCCAAATAGCCTCTGTCAATCAAAACTGAAGTAAGGAAAGCTGAAAAGGTATCCATAGGCTATAAATATAATTTACAAATAATATCATTAAAAAAAATTATAAATGTTGCTGTTTCACGGAACTTTCTGGATATAAATTAAGATTTAACAAGGACTACCCAACTATGTTGATAGGAATTGTACAAGAACGAGCTTCTGTAGGCAGTCAAGAAAAAAAGGGGGGAGAAACTGAAAAAATAAAGTAGAACGTTTTACTTACAGTGTTCCTGCAACCCTTGTGCTAACATGTGTTGCATTTGGTGGAAGAAGCTTTGCTAGACCAAAATCAGAGATTTTTGGGGTAAGATCCCTATCAAGAAGTATATTGCTTGCTTTGATGTCTCGATGAACAATGTGGGGATTTACACCGTGATGGAGGTATGCTAGCCCACGTGCAATGCCAAGGCAAATATTTACTCGAGTTTTCCAATTGAACTGGATATTGCTGTGGTTGGAACCTGAACAATGAAAAGTTTTAAGAAAGTGTTAGGACAAATATGATATATCTAAAAATTGTCATAGTTGACTTATTAAATTATTGTTGTGACTATGTAATATCCATGTATTATTTAGCTCAAATATATAAGAATATTTACCATGACGTACCTAGGAGCGTTTGTGAAAGGCTATTATTTTCAAGATGATTGTAAACTAGGATTCTTTGATCTCCTTCCGCACAATACCCATAAAGCTTCACAAGATTATCATGTGAGATGTCGGAAATTGCCACAAGTTCATTCTGAAACTCCCTTACTCCTTGTCTTGACTCTGACGAAAGGACCTTGACGGCAATAATTGTTCCATTCTTGAGCTGTCCCTGCACCATTTAGTTGTTGTTGAATGTCAAACACGTCTACATTAGTAACAACATCAGTGGCTTCTTTGTTGAAGGTTATGCATATTACCTTGTAAACTGAACCAAAACCACCCTCACCAATCTTGTTCGATTTGTTAAAGTTTCCTGTGGCCCTTACTAACTCTCTATAGGTGTATTTTTTTATACTTGGACCACCAGGGACGTCTACATGAGCAGGGTTAAATCACAATAAGGAACCAAACAGGGTAGGGGAAAGTATATCAGAATATGTAAACAGGGATATTTCAGACTGTACCCCACGAATGAGAGCTCTACCTTCATTATGATTGGAACTTGGTTGGCACGTTGTCCTTCTCTTCTTGCAGAAGATAGAGAAACAACTCATTTGAGATTCTCAAAATATTATATCTGCCGTAGTGCTATCAGCTCGATAACTTCAGCTTGCACTTATGATATCAACAGAAGCATTTTACTGCTGCTCATTGACTTATATCATGTCCTGAAGAGAGAGAATGTCAACTACTGTTACCTCTAAAGAAAGTATACTGGATGCATATCGTTTTGAAGTTTAAAACATACAATCTATGGCTAACAGTTTTGGTGAAGGTTATCCAACCCACATTTCTGGATGCAGTACATAAGTTACAGTAGCAGTGAATTCTATAATAAACTGATAAAAAGAAAGCGAACACACATTCTGCTTGCAATTCCTAACGGTCATTGTTTGCTTAGAATTCAACCAGGCAAGCAACTAATGCACTTCAAGCTTACAAGTAGCATATGTGAGAAGTTAGCGCAAGCATGGAGTTTTGATAACTGCACAATTACTTCGTACAAGTGGGCAGGTGAGAGTGAGACTAAACTATCTTAGACTCAGAAATCAGGAACAAAATAAAAATTAGACTAAGTCCACTATAATTAGTATACATTTATTCAGAGCAAAGCCATCATTGGGCAGGCATGGATCGCGTATCCATGACTGTATATCTATCCAACGCACCCAACTAATTTATTTCGGAGGAACTCTGATATACGTCTGTCATCACAAACTGATGTTTGTCATCTAACTAACCCTGGCACCACTAAATTTTAGTCCATGACTAGACGACCCAACCGATCCCGCAACAAATAATTTTAGTGCACAGTCACGCGTAACCAATCACAACCAATCTCCCAGAAGTCCATCATCCATCATCAGCAGAGCTCGCATCTTTCCACATTTATCACGACTCTTGAGCTATCGAGGCTTTGTAAAGCAGCGTCGGGAAATCGCCCGTAGGACATGATCAAGAACAGAAGTCGTTTCCATTCGGAGCTTCATTTCACAAGCAATTCACAAACCTTGATCAATCAAGAAAGGAAGCACCAAAGCAGCCTACTTCGTTAAGGAAGGCTAAGCAGACTACAACACCAATCCACTAATTCCTTTTCCTGGTGAACAGGGAGGGAAGGCAGGAACCAGGAACACCAACAAGGGACCAATAGCACGAACAAAAATCCAACCTTGAACTTTCCTATACATATATTCAGAGAAACCAACCAACCAGACTCACCTGAACCGCCGCCGCCGTGACCCGGGAGGATGAACCGAATCCACTCCAATCCAGCCGCCGCGACAAGCCTCCCAGCGAGTCAAACAACGCGAGGCAAGAGCACACCCGCGCCCTTATCAATTACCCCCGCCCGCAGCAGGGAACGCACCAAGAACCGCCTCCTCCCGAAGGCTCGCCGAAGCCTCTGCCTGCTGCCTTTCCCCCCGAGTGCCGTGCCGCCACGGGGCGCCGGGAGCCCGGGACGCAGCAGCGGCGAGCTTTCGCGAGGGAGGGAGGAGACGGGGCGGCGGGTTGGGTTGGGTTGGGGGCGCGCGGACTGTGGACTCGTGGTGGGGGGTGGCTCCAAGTGGCGTGCCGAGTATTTGACTTCTCCAAGAGGGGGAGGGGGGAGGAAGAGCAGAGGAGACCGGGCGCCTCGGCTTTGAAAGGGAGACGAGAAAGAAAGAATGGCGGGTCAAACCGTTGACCACGTGGGCGTGTAAACTGAGCTGGGCCGGGCCCGGCCGCGGCGCAGCCGTGTGGGCCGTCGTGGTTTGGGTGGGCCCGTCGGGTTCGACGCGGCAGCAGGCGAGCCCGGCGGGGCTACAGAGACCGGTCGGGGTCGGGTGGGTGGTCCGGTGACCGGAGGTGGTTGGGGTCGCGGTTGAACCGGGTCAATTGAATGGACCGGGCCAGCGTTCGAGGCTGCTGGCTGGATTGGCTTGTAGGTGCGTCATGTTGTGACGTGTCCGTGTGGCCGTGTCCGTGCGTGCAGGACAGCACCTGCACTGCATGTGAACCTCTGTTATTGGAAAAGGAGCCCGTTCTTTTCTAAATGAAGGAAAAAAGTTCTGACGGTCGGTTGAAAACTTGAAATGGTCCGTGTTGAATTCATAAACTGATGAATGGTGATGCGCTTTCTTTCAGGAGAGTCAGGCCAGGTTCCGTTTACTTTCGTTCATTCTGTGTTTGCTTGCTGCAGAGGCTTTTTCATGGACAAATCGTCTGTGAATTGACCTGTTCAGAGTTTAGAACTTCAGACGTTCCGAGTAATGTACAAGTATATCGTGTCAAGGTCCTTGTGACAAAAAAAGGGTACTATTGCAAAAGGTCCTTCAAATACACTTCAATTTTGGTCCTCAAATTGTTTCGTTTTTTTATATGTAAAAATAGACCTTTTCGATTTTTGCCAATAAATGACGAGTAAAAAACTTGTATAGCTTAAAGAAATACAAAATGCGAGGAGAACCTCTTTTCTTTTTGAAGAAAATGCAAGGAAAACTAAAGAATTTCAAAGAACACGAAATGATCTCTAGCCCGAGACGGGCCAGGAGTGGTAACTGGGCTACTTCCTTGGACGTGGGCCTCGTCGTGATGGCACAGCAACGGGCGCGGGCCGTCCCCGTTAGGCGCAGCGGTCCACCTCACACTTTGTTTGATGGGACAACCTGAAAGGCCAATCAGGCCATCACGCCAAGTTTCACCCGCGGGCCAGGCCCAGCTTAGCCATGCTCTCTCTCGCTTCTCGCAGCGCCGCCGTTCGGTGGGAGGCTCGCTTCCGTGTGCCGCGGCGCCGCCACCTTCGTCGTTCGCCCCGGCCAGCGAATCAGATCTCACGTGTTGCCGCGGCGGCGGCCGGCGTGTGCTCAACTGCTTGGCGCGGTGGGCCGGCGGCCGCACGAGCCCAACGTGTTTCAGGGCCTTTTCCTTCCCCCTTGTCATCTCAATTTTCAGAGTTCCATTCCATGGTCATCAGTTTTCAGAGTTCCATTCGGGATGGTCATGCACGACAGAAGAATCCAAATAGGAGAACCAAGAAATCGACAGCAAGTGACCAACAACAAGATATGGCACTCATGGTGTGCAACAAGTCAGTCTTGTGCATCTCAGACGGACAAAACCGTTCAACAAGCCACATGATCTGTTTCTTTAGACCATTATACAGCAGCAGGAAAATTCTTCGACAAGTGATGGTATTATTGCTACACTAAGCATGACCTGGGAGCTAAGTTGAGAAAGTTGAGAGGCTGGCTGATAGTCTACATGAGTTGGACATCCAAAAAAGTCACAGAAATGTGAGGCGATATGCTCCACCGACTGCAACCCTGTCTACAGGTTTCGATCTTTCCATGGCGGAAAGCCGGTCAAGGTTGGGAAATGGCGATATCCGGGATCCGGATCCGGGGCCCAGCTGAAGATCTGAAAGCGATAGAGGAATCACCAAAGAAGCTGATGGGGTGGTTCAGCCAGGGGTAGAAGAAGATGCCCATATCTTTGAAAAGAAATGGGTGAGCTGTGCCTGTGTGTGTCACACTGCCACAACACTCCACATGCTTCCACTCAAAACTTGTCAAAATCCACAACCAAACTAGACCAGATCAGACCAGACCAATCCGCGACACGTCGGCACGCCAGAAGGCGCGGCAGCCCGGGGGATCAGGACAGGGACGATGAATTTGTGATGGTGGATTTGTGATGGCGAGAGTGAGAGAAGGCATCACATTCAGCTCCGGATGCACCACTGACCTCAAAAAAGGGTGGTCATCTTTTTTCTCACCATTTGTTCTTCAATGGGCAGGCACCCGGGTTTCTGTCAGATAGGGACCCAGAACCCACATGAGAGGGCCGGTCAGTGTCTCTGAAACTCATTGTCTGCACGAAGTGGTGCCAAGTTATGCAAGCACAAAGGTTCAGGTGAATTCCCTCTTGGATCTATCTGTCTATGAGCTTTCAAGGATCATACCGAACTGCTTTTTACTGGAAATAGCTCTAGTAATTATCATGACAGCAAAGGTAATATTGCACTGGGTGAAGAAATTGCATCTCTCATTGCTAAGTTGGAAGTGCGTCTATAGGTTTTACATGTGTATAAGCAAAACAAAAAAAAAAAAAAAAAGGAGAGGATTAGCACACTAGTCACTGGTCTGAGTTCTATGAGATGTCCCTAACTTCCATTTGAGACATTTTTACAATTACAACACGGACCGTGCTGCATTTGTGCCAGCAAGTGCAGAACGAGTAGATGCACTAAATTAGTGGTATTAGTGTTCCAGGGAACTAAGTGCCAGCATGTATACAAAAACATAGTAGTTACTGCTAAGAGTCTATATCATATGACATAATCATCAGATGGCATAGTAGAACATCGGGCTACATTGATCTATGTGCTTGGTTCCAAGCCACAAAACTAGGAAGAGCTGTGGGAACATACAGTAAGAGGCATCCTAGCGCGGTAGCACCACGGGCTATGGGCTCCCTATCTTCAGAACTCAACCGAACCCACTGGCGTCATTCCAGTGCTCAGGTTTTTTGATTCCTGCCTGCTAACATAGCTGTCACAACCATTGCTGAGCCTTCTGGCAGGAGCCGAGCTCAAGAGCTCAATGCCCTGCTTGCCCATCTGCTGAACCTCCTCCAGTGAAAGTATCTTTATGCAGGACACACTGTTCACGAATTCCCTGCACAGCACAAGCGAAGTAAATGTAAGAAAAAAAGATAAACAACAAGACAGAAAGTAATGAGGAACTTATTAGGTTTGATATCACTTACTGCCACGGGTCATCACCAACTAAAAGGACATCGTCCTCTCCATCAACAAATACAAGCTGCCAGCCTGATCTCAAAGGGTCTTCCAACTGGCCCTCAAGGCCAAATAGACGCCCCACCTCACTACGAAGCTCATCATAGCTGCTGAATCTAGTGATATCGAGCAGCCTTCCAACGGTTCCAGATTTGTAAACCTATAGGGCACAAATTTGTCAATAAAGTGCTTCAGTGGAAAGAATTCAAAGGGAAATTACTTTGTTAATCAAATGGTCCATGATGTAGACACATCACTCACCTTCACAAAGGTTGCAAACTGTTGATTTGCTTGCTCGGAATTCTCTGCACTTGGAACATAGCTCGACTCATCTAAGCAGCCTGTACTAGGTAGTGGTTGACCCAAGGGGAAATCATTCTGAGAAGGGCTCAGGAAATTGGAGGTTGAATATGGAATCGTGCTTGAATCATTATCATTCTGATGGCCTGGAATGCCACCTTGCATCAAAAGTGACTGTGAGTCTATGTTAACACCAAATAACAGGTGATTTTGAGGATCAGAGCTCTCATCTTGATCCACTAAGCACCCTCGTCCAGGTAATGGTGCTAATGCAGAGTTTTGTGGCAAATTACATGGCGTCATATCCAATTGTTCTATCTGGGCCGAAACAACATGAGGTCGGGAAGGATTAACAGACTCCACTGCAACTCGCTTAGATGACCATGGGTCAGATATCGATAAAGGGGTGTTTCTTGCCACACATGGGAGGCTCGAAGGTGCATCTGATGGTAACTGTCCCAACATGCCTTGCATGGAAGAGCCACCCGATGGTGAGAGAGCGCTGATGTTTGTGTCTGCAAAGTTTTGTTGATGTGAGAATGCTGGAACTGCTGGTAATGTGGAAGATGGAGATTGAGTGACTGAAGAAAGCTGAGAGAAAGCTGATAGCGCATTTGGCAAACAATGCAGTTGTTGATTCTGTGGCGTTTGCACACATTCCTGCTGCTGCTGTGATTCTTGCCGCTGTTGCTGTGGATGCAGCTGAGGCTTCTGCTCACTAAATGAGTGGCAGCGTTGAAGCTGCTGCTGGAGGTACTCAGCTTGAGTATGACCTTGAACTGTGTTGTCATTGATATTTTGGTTGTACATTTGCTGAAACTGAGGCTGCACCTGCTGCATAATCTGATTAGATAGGAGAGCAGATCTACCAACGATATTCTGCGGCTGCTGGAACTGCATTAATGAAGGTGAGATTTGCTTTGTGGTGCCCTGTAATGCTGCTGCGGCTGCTATGGTCTGGTACATGTCAGATTGCAGACCAAGTAGGGAATTATCCATCCTCGGCTGCATCCAAGGACTCGGACTCGTACCAAGCCCGCCAAAATTCAATGACTGGAAACTTGGGTTTGTGCCGTCTCGAAGCCACATAAGAGAAGAGGTCAAGCCATCATCCCTTCCACCTATAAAAAACAATCAGAAATAAGATCATTAGTGACATTAGAGCAAAATTATTATCGACACAAGCCACTGCTCAATGTTATATATTGGAGTTGCTACTTGTGCAACTGTCACTTGTACCATATAAAGAAGGCAGGCCTGTAGGCCATGGACGCTTTAATCCAAGAGCAAAAGGAGATGGATACATCGGAAAAGTTGTCAATGGTTCAATCTCCCAAAGAGACACCCTTGGCTGCTTCTCTCCAGCAGTTGATTCATCCCATCCAACCTACATGGTTCAAGGGAAATATTGATTACATGCTTACAACTAGATGTATAATATAAAACACGCCATGCAAAAGGATGCAAGTAAAGAGAGGTATGAAGCACAAGTAGAAGGGCTCATAGAAAAACAGATGAGTGTTTACTCAAGACCTACCTTTACAGAACGCCAGTGCGAGTTCGGCCAGCGAACAGGATCGAGATCACTTATTCCTGTAATTGTCCCCATGTATCTGCAAGAACACTTGAGCAATTTAGATAGACATACATAGAAAATGCATAAGCAGACATAATCTGATCCAGAAGGAATCCAATGACATATCTACACTAGAGGAAAGTGAAATCAAGATAGGGGGGTAGAAACCAAAATAATGCCCATGTCAAAAATAATTCGAGATAAACACAGGTTTAACATACCGTCTGACACTAGATTCCTCTGTCTCAAATAACATCCGGAAACGCATACCCACAGATATACGGGTATGGTACACAGCTTTCACGTATTTAGCCAATGGTATGACAAACTCACAAGGGCTTGCTCTGCAGAATGCATGGGAAAGAGTTAAGCATTTACGAGGTGAAAAAAAATCAGAAATATGTGAGAAACTGTTCTTACCTTGGATTATAGAAAATAGTAAACCGGCTATTTGTTGATGCAGCATGAGCTGCTGCAGCCAGCAGACCAATGTGCATGCTATCACTAGAAAGTACTGATGATGGCATGACCGTTTGTGGCCTGTTTGCCCGACGAATGCCCAGAAGCAGCTGGTTATTGTCATTCCTGGTCAAGCAAATACATGCATCGACACAAATCAGCAGATAAACTCAGTTCAGGAATATACTAGGCTTAAGAAAGTGAACATTGAGTGCTTGTCCTGAAAAGCTGAAATAATGTCATACCAGATAAAAAGGACAGAATCTCCAGCGACCAGTCTCTTTGCACTAACAAAGACACTCCAACCTGTTGTCAGAAGATGCCGCTTTGGTTGACCTACAACAAGAATTTAATTCTAAATTACTCTCACAATTGAACATAGACTTCCATTGAAACAAGTAGACTGTAACATGGCTTGTATGATACAAGGGCCGTATGCAACTAGGAAAAAAATCACAACATTGTGAACCAACAACCAACAAATTAATTGGAAAATAACAAACCCCGAAATATATGACGAAATTTCCACTCATTGCCATGAAGATCTTTTGCAATCAACTCCTGTGCTGGTGGCTGCTGATTGAAATCCTACATAATTATCAAAGGAACATTTAGAAACACTAATGGTTTTGTTCACTTCAGCTGAAGAAGCAAAAATTAATGCGACCAAAAACACATACCAGTGGAGGAAACACCTTCTCTGCTGCTCGGCGGGGAACTGAGAATCCACCATGTGTACTTGTGTCACTCGCAGTTAATGTCTTGCAAAAATAATTTGTTGGTTGCTTGCTGGCACCGCCTAACTCAGCAGGTAGAAATGGGTCCTTGAGCTCTTGCTGCAAAGATATTAAATAAATAAATAAATAAAATTGCCTCTTGGATTACATAAAGCACAAGTATGGAAATGGATGGGAATAGATAAGTAGTCAAGTATTACTGGGCTGAGTGGCTGCAGTGTCATCTGTGCATACACCTCATCTGTCTCTGCATCAGCCTGAAGAAGAAATGCAGCAGAGCTAATAAAACACAAAGGTGGCAACAATAATTGCTTGTTTTGGTACAGATGTTCTATATATAACTCCAAACTTACATGCATGGTCACATTATGGAGCTGGCATATAAGCTGCGGAGGCAGGCTAGGATAGTTGGGAATCTGAGATTCCATTTCCTTATTGGTTGATGCTGCTACCTGCAGTAAATATTTACAAGTTCAATGAAATTTTTAAAAAGAAAAAAAAGGAAGAACTTTAATTCTTGCAGAACCATTTGGAATTCAGGACCACACAAGAATCCATCCTTAACAGTTTTAGCACCCAGATAAGGTCTGCAATATTTATGTCTAATCTCGTATCAATCTGAAGCCCAAGGAAGAAGAGTAACCTGCTCACCGTGGCCTTGAGGAAAATACACCACCCGACTACCAACCGCAGGCAACGAAACAAGAGGCCCGGCACACGCATGCCACAACTCAGAATTTAGGCACTTGTTCTCTTCTGCTTCTGAAAAGCCAAAAGCATTTAAGCAGAAGACGTAACAGAATAACGTCTATAAATTATCCTATAAGTTCAGAAATAATTGTAGATCTAGGAAGCATCTAATAAGCATATCTAAATTCATAAAATTATTGTACGAAGGTATTGTGAGCGAAATGGCAAATGTTTAATATAAAACGGACACAAGATTTAACATAAAAAAGCTTCTATAAAAATATCCCTTTTTTGCTGAACAAAGTCTGCATCAAGGAAAAGAAAATCATAATAATTTTCTTACACTGAATTAAATGGGGGCTCAAGAAGAAGCAAAACAATTGCATCAAGAGAAGACTGAACAGATAGCTTGCCACATTGGACTGATTTGGATCAAATGATTACTGAGAAATTTAAAGCAAGGTGGCAGAAGTAATTTAACTTGTCCTGCAAATGTAAACTGTCCATGGAAGAGGACAGCATTAAAGAACTAAGCAGCAAGAACACAGCACAAAATTTTGTACAGTACAACCCATGAAATGAATGCCAAGGATGGATGATGTACCTTCCGGCGACGCCGGCTGGTCCTGAAGACCGCCGGCGGCCGACGGCGAGAGCTTCATTCTTCCCCCACCACTCGCCGACCGATCCGAAACGCGTTCCAGGAGCGCGCGAAATGGAGAGGGGAAGGGAGAGAACCGAAGCAAGGGCCCTTCTCTCTACGCCAAATCACGCGCCTTCGCGGTTCGGATTGAGAAGCCTGGCAGCGCCACCTCCTCCTCCGCCGAACCGGCCAAATCTCCTCGCTCCGTCCGCGCCGCCGGCCGGCGCAAAGGCGCAATCTTTTCGATCCGAGAGCTCAAATTTACATCACGACGCGAGCCTCTTTGTCCAAGAACACCAGTTTCAACTCCGGGGAAGCTTCAGAGCTTGCGGGGGAAGGGACGGCAATGCTCAAAGCCGCCGCCTTTGCGTCTCCGGCAGCACCAGGAGGCACGCCGGCACAGCGAAACCTCCTCCCGCGCGACCGAACTCAGATCTCGCCGCCACGAGCTCGGGAATGACAGCTCAGAGCTCCGGGGGACCCGCCGCCGCTTAACCGCAGATCCGACCGCCGCCGCCGGAGGGGACAACGAAGAGAGGAGCACCCTGCCGCTGCTACTGCCTCTTGCTTACGGCCGCAGCTTCCTCCTCATGCGCTTGCAACCGTCCTCCCAGGGTGCCGCTCGCTTCGCTTCTTGACTCTTTCTCGCTTCGCTTCTGGCCCTGCTGCTTCTTCTCCTTCTTCCTCGTGCTGCTGCTCGTATGCGCTCGACTCCTCGGGGTTTTAAGTTTTAACCCCACGAGTGGTGCTCCTCCTTTTCGCTACTCTCTCTCTCTCTCTCTCTCTCTCTCTCTCTCTCTCCTTCCTGTGCTTTAAACAAACTTTCTCTGAGCTGCTGCTACATGCTTCTGGTAAGTTTTTGCACCTCCTTTTTTACGGCCCGTGGGCATGTACAATTGTACATACATGGCATGGTTTGACATGGGTTCCTCCCTCCTATACTCCTACGGTGGGCTCCCCCCCTCTGCTCGTGCCCGACGAGGGAGACGACGACCATCCCCGACCAATGGCGTGGAATCGAAACGTGTTGGGTTGGGATGGAATGGAAAGGCGCCGGCGTTTGAGAGGATGGTCATCCCAGTGGGGGCTGCGTCTCGTCTCACGGATCCTCCCAAGATCCTGCCTTTTTGACCCCCTGCTTCTGCTTGTTTATTCAATTCATCACCCCGAATTACAACTTGATGGGATACTACAAATTGACAGTCTAGTGTGGACGGAAGAAAGAACAATCCGGCATGTGTTGTATGTGATGGTAATTAGTGTTGTTTAATGCTGCAATTAAGCTCGTGGAAACCCGTTTGACTTTGACCTACTGAGCTGATCCAGCTCCTTCCTCCAGCTGAAGCTCTGCTCTCTGTCTCAGAAGGGGAAAAAAAGAACAGGACACTCCACATCCATCCCCGTCGCATTCTCCGTACAGTACTGTACGTGCAGATGCCAGCTCCGTACGAATACGTATGGATGCTCTCCTAAAAGGCGTACGTATACGGAGATGGCACCGTACAGGTACAGCGCCGAGCGTGCATGCCCGGCTGTTCCTCTGCCCTGGACAGAAATTTTAAAAACCGGCCATTTCAAAGAACCCTACTAGTAGTTCAGATGATTTGTTTACGCAGATGATGAATCGCTTCCTTTTGGAACTATTCAAACTGCGTACTGTTCATGAGGAAGGACCACGAATCTATCCATCCCGTGTCACTATACCTGCACGTTCGCACAAAAGCAGAGCAAGGGCAAGGGCAGAGCTGAGCTGACCGTCCCATGATAAGGCCGGCGAATCCAAGCTCATCACCTCGTTCGTTGCCGACAGTATTCAGGGTTGGGCCGTATTCAAAGTTCCAATCCAGGAATTTCATTCGACGAATCCATTCGCAAATCAAATACTATCCAAAATTCGCAGAAATTTCGGCATCAAAGTGCACGGGAATTCATGGAAATCTCGAAGCGGCTAGCTGGTCTCTGAATAATTCAGTTCAGTGCAGAAAATAATGGAGCAGAAGCATGAGCAAGAGCCAAAGGTCAGTGGGAAAGCCGGGGAAACTGCTGCCCTTTGAACGCCATTGCAGCCAGTTTTGCAGCTCGTCTCGCGTGCTCACATGGCGATGGCAACGCCAAGAAGCATCTCGCCGTCCGGGTCGTGTTGGCGCAGGAGCTTGTTGTTAGCTTTGGATAATTCGATTCGGCTCGGACAGCGACCTGACCGACGCCAGCCTACCCTGCGAGCAACAGGGAGAACAACACCCACAGACATGGAAAGGCATTTTAGGTCCATTCCTCAATGAGCCAGCAATGCCATCATGCGTTGCATTCGCATGTACGACATGATCATCAACAAGTGGATGCTCGTCCGTACATCCTCTGTTTTTTTTAAAAAAAAAAATTAAAATACTGCATGTGCACACGGATTTGTTTCTCTCAAAATGCATGCCATCATGTAATAATAACTTGTAAGCGTTTTTCTCTCTCTTCTTGCTTTCTTGCCATTTCTAAATAAACACTGTCACTCTTCTAAGCAAACGAAACGTATATTTCCAAGTACATCACTCGTGTGTGATCGATGTAGCTAATGGCTAATGTTTGAGGCCCACTACCTACAACACTAAAATTAATGCAACCTTCGCTTATTAGTTTTTTTATAAATGGATGAATATAGAAAAATCCTGACCATTTCTGATCGTTTTCACATGTTTCCTTATTAGGCCCTGGCAAGCACGAGTACGGCACCAGTCAACCCACAGGATGCAATGCCAGCCGCCGGACACGGTCACATGGCAGCTGCTTCGCGGTTTACACGCACCCACTTGATCGAGATGCATTATCGATGAGCTGGGATCAAACGGCTGCTAGCTGCTGCACAAGCAGTCAAGCACACAACGCAATTGCAAACCTGCGCTGCAAAAGAAGAAGAAGAAGAAAAAAATGTCATCCTCGTCGTCGTACCACGGTCGCAAGGACATTTTTGTCTCCACTATTTCCAATGCAGAGTCTTCATGGATTAGTTGGTGACCAGAATGTTCAGAAAAAACTGACTGGTAGAGGACTGTAATTAGGGCGCAGATTAAGGAGAGGGGACTTGGTCTGGTCCTGGTGCTCCTTAATGCCTGCCTGGCCATCTTATTTAATCCTGAGATAGTGACAGAGCTACACACACATGACACATACAGGAGTGTGGTAACACTAATTAGGTTGCATTTTTGTTTTAATTGGTTTTTGGTACCACGCACTGGCACTGCATGCGGCTGCAGAGAACACAGTTGGTCACTGCACTGGACACCAAGGTGCGTGCAGGAGCAGGGGCAGGCAGGACCAAGCCAAGCCGTGGCTAGCACTTTGGGCAGGCAGAGGGTTAGGAATTGAAGCACGTGTTGATGATTGTGACAATGAGGGTACATATACATGGATGGATAAAAATAGAAGTATATGAATATGCATGAACAACTAGGATTATGATGGTTCTAGCTGTACAGTACTTCATTCACTTTAGGAATGCACTTTGAGAGTAAGCTAATAAACATACAAGGGAAATAAAGGCATTGTACACAGCTAATAAAAAGCTTAATTGCTAGAAAATCCTGTATGATTTTTTTTATTTTTTTATCTTCAAAATAGTTGGCTCAGGGATGAAAAAGATTTTTGCAACCCAACTACCACACGATCGATCACTTGCCAAACCAGAGAACTGTTGAGGAATCAACATATGCAGTGTATGCATGTGTACCAACCAGAAGAAATTGTGACACGGACAAGCTGCAAGCGTGCAGGCACATTTTCTACTTAGGGAAGGGGAGGTGAATTCAAGCGGCCGGCTTTATTTGCATCTTGGGACCTCATCACAGTAAAAATTTCCTCATGAATTGTGCCTATCTGCTCACATATATCCATGCATGCAGTCTAGTAGTACAGTGTGGAGCTAGCCAGGACCATGCATATAAATTGCTCATGTGTTGTGGTACCTAATGAGAAAATGGTCCCTCCCTCCCAAGTCTTATCTCTCTCACGACCACTTTGGAGAAATAAAGGGCTAGATTCTTTTGTGTGAAACTTGCATGTATCCCATAGCCAAGAGTCAGAAGCTGAGTGTGTGGTGTGGTGGTTATCTTCTCTTTTGTTTCCTTGCATTGCATTGGCAATGGTGATGAGACAGTGCCCATTCGTTTCCAGAGGACGGTGTAGAGTGGGGGAAGCTCTACGACGCAACGTGCTCGCTCGATCGTGTAGGCATGAGCCACACCTCAAAAGGGTAGGTGCCATGCGTCGGTGTCGCAAAGTGATTTCATCTTATCTCTTGGTGTGGTAAACCTTCATAATTACTGCAGTTTTCTGAAGTTACATTTGCAATATTGTGTATGTGCTCTAGCCACGTACCCTACCCTTATAGCATGAGCCAGAGTAGCCATTTCCATGCAAATAATGTACGTATACATGTGTGTCTTCCATGCAAAATAAACCGTACGCATAGTGATATCGATCTTCTTGGCATGCATCTTGATGCAAACAGTAGCTTATAGTCTTTGTCCGTTCGGACATTCGATTTTTTTTTTCACGCAGCACATATTCAATGTAATTTGTTACACTGATCGAAGTTGTCAATAGATCTACCTTTTCTTTTCTGATGCATCCTTGGTTTCTTAAGTCGTGGACTTGTACCGCAATTGGTAAAGTTTTCTTGATCACTCTCAAGTAGCTGTACATCAGCAGCCATGGGTTAGATCGTCGTACAGACGTACACCAATGTAACGACAAAACTATCGATGTAATTAATCAGGTTCTTTTACTCTGTGTGTAACACTGTAACTAGTAATAAGTCTGTTTGACCAAGCTATCTCTTCCTCAGTAGCTCTAGGTTAAGAGATACACTTTACAAGCTTTGCTTCAGAAGAAGATTGCTCCACAGAAGATGTCGAAGAGCTTTGCTTCAGAAGAAGATTGCTCCGGAGAAGATGACGAAAGCCGCCTCAAATCAGACTACTATTCGGTTGCGTAATCCAGTTTGTGCTCTAGATCTTGGACCGGCTTTGGAGCCTAGGGTTTCTGGTTGCTGGATCCTTTGCATGAGATCGATCGATGCCACCTAACTGTACCAGGCATTGGAAATTTCGGCAAGGACGGTCGACGACGGCGGCGATGCAAATCCATGCAGTGGCTACCTCTCTCGATCGTCCGATCCAATCGTAGTACCAACCTCTGCGTTAACTCACATTACTGCGCATGTACTGTGTGTGGTCTCCTCTGCGTTCCCTTTGTTGTGTCAATGAACAGTGTGGGGTAGTGCCCGTACTGGGGCTGTACAATTGTCACCGGCTGAATCCAGGGAAATGAATTGCAGCAGCTAAAATAGCCCAGAAGGGCCACTGTTCACATATACCACCAAACAGTCCACGTACTGGTCATATTGTCCTCATTTTTTATTTATTTATTTTTGCAATGAATCCTCATTTAATTATCATATATATATGCAAGTCTCTCTCTCTCAAAAAAAATATGGTAGTAAAAAAGTTGGCGCCAAACTGTAGAACGACTTATATTTGGAACACGTACAGTGGATATGTTTATAGTGATTTATATTTTAGATTGGAGGGAGTAATTAACAATAATATTTTTTCTACGACCTTTGAAGATAATAATAATAAAATGATTGAGTATTTCGGTAATACTACAAAACAGACGTCCGGAATCTTAAAAAAATCGAACGCTCCGACATGTTGCAATAGTTAATCATCACATGTTGCAATAGTGTTCATGTTATAGTGGGAATTTTCTATCCCAGAGTTGAACGACGTAGCTATTTTTATACATTATTTTTCATGTTGCAAACAGTGACGGCTGATGTTACACTAGATAATTTTTAATATTTTGATGGAGCGTTCGTTGGAAACCATCGGACATCCTAGCGCTAGCAAGGCTGTTAATATTTATATTATTATGCCCTTGTCTTGTGTATAGCATTTTGCACTGTGCCGTGCATCATGCCATCATCATATATCAGAAACAGTAGCCAGTCCTGCAGGAAAAATTAAAGCGCTGACCATATCCGTGGTGCTTTTGCATGGGCAGAGAATCTGCAAAATGTTGCTGCTGGTCTGCAGCAGGATCAGAAAACTGTTGTTCCCTGGATACATGAGTGATGGATTGATTTTATTTTGGAGAGAGGCCTGGCAGCATGTGTAGACATCACTTCATTAGGACATCACTTCAAGTGTAGAACATTGAACATTTATATAATTCAACACATGTTCAATTACATGCATAATTTCATATGCCTGTTGAACTCTCATGATCGAAGCCATGAAACCAAGGATCGATGGCTCTTGGACACATTGCACACGCAGCACGTTGCCAACGACGACAATTGAAGAGAGATCGACCGTACGCACCGTCCTGCATGCACCCACACCGCGTCCTAGCCCACGCAATAAATCGGCGGGCCCACCTAGCATGACCAGTGGGCCCCCACGTCGCTGTGGTTGGGGGCAACCTAGCTGCTGATCTGCTTGGAGGGGTGAGCTGATGAGGCTGAGCGAGAAGGCAGCAGGGATGCATGCATGTGGAGGCAAAAGCGTGAACATGACAAGACAAGGTTCATTGAGGAGGAGCTAGCATGCGGCAGCTATAGCGTATGTGGTGTCAAAAGCGGTCAAGAAAGGCATCCAATGACTCTTCCAAATTAAGATCGGCCTTACTTGTATATTCCTCCTCAAGTTAGGGCAAAGGGTCCCACGATGATTGTAGCTTTCCCACTGTCAATCAACAGCCTAAAATAAAGAGAGGAGATTGTTTAATTTGTTGGGTAGCATGCAGTAGGATAGAACATAATAAAGCAATGGCTAGAAATAGCTACTCCCTCGTCCCAAATTGTATATCGTTTTGGGCCCAAAACGATATACAATTTGGGACGAGGGAGTAACTATTCCTAGTGTTAATTAGTATTTTGTTGGTGCATGCATCAGGTAGGTCATTATAGCTAAAAAGGCCATGATAATTAGAAACTTTCATGCATTCTATTTTCTCACCGGATTAATTCAAAAGGACATTGAGTTGATCCTTTGCATATCTTTATATAAACATATAACAAATGGATCGATCTTATTTACTAGGAGTATGGCATGTACATCATGTAGGCCCTTACTGCACAGTGAACACTGTTACGGATAACATGGACTGCAGGCAGCTAGAGCATGCATGCTGGATGTGTAGAACCAGGCCATGCATGTTTCGCTTATTGTGTGTATCCCCGCTTCTAGATCAGCACTCATCTCTGCTCAACAGTAGTAAGTGTAACAAGTTGCAACACTCATCTCTGCTCAACAGTGCACGCTGAAGCTTCACTCCCTGAGAGTCCATTCAGATCTGGTCAGGAAAATAGCTGCAGAGTCTTTCCTACGCTGGATCCATGATGATTAATTGCAACTTTGCAAGCTATATATTCACAAGAGTACTAGAAGGTCCATCTGTATTAACTGACTGCACAAAAATACTTGCATTGGACAAGTAACAACATTCTAGGATAAGGCAACATCCATGTGTGCCAATTATATCCTTAAGCACAGTTCTGAACTAGGTTAGGTTAATTAATAGAGAGGGTACGGTCCATCTACCCGCATCCTTGGACCTAACCAACCCAGTACTTCACATAATGTCAATTAACCCTAGGGATGCCTAGGTAGGTAGCTAGCTAGTCCTATGCAAGGGTGTGGGTCAGTGATTAGCAGTACAACTTACACTATGCCAGAAATGATTTGTGCTGGCACATCGAAATTAGCGTGCTGGTGGGCGGAATTGGCACCTGCCAGCACAAAGGAGACCGGGGCCGCCGGGCTAGTGCTAGCTCTGTGCTGGTGGACGATCTAAGCGCCCGACATTATAGATGGGATGTATCTATGCTGGCGGACCACCTTCCTCCTAGATAAAGCCACGAACAGCTTCTTTCCCAGCCAACCTTCCGTTTGGAGCTTGCCCGAGAGGAGCTCGGGAAAAGCTCCAAAAAAACCAAATCTAATGGGGAACATTTTGCTCTTGTTTTCTTTGGAGGAGGTGACTATAAAAGGTGAGTTTGTGCCGTTCCAACCTTATTTTTCAACTTGTATCCATCATTTCTAGCTTCATTAGGTTATCATCTAGATCTAGATCTACACCTAGAAGATAGATGAGGGAAGAGAAAGAAAATAATTAGAGATGAATTATTTTTTAAATAAATTCTATGGTCATATTATAACCATTACAACATTACAATGTTATGTTTGTCATTTTAATGTAATATAGAATTGAGTTTGATTATAATTTTCCTACTTATTAATTATTACATCCATAGTTTTAATTAATGAGGTTGATTGAATTTAATATATAATTGAGTTTGATTTTTTTCCCTTCTACTTATAAATTATTACATCCATTGTTTAATTGAGTTTCATTTAGGGTATATAGAATTATTTTTTATTATATTTCTTCCTACTTATTAGTTACTACATCCATCAGTTAATTGAGTTTATAGAATTAAGTTTAATTGAGTTATTAATTATTGCGACCCATAGCTCATTAAATTAGTTAATATAACATAGAATTGTTGTCATAGGTATTTAAACATGGATCATAGAGCAATGTCGGGAGGCATCAGTGCTGGCGGGCCTCTATGCTGATGGGTGACATTAAGCACCCGCGAGCATAGAGTTTTCACCAAATTTTAAACAATTTAAATAATTGCTAAATGAGTTCAAAATTATTTCAAACTTCTACGCCTACACATAAATGTTATATAGTTAATGTAAAAAATATATTGTCATACATAACATAAATATTTTGACTAGTTAGTTCACATGTCACTATAGGTTGAAACACCTCATGAGTTATAGGATGACTTGGATATCCATTTAGGAAGGACATACTGTTACACTATCTCAAAATTGTCTATTATTTTTGGTCCATGTTGGTGCACTGGTAAAGTGGTTACATGCCAATTATCATTATCATGATTGTTCGATAAATTTATAATTTATTAAAATTAAATTAAATTAAACCTAGATGGAATGGCATAATCCACCTTCCCCTTGGATTTGGTGTTTTCTTGTAAAGATACATTTTAGTTTTTATCTTAAATCATGGAATTCTCTTAAATATGGACATGTTTAAAAGGTTTAACACAAAAATCTATCTATCTTTTGATTTAACTAAATTTTAATAAAATATAATTTGGTCCAACGATCATGATATTTGGCATGTAATCACTTTACCAGTGCACCAACATGGAAAAAAAATAATAAGATAATTTTGAGATAGTATAACAGTACATCCTTCCCAAATGGATATCCAAGTCATAATCACCCTATAACTCATGAGAAGTTTCAACCTATAGTAACATGTGAACTAACTACTCAAAACTTTTATGTTATTTATGAAAATATAATTTTTACAAGTACTATAAAATATTTATATTCAGGTGTAGAAGTTTCAAACAATTTTGAACTTAGCCAGTATTTAAAATGTTTGAAATTTGCTGAAAAACCTTTGCTACCGGGTGCTTAATGCCACCCGCCAACACAGAAGAACTACGCTGGCGGGCGCTAATGCCGCTCGCTAGCGCAAAGGCTCTATGCTGGCGGGCGGCATTAGCGCCCTCTAGCACAGCTCTTTCCTATATAACGAGCGACCAGGGCACCAAATTTTCTAAGTCCCGGTACAGAAGTTTCACTATTCTGTCAGGCTACCAAATTTTCACGCTGAAACCACCGCCTTCCTCGATGCCATCGTCGCTGCTCCCCCATGCGCCATCGCGCCTCCTAGAGCGTCGCCACCCTCCTCCCGTGTGTCGCCGCGGGCCCCTCCCTAACGTCGCCGCGCCTTCCCGTGCACCGCCACCCCTCCTCCACGAGCGCCGCTGCCTCCTACCCGCCGCCACTGTGCCTCCCCATACGCTGCCAGCCTACCTGTGGTGCCTCCGACACGCCGCCACCGCGCCTCCCCGTGCGCTGCCAGCCCACCTGCGGCGCCTCCGACGCCGCCCCCTCCTCCCCGAGTGCCGTCATGGCATCCTCCCGGACGCCACCGCGCCCTCCCTGCCCGAGCCGCACCTGCGCCACCCTCCTCCCTACCGACCGCTGTGGCGGCCTCCCCGTCCGATGCCGCCATCCTCCCCAAGCCGCTACCACGCTAGCCCTCTTCGACAGCGCTCGAGGCAGCCGCGCCGCCTCCTCTACCCTAGCCGCTGCGCCTCCTCCTCTCCCGAGCCCCACCCTGACAGTTATTTTTTTAATTTAATTAAATTATAATTATTGTATTGAAAATTGTGATAGGAAAATTTGGTGTATAAATATTTATTGATTGCAATTTTTGGGAATAATAAATTTGTATAAATTGGTATAGAAAAATAGTTGGATTTAGTATAAAGTTTGTTGTAGAAATAATTTTTGATGTATATAGGATACAAATTGTGTTAGAAATAATTTTTATGTATACAAATTGCAATAGAAATAATTTTTAATTACAAGTATTACAATTTTGCATATTAAAAGTCACAAACAACAACGGAACAATGGGACCAACAATGAGAACATATCATGGAACTAGATGCCACCAAATTAGTCAACCCTCCGTTGCAAGATGGGGGAGAACAGTAGCCCAGACCGGATGTTCAATCCTTGGAGGAGGAGAACGACGATTCTGACGACGAATGTAGATTATATTCTACTCCACCTGAGTACGAACCAAGCCCACCAAGGCCTCGCAGGCGTCTAGAAGAAGATGATCCTGAATATGATCCAGCTGTGGATCATCAGGTATATATCACATGCACATACATATACACGTGATATTTATGTTGGTCACATGAAGATCTAAACTCCAACTATTGTTTTCTCTATAGAACGATGACCAATCCCCGGTGCATTCCCAACCGCGATGTCGTAGAACATCTACTCTACATTAAGATGAGGTAATTGCCTCTGCACCACAATCTTCGGCTACTACTGCTTCTAGTAGTAATCCGAAAAGGAAACATAGGGAACGAACCTGAAACTAGATTCCTAAAAAAGTTAGTCTCGTAATGGAAGAGCTTGGCCCCAAAGGAGGGCCCATGTTACCTGAGGGGATATCTGCTAGGTATCGGAATATATGTGAAGCTATTGTCAGTGATAAATTGCAGATTTGGATCACGACTAGTAATTGGAAGAAGGTGCCTACCACTACAAAGGATGTATTGTGGGCCACAGTGAAAGAAAGGTTCACTTTCCCTGAAGGTCAAGAGAAATTCGCAAGAAACTTTGCCGAGAGCCTCCTTGGGAGATGTTTCAGGAATTGAAGGTCTACTCTTAATAAAGAATATGTACAGAAAGGCAAGAATGCTAGGGATGACTCCGGTAAGATTCCTCCAGAAATGTGGGCAGAGTTCAAACAACAGAAGAATACACCGGAAGCAAAACCCCTGAGCGAAAAAAATACCGCGAAGGTTATGAAAGCCGCCGAGAACCCCATCACATTGCAACAGTAATGAAGAAAAAGGCTAACAAGGATTACATCATGGCTCCTTACAGTTTTGAGTAAGCTTGTTTTAATTACTATATATACTAGGTGCTATTTAATGCCGTTATAATATAAATCATTTTAATATAATGCAGAGATCATTGGATTTGCATCATTATTTTACTCAAGCTAGGAGAAGTAGTGGTCCTCGACTCAGCCACCTATCATAGAGATAGGTACAATGATTTCATAGGCATTATACAAAAGTAAGACATTCCTCAGCAGTACTTAAATGCATGTTGACATTCTCTGCACCTAAGTTGTATTACTAACTCTTGTCTTTATATCCTCAAAGTGCGTACAAACTTTACATAATAAAAGGTGAGGTCCACAATCCAAAAAGGATGAAAGCTATCTCACACAATCCAAAAAGGATGAAAGCTATGAAAATAATATATCATAGATTCATAAAAATTTGGTTTTTTATATACTGTAGACTTGTCATTAATAACAACTCATCATTTTTCAATTTATTGCGGTGCCACAAGTAACCTCCCAGCTCTGTGTTATGCGGATATTACATGTGCGAGTTCATCATAAACAATGGGAGGTACCGGATGAACCCTGAAAACGTAAGTCTCTTATACATTTCCATGTGCTAACTTTCTAACGGTAATACATCCTAATCTTCATACCGTATACCTGTAGATGCCTACCATCGTTCTAACAGTAATACATCCTAATCTTCGTATCGTATACCTGTAGATGCCTACCATCGACAGTAACTATAGCAAATTCGAAGATAAACAAATCGGCAACATTTGTACGGACATTGCGAGGTTCATCCTACGCGAGATTTATCATGAGAATGGAGCATTCTTTGATAAAGAGGGCGTGTTGATAACAGACGAGTGCACAAATCTTCGTAGATGGGCGTAGTAGTTTTAATATTAGTGTGGCAAAGAACAACTTTATTGCAAATGATGGATTTTTAATAATGTGAATTATCTATTATGTACGTTGTAGTTTTTAATAATGTGAATTATTTATTATTCAAGTTTGTTGTTACGTGATTGGAGATACATATTTGAATTTGGCGGCTAAAAATAGGTGGAAAATAGAAATGATAAGTAATTCATGGGAAATAATATATTGAATGGGAAAATACATTTTCTCCGCGGGCGACATAAGCACCCACCAGCACTGAAACCATATGTGCTGGCAGGTGATGTAACCACACCGCCAGCACAGAAAGCATCTTTGCAGCCGCCCGCCAGCAGAGAGCGGTATGTGCTGGCGGGCGAGCACCCGCCAGCACAAACGGCATTTGTGCTGGCTCAGGGTTGCTAGCGGGTGCGATACCCGCCAGCACAAATCTGTTTAGCCGCTAGCACAAAAATTTTCTGGCGAAGTGTCACCAAATCTATAAGGAATATAATGGATCCTATTGCAATCAGTTAATATGCATGTGAAGTACTGCTGGGTTGCTTAGGTCCAAGGATGGGGATTAACAGATCTGGTCAGAAAAATAGCTGTAGAGCCTTGATTACAATGGAATTCTTGGAATTAATCTGGTGCACATCACTATCACATCCACTTAATGATGTGCACCTAGAACTTGCACATATAGTATAGAGTGACAGCACACGCATTCTAAAGCTACGTACTACACATCATAGGCTAGCAAGATGATGACCTTAGCTTGTTGGGTACGGTAGCGACATCTATCTCGTTCTGCAGAACTAAGAGCGGATAATCACAAAGGGCCAAGTTGCTAATTACTCTACTACAAGTGCATGCATGCATATCTGATAAGGATGACACCAAATTGAAAATGCAATATGCCATTTGGACCCACCGTACGTCCTTGATATAGATTTGACACCAAGGCGTACACGGTACACGTGAGTATACATGCATGGCTTGGACGAGGTTTATATATATAATATAATATCATCTACTCCCTCCGTTCCAAATTATAAGTCATTCCAACTTTCTTGGAGAGTCAAAGCATCTCAAGTTTGATCAAATTTATACAATAAAGTGCTAACATTCATGATATCAAATAGGTACCATTAGTTTCTTCATTAAATATATTTTCATAATATATCTATTCGATGCCATAAACTTTTGTGATTTTCTCTATAATTTTAGTCAAACATAAAAATGTTTGACTCTCCAAGAAAGTTGGAATGACTTATAATTTGGAACGGAGGGAGTACTAGCTAAGAGAATACTTTGGCTGATTTGCGCTTTATTTGTGCAGTAGGAGTTGTTGTTGTAGACCCCAATTAAGAGGCAAGAGGGGAAATGATGATGATTAGGAGGGAATCAATGTCTCCCTGGGGCTAGCTAGTTTGCTTTTAATTGCGTGCATATGTCGTTGAAGACAGTTTCTGGATAACACAGTGCGTAGCATGAGCCAAAACATGTCGTTTTCAGTTAATAATAGTAATAAGCCAAAAAAATTCAAGAGCGAGAATCAGAGAAGTGCTCGTCCGATTTTAAAAAAAATGCTCTTTTAGGACAATATGTACAATGCAAGCTCCCCTAAGTAACTAATTTTTATTAACCCCCCTAAATATAATTTTGCAGTACGTTTCAAGGACCGTAAAAACACTCAGTCAATAATCAACCCTACCACTTTCACGCACTACATATGCACATGAAGGTTAAAATGCAGTGGTTTATGCCATCAGCAATGCTGATGCACACATGCATCATCTTGTATACACGGCCATTCTTATCCGGAAGTTAATTACTCCAAGTGGTTTAATCATTAGGCCATTCTCAATTTCCATTTCATAGTTGTGTTTCCAACAATGCCACATAAGCAAGATTGAAATAACTCTATACACTGCTCAATTTCATTGTTTGATATTTCCAAGACCGCATGCAAGACATAGACTACCTTGGTAACGGTTTCCATCCCATGAAACTCATTTCACCTCTCTCTTTGTTACCTCTTTGCCACATCATCAAAAATACTTAATATATATTTAATGAAAATGAAACCCCATTAAGAATGACCTTATATTACTTTGAGTATACTCATGGTGGATTATACTACTTTGAGTATACCCATGGTGGACTCATGAACGTATCCACGAACTTAATATATATATAAATGTTTGTGCAGTTACTTTCAGCCTGACGCCCCGAGCATTACTTTTATTTGAAAGCGTGTAGAGATCGACTCACCGTCACTGTTGATGGATTGCAACGTGTGATACGACGTTAAAGGAGGGTAATCATTTAGTATTTGAACGTGGGATAAGAAGGGGAATAAGCCGAGATTGATCACCCGATATCGCATTGGTGCATGTGTCACGATGGAATTGCGAGTTGGGATCGAGAGATTTAAAGTGACAGCGACTAAAGTGTGTGGCCGGGGAAGAAGATCTGTGGATTGGATGGGTAAAATGGCCATGTGTGTGTGCGTGAGTCAAAAAGATATTGCAAAAAGAAGGCCTCACTCAATTGCGACGTGTTCATTCTCCATCTCTATCTCTATCTCTCACAACAATAATGCCATCTATTAAATACCCTACTAGCTGCCTGTGGTGTTTTTTTTAGCAATATACAAACACGGCGTGCGGATCATTTCTGGGCCCATTCGCCCATTCATGCATGGGTAGCATAGCTCTCTACAAGTAACAGTAATACCGTTGGGCACGGGCGGCGAAGCTGAAAACTTTCACATGCATGCTGATTGAATTAGTGTGGGCTCAACAGTGCAAAAATAAAATAAAATCTTCCACGCATCTTCTCGTCAAAAGTGATTTTTTTTTAGCAGAGAAAGGAAAACACACGGATCACCCATGCGTGTTGTTATTATTCTTTAATTTACTGAAGAGTTACTGCTGTCGACCTTATTTTAGTTTATCAGCTGGTGATGACCGAGTGGCGTCTGGTCATGTGACCTGCTCGATGATTTAGTCTTGCATTGGATTTGTGCTCATTGACCGGCCCTCTTTATTTGCTCTCAAGAAAAAGGTAGCATGTAGAAAAAAAAGGAAGACACAAAAAGAAAGGTGTGTGATTATGGTCAGGACAGCAGCTTAGTTGACATGTGTGTTGCTGCACCCGTGCATTTAGAATATTGAAAGGTTGACCGCTGGCCAACTCACAGATTCCTTTTCTTTTCCAAAAAAAAAAACTCACAGATTCTTTCTTGCCTATTTGTTCCTACGTTTTTCGAGGGGAAATGCGTGAAGATTTATGTAAAGTGCAAACAGTGTGCTACGCAGTCTCACAGAATCCAGTAGTAGAACATTATTTTCCCAATGGGCAAACGCGATCTGGCTTGCAGCTGGGCCACGTAGGCGAATCTGGTTTCAGCCCATGGGCCAATAAACCTAACCTCATGAGTCATGACCGCAAAACAACCTTTTTATTTCATTCGAAAAGTGATTTTTTTAATAGAGAAAATAAGAGTGGTACGTAAATTTTTTTCCCCAGAAAAAGGTGAGGACCAATTCGAAAAGAGTGACTTGAATCAGTGATCTTACAGATGATAGTTGATAGTGACGTGCGCCAAAAGGGAAAGAACAACACAGACTCACAAGTAGGCTACCTGCTAACATGCATGCCAGCAGAACAAGAAGGGACGCTTGAACCATGATTGGCTGGCAATATCTACATTATCCGGAACAAATGTAACATTTATTGTGTTTTTCATGTAACAAATACATTGTGATACAATGTGCCAACCATATCCAACAGAAAAAGATCATCAATTAGAACAAATGATAGGTTTACAACAACAGAACTAGTCTGTCTTTTGTCATTTGTATTCTTGGAAGTTGACATGGCCAGTGGCTTGCGCATGTTCAACAGCCTCCTGCATTGTACACAAAAAGGTTGGAGTCAGTACAACGATTTTTCGCAGATTGTTTGAAACTTTCCATTTTAATTGTCTCGCCTTTTGACCGATGACGCCAATCTGGCACACCCCGCAGCGCAGAGTGAAGTTTGCAGTGTCAGTATAGCTCCTCTTCCTACATGTCGTGTGTCAAACAAAACAATCAATAACGTGTCTATTCGAGTATATTTCCACAGTTTCAAACAAATGGACAATATTATTATAAACAGTGAAGTTGATAGGTAATGAACAGAATTCAAATGCTGATGGTTGGGTACCTCTGCGCCTCCTTCACTAAATTGATGGCAAGGCCTTCTGCTGGACCAATAGAACGGTTATGGTTGACAGGGAAAATTGTCTGGTCAAATTCTTCTGGTGCTCCTTCAGCTGGTGACATCTGAATTTTTGTTCATGTAAAAGGTAGATACAATTAGCAAATACCTATTTGCTTTGTCAATTAGTAGAATACCATCAAGAAAGCTTACAGCCAGAGCATCATAATGCAACCCATCATAAATGAGCATCACCCTTTCGCTATAATTCTTCTCCTGTATCAGGGGAAGCAAAGCTAAGAACTTCTTTAAAAATTTGGAGCAAGCCAATTGGGGGGGGGGGGGGGGGGGGGGGGGGGGGATCACTAACCTGACCATACAGATCACAACGGGTGGTCTGAATGTCATATGCAGCAATTTCACGCCCATAATATTCCGATAGAATAGATAGCTCAATGGCTCCTTTACAAGCAAAGAGAATTAGAGGAGAAATTAGTGATAAATGCAATAGACAAATAGCTGCTTGATATTATTTTTAATAGTCTTACAGAGTCTAAACAGAAACACTTCTACTGACAAGTGACAACCCAGAGTTATATATCATGATGCAAATGGCTGTTTGACATTATTTTTGTTATTCTTACAGATTCTGAAAAGAAAGACTTCAACTTCTACTGACAAGTGACAGCCCAGAGTTATATATCATGATGCAAATGGCTGTTGTGTGCCATTACAGATCCTCTGCAACTAAGTGAGCAGCAGGTTTGTAGTGAACGATCATACGTTCAGGAACCATGAGCACTTGAGTCACAATTTTTTTCAGGGTATCAGGTGCAATTTTTTTTCTCATCATGTGATTTTTTGCAAAAGAAAGACACGTTAATAATGCAGACATTGGAAATGCAGTCCGCATATAGCATAACACTGGAACACTTCAAACTGAGAATATTGTCAGGTTAAAGCTGCTGTAGAAGTCTATAGTGTTGCAAGCCCGCAACTCACCTCCCCACTTCTCAGGATCCAAAATCCAAGCACAATACGCTTCATTTGGTTTGCCAAGAAACACTTCATTGAACTTTGCAGGATCACTAGCAACTGTTGCTGCTATAACCTTCAAGCAGAAGAGGGAAGAAAAGTAGCAGAGGCAACAATATGAAGGTTCAGAGTAAGAAAAATGGCAAAAACATGTGCAGATCTGCACAGCAATTTCTAGCTAAAAGTATGAGGAATTCCATGGGGTACAAATCAACAGTCAATTTACCATAGCTCTACTAAGGTTATCTATTACAAATTTACAATTATTCTCGTTCGAAGTATTGAAGTCAGTAACACAGTGACAGTGGGTGAAGCATCACATCTCGCCTAATTTTTTTTAAGACCATAGAATCACTAGAGTTGGCTAAATAATGAAGATTACTCAACCGACTAACATGCTCTTGGATCTAACTAATCTCATCACATTAGATAGTCAGCACATGACATGAGAGCAAGCCTTAAACAAACTTATCTATATTGACTCAATTAACGTCCAGCAGATCTGCTAAGCTATATATAATATCTTAATACTATTAGTTCCGTGTAGCAAGATATCCCAATTAATGCACTTGTGCATGACCGTGAAACTCCTTTTTTTAGTGGAGGGTAGAAATCATAACAGAAACAAATCACGGATAATAGATTTGTCTTGCCCTTTTTTCAGGTATGAGAAGCTTCCTAATCAGCACAATGCAAATATGCAAACTTTTACCTTTCTTTGAGAACACACACAATTATCATTCTAACAATATCGAAGCCTATCAAGCCTGAAAACTTAGGGGCATGGAATATGCAGGCACCAAAGTGGTGAATAGTTAGTTGGTCGAAGCAGTTTACCTGTCTCAGCTCAGAAGCCTTATTCCGGTTGTGTTCCATCACGTAACTGTATCAAAAACAGAGGTTTTGCAGACGATTAATTAAGAAACGGCTTCATTTGCTTGATCATCAATGGTATACATAGTGCCATTGCAGACTTACCCCACGGCATTGAAGAGGCAGCTGTTGTCCGAAGGGATCACCCTCCTCACGACCGCACCTTCCATTTCGCCGGGCCTGAAGAATCATCGAAACAAAAACGGTACTTTGAGAAGGCTAGAAGGGAATCAGGCTGGCAAAACTACCACTGACGCTGGTGATATTTCAAACAACCACGCCCAAGCTACTGAGGCCATTGGGCTGCATGCCTATATGCTCGCAGCTCGCCTACCTCCCTGTTCCACCCACGAACACAAAGAAGCGAACAGGTACGCTGCAAATTACCGGGCAAAGCAGCTACGGGAGTCTGGAAGCTACTGGGTCGGGATCACCCACCCGGAAATGGACAAGGAGGCACCAACTCCACCAGCCCGGGAGGCACAGGCGAAATCGCACGCTGCATCCCAACGGACTACGCAACCCACCGCCGGTTCGTCCCGAGCCATCAAGCACTACACCCAAAGGGCAAAGGCAAAGCGCCGACGGATTCCCAGGCGACCACCTCGAACCAGCGAGCAAACCGCAACGGAATCGCGCAAGCACGCACGCCTGAAAAGCAAAAGCAGAGCACGCACGCACCGGGGAGCGGAGGAGCGGCGTTCGATTCGTTCGCGGAGGGGAGGGGCCGGCACCGCCGCGCCGCGTTGTGTCCGAATTCGCTGAGCTCCGAATCGGTGGGGAGGGGACGGCGAGCGGAGGACGGAGAGGAAGGTGTTGGTGTGGGGAGGCGTGTATAAACGGCGAGGCAGAGGCAGGAGGCGAGGACAACGAATCAGAAATGGGAAAGAGGCAAAAGGCTAGAGGGGCCCGGCCGGATCTGGAAGGAGAAAAGGCGAGGACGGGCGGGCCCACGTGGCAGAGAGACAAAACGTGTTTTTTCTAGGATTGGAGTTTATTTTGACAAGCAAACACAGGATTAAATCACCAGAAGCTAGGAATAGGCATCGTTTCAAACAAAAGACACTGCCACCAAGCTAGACCACATTTTTTTACTAGAAATAGCAAAGCTATCGAATTTGGAGACAACTCTTGAAGACAAATCCAATCATGCATTGTAGCGAGATCCCGGCTATAAGCAGAAAGGCAGTGATAAGTACTCCGTATGATGCTACTAGCTCGAAGCTGCGATGGCCGAAGAAACTATGTGTTCGGATCGGATAAGGCGAGAGGGAAAGAAAAGAGCCGCGACCTGAGGCGATCTGCCCCGAGGGCGAGTCCAACCGTTTCCTCGGTGGGTGTGGGAATCCGATCCCGCAAGCAAGTGCCTCTCACATTGCGTGCGGGTGCTCACCACCAGACCACGGGCCGCAGCCGCAGCCGCAGCCTCCTACAAACATCGTTTGGTTGTTCCTGTCCTTGGCCCCCCAGCCTCAGCCCCCTCCCCTGTACAGCCTCCTAGAACAGGAAGCATGACGAAAGATGGCAGTAAATATTCCTCATCTGCAGGTGTTTTACCCGGGAAGTGAAAAGAGGTTGTATGTGCTCTTGCCTAAGGAAAGGAAAGGGGGGTAAGGTTAATGTTCTGACCGGGCTTCTTTGTTGGTGGGGAAGGCTCCGCGCGCATCTTAGAATGGATTTGTAATGTTGCCATGGACGCAAGGCGGGCTATTCTGGAAAAAATGTTTCTAGGAGAACCAGTACCCTGTCTGGTAAAGCAAACGAAAAGCGGTTAGTTGATATTCTTGTGGTTTATCCAAGCATCACATACCCACTATTTTGTCCAAGTCAAAGCCACAGTAATTTCGAGTTTTCAGCAATGCAAGAACTCAAAAGGCGTGTTATATGCATATGCAGAAAGAAGGAATATACTACACCATCAGGAAAAATGAAAGGAAGTGTTGATTGATATTTTTCGCCATGTCTTTCTAAAAATCTGCTATTATGTGGATAGAGGCCGATTGTGCTGGCAATGGGGCCTCACACAAAGTTCCTAGACATGGAATGATGGAACCAGATTTTGCGGAGCTGCATTTGGAATATAAAACAGGTTAGCTCACTGCGACGATCATTGGGTGATTCTTCAATGATTGGGCACAATAAGTAAACATAATTCACATTCAAATACAAACCACAAAACGTAGAATATCTGTGAGGTTCTAGATAACACAAGCAGGGAGCAAATGAAACAGGAACGACGACATGCAGTAACCATTTAAGACAACACTATTTTCAGTAGCATCTCAAGTTCATCAGGCTCTGCTAGCCCTTATTTTTTTTTCCTGGGTAATTAACACGAGAATTATTACCTCTTCAGAGTACAGACAAACCTGCCTTGTTAGAAAGGTTATGCCATTTGTAGAACAATATCTAGTTAACAAATCATTATAGTCATCATCTAGCTTGCAGAAGAGTAATGTCATTAATTGTACAATCTCAGTTCATTTTCTAACAGTTCCAGCCATGAGAATTTTGACATCTTAAAACAAGAAACATGACTGAATAGACATCAAATACTCAGGTCAGATTTCTTATTTGAATAAAAGGATAGATTTCTTTGCAAGTTTCCTAACCTGTCTAATATCAGGAGCCGCAGGAGAATAAAGGCACCATTGCCAAAACTTTTAAAACTAAGTCGTGGGCTTGTAATGGAGGTTCATACATTTATAGTGGACATGCCTTATGAGGAATCATGAGCTATCAAGTCCCAGCTATTTATGTAGTATCAGATGTAAGCTTGGGATGTCACAAGGATGGCATTTTGGCAACTGGGTTCCAACAGACTGCTATGATGGCAAATTGATAGTACTGAAACTCTCCCAACTTTTCAGGACCCAAAATCCAAGCACTTCTCTGGTTTGCCAAGAAACACTTCGTTGAACTTTTCAGGATCACGAGCATCACCAACAACTGTTGCTGCTATAACCTTCAAGCAAACAGGGAAGAAAAGATAGCAATGTCAACATTATGAAATTTCAGATAGTAAGAAAAATGGTGATAGTACATGCACATTGCACTACGCACACGAAAATTTTCAACTAAAAGAGTAAAAAAAGCAATACCATGGGGGCACGAATAGACAGTCAATTTATCATAGCTTTACTAAGGCTATCAACTGTTACAGTTCTGGTTTGATGTCAATAACACAGTGGGACCGTGGGTGAACCATCATTATCTCGTGTAAACTTTGTTAAGACCATTAAATTCGTTCGGTTGACCAAATAACGAAGTAAAACTCAACAGATTGACATGCTCTTGGATCTAACTAATTTCATCATGTTTGATGATCAAAATACATGACATGAGAGCAGTCCTGAAAGAAGGTTTATATATATGGACTAAATTACCATCCAGACACGCATCTGGATGATATATTTCTATATTATTGTCAAATTATTCCATACAACTCGTTTTATTAGACAGTTGAAATCATAACTGGAATAAATTATGAATAGATTTCTCTACCCTTTTTCAGGAAAGAGAAAATTCATTATCGGGCAGGATGGTAATATGCAAGCTGTGTCCAAGTTTGCATGATACCATGAGGCAAAAAAGAAAGAAGAAAAAAGGGAACGCAGGTAGTATCATTTAAAAAAATCAAAGCCTTAAAAGCAGGGAAAAGACTAAGAAATGCTGAGGCACTGAACTGCTAAACATTTGGTCAAGGAAGTAACTTGTCTGAGCTCAGAAGCCTTATTCCGGTTGTGTTCCATCACGTATCTGTGTCAAAACAGTGGTGTTACAAAGTATAATATGCAACCTCTCCTTTTGCTAAAATCAGTACAGTAGGACACAAACTTACACAACGTTGAAGAGGCAGCTATTGTCCGAAGGGATCACCCTCCTCGCAACAACACCTTCCATTTCGGCTGGACTACAGAGTCGTCGAAAGCAAACACCCTGAAGCTGCCCATCCCCAGATACATAGAGTACTCATCATCTAGTTTGTAGAAGATAAGAAGAGTAATGATGTATTAATTGTATGTTATAATGTATTAATTGTACGTTTCAGGTTCATTTTTTTAACAGTACAACCAAAAGCACCTGGACATCTTAAAACAAGTAACATGTGAGGATAGACATCCAATACTCAGCCTAGAATTTATTTTTGAATGAAAGGATAGGTTTCTTTACAAGTTTCCTAACCCGACCAAAATCAGGAGCAGCAGCTTCATCAAAAGTGAATCCGCTCAATTACTAATCACCAACTCATGCAAAGAACTTCTGTTGCAATCAAACTCTGACCAGGTGGCTTCCTGGCAATTGCTTCAGTTTTTATCTTCCTTCTAATGGTATCAACTTCCTGCCACAGGTTTTGGTTAGCATACATGTTGGACAGAAGCACACCAGCACCTCCTTTGTAGGAGCAGAGTGACTCAATCTTATTGAGCACGAGCTCCCCAATCTCTAATTCATTGTTGATACTGCATGCACTCAGCAGGGCCCCAAGAATCTCCAAGTTTGGTTCAAAAGGCATAGTGCTAACGAATTCATAAGCACGGTGAATAAGCCCTGCTCTGCTGAAAAGGTCCACCATGCAACCATAGTGTTTGATGCTCGGAGAGACACGATACTCACTCTTCATGGAATTGAAGACATGTATCCCCTCATCCACCAATCCAGAATGGCTACAAGCAGAGAGAACCACAATAAAGGTAGTCGAATCAGGATTTAATCCCGCCTCCAACATGCTGAAGAACAAGGAAACTGCTTCTTTGCCATGCCCATGCGAAGCCAACCCTGAAATCATTGCTGTCCATGAATGCAGGTCCTTCTCGCACATCAAACAAAACAATCCACGAGCTGACTCAATGCTGCCACACTTCCCATACATGTCAACCAATGCATTCCTGACAATCAACTCGCCCTCCAAGCCAATCTTTTCCACATATGAATGCAGCCCCGTGGCATACTCCAGTAAGCCCAGACCGGTGCAGGCAGAGGCAACTGACACCACCGTTGCCTCATTAGGCCACACGAGATCATCAGCACCTCTCATCTCCTGAAACACCTCAACTGCTTTCAGGTACATCCCGGAGTCTACATAACCTGAAACCAGGCCCGTCCATGCAACCACATCCCTCGCCGGCATTTCCTCGAACACCCTGCGAGCGGCGACCACCGACCCGCAGGCGAAGTACATGTTCATCAGCGCCGTCTGCGTGAAGAGGTGGCAGCCGTAGCCAAGACGGACGCCTTGCCCATGCAGAGACTTGCACAGCGGAGGATCACTGCCGTTGCAGGCGCGGATCAGGAACGGGAGGGTGTATGGGTCCGCGGGAACGCCTCGGCGGCGCATTTGGTCGAACAGGCGGAGCGCGAGGACGGACGGGGAGGCGCGGATGAGGGAGTTGAAGGAGAACGAAGAGAGGGAGGAGGCCGGGAGATGGGAGAGGAGGAGGAGGGAGAAGGGAAGGGATAGGCCGGAGGACGTGAGCAGCAGGCGGGAGGCAACGAAGGGGTTGCGAGCGAGGCCGGAGACGAGGCAGTAGGACAGAACGGGGAGGAGGTCCCGGAGGGAGGCAGCGGGGAGGAGGAGCGGCAGCAGGCGGCGGTGGCGGCGGAAGAGGGCGTTGGCCGTCGCCCACGCCGGGAGCGAAGGTGAAGGCCGCGGTGGCGCCATGCAAGTGTCGCAGTGCCGGACCACGGAATCGAGCCCCGGCAACAGAAATTGAGCTCCTCCCCGCTAGATTCTGACCTCCTGCTCATCTCGCTCATCCACCGTATCGTCCGCCACCGAATCGGAGCGTGGCTGCCTCTCCCGACCTGAGCCGCATCCAGCACTCTACGCTGCCACCAAGCCACCGCCGTGCGCAGTTGGGCGCTGCTACGTGGTCGCAGGCGGTTTGGGCCAAGTCGGGATGGGGGCGTCGCGTCGACGAAGTTCGAGGTGGGCGGGGGAAAGGCGGCGGCGGTCGGGTGCCGGGCGGTGCGGCGAGGAGGCGTCCACGCCGCCGGCCGCCGGCGGAGGAAGGGGCCGGGGTAGCGAGGCGCACAGCGGAGGCACCGACAGGTTGGCCCACTACGGTCATCCCCGCTCATCTCCAGACATCCGTTCACAAGTTGGCCCGTTAGATTGGCCCACTATGGTCATGGGCTGGTGTACGTCGGAAGGAAAAACGCATTACTGGAATACGTGTTCCCACCTATAGAAAAAATATCAATTTGCGTGGTAGTCATGAATCAATATACCTAGCATACTTTTTAAAATTTTATTATGCTATTTTTCACTATAAAGTATTATTATGATGAGTCAACTTTCAAAAATATATTGTCACACTTATACATTTTATCTCAAATCTATTCTTTCATGGCGTGAATATAGCTAGTCACCGCGTTCGGCAGCGCTTAAAGCTGCGCTGCTGCGCAGCTGCAGCTGCTGCTGCCGCCGGGTTTGCCTGTTAACGGCCGTTTGGCCCGCCGGGTTTGCCTGGTAACAATCGGTTGGCCCACATGACGGTCAAGGTTAAACTTAGTCCCTGTTACAACAGCAATTTATGCAGCAAACCAATTTATCAAGTCTCATTTGCCTACTCTTTTTTACAAAATGAAACAATTAAAAGGTGTGGGACTACAAATCATAAGCAAATTGTTGATACTTAAAAAATATAAGGTTGTTAAAAACAGAAAATAAATTGTTCCTGTACCGATAGGAGCGAGGGAGCGGTGACAGCTTATCCTTAGCAATTTCCGATGTGGTTTCCCTACGGATGCGCTGCTACGTTCGAAAATAAAATTTGTAGCGGTAAATGCAACTACACCATTTAAATAGTGGCCGACAAACATAACAAACACACTCAAGGGTACGAACGTACACACAACATATTACAATTTCGTACATACAAATTACAACATGAACGTACACAACATACATCTCGCGTCTACATCAACGAGATTCCCGCCGCAATCCAATCTCGGACACTGCCCATATCAGGTGTAGCATTAGCTGCCACCCATTCGGACACCCCATAGTCCGGTTCTCGCGCCCTGGACGATCCTCCAGAACTTTCATTGGCAAGGTCCAGCAAATAATTATGCAGTGCAAAACAAGCAATAACAATCTTCGTTTGCCGTTCTCTTGAATATAGTGGAACTTCCCGCAGAATGTGCCACCTCGATTTCAGGACACCAAATGCGCGTTCCACCACATTGCGAAGACTGGAATGGTGAAAATTGAATTTCTCCTCCAATGTGTCCGCCGCCCTTCTGCTAAACTCCTCCAGGTGATACCTCGTATTTCTATTAGGCCCCAGATACCCTTCGCGAACTGCGTAGCCCGAGTCGACCAAATAATAGCGGCCTGCAGGTAATCACAACAAATCAACATTAGTGCACCACATTTTCCAAGTCCAACTACATGTGCACACTTAGAAGTCACATACCTGCAGGTGGATGTGGGTATGTCCTTGCCGACATACAGTCACGCAAAACCGCCATGTCGTGACACGAGCCTGCCATCCCAGCTCCTACGTACGTGAATCGCATGTCCATATCACATATGGCTAACACGTTGAAGCTCGTCCATCCTTTTCTGTTTAGGAAATCCACACGGGACTCACGCCCGACAAGTACTGGAATGTGCGTACCGTCTAGAGCACCTATGCACCCATCAAAGAACGGTGCATATTGGGTCAGCTTGTGATTGACCGTAGAGTACACTTTATCCTTTGGAGCGATGACTTGCTGGGCAAACGAATACATTACATTTGCCACATGCGCCATCTTCCTACTAACTGTGTCCAAACTCCGGTCAAACCTTTCTCTAATCTGACGGCAAGCCTGCTGTGTCGCACACGCCAACACAAACATAGCTAACGCCTCAACAGATTCTACCCCTTGCGACGTTTTCAACCCATGACTGCTAACCAACATGTCATGCAACTGAAGGAACGTGTCGGGATACATACGAAAATTATCGAAGCACCGCCTCCTGTCCCGGAGGTTCAGCTCCACCCATTGCTGACCCGTCAGGCGTGGCAGCTCAACTGGCAGCTCAACTGGCGGGTTCCGTCTAGCACGATGAATGCTGCGAAGCTCCGCATATGCGGCTGCAGCTCCTCCTAAACATTTCATATCGAACACAGAGCTGTTGTCGCTGCCGGTGTCACTGTTGTGCTCCTCTGCACCACTCATACTTCAAGTACCTGTCGAAAATGAAAACACAGCTCATAAGACAAGGTGAACAACGTTCTGTATACTGAGAGTAGGTACAACTAGTTTGCATCCAAAATGAACGTAATTTAACTTCAAAGTAACTTAGCAACAAAATTTATACGTACAACTGAACAGATACAACTAACTAATAGAAATGGTCAACAATCAGATACACCTTAACAGAAACAACCACTAAAATACCAGAGAAAGGTTCAACGATCATTAACATAGAAAGGTTCAACGATCACTACTAGTTACAGAAGCTAACAATAATGTTCAACACAAGTGCAACTAAGCAATTTAGCAAACTGTCAGATACACATCCCGACAATAAACAAGCATGGCACCATCACTTCTTGTGCATCATGTTCCAGTAGAATTTCATCCAGCTCATTCGGCCCTCTTTTGTGCCCAACCCCAAGAACGTCGACCGACACTCCGCGCTCTGCCCAAATGAAAACATAGCCTGGTTGTGAAGCTCCGACACTCCGCGCTCTATACCATCTTCTTTTAGGATCTCAATGCAACGCGAGATTTGGTCATGGGTACTCGACCCACGTAGCAGGCTCCTCTTGGCCACACTCTCAGATAGTTCCCTAATGTACTGCTCCAAATTGTCACTTCTTTTTTTGGTGGGACTGTCCACAGAGAATTCTCGGACCGGCCTTTTCGACATGGCACGAGCACTGGTACGAGCACTACTAGCAGGGGGGGTCCTGCTCCAAGTCCACGAAATTGCCCTCAGTCCCCATGCTAGGTGTCGCCTCACGAATACCTCCGGCCGTCAGCAAGGTGCCCCTGTCTTGGGGTTCGTGGCCAAACAACTCAAACAACTCGTTGAGGAAAAGTAGAGGCTTCACAGAACTCGACTGGGACCTCGTCTGGGTGTCCTGCAATGTCCCATCAAAGTAAAATATCAGCATCGCAAACAAAACAGTACAAGTAAGACGATCAGTAACTTAGGGCCATCGCAAAGCCGTACCTGTTGGTCCTGCTCCCAATACGTGGCATCAACAGACACACCACCAGTTTGTGTGTCGCGCCCTAAACCAGATGAGGTTTGCAATGCCCGCCAGCCGACGAATTGCCTCCTCAAGTTGTTGAGCTTGTTCTGCAGCTGCTTGATTCCCAATTGCAACCCAGTTTCTGCCCTGAACCTGGAGTACACATTCCTCCATCCCAACTTAGTGAGGCATCTATCGCTCCAGTTGAGCTGGTTCTTCTGTTCAATGCACAAGTCCAGCAAAATCCTGGTTGTGCGCTCATCCCAGCTGGCACGGTTATTCATCTGAGCACACAGGAGCTGCAATTATATGGCACCGATCTATGGACAACTACGAGCTACGTACACAACTAAGCAATGTAAAATAAAGAAATTGTTACTTGCCTTAGCAGGTGCTTTGGGGCGTTTGTGGCAGAAATTGTACGGGCACACGGGGGGGGGGGGGAGAGCAGGAACCAGTCGATGACGATGCCAGTGTGGGCACCCTTGAATCTGCCTCAGTGTTGTGATCCTTGCACCCTTCCTCCTGAAGCCTGAAAGGTGACAAAAACAAATCATAAGGTCAGGACAATGTGACAGGAACTTGCATCGTCAACCATCAGTGGCAAAAAATGCTATTCCAATCTTGCATGTTCGACAACACTAGAGTGAAATACAGATAAGGGAAATAACTTAGGCGACAGTAACATCAAGATTTGCCTGGGCATGTTGCTTGGGTACACCACATTTTTTTTATTCAAAGTCATGATCATTACAATGAATTCTTGATCAGTAGGACAGACAAGAGGTTTTTTTTGGCATCCTACTGATCAAGAATGACTTACTCATCATTGAAGAATGACAATTAGCTAAAGTGGATCCTGCCATCCCAAAACACTTTCATATGGACCTAGAATGGATTGCTACCATTCACAACCCCTCCATATCGACATCCACATCTGTGCCCACTGCCCAGCATCATGTCTAACAACAGGAAGGCATTGTTGTGTGAGTTCCACCACACGTGTTTGCAATTTACAAATATGTCCTAAGCAGCAATACTAACTAACTGATAGCAGGCCGGCAAACATAACAAATGCATGATCAATGTAGTTTAAAAAATCAAAACTCACCACAGTTTAAAGCAGAAGAAATTAAACCCCGGATATGGACAGCAAAGAATCTGAGAGGCTAAGAAATTGATGCCATAATTGAAATTTCAAACACCACATTCATAAACAGGAATGTGAAAAGCTGGTTTAGAAGAAGCCTAATACTAGAGACTAAGGAATATGAAAGTTCATGTTCTTGCATTGGTAGTTTACATGTAAACGGAACAAAAGGAACCTAACCAGAAGGGGAAGCATCCATACCTGTGAGCGAAGGGGATGCAGGGGGCGACGGCGCGGGAGACGTTCCTTCCACCCGACGGCCCACCGGCGGCGGCAGCGCGTGCGCCGGCTCGGAGCTACGGCGGCGGATCCGGAGGGACAGGCGGCGGTGGATCCGGACCGAGGGACGGAGGGGACGTCCAGCGGGAGCAACAGCGCCGTCGCCCGGCCGGATGGGAGTGAGGGAGAGGGCCACTCCACGCCTCGCCGGCGACGGGGAGCGCGCGGCAGCGAGGGAGCGGCGGAGCGGAAGCTGCGCCGGAGGCGGATCCGGACGGACTGCGCCGGACGGACCGCGCGACGAGAAGCAGGACGGACGGCGGCGTCGCGCGGGCGAGCGCGATGGAGCGGGCGAGCCGAGTGCCCGCCGGCGGCGCAGACCGGGCGGAAGGGACGGAGCGGGGAGCGGAGGGAGCGGCGGCGGCGGATCCGGAGCGAGGGACGGAGGGGAGCAAGCGACGGAGGGGGCGAGAGGGAGGCACTGGCGCGTCGGTGCATCAGTGCGGCGTTATCCTCACGCCAACGGCTTCCGCTCGTGACTAGAAGCCGCAGCCATCCGAACAGCTGGGCTGAAAAGCCCAGCCGGAAAAAGCCCAGCGCAGCCAACCGAATGGGCTGAGTGTTAGTGGATTAACCGAGTGAGCTATAGAGATCGAAAAAGAATCCATCAGCGAGTGATTCGGCTTTTCTCTAAGCAATGATAAAGATGAAAAAAATCACGTTTGCATTGAAAAAATAATATAATTTGACTCGTGCTTTGACAACAAGTCATGAAACTCACCCTAGGAGACAGTTATCTTCACCTATAGATTGAGAGTAAAAACTAGTTACTAATACACTGTAGTAAGAAGTTTGCAAGACTGTAAGTTATAAAATTATTATTAAATTATGCATTGTATTATATATTTCTATCATGTTGTTTCTTAGAAGATTTTAAGATACGCAAATCTAGATCATTAGATTTTGTGGCTAAATAGAAATATAGCATGTCAAAATTGTATCTTGGGCACGATGATGTTTTGTACATGTCTAGCAATACTCTTTGGAATGAGAATCCATACATGTATTATGAAAGAGACAAGCAACGCTCCCGTACAAGATCTTAATCAGGGTACACATACATGCTTCTGCACTCTCCCCTCTCAAATTCGTACATATGTATAATACATATGCCTCTCAAATTCGTACATATGTATAATACATATGTGTAAATGAGCTCTCATAATACGTAAAGAACTGCAGGGCCGTCGGCTTGCCGCAAGGAGGGTGCTCTTCTTAGCCCCATGACGGTGGATCAGCTCACGTCAGCTAATAGTCTAAACTCACTAAGTCATAAAGAGGTTGGACTGATTAGTGAAGGATTAGCACACAATTTATTCTTGCTAATATGGGCTCCCATGGGCAGCCTGCATGGCCATGCAACGTCATTCGCATGTGTAGCTACTTAAATGAAAGCTAGTAATGTATACAAATTCAAGTACACATACACGTGTATTGCAAACAAGAATGGTGAAGGTCCGGCCGGCCCAGCTTTTGGAAGCTTCTCGCACTCAACGACGCAATCTGACTGGCGCGATCCAGCGGTGTACGCGGAAAGGATAGGACAAGTGGATAAGAATGATTTTCAAATTTGAATTTGGCCGGCCGCGCGATGAGAAACGAGAGCAGGATGTTTTGCCCGGCCTTTTACTAGCTCGTCAACAGAATGAAGGCGGTGCTCGGCATCAGCTCCTCCCTTCCGCTGCCTATAAAAGGAGCCCTCCACTCTCTCAGCCCAGGCACAAGCCAACACACCACACCACACCGCCGCGCCGCCTGTCTAGCGCACGAGCACGCCTTCGCTCTCCGACCGACAGCATCATCCCGGGAGCTCGTGCATCACTGGCAGTCAAGTTCGCGGCCGTCGACGGAGCTCCAGCACCGATCTGCGGCCCTGCACGTCGCCAACGCCAAGAACTCCGGCATCGACAACATGGCCACTTCCCTGCTCGTTGGTAACACAGGTTGATATAATTTACTTGTCCTTTTCTTTCTTTCTTGTTGCATGTTCCTTTCAGATTGCACATGGAGCCCCTGTACGTACTTGCCATCACAAGCACTGTGAGAGGAGATGCCGAACCTGCCACACGGGACGTCGTCGTCGCCAGCACGCCCTCATCAACGCTCGCCACAGCAGGGCTCGCCGCTGTCACGTCCGTAGTGATCTGAACCACCAGCGCCTCGCTGGAGCTCGTCCTCGAACAACCCACGCCGCTGGGTCCGTCTGCCTGCGACGAATACCAGCTCCACCATGCCAGCCGTTGGAGCTGCTCACGGCGCCATCCGTCTGTGAGCTAAGGAAGTTGTCACTATGGAGAGGACATCGCCGAGGCCGTCATAACACCAGCGATGGCGTCCACGCTAAGACCGAACAACTGAAGGAAAAGCTCCACAGATGCACTCCCATATGTGTTCATGCGTGCATTGATGCACACGTGTCCATGCATGTATGAAGTATCAATCAACATGAATAAGGTCCCACAAGTCTACGTGCAACCGTGGCCAGATCCTCTCCTTACGGGACGCCGACAGTCGATGCATGCATTCGTCGCCGCCGAGCTCCTTTCCCTTCTAATTACTTTCTATCTTTACATGATTACACTGCTGGGTGTCCAATCGATCAAGCCGAGTGTCATCATGCACTCCACCAACACTACTACTACGGCCCCCTTTGGTAGGGCTTCGGCTGCGGCTTCTCCACCGGTAGAAGCCGAAGCCCTACCAAACGATCTCCACCAAAACAGCTTCGGGGAAGAAGCCCCTCCGAACCCGCTCTCTGGAGCCATTTGACGGAGAAGAAGCCCAAAAAACCGGCTCCCCGCGGCTTCTTCCCGTCATTCCCACCCTTGCCCTCGGGGAGCCCGCGAGTGGAGGTGAAGGGTGCGGTGGAGGTGGTATGGCGGCGCGATGGAGTCGAAGCAGCGAGGTGGAGGCGGAACGGCGTGGTGGAGGTGGCCTGGCGGCACGGCGCGGCACTAGAGGTGGAGCGGCATGGGGACGGAGGCGCGGCGCGGTGGAGGGCAGGGACGGCGGCGCTAGGGGCTGGTGGCGGAGCGGAGGCGCTGGGGCGGCCGGCGGTGGAGCGTGGCACTGGAGGCGTTGCGAGCGGATAAGGCAGGCGAAGGCGTTGCGAGCGGATGACGCTGGCGGAGGCGGATAAGAATTAAAGGAAAGAGAAAAAAAAGAAGGGAGAAAAAAGAAAAAGGAAAGAAAAAAAATAAGGAAGGGTATTATGGACATTTCGTATTTTTATCCATGTTACTCATCTAGGAGAAGCCGTTTTGCCAAACGTTTTTCTATCCAGACTAGGTGAAGTAAAAAAAATTGTTTCATCGAAGAAGCTACAGCCACAGCCGTTTTAGCCACAGCCGCAGCCCTACCAAACGAACCCTGCTACAACAACAACACTCGCCATTCGCGACCGACGGGGTCGAACGGCACGGGCGGACGACGTTTCGACTGCGTTACAGCTAGCCCATGGACCGATGAGGCCATGATAATGCCGACGCCCTACTACATTCATCCATATCATCTTACCATGGAGAACGCAAAGGAAGATTGAAGAATACGACCACTGCAGCTTAATCGTAGGTATTCTGCGAGCTCGACTCACGCATAATCTGGAAATGGTACATGATACATGAAACAAAGACACCAAGAAGAAAAGGCGCATTTAATAATCAAGACAAATTATTATAAATCCATCAATCCAAGTGTTCATAATTGTTTGAACCAAGATAAGCTCGATTCCGTATGTACAAAATGAATTGCGCGCACTACCCCAACTTGATCGATGCAGACCTAATTAAGCCACATCGACATTATTCACCATAAGTGAACACGTACTAGTAATTAAATCGACGAAATGCTACCCAAAGAAGTTGCATGTTGTCGTCGTTCTCGTCCCGTGAAACCCTTCCATTTCATACGCGGCGCCATGGTTGCTGCCATCTACAATGTCGTAGCCATAGCCATAGCCATAGCCTGCGATATTGTAGTGGTCAGAGCCATAGTTGAAATGTGGCTGCGGCGGAAGATCAGGAGGCAGCAGCATCGGAGCAAAAGGCAGCGGCGCATGGGCGCCATGGCTGACGACGTTGCCGCCCATCAGCATCATCTGTGCGCCCATGGCCTCCTGGTAATAGCTGCTGCCGCCGGCGCCGTCCGCCGTGAACGTGCCGGCGCCGGGGTACTCGAACTGGAAGGCGCTGATGGCGGCATCGCCGGCGCCCGCCGCCGCCGCGCACTGCTGCATCATGATGGCCTCCTCGGCGATGACCTCGTGCGCGCGCTGCATCATGTTGGCCTCGGCCTGGACCCGCTCGAGCGCGGCGAGCATGGCGACGAGCTCCGGCATCCCCTTGAGGCGCACGTCGTCGTCGCCAGTCCACACGCCGGCCGCGCGCGCCGCCGCGTCGAGCGCGATACGCCGCCGCTTCTCCGCCTCGAGGGCCTTGTCCAGGCGCTCGCGCTCGCACTCGTACTCGCGCGCGGCCGCCGCGAGCGCCGCCGCCTCGGCCGCGGTGGGCGGGACGTAGGAGGCGGGGTCGAGGTAGCCCTCGAGGACGGCCTGCACGGAGGGGTAGCCGAGCGAGTAGGGCTTGTCGGCGGGGGAGAAGACGACGATGGCGAGGCTCGCGCCGGTGAGCACGCAGAGCTCGGTGGCCTTCTTGTAGAGGCCGTTGCGGCGCTTGGAGAAACACACGTGCGTAGCGCTGGCGCACTTGATGCGCTTGATCTCGATCTTCTGCCGCCCCAGCGTCTTCTTCCTCTTCCGCTCCCCGCCGGCCTCGGCGACGGCGACCATCTCCGGCTCCTTCGCCATGGCCGCAGCCGCCATCGACGCCTCGGGATGGTCTCGCGGTGGCGAGAGCATGGCGCGATGAGGGAGATGTCTCAAAACTTTCTACGTGGGAGGTGGGTATATAGGGAGCAGAAAAGATGCATACAAGGAAAATTTGGGCTCGATATCGGAGAGATTTCGTGACTGTTGATTGATTGATTGATCAGTACAAAATTTGAGTGTTTTTGGATGACCTGTCAGGCGAAGCTGTGTGTTTTTTATGACCCCGACGCCTTCCGCGAAACCCCTTGTAGCCAGCAATTTTCCACCGTGGTCTTGTTGATTTTGGCCGAGAGTGCACGTTCACAAATTGGCCCAAGCCATAAGCCGACGTACACAACAAACAGCACAGCTTAGCACTTGGCCCAGGAGGCACACGGAGCCAGGCAGGCAGGCAGGCCACACGGGAGGGTCCAGCGGGCAGCCCAACCCCAGAGGCAAGAGAAAGAAAATGATCGCACCCAGGAAAAATCGATCGACACAATTCAACGTGGACTCTTAGTGTTACTCCTCTCCTCTCCAGTTTTTTTTTTCCGAATCACACGGTACATAGAGGGGGCAGGTTCTACCATAAGCAACCTTACCAACTGAACTGAACTCAGTTCGTTACTCCTATCCGGCTTTGCACATAGAGATGCATAGAGATGTAGGGTCTTAGTATTTTTATTTGGTGAAGTTAAACAAGCAAAAATTATAGCAAATTAGAGATGAGGATTGGGATTCTTTATTAGAGATCATATACTCCTTTTGCGAAGAATGTATCATTCCTGAGTTGGCTAAGTCGTACCCAGCTGAAGGTCGCGAGCTTCCTATTTACATTGATAATGTGCGACCTGATTAGAGATTTTCCAATTTGAGCTCAGCACAAAAAAGAATTGTGCTTTTTCTTCGATCTATTGGCTTCTCAGGCTAGTAGTAGTTATTCCTATTGGCACCACATCGGTTGAGAGATGCTTTTCAACAATGAAAATTGTGAAGACATTACTGCGAATCGTATCGCACGATGAATCTATGAATGATTGCATCATATGCTTTGTGGAACAAGGATTTCTAGCCACAGTTCCAACTAATGATGTGATAGTTCAGAGGACCATAGACATACAAAAAAGAAACCAGAGGAGGCAGCTACTATTGTGAAATGCTGAATGTTTATTTTGTATTTTTCTCAACATGTCCTTTGTAATTTTATCGACTATAGATATTCTGCATGCCATTATATTATCAAGTTACTATTGCAAATTTGTAACGACCCCGGTGGCGTTTTTTTCTAGCTTCGCCCCTGCCCGTCAATTAGGAGAAGGATCCATCTTGGAAAATCTCGACCTCCATGTCGGCCTTGTCAGATGGCAGGACGCATGATCGATCGCCCAGCAGCGCGTGCGCACATACATCGATCGTGAAACAAATCACGGCCACAGATCGCAAATACAATTGTCCTGACCTCCAAGCTATGGGCGTTGTCAATCGAGCCGCTAAGGACTCTGCTAAAATTGAACCAATTATCAAATTTATTCAACGTCTTCTTATTTTCTACCTTTAGAAGCTGGCTGGTATCTCAACCTTTTGATCTCTTCCTGCAAACCATGGTTATCAGTCATCAGTGCCTAACATTTGCAGTGGTATTTAGAACAGAAAGCGATTCTTTGGTTTAATCATCCCAGTTCTCACTTCAAGTATGTTACCGCTCCCGGCACAAGAAGCAATATGGTAGATTATTCTCTGATTAAGAAAATCCACTTGCAGATTGCTTTTACTTGCATGGTTGATGGTTTATGCAGTGTGCGTAGTGTAGGCATCCATATTCCATACAATGTGCAGCTGCTCGTTGCAAGCCCGTGGCTGAGCTATGGCGATGGGCAACGCGAGCATCTAAATCTCATCCGACTGCGAGCAAAATCTGAACACATCTCGAATGCTCAATTCGTGCAATATTTGTCAGCTGCTCATCCAGCCCGACCGCGTGCCACACCCAGACTGCAGGGGGCACTATATCCTCCGTCTTCCCCTGGCATAGCCCTCCGGCAGCTCAGCAAGTCCAGGACCAGCAGCAGGTGCTCCCAGCCCAACATGGTGGTGGCGTAGTGGACGTGGAGGCGGAGGCGGCCCGAAACCTTGATCTGTTCGCTGCTGCCGTTCAAACGAAGGTGAGAACGCCCCTCGCTCCGTTGCCATCCAAGCGCGCCGCACAGGACCAGGAAGTGCCGAAGCCAAAGCTACCGCAGCGTAGCCGGCGCCTGGCATCCCAAGCCCTGTCGCGTGTACCTGCTTCTAGGAGGGGAGATGTGCTCATGATGCGCTGTTTCGGTGTGGTCAATGACAATGCGGTCATCACCGAAGACAACCGGAAGGCCTGCGACGACCTCTACAGAGCGAAACTGGCGCCCAAAGAATTTGCGGCTGTCAGGGAACTGTTCCCGTCCACGAGAGCGACTTCTACGCCGCGTGGGCGGAGGAGGGTGACGGCGGCGACATGACCGGTAGGGAGAGCTGTGGATCATGTTGCGTTGTCGAGTTAGCGAGTAGTTAGCAATTGGCGATCCTTTAGAACGGTTGTTCACCTTTCTGTAATATCGGAATATCGATGTAAGATGCAGGCGGCGCATGCAAGACATAGCGCGTAGTAGTACTCATAAATTTCCTTCTTTCTTAATACAAAGAATCGCAATTCTCTTGCGTAAAAAAAATGCAATATTTCATGATTCGAGATGTGGGTGATCTGAGTTGGGTGTAGGTAATGCTGAGGGCTACGCCCCCACTTCATCACCCAACTGCGAGCTGAATCTGAACACATCTCGAATGCTCAATTGTGTGGTTTCCGACACGGCTATCGCCATCAGGCTGGTTTCCAATCAGATCAGGAACACAGGCCATCTGATCTCAGAAGACAAGCTACAAACTGTGAATCTTAAGCAGCGTTACCATGTGAAAACAATGCGCACAACGTCCAAATCCATCTACCTATCGCTTGAGTGGAGTACCAAGTTATTCCGTAAAATCCACTCTGGATAGAAGTGTGAAACCAAAGGGAGAACAACAGCATCATTCTTGGCTAAGTCACAACGTTTTTTTTTTTTGAAGCGGCCGGCATTACTGCCCAGCTTGTATTGATAGAGAAGAGCGCTAAGTCACAATGTTAATCGGATTTGGATCCAGTTGTCCCACATTACAGCAATTAGCATCTGCACTGCAGCTTGCTAGCGAGGTGAAGATTACCTGGCTCTACTTGACCAAAGTTGCATCAGAATATGAAAAATCAGAAGTAAATTATTCCTCCTCAAATCCAAACTAAGTAAACCGAGAAACAGCAAAAAATCTGCACAGATCATACTGAACTAAACACAAATCTAGAGCTCTAGACACACGTTCTGAACTAATCTCGGCGCCGGGAGACCGGGATCCGGCGACGGGACCTCCGCGCCCGGCTACGGCGACGGCGGCGGCAAGAACGCCACGCCCCTGGCCGCGGCGACCCTCCTCCGGAGCGGGTACCGCCCGGAGCCGCCCGTCCCCAGGAACCGCGGTTCACCAGCCTGCTCTGCCGCGGCGACGACGGCCGGCGGCGAGGGGAGCGGAGGGGCGGACCGCGGGAGCAGGAGGCACGCCGACGACCGGAGCGAGCGGGCCACGATCCTGGAGTCCCGGAGGCGCGCGAGCGCGCCGGGGCGGAGGAACCGCTGGTGGTGGTTGCTGCTCTCGGACGCGCGCGGGGTGGCGCGGAAGCGGCGGTCCATCGCCGGACGGAGGAGGCGGAGGCGCTGGGAAGGGGGGCGGCGCAGCGGAGATGTGGGATTGCTTGGGGAGATTGGTGGGGGGACGAGTAGGAGATTTTAATGAGGCGGGGAGGAGGTGAGCAGTGGAGGGAAACGATGGCGGGAAGGGAAGGAAGCGCGCGGAAACTGGAAAAGGGCGCGAGGAGATTTGCTGGCACTGCGCGCGTACGGGGCCCAGTACAAATGGTACACGCGGATCGGCACAGTGTCGCTGACTGGTGGGCCTCGTTTCTCGGTGGCCTGCGCGCGTGTCGAGAAACTTCTTGGACAAGTGGTTCTCACAATTTGCTAAAGATTCAGCGGTAGCTCCATACTGAAATCCGCTGCTAAAGTCAGATTACTTCTCTGTACTCCTCTTTTTTAGTTCAAAGTGGATACCAGATTAGGAATTGTAGAATAAAGCTGAATCGGTCCGCTCGAACCTCAACATATTTTGACAAATAATCGAGAATTATTCAAATGTAGCCCCAGGGAGGCAGAAAAGTTTTTGTTTTATTTTTGGTCTCACATATTGGCAGCCAGTACAGGAGATCGGTACAAAATGACCACCTTAAACCTTTATCGCGCAAAAGAATGCACCACATCTTCAACCTTCTTCGGCTTCTTCACCGCCACCGGCAGACAGACACTACCTAAAATTGTGGTCCGCTTTCGTTGGTGTTAGGCCGTCACAAAATCATAAACTACCTACAAACGAATTACATACAAACGGTGGGACAATTTACAAACAGCAGTCAAAATGGATGGATCTAGTATTTGATTTCTGTCGATGTCTTGTTTGTGCTAGAACGTGGCGTTCCACAGCGCCTTCTCACCCTCGGCGCACTTATTGTGCACTTCCCAGATCCTCCCCTCGGAATTGCAGATGCCGCTGCATCTCCAGTCGAATGACGCGGCGCAAATGTTCCCCGCCTGAGCTTTCCATTCGCAATCTGTTGTTGGAAACAAGTAAAAAAGATATGTGACTCACCCTTCTTGTCAATGCGGTACTTCCAAACATTACACTTTAAGAAGGCAATTTAAATGATCAAGCCTGATGGTGATGGATTAACGATCAAGCAAAATGAAGTTGGTAAGGCACGAAGCACCAGAAGCTTACCAGGTGGAGTACCACAACAAAGTCTTTTGTCATCGATATGCTCAACATCTAACCCGATGAACCAAGAACCCAGTGAAACATCCTCATTTATATACTTGTGCAGGATATGCCTGGTGCAGTTTGATTAGTGGCAACTAAGTCAGTGAAAAGGATCGAAACTGGACTGTACTTGGAGAAAAGAAAAATACACATGTTCTCTCACTTATTTATAGATATGTAGGTTGCTAGATCTTTCGAAATAGCATATAATTGACCGGTAGCATGTCGGAAATACTTGTTTCCTGATTCCCCAAATTTCCAATGCTCAGGCTCATAATATCTCACACCCCTGGAGGAAAGCACAAACACATCGAATTAATTTCGAAAGCACTAGCTTACTATCCTCAATAGAGAGATTTATCCGCACAAAGTACTTACTTTTCAGATAGAACAGGTCCAGATTTCATGCATCCAATATATACTCTTGGCTTCAATGCAAGTTTGGACAAAATATTTCCCAGCGTTGCTGCAAATGCAAAACTTCAATGTTAGACATGCCATATGTTATTTGTGAAACATATTCACACCATGGTTAATACTTAAAGTTTTAAACGAGAGTGTACAAAAAAGGAAACGTTTGATGATAGTTCAGAAGTAAATGGGAGTATTGAACATATGATCTCTTGGCAACTAACTTAAGATCGACAAAAAGCATAAAATTCCTCACAAGGAAATTTACCTATGTTCACATGCACATCATCATCGACCTTAACATAGAAATCTGCATCCCATAGTGAAACAGCTGTAGCAAAGTAGGTCTTTGTTTTGCCCGATAATGCAAGATATCCTTCAACATGATCCTGAATAAAAATTGTAGCCATAGTGAATTGGAGGCAAACCAGCACTCCCAGAAAAACTGCACACAACATCACGCTAACACTCCTGTGTGAAATTAACACGCAATTAAGATAACCGACTTACTATCCTCATGAAATCCCCATGTTTTCTGTCCTCTGCTTCAATTGCTCTATCAACAATTCCACCTGATATAGCACTGCAATGCATGCACAGCTTATGACAAGTTACTTTCACAGTTGAAGAAATTAAAAAGGAAAACATAACTCCTTGTAAACGTCAATTACAGACAACCAAAAGTGTATTTCCACCTGTGGCCAATGACAAAACGGATTATGATCCCCTTTTCTTCTTCAAGCTTTTTCCTCTTTTCACCTATGTTTCAGTAATATAAGATTAGTTATTCGGAGAACATAAGAAATATTCTAAAGCAAAGAAATGATCAGCATATTTTAATGTTAAAGACCTTGAGGCATCCAGGTGTAACGTATGGAATCTCTCCTCTTGCGACTGCTAAACGCGGTATTGATCCCTATCACCATAAGGTACTTTCTCCTCCCAATTGATTCAGAAACTTTGAACTCTTCTGCAACAGGCGCACCGTTGAGCAAGGACTCCTGCAGAGATCTTGCAGCTGATAGCTCTGTCTCTAAGCTTGCTATTGTCTTATCGAGTGACCTACATCCAAACATTTGTGAACATCCAGTCAGAAATTTAAGTTAAAAGTTCTGTAATTTCAAACACGGAACAAACATTAAAACCGAGAAAGAGAAGGTCAACACGTACTGCACGTCATGATGAGTATCTTGAACTTGTAAAATATCCCTGTAATCTTGTTTTTCTTGGACCTGGTAGCAAATAATAATAAAATTGAGTATCAGCAATGATTATGTGCGTGGCATTATATTAACCATAAAGTACTGAATTTTATAACACTGAATTGTTGTGTCGGCTGTTGAGATGAAAGAAACGCGTGAACAAGACTAGGGATCTAGTACTCTAGAGTGCTTAGAGGAGATATTAGCTGGAGAGAAACAGCCAACCTTTTTAGAACCACACTCTGCAGCAACTGGCATGTTGCCTTCCTCTACTTTTGCATTTGGTCTAGCAATCTCGCTCGCCTCAGGTAGCGTCCACATTCTGGAAGAAATGATCATGACAATGTAAGCAAGGATAGATCGGGTAGCATCAGATTCAAAAGGAAATTAACATGGTTGAATTGCTCAATCATGTCCGTATAGTGGTTACACTGCAAATGTCCCTACGTTACAAACGGAAGGCAACAGAGAGTACAACACTGCAAGTGCATCTGGATTCTGCACAGGACGGTCCATAATCGGACTGAATTGGCAAAGAAAAAATGTCCTGATGTGGCAACCCACTTAAATTTCACAGTTCATGGAGCAATAAAAATACCAGCTTAATAGCAATCGTCTAGCTGCATCATCACGAAGCTAGCAAAACTCCCATGGAATCCAGAAACACGCATCGAAAAGCACCGCGCCCAAATCCGGGGAGCACGAATTCACAGCGGCACATGAATAAGCCCCCCGATGCGGCAGCGCCCAGATGCAGATGCAGAGGCGCATCAAACGCCGCGGATCTCGAACCAGGCCAAGCTCAAACCAGCAATTCTGAGCTAGAAAGGAATCTCGAATCAAAGGCCAGAGATGAATTGGAGCCTTGGAGCAGCGGCGGCGGCAGCTGGTGGATGGTTGGTTTACCTGTTGGTGAAGAGCAGGCCGAGGCAGAAGCTCCCGACGCAGAGCAGGACGGCCCACCTCCTGGAGACGCCTCCATCCACTCCCCCGCCCCCGCCGCGTCTCCAGCTCATGCCTGCCACCGCCCGCGCAGTGCTCTGCTACGACTGCCGCCCCTCCCGGTCCAAGAAGCAGCTCCTCCTCCCCCTCCCCGGCCTCAGCTCCTCGCCGCCCGGATCGAGATCGAATCCATGGAGCCGGACGCGGAGGGGAGGCGCGAGCTCCTGACGGGTTGGCTGGCTCGTTGGCCTTTCAGCGTCTCCCGCAGGTCCCGCGGCTGCCGCTCACCTCACCTCACCTTCCTTTCCCATTCCATGTGGGTGGGGTGGGGGTCGGTAGACGCGACGCGAGAGCAGAGCAGAGCGCCAGAGCCGAGCAACCGACGGTGCGGTCGGTCAGGCCGATGGCGCACGCCACTTGCCCACCCGCCGCATTAAACTAACTGCCCCTTACCGCCAGTCAGCAGTAACTGCGAAGCAATGGGCAATGGCCGCGCGCGCCGCCGTACGATGAGAGGAGGGAGATCAGCTGGGAGGGACCACGACGAGTTACGCGGGTAAACGAGACGGGGACGAAGCGAACGGACAAATCCACCGGCTTGTGGCTTGGCCCGTCGCTGCTGCCGGATCGGATAGAGAGACGGACGGCTCGGAGTTCCAGGCGCTTCAGGCTTCGTCGGCGTCGGTAGGCACACAGGCAGGGCACTGAACTACAACTACCCCCGCTGATCGCTTCGGCTCGTCCGTTTCCCCGGCGGTTCACGTGGGCGGCCCTGGCCTGGCTGCGGTGCGGCGCACGCGGCACCTTCCACGTGCGGCGCGCGACGGAGGTGGCCGGGAAGTGGAAGGCCCCACCCGACCCAACAGCCCGTGTGCGGTGCGAAGTGCTGCTGCTGTCTGCTGGGATGGGAGGAGGAGGATGGTGCGGCGTCGCTTTCGTCCCCGGTGTGGTACTGGGCCTCCCGCGCGCGGTGCCTGCGGGGTCGTCGGTGGCCACGGCGGGTAGGGGCAGGGGCGGGGACGAACGGCCGTGGTTGGATTGGATAACGTCGCGTACTCGCGTCTGATAGTGCGCGGGCAAAGTTGCGGCCTAATGTGATTAACTGATCACGAAAGATCACCTGATCAGTTGCTCCTGGTTTTAGAAGAGTTTTTGTAATATCTTGCACGGGAAGAGAAGGTTCGTGTTTGGCCTTTTTGACGTGACAGGCAGACGGCTTCGTAACCTCCGTTTCCAAATATTTAACACTCCGGAACATGATTTTGTTTTCAAATACTTAGCGCATCGGTGCTCCTTGAACATTGCTTTTCTATTTGTACCTCTGTATCGAAATTTCTCGTGACCATTCGGCCTATTAAAAAATTATGTAAGTATCATTCGTTTTTATTTGTGACTTACTTTATCATCAAAAGTATTATAAGTTTGATTTATCTTTTCATACATTTGCAATAAATTTTTTAAAAAGATGAATGGTCAAACGTCGTGAGGAAAAGTTAACAGCGATAAATATTTTAATACGAAGCTACTGCAAAAGTGAAGCATCTCTCGTGCGTTATATTTAAAATATCCATAAACACACAATGGTGCAAATTATATTTTTCAATAGATCTTAAATGTTTGCAGCATTTATAAATTTTACTAGATAAAGATGGACATGTTGATAATCTAAAACTTTAGGCTTGCATACTACAAAAGCCAGTGACACCATGCCGGAGATTGCCATCGACGAGGAGTGGTGCGGCTAAAGCTCGCTCTTTCCCTACAGAGGCGAGGGAAGCACAATGCTTCCACCACGCTTGGGGCCTTGGGACAGCGAGGCAGGTCAGAGAACAACCATAGGAGACAATTGCGAGCGAAGAAGACTATCAAGGCCGACCACACGAGTGTGACAAGTAGACGCCTAGATCAGCTCGAACAAGGGAGTGAAAGGAAGGTCCGGCTCGATCAGCAAGCGGCAAGAGAGGCCAGCTCCATCGCCTAGTTTGAGATCAATGGGATTGTTGGCGTCGATCCGAACAATGCTAAGCATGTCGTTTTTGCATCACTACTCGCTCTCTGCAGAAAAAAAATGCTTTGCAACAAATTGTTGCCAACAATGCATAGTCAAACACAACCAGTCTACGCCCAGCCCAAATCGACACGAGCATCTCCTGCATTATTAATTGGCACATTGCTCACAACCTAAGCCGTGCGTACACATCCTCCTTCCTTTTTATCCTCCGTCCATCGGACCAAGCTAGCTAAAGTCATTTTTATCTTAACTAGCAGAAATATCTGTACGCTGTTACGGTCCTTACTTATTTTATTATTCGCTTGTTCCTAGTATGTTGGCTTCGCTTCACAATATGTTGCTGCATTGTCCCTAGTAGTCCTCTCTTTACAAGTATAGTAGTAGTAAAACCCTTTTTATCTTAACTAGCAGAAATACCCGTGCGTTGCTACGGGTTCTTACTAACTTTATTATTCACTTATTCCTAATATGTTAGCTTCGGTTCACGATATGTTGATGCGTTGTCCCTAGTAGTCCTCTCTTTAGTAGTAAAGCCCTTTTATCTTAACTAGCAGAAATGCCCGTGCGTTGCTACAGGTCCTTACTTGCTTTATTATTCGCTTGTTCCTAATATGTTGGTTTCGCTTCACAATATGTTGGTGCGTTATCCCTAGTAGTCCACTCTTTATAAGTATAGTAGTAAAAGATATTTGTGGGTGGTTTGATGTCATCTGTTTATTACGTAAAATCCACACATGGAACTCGTGTGTTCCGACGGAAACGGGGGCGGGCACAGCTCTGAGTGGTGTACCGCCGTTCGGAGTCCCATTGCCACGGTTGATAAGATGGGAACGGCGTCAAGATGTATGATGACGATGACGGCGCAACTGTTGTTGGGCTCTGTAAATAGAAACAAAGCTAAGGGTGGGAATGATTAAGTTTGAAGGCTGTATTTTTTCATACAAACTTTTGCATACGATTCTGCATGAATACAAACTTTATATCAAAACTATAGAGCTTGATAAGATTTTAAACTTTGTAGTTGACAACTTTTTCATTCGAGATCATTTAGTATTAAAAAATGTGTTATAAGTTCAGAGAAGAAACACATTTGTCACATCATCGATCCACAACTCTGAAATCGAGCGTTCCTATTGGTCGAACTCTCCTCCCACCCTTCCCTCTCAACAAGCCAACCTTATCTCCTCCCTCCCTCTCTCTCTTCTCTCCTCTCTCCCAGCCATATCTCCTCTCTCTCTTCTCTCCCACCTCTCCTCTCTCTATTCTCTCCCACCTCTCCGACGCGCCCCCGTAGAGGAGCACTGGTGGCTGGCGCAGCCCCCTCGGCCCAACGTCGGCGGTGGGGGTGGTAGGCGCGGCGGCCACCCCGACCCCGACCCCAGCGGCGGAGGCGGCCGACGTGGCCACCAGCGGTGCGGGTGGCCGGCCAGCTCCAGCTCTGCGGCGGCAACAGATGGCACAGCCCAGGCGAGGCCAGCCGGCACGGGCGACTCGACCCCGGCGCGGGTGGCCCTGACCCTGGCGTTGAGGTCGTCCGGCGCGGGTGCCTCCACTCCACAATTGCAGTAAAGTTTGGGGACCTTTTTGCAAAATTGTGAAGATAAATTTCAAGAACTATGGGTTGATTATGAAAAAGTTGAGGAACTTTTTCACAAAACAACCTCGACGGTTGGAAGAAACAACTACATACGTAGCTATTTTATTTTATATCTCTACCTATAATATTAAAGTGCGGTTGTTTCTTCCGACCATCGGGGTTGTTTTGCAAAAAAGTCCCTCAACCTTTTTTAATCAACCCGCAATCCTGGGAGTTAATTATTTTAGGCTCGGCCATGGACAACGGAGGCTGTGCTCGGCCGCGTTAGCCCCCGCGCTCTCGTACGTTGCGTCGCCACCATGGGGCTCATGGGCTGCACAGGCCGCCATGGGGCCGTGCGCTGCGTCTGGCCACGCCGGCCCCACGCTTTTGTGCGCGGCGTCGGCCGCCGCGAGCCCCATGCGCTGTCGCGTGGGCCCGTGCCACTCCGGCCGCCGCGCCACCGTGCCCACGCGGGTTGTGGGCCCTTGGGCGCCAGCCACCGAGTGGCGCAGCTGGTGCTGCCGCGGTCGGGGTGACGGCATGGTGAAGAGGAAAGCTCCTATTTTCATGCACCTCGTCCCACCCCACCTCCGTCGTCACTTACACCGTTACCCAACGGATCCGCCGTCGTCAAACCCTCCGGAGCTACCCTCATCATGAGGTGGCCACTCCACTATCGACGGGAAGCACCACTTCCTCCCGCATCGTCATCTTTGTCGGTGACCCCAGCACCTCGGCCACCATCTGGTTGGGACGAATTCGGTCGATCCAATCACTGTCATGCGAACGGAGGTCGTCTCGGGGGGGGGGGCAGTCGTCAGGCAACGCAAATAGGGGCAGAAGCAGGGACCTCACACCCCCCTCAATGACATCCATCCCCTCCAGATCTGAAACTAAGGCCTCCACATCTAGCAATTGGAGGCTCGATTTTGCACTTGATTGGAACGATTTGGAGTGGATTATAGAAGGAAGGTGGATGGAAACGAGAAGAAGAGGAGAACGCACTCCTGCTCATGGAGGCTAGAGGCATTGTGACCTAGCACTTGAAGAGAGAATGAGGCTCACGGGGAGGACGAGCGCTTACCTGGGCGACGTTGAGGACAGCAAGATACGCAGCGCCTAGGAGACGGTGAGGATGGGGCAAGATGCGGGTGGCGTCGATGGACAAAGAGGAAGCGACTGGCTGGATGACGATGAGTACGGGGGAAATTGAATGAATGGATAGAGTGGAGGTTAAGTGGTGATTTTTTTTTAATTTCCATGCGCGCGTCCCACAATATAAACAGATAGCATCAAATTACTCACAAATATCTTCTACTACTATACTTGCAAAGAGAGGACTACTAGGGACAACGCACCAATATAGTGAAGCAAATGTAATATATTAGGAATAAGCGAATAATAATGTAAGAGCAAGTAAGGATCCGTAGCAACGCACGAATATTTCTGCTAGTCAATTCTCATTATTGAGCCATTGGCCATGCTAAAGTGCCGCTAGATCGCAGTTCTTTAATAATTCATGGCACCGTTTCTCCTTAGCCTCCTTCTTGTGCACGATGTTTCTAGAGATATATGGATTACAACATGTTGAGGACATTTCGGTAATTCAATTCTAAGTGTTTCTACTTTAATAATAAAGGCTAGTATTATTTTCCTCTACACACGAATCTTCTAGAGATATATGGTAACATGTTGATGACATTTCGGTTATTCGATATTACAAAAGTGAAGCACCTCCGCATGTGCATCTATTTAAAATATCCAAAACAACATGATGGTACAAATTCTATTTTCAATAGATCTAAAAGGTTTACAACATTTATAAATTTTACTAGATAAAGATGGACGGGTTGATAATCTAAAACTTTAGGCTTAGCATACTCCAAAAGCCACTGACGCTATCCTTTTTGTTCTTTTTTAATTAGGGCTCTTGGTTTTATTTCTGAATAGATGTGTTAGTTGTTCACCTAGTTTCTTATGAGATTCCACAATGTAGGACTTAAGTTCTTCATTGAGATAGATCAATCAAATTTGCAGTTCTTGAAAAGATGACATTGTCTTTGAGCTCTGATGTTAGTAGCATACTTTCTGGAGTGTTATATATTAACTAGTATATTTGTTTTCTCTTGCTCCTCTCATTTCTTCATTTGACTTCTTGTTTCTTTAAAGAGATTCTAAACTTTGGGATGTTTGTTAGGTTTAGAAGATACCGTGCGTGTTATTTTGAGCTTATTTAAATGGTTTTATAATTATTTCTTAGTGTCTAATATGTTTGATTATTTACGTACAGACTGACCTAAAATGAGCCTTCTCATAACATTAAATATTATCATTAATGTTATTAAATGTCAGATAAATGGTAGGGAGTAATATATACTTTTGGTGGCCATGAATCAGCAGCCGCTACCATGTAGCCAACGAAGGGATAGAGTGGACAAAAACATAAAAGAGGAGGGGGGTCCGCGCGGCAATGAGGTGCGCGCCAGGCGCGTGCTAGTAGTCTCACCACCACGACGGTAGAATAGTTCCTGTATTTGACCGCATGCTTGGCTTCTCCATCTATCCGTATGTGGCTGCATCTCGCTCTTTCGAGGCCGCACCTCACCAATATCGATCATTCGATCGTGGCTCTACACTAGTATGGGCAACGGCCAACGGATGCGGCGGAACAGCTCGGAGGCGCCGTCAATTCAGTCGTGGAAAATGCTACGCCACCGCCGCCCCGGACTTCTCCATGCTGGCAGTGGAACAACTATGCCTTCCTATTGGAATCAGAAACGGACGGACCCGTTCCTGGCGCGTCGGAAAGGAAGTCCTAGCAGCACCTAGCATGGAGTATTGCCGATGGCTCAATAAGGAGAAAGACTGTATGCACCACTGTCTTGACAAGAAGGGAAAGAGAAGAGGTTGTTCGCTGCTTTGAGTCTTTGACCATGTTGCATGCACACAGCTCCTGCTGGGTGTTCTCGTTTGACTCGGCATGCATGCAAAGGCCATTAGTGCCGAATGGTATTGGAGCCGACTAATAGTCCCAGATTTGACCGGTTTGCATGCTGGCGAAGATGTTGGGTGGGTCACTGCCTCGTCACTGGTGTAGTTTTGGGCTTCCGGCCCTAACAATGATCACACAAAAGAACGTTGATAGCAAGAATGCGTTTGGTTGCTCGAATAAAGACATGTTATATGGGACAAAAATAAGAAGCTAAGGCAATCTGTTCTTATGTTATAATAATTGGAACAGTATGTGTTATAATAATTGTTATCTTGTGCACTTGTCATTTTATAAGCATTAGTTTACCTAAAAAAGCCTTAGTATTCTTTTAAATACAGTAATTCCATTTAATATACACTAATATCATGTTAATTACACTTACACCATTAGTGGGCATATGCTTTTCATCTAGCGGCCCCGGCTCCATGGAAACTCCTAAAGTTGTTGTATCTACACTTTTTTATAGAGTTGAGATGTCTCTGTTGTACTCGCAAATTTAGACCCATTTGAATTCACCAACTAAACTTTAGCTAGCTAAATTTAGCTGAGATGGATACAAATAAGATAGCTAAAAAAACAACTAAACATCTCCTAGCTAATTGGAAGGCAAATATCGTTTAGCTTGTTGAACCTAGCTAAAACCAGCTAAATGGGCTAAGGGCGCGTTTGGTTCGTTTCCGTCGCTAGCCTGGCTCGCATCTGGTATGCAGGCTAAGCTGGGCCAGGCTGATTGCATGCAGGTGATCATTGTTTGGTTACCAGGACGAAAGTAGACAGGCTGAGCAGAGCACATGTTTGGTTGCATGTATGAGCTAAGAACTGGCGAATAGAGAAGAAAAAGCAGTTGTTTGGTTGGCTGCATGTACCAGAGTTTGAATACCAGATTGTTGAAATTGGTGAGGTTACCACAAGTCAGTTTTTAGACCAGGTACTCATACAACACGTTCATACCAATGGAGGTCATACCATAACTCAATATTACAACAAAGGATCATACAAGCTTGTACAATAAAACTAGGATAATAATGAACTGAACAATGATAATGATATCTTTAGTTGGTGTGCTTGTTTTGTTCAGTTCTTTGTCGGCCTTGAACTGAGGAGGGGCTTGATCTACATGTTGGTTGTGATAGGCAGCCCAAGCTTGTTCTTCAGTGTTGTACCCTTTGAAACAGGCTCCCTTGAAGCCATTGACTTGTTGATGGAAATCCCTCCAGGTGGAGAAGACGCCAGTTTTGCGGCCATAGAACACAACATACCAAGTCATAATTGAAGTCCTAGATTAGTTACAATGCAGCAATACAATGTGAGTTGTAATAAAATTAATCAATGAACAATGCAAACAAATGAGTTGTGTGCTCAGATCATGCAGAAATAAATAAGGACATCATAACAGGCAATGGAGTTGTGCTCAGATCATGCACAACTGAAAAAGGAAAACATAACAGGCAATGGAGTTGTACTCAGATGAAGCACAAATGAAAAAGGATATCATGAAGGCAATGAGTTGTGCTCAGATCATGCACAACTGAAAAAGGATATCACAAAGGCAATGAGTTGTGCTCAGATCATACACAAATGAATAAGGATATCATAAAGGCAATGAGTTGTGCTCATATCATACACAAATGAATAAGGACATCATAATAGGCAATGAGTTGTGCTCAGATCATGCTCCAATGAATAAGGACATCATAATAGGCAATGAGTTGTGCTCAGTTCATACATAACTGAATAAGGACCTCATAAAGGCAATGAGTTGTGCTCAGATCATGCACAAATGAATAAGGACCTCATAAAGGCAATGGATGTGTACTTCAGATCATGCATGAATGAATAAGGTAAGAAATAGGCAATGTAATAGACTGAATGAACAGAAGGTAATGGATGACAGACACATGAAATAAATGCCATATGAATAACTGCAACCATGACCAAGTGTCCATGACATCATAGGCAATGTAACTGACTGATCAAATACATCACAGAGGTAATGTCCATAGCCTACTGGCACCTTAACCCCCAACTACAGTCTCTGCCTCTCTAAGACCACAACCTAACCATACTTACCAGCCACAACCTAAGCGTGCTGTCTCAAACCAAAAGAAATGGAGCAAAGTGTTTGAAGCTCCAGTCAGTGTATCCTGCACAAAAGAAGTCACTATGCAAAAGATAGATCAGTCAGGAAGCATGTAGAGGGATCTACATGTAGGAATTCTTGGCAAGCCATGTCCTTAGCCAAAGGACGCGGTGGTTCTCAGCCATGTTGACAAAGGCATCACCCTGGGCCTTGTTGTCAACCAGATGGGAGAAAGCACAGATCAGAGCCTCCTCACTGAACCCTGGCATGTACATCACTGCACTGTACAGATCAGGGTTCAACACCTCAACCTTGGTCTCACGGATAGCAGAAGCAACATCCCTCACTGCCTCAGTCATACTGCTCATCACCAGATGGTCCTCCTCAGTGAGGACAGACCTCTTCCTCTTCTTGCTAGGACCAGAACCACTAATGACCTCTATTATATCCTTGGGTGCTTCTCCAAAGACCTTAGCAACATCATCAATGCACTTGGCTGCCTTGTCCTCATCATATGGTTCAGTCTTCATTGAGGTATCTGTAAAGTCAAATGGGCTACCTAGAGCCTCATTAGAACCCATAGCATACTTGCCAGTGGCCAACCCATTGCCAAAAATGATCATCATCTCCTTGTAGTTCTCAATGTGTTTGTTCAGAAATTCAGTATCCTTAGGGTGTGCCTAATTGTAGTGTGTATGATTAGTTAGAAATGTTAGAAATAAAACTAAAGGATCAGGAGGTAAGGAAGATCTAGGCATCCCACACACCTTGATGTGTCCCTTATAGTGCTCCTCATCAAGGCTGATCATGCAATTCTCCTCAATCCAGAGGGCACCACTTAGTTCCCTAAGCTTGGACACCCTCATCCATCTCTGTCTCCACTTCCTCAAGTGGTTATACACTTGAGTACCAGACACTTCATTGCCACTAAACTCCTGCAGGTACTTGGCAACTTGGTTCAGGTGGACCTCCTTGAAGCCCTTGTCTGTTCTAACACCACTCTCAATCAGCTGGCACATACGGCGCAGGACAAAGGAAGACATGGCACTAGTCCAGTGCATAGCACCCCTAGGGCGCTGCTCTGCACCAGCCCCAGCAACGTGGACAACCTCATCAGCCACTGCCAGATCAATCACCCCAACCTCCTCAGCCATCCCTAATGAAATGCATGCTTAACATCATTGCACAAACTCATTGCCATATGAACAGGAAAAATAGAATGTAATTGATGGATGCTTAACATCATTGCACAAACCCATTGCCATATGATCAGGAAAAATAGAATGTAATTGATGCATGCTTAACATCATTGCACAAACCCATTGCCATATGATCAGGAAAAATAGAATGTAATTGATGGATGCTTAACATCATTGCACAAACTCATTGCCATATGATCAGACAAAATAGAATGTAACGGATGCATGTTCAACATCATTGCACATGTACTTAACCTCAGGGAAGGTAAAAGAAATGTAGGAACAAATAATCATTGCACATGTACTTAGCCTCAGGGAAGGTAAAAGAAATAGTGGAATAAATAATCATTACACATGTACTTAGCCTCAGTGAAGGTAACAGAACAACAGTGGAATAAATAATCATTGCACATGTACTTAGCCTCAGTGAAGGTAAAAGAAATAGAGGATGAAATGATCATTGCACATGTACATAGCCTCAGTCTAGTTGTTCATACAACATATTATTACATCATCATTGCACAAGTGCATTGGCTCAGCTAACAGAACAGCAGTTGATCATTGCACACAAACAGCAAGCTCTACACATGAGAGGTGCCCCTATTGTTCCACATATCATTTGCAATTTCATTCCTTCTTGTACCCCAATCTAAATTGTCATCTGTATGAGAACCATCAGCAGGTGCAGTATTACTACAATTAGGTTCCCATGTTGCTTTATCAGGAATAACCTCATCCTGACCATGGCCAATTATCCAATTATGAAGAATACAACATGCAAGAACTAATTTGACTTGTGTCTTGAATGGGTGGTAGGGCTTGTTGTCTAGAATACGGAATCGATTCTTTAAAGCCCCAAATGCCCTCTCAACTGTGACCCTTAGGCTTGAATGCCTCAAGTTGAACAACTCTTTCTTATTGGTAGGATAATTTCTTCCACCATATTCTTTCAAGTGGTATCTAGTGGCTCGGTAAGGGGGCATAAATCCAGGACGACATGCATAGCCAGCGTCCACTAGGTAGAATTTACCTAAAGTAGCCAAGAATCAGTTGTAGTGGTTATGTGAAATCCCAATTTGTGGTTTGTCTAAAAGTTTCTGTTACAAGTACCTGGAGGAACCCTTAACCCATCATCCCTCTCTAGAGCATCAGCTAGAATGAGTGCATCATGTGCAGATCCCTCCCATCCAGCTAGCACATAAGTGAACCTCAGATCAAAGTCAACTGCAGCAAGCACATTTTGAGTAGGATAGTGCTTCCTACCCTTGAATGCTGCAGATATCTTTGCTGGTACTCTAGCATGAACATGAGTACCATCTATTGCACCAATACAATCCTACATTATAGCAAGACTTGTGATTAAAGTTTGGTCACGACTGCAGTTAGGTACAGGTAAACCTTACATTCATTTAATTACCTTAAAATAAGGATACCACTTTGGGCTTGTTCTGATTTTAAGTGCTGCCTCAGTTGATGGTGGCCTTATCATCTCTCCCCTCAGCTCACCAATAGCATACAAGACCTCTCTAAAATACCTACTTACTGTTTCCATGGATCTCCTAAATGTTTGGTGGATTACTCTAAATCTCTGGTTGTGTCCCACAACATGGAGAAACATTGCTACTTGTTCCTCCACAGTACTGTTTATTGTGTCCCTTAGCAAGTTTCTATCCCTAAGCAGGTTACACGGGTTGAAAAAGGGAGCTCTACGCATACGCAACATGTTCACACATTCTATGTCATTACAATTAAAAATTTTGTTCAGGTTGGCTTGGCGTTCCTCATCCATAGCACTCATTGGGGCATATGTAATCTGAGTCTGTGAATTATAGGCCACCCTGAGCCTACTCATGAAGTATGCATAGATGACAGACACAAAAGCAGCAGCTTTTATCACAAGCATGCGTCTCTGGTCGACAGGGTTCATCTATTACACAATGCAAAGCATGTCTCAGCAAAACAACAAATCATTTTGAGCATTCAACAAGTGGGTCAGGAAAAAAAACTGCAGCATCGCCTAATGCACAAGTGCTCACATATAGGTAAATCAGTGTAATAAGAATGCATCATTGGCTAAGGACATGTGCTCAGTTTTCATATTTATAACGTAATATCATCGGCCAAGAACATGTGCTTACTGTTGAAAGTAAATAAGCATGCATCATCGGCTAAGAACATGTGCTCACTGTTGAAAGTAAATAAGCATTCATCATCGGCTAAGAACATGTGCTCAGTTTCCAGAGTAAGTAAGCAACCATCATCGGCTAATGACAAAGGCTCACTGGAAAAATCGTTACCGCTAGCTCCTTCAGAAAAAAGTCGGAGGGCTTTCAAGAGTTCAACGGGTAAGGCAAGATAAAGGCAGATCTGCACATGAGGGAGAGGGATTAGTATCACAACATGCAAGATCCAATCGGGAGAAACAAGAACAGATCGAAACCCTAAAAGAAAAAACTTGCCTTTTTACCTCCAACGAAATCACCAGCACAGATCCGACCCTACAAATGCTCAAAACATTAGGACCCCAAAAAAACTGATGGAGAAAGGGAGCAACACCAGATCTGCGAGGGATTACAGGTTACCTGCTCTCTTTGCCACGAAACCCCGACGAATCGAACCTCAAACCTGCGGAAAATGAAGAGAGGGAGAAGCGAAAGGTCAACCACCGATTGAATCGAGCCTCAAACACCGTGGATCTGAAGCACAAGGAAGAGAAGATGCATTACCTGCTACCACCACTCAGATCTGGACGAGCAGGAAGAGGAGGACACGAGGAAGCGGGAGAGCTCAGAGCGGAGAGGCAGAGGGCGAGTGCGAGGGAGAGAATGGGGAGAGGGGCGGCGGCGGTGAAGATATAGCGTGGATGGAAGGCGCGAAAGGGGCGGCGGTAACCCTAGCTTCCCGCACGCCCCCGCATCTCTCGCCTGCATCTGAGGAGCCATTTTTTCTGGGCACCGAGGGCGCGCTCGCGTCCCGCACGAGCCAGGCCGCCAAGAAACGGAATCCATTTTCGTTTCCCGGCAGCCAGGCTCGGGGGGCTGTCTTGCACGCCGAGGGCCAGGCTCAGGTACGAATACAGGCATCCAATCACTTCGACGTTGTATCCCGAGGGCCAGGCCGAGCCATATACGGGGAAGCAAACGCGCTCTAAAAGACTGAAATGCCATCACTTGTTCCCCAAATTAAATGAAGGTGGCATGATCACAAAGTAGCAATTACTAGTACGAAAGTTTAACTAGCTAAAAAGAACTTTTTTATGTTTCTTGTGCATCCAAACGGACCAGTCACACAGTGGCTGAGGCAAATACATGATGCACCGTTCTTGTTTGATGGGTTCGCACATGGATCTAATATAACTGCCACATTGTCCATACAAAAATAATTGTAAAGCTATTTAAATTGGTTCGAAGAAATCATAGGTCACCCAACAAACAACCAGATCTTGAGACTCATTTCAACAATGTGTCCTTAAGTGTAGAGGAAAATGCTAACCAATACTTGGCAATTTTGCCGACACGGTTACCAAGATAGTTCACCTTTTGAAGGATGAAATGACCAAAATGTCTTCACAAAGCTATCTTTAAGTGTTTCTAGAACATTCATACAATACTTCTTTCTAGAACATTCATGAATGAGGCCACAACTTAGCCCACGCATGATTAGACGTGAGTACGCCGCGTTATCCAATCCAAGCACACGGGCTGTTCGCTTCAGCTTATTCAGCCAGCTTATCAGCCACCAAACAGTGTTTTTCTCTCACAACAAATCAGTCGCTCGTCCCTCCTTTCTTCTTTTTGGACACTTGTCATGTTAGGCTTCTTTTTTCTGAAAGACCCGCTTGAGCTGTGTGTTTAAAAACATTGGCCCAAAAACAAAAAATGAAGCCCAAAACCATCTACCACATCTTATTCCTGCAGCGTGCCGGGTCCATTTTCTTAACGGGCGCACGAAACAGCATGGCGGACCCGATTGCAGAAAACCTTCAGGTTGCACAAATAAACACCCTCCACCCCATCTCAGCTATGGGATCCATCATCAAAAGTGACTGAGAGATACACAAATCTCGAGCGATTGATGCCTATACAGATTCAAGGAAAAATGGAGCCATTAAAGACGAATTGAGACCTAGGAGAACCTAGCATCGGCGAATGGCTCTACAGCAGAAGAAAGGACTGTAGCATTATCTCAAGAAGTTATTGGGTTTTAGACTTCCATGGTGCATGGTGCGAGTGGTCAGAGGATAAAAAGGGAGGACGATGCATGTTCACGCGTGCCGAAAACAATCCGCCATTCGACCGTGCATGCATGTGCAAACCGGATCGGGAGCAATTGAATAGCTCCTAATATTTTGACCGGTTTGCATTGCATGCATCCAAATACCACGATGCCTCCTCTTCTTGTCTTCAAAAACAGAAGCTACCCAGTTCTTTCTTTCCCTATTGATCATCGCCAATATAATGCTAGGTGTTGATAGGTTGCAGTTCTTTGATAGTTCATGGCTCCATTTCTCCTTAGCATTCTCCTTGTCCATGCCACGATAATGCACAGCGTAATAATGCAGTCGTCTTCCCCCCTAATAATCGTTGCTGAGGTCCAGTTTTTTTTTAATGGTTCATGGCCCCGTTATTTCTCCTTAATCTCCTCTTTGCCCATGCGACGATAATGCGCAAGTTCCAGCGGCGAGATCATTTGCCTCTCCCCCCTCTTCTCCCCGTGCATACTCGAGGAAGAGAAGGAAGAGGAGGAGAGAGGCCGGAGACGGGTGCACACCCGAGGTGCCGCGCCGCCACTTGCGACGGCGGGCGAGTGACGGCGACATATGCCTTGTTGCTGTTGGTATGGCGCGTGATGAAGGGAGCACGAAGAGATCCGTAGAGAAGAAGCAGGCACCGGGGGAGGAGGACGCTAGCCTGAAGAAAGGCTCGTGGACGGCCGAGGAAGACGAGAAGCTGGTCGGCCATGTGCAGCGCCACGGGGAAGGGAATTGGGACAAGGTGCGCCGGAAGACGGGCCTGCGGCGCTGCGGCAAGAGCTGCCGGCTGCGGTGGACGAACCACCTCCGTCCGGACCTCAAGCGGGGCGCCATGTCGCCGGAGGAGGAGCTCCTCTTCCTCCGCCTCCACGCACTCCTCGGCAACAAGTGGGCGCGCATCGCCGCGCATGTAAGCAGAATCGATCAACAATCACTTTTATCTGTGATTGATTTAAGTTTATATTCGTGAGATGCGATCTGCTACGAGATTTGATCTTTTTTAGTACGTGCACAGCTGCCAGGGAGGACGGACAACGAGATCAAGAACTATTGGAACACGCGGATGAAGCGGCGTGAGCGCGCCGGCCTCCCGCTGTACCCTCCGGAGGTCGAGCACGAGGTTGCCCTCATCCGCGCCGGCGGTCCCAACACCATCCTGGACGCCGGCGCCGACGACCGCGTCAAACCCCAAGAGCGGCCGCCGTTCCTCTTCGACGCGGCCGATCCACTCACCTTGCTGTCACTGCCGCCACCGGCCTCGGACTCACCGGCGGCGATCTACCACTTCGGCATGGCCGCGCGGGAGCCGCGGCCGCTCCCCTCCATCGACGACCTGAAGATCGACCCCAGCAATTATTTGCCACTGGCACCGTTGTTGCCGCCCATGGCGCACCGGGAGCTCCCTTCGATCCAATCAGCAGCGATCGCCACCGGCGCGACGCTCGAGACGGCGTTCCTCTGCGATCCGGAACATCAGCAGGTGGCCGCGGCCGCCAGCCTGGTAAACTTTGGAACCATGCCCGGGTTGGTCAGCCACGAGAACATCGACTCGTCGGGGCCCTCCGGTGGCCGTAGCAGCCGATCGGAAGGCGGTGACACCCCTTTGCACTGCACCCAAGAAGAGGGGCTCCTCAACCTTGGCGGCAAACGCGGCTGCCTCTCCGGTGAGCTCTCGATGGCCTTCTCTCTGAATCCACTTTTTATCTTGGTTAAGTGGTGATGACACGTGCAATGATGTAATACAACGTGAGACGTGCAGGCGATGATGAGAAGCCGGCGAAGAAGCCGCTGGCAAGCCGTGCGGCCGACGACGAGGAGATGCCGAACCTGTCGCCGCCGATCAGACGATCTTCCTCTTCCCAACCCTCGGGAGCTTCGATGAGGAGGTGCAGCAGCTTGCCAGCTTATGATCCCGTCCGCGCCGCTGATCTACGACGGCGACGAGTGGAACCCATGAACTCGCCTAGGGATCATGTTAATTTTTTTGGAATCTGATCGAGGAATGAACCGGAACCGGTGCCTAATAATTTTTCTAAGAGCAGGGGAATTGCCGATGGTAGGACACTAGGACACGCATTGGCATGGCAATATTCTGTGCACTTTTGCATCGATTAAGCGTGTTCTGAATTTCTGAATGCTTGTTCTTGTTGGGTTGGCAAGATTCAGAAATGTGGGTGATGCCTGATGAGAATTCTGGAGTTAATTGACCCTCCTTATGCTAGCATGTGGGAGTTCAGCTCACTGATTTCATCTAGCTGGAGACTCTCGAGGCTTTCGAGAACGTCGATGCTAAAACCTCTCTGACGGTTGTGGGTACGTAGCAAAGTCACCAAGCCATGTTGGATTCAGTAAAATTACGAGAATGAAACATCGAGGATAAATTATTCAGGCATGTATGTGCAAGGGGTGCGATTACAATTAACCTTAAATGGCAGAAACTTCGTATAAGGAGGGTGCTGTGATTAGCAGTGCACCATGCATTACGGTTGCAGACTGAATCTAGTTCCTAGAAGAATGTGATGATCACTTTTCACTTCCTTTATAGACAACTGAATAGTTCCATAGCTGGGTTGGGCCTTGGAATGAGTAGCAAATAATTCGGTCAATAGTCTACACAATGTGCTTTACAGTAGAGCAGTAGCATTTCCTCAGTAGTGCAAAAAAGCATCTGAGGTACACTGCTGCTTGAACCACTGAACTCAAGAAACAAAGGAAATAACTGACGCTCAAAGAAAAGAGCAAAGGTCCAAGAGATTGTTAGAGATATGGCGTGATGTATCTGGACTCCAATAGATCATGGGATATACTTTGGCTAGGTTGTTGTAGAGTTTGTTGTAATCAAGATAGATTTGAACTATGGCCAAAGTATTTCTCTAGGGGTCTATATATTGTAAATCTTTTTGTACGTCAATTAACATGCAACCGCCGCACCTAAGGATCAAGGACGGCGTTCCTCCATGCTTGTGCGCCTCTGAAACTTTACATGGTAATCAGAGCCTAGATCGATTCCATGGCATCTAGTTCAAGCGCCTCCAATCCGCTACTCGGCGTCCAGATCACTGAGAAGCTCGCCAAGACCAACCATACGCTATGGAAAGCGCAGGTGCTCACCGCTATATGCGGTGCGCGCATGGAGGGCCACGTCACCGACAAGATCGTCGCACCAGCCGCTACAATCGACAAGAAGAAGGTCGACGACACGTCTGCTACTATGCCAAATCCGGCATACGAAGAGTGGTATGCTCGGGACCAACAGGTCCTAGGGCTGATCTTCTCATCGGTGGAGAAGGAAGTCTTTGCCCAGATCACTGCTGCAACGACTGCGGCGTAGGCATGGGTTGAGGTGGAGCGCATGCTCTCTGCCTAAACCCGTGCCAGGACGATGAACGTGCGTTTTGCACTAATGACTACAAAGAAAGGTAACTCGTCCATTACTGATTATTTTACCAAGATGAAAGGATATGCCGATGAGATGCTTGCTGCTGAGAAGCCGATGGACGATGAAGAACTCATCTCTCACATTTGCAATGGTCTCGACTCCGAGTACAACCCGGTGGTGACAGCGATTGCCGCAAGGGTTGAGGCGATCTCGATCCTTGAGCTCTACTCTCAACTCCTCAGTTTCAAGACTCGAATGGAGCTTCAAGATGGAGCCGGCTCCTCTGTTATGTCGCCAACAGAGTGGGCCAGGGCGCCTCCAACAACCGCGGCAACGGTCATGGTCGCACAGGACGTGGTCGTGGCCCAGGACGTGGTCGCGGTAACAACAACCAGCAACGTGGTGGAGGTTCCAGCCAGCGTTACACGGGGGGCAGCTCCGATGAACGCCCCTTGTGTCAAGTGTGCTACAAGAAAGGGCATCTTGCTTCCAACTGCTGGCATCACTATGATGAGAACTACGTCCCCGACGAGCATCTTGTAGCTGCGACAATGAACTCCTACAACATCGACACCAATTGGTACACCGACACTGGAGCGACAGATCACATCACAAGTGAGCTGGAGAAGCTCTCCATACGTGACAAATACAAAGGCAACGACCAGATTCACACCGCTAGTGGAGCAGGTATGTAAATTAAACACATTGGTCATACTGTTGTCCCAACCCCCACTCGTACTTTGCATCTTAACAATATCCTTCATGTTCCAAAAGCTACAAAAAATCTCATTTCTGTTCATCGCCTTGCTAAAGATAACTCAGCCTTCCTTGAATTTCACCCTGATTATTTTCTTATTAAGGATCAGGCCACGAGGAACACGATTCTTAGGGGGAGATGTTACAAGGGCCTCTACCCTCTCCCCTCAACTTATTCAGTTAAGCAGGCGTATGGAGCAGTCAAGCCAACTTTCTCTTGGTGGTATAGTCATTTAGGTCATCCTTCCTCCCCTATTATTACTAAAGTTATTAGCAGCAATAATCTACCTTGTTCCCTTGAGTCGAATAAACAATCCATGTGTGATGCATGTCAAAAGGCAAAGAGTCATCAATTACCCTATAGTAGATCAAACAGTATCTCTCGTGTTCCTTTGGAGCTTGTTCATTCAGATGTTTGGGGTCCTGCTTTAGACTCCGTTGGAGGACGGAAAATACTATGTTAGCTTTATCAATGATTTTAGCAAGTTTACCTGGATCTAATTCCTTAAATATAAGTCTGAAGTGTTTCAGAAATTCCATGAGTTTCAAAGTATGGTAGAAAGACTCTTTGATTGTAAGATTATTTCTGTGCAAACCGACTGGGGGGGGGGGAGAGTATCAACGACTTCATACCTTTTTCAATAAAATTGGGATCACTCGTCATGTCTCATGTCCTCATGCTCATCAGCAGAACGGGGTTGTTGAACGGAAACATCGTTATATTGTTGAAGTCGGCCTATCTCTTCTTGCACATGCCTCTATGCTACTAAAATTTTGAGATGAAGCCTTTATAACTGTTGTCTTCCTTATAAATCGTGTGCCAAGTAAAGTCCTGCAATATAAAACACCGTTTGAGTGCCTATTTACACAAAAGCCTGATTACTCTTCCTTGCGCACTTTTAGGTGTGCCTGTTGGCCAAACCTGCGTCCCTATAACAAGCACAAATTAGCTTTTCGCTCCAAGCAGTGTGTTTTCCTCGGCTACAGTAATCTTCACAAGGGCTTCAAGTGCTTAGATGTTGCATCGGGCCGTGTGTATATCTCTCGAGATGTTATTTTTGATGAATCAGTCTTTCCATTCTCTGCACTTCATGAAAATGCTGGAGCCCGCCTTCATTCTGAAATATCCCTTCTTCCACCAGAACTCCTTAATTCTTCCTTTGCTTCTGAGGCGGAATTAATAGATGATCATGTATTTGATTTACCTAACCCCTCTAATGTGTTTGGTGAAGTTTCTGTTGAAAATAGGTCTCCTGGCGCATCACAGTACGATTTTGGATCTGCACTTCCCCCGGACACGGAAATCGGCATTGCTCCAGGTGCTGCCTCTGCGCCAACGGAATCGGCTGGGGAATTGGCTGGAACACCATCGGCTGGAGAATCACCTGGAGCGCCAGCTTCTGCGCTGCCGATGGGATCCTCTGCGGAGCTGCCGGTGGGATCTTCTGCGATGGAAGCACCTGCACCACTGCGTACTCATCTGCGTGATGGGATCCGCAAACCGAAAAACTACACCGATGGAACAGTAAGGTATGGATGCTTTACAGCTTCTGGTGAACCCCAAAATTTAGATGAAGCAATGAACAACATGGATTGAGGATCAGCTATGGATGCAGAATATAATGCGTTGATTAAAAATAAAACGTGGCACCTAGTTCCGCCAAGAAAGGGTATCAATATTATTGATTGCAAATGGATCTATAAAGTCAAGCGCAAATCTGATGGAAGTCTTGACAGATACAAAGCCCGCTTGGTTGCAAAAGGTTTTAAATAACGATATGGTATTGATTATGAAGACACGTTTAGTCTTGTTGTAAAACCTGCCACTATCAGAACTATTTTATCTATTGCTGCATCTCGGGGATGGAGCCTGCGACAGCTAGACGTACAGAATGCTTTTCTTCATGGCTTCTTGGAGGGAGAGGTGTATATGAAGCAACCTCCTGGATATGAGGATCCAGTGATGCCTGGATTTATTTGCAAGTTAGACAAACCTCTCTATGGTCTTAAGCAGGCACCAAGAGTATGGTATTCAAGATTGAGCAGTAAATTGTATGAGCTTGGTTTTAAAGCATCAAGGGCTGATACATCTTTGTTCTTTAAGGGAACAGTTACAATATTTATACTCATTTATGTTGATGATATAATTGTTGCTAGTTCTACTCAAGAGGCTACTGCATGTTAGTTACTGGATCTAAACAAGGAGTTTGCTCTCAAGGATCTTGGAGAGTTGCATTATTTCCTTGGTATAGAGGTAAATAAAGTAAAAAACGGTATTCTTTTGACACAAGAAAAATATGCCAATGATGTGTTGCAACGTGTGGATATGATGGACTGTAAACCTGTAAGTTCACCGTTGTCTACGTCTGAAAAACTGTCGGCTCATGAAGGGTCTATGCTTGGACCGAAGGATGTTACAAACTATAGAAGCGGTAGGTGCACTGCAATATCTGACCCTGACTCGACCAGATACCTCATATGCAGTTAATAAGGTTTGTCAGTCCTTCCATGCGCCAACAACTATTCATTAGATGGCTGTGAAAAGAATTTTGAGATATCTAAAACATACTTTGAAGACTGGACTTAAAATTTGCAAGTCACCCTCGCTTCTTATGAGTGCATTTTCAGATGCAGATTGGGCAGGATGTCCAGATAATAGGCGCTCAACTGGTGGCTTTGTTGTATTCTTGGGGTCTAATCTTATATCCTGGAGTGCAAGGAAACAAGCTACAGTATCAAGATCGAGTACTGAGTATAAAGCTGCTGCCAATGCAACGACTGAGGTTATGTGGATACAAACCTTGCTGCTTGAATTGGGAATCCAAGCACCAAGAGCTGCTAAATTATGGTGTGATAATATTAGAGCTAAGTATCTTTCTGCCAATCCAGTGTTTCATGCTCGTACTAAACATATAGAGGTTGATTACCATTTTGTGCGAGAAAGGGTAGCAAGAAAATTGCTTGACATTGAATATATTTCTACAAAGGAAGGATCAAGTAGCTGCTGGATTTACAAAACCACTGGCTGTGCGGCAACTGGAGACGTTCAAGAACAATCTTAACTTACGAAGTTTAGATTGAGGGGGAGTGTTAGAGATATGGCGTGATGTTTCTGGACTCCTATAGATCACGGGATATACTTTGGTCAGGTTGTTGTAGAGTTTGTTGTAATCAAGATAGATTTGAACTATGGCCAAAATATATCTCTAGGGGTTTATATATTGTAAATCTTTTTTACGTCAATTAACATGCAACCGCCGCACCCAAGGATCAGGGACGGCGTTCCTCCAAGCTTGTGCGCCTCTGAAACTTTACAGAGATGCTGAAAATGCCTGCTGCTGCACCTGTAGATCTCGAGATTGCACAGATCAAAAGAAGCAAATAGCGATTGCAACACGTGAGCAAGTAATGATTGCTTCTATTGTATCTGAACAAAAAGGAGCAAGTCCTAGGCATCAAATAGAGCACCTGAGTTTGGATGTTAATGAGCTCCTCCAATCAACGACAAGGCCTTCCTTGCGAGCGTCGCCAGAGGAGGCCCTCCTTGTTCCAACAGAGGATTATAAGTTGTTCTTTTCAAGCAGCAATTCCAGAAAAGATATAAGTACCGTTTTCATTCTGCGGAGCAGCTCAGGGCTGTACCGGAGATTTTGAGGCCCTAGAGCAAACCAAGAAATGGGGGTCCTATATATACTATAGTAGTGAAATCAAATAATCGAGATATATTTGGATTCCAGTATATAAGTAACAAGTACATGCTATTTTGCATACAAAGAACTACAATATGAAATTAGGTACTCATGTTATAGGATTAAAGGACGAATATTGCATACCAATATCTTCTTAACCTCTAGTTAAAGCCCAATAGTTGGGCCCTAATTTTTGGGGGCCCGGCTCGATCGCTCCAGTTGCGCTGCCTAATATACGGGTCTGGAACGGCTTAGCATTGCCGTTTTGCATTCAACAAGATGAAGCTGAGCATCCATACTGTCTCATGTTTAGGGGGTGTTTGGGAAACACCTGTTAAAGTTTAACACCTGTCACATCGGATGTTTGGATGCTAATTAGGAGTACTAAATATAAGCTAATTACAAAACTAATTGCACAAATGGAGTATAATTCGCGAGACGAATCTATTAAGCCTAATTAGTCCATGATTTGACAATGTGGTGCTACAGTAACCATTTGCTAATGATGGATTAATTAGGCTTAATAGATTCGTCTCGCGAATTAGCACAAGGTTCTGCAATTAGTTTTATAATTAGCTCATGTTTAGTCCTCCTAATTAGCATCCGAACATCCGATGTGACACTGTTAAAATTTAGCACCTCGTATCAAACAGCCCCTTAGTTACAAGTTTACAACTTACAAGAATCCATCTAGTCTAGAAGTCTGAAAGTGAACACTTGCCTAACATTCATCACTGTCACTGACACCCGCAACCGCCGGTCAACTCTGCAATCCCACAATAAGAATAGTTTGGTTCCATAGGGTTCCCAGAACAAAAAAACGCATAAGAAAGAACTAATAAGAAAGAAAAGGTCTGACGGCTCACCTCAACGGGCTATTTTATGATAAAAGCCCCTACAAATACTTCATTCTAATTACCCCCCTGAACTTCTCTCCTCCTGAGGAGCAATCCCGCCACTGCCTCCTCCCTTGCAGAGTTGCAGAATTCCAGATCCCTCCTCTCCCCACGCACCCCTCCTCGATCCGACTGTTAATTAAAAAAAAAAAACTCGCTCGCTAGTCGAAGAAAACCCGGAGCATTTTTTTTCCTTTGCAATTCCCCTCACGCGATCTCGCTCGCCCTCTCCACTTCTTCTGTCACTACCTGGGGATCGGGTCGGGCTGGGTTGGATTCGAATCGAATCCTGCGGGCTCGCCTCGCGCTGTCGCGTCGTCGTCCTCGCCGCGGCTGTGATGCGCTCCTGCCGCTGCCGCTGCCGCTGCTGCTAGCGCCGGATCGGGAGCGATGAACATCGTCAAGGGCGTCGCCGATCTCCTCCGCAAGTCGTCGCCCGCCTCGCCGGGTGCTGGCGGCAGCGGCGGCTCCCGCGGGGGCGGGGACCGAGGAGGCACCGGGTCCCCCTCCGCGGACAGGGTCGCCGCCCCGCCGTCCCCCAGGGTCCGCTTCAGGTAACTGCGAGTGCCGTGGGCAATGCGACTTGCTTGTTTGAACCCGTGGTGTTGGGCCAGCATTTGTTAGCGCGCGCACCAGTGAGTTCGAGTTTGTTGCTGCATTTTCTAGTCTGCTTGTGTGCTTTGCACCTTTCAGCTAAGCATCGATGCTTCCGTTGCATTTCCTAGTTCGAGGTATCAGCCTCTTGCTGATGGAATCAGCTAAATATGTTGAATGCTTACTGGTTTAACTGTAGCAGGATAATGCTGTGTTGGTTAGTTTCCTCCATGTCAGTGTGCTTGACAGTTATGCATATATTATAAAAGTATCCTCTCTAGTCTCTAGCACATAATGGAGGATGCGTTGAATCAGCCAGTTGGGTGGTCAAGTGGATTACCCTGGCTTGCTACATCTATGAACACTGATTACGAGCTTCTACTACTGAGATTTTAGAATAAGAGATAAATAACTAAGTTCTGTTGATACTTTTTGGTTGTGTTTTTCCCCCAAGGTTACATCGCGGTGAACTGACACTATCTGGGGTATGCTTATTTCTCTCTTAATCCTGTATTCCTGTGTTATGTGATTCCAGTGACAGTGGTGAGGAAGGAGTTCTGAATGCACTTTGGCAGAAGTACGAGAATGCCATTGACAAGGTACCTGTCTGTAGCATTTAAAAAAAAATCAGCTGACATGTCCTGATTTCGGTGTAACACTTGTGTCAATCAATGTACTTCTTCCTTTCTTTCAACAATTCCACATAAGATAACTTTGTTGAGTGAGCAATTTTGACTAGTTTCCTCACTTAGTATCCTGTATAAGGACAGGAGGAAAAAAAATCCAAGACCATGAATACTCAATAAATTAATTTTTTTAGACCATATAGCTTACTTAAGTATGGAACTACAAGCCTTCTGCACTTTTAGCATAAATATAGGTACTACCATATTATTAGGCTTCTGTAGCATTTTTGTGGGAAGCACTTCCTTTTTCAAAGTTAGATCATGTTTCCTCATTTCTTTGTTAACAATTTCGTAGGCTGAAAAGAAGAAATCCCTGCAAATATTTGCCATGCATTTTATAAAAGCATTTAAAGATTGGGAGCCAGGCCATATTGAGCAATCAGTTGATCAAGAATCATTATCAGATGATACAGTTTTAGGATGCTCTACTGGTCATCCTTCTGAGGTCATCCTTATTCTCATTCAAGAAATTTCTCAAATAACTTCATCGATCACTGAAAGTAAGTGGATCTATTGAACAAACAATAGTTCTCATTTCTACATTTCTTATATTATATGATATAACTTTTGAGGTTTGCACCTAACACTACAGCTGCACCATTTTAAGCTACCATTCATATGTCTGTTATGATCTCTTCATATTGTTCTGACTGAGTTATTTGAGATGACCACAGTTCTAAGAAAGGAGCATAACATCTTGCCCAGCTTTAGATATCATTGACTTAAGCAGCAGTTTATCGTAACTACATCAGTATTATATAGAAATGGAATACTCATACAATTAAAAGTTAGGTGTGTGCTTTCATTGATGCTTGCGAAATACCCTCAAGCTGGCAGAACTTATATGAAGGGCTCTGGAAATCAGCTAAATGCCGACTTGTTTTTGCTGAATGCAGGGATGACCTGTAATTATTGGAACCTTGGATTTACAGTTACCTCGTAAACCTTGGTTGTAGATAGTCTAAATGTCTAAGGGCACTAACATTCCAGTTCTGATAAGCAGCTTGAGTAAATAAACTTAATCCAACTCTTATCTTTTTTTTTTGTTGAATATTTTCTGCTCCTTCTGATGAGGAAACACATTCTGCTTGTATTGGTTTATATCAGTTGCATTCTTTGATATCAGATTTAGCAATGCATGATTGTAATTGTGACATGTGTTTGTTATTCAGTGGTTTATTAGGTTTGGCAACTATACTGATAAATTGGGATCTGACTTGTTTTTCCTGGATTATCAGGCAGCAGCTGTCCAGAATCCTCTGCTAATATCTCAGAGTTATTGGGTGACCTGGGATTAAACACTGAAGGATTGACAGTTCTAGAGTGCTTGACAATTGTTACCCGCTCAGTGCATAACTGTAGAGTATTTAGTTATTATGGAGGTGTGCAGAAGGTCACTGCTCTTTTGAAAGGTACACACTCTCTTTACTTGACTATAATATCAAAATATTAATATTTCTAGATTCATTTCCTTTTCTCTTCTTTCTTTGATGACAATTTCACTGTTGTAGCGAAGACTATGATAGCTGATATATATTTACTTTTGTTATGGATCTTGTCTTAACTGAATTTTACTCTCATATATTCAGCCGCTGTTGTAAAGCTGAAGACCTTGACCAGCTTGCTTGCCGCAGACGAACAGCTGTCGAATAAAACTGTAGAGAACATGAGGACGATGCAAAAGGTGCTTGTGTACATTGTTACAATAATTTCAAACTTCATGGATCTGGAGCCAACTACAACAAGGATTTCACAGTTTCTAAACAGCTCCAGGCATACCCTATCAAGCAATTATTTGGCCACAGTTGGTCCAAGTACTTCAAAAAACATGGTTTCTGATAAAAATTGGCAGAAAAAGGCCATTGTTTCAGTTATGGAAGCTGGTGGTGTCAATTGGTTAGTAGGTAAAGTTATCTTTTCAATGTTTGTGTATGATGATAGTATCATTGTAGCACTTGTGCTTGTCAAGTAACTCCTGAAGCACAGTACACATCCAATTTACTCAAAGTTGTTTGCTGATAGTTTCAGGTGCATTGCATATTTTCTAGAGACATACTCCCATTTGGAGAAGTCTTTATAAACATACTTAGACTATAAAGTTCCTTGGCAATATAAATGTGTGCATATAGTAGTTTTCAGTATCAAGCTAGAAGCATGGTTTTTCTATATGCATCAGATGCCAGTGCATACAAGAAAATTGTTCCAATGAATTGTCCTCTTGTTATATCATTTAACCCACATTTTGCATCATGATTGTCTTAAAATGTGGGTTTTTTTTTCTTGCAGAACTCCTAAGGGTTATTCGAAGACTGAATTTAAAAGAGCAGTGGACTGATCTGTCACTCCACTTCATAACTTTGTACTCTCTAAGATCAACTATATCTGAAAATACTCGTGCACAAAATCATTTCAGAAGTATAGGAGGACTGGAGGTTCTATTAGATGGGCTTGGACTACCATCAAGCAAATTTTCAGTCTCAAAGCAGTCTTTTGTTCCCAGTGATGAAAGGTATGTGTTTCATCAGTGGCAAAGCCAGTCCTTTGATGTAGGAGGTCCTGAAGCTTGGAATATTGGGCAAGGGCAGTAATTACAATTGATGAGAAGGAAAAAAGAAACAAAATTAGATAGGCTATGAATGTACTTCTCAAGGACTAAAAGCCACCATTCCGGAGCCTCTTTTAGAATCTAGTTTATTTTGTCCTAAATCCTAAGGATTTAGATCTCAAGTTCCCCTTTCTACACAGTTCCCTAGGAAGTATTGTAGTTCTGTCCCTTTGTTGTGGTTATGGTTTCATTTTCATTCATTTTAGCAGTTCTGCCAGACATCATGATTAATTCCTCTATAATTGGTACAAAATTACACATTCCATAGTCTCTCCTCTAGAACACTGTTGTCATTTCACTGCTGCCTCAGTCAGAAACAGTGACATTTTGCAATCTACATGGTTGCCAAAATGCAACTTTAACCACTAATATCTAGTTAGTTTAGCATATGTGTGTATTTTTTATTTTGGGGGAAAATATGCAAATATCATTTTCACATATCCAATCTAAATATGCATAAGAAAAACAGCACTCAAAGTTAAAGTTTAAAAATTTTGACTATTCCATAAACTTACTTATTTCTATCGGAGGGCGTATTTTAGAGTAAAACAACTGCATTTCCTCTTTGGCGGAAGGGCTATGGTTCAATAATAATGATAACATCCGGCAGGTGCTTTTGCCATTATAAGTTGATGGTGAACTGTAACAACAATCTGCCGGAGATAACCTGCCAAATATATCTGATCCTATCTGTTTTGTTCTTTGATCTTATATAGCATCTCTTTGCAGGCGTGGCATTCTCCGGCTCCAGATACTATCTTTGGAAATTCTGAGGGAGGCAGTGTATCCTGTTCCAGCATTTTTAGTACAGAAATGAGTGCATTTGGCTAGTTTTGTGTTTTTTAAATATTCTTGAATTTTGGAGCTATGATAGACAATCTACTGAATATGCTGACATCCATGGATCATGGGTTGGAGAATTTTGTAAAAAATTGTTGCATTGGCTGATTAGTCGTTGATAAGTAGGTAAACAGTCACGTATGAGGCAGCGTCTTGAAATATTACACTACATGAACAATTGTCAGTGTTCTTTTACGATTAGGTGTTTATAATGTTGTTGAATGATATGCACCATATGTTTCATATGAGATGAAGCATAAACTACATAATGTAAATTGTAATTGATGATTATTTATACAACTTATTTGTAAAAGGTGATTACTAAATTATAAGTATACATGACTATATGAACATGTATCTTCGCAATTAAATTCGATTAGTCATCTGCCTAACTAAACATTTGGCAATACCATCTTGTCTGACAACCGCATATTGATAGGGCTAACTTTTAATTTTGATGTCACTATTTTGGTCAGAACTTAGTATATTGTTGGAAATTTGTTGCATACTCTGTTGCATGATTTGTCTTTCTTGTGTCCTTGACTGTTTGTCCAGTTTTGGTAATGTCAATAATTTGCAATTCTTGTGTGAAAATGGGCGGATACATAAATTCGCCAACAGCATCTGTTGGCCTGCATTTATGCTTCAGGAGTTTCATCAGCAAAAGTTTCTTGATCCTCAAGCCAGCCTGAAACTTGATAAAGAAAGCACTGGGCCTTCACCAACATTAGAATCTATCTCAAATCCTGTAGATATTCTTGATGCGTCAGAATGGAATGAGTATTCGGTAAAATTAAGCATAGCACTTTGCTCTTTTCTTCTTCCTCCCAAAGAGATCAAATACTGCCCTGCTCCAACTGATGTTAGCCAAATTTCGCTATCCATCTCATTGGCATACTGGGAGCAATGTGCAAGGTGGATTATAAAGGTTCTTTCGACAGTTTTCCCGTGCATCAAAGCTTGTGCTAGTGAAACTGAATTGCCTAACCATATAAGGTGAATTCCCTCTCCTTTGGTTTGATATATCATTTTGTTGACTTGATGCATATGTAACCTACCCCACCTTGCTTGGGACTTAAAAGCTTTGTTGTTTTTATTGATGAATTATGGTTCTTCACTCCGTTATGTGCAACCTATCATGATTGTGTGCATTTGGCTTCACATTAGATATTAACAATTTTTAACAATTTTCAATTTTTATATTCTGGTATCTAATTGAGCAAATTCCCTCATTGCCATTGAAAATTATACCACTTCCTTCATTGCCATCAAAATTCTTCAACTCCCTTCACTGCCACTACTTCAATTTTCCAATTCCTTCACTGCCATTACCGTCCACTAGCTGTTAAGTTGCTGTTATCTTCAATGGAAAAGACAATTATACCCCTCCCAGTAGAATGGAGTGAAATTTGCTTTCTTTCTCAGGTGAGCAACGATGGTAGGTCTATGCTTCTCTCAATGTTTTGTTCTTTTTAGCAGCATCAGGTCCACAACCGAACCAAAAGAATCTGCAAGGTACGTTAAAAAATTCAGAATGCCAACGATTGAAGAACCGGTGATCTGATTTTTCAATCTCACCGCCGTGATTGGAGTGCCGCATCAGGAGACGTGATTTCATTGACCGCCGAAACTGGGAACAGGCAAGAATGGAGGGGGCCGCAACATCGATGGCCGGCACGGCGCCCCACCGCTGCCGCCCGCCTGCGAGCCCCGTGTGTCCGCCCACGCACCCCGTTGAAGCCGTCCGTGTCCGCGAGCGCCGCACGGGTGCCGCGGAGGCTGGCGAGCTCCCGGTCGCACAGGCGGATGAGGGCGGCGGGCCCGCGCAGGTGGATGAGGGTGGGGCCGCAACCCTCGTGCGGCGGACGGCGGCAGGAGGCCCGCACGTGTAGATGGTAGTGGGGGTGGCCGGACAGTAGCGCTTCTGTAGCTATCGCTAGTGCGTGGAGGCAAATGGAAGAGACGGCAGCAGATAAGCTGGCCAGACGCGGGCCCATGTTATCAGTGGAACAGGGGTAGTCTAGCCATTGTAAAAGCTGACAAATTTCTGTTTAGATTATGGGCTCGTCTTGTCAGCCAGAAGTAACTTAACGGCGATGGACGGTAATGGCAGTGAAGGAATTGGAAAATTAAAGTAGTGGCAATGAAGGGAGTTGAAGAATTTTTTATGGCAATGAAGGAAGTGGTATAATTTTCAATGGCAATGAGGGAATTTGCTCTAGATAATTTCCACCATTTGAGCAATATTTTAATTAGTTGCTGGTTTGTTATTATGTGCTTTCAATTCATTTCACCTTTTAAACTATTCATTATTCTGGCTATCATGTTTTTTTCTTGTTACAAACAGCATCAGTTTCTGCATGAAATATCCTTCTTAGGCCTTTTCAAGTGATTGAACATCTATATGTTTTAATGAGACCAAATGTTACTAAATTTCTTTTGCTGATGATTTTTTTGTTGACTATTGCTCCAGGATTTTAGCAAACACTTTGCAGCATTACATGCTTTGCACGTTTAGGAAGGTTCTCATTTCAGCACCAGCTCTACTTAAATCTTTTCGAGAGGAGGGTCTCTGGGATCTGATATTCTCAGAGAAATTTTTCTACTTTGGGTCATCTGTGAACTATATTCATCAGATCATTCATGAGACATGGAATGATCAACTTATTGATGCTCCCAAATCAACTGATTCGAAAAGCTTCAATGAAACTGACGTCAATATTCTTCAAGCTGAAGCTATTTCCTTCTTGGAGTTTGCTGCAACACTCAATGAAAACTCAAATAACCTGGTAAGACGAATTTTCTCCTGCCTTAGCTAAGGCATTGCTTATTTTACATTAAATTGAATAGTGCCATCCTTTTCTGTTTGCACCTTCTCTTTAAAATAGTCTTGTTTTGTTTGTAGCCAGAATGCTCAGCATTGTTAGGTGCACTTGAACATTGTACCTATGATCCTGGATTGGCCGGTGCGATTGTTAAGAGCTTTCATGTTATCCTACAACTTGCAACTGAACAAACTCTAGCTTCTTTCAAGTCAATCAATGTGCTTACTAGAGTCCTGAAGGTTGCATGCCTTCAAGCGCAAGAAGTAAGGAAGCTGTCCCATCCCCAAGATGATTTAGATCAAAATGGTTCTCAATCCAGAAATGTTCTGACGGCTTCTTCAGACGAGAGGATTAAGAATGCTTGTACATTTGTGGAATTGGCTTTCAACCTTTTCAAGGATTATGTCACAATATCTGACATTGGTAGGATTGCAGTTTTACATAATGCCAATTGTATTGAGTGTTTATTTGACTTGTTCCAAGAAGAATACCTCAGGAAGCACATAGTGGAGCAAGTACTTGCTTTATTTAGGGTAGGTTGTATTCACCCTCTTTCCTTATATTGCTCATGATACTAACATCTGGAACTTAGAGCTTCTCCTGTTGTTTTTTGCAATCAGTTACCTCCATCATCAGCGCAAGACCATGCAGCAAAGATGCATCTATGCTCCAAATATCTCGAGACTTTCACTCGCGTAAAAGAAAATGAAAAGGGTTTTGCAGAATTGTCGATTGATCTATTAGTTAACATGAGAGAGATCATAATGATAGATCGTGCGGTATGTTTTTTCTTCTCTTTTAAAGATGGATGTGCTCCCAGTACTTACGTATTTTGGTATTTCTCCTCTAATCATTCCTTTCAGTTTCATTTATTTTTTACCATTATATTTTGGCAGTATTATCAAAATCTGTTTCGTGATGGGGAGTGCTTCCTGCATATAGTCTCTTTGTTGAATGGAACTTTTAATGAAGCAGTTGGGGAGCATTTGGTCCTTAATGTCCTTCAGACACTGACTGCTTTACTTGCTGAAAATGATGAGTCGAAGGTAACAAAATATTTGGCTACAGTTCATGCTTGTCTTACAAAAACTGGAGTAGGCCAGCACTTGGAAGGCTGGTACTACCATTTTGGTTATTCCTGGGTAGCCACCTGTACCATTCTGTTTTCCTGGATATCCTTCTGGATTAGTGTTGGAACTTAATCCCTGCATTTGTGTACCAGCACTATTAGGTGCTGCAGCAGTACTGTTCACACGTTGGTGATATCCACCTGGTACTTCAGCTGATGTGGTATCGTTCATGGGCCCACTGGCACAATGGAAAGTACACTACTCTATATAGGCATAGACTAGGGGTGTGTACACCAGTCCCAGCCCAACCGAAACCATGAAACAAACTGATGCATAGGTTGGGTTGAAATGAGTTGAAAATCCATTAGACCCATGGGTCTCCTCACTTTGCTGCTGTCCCTGCATTCCTCGGCTTCTGCTATGCTCTCTTCTCTCCTCATTGTACCGCAGTTGTCAGCTTCCAGCCCCAGTGTGCAGACGCACATCTAGGATGGCCCAGACTGTAACTTGTTTGGCGTGGGCTCCCTCCTTGACCATGCACGGGCAAGAGAGCACCCCTCTGATTGGATATTTTTGCAAACAGGACAGTTAGTCTGGATATCGGTCTCTACAATTCTTTATTAATGCTGTTATTTGCTTGGTGGTGATTTTAAAATCCTGGTTTGTCTTATTCAGGCTGCCTTCAGATTGCTGGTCGGTGCAGGTTATCAAACATTGCAAAGCTTGCTATTGGACTTCTGTAAATGGATTCCAAGTCCTAAACTCCTGGATGCCCTACTTGACATGCTTGTTGATGGGGCATTTGACATAAATGAAAAAACAACAATAAAGGTGAGGAATGGCATGATTTTAACTGATTTGCTTCATTCAATTTTACCCCATTGTATTTCATTCTGTTATCCATTTTTTTACCTGATTCTGCTCTCTTTTTCATCAGAATGAAGATGTCATTATGCTATTACTAAATGTTCTGCAAAAGGTCTGCCTCTCTCTTTCTCTCTGTGCATGCGCGCGCATGTGCACACGTGCTGTTAATACTTTCCATTTATGGTACATATATGTAAATTGGTGATTTCCAATTGGCAGAGCAGCACTTCACTTCAGCATTATGGGCTTATGGTCTTACAACAGTTGCTCAAGGGGTCCATTACAAATAGAACTGCTTGTTTCAGAGCAGGGCTACTTAGTTTCCTTCTTGATTGGTTTTCAGTAGAGGAAGGGGATGACATTGTAATCAAAATTGCGGAGCTAATTCAGATCATTGGTGGACACAGTATTAGTGGAAAGGATATTCGAAAAATTTTTGCTCTCCTGCGTGGTGAGGAGATTGTTGCAAAGCAGAAGCATGGTTCGTTGCTTTTGACAAGTGTTAGTCACATGCTCAAGGAAAAGGGGCCTGAAGCTTTCTTTGAGTTTAGCGGTCATGACTCTGTAAGTTATGTTGATTTTATTTTACTATAAGCCATTTTGGTAATATTTTCTTTCTGATAATTTTGAAAGGACTATTTTTTTTTGTCATACCTTTGTCTTATTTTGCATTACTTTGTATGATTCCTTGTACTTCCCATCACCAACAGGGTATTGAAATAAAGTCACCAGTTCAATGGCCTTACAACAAAGGTTTATCCTTTTGCTGCTGGTTAAGGGTGGAAAAATTCCCTGAGAAGGGTATGATGGGCCTTTTCTCCTTCTTCACTGAAAATGGAAAAGGATGTTTAGCTATGCTTGGGAAAAATACTCTAATCTATGAGGTAATTTTTGCCTCCTGCCTACGTTTGCTTTTTGTCCTATTTTGCTAGTGCTCCTTTTCTTTTATCAACTATGATTTATCCTAAGTCAAAAAATTCTTTGGCAAGTGAAACAATTTCTAATGCAAACAACCAGAGGATTAATTTGATAGCCAGCTTGCAAGTGACAATGGAATTGGGTGCAATTTAATGGTGTCTTGTCTATATTCTCATGACAAATCATTGTTGAGTTAAGCAACCTATTTGAAGAAATGTCCTCCATTCCACTGACTAATCTATAAAAACTCAGTGTTGATTTCACCTGAAATTTATACATTTCTAACAAAAAACATGATGGTTGGTGCTTCTTTTAGATGCTATATGCTGTCTATTTATTAATCCTAGTTATTTAGCTGTGTTACTGTAGAGAGTTAGAATATGGGAAAACACCACGCACCCAACCCAATGAGGGAGGTGACCTCTTGTACATATAGCCAACATGGCTTGGTATACAAAGAATACAATCATGTATACAAGGCAAGTATACAAACACAGGCTATACATACCTAATAGTTATCAATAGTTTAAGATTTCCAGCCATTTTTTGCATAAGGACCTTTCTTTCCCATGGTTGCACATCTATGTACATATGGCTTAAACTCTCTGCATGACTTCAACTGTCAAGTAATTAGGATCTTGATTTTGGTATTAATATAACTCACCTCCCCATGCTCTGCAGTCTGTCAGTCCAAAGCATCAGTGTGTTTTGTTACCTCTGAGCCTCCCTACGAAGCAGTGGAAATTCCTTTGCGTTACTCATACAATCGGGAGAACCTTCTCTGGAGGGAGCCAGCTGAGATGCTATGTAGATGGTGATCTAGTATCAAGTGAAAAGTGCAGGTAAGTCAAATTCTCACTTTTTTCCTACATGATTTGTGTTGTGAGTCAATTGTATTTCAATTATCAGAACTAAGCTTACTAAGTTTGGTATGTTTGTGATACCCTAACCTATTAATAGTATACTCTGGTCTTTCTTTTGCTGCTTTCAGGTATGCAAAAGTAAATGAAGTAATGACTCGCTGCAGTGTCGGTACAGAATTGATGCCCATTGGTGAAGAACCTTCTTCTCTTGGTTTTGAGAGCACCTTTGCTTTTACTGGTCAAATGGGCCCAGTTTATGCATTTTCTGATGCTCTCTCTCCTGAACAAATAAGGGGCATCTATAACCTTGGACCAAGTTACATGTACTCTTTCCTTGGTGATCAAAACTTGCTTACAAATGATGACTCACTGTACAAGGGAATACTTGATGCAAGGGATGGCATTTCATCCAAGATGATTTTTGGCTTGAATGCACAGGTTTGAGGCATCATCTAAGGAGTACTATTTTTTCAACAAAATGCCAGAACTAGATAATTAAATAGTTATCCTTTTCTTCTCTCCAGGCTAGTAACAATAGGACATTGTTTAATGTGTCATCTGTACTGGATGGTCCTGACAAGAGTAAGTTTGAGGCAACCACCATGGGTGGGACAAAGTTATGCTCCCGGCGTCTGCTGCAGGAAATAATTTACTGTGTTGGTGGCGTCTCTGTATTTTTCCCTCTTTTGGTCCACTTTGATGATGCTGTGGTTCAGAATGGAGAGTCGGCTGCCAGTGATGAATTGGCTGGTCAAGTTATTGAGCTTGTTGCTTCTGTTCTAGATGGAAATATAGCAAATCAGCAACAGATGCATCTTCTTTCTGGATTCTCAATTTTAGGCTTCTTGTTCCAATCTGTATCACCACAGCTCCTAAATTTCAAGACTCTTTCAGCATCGAAGTACATGTTTACTGTTCTGAAGAACTCTGGTGCTCCCTCCCTCCCTCCCTCCCTCTCATTTTCCTATTTGTTTGGAAGGGTGTATATAAGTAGCTTATCTGCTTTTTCAGGCATGTCAGAAGTTCTATTGAAAGATGCTCTTTCACAGTTTTACTTGAATCCACATATCTGGGCATATGCAACCTATGAAGTACAGAGGGAACTTTATTTGTTTCTGATACAATATTTTGAAGCTGATGGGAAGTTTTTACCAATGTTATGTGGGCTCCCTAGGATCATTGATGTTGTACGACAGTTCTATTCAGATAAGGTAGATTCTAGGTCCTCTAAGCCTTTGCTGGTTAGCAAAAAGGTGATCGGAGAGAGACCAAGCATGGAACAAATCCGCAAGATCCGACTTCTCCTGTTGAGTCTGGCAGAAATGAGCTTAAAGTAAAGTATTTCCAACTGTTCATCAAAGATGCTCTTATGTGTTTTCTCTCCATACTCCACAAGCACTCCCTAATTTCTGTTCAAATCCATTTTAAATGCTGCCCTATACACAATTCTGAATCTATTTTCCTTGGATATCGAACGCTAACATTTTTATGCATATTATTAAGAAGTTAATTGGTAATATAATTATCTGTTGCAGGCTAAAGGTTTCTCAACATGATATCAAAGCTCTTGTTTCCTTTCTTGAAAGAAGTCAAGATGTTGCATGCATTGAGGATATACTTCATATGATTATCCGTGCCCTTTCGCAGAACTCACTTCTACCATCTTTCTTGGAGCAAGTAAATTCACTTGGTGGTTGTTACATTTTCATCAATCTTCTTAAGAGGTAGTGTGCAAAGTTTGCTTACAGATTATTAGATAAAAGCAAACAGAGTTTCTCATCACTGTATAGCGTGAAATCAATCTAGATCTCACTTTGACTGGGAGTTTCTGCTCTCATGATTACTCATTAGGACCGATGAAATTGCAATTCTTTTAGACTTTCTTTTTTTTTTTTAAAAAAAAACTGAACCCTGTCTCCAACTACCATTGACCAGTGTTTTAAAAAGGGTCTATGCTGGTGGACAATATTTTGCCTTTATTTCCTGTCATTCCTTTCTATAGATGCAATTGCAGAACTTTTTATGCCTGTTCTCTTTCTCTATCGTACTTTTCTGTTAATATATGAGGATGCGAATAGTTACATCATTTGTTCACCAGGGAATTTGAGCCAATCCGTCTATTGGGGCTTCAACTTCTTGGAAAGCTATTGGTTGGAGTTCCATCTGAGAAAAAAGGACCAAAAATTTTTGGCCTTCCTGTAGGACGACCTAGATCTATTGCTGAAGATATAAGGAAAGGAACAACAGCAGCATCTCAACTGTTTTTCTATTCAATATCTGAAAGACTTTTCAAATTTCCACTTTCAGATCATTTATGTGCTAGTCTTTTTGATGTCCTTCTTGGTGGAGCCAGTCCTAAACAGGTAATTTGCCAAATTTTGTAGTAAGTATAATACTATGAGATCCTCTTATCTCTGACTTCCAATGTTAACTGAAACCCTCAATAAATTAACTGACATATTTTCTGTCCAGGTTTTACAGAAACGTTCCCAATCTGATGCTTTAAAAGATAGGAGCAGTACTTCAGCGAGCTTGGCTCCTTTTTTTGTACCTCAGATTCTGGTTTGCATTTTTAAATATATTCAATCTTGTGAAGATGCTTCAGCCCGTACAAAGATTTTAAGTGATCTTCTTGATTTGCTGGATTCAAACCCTTCCAATGTTGAATCCCTTATGGTACTTTCTAATACTATTTCATTAGGTCATGAGAAATCAGGTTTTTGTTGCTCATAATAATGATTTCTTCAGGAGCATGGTTGGAGCTCTTGGCTTGAGACATCTGCGAAGCTTGATGTATTTAGGAACTACAAATCGAATTCTGTAGCCAAGGATAATGGTTTGGAGACTAATGAGCTGATTCTTGTGAGGAACATGTATTCGTTGGTCCTCTCCTATTGCATATTCTCTGTTAAAGGTGGCTGGCATCAACTGGAAGACACGACAAATTTCCTTCTACTGAAAATTGAGCAGGTTGAAGTTCTGTATATGCATCTTAGTACATTCTTTTGTTTTACTTACATTTCTGATTGTTTAATGGATAATGCTTAATCTACAGGGACAGTTACCAAATTCCTGTCTGCTACGAGACATTTTTGAAGATCTCATTGGAAGCCTTCTGGAGACATCTTCCGAAGAAAATGTTTTCAATTCTCAGCCATGCCGTGATAACATCTTGTATCTTTTGAACCTTAGTCATGAACTGTTTGTTGACCAAATTGGAATTAAACTCTTGGTATGTCTGAGCAATTCTTTGTACAAAACTGAAATGGTTCTTTTTTCAGGTGCAGTCTTTGTTCACTCATCCAACTCTTCTCTTTTGCAGTTTCCTTCGCTCGACATGTCTGCACAATTATCATCTAATGATTCCCTGGAAGATGACATTAACTCGGCAGTTGTAGAAATTATGAATATTGAGAACAATGACCTAGTTACAAGGTAATATAATGGTTCTGTAGCTACACACAAATTGCTACTTACTCTGATCACATCTAGGTTTGTCCTAAGTAAACCTTTGTCAACTTTGACTATTAATATCTAAAATTTCATATGGATTGACATAGATTCATTATGAAAACTACTTTTATTATACATACTCTTTTAATTAAAGATAATATATTTTTACAGATATTGCTAGTAAAAGTTAAAAAAGTTTGACACAGGAGTTAGGACAAATCTAGATGGACCTATATTTGTGACCAGAGAAAGTAGTATCAAGTATAATACTATGGAACATATTTCTAAGAGTTAATATCTGTATGCTTGAATTCTGCTAAGGCATTAAAGATCAAATTGCTGGAAATCATGCGCCAAACTCCTGGTTATTATATCCTGGCTCTTTATTTATTTATTTATCTATCTTTTTTTTGAGAAAATCCTGTTCGTGCCACTAAATAACTTCCCACTCTGCAATTTGCTACTGCATAAGTGACACTCCTGTAATATGCTTTTAATTTGCATAATGGATCTCTTTCACGCCATCAGAATCAGTTTAGCCATCAAATAGAGGTTTGAAAAGCAATTTTGCTCTTCATATTCTCAGGAATAAGAAATTGAGAGGTCATTTGTGGTTGGTTGTTTTTGCATAAATGATAGAAGGTTGTGTTTGAAGGCGACCAGTAAATAGTGACCATTGAATTTCTCAAATAAAACCTATGACTGCGGGGCATGAACACATTATGGTCATTTTACACCCTACTTGACATTTAAAATGATGGAGATGGCATGGAGCGAATTGGTTTGGTGAAGTGACTGAATATAAGGTAGACAAGTTCTGCAGTGGCACGATTTGAATCTGGGAGTAATTCAATTGCAAACTTCAGATCTGGGAGTTATTCAGTTGCAGGCTTCAGATCCAGTAGTCATTCAGTTGCAGGCTTCATTCAGGAGTTATTCAGTGTCAAGTCGTGTTGAGAAATATAACACTTTCTTTTTTTGGGTTGGGTTGCATCTAGTATTAATTGTTGCAGCACAGAGCTGCCATAACATTGGTAATATCAGTTCATGTACTTATGGTAGCGATTGCTGCAGCAATACCAGTTAATTTGTCTTGCTGCTGGATTTTGGAACAAACAGTTCAGTTGGGATGGTTTAACACTCAAACTGTGTGCACTTGCTGAAGTTAACTCTCACTGATTTGCTTTTTATTTGATGTTGGTTGTGTTGTAGTTGAAGCAGTTTTATTACCTCTTATTCATTTTTATATTCTTTTCACTGATATGGTTTGTGAGCCACATATATTAGTACTTATGAGTATTTTGTATTTACAATTTACATTTTTTGCAGTCTTCCATGGAGTAATACATTATTTGTCAATGGAGAAAAGTTAAGCGATGATTGGTGGAGTTATTTCGACAAGATATGGACACTTTTGTGCTATTTGAATGACAAAGGACAGAACAGATTAACACCAAAAGGTTCAAATGCAGCTGGCCCATCTATTGGGCAAAGGGCACGTGGATTGGTAGAATCCCTCAATATCCCGGCTGCAGAAATGGCTGCTGTAGTTGTAACTGGAGGCATCAGTAGTGCATTAGGTGGAAAGACCAACAGAATTGCTGACAAAGCTATGATGCTAAGAGGGGAGAGGTTTCCAAGAATTATCTTCCACCTTATCATTATGTATTTATGCAAAGCTGGCTTAGAAAACGCATCCAAGTGTGTTCAGCAATTTATATCATTGCTCCCCAATCTCATCTCTGAAGATGATCAGTGCAAAAACAGACTGCATTTTTTAATTTGGTAGGATTCGTGCTCTTAGTTATATGTAATCATTCCCTCGATGATGGTTAATTTGACAGTTTAGTAACTTACTACTGCAGGTCTTTACTAAGGGTAAGATCCCAGTATGGGGAACTTGATGATGGTGCACGTTTCCAGGTTGTGTCACACTTGATTCTTGAAACTGTGATATATGGAAAGTCTATGCTTGCAACAAGTACGTTGGGCAGAGATGATTCTACTGAAGCAAATAGCAATAAGGAGGCTGGGTTCGTCCTCAATCTTGTACAAAAGGACCGGGTTCTCGCTGCGGTTTGTCCTTTGTCCTCATGTTTAGTTCTATGCAGAAGCTATTTTGTACTTCTCAGAAATGTCTCAAGCATTTAACAGATATATGGCGTGCATTGTCACTATGCTCCCAACTGTGCTATTTCATCTTTTCTTTATTTAGCTGGAGGGAGAACTTTTATTGAGTCCCTGAAGGGTTTTTTATTGTTCAGTTTGCAAATAGTTCTGAAACAAAGCTGTTGCTGACATAATCAGTTTTCTGCTACTCAGGCTACTGATGAGGTAAAGTACATGAAGGATGCAACGATTGATCGCATGAAGCTGCTCCAGGAACTCCATTCTAAACTTGATGAACGCTCAGTTCAAGACAACGAACGACTGCAAAGCTTTGAGGATGATATACAGTTTGCCAAGACTGCTGCCATTTCTGCGGATGACAACAGAAAAGCAGCTTTCCAGCTGGCATTCGACGAGGATCAGCAAATTGTTGCAGTAAGTTATGAACAGTCCATTTTTACCAAACATGCTTTATTTAGTAATTTACATACGAACTGATTTATGTTTCATAAAGGACAAATGGATTCATATTCTCCGTGCTTTGAGTGACGAGAGGGGGCCATGGTCTGCTGCTCCTTTTCCAAATAATATTGTGACATACTGGAAACTTGACAAGACTGAAGATAAATGGCGGCGCCGACTGAAACTCAAACGTAACTATAAGTTTGATGAACGCCTTTGTCAGCCATCATCCACCAAATCTAGTAACGAGAATACTGCCCCAACTGTTGACCCATCTGGTAGTACCAAGATACCAGAAAAATTGAAGCACTTACTTTTAAAAGGAGTACGTGGAATTACAGGGGACATCAATTCTGAATCATTTGAGGATAACAACGATACGAGTGATTCTCCCCAGACTATCCCGCCAGAGAACCACCCTGTTAGTGACACTGCAGATTCTGCAGACTCTGATTATCATGCTATTGTTCAAAATAGAAAAGAAAGTCCAACCAGTGGAGATAGTGATTATATTGAGGTAAACAGGTTCAATATGTTCTCGCAGAATTTATGTGCGGGTATTTGTTGTTCTTTCCTCAATTTCCTTATTTCTTTCTCATTTCCCAGGTGCTATCATCGGTTCATTGTGTTCTCGTAACACCCAAAAGAAAATTAGCTGGGCAATTGACTATCACGCGAAATGCCCTGCATTTTTCTTTTGAATTTCTGGTCGAAGGCACTGGTGGATCATCTGTTTTCAATAGATTTCAAGATAGAAAAGATTCAGACTCCAAGAATGAGATGGGAGGTTTGGAAAAACTGAAGGCCAATCTCGATGGAGGACGAGGCAATGCTGCTGAATCTAGTGACACTCAAATAAAAAATCAGTCTAATAAAATCAAACACCATAGAAGGTGGAAAATAACCAGGGTATGTCTCCTTTTCTCTCTCATTTTTTGCGACCTTGTGTTGATTGTACGGGCTAGTCACAAATTTGACTCATTCTTTTTCCTTGTTGACAGATAAAAGCAGTTCATTGGACACGTTACCTACTACAATATACTGCTACAGAGATATTCTTTGATGATGGAAATGCACCAGTATTTCTTAATTTTTCCTCCCAAAATGATGCTAAAAGTGTTGGGTCTCTCTTGGTTTCCCTGAGGAATGATGCTTTGTTCCCCAAAGGAACTAGCAGAGATAAGAACAGTTTGATCTCCTTTGTTGACAGAAAGGTTGCACTTGAAATGGCTGAGAGTGCTAGAGAAAGTTGGAGAAGAAGAGAAATAAGCAACTTTGAGTATCTTATGATTCTCAACACTCTTGCTGGACGATCTTACAACGATTTAACTCAATATCCTACATTTCCTTGGATAATAGCCGACTACTCCTCAGAAAAGCTTGATTTTAACAAATCATCTACTTTTAGGGACCTGTCAAAACCAGTAGGTGCCTTGGATGCAAAGCGATTTAAGGTAGGATCATCTCCTATGAAGTACTGTCACTTAAGTTGTAGTGCCCTCTGATAATTTTGAATAACTATATGCTATATGCAGGCTTTTGAAGATAGATATCTTAATTTTGTTGATCCTGATATACCAAGGTCTGATCAAATTCATTGTATTCCTTCAAACATGTTTTGTGTGCGCCATCTTGCCCTAGACACTCATTAAGCAAACTATGTATTTCCTTTTCCTTGCAGTTTTTATTATGGATCCCACTACTCTAGCATGGGAATTGTTCTTTATTACCTTCTAAGGCTTGAGCCTTTTACTGCTTTACACCGCAATCTTCAGGTTTGTCCGTTATTCTTGTCTCCCCACCCTGCGTTCATATGTTCTTTTTGCTTTTGTTCTTAAATATATTTCTTGGAATTGTTGTTTTCATATAACTGAAAGAGGTGGATTTGAAATTTGTTTTTTCTATGATGCATTATCATCAGAGTTTCAAAAACCCCCAGCTAATACATTGTTTTACATGTTCTGTACAGGGTGGTAAGTTTGATCATGCAGATCGTCTGTTTCAGAGCATTGAAAGCACATACAGGAACTGCCTATCAAATACAAGTGATGTCAAAGAGCTTATACCTGAATTTTTTTACATGCCTGAGTTTCTTGAAAATTCAAATTCATATCACCTTGGCATAAAGCAGGATGGTGAACCTTTAGGTGATGTTGGTCTCCCTCCGTGGGCAAAGGTAATACATTATTTTTGCATGTGTTAGTATTAATATTTTGCTCTCGTTCATGGAGCAATCTGGTACTAAACACTGTTACAGCTTTATTCATATTCTGGTAACACACAATTATATTGTAACAATAGTTTTTGTTCCTGATAGTCATGTAGTGATGTCTTCATACAGTTACATATCCCCATATTCAGATGCGAGAACTTCAGTTTAGAAAAACTATAAAATGAACTTTTCTTGGTGTGTAATTTTGCATGATATTTCAGCTGGGATATGAATTTACAAGATCTTATTCTGCATGAAATCCTTTTCTTGCCCACCCAGCTGGCGGCATGCTGATCCGCTATCAAATTGCATAATGCACAATGTACGAAATAGCGAGGCTATAGCGGTTGATGCTAGCTACCACTACAATAGTGTTATACTAATTAGCGGGCTATAGCGGTTGAACACAGCTCTATGCTAAATCCCATAGCCCGCTATTTTGTACATTGATTATGCATCATACTATCCTAAATTTTAGCAGAAAATTTAAATAAGATCCTTAATTACGTTACATATAGTCTCATACTGTCATGCCTTGAATGTTAGCCATTTAATTTGCTACTGCGAGATTTTGATGTTTGGATTGGGATACGTCCCACTGAAAAATCTTCGACTTTTGACAGCATTTATCAACTAAGGGTGCTAATATTTTATCATGATATATGTTGTGGACAAATTCTTTGGCAAGAAGTTCCACCGCAGGCACAAGGGTCCACCTCCTCCAGGAGATGCTAGTTAGTTTAGATTTAGATTAGAGATAGAGTTGTAGTTAGTTGGGATTTTGTAAGCCAGCTCATTATATAAGAGCCCTGGCGCATTAGATTGGGATTAAGCAGAAGATAAGCCTTAAGCTCAGAGCCTCTTAGGGAGGGCGAGCAGGACCTTATCAATCAGCCATTGCTAAGCATAGATTCAATAAACAGGCTATATCAATATAATTATAGAAGTCGTAGAAGTACATGATTAGGAAATTATTTTGAGGAACCTACTTGTGTTACCACTCTAATTAATCAACAAGATGCTATCATCTGAAGATACAAAATTTTGGTGGTGCAATTGCACCATATCATCCAAGGAAGTATGTCTTATTGGTTAATTTTTGTGTGATGCATATAGGGCTCCCCAGAAGAATTTATTTATATCAATAGAGAAGCCCTTGAAAGTGAATATGTAAGCTCTAATCTACATAACTGGATTGATCTCATATTTGGTTATAAGCAGCGTGGCAAGCCTGCAGTTGAGGTACATATACCATACTTTGTCAGAAACTTATCGCCCATGGGTTCTCAATTCACACGCTTAAGCTTGCTAATTTTGTATCCATTATTTGGAGCAGGCAGCAAACATATTTTATTATTTAACATATGAAGGTGCGGTTGATTTGGAGAACATGGATGATATGTTGCAAAAGTCTGCTATTGAGGACCAAATTGCAAATTTTGGACAGACACCAATTCAAATTTTTCGGAAGAAACACCCAAGAAGAGGTCCTCCTATACCAATTGCGCATCCACTATATTTTGCGCCACAATCGATAACAGTGACTTCTGTTGTCCCTACCACAATCACCCCTTCATCTGTGTTATTCATTGGCTTGTTGGACTCAAATATTGTCTTGTTGAACGAGGGGCTCATACTCTCTGTAAAGCTTTGGTTAACAACACAGTTGCAGTCTGGTGGAAACTTCACATTTTCTGGATCACTGGTATCTTTCTAATTGCAAATATCTCAGGACGGGATTATTTTGTTCCACTTACTCCCTTTCACCATTTGTGTTCCTTTTCTTGTAGGAACCTTTCTTTGGAATTGGTTCTGATGTTATTTCTCCAAGGAAAATTGGTACTTCCTTAGCTGAAAATGTTGAGTTTGGAAGACAATGCTTAGCAGCTGTTCAAATTCATGGTGACAATTACTTAATTCTGTGTGGTAATTGGGAGAATAGTTTCCAGATCATTTCTCTAAGCGATGGAAAAATTGTGCAGAGCATCCGGCAACATAAAGATGTAGTTAGTTGTGTGGCAGGTAACATTTCTAAATTAAATTCCTAGAAGCTCTTGCTTTAAGCAGTTGTAGTAACATAGTATTGTTTAATGCTAGGAGTTGCAATGCCAAAGGCCAGTCATATTTGAGTTTTTCACATTTTTTCACTGTTAGGAAACCAATAGCATATTGAACATAACTTCAAACCTGTAAACTAAATTAACTCCCTCCGTTTTCTTTTAATATATGGTGTTAGCCTCTTAGTCAATATTGTTTAGATGCATGTGCCTTTCCAAATTCGCGATATGCTTTCCTTTGTAGGCTTAACACATGGAAAGGATATTGTGCTAAAAAAACTTTATATGTGTAATCTTTCTTTCCATTTTTATCTGACATCTGGCAACATAATTTTGTGCAGTTTCATCTGATGGAAGTGTAATTGCCACTGGAAGTTATGACACAACTGTTATGATCTGGTATGCATTCCGAGGAAGATCAAATGACAAACGATCAAGGAATGCAAATTACGACATATCAACTAAGGATCACGTCATTATTGAAAGCCCTTCCCATATATTATGTGGTCATGATGATATTATCACATGCATATTTGTCAGCACGGAATTAGACATTGTTATCAGTGGGTCTAAGGATGGAACTTGTATGTTTCATACACTGTGTGAGGGGACATATGTTCGATCTATTCGACACCCCTCAGGTGCTAGCTTGTCAAAACTGGTAACGTCACAGCATGGTAGGCTAGTGATATACTCTGATAGTGACCTTTCCTTGCACATGTATTCCATAAATGGAAAGCATATTGCCTCGTCAGAATCCAATAGTCGTCTCAGTTGCATGGAGCTAAGTTGCTGTGGTGAGTTTATGGTATGTGCTGGTGATCATGGTCAAATTGTTCTGCGCTCTATGCATTCCCTTGATGTTGTTTGGAGGTATGAGGGAGCTGGGAAGACAATAACTTCTTTAGTTGTGACTCCTGAGGAGTGCTTCTTGGCAGGAACCAAGGATGGTAGCTTGATTGTATTCTCAATAGAAAACCCTTTGCTTCGTAAAAGCACCATGCAACGGCACAAGGCAAAACCTTCTATTGGCGGTTAGTGGTATAGATGAAAACAATACCAGAACTCCTTGCTGCATGTTTCAAATGAGAGGTGAGTCATTTTCTGATCTATGTACCTTTTACCACTTTCCTTTTTTTCCCCCTCCAGATCTTTTTTGTATCTCACCAAATTTGCAGAATGTTCAAAGTGATTCATCAGTTATTCAATTACCCTTAAATTATCCATTTTAATGGGTGGAAGGTGGATTGTATTGCATTGAGGCCTCGGCCGGTATATATTAGAGTACAGAGACTTGGGGGGCAAGGCTCCCCTGGATACATATGTTAGTCTATGATACGTATATCTACAACTACCAAATATACTCTAACACTTGGCCTTTGAAGGGAGGGAAATTATTGACTTCTCTAAATATTAACTTGAATGCCTACTGCAGTTGGCTTTTGGCTATGTTTGGTTATTTGTTTTTATAAGTACTTACTGTAGTTGGAAAATATTTAGCTAGTTTAGACTAATATAGGTTTCAGTTTCATGGTAACAAATGTAGGTTTGACTATTTCTGGACCATTGTTTTTCCCTCTTTCAAGGTTTCAGTTTTCATGGTAACAAATGTAGGTTGAACTGCATGTTCTGAGCTTTGACTATATTCAGTCCAGTTGTATTTCCTTCATGTTTTCTGCTAGGAATATTAATGGATCATTTTAAAACTCTGCAGGTTTATCTCATCAGCCACAATTGTAAAAGAGAAGAGTCTATAGTTCCTGTACAAATGTACATATGGCATCAGTTCAGTTAGCATTCTGCAGAAGGCATGTGCCGATCACAAGCAAAAGGCAGATATTCTTCTAACCGTGAAATGCATACGACAAAAACTACAATAGATTTATGTTTCATGTTCACAAGACAAGGGACGTGACCTTCATATGATCTCTTGAGATTGTAGGGTGTAGTTGGTTGGGGGGTGCATTTTAGTGTAATATACCTTTTTTTGGGGGGTATTCTTGCTAGTGAAGAGTGAGCAACAATTTTCCCAGAAAGAATTTCTAGTAGGTAAATAGGTGGCCGCTGACCTGTAGCTAATAACTGCACATTGTACATGGAACTGATGAAAGTTCATAATACGCATGCAGCTTTCGTAAAGATGCTCTTGAGGTTAGAGCGATCGTAAATCTTATGAGCCTGCTGTGCTTGACTTGTAACAGGGAAAAGCAACTGTCGGGATGTAAGCTTGCTTAACTTGCGAGGTGTTCTTATTGTCGGTCTATCACAATACTGTTTGCTCTTGTTGTACCAAACACAGTGCTCTGTACACACTAGATTACCCGAGTGGAAAACAAGTCACATTTTGTGCGCTGTGAGACAAATGGAGTTTTTAAATCCGTTCATTAGGTCGTCGCTGGAGTTTGGCATTCTCCCTCCCTCCGTGGATATATTGTATTTGTATGAGCTAGGTGGACTGATAAGGAATGTGACGAGGATTTCAGTCAAGACTAAACTACAGCTTCCCTACTGGACGCGTGCATCTAACCTCGGCATGTGCTATATCTTTGGGCGTATCTGACTTTTTTTTCCCTTTGTAGAAAATGGTGTACCTGACTTCTGATTATGGCGTGGCACATGCCTGCCTCCCTGCCTAAAGATACAGATACTGATGAACCGATGCTAGCACTCCTACACGTCACTGTTTCGTTGATACCGTGTGATGTGACATGACTTGGGAGCTGCACTCTCCAAGGAATCCCCAGGCGGAGAAAAGCCGCACATGTAAAATGGGAGCTAGCCGGGTAGAGACGCGTGAGGCGTGGCTCCGGCGTCCGAGTTGCCGACTCCTCTAGTAGTCGGAATGAATCTGTCTGGCCGGCTTGGCTGGCTAGCTAGGAGGAGTATCCATGACTTCCTCGTGCCTGTGTCCCACAACTTGGAGCTTAACCTCCCAGCCCAACTGCCCAAGTCCATGTTAATCAAGCAAATTGTGACGATTATGCTAGCTGGGTGAGCTGGTCGAAGAAGAGAAGGTGATAATAACATGTCAACGAAGTGGAGCCAGCCACCCACGCCCCAAAAGCGCACACCTGCGTGCCTCCACGCATGTCGATAAAAAAAAGCATGTCGATAAAAAAAAGTCTTGCAGGATGTACGTGTACAACGGACGTGATCGGTAGTTGGGAGGTGCGCGTACGTTGGACCGTCCAGAACTGTCTCGTGCACTCTCGCTTGTTCGGTTCGTCTCCCCGCACGAAACGGCCGCACCCCCTCGTTCACTTTCCCTATTCCATCCTGCATCCCTCCGTCCGCCCAGAGGCGACATTCGCTCGCGAGCCGGGATGGGACAATGCTGGCAGGAAGATTTCGGGCGAGCGCGGGAGATGGCACCGTCCTAGGGATAAAGGCGTGGGAGGCTAGGGTTACCTCCCCGTTCTCATGCCACTACCTTCACTCCCCTCCATTTCCCTGGTGCGCCTTCTCCCTCTGGCGGCCTACTGTTCATCCTCCGGTGCTGTGACGGTACATCTCCCCCTCCTCTAACGCTGGTTCGTCCCCTCTCCCGCGTTGATTCATCTGTTTTTGTTTGGCGTCAATGAACCCTAGGTTCTTATATTCTCAGATCTGTGCGGTGCTTTTGTTCGTGTGCATCTGGATCTATATTTTTGTGATGTGGATCTATGTTTATTCATACTTGTTGATTGGATTTATCAATTCATGTATGTCTCACTCCTTGCAACCAATCACGCCCGTATTACTGAGCAAAGTGCTTAGGTCGATGATGAATCCTTGCCGCCGGAGGAGACCCTCGGGTGTGGCAGTCGCGTCTTGGATAACATGTAGTTCTAAATGTTTGCTTGCTTAACAACATGACCCCAAGTGCTTGTACTCAATTCTAATGAACATTGCATTGTATTAGTAGATATGGATTTTCAAGCTAGGCGCCGGGCGGCGGCTGCTGTGGTTACTGCAATGGCTTCATGGTTTTTCATGTGGTTTAGGAGGAGAGCTCAGGATGCTCGGTCCATTACCTATGGACCCATGGTAGACAGGGACCAAGAGAGAATAACTAACCTAAGACTCATTTATGAATCTGATGTTCATTTATGAATACGATGATATCAATTGTGTTAACCTACTAAGGATGAGAAAGGTACCTTTTTCCCAACTGTGTGACTTGTTTCGTTCAAGAGAGTTGGTTATGGACAACATACATGCCACTGTTGAAGACCAAGTTGCAATGTTCTTGCGTGTTGTTGGTCACAACCAGAGGTTCAGGGTGATTAACATGATATTTAGGAGGTCACCAGAGACTATTAGTAGGTTCTTTCACCAAGTCTTGTATACAGTTGGTGAGTTGAGGAATGAGTTGATTGTTCACCATCCACTAGTGTCCATCCTAGGATCCATGGCAGCAGGAGATGGTACCCATATTTCAAGGCTGGTGGCCTTTTCATAAATGTAATCAACTGACCTTACCCATATGGTAGTAACCTTTTCATATGGTTATTTGTTTACTTGATTTAGGACTGCATAGGAGTAATTGATGGGACACATGTCTTAGCTAGAGTTCCTTTAAAGACGCAAGCTGCCTTTAGAGGCAACAAACACACCATCACTTAGAATGTTCTGGCAGCATTGGACTTTGACCTCAGGTTCACATATGTGCTTTTTGGTTGGGAGGGATCTGCACATGATGCTCTAATTTTGGCTAATGTTCTTGAAAGGGCTGATGGCCTTAGAGTCCCACAAGGTACCATACATCACATATACACAACATGCCAAACAAATTGTACCCACTAAACTGACAAATCATGTCCATTTGTTACATTGTCTAGGGAAATTCTATCTTGTGGATGTTGGATATGCAGCCAAGCCTGGGTTCCTGCCGCCATTTCATGGTACAAGGTACCACTTGAGGGAGTTTGGTTCCAACAAACCACAAAACCAAAGAGAGTTGTTTAACCTAAGGAATTCTTCTGTTAGAGTGACAATAGATAGGGCATTTGGTGCTCTCAAGAATAGGTTCAGGATCCTTGATAACAAGCCTTTCCACCCTTACAAAACTCAAGTAAACCTGGTTCTTGCCTGTTGTATTCTGCACAACTGGATACTTAGGCATGGTTAGGATGAACATGTCCACACCGAAGCTGCTTGGACTCCAAACTCCACCGATACTCCCTCTGAGCCAGAGCATAGTCCTGATAATGGAACTTGGGTAGAACAGAGGGAAGCATAGGCTGCACAAATGTGGCAGAGTAGGGGTTCTTCTAGAGTTTAATTCCAATGTTGCAATGAAGTACGTGGGGTTTATGTATTGTTTAGTAGCATTGATGGAATTTGTAATATTTGCTGAGACCAATGGCACTTTGTTGTGATGTTTATCTACAATCATGAACCTTCATTTGCTTTGATGTTTATTTGCAATCATGAACATTAAATGTTGTTCTGGATATGATTGGTACTCTAATTGTGGTTAGGAAATGGCTGAGATGGGTGAGGATCTTGTTGGTGTTGTTAATGAAATTGGAGCTCAGGGTGGGGTGGCAGCTGGGGAGGAAGCCAACCCACCAGCCCCTCCACCCAATGGAGCCCAGCCTGGGGGGCCAATGCAGTAGACCAGTGTTCAATCTGCCTTCATGCTTAGAAGGTTTCATGATCTGGTTGGGCAAGGGGTGAAAACTGACAAAGGCTTCAAGGAGGTTCATGTTAGGCAAGTTGTTGGGATGGTTTCTGAATTTGCTGAGGTCAATGTCACCACCAACCAGATTTACAACCACCTGCGCAAATAGCTCTAGAGGTGGATTGGCATTGTTAGCCTGAAGGATCTTAGTGGTGCTCTCTGGAATGAAGAGCATCACATGATAGTTCTTGAGGAGGAGTATCCGATAGGCCATACCAAGGTTAGGCCACAACCATATATGTCTAATTGTTATGTGTAATTGTTGCCCTTTGTCTAACTGTTATACCATATGTTTATCCAACTAGGATCACCCTGCCGATGCCAAGTTCTTGAACACCCCTATTGAGAACTATGTTCAGATGGAGGTCATTTTTGAGTCTATCCATGCTACTGGTAGGTTTGCCATAGGTTCCAATGAACTCTTAGGTGTACCAACTGACCTTGGCCAACTTGAGGGAGATGTTAGATCAGAGACCATTGACTTAGGTGGGAATGAAGCTGATTCTAGTAAACCAAATGAAGCATCCAATAGGGTGGACAACTCAAAGGGTAGTGATGACAAAGACAAGGAAGCAAGAGATGGTCAAAGGAGTAAGTTGTACGTGTGAGGAAAAATACCAACTGATGCTTGGTATGACTGTAGTTGTTGCCTCTGTTGCAGATGCCCTCAAGGTTCCTCATCACAATGAGGTCCATGAGGATCTATATGGTTGTGTCATGGCCTGCCCTGGGTACTCACAGGAGGCACTAATGTGTGCCCTAGTGTATCTGCTCAAGAACAAAGCAGAAGGGCTGTGCTTTGTTCAGATGACAAAAGCCCATAGGATCCTGTGGCTCAGGACCTACCTCAGCCAAGCCTACTTCTCATAGATGCTTACTAATTGGCATCTATGCTTTTGCTAGTAGCCATGTTAATTGTCTATGCTATAGTTTGACTTTTAAGGTTAGCACTAACCACTAATGGTGATGATAGAGATACCATTTGAAGCTTGTCCAAGGCTGCATATATTTTTGTATAGCATAGGACACATGGTGTCACCTTCAGGAGGTGATGAGGAGGGAGCTATGAGGTGTACACATGAACACCTAAACTTGTGGTTGTGATGGACCTATCTTGTCTTTGTTCTGGTTGTTTGTTCTTTCTTGGTGGTTGTCAATGACACGTTACTGTAAGTAAGGCCATATGCCTGTGATGATTCCATTTTTTGCCCATTGATGTTGCTAGGTAACATCTGATGACCTTGAGCTTGTGAGGTACTAGGACATTCTTCCATCTGGTGTTGCTGTTCATATTCTTGTCTACCTATTTGGCTGGTTGTTATGTCTTGATGGTTGTCAATGACCTGTTATTGAAGGTAAGACCATATGCCTGTGATGATTCAATTATTTGCTCAATAATGTTGCTGGGTAATATTTGATGACCTTGAGCTTGTGAGGTACTGGGACATTCTTTGTTCTGGTGTTGTTGTTCTTGTCTAGTGATGTTGCCTGTTTGTTCTTTCATTGTTCTGGTGTTGCTGTTCTGGGACATTCTTTATTGTTGTCACTGATGCTCCAAGCTCAAGGTCAAGGGATGATGCAAAAAACAAAAAAAAATCTGAGGCAAACCTTTATTCTACCATAATTTCTTTGATCATACTACACCTTGCAATTGAATCATATTTTCTTTTCATTATAAGGCACAATGGCTTGGTCTGTTGTCTATTGAGATAGGAAACCTGAGGTGTATGCAAATTGGGTCACATGCCATCAACAGGTCACTGGTTATCCAAATTATTGCTACAAGAGTTTCACTTCCAAAGAAGAGGCAACTGCATCTTTTCTTGAGTTCACTGGTGATGCAGATATCCAAGTTCCTTCTTTAGGTCCACAAATGGCAGTCAACCCATATAGTTGGCTTCGTATCATCATTGTGGTGGAGCTTTTTTTATTATTATAGCGTTGCTTGTAGTAATTAGTTTCCTTTGGAAATAAATTATGAAAAAAAATTGGTCAATTCCTCATGCTAATGAACATTGGTGGTAACCTCACCAAAATGGTCCTGGGGTATTCTAAACATCTCGCATTCATCCTACTAAACAAGAACTCTTGTGCAATCTCATACGAGAAAACGGTGCATCCAATTCAACCAAACAACAGCTTGGATCATTCAGTACAATAGTAATGTGCAACCAAACAAACCTAAGTGCATCAGGCCATCCGGCCTCCCGCTGGCCGGTACCACCCCTCCATCCAACGAATCACGCCCTACATGTTAACAATACACCAGCTGGTCGCTCCGGCGATCGATGGCGGCGACAATGACATGTTATCGCACGTAAGGCAACCGTGCAATGAACCGGAGGAACCGTCCACGCCCCCCAAAAGCGCACACAGAAAATAAAACACGGGTGCCCCACCCCCACGCACGCTGGCGCCGCCGCCGGCATTATATATTGGGGGCGACGAGTACGTACGAGAGCTCCATCGATCGGTCTCCGGTGCGTCCGGTCTCCTGCTGTTCTGAACCCGCCCAGTTTGTCGATTCAGATAAGATATAGGAGAATTGTGTTGCTAGTTGTCCATGGCGTCGTCCGAGCTGCGGCGGTACTGCGACACCGAGCTGAGCCTCGGCCGCCGTCCCGCGCCGCCGGCGTGCGCCAAGGAAGAGAAGGCGCCCGCCGCCACGGCTTGCGGCGGCGGGCTCGCGTCCACGGAGCTCCAGGTTCGTACTGCGGACGCCACGACACCGCTGTGGCCGCCGATTGCGTGTCTGGTTTGCATTGATTTTTAAGCGCGAGAGATCGATCAGTTTTACGCCTGACGAGACTGTACGCGCACGTGTGATGCAGGCGATGGCGATCCTGCGCATGGCGAGGAGAGCGGCGGCGGAGGCGTTGGAGGAGGGGCCAGCGTGGAGGGCGGCGGGTGACGGCGCGGACGTGCGGCGCCTGTCAGTGAGGAGGTCGCTGGAGTTGTTCCTGCGGCGGCGGGAACCGAGGTGCCAGCAGCTCGGTGCCGCCGCCTCGCCATCCTCCTCCTCCTGCTTGACTGACAGCCCAATCTAGGTGCTGCTGCTTCCGTTTCATCTGTGGTCCCGTGCATGTACAGATGTACCAAGTGTGTAGTCGGCGCATTTGATGGCGCGCGCGGGAGAATGTATTGGTTAGCTGTGTCGTCGTCTTTACTTGCGGCTACCTTATAGAAACGGCACGGCCCCCAGTCGCGCGCCGCATTTTCTTGGCCACAGGAGCACCGGCACGAGCACGCCGGCCGGCGGCGAGCACGAGAATGCGAAGTTCTCTGCGGGCCCGGCGCCGCGCCGGCAGCCCGAACCCCTATCGATCGGGTACGTCGAGCTCGGCCGCGCGCCCCGTGCGTTGACGACGGCACGGCCGGCACGACCGCGCGCCGTGTCGCGTCCGAAACGAACCGACCACCCCCTGCCACCGCAGGAGCAGGAGCTCGTGGTCTGCCAAAAGGCTGCGGCCGTGGGCGTAGTCGCGGCTCGCAACCGCAGCAACTTTGTTCTCCGGCGCCGAAACCCGTGGGGGCGCGGCCCACGGTTTCGCAGTTTCGCACGTGAGTTTTTGCTAGGCAAAGGAAACTCCCCCACCCCACCCGCACCCCGGCGGCGCGCCTAGAGCTCTAGGCTGGCCCCAGCGCCGCCATGGATTGCGCATTTGCGCTGCCGTGGCATCGACGATCCACCGGCGCGCACGCGGTGAATTAGCTAGACGCTTGAGCCTGCTCTAGACATGATGGCCCTTCAGCGAAAACGTGTGATCATTCAGATCTTTGAGCAATGAGCATGTATAATTGGAGGTGGCCAAGAATCAACTTTGCCAAACGTGCAGGAGTATACTTCTATGATACAAGAAGGATTTTCAGCGCAAGAAAATTTTTAGAAAAAAATAATTTAACAACACGTGCTCCAAATATATACTCCCAGCAGTGCTCAACCGCTATGCCGGAAACGCTACGCAAAGACAACGAGCATGTTTGATTGCTGGTGGTCCAATAATGTGCCTTGCAAATGTTTGATTAAGGGACTAAGTATGTTTGGTTAAGATACTAAGTAGCATGTATTGGATTTGAGAACTAAAATAGTACAGAAGTTTAATTTTTTTTTGGTACAAAATTCATGTTGTAATTAACTTGGGTATCTCCATGTATAGGTCCTTAAGCCTAATTGATCATGTGTGAGATACTGAGATGCACTCTCGAAGGTTAGCACCCCAAATTTGAAAACGAACGAAAAAAGGATAACCGCACCCACACGTGCAATTATTTTGAAAGCTCACGTGCAAAAAAATGGTAGGCAGACCGCACACACAAACGTATGGCTCCACCGGCCAGCTTTTCAAGCAGGAAGGGCAACGCTTCTTTACGTTTCCTCACGCCTGCATTCCATAACCTGATGCAGCCCATCAAGCCCAATGGCAATGCAAGCCTCCCTTTAATTTCGCCACGACGATCAGTCGCCAGGATTAGCCGGTCGCCGGCCAAACGTGACGGCGACATGCACGATGCGCCTGCGCCACCTGAAAAACGCATCGGTATTCGTTACCAATACTTCAATCGCTCCCTGCGCCATATATAAAAGCAAGGAAGATTCAATTCAGCTTTGAACCTACCCGTCAGAATCTGTTCAGGATTTCAGATACGGGGTGCTCTCTTTACCAGGAACTTATCCGTCGGAGGAGTCGACGGCGACGATGGCGACGGCGGCGTCCAAGAGGCAGCGCTGCTGCGACACAGAGCTTCGCCTCGGCGGCTGCTCTGATGATGCATCGTCGCCTCCACGCGCGAGGGAGAGCAAGAAGCAGGCAGCGACATCCGGCGCGCCCTACTACGACGGCGGCGACCGGTTATCGCAGCAGCAGCTGGTGGCGGTGTCCGGCGGCCGCGGCGGCGCCGCCACGGACGCGGAGGTCCAGGCGAGCGCGATCATCCGGATGGCGAGGAGGGCGGCGGGGGCGCAGCCGTCGGATCGTGGCGCGGCGAGGAGGAGGAGGTCGCTGCGGTGGTTCTTGCAGCGGCGGGAGGTGAGGAGCAGGTGCCGTGGCGCCTCCTCGTCGTCGTCGGGCTTTTTTTTATTTTTAACCTTTTTTAAATATTTATAAAAACACCTGAGCCCGCTACCTCCTCTCTTCCTCCTCCCTTCCTTCCTCCAGAAACACCCGAGCCCAACCCAAATTCTCACCGCCGGCCGGCGCCACCCCTAAATCCCCCCCCCCAAATCTGGCGATTTCGGTTGGGGAAAGTAGTTGGAATCGTTCGTCGCTTGGTTTGGAAGGTATCCTCCAACTTTTTTATTATTTTACCATCCCATTTGGTAGATCGGAGGATGTTTAGGTGACCTAGGATTAGGTTGTTGATTTGAAATTTGATGAAATGCAATGTTATTATGTGTTAGTGGATGCTTAGTTCATACGTACTAGACTCTTTGCCCATGATATTGACGTGTAGAAATTGTTGCATGCTTCGATTTAGGTAGTTATTGATGCATTTGTGTAGTGTACATGGCATTGGTAGGTTTATTTATGCAATATGTCTAATTAAAATGTCCAATATGTTTACTTCGTAATATACTTGCTATAGTTGGTATGGTAAAGTATTTGTATTTTGTAGGTGGATCGTTTAGTTCGTATGTTTGATGGTGGGATTGTGAAAGAGAATGGGGAGTTTGAGAATATGAATGAGGTAGTGGAATTGTTCGATGCTCCTCCAACTTTTAAAGATTTAGTTGACCGTGCAATGAGAAAGTATGGATGTAGAGTGGATGAGATAACATTGAGAGGCCGTTTTGATTATGGGAAAGCTAGACCTCATTATGTTGTTATGAACTTGGCATTAGAGTCAAATTGGAAGCAATATAAGATGGTAGTTGAGCATGCAAATGTTGTATGTTTGGAGGTGATAGTTGAAATTTTTTGTATACTTGGTCGTATGGACAAATATTTTTCTTACACCCATAACAAGTTGCGGTTGTTGAAAGAATGTGATGTCAAACTGCCATTCGTTCCAAATGCTAAGGACATAAGTATGGTCCACAAAGCCATATGTGAATCTACTATGGTAAATTTCGAAGGGATACCCTTTAGTAAGAGTCCCGTGATTAAGAAGAGAATGAAGTTCAACAGTCTTGAGAAGCTCAAGTTTTTCTTGGTTGACTATGCAGTGAGGTTACATAGGTCTTTTAGTGTAGTTCACTCTAATAAGAACCTAAGATATGATGTCATGTGCAAGCAAGGATGCCTGTGGCATGTCTGGTCGTGGATAATTAGAAGCACCAGACAATGGAGGATTTCAAAGGTTGTGCAACCGTATACTTGTCATTCTTCACAGCCGAAGGGAGTGCACTCCCAGTGCACAGCAAAGTACCTTGGGCAGGGCATCCTACGCATTGTCCGTGTCGACAGCGAGACATCGATGCTATCTCTTGTGGAGTCCATATTCGCTTTTATTGGATACTGTCAAGTATTCAAAGGCATGGTGGGCGAAACAACACGCCATTGCCCTGCTTTGGGGAGAGTCCCATGGCATGGTTCCTAGGGTACTCATAGCTATGGCCTACTACAATCCCAAGGTTAAATGGTTCACTCACTCAATCGGCATAATGCAGCCTGACAATGGTGTTTTGAAACATGTGCTCCAAAGGATATTTTGGTGTTTCCCACAATGTCGTGTGTCTTTTCAACATTGTCGTCCTGTGATACTTGTTGACGGTACATTTTTGACCGAGAAGTATAAGGGTACACTAATGATGGCAGTTGCAGTAGATTCAGAACAGCAGTTTGTCCCTCTAGCTTTTGCCTTGGCCAAGAGTGAGAATAATGACAGTTGGTCATGGTTCATGAAACTGGTTCGGCGACATGTACATGCACTGTTACAGCAAGTATGTATGATCTCAGATAGGCACCATGGCCTTCTAAATTGTGCGAACAACCACATGAAGAATTTCCACCGCTTGTGCATAGGTGGTGCACGAGGCACTTTGTCGTCAACATGTGGTGTTGGCAAAAGAATAAGGAGGTGATTGGAAAGTTGAAGACTTTATGCATGGTACATACGGAGAAAGAATTTTATGAGAAGTTAGAAGATCTAGTGAAGAACTTGAACGATGACGCAAAAGAATGGTTGAAGGTTGAAATGGAGGATAAGGACAAATGGGCGCAGTCTTTCGATGAGGGAGGGATGCGTTTGGGGTATTATGACCACAAAGTACTCAGAATCCCTAAACGCTATTTTCAAAGGCATCCGAAGTAGACCCGTATTGGGAATTATTGAATACTCGTTCGACAAATGCAACGCGTATTTTGTGGACAGATGGTAAAAGGCACGTGATATGTTGAATGGTCATAGGAATGGTAAGGTTTCATATGAACATATATCAAAGGCTGAGCTTAGGTCCGTTAACCAATTACCAGAACCTAACATTGGCAGTGAGAGCCATGGAGGCCGACACTATAGAGTGGATCTCAACGAAGTTTCGTGCACCTGCAACGTTCCTCAATTGTTGCACCTTACATGTTCACACTTCATTACAGCTTGCAAGGCAAGAGGTCTTAATCATGAAAGCCCCATGTACATGTCACCCTTGTACTCTAGGGAGCACACCATTAAAATTTGGGAATCAAGCTTTGAACCTTACCTTGATCCGTCACAATGGCCGCCATATGAAGGGCTAGAGTATGTCCCAAACTCCAATTTGAAGAGAAACAACATAGGTAGGAGGTAGAAGAAGCGTTTGAGAGGCGACATGGACGAGTCGCAAGGGAGGCTTTCAGCAGATTATGGGATTGGAGATTTTGATATGGATACGTCGGAAAATCGTTGCTCCAAGTGCCACAAGTTCATTAAGAATTGTACATGCCGCAAGAAGAAAACCAAGGGCAAAAGACGAAAAATAGAAGCAAGCGTTCTTCCAACCTGAAGGTAGTCGCGGAGGTCGTATTTTGCATGGTTATCATTATAACATTTATTGATAGTAAATTTTCATTGTTCCTCTACTTATTATGCAAAGAACTTTTTACTAACGAATATTGTTTATTCTGTTTTAGGATGGCAGACCCAGTCTACCCGCTCCTTGAGGCCGCGTACAACATGCAGCACCGCAGCCACCTCCTCACCGACCTCCACGAGGTACTACATATTATATGAATGAGATTATGTACGATTTTTATGTAGATTCACCCTCAAATAAAGTTTGCTAATTTTTTATTTACTTATGTTTGAGTATGCTTGATTTTTGTAACTTATAATACCAAATAGCACATAATAGTAATAGTGTATCCAAACCTATACCAGCTCAATTTATTTTGTATGGAAAGTCAATAAGAACGCAAACCACTGCTAGTGTTCCTCTTTTTTTTTCTTACATAAGACTGCTAGTCATTCATTTAAAAAATAAGACTGAATCCCTAGCTAAGAATGTGTCTAATAAATGGACCATGATTTCATATTGATTACAAACAAAAACATCTGGAAGTCGGGTATTTATATAGTCTTACAACACATGTTAGAAACCACCTGCAACTCAATATTTTAGCCCATAGCAACATTGACCATACATATACTTGGCACTTGCATGTATCTTCTATCTCAGTGCTCATATCTAGAAAATATGCCATCAGCATTCTTAAAGCCGAATAATAATTTGAACGTAGTTCAATAATTTCTGAAACCTAGAGTGACCTTTTTAAAAGCTGACACCAACCTCTAAATACCTTTTGTTTAAAAATGACTTCAAACCCTCTTGACATGATATCTGAATCACATAGGCCAATCATATTTTTTTACAACATTTTTTACATTCATAATTTTTTTTCTGTTCTCCATGAAATATGCTATGGCCGTGAACATGCTTCATGCTGGACTCATGCTTTTTTGACATACCTTAAAACTGACTCATGTTTGCACAAAGATACTCGTTCAGTGGTGGGTTGCAGTGTGGTCCATGGATGCTTGTTTAGAACCCGTCTGCATGATTGCGTAAATCTTATCACTGCCTATTGTTATTTGTAGTTGAATGATAATATACCATTTGATATGATACTATTTGTTTCCATTTATTTGCAAAGAACCTTTTTCCATTTATTTCCATTTCCTTGTATGGTAAGAAATAATCTTATTTCCAATTATTTGGTTGTTTTGCAGGAATTGAAGCCACTACGACCACAAGTGCACTCCCCACTTAGGTGGGATGAGCGCTACGTGCCGTACCTCCAGAGAACTGGATTTCTAGACATTGCTGTGGTGGTTGCTGCGGGCCTCAGTCCGATGGATGGACCCTTGTTGACCGCCATGGTCGACCGTTGGCGTCCGAAGACTCACACCTTCCACCTCACATGCAGCGAGATGACCGTGACCATGCAGGACGTGGCCATGGTCCTTGGTCTTCCACTAGAGGGGCTTCCAGTGACAGGGATCATTCAGAGTGAGAACTGGCGTGATATGGTAGAGCTGCACATTGGGATCAGGCCTCCAGAGCCCGAGGAGGGAGACAACTCGAAGAAGACCTCCGGGGTGAGCTCCGCATGGTTGAGGGAGCAGTTTAGTGTGTGCCCACCAGGAGTAACTGACAAGGTTGTGGAGAGGCATGCTTGTGTTTGGCTGTGGCACTTTGTTAGCACCTTCCTGCTAACTGATGTAGTTGGGAACACCGTGTCTTGGATGGGTCTTCCAATTTTGGGTCAGAATCGGGACAATATCCGTGGCTACAGTTGGGGCTCAACGGTGCTCGCCTGTCTGTATAGGTAGCTGTGTGATGCTTGCAGACGCACTGCAAGGGATGCAAATCTTGGAGGGTGTGCGTATCTGCTACAGATTTAGGTTTGGAAGTAAATCTCGGTGGGTCGACCTTGTCGTCTTTGCGTGGAGGTATAACACTACGACGACTTCCCCTTTCCACTTTCTAGTTCTCACATCTTTTGTACCTTGCTAACAATCGGATTCCTTTGAATTTTCAGCCTTGGCAACGACAGGATTCGTTTCCCACATTCGCACATGTGTAGAAGCATGTGGAGCTTGTTCGCGGCCCTCCACCAAGGTGATACAAGTTCTACACAAACGAGCTTGATTGTGTCACGCAGAACCAGGTAATTTGGTCACCATAGTCTTTGTAAGCTCAATTGCATATAATCACCTATAAAGTAACTGTTGTTTTTTACCAAATTTTGAAGGTTGAATGGAACCATACACCCATGAGCAGCTGAGCCAGATCATATTTTCACCTATGTGCTACAGAGATAAGCAGTTGTGGAGGTTCACGACTCCACTGATCTTGTACTACGTCATTGAGATGTACTTGCCGCATAGGGTGATGCGGCAGTTTGGTAGGGCACAACAGTGCCCTCCAATGGAGTACTCGACTTCACAGGCATTGCACAAGTATGCAAGAACCATTACCCACTTTGCTTCTTCGAGAGACCTATGAAACATGTTAGGCTAATAACTTGCGAAATTTGTAATGCAGGATCGACCGCAAGAAGAGGTACAAGGAGAATGACTGGAGGGTCAAGCATGCTGAGTACCTGCAGCGGTGGGATAACAAGCCAAGATGTGATCCCGATGATAGGTCGTATTGGCATGCAGGACCACACAAGGAGTACCTTCGATGGTACTATGCAGCCACCAGAGCTAGGATCAAGTCATCTTAGACCATTAAGCCCATTGAGAATCCATCGCCCGACTCCTTCGATGACATATACGAGTATGACACGATGACACACTTAGGAACACAGCCTGAGCGTGCACCTCTGCATGACTACATGGTAAGATTCCATTCTGTCTATTTCCCTTGTCAAGGTATGTAATCACAATACCATTACATTGATAAATCATGAAATCAAAACTATACGTACAGTGACAACATCTTGCAAGGCTTGCCAACGAGGCGGGCGTGGTCATGGAGCATGCAAGCGGATCTGGTGATGGTGTGCTTCGTCAGTTTGCAGAGGTACAAGCACGGCCTAGTTTCTATTGATCCCCGTCATATCTTTGTAACCCTCTCAATATAATAATGGTAACTCTATGCTGCTTACATGTTGTAGAGGGTTCAAAGAAGCTGCAGGCGAATGGCCATGAAGATGAATTGCATGTCGGCCCTAGATGTGCACCACGGCAACAATGGCCAGGGCACTTGTTCAAGATCACGCCGTACTCCTATCCACCACGGTAGAGGTGGAATCTCTAGGACTTCCTCCTTGACCACCTCAGGGACTGCATCAGCATCCACTGCTCCAGGTCCTAGCAGCAGGTCACGAGGTAAGGCACCCGCGACCCCTGAGGCAAGTGAGGAGTCTGAAGGTAACGAGTCCGAGGATGATGACTCTACCTATGGTGAGCATCTGGAGATGTCCGACATGTTTGATGCTCCACCTGTGACTCAGACGCAGGGAGAGTCCAGCCAGGCAGATTCACCAGTTTCTCCTAGTTCTATTCTGAATTGCTAAGTTCAATTCCCAAAGAGTTTTACACCTTGATGATTTCCTTTCAATTTTTCGTAGGGACCTGCAGCTCCAGCCCAAAGGCCCCGCTGGCGTCGTTCTCATGACCACACCGACGTTGGTAGTGCCAATGTGTTGCCCACACATCCAAGGAGGGAGCGTCGCCCAAGGGATCCTTTCAGCCCTCCGGATCAGCGGCGTCCACATCAATGAAATTTGCATGTTTGAAGTGTGTTGCACTAGGTGTTGGATTGTAATACTATGTTGCAAGTTGTGCTGCCTGTGTGTAAAAGACTGTTGGAAATTCTCGAACCTGTGTGTAAAAGACTGGTGGAATTGTCAAGTGTGTAAAACGCTATGTTGGATTTTAGTTGGATTTGTGCACCTGTATGTGACCTGGATGCATCCATGCACAATTATAATGTGGTGGCATGTGCTTATTTCAAAATGGGTCACCTTTCTTCCTTGTCTCTTCTTTTCCCTTGTAGGATCAAGCAATATGCAAGGTGAACAGAGAAAACAACACGTCAGGAGTGAAGAACTCTGAGAGGTATTATTTTTCTTTATTACTTCTAGTATTAAGTAGTTTTACAACATAAGCTGTCGTATAGCTTTGGTGAATTGTGGAAAATTAAAAGATTTAAGTATATCATTTCAATGTTCAATTTGTCACAGGATGACTTCAGGTGCAGCAATGTTACCACATCCTTCAAAGGTACTGCATCCAGGATTAAATTGTTTGGGATGATTTTTGTATTTAATTTGCATGTGCTTCTTTATTCCAAGACAAAACAAAAGATACTAGGTTGCCATGCTGATAATAGTGCAGTCACTGTTTTTAAACAAAAAAGGATGCTGCACATGGCTTTCTTTTGCTTCTGGCTCATTTCTTTCTCTTTGAATATTTCTCTTGATTTCATACCTATTAAATTTTCCAGGTATCGACAGGTGGTGAAGATGCACAATTATAACCAGTTGCCACACAAATTGGTCAAAATCATGGGAGGTAAACATGGCAACAGGACCAAATGCCACTTTATCTGTTCTCCAGTTTAAAAAATGAAATGTTCTCCAGTGTGAGTATATTCTCGGTGGATTTGGAATGTTGTGTTGAGTCTGTGTAGCCCATAAGCTTCCAGACTCATGCAGCTGGATTTTTGTTCAACTGAGGGTAGGGTAGCTTTAATAGGAAGCATCAGCAAGTTCTTTTCTTATTCTTCATTTTTGCTAATTGCATTGTGTGTTTCTGGGCTTCTATCAATCCTTCAATAATCATGCCCCAATTTGTTTTAGAGACAACTCCTGGAGCATGCCGACATTACCTGCATGGCCACTTTTAAAAACTTAGGATTCAATTTTAGGGGAACTTCTGGAGGGGGACACAATTTAGGGAGAGAAATGTTTCACAATTTAGGGGGACACAATTATAGCATGGAACTTTTGTATAACATCTGCAACAAATCCTGAATATTTCACTTACAACAAATCAAATGAGGGGTATTTCTAACTCATATTATCATTTCTTTTCCAGAGTGGAATGCATATTAGTGGTGTGGTAAAATGGCCTAAATGAGTAATTGGAGAATAAGAACATGAAGTACCATCCATTACTATTGCAGGTATCTTCATCATTCATCATCGATTTCTTTTTCATTTTTTCGGTTATCCTGCCTAATTTCTTGAAGTTAAAGTGCATCAGATTGCATATTGTAACCACCTTCCTGGGCAAGGCATAAATATGAAATTCGCGATTTAATTCATCTACTATCTATATCTGTAGTTCAATGCATTGTAGGCTAATGTTGCCTGATATTGCCTCTGCACGCTAGGCCGCACCAGCTCAAGCGCTTATGGTTGTTGTGGTTCGATGACCAGAAGGGCAAGTCCAACTAGAGGGCAAGAGTTAATTTCAGTGAATGACTGGCATCGCTTACAATAAAATTTAGGCCATGTTCTCTGTATGCTTGGTGTGCTTGAGGGTGTGCTCTTATCATTGCAGTTACTGTCGTGCTCAAGATGCTTTAGTGAAAAATTGGTGTAGCGGCAATACTACTTCCTGTGCTTGATGAAAAAAATTTCTTTGTTGCCAGATTGTACTGGAACTCGAATCTCCGGGGTGCGGGAGCGAAGCACTGCCGCGCCACGCCGCCTTGCCGTGCCAGGCCGGCAGTGCTTAACTGCCGTGCCGTGGACAGCACAGTTTCAGTACGCTTTCAAAATCTTTAGGGCGTACTGAAACTGTGGTGTCCGCGATGTGGGAGCTAACCACTGCCGCGCCAGGCCGCTTGGTTGCGGCACCTTCCTATTGCCGCGCCTGGCGCGGCAGTGCTTCGCCCAAAAATTGTGGCATTTTCACATAACTGTTGTATTTTTTTGGCATGTTCGGAAACCATAATGCCCGGAGCAATACTTTTCAACCCTTTCAATATACCACCTAACAACTATTGTACTTGTGCATAGGAGCTGTGCATGTTGTTCTGATCATGAAGACATGCAGGGAGGGGTTACTGTCACACGCAGACTCAGCCACATCAGTCAAGACAAGACGAGATTGGAAGCCCGTCAAATCCAACTACGCTCTACTTGTAATCAATGGCCTCGTTCGGCTGGCTGCTTTGCAGCTGGCTGCTGCTGCTCGGCTCTCTGTCGCAGCAGCTGCAGCACGCTGCAGCTCTCTGCCGCAGCAGCCAGAAGCCGAACGCAGCAGCCAAGCGAACGAGCTGAATATGGGTTACTAGACGTTAACCAAAGGTTAACAAAAATTATTACAAATTTGAAAGACCATTTAGTTTAACTCATTTCCTAATCAATCTTGTCTTTAATTTGCAGCATGTAACAACATCAGAAGCATTGCAGCATGCATGTCACCGTGAGCCCAAAACGGATCCCCGCCTTAGATTCCATCGGAGACCACGTACCATTCAAGGCCTGCACATCTATCGATCCGTACGTGCTATGGCTTACAAAATGTAATAGTAGATGCAAATCACACTCAATGCAAATAACATAATACATGGTTCTTAACAAATAAACATAGTCTCACAATAAACAGAGTTCCCGACAATAAACATAGTTCTCTCACAAATGAACATAGTTTTCACAATTAAAAAAATATATGTACCAACTCAATGAACACGTTCATCTAGTCAGAGTTACCTTCATATAGTAACTCATCATCATCATCATCCCCCGCAATAACAACTCCCTTCACTTTTTTATCCACATTAACCTTGTCACACTTGCCAAAGGCCATGTCGACAGGTAAATCGGCAACAAGTGCCTTCATCGCCTCCATCTGCGCCTCTTCCGCCCTTTCTTGTAACTCTTTCATTTCAATCCTCCTCTTCCTTACCTTAACCTGCTGCAAATATTCTTCCCGTGAACCCTTAGGGTATTTTGCATTCGGATCAACCATAAAACCTATGCGATCTCTCTCCTTCCTCAACCTTTATTTCTCCAACTCCCTCTCCTCATGCAACTTCCTCCTATTTTCTCTCCTCTCATCTTTAGTTAGAGGCCGTGGATACTTGGTTATGTTCTATCTCCAATACTTAATAAGAGTTTCCTTCACATAAAGTCCTCAGGCTTTACTCCAGTCTCCCGAACTATGTCTTGGTATATTTTCCCCCATAGCAAGTCACTGTCAGGTATAGGCACATCATACTCCTCCCTAATCTTTTCTCTCAGATCTTGTGTTTTCTCTTGACTTTCATGGTTCCGATGTATGACCCAACTTTAACAATAAATCACGATGACGAGAAAAATCTTTCCAATCACATGTCCTTCCCTCCTGCAACAAGATGTTCATATTGTTACAAATTTGTAACAATGGATACACATTTCACATGTAATGGCATAAACGATCAACAAAAAAGATGAATAGTTACTCACCCAGTACTCGTCATATGCATTGCCATAGAACGAACCATATCCGAGCTCAGAAGGCACCACACCTTGTGTTGCCAATATACCACACTTGCATCTATCACTAGGAGAGGACACACATAGCCATGGTGCCTTTCCAGCCTTGAACTCCCGCACTTGCTCCTCCGTTGGCCACATCAGCTTAGGCTCATAGATGTACTCATTGAAATCACATAGCGGACACCCATCCTGCATAAAACCGGTCACAAGATTACATGGTGCATTTAAAAAAAAACTATCACTGCTTCCTACACATGATCCTAATATTTTCCTACTAAACTTACATGGGTCATTAACGACATCAAAAGAATGGAGTGAACTTAGGTGGAACCCCTAAGTTAGGACGCATAAGCTTAGCAGCAACTCCACACTTGCACATGGGAGGATCCCTCACACGCCTACAAGTAACCTCCTGCTTCTCCTCCTTGGTCATTCTAGGTGGGTTTGGTGGAGGAGAAACCCAACACCTAAACTGATGCTATGGTTTAAGCTGCGTGCTATCGTATGGGAATAGCTGGATCCTAGAATCATATTTGTCGGATCCATCTATCCACTGAAAGAAATTACAGGGCGTGGCAGGCATAGGATCAAACTTCCACTTGCACATATAGAAGGCTCTTCCGGCAGTCTTTGGGTGCCTTGATTGTTTCACCTCGACTGGCACGCCACAGCTACAATCTGGTACCGGAAGGGCTAGAGGTACGGGAGCATCCACATTAGACTCGCCGACGAAATGCATGGACCCCATACGCCGCTTATATTCAAACCCGGTCACCGTCATCGCACCTGCACAACAAGTGACCAAAAATTAACTAAACAACCCATCTACTTTACCATACCAACTACACACATCAATTGGACATATTGCACAAATAAACCTACCAATGCTATGTACAATACACAAATGGATTAATAACTAGCTAAATCTAAGCATGCAAGAAGTTCTACACATAAAAATCGCCGGCAGAGACTCTACTGCGTATGAACTAAGCATCCAATACTACGTAACAACATTCACTTTCATCAAAAATTTGAAACAACATCCGTAACCCTAGGTCAACTAAACATCCACCGATCTAGCAAATGGTACGGTAAAATAAGGAAAAAAAGTAGGGGAATACCTTTCCAAGGACACAGGGATCGATTCCCCCTAATTCCCTCACCAAAAAGCGTCGGATTTGGGGGGGGGGATTCGGGAGGCCGGGGGAGCGCGCCGAGTTGGAGGTGGAGCTCGGGTATTTCTGGAGGAAGGAAGAGAGGGAGAGAGCAGGAGGGAGCCGGCGCGCGGCTGTAAGCTAGGCATTGCCACGCCAGGCGGGCTGACGCGGCAAGTGCTACGCCAGGTCAGCGTCGCGCCAGCGCGGCGTCCCGCGTCGCGCCCGCGTGGCACCTCTACCGTGCCAGTGCATGCGGGCCACGGTGCGACCAAAAGGGTCACGCCACGCAAATAAAGTTGGAGAGGGGTTTTTTATAAATATTTTTTAAAAAAAGTTTAAGAATAAAAAAAATGCATTATTTGAAGCTGTGAAGAGTATCTATGCGTTTTTTGCCATCGTTGCCTTCATTCTAAGCCCCATTTGGCAGGCCTATTATCCATAAATCGTGGATCTTTTGAGCTGAAGTCTCGTTTGACAGAGTGAGATATTGGTAGCTCTACAAAATTCTGAATCTGTAGATGAAGGTACGTCAGGAGCATTTATATTATTTTATTTATAATTTAATATAACTTTATTTTAGCCTTCAAACTATAAATTCAACCTAAGATCTTGGAGCTGTAAGAAATCCTGGATCTACAGAGATGAAGGCATGTTAGGGGAGTTTAGATGAATTATTTTATTTATATTTTAAACCAAATATAAATATTCAAACCATTTTAATTTAAACTATAAATTATAGATCCAACATGAATATTGAAGCTAAAGCCGTGGAAAACATGTCCTAAGTTCCTGACTCCAGCATCTACGTCTCGAAGCTGGAGTTGTGAAAAACATGTACTAAGTTTCAGAGAGGATTCGATTTGATTTTCATTTTTCCTGAATTTATTCGACACCGAGGCACTAGTGGTGTAACGATCCAGCTCAGGAAAACGGCTCATGCCCACTTTGCACACTGAGTAGACCACACCTGTCGGCTATACATCTATGGGCCTACCGGGAGGTTTGGACATTCCTATAATACAGGGTTGTACACCAAGATGTGTTAGACATGGAGACTACCGTGTAGGATGGCGTGGTCTACGTGACGGACAAGGACTAGTTGAGGATTAGAAAACTACTCGTAGCAATTAGAGTAGGACTCTCTGGTCGAATCCGACTAGTACTCGTGTACAACAACCAACCTGTAACCTTACCCCCCGGCAATATAAAGCAAGGCAGGGATCTCCTCCAAACGATCATTAATCAATACAATCCAACCAACACACAGGACGTAGGGTATTACGCGACATAAGCGGCCCGAACCTGTATAAATTGTGTGTTCAAGTTTACCTTTGAGTTCCTAATCTACGGCGAGCTCCACGCACAAAACACTACCTCGGGTACCCTCTCGGTAGGTTGCCGGGTCTAAACACCGACAACACCTACATTGCAACCTGGTTACGCTTCCGTCCTCGCTTCGCGTAAAAGGGTTAATCCAATGTTGAAGTGCTTCCTAGAGCTAGCTATTTAAGTTGGTCCATCCACTTTCCACTTCCTATTTGGCACTATTCTAGAGCTACCATACCTCATGCATGGCACTCAAATTGTTTAACTCAACTTAGCCCATGGGTGTTACAAGTGGTGACTTCGTCATTCTCGAGGATTTGCCAGCTCAATCTTTCGGAGATGCTCATAGGGGTAAGGTTGCGTGCGTGTATTCATAGGGATGAGTGTACGTGCGTATATGTGTGCGTCTGCATCTGTACTGTATGATTTGAAAAAAAAAATTATAGAGGATCTATGCAACGTTCGAGTAAAAAATCAGGTGAGGATGACCACAACTGGGCACATATGTTCCACGTAGCAAATATGCGCTCCTGCATATGAGGGTTGGAGCTCAAACCCCCCATCGAAGTTGCCCATCGGTAACACCCACCACTCACTCAGGGTGTGTTTGGGACTGCTTCACTCAAGAAAAAAGAGCTCCACTTCACCAACTTCATTTTTCTACAGCTCCACTTAATCAACTCCAGAAAAATATGGAGCTGGTCAACCTGTTTGGCTAACGGCATGACTCTAGCTCTAAAAAATGTAGGGTTAAGTGGGAATAGTTTTTCTTCCCATTGTAAATTGCACTACTAGAGAAAGGGCCTTTCGTCCAGCAACTTAGTACCGGTTGGGCTTTAACCCGGTACTAATGTAAGCATTAGTACCGGGTCTAACGGATAGGTCCCCGTGAGCCCCTTTAGTACTGGTTGGGGGCTCCAACCGGTACTAAAGGTCACCCATTAGTACTGGGTGGAGCCTCCACCTGGTACTAATATGCCTCAACCCGGTACTAATGTGCCTGAGGATCTTTATTACTGGGTGGGGGCTCCACCCTGTACTAATGGGTGACCTTTAGTACCGGTTGGAGCCCCCAACCGTTACTAAAAGGGTCACCCATCCCTACTCCGTCTGGCCCATTTATCCTCACCCGGCCCTCCCTCTCCCCAGCGCTCTCGCTCTCCCTCTCCCCGACCCCCTCCCTCCCCCCCTCTCCCGCCGGCGCTCCCTCTCCCTGGCCCCTTCCCTCTCTCTCCCTCCCTCCCTCCCTCCCTCCCTCCCTCTCTCTCTCTCTCTCTCTCTCTCTCTCTCCGGCCGCTGCCCCTTCCCTCCCCCTTCGCTCTCCCCTCACTCGTGGCAGTGAGGAGCGCCGGCGGGGCGAGTACCAGCGGTAGGGTTGGTGGCTGCGGCAGCGATGGGTAGATGCGGTGGCGACGGTGGTGAGCCCCCCCCCCCCCTCCTCTGTCTCTGATCGAGGATGTGGCGGCGTGAGCGGCAAGAGGATGGCGGCGGGAGGGTGGCGGACGGCAGCGGGGGGCGGGGGCGGGTCGGGCTCGGTCTTGAGCTCGGGCCGGCGGGGTGGGATTTCTTTTTTTATTATTTTTTAATGCTCCTTTAGTACCGGTTATTTCACCCGTTAAGGAGTTCCATTTAGTACCGAACTACCGGTTGCAAAACCGGTATTAAAGAGGGTTTCCAATAAGTATAGAAGGTCATTTCCCTAGTAGCGTTGGTCCCACGTATCAGCCTCTCCGTGTTTTCCCTCTTCTTTCCCTCCTCCTTTCTGCTCGCGCTCGCATGCACCAACGCAACTCGCAGTGTCCACCGGACCACCACTGAGCACATGGCCGGCCACCCCAAAAATCCACCTCTGTCAATCTGCATCAACGTGTCGAATGCAAAGGCGAAGTTTTTAGGCTCTCAGCCATGCCCTGCACCCAATGAAATTCAACAAAAATGGTACTTGCACGCCTCTGTTGGTCAGCAAAAACAAACCAAAAGATGATACATGCTTCTTTAATTCCTGGTTGCGGTGGCCACTGTAGGCAGCACCAGTACACCACGGCCGTCCGCCCAGGGGCGGGGCCACGCCATGGCCGGGCAGCACCTGGGTCATCATCTAATTGAGGCCATTGCTGGGGATCTATTTTGCTGGTTTGGACGGCCAGCGGCGGCTCGATCCGACGAGGCTAAGGGCAACGGTGGAAGGCAATGGGGCGTGAGGCATGACGGAGAAGAAAAGATGGACGGATTGTTCTTTCTTTTCTCGCGAACTGGTACGGGAGAAGCGTGTAATCAATAGTATTGGTGGGTAATTACCTCACTACTCCACAAGAAAGTTTGAAATATTTTTTTCTAGAGCATCCTTCGAGAAACTTCACAAAATACTTGGAGTTGGCCCCTGGATCCACATTTTTCGTGGAGTTGGAGTTGGTGGAGCCGGAGGTGTTTGGCTCGGAGATTTGTTCTCTTTCGTGCAGGAACTTCGATTCCTTTTGAGAGTTTTTTTTATCTTCAATTTGTTCAATCTCAAATGAAATGGAGTGATCTGGAACCTGCTTGCTTGCTTGCATGACCGGTGGAGAAGAAAGGAGCAAGAGAGAGAAGGGGTAAGCTGTTCATTTGATTCGACAGAAGAGGATAGGGAAGGGGAGAAATAAAGGAGACTAACATGTGGGTATCAATCACAAAGAGTATAATAGACTTTTCATGATAAGATTTCCTGTTTCTAAAGCTGGATCCGTGTTTCTTGCCAAACACGTAGACAACTCCAATATTTTTCTGGAGTTGTTAGAGCGAAGCTGAAGTGAGCTGGAATTGGTGGAGTGGAGCTGAAAATTTTGGAGTGAAGTACTACCAAACACCCCCTTAGAAGTAGAGTAAAAAATATGTATAAGTAAACAAAGTTACAAATATATTTATCTTAACTAAAAATAACTGTTTTTTGCATGAAAAAAAAAACAACTTCACCAAGTATATACTCTCAAGATCTCTCGCTTAACAAGAATTTTATCCGAATTATCATACATGAGCGCAAGCATGGAAGTGTTACAAAATATTTCTCCCCACACACTCACGGCTCACTACTAGATGTTCTCTCTTCAAGTCTTCATGCACGACCGTTCTTGTGCAACTCCGGCGCAAGCCCGGCTCGCCGGTGGCCCAACTTGTGGCCACTCTCCCAGTCACCGGCGCCGGCCTGCTTGGTGCTGACCGTGGGCGTCGGAGAAGTAGTTGCTGAGCCCCCTCATCATGAACCCGCCCGCCGCGCGCTCCCGCGCCGGCGCCCGCCTTGACCACGCCGCGGCGAAGCCCAGGTGCTCTGACGACGACGGCGGCGGCCCGTACGCCAGCTGCTCCCTGTCGTCCTCGGCGATGGTGTCCAGGCTCCTCGGCACCTCCCCCCGCCGCATGACCGACACCACCTGCGGCGGCGCCACCTCCGTCACGAACCTCGCCGGCGCCGGCGCCTTCGCCATTGCAATCGGCAGCAAACACACCAAGACAATTACAGTGTCTATTCGCTCGATCTAGGCAACTCGGGTTTCGCTGTGCTTCTGTGGCTTTATTGCAGCTGCACGAGTTCTTTGTGCCTTGTGGGATTGACGATGCCGGAGGGAGCGCGTATTTATACCGGACGAGACGAGCCACGCCAGAGCCACGGACCATATGGTGGCGCGACGTGGATCAGCTGTGCGAATCCCGTTACCTTGCACGTCAAGCCAGCCAGCCAGCTGCTGCTAGTGCTAGTGAATCTCTAGCGAACGCCAGGGACAGGCCGGCGTGCGTGCGTGGGCAATGGCCAAATCTGGCGGCACGTGCCGTTTGGAAGCAAGCGACTGAACGGCGAGCCGGCGGGGAGCGTTCAACGGCGGAGTTAATGCGGCGCGTGTCCCGGCGCGGCGCGTCGGCGTCCGTCACTGCCACCGGGGCAAATGGCGCGCACCGTTTTGGTTTGATGACTGATGAGGGCGGGACCCGCGCCGCGACGGCGACGGGCGCCGGCCGGGGCGCGACGTGGCTGGCGCGCCGTGGAGCGGGGCTCCGGCGCTCCGCGTGTGGCCGCCCCGGCCGTCCACTGTTAATCCTCCCCCCGCAGGTGTGGTTCCGTCGCCTCTCGACGATTGGCGCTGGCGATCCGAGGGAGCGTACGGACGCGGGCGTCGTTCTCCGTTCATGCGGCCGGCGTTATTCGCGTGCGGAAGCCTTTGAGGTGGGCTGTAATGCCGTGCGCTGTAGGGCACAGGAACAGAGGCACAAGGTTTTTTGGCTTTTTTTTCTTTTCCCTCAACACTTTCCCGGCGCGACGGTGACTATCGAATGAGAGAAGATGATGCGCACGCAGGTATTTTTTTCAATTTTCGTTTAAAAAAAAGGTATTTCTTCAATTTTTCCTCGTGTTTTTTTTTTTTTGCTCTCGAAAGAAACCCGTATGGGCTGAAATTTCTATCGCCCGTTCGCATCGATGATCCATCAAGCCCACTAAAGCCCGTATCTCGGCACGCCGGCCCTATGAGAATTCCGTGGTGGGCCTGTGGCCCGTCAGGATCATCAGCTTCCCCCCAGGCCGGTGTATGACATCTTCGGGCCCAAAAACAGGAGTGGCGGGCCGGCGGCCTACCCGTCGAACCCTATCTCCTCTGCACCGCCCTCGTATATAACCGCATCTTCACTTTCCTCCGCTTGGTTCCGGCGGCGGCGCGCTAACGATCTTGAAAGGGCGGAAGCAGAAGGAAGCACCGCCGGTCAGGTCACTTCGCCGTTCGCCCAGCCATGGTGAGTTCCGTTGATCTCGGTATTCCTCCTTCCTGTTATCGCTGTGGCTTCCAAGTTCGTGCGCGGATTCGTAGATTGTGGCGTGGTGATATGATTTTAGCATCGTGGCTGCTGACTGTTTTGGAATTAAGGTTGTTGGTCTGGAAGGAGAAGGCGAGCTAGGAGTTAGGAATGGCTGACAGGGTTTTTTATTTTGGATGAGAGGCATGGGCACGCTGAGGAATTGTTTGTGAAATACTGATGTTTTCATTGTTTGCTAAATGATTTGAAATTCTTCTGTGAGAGGGAGGTACTGCGATCTGCAGAATTTAGAGTAGATTACAAGTGCTGAGTAGCTTAGGCATGGCACGCGCTCGATTGACATAGTGTGGTTGTCTAACATGACCTGCGAGATGTGCCTTTCTTCTAAGGCCTCGTTCGTTTGGTCTGGATTGAGGCTAGGAACTATTCAACTGATCAATGTTAATGCAAATAAGCCTATCATTCCAACTGGAACCGTTCCAGAGTAAACGAACGGGCCCTAAAGCTGCTTGTGCGCATTTGCAAAAAAATACCGAGATCACCTAGTGTGGTTAGATGTGCCTTTCTTCTTAAGGCTGCTTCTGCACATTTGCAAAAAAATTACCGAGATGACCTGTGGGAATGTCAGGATTAATTTTAGTTTTTTTTAAAAAAAAACTTGGTTAGCTTTTCTGTAAAAGGAGGAATATATATCAGTTTACTGGGCAGATTAATCCTACAGTGTTTGCCGTCATTGTTGTTCAGCTTCTGCATTTTGTCCCATTGGTTTAGTGTGACATAGGGAGTGGTAGTGAAATTGAGCTAGCAGATGCATAGTATCGAAATGTTGCGCTACTATTTTACCAACTTCATTCTCAGCTAACTGTGATGTGATTTGTCATGTCAGTCGAAGAGGAAGACCAGGGAACCCAAGGAGGAGACTGTCACTCTTGGACCCACTGTCCGTGAAGGGGAGCATGTCTTTGGAGTAGCTCATGTTTTTGCATCATTCAATGATACATTTATCGTAAGTGTTGTTTTGACAATTACATGTTCTGCAGTATGCTCGTGTGTAAGTTGCAAGTCTCTAACTAGGAATGGCCTCTATATGCAGCATGTCACTGATTTGTCTGGGAGGGAGACTCTCGTTCGTATCACTGGTACAATCTTTCTTTTATTTATTATATGTATAATATGATCACAAATTTGGAACAAAATTAATTAACCCCTACATTCATGCAGGTGGCATGAAGGTCAAAGCTGACCGTGATGAATCATCACCGTATGCAGCTATGCTTGCTTCTCAGGATGTTGCACAACGTTGCAAGGTTTGTATGGGAACATAATTGTCTTGTTGAATGAGTTTCATTCTTTGAATACTTATTCATGTCGGTACATTAAACTTTCAGGAGCTTGGTATTACTGCTTTGCACATTAAGCTCCGCGCCACTGGGGGCAACAAGACTAAGACACCTGGACCTGGTGCTCAGTCAGCTCTCAGGGCACTTGCTCGATCTGGCATGAAAATCGGACGCATTGGTAAGTTTTGACATCCTACAGCATACATACAATTGAAGAATGTAGATGTCTTGTTTTCGATACTGTTTTTTTCTCTGGGCTGTCTTGCAAAACTGCATTGATTTCACCTATGGTGGCAACAGTTATTGTTTTTCTAATGAATAATTATATAGGCATAGCAGTAATACCATGTCTATTTGTTTTGCAGAGGATGTGACCCCGGTTCCCACTGACAGCACACGCAGAAAGGGTGGCAGGAGAGGAAGGAGGCTGTAGATGTCTTATTTTCTGTCATTCTTGTGGATGTCACCAAGAATCCCCTATTTGGATAGTCTTACAGCTTTAATGTTATGAAGCTTTGGTTTTGTTCAGTGTTCTGAATTATTGGCTGTCTGCCAATTTGGCAATATGTTTGGTTAAGAAATTTTGCTCACTTTGTGCAAGCAAGAATCACGAAATTTTGCTTGGTATTGTTTTATGATCTTGCATTGATTCTGTGGTAAGGTTGTTTCGCGTAGAACGGAAGGTGTTCTTGCTAGAATGTCGTGATTCTTAAAACCAAGCGTGATGAGAACTTCTGACAATCCTGACGCTGCAATGCTGTTAACATTATAATCAGATTTCGATCCAGCATTTGTTTTCTGCCGGATCGTAGAACGGACACAAAAGATACAGTTTGCTCACGCACACACACGGACACGGTTACACACTTACACGATGAAAGTCACTGCATCCACTGGGTTTCAGAAAGCAAGCGTGGCGTAGGCAACGCAGCCAACAAACGAGGCGAGGAAACCAGCGACGCTGAGGCCGGCGGCGCCGTTTTTGTCACCGCCGCCGCCGGCATGAGGCGCGCCCTTGGCCGTGGAGTTCTTGGCCGCCGGCGCGTTGGGCGAGGAGGAGGAAGGTGGCGCCTTGGCAGCACCGCCGCCGCTCGAGGGAGCCGGCGCGGCCGGCGTCGGCGAGGACGAGCCCCCCTGCGGGGCCGGCGCCGGCCCGCCGCCGGCGACCATGACAATGAGCTTCTCGTTGGCGAGGCAGTTGTCCTCGACGCCGCTGATGAAGAAGAAGGCGCCGGCGCGGTCGAGCGTGAAGGAGGTGCTGCCGTCGTCGAAGCGCTTGTCGTAGGAGGAGGTGTTGCAGGCGTTGTAGTCGGCCGGCTCCACCAGCAGCACCGAGTCCTTGTCCTTGGGGTACACGAACACTGGCAAGAATGCAAGGTCATCAGGGTCAGGTCACGTCGCGAGCTCAGCTAGATGAGGGAAGCTTGAAGCGCGAGCATGGGGTCATGGGATGGGGAGAAATCAATTCAAATGCAAGGCCATGGCACTCACAGAGCTGGTCACCGATCTGGAAGCCGGTCTTCTCCGCCCAGGTGTTAAAGGACTCGGCGGCGGCGTCCGGCACGGCCCAGCCATTGTCGCCGCCGACCTTGTACTGCGTCGCGCCGGCGGTCGCGACGAGGAGGGCGAAGCAGCTGGCGAGCCCCAGACCGCAGAACCTCGCCGCCATGGCTGCTGCAACTGCTAGCCTGCAAAGGAATGAGCTCTACTGCCGATTGCGCTGTCCCTACGCCTGCAACACACCGGATGTATAAAGAAGTCTTTGGGATGGAGGACACGGCCCGGGTCTGGAGCGTATTTGTAGGCAAGCGTTGCGCTCGAGGGTTTGCAGGCTGTGGGGTGCCTTGCTTTTGCTGGTCGGTCACCTCCTCGAGCGACGCTCTGCCGAGCACGTGCTCCAGCTCGGCTCGGCCGTTGGTGCGTGCGGGGCTGTGTCGTGTCACCGTGTGCTACCCCATATTCCCGTTGCGCTTGCCTTTGCAACGAAGAATAAATGCTTCCCCGAATGGCAGTGGATCGGAAAAAGTTCATGGCTTGTTTCGTTAGCCTGTCTCTGGTTCAGAGTTTCTGGCTTCAGGTAGGCTCTGAACAGCAGCTGAAATGGCAAATGCCATTTTGGTCGGGAAGGAAGAACCCCTATACCCTCGTAGTTAGGTTGACTTGCAAATGTTGATCGGTTACTCTCGTCTTTTCGAGCGGTTGATCTGACGGGGCCAAAGAAAAAGTGAAGAAATGAAGGAAAAAGAACTTTATAGGATTCTGCTGCAAGCCTGCAACTAGATGGGGCCACCCAGAAAAGGCTAGAAACCATGATGGGCCCTGGCAACTTATTTAATTAATCTTCTTCGGATTAAGTATGGGCCGTAACTGTTGTATGGGCCTTATGTTTGGGCCAACACGCGTTGAATATAAGGCCCATTTAACTCGTGCTAGCCCAACATAAGAGGCCCAAAATGTCGCGAGAGACCCGTCAGGGCGTCAGGCGGGCCAGGCCGTCAACTAGAACCTCTCAGCCTGGCTGGCACCAGTGTTGGCCCATCGCAACGCAAACCCAAACCGATCGCCGAACGAACCTGGCGGTGGCGCGGTGCGCGTACGCCCGCTCCCTTGTCACGCCCCGCCGGCCGCCGAAAACCTTGTGCGCGGCCGGCATGTTCCAAGTTCCAAGTAGCACTCGGCACTCCACGGCTTGCCTGCAGCGCCGAGCAATCGTCGCCCGGCTCCCGTGACTATCTCAGGTCAGTTTTTTTTCTCTTCGCCTAATCTGTTTGCTCTTTCACTTCTGCAACCGCAATTGGAAAAGGCTCGCACATTGATCGCACAGGTACTCTCTCTAGGCAGCGTAAGAGTTCATGAATCGTTTCGTTTTGCTTCTTATTCATCCGGTGGAAAAACGAATAGTACAAGATTTGCAAGAACATGTACAAATCGCACGTCGTCTTTACATGTACATCAACTCGATCACTTTCCGTTCGTTGGAACAGTAGGACAGTGGTTGAATCGGTCCACTTCACTTCAGAGAGCAATCATGGCGTAGCCAAGGAAGCAGGCCCCGACCGAGCTGGCGAGGCTAGTGGCCACCGCGAGGGCGGCGCCGTTCTTGTGCTTGGATCCGGTGGGGCGCGGCGACGGCGTGCCAGTCGAGTTCGCCGTCGTCGTCCCATGTGCGCTCGGAGCCGGAGAGCTAGCTGAGGGCGCCGGTGGTGGCTCCGGGGCACCGGCCGGGGCGGATGGTGGTGGGGTGGATGCGCTCGGAGCAGGAGGGGACGAAGCGGGTGGCGGTGTGCTCGGCATCGTGGCAGGAGGGGGAGCCGAGGCCGAGCTGGCGGGCGGCGGCGACGCGGCGGCCGGGGACTTAGGCGGAGCGGGCGACGTCGGCGGGGTGGCGGAGCTGGCGGGAGGTGGAGACTGTGACGCCGGCGGAGGTACCGTTGGCGTCGCCGGCGCGGGCGCGCCGCTGCCGCTGCCGCCGGTGCCGTTGTGTCCAGCGGCGAGGACCATGACGATGAGCTTCTCGTTGGCGCGGCAGTTGGCCTCCACGCCGCTGATGAAGAAGAGCGCGCCGGCGCGGTCCAGCGTGACCACGGTGTCGCCGTCGTCGAACCTCTTCACGTACGACGACGTGTTGCAGGCGTTATAGTCCGCCGGATCCACCAGCAGCACCGAGTCCTGGTCCTTGGGGTACACGAACACTGCGCATCCAGAGCATCATGACAGGATGCATGGCGTGAGATGGCGTATCATGAATCATCAATCATCATGCTTGGCAATGGCATGGCAGCTGAAAGCTTTCGTGCATTAGACATGTCAGCCCAGTCAAATTACCTAGCGAGTCTCCGACCTGAAACCTGGTCCTCTCCGCCCAGGTGTTGAAGGGCTCCGCGCCGGCGGCGGGGACGCTCCAGCCATTGGCGCCGCCGACTGTGAATTGGGTTGCGCCGGCGACCGCGACGGCAACGGCAAAGCAAGCAAGCCCAAGACCGTAACTGCTTGACTTCGCCATGGGTGAGGAACTAGCTAGGCAGGTAGCTAATTTAGGCTTGTGTGGTAATTGCTCTCCGATCTGCTGGAGGTTGAAGAAACCATGGGTTTTGCTGCGTATTTGTAGGCGTCAATGGCACCGGCTTTACAAGCTGTAGGGTTCGTTGCTTTCCATGGCCACGTTGAGCTATGTTTCCAAAGCATATGGCACCTCCCCTTTCCATCTCGTCTTGGTTCTGCTGTGCTCTGGCTGCCTGCCTGCTAGATCCATGGCGTAGCCGATGCGTTGCCAATTGGCGGCTGGAATATTCATAGCTTGTGCATGGGTCTATGGCTCATGGACAATTGCCATTTCCAAACAGTTCATGGTCTGTCAATGTCATTATTAGCACACGTGGCACGTCGCGATACGCCTCGGTCAGCGACTCAGCGTGGAACAACGCGCTGCTAATTGTCCAGTTCAGTGGATCAACGGTGAGACATGATTTGCTAATGGTAAATTGTTGAAGGTTCCAAAAGTTGTTTCAGACTGTTTCACCTTTTTCGTCCTTGCAAGGCTCTTCTGCTCATCTCTGTACTATGCTGTATGGCATAGGGTTCTTGACCTTGGTGCTGAGGTTACGCTTGCGGCTTGCCCCATATGCAAGGAAAACAGGAAGTGCAGCTGCAGCATAACAAAAATAGCAGTTTATGATGATTTTTGCTGTCAACTGTGCAGCTAGTGCAACCCATTTTTTTAGTAGTACAACACTTGAACAAAAGTGACATGATGAAACATTGCATCATGTTTGTCGATGGCACGTCTGTCATGGCGTGGAAAATCAGTTTTGTTGTAGGGCCTGGTGTGATTAGACCATAGTGGCCTACGTGGCATGATCAATGGTGATCCTCAGAACCTAGGCATGCCGACGAGTCCCTGGCAGTTGTATGTCTCGGAAAATATTGTTGAAACCACAAGCTGTCTGAGCCTGGCTGTAAACGTGCTTGAAAAATATGTGAAGCTTTGCAGAGTCGTAATCAGCTGGTCAGGAAGCCATACCCAGAGATTCTGTAGTACGAGTCTACGACTAAGAAATGTAAGATCAGAGATGATGACTGCATTTCAAACATTAATTTAAGTCGATTTTCCTTTGGATTTCCAACTAGGTCTGACTGTAAAAAAGAAAACAAAGAATCAAACAATTCCAAACCAAAGCTGTCTCCCTAAACCGAAAGCATTTACAGGCATGATGATCTGCATACACGCATGGTTTCTGCCTGCCGTTCAGGCGACCCGGAACCCTCTTTGCGACTCACTGAAGGCGTCGTACGCAGTAGCAAATGAAGCTCTTGACCTTGAAGACGATGACCTTGCAGACGAGGTAGGCGACGACGCCCTGTTCTTCTTCCTCTTCGGCTTCCTCGGGCCTCCTCTTGCCACGTCAGGGAAAGAGGGGCCCTCTTGTTGGCGGGCCTTGCTGTTGTCCGGGAAGATCTCAATGGGCATCATGCTTCTTGGATGCTCAAAGTCTGCAGAAAAGAAATTCAGAAAATTCAGCTCCAGAGATTTAAAAAAGAAACATCTGTATTAGCAAAGGATCTGTGAGATTCTTCAACGAATTCGTGTTCATTTAATTTCATATTGCATACATGCAACCGACCAAGAGGTCCTTGGCGTAGTGGTGTGCCACTACTGTCGTTATGAAATAGCCAAGAAGATTCAGGCGTCTAATTATAAGCACAAATGATTACTCGTGCTGCCTGTATGATTACTAGCCACAGATTTGTTTAAGGCGTGCCTGGAATGTCATACGGAACATCATCAAGGAACTTTATCCTTGTGCAGATAATATCTGATTTTCCCATTTAGTCTGTTTTGTTGACTGAATATTTAAAGGGTAAAACAGTGACAGAGGTGAGAATCACCTGCAGAGGCCCAAGAAGTCTGCCTTGACTGTGCAGCCGTGCTCATAGAGCCTGCTGACAATTCCTCTGTCCCCTTGAATTCAGCCATCTTAAATCAACGATGATCAACAATCAGTTACAAAACTAGAAGAAAAAACATAGACTCATGGCAGCAAAAGCATAATGCTGCAGACTGTCGACGAGAAGATCAATTGGAAAAGCTGCACAGTTATGTTATTCTTACCCAGCTTGGAGAAGTGTCACTGGTGCCCAGACCTATGTGAGCCACATGCTTTACATCTGTAGGGTACCCGATCTCCATCTCATGTTCCTTATGCGCTGCAAAAGAACAGAAGTTCATATCTAATCACCACTTGTGTTTTCACCCTATGCTTTTAGTTGTGACTCCTTTGTAATTTTTTTCATGAATTTAATAATGTGGATGCAGAAAATATAGAAACTCAAGACAAGGAATGCAAAAGTGTAGAAGTAGAAGAAAAATAGAGAAGGATGGGATTATTACCAAACATCTGAGAGATTATCTTCAGCCCTTTGAAGATACCCTTCATCTTTATCGCCATTGGTGAAGCCCTTGAGGCCTCGACGAAAAAGAGCTCCTACAAGAATGTAATGGTAAGGAAAAAAATACTCTAAAACATGGTAAGGAAAAAAGGAACAGCAATGATACAATTTGCATGAATGACAAAGATACACAACACATATCTCCTGAGTGTTTTGAAAGAAAGAATAGAATGTTAAGTAAGATTGTCTGAGACAAAGATGCACACATTAGAATGGATTATGAGAGAGAAAACAACGCGCAGCCGCAATCTTACCTCTGGAACTAGCCTCTCAGTTTTAGAACTCCGACGAGCAGCCTTTGCTTCTGACTCGTTACTAGACCAAGTTAACTCTGAAGATGAACAGCAAAACAGAAGCAGATGAGCACAAGCAGTCTGGTTTAGAGGGGTAGGAAGGAGAAGGAGCTAAATCTTCTAAGAGGGTAGCATATCAACTCCTTAAATATGGTGACAAGTTAGTTGGCCACAACTCTTCTTCTTCTTCTTCTTCTTCTTCTTTTATTATATTCTTTGGCGCAGTTCAGGCCCTGCTGAAGAACTACCAACTTGTGCTGCTCTAGCTTGCAAGCTAGCTGTACTTGGATTTCGTTTATGTGGAGATCACTTGTTTAGATGTTAATAGGAACTCATTGTCAATATCATATTCCTGATGGGTAGTTGAACTTTTATTTTCCCTGAATAATTTCCTCCATTGGCTGGGGCACGACTTGTTCTGAAGAGAGCTGGATTGTTCCCTGAAAGCTTTAACTGTCAACCGTCAAGCCTTCCTACATTCATCTGACTCGCCCTACAGAACTAACACCAATGGCTCAATTATGCAAAGCCTTAAAGGTTCCAGGCCCAATGTCTGACCAAAATCTGCTAGTGTATCTCACATGTGCCTCATGGTCCTTGCATTTCCAACCAACATTGCATACTACTGTTTCATTGCTGGTAGCAGAAAAGCACACATCATAGCCTAGAAAGAAAGGACCAGTAATATCTAATGAAATTTCAACTCAGCATATCGCAAAATTTATTCGTTCTTCCTGATATAGATGTGCATAAAGTTACATGTAACATGAGCACTGAGCAGAGACAAGGCAGGATATTTAGTTCAGAAAAGCAGATGAAATCCATGCAGATCTGGGAGAGTAGCACAACATGATCTGGGAAAATAGCACAACATCAAGTAGGTCTACACTACAGTTATGACATTTGATTCTACCTTGGAAAGCACACGTCTGACCTACCTCTTTTGATGAATGGTGATCTGTCCCATTCCATCAGATGAACAAAACTTTATATCATGAACGCTTCCATGTCCTTTGCCCTTTGGTTAATTTATATGTCATGAAATTTTCCAAGCTGATAGGTGCAACATCAGCAGCCAATCCCTAGAGGCTGCTTGCCTTATCCTATTTATATTAAAAATCCAAATTAAGTGGCTGAAGGTGTGACAAATGATACCATCAACCTCAGACCAATTAAACACAGCACAAAAGAAAATGAAATTAGGCAATCTCTACCTTCCTGCAAATCATAGGTCACCTGGTGTCCATATTCAGACATACTTTTCTAGATATTTTTAGTTTAAAAAATCAGGAGCCCATTTCTATGCTGCAGAAATAGTAGGTGCAGCCATCTGTCATGTGCCTTGTCAGCATTTTCAAAATTGCTTGGTGATGGCGTGATGCAATGCCCAACATAAACCCTTAGATTTATCTCAACCGGGAAAAGCTTTTTTTTTCTGAACTTTGGGAAATAAAGCCTGCGGTATGAATTTATGATGCATACGAAGCAATGCGCATTTTATAAATATGAAATTTGCTGGTGCAAACTAGTGACAGAGAAATCAGCACAGCTAGCTAAGCCTGAATTATGAATTTCTGAACTTTTAGGAGTGTTGCAGGCCTGTAGAGTAAGCTGTTGCCGACTGGATTAAGAAGTGATGGGCGCCCATGAGACAAGATCTGGTCATGCCTCGCACCTACCCCACCAATGCCGTTTGCAAGTCGTGACAAGATCATCAAGTGTTCTTAGGAGATGGCTTGATCCGCATGTGATCAACTCTGATCTCCAACCTCATATTTTTCTCTTGGAACTTAGCTGTTGCAGGACACAGATCTGTGTATGTGAGTTTCTTACTTTCTTATGCAGATAGCGTGGGATGCTGGAATGCATGAATGTACACTGAAACCAGTAGGTGTAGATCTCTCTCTCTCTCTCTCTCTCTCTCTCTCTCTCTCTCTCTCTCTCTCTCTCTCTCTCTCTCTCTCTCTCTCTCTAAAAAAATGGACATGGCCTTCCTAAGACAAATGAGCAAGCTGGGCTACTGTCACAACCTCACAACCATAGCCCATAGGCGATTAGGCCCATGCATATGCTCTTGAGAGAATCCAAGCCCGTGGACTGCTCAACTTGCTACTTTAAAAAGAAATATTTTCCTGTTCAAGCAAGCCCTTGCAAAAGGAATCTTTAATAAAGATGCAAACATAATAAAACAATCCATCTAGAAATGGCAAAGAAATAAGATAAAATAAATCCAGAAAAGTATGTACTCATAGTTGGAAAATGAATTGGCCAGCTTCAAAATAAGGCATGCCATGGATTTCAGAATGCTCACATCGCCAGAAAGAAATAGATGACGCTGAAAATGCATCTGTGTCCATGTTGCATATCCAGCTAAGTGAGAGGGTGACATAGTCCATTGGTCTTATCCAAAACGCATCATATCTTATGATACAAAGCTGAAAGCGCTCCTGAACCTAACAGCACAATCATCTTGTGCATGTACTTGTTTATTACAAGGAACAGTGAGTGGAGAAAACCTTTGAATTCTTTTATGACCAAGTTGGTGATGATACCAAGAAATAATGGTTAGAGATTGCAACAGGTGCCCTTTGCATTGGTTATACAGTACAATGCCACACACGCATTGTTGACCAGGGACCAACTCTGAATTGGTACTATAGTAATAGAGAAAATAAATAGTGACTGACATTGTTTAGTTCAATAGTACCACGCACCTAATGCACTAATATTGCAGCTAACCTCGAAAAGAAAAGTAGATTGCAATTGCCTGTCCCAATCATTCTAGAAGACTCATTTTTATGGAGGAAAATAAAATTGAGAATTTGACGTGGATGCACATACAGAGAGAAACAAGTTGACCAAGACGAGTGCCTTACGTTTGGCACAATTTAATCAAATCCGTCACGGCAAGTTAACACTTGGAGCGTGAACCGGGCACACTGCAGGTTTGTAACATGACAACAGCAAGAAAGAATACATTCCTTGAAAGACTTCTATGCAACCTAAGGGTATAAGTCAACTTCAGTCCTGCATGAGTATGTTCAAGTCCCTTCTGGCTTGTCAAATTTCTTTTGGTTTTTATGTTTTACATACAGTTATGAGTTGCAATGTTTTAATGAATACTCAGATTGTGCACATCTATAACTGAGAGGCCCAGGATTTATATTCGGTTACTATAAAAAAGAATACTAGTAAGAACTCTAGATAGATCTGAAGGAGAGAAAAATTATGAATAGTATTGCTAGATCCTTGAGGATTTTTTTTCCTAAAATGTTGCGGTTAGCTATAATAGCCATCTTTGCTCAAGACAGCATTGTATTTGAGGGTCTTGCATGACTAAATCCCCCAAAAAAATTGCCAATAAGCACCTCAATCAATATTTAGTAAGACTCGATATATGGTAATTAGCAGAAAAACCAGGCCTATCGAGACTATATGGAATGCATGATAGTGAGAAATATTCCTACACTAACAACAAATAAGATAGAGTCATGTTAAGAAAATCTCCATTTGCTAACCTTTGGATGATTTTTTGGGCAAGGCAGATTTCTCTCCGACGAACTCCAAAATATCAGGTGACGATACCCTCACGATGAATCCACACATCTGGTGCGTCAAGGGGGCCAATAAGGAGCAAAACTCACCAAAGGCAACAATACCGTCTGAGAGGTGTAGGTGGACGGATGTAGGATGGCGGCATAGCCAGGGGAGGTAAAGGTGGGGGGAAAGCGGCGGCGGCGGCGAAAGGGGAGGAAAGAATGGACTCTAGGGTTTTTGGTGTCGGGGGCGGGGGAGTCTGTAAAGACGACAAGAATAACCTCTGATTTAGATCCAAGGGTCACAAAGCGAACAAAACAATTGGCCATATCTACTATCTACCGTCTGTTTAAAAACATGTTGTTCACCGCATGGCTTACATCCTCAAAATTTAATGATCAACATTGCAACTGCTGAGACACACCTCAGTAATTTCTCAAATTATCGTGACTGTTTACCCTTCCTATTTGCGACACGTGCCATTGCCTCATTATATGAGCTTTGATCAACTATCGCCGCAATCATCCTCCTTATCATACCCTCGTACGGTTGTTTCGTGCCTATATCATTGCTTATCTTCCACATCGCTATTCGCGCATCTGCTTCGACCACAAATAGGAGTTATTCATTCAATAGTCATGTTGTATCATCATCCAACAAGAAGGAAAAATAGAAAAAACCTAACTCCTAAATTAGTCGCAACGGCTAGGAGGAGAGATCGGGACTATACTTTTCGTAAAATATTGTACATAAGTGCCCAACTTGCACCATCTTACTTCGACTTTTTTTATGGAATTTTTTTAGACTCGTTTATGGAGTTTAACTCATCGCAATCACAATCTCACGAGTTGCGGGCAGCGGGGGCGGAATCAGATCCTCTGCGGTCACTCTTTTTGACAGCACTTTGCAGTCACCCATCTACACCGTCCGCGACTCATCCAACGACAAGCCCGTCAAACTCTTCTCGCCAGCCGGTCATGTGGACCATCTGAGCCCATGAAACTCCACCCAACGCAGTCCCTAGCTCCCATCCGGCTGCCTCCCAGGTGCTTTGTCGAGGGCACACCGACCAGATCGCGACGCCCCGGAGGATGCAAACTGATGAAGCTGCGACGCCGACGAGGCACTCTGACGTCACTGAGGCCGCGGAGACTACATCGTGCGAGGCCATGGATACAACACCCTTGACCAGAGCTCTGGCGTGGCCATGGCATCGACATGCAAGAGGAAGGCTGACGGCAGCGGAACCAGGTGTACTGCTCTCAAATCGACAAGATTGAGTAATCACACTTCACAAAACTTCAGTGATTCGCATTTCCTATTTGGTAGCAGTCCCAATTTGCAATCCCAGTTCACATCCATTGGACCATTACAATCTGAATTTAACATTTAGTCACACAATTCAGTGAAGAACATTCTGAGATCACGTCAGCTACCACAATCTCCAATTTGGCAGGTATTTTCTTATGCTCTGCTGTGCAAGCCAAGGCAGCAGCAAACCGGTATAACTGAGGCATAGCAGCAGACAAGCACAACTGCACAAGGCAAGGGAAGGCAACGAAAGCATTCGAGAAGGAGGACGCGCAGCCTCGTGGCTCGTCAGCGTCGCAAGTTCGCAACCACCGCGATGCAGGTTCCACAGTATCGATGGCTCGACGGTGTCGCAAGCTCGATGGTGCTAGCTCGTGGCGTCGCGGCTTCTTCGGCTCGGCAGTGTCGCGGGCTCGTCGGCGGCCGGCGGGGAGCGAGGGGCTGAGATGGGCCACTCGATTGACCGGCCTGTGAGATGAGTTTTGTAGGCTTGCCGTTGGATGAGTTGTGGACGGCACAGATGGGTGACTTGAGTGCTGTCAGAAAAAGCGGCGTCTCACCCCTTCTGTCTCTCTGTTTCTGGGCCCTGGGGTCCTCTCTGGAACGTTCCGCCACCGCATTTTTTCCTCGCGTTGGACTCTTGCGCTGGCGGAAATTGCGTGGCGGAGACGAGGCGGGCGGAGCCGTCACGGACTCACGGCACAGGATTGCTTCCCCACCCTGCCTGGCCTGGCAATATAAACAGGCACCCCTCCTCCACCCCGTTCCCCGTCTCGTCTCGTGTTGTTCGGAGAGCACAACCCAAATCCAAATCCTCCCCTTCTCGAGAGCCTCCTCGATCCCTCGCCCGCTTCAAGGTACGGCGAGCCTCCTCCCCCTTCCCCCCTCCATGTATCGATTCTGCGTGTCCCGTTTCTGATTCTGATCGGGCGAATCGGTGGTTAGGGCCTATGGCGCGAGGTAGTCGGGTTAGATCCGCGTTGTTTTTTCTGTTCATAGTGACCTGATCGGTTCCCTGGTGAACTCGTTGATCGTGCTACTTGTGGTGGGGGTTCTTAGGTCTGGAATTGTGGGGCTATTCTAGGCGGTTTGCAGATGGGATTGCCCACTTTGTTAGATCTGCTCGTGTTTTCTAAATTGTTCCTGATGCAGACATGTGCATCTGGATCGGTGCTAGGTTTTTGTGCCTGATTAGTCCGATCGATTTTGTTAGCTTGTAAGGTTTGGTAGTGGTTTGGCATGTCTCTCTAGATCAGAGTAGAACGTGATCATCTTAACTAGCTGCTTTGTGATTTTGACCTCCATATGTGCTACACATATGTTTACACCTAACTGATGAACATGCACAGGCCGTTTGCTTCAGGATATTTCTGTTACTTTTCTGGTTTATTGGTTCTCTGCTAGGTACTTAACCTGTTGGGCTTAATTTGAATCTACTTGTGCCACATATATGTTCATGATAAAGCTATGGATGAATATTAGGTGTAGATATATGCTGCTGTTACCCTATGATGCCTTAAATCTGAGCAACATACATCCTCCTGTTGCTTAGCTAGACATATGCATGTTGATACAGATTTAAGTTATGTACTGTTTGATGATTCTTTGGTATTCCTGATGATCATGCATGCTATTTTTACTTATTGTTATGCTTGGTTGATGACATGCTGCTGCTGTTTGTGGGTTCTACAGTACTACCAATATGATGAACACATGACCTCCTATCTGTTTGTATATCATGTTGTTGTTTGCTTGAGACTGATTTGTTGGTCTACTGCTAGATACTTACCCTGTTGTCCGGTTATTCTTTTGCAGATGCAGATCTTCGTTAAGACCCTCACTGGCAAGACGATCACCCTTGAGGTGGAGTCTTCTGACACCATCGACAACGTCAAGGCCAAGATCCAAGACAAGGAGGGCATCCCCCCGGACCAGCAGAGGCTCATCTTTGCTGGCAAGCAGCTCGAGGACGGTCGCACGCTTGCTGATTACAATATCCAGAAGGAGAGCACCCTCCACCTGGTGCTCCGTCTCAGGGGAGGCATGCAGATCTTCGTGAAGACCCTCACTGGCAAGACCATCACCCTTGAGGTGGAGTCTTCCGACACCATCGACAACGTGAAGGCCAAGATCCAGGACAAGGAGGGCATCCCCCCGGACCAGCAGAGGCTCATCTTTGCTGGCAAGCAGCTTGAGGACGGACGCACCCTGGCTGACTATAACATCCAGAAGGAGAGCACCCTCCACCTGGTGCTCCGCCTCAGGGGAGGCATGCAGATCTTCGTGAAGACCCTCACTGGCAAGACCATCACCCTCGAGGTGGAGTCTTCCGACACCATCGACAACGTCAAGGCCAAGATCCAGGACAAGGAGGGCATCCCCCCGGACCAGCAGAGGCTCATCTTTGCGGGCAAGCAGCTTGAGGATGGACGCACCCTGGCTGACTATAACATCCAGAAGGAGAGCACCCTCCATCTGGTGCTCCGCCTCAGGGGAGGCATGCAGATCTTCGTGAAGACCCTCACTGGCAAGACCATCACCCTTGAGGTGGAGTCTTCCGACACCATTGACAACGTCAAGGCTAAGATCCAGGACAAGGAGGGCATCCCCCCGGACCAGCAGCGTCTTATCTTTGCTGGCAAGCAGCTGGAGGATGGCCGCACCCTTGCGGATTACAATATCCAGAAGGAGAGCACCCTCCATCTGGTGCTCCGTCTGAGGGGTGGGATGCAGATATTCGTGAAGACATTGACCGGCAAGACCATCACTTTGGAGGTTGAGAGCTCCGACACCATTGACAATGTGAAGGCCAAGATCCAGGACAAGGAGGGCATTCCCCCAGACCAGCAGCGTCTGATCTTTGCTGGCAAGCAGCTGGAGGATGGCCGCACCCTTGCGGATTATAACATCCAGAAGGAGTCCACCCTCCACCTGGTACTCCGCCTCCGCGGTGGTCAGTAAAGCCATCTGTCATTGAAGCTGCTGCTGTACCTGGGTTGTCCGGTCTCTGCCATGAAGGGTGTCATCTTTGAAGTTATCGTGTAGCTTGTGTTGAAACTGTGTTTGGTTTCCATGAACTGGTTGTCCCCCTGTGTGTTCACCTGAAACAGTTGTTGCGGCGCAACAGTATGGTTTAAGCATGAATAAATGTGACTTGAATCTGTGCTCTGTTTGGTGTGCATCTATTCTGCTTTTCAATTATGCCAGCGAGCATATATTGACTGAGATCAAATTCGTTGGCTTTTGAGTTCTGTTTGTCTTGTGATGTTTATTGCACCTCCAGGTCGTTGCTGCCTCCTGTTTCGCACTGAATCATCTTTATATTAGGAATTTCTGGTTAGCAAGTGTTGGATTCGGTGGCATGATAGCTAGTTTGGTTTGTTGCTTGATTGGATTCAGAAGCCCTTTGTTTTGGTGTTTTTGAACCAAGATCAAGTGGGTCTGTACTGCGCAGAACCTTATTTTCGATAGATTCGTCATTGCTCGAAAAAAGGTAGCTATTGCGGATCGTGTATGTAGTTTTGTGCTTGTGCAACAACTCTATTAGATAAGTTTTGTGCTTGTTTAGTTTTAACTGAATTATTCGTTCGATTGTCATAGTTTGTCGTTCCTACAAAAGTTTTTGCTAGTTTTTGTCTGAATAAGAAGATCGGAGTGTGCCTGTTGTCAATACATTCATGGTCTGTTTGTCTGGAGGCTGTGTACAAAATGTTCTCTTTCTGTTGATTTCGATCACTGAACTAATCACTTACCTGAGCTAGACGATCCGTTGGCTGTTATTTGATGGTTGGTACGCGACATTGAATGGATTCCGTTGGCTATCTGCTATAGTTGATGCACGCATTTGCTAGCATGAATGAGATTTTACAAGATGAATTGTTAGAGCAACCTAGCAAACCGAAACGAAATGCTTTGTTTGATGTATAGTACTTGAAAACTGAAAAGAGACGCAAAAGTGGACGCCAGAAGGAAATGTTTGCTTTTGGTAGGCTCACTCTTCTCCTTTTCTTATCTGCAAAGTTGTTGACCAATCTTGTGCCACGAGAATGACGGGCCCTGCCAGAAAACTTAGGTAAATCGGTGATGCTTGACGTGGAGGAAATACAATGGATACATCGCTGAGAGGATTCACTCTGTTTCCATGATTCAGTACACCTTGGACTAACGCTGCTTGTTTGATGACCTACGGATTTTTACTTGGGCTTATGATCAAGAACTCAATCTACACTGTTGTTGATCAGCTGGTAGTCGATGAAGCTGCCAAAAGAACAATATATATACCAAGAAATAAGACGACCTAAGCGAAGGAACGGACCACTAAATGCTGGCCAAAAGAGAGGTTGAGCCTCGGAGGCATTGTTAGGAAAGGATCTGTTCTTATCTTCCTCTTCTTTCCATCCTCACAAATTCTGGGAGCACTCTGCATCGGAGAAACACACATGGTGCCTCCGCCTTTGCAATAATCGTAAAGGCCATCATCATGCCTTGTGTGGCTGCATGTGGGCCACCACATGTTTCGAATCATATCCTGATGATAGAGCACAGGTGGTTTATCTGGTCAGGAAAATTCAGAATGCCCCTGATATGTTACAGTGTACACATACCGGTTGAGTACCTTAGTGCTGATTGGGGTGCGACTGTACCAGCACTTCAGAGCGGCTGTAGACCACGGTCGATCTGCGCTTCTGAGTTTCTTATGCAGGAATACATGACTATACTGAAGAAGAAGAAAAGGAAGTCTGCGAGTTATTGGATGATCCTTTTTAGAGGACTTCATCATCTCAAGTCCAAATTTCTCTTTCCGGCACGAAGGCTATAGATTTCTTTTGTGCAACTAGGTTAAGACCCTCTTTGGATGTAGGAGCTAAACTTCAGCTAAAAATTAGCCTTTGGTGATCCAAACAGGGAGGCTAAAGGTGTGCTAAAAATTAGCTAACCTCCAACTAAACTTTAATCCATTAGCCCTCTAAACCCAGATAATGGGGGCTAATTTCTTGCAATGGATGAAAAAAAAGACCGAATTACCCTCCCTCCAAACAGCACTTGCATGGCATCGGGGGTACATGCGTCTTTTCTCGGTACTCCATCTAAAAATTAGCTCACATCCAAACAAGGCTTGGCTAATTTTATCCAGCTAAAGTTTAGACATCTAAGGTTTAGACGTGGCTAAATTTTAGTTTTAATCCATCTAATTCCGGCACCGGTTATTATACATACTATACGTGGACCGTCGTAAAAGAGGACAGTGCGATGCATGATGATGGTCTAACTAACGAATCGATTTATTGAAGCTGAGTATATCTGCGACTAAGGAAAAAAAAACGATGACAACAAAATACAAGTGAAGAAAAGAATAAAATGTAGAATAAGACAGATCACTCATAGTTGGAAACATGAATCTTTTTGTGCGGAAAAAAAAGGAAAAATGAATCAGTCATCTTTAAACAAGGTATGCTGTTATTTTCAGAATGTTCTATGACTTGTTCCTTGTCCACAAGGCCACAACGCCTGGAAAATTACACTAAAACTCGTCCACAGCGACATTGCAAATCCAGCCAGCCAAGTGGAAGGTGACACTGTCCATTGGTGTTATCCACAACGCATCCCATCTTCGTATCTTTATGATACAAAGCGCTCTAGACCCGAACCAATCATCTTGTGCATGTACTTGTTTATTACGAAGAACAGTGGGTGGGGAATCCTTGTGAAGTTGTGATTTCTTGACCAGTTGGTGGCGTACCAAAAAATGTGGTTAGGAAAGCTAACAAGTGTACATGTCCTTTGTGATCAGTGACCAACTATTGGTTGGTAGCGTTAGAAGTAATAGACTGATAGCGCCAATGTTAGTTCACCGGTCCCGGGCACATAAAGAAATGCATTGCTGTTGTGTCTGTTCCAATCAATCTAGAAGACTGTCAGATTGATGATTTTTTTTTTTAGGATTTAACAGAGTGCTCTATATATGGAGGATGGCGTTGCGTCAAGACTCAAGATCCTTCCCGCTGTTTCAGCAAAACTTCTTTACGTAGATTAGATTAGGTTTTGCACAGTTCAGAACTTGGGATCGAATCCGGCACCTATGTAACCTCTCAAATTACATAATTATAGTTACCTATTTTGTGCATCCCTTTTTATAGGTTGGCTATATGTGAAACGCGTCAACCAAAACCGGTACGCTGCCTTGCAAACCACCACTAGTAATCCTTGAAAGTTTTTGACATCCTCCTAAAAATTTCTTAACGAATTCCTAAAGAATTCCCTAAAAAAATTCTTCCTCAAAACGAAGTATTGGGGGCTATGCTAAAAATATTTTCCCCCAAAAAAATATATCAGATCACAGCAGAACGCTAAAAACTACTCCACAATATTTGCCACGTCATCACAATTGGGCCTACCTCCAAAACAGATCCCCTTCTACCTCAAGAACAAACCTCCATCGCTCCTTCGAGCATAGCTTGCCGCTGGCTCTGCCGCCATGGCTCCTCGCCTCCTCCTCCTGCTCCTTCTCGCCACCATCGCCTAGTCACCTTCGGTGCGCTCCAGTGAGTGACGGTGCTCCGCGCACCGTCTCCAGCTAATCCCACCACTGCTGAAGTCGCCGAGTGCCCGAGCTTGAGCCTCACCGTGGGTGCGGCCAAATATTCAGAGTTTGACAGTTCGGTGAAAATTCCATTTTTGTTGGCTATCAGTTCATTTGTGGTACTGCCGGGCTACTGGTGCTCGCCGCCACGCAGTTAACGGCTCAGAGGACGTCACGGCCTCCGTCGAAGCGGGCCGTGATGCCCGCGACGCCAGCTCCAAGCTATTCATGGCTCGCGGTGTCGGCATCTCTGCTACCAACAGCGCAAGCTGCAAATCCATGAAATTGACCGTCCGAAGCTAGCAAGTTCCAATCAATCAAGAGAAACTGGGAGGCGCTTGATTTGGTAGAGATAGAAAAGCCGAGGGAACAGAACAAGTCATCGTCGTCATGGGAGCAGTGGCGTGGAAGGACCGAACTTTGAGGACATAGGTGGAGGGGGCGTCGAATCCAGTGCCCCCTGTTTTCCTCCACGCTCCGTCGCGTCATGGACGGCGGATTCCGGTGAAGGGTCCTCGCCTCCTTGGGGCTCAGGCGAGGGAAAGGCCCGATTCACGGCCCCTGGTGCTCCGTTACGAGTTCGCGGGGCCCCCGAGGTCGCGGTCGACGAGTGCTTGTGCGCCACCGGAGCCGCGTCGTCGGCTGCGCCTGGGCAAGCGCAAGCACCGGCCGCGCCAGCCCCTCCGCCAACCCGGGGATCCGCTCGCCCCGCCGCCCAGTTGCTTGCCCCGCGAAAAAAACGCGTGCGGGTGGATTGGGAAAGAACCGGGTGTCGCGAAAATATGCGTGACGAGGGGTGTTTTTCCGCATCGCCAATCTTTTGAGGAGTTTTAGGTGTATTGTTGGAGTTCTTTTTTTCTCTTTTTTCAAAACAAAGGTATTGGGGTAAGATTAGTAGTCTTTTGAAGTTGCTCTAAATTAGTCATATCAGCTAAGAAAGTGGGGAGCACTATCATTTCGTAGAACAAGAACGAGGTATCATTGCTCACCTGCACCGTATGTGGGTGTCTATATATATATATTATTTAAACTTTGTCAAGTGGAATCAAACTGCTCGTCTCAATGGAGTTTCATGAGAACTTTCATGTGTATTAAATTTTATGCCACATCAGCAATTTTGCTGACTTGGTAGGATCATTTATGAGAAGAGTTTCATCGAATGTGAGAGGAGTTTCATCCATAACACTACATAATTACTTAGTTTTCAATCAATTCCGTTCACTGCGTAATGAAGATGTGCACTGAGATGATTACCGATCGCAATACTTCAACTAGAGGGCCATGCACATCAGCGACGTGTAACGTCGTGAGCTGCTGTTCTCGTACAGAAATATCAACTGGTGGGCCACGCACATCATCGTCGTGTAACGTGGACGGAGGAGCCCCGTGACGGCGTCGACATCGAACGGCCACCAACCGCGGAACCACCCGTCCCCACCTCTCGGAAGCTCCGCTCCACGGCGTCGACATCTAACGGCTACCAGCAGGCGTACGGGTTGGAGTGGACTCCTTGCCTCTTTGCGCTGGCGGCTTCCGGAAATTGCGTGGCGGAGACGAGGCGGGCTCGTCTCACACGGCACGGAAGACGTCACGGGTTCCTTCCCCACCTCTCCTCTTCCCCACCGCCATAAATACCCGACCCCCTCGCCTTTCTCCCCAATCTCATCTCGTCTCGTGTTGTTCGGAGCACACCACCCGCCCCAAATCGTTCTTCCCGCAAGCCTCGGCGATCCTTTACCCGCTTCAAGGTACGGCGATCGTCTTCCTCCTCTAGATCGGCGTGATCTGCAAGTAGTTGATTTGGTAGATGGTTAGGATCTGTGCACTGAAGAAATCATGTTAGATCCGCGATGTTTCTGTTCGTAGATGGCTGGGAGGTGGAATTTTTGTGTAGATCTGATATGTTCTGCTGTTTATCTTGTCACGCTCCTGCGATTTGTGGGGATTTTAGGTCGTTGATCTGGGAATCGTGGGGTTGCTTCTAGGCTGTTCGTAGATGAGGTCGTTCTCACGGTTTACTGGATCGTTGCCTAGTAGATCAGCTCGGGCTTTCGTCTTTGTATATGGTGCCCATACTTGCATCTATGATCTGGTTCCGTGGTGTTACCTAGGTTTCTGCGCCTGATTCGTCCGATCGATTTTGTTAGCATGTGGTAAACGTTTGGTCATGGTCTGATTTAGATTAGAGTCGAATAGGATGATCTCGATCTAGCTCTTGGGATTAATATGCATGTGTCACAAATCTGTTCCGTGGTTAAGATGATGAATCTATGCTTAGTTAGTGGGTGTAGATATATATGCTGCTGTTCCTCAATGATGCCGTAGCTTTTACCTGAGCAGCATGGATCCTCCTGTTACTTAGGTAGATGCACATGCTTATAGATCAAGATATGTACTGCTACTGTTGGAATTCATTAGTATACCTGATGATCATCCATGCTCTTGTTACTTGTTTTGGTATACTTGGATGATGGCATGCTGCTGCTTTTTGTTGATTTGAGCCCATCCATATCTGCATATGTCACATGATTAAGATGATTACGCTGTTTCTGTATGATGCCATAGCTTTTACGTGAGCAACATGCATCCTCCTGGTTATATGCATTAATAGATGGAAGATATCTATTGCTACAATTTGATGATTATTTTGTACATATGATGATCAAGCATGCTCTTCATACTTTGTTGATATACTTCGATAATGAAATGCTGCTGCACGTTCATTCTATAGCACTAATGATGTGATGAACACGCATGACCTGTTTGTGGCATCTGTTTGAATGTGTTGTTGCTGTTCACTAGAGACTGTTTTATTAACCTACTACTAGATACTTACCCTTCTGTCTGTTTATTCTTTTGCAGATGCAGATCTTTGTCAAGACCCTCACCGGCAAGACCATCACCCTCGAGGTGGAGTCTTCTGACACCATTGACAACGTCAAGGCCAAGATCCAGGACAAGGAAGGCATTCCCCCGGACCAGCAGCGGCTCATCTTTGCCGGCAAGCAGCTTGAGGATGGGCGCACCCTGGCTGACTACAACATCCAGAAGGAGAGCACCCTCCACCTGGTGCTCCGTCTCAGGGGAGGCATGCAGATCTTTGTGAAGACCTTGACTGGCAAGACCATCACCCTTGAGGTGGAGTCTTCTGACACCATCGACAACGTCAAGGCCAAGATCCAGGACAAGGAGGGCATTCCCCCGGACCAGCAGAGGCTCATCTTTGCGGGCAAGCAGCTTGAGGATGGACGCACCCTGGCTGACTATAACATCCAGAAGGAGAGCACCCTCCATCTGGTGCTCCGCCTCAGGGGAGGCATGCAGATCTTCGTGAAGACCCTCACTGGCAAGACCATCACCCTCGAGGTGGAGTCTTCCGACACCATCGACAACGTCAAGGCCAAGATCCAGGACAAGGAGGGCATCCCCCCAGACCAGCAGAGGCTCATCTTTGCTGGCAAGCAGCTTGAGGACGGACGCACCCTGGCTGACTATAACATCCAGAAGGAGAGCACCCTCCACCTGGTGCTCCGCCTGAGGGGTGGGATGCAGATCTTTGTGAAGACTTTGACTGGCAAGACCATTACTTTGGAGGTTGAGAGCTCCGACACCATCGACAACGTGAAGGCCAAGATCCAGGACAAGGAAGGCATCCCCCCGGACCAGCAGAGGCTCATCTTCGCCGGCAAGCAGCTTGAGGACGGACGCACCCTGGCTGACTATAACATCCAGAAGGAGAGCACCCTCCACCTGGTGCTCCGTCTCAGGGGAGGCATGCAGATCTTTGTGAAGACCCTCACTGGCAAGACCATCACCCTTGAGGTGGAGTCTTCCGACACCATCGACAACGTGAAGGCCAAGATCCAGGACAAGGAGGGCATCCCCCCAGACCAGCAGAGACTCATCTTTGCAGGCAAGCAGCTTGAGGACGGACGCACCCTGGCTGACTATAACATCCAGAAGGAGAGCACCCTCCATCTGGTGCTCCGCCTCAGGGGAGGCATGCAGATCTTCGTGAAGACCCTCACTGGCAAGACCATCACCCTTGAGGTGGAGTCTTCTGACACCATTGACAACGTCAAGGCCAAGATCCAGGACAAGGAGGGCATCCCCCCGGACCAGCAGCGTCTGATCTTCGCCGGCAAGCAGCTGGAGGATGGCCGCACCCTGGCGGACTACAATATCCAGAAGGAGTCCACCCTCCACCTGGTGCTCCGCCTCCGTGGTGGTCAGTAAGCCCATCGATCATGGAAGCTTCTACTGTACCTGGGTCGTCTGGTCTCTGCCTGTGTCTCCTTTGAAGTACCTGTGTCGGGATTGTGTTTGGTCATGAACTGCAGTTTGTCTTTGATGTTCTTTTGTCTGGTCTTATGATTGGTCTTATGAACTGGCTGTATCTGTATGTTTACTGTAAACTGTTGTTGCGGTGCAGCAGTATGGCATCCGAATGAATAAATGATGTTTGGACTTAAATCTGTACTCTGTTTGTTTTCGGTTGTGCCAGTTCTATATTGCCTGAGATCAGATTGTTTAGCTTTTGAGTTGTGTTTGGCTTGTGGCCGACTCCTGTTTCTTACTTGAGGCGTAACTCTGTTCTGGCAAACTCAAATGTCTAACTGAATGTTTTAGGACTTAATTGTTGGACAGATTAACGTGTTTGGTTTGTTTCTAGGGCCTTGTTTAGTTGCTAAAGTTTGGAGGTGTCAAATTACTGTTACAGCACTGTAACATTTCGTTTGTATTTATGAATTATTGTCCAAACATTGACTAATTAGGCTCAAAAGATTCGTCTCGCAAAGTACAACAAAACTGTGCAATTAGTTTTTAATTTCGTCTACATTTAGTATTCCATGCATGTACCGCAAGTTTGATGTGATGAGGAATCTTCTTTTTGCATAGTGTCAAAGTTGGGAGTTGGAAGTGAACTAAACAAGGACTAGATTGTGATTCGGAAGGCTTGTTAGTTGTGGAATCAAGGAGAGCAGCTAGGTCTGTGCAGAACGTTATTTTGGATTTAAGCCTTCTCAGATTATGCCATTACTCTAAACCTAATGATATCATATTTCACTCGAGGATGTTGGAGTAGTCTTTTCTTTCTCCTGCAGGCAAAATGATTTTGCTTTCGTGTGTGTACATGATTTTGTGCAACAGTTGCAACAACTGAAGTAGAAAAGTTTTGACCTCACCAGAAGAATGAAAAAGATTTTGGAATTTGTTACATCGACAAACCATTGTAACTTGGCCCATCAGAATGCACAGAAGAGCGGCTACAAATTGACATGCGTTGCAAACTTTGCAGTAGTTGATGCACATGTTTGCCATTGCCTGCCAGTCTTAGGAAAAGTGTGTGGTTCGAGAAATCTAAGCATATGTGCTCTGCTCACATTGCGTGGAGCCCACACAGCTTTGTCACACTCTTGTCCACTCCAGAAGTCATTCCTGGCGCTGTTTACCCCTGGTAAAAGGTGACCGAAAACTCCTCAAGGCTGTACCCAAAACTGGAAGGAAATTTGGAGGAAATCTTTGCTTTTGATCGGCTCACTCTTTCTCCTCTTTTCTCAGAGGAAAGCTGTGGACCAGTCTTATGCCACAACATGTGCACCGCCAAAATACTTTTGCAAATTGCCGTGCTTAACTGAGATGATTGCTGAAGAACTTAGACTGATGCTTAACCTGATGATTGCAGTAAACATTTTTCAGGGCAAACCGGCAGGTGCTCTGCCTTTACATATTTAGTTAGAAAGGAATTCTTGGTTTGAGGCCGACCAAAGGAACAATTTCAGTAAACTTTCACCCAGAATTGGATTGTCACCTACACCATCTTTGATTAGCTAATCTTCGGCAAAGTTGCTCCGATACAATATTAGCAAGTAATAGGACGATCTGAATGAATTAATGAACCACTGAAAGTTGGCCAAAAGAGAGCTAGAGCCTTTGAGGCGATGGTAGGAAAGGATCCTGTTCTTTTCTTGCTCTTTCTTCCATCCACAACCACAAACGTTTGCATCACAGAAACAACAATGATCAGGATTGCAAAGCGGAGAAGAATCACACGCCCCCTGTCTCTTCTTGCATGTGGGGGCGGCACATTCACTTTCCCGTTCCAGAATCACATTCCTGACGGGCACACGCACACATGCTGGCCGCTGGGGCTGGCTGGGAGTGGACCAGAAAGCCGAAAGCGCCACGAAACTTAACCGGGATGCAGCTTGCGAGCTCTACCATAGCTTGATTCTCTTAGGACACGGCCTACTATACCACTGCTGGAAAATCCTAGCAATGTTGCCATAACATAACACAGGTGGTTTGTTTATCTTGTCAGGAGGTTTCTGAATTTGGTTCGGCTTCTGAATTCTGATACTGGTTTCAGTAATTGAGTGTTAAGTAAGCTCTTGACCGACACAAAACAAAGAAGATATTCCATGTATTTATAGACAGGCTCAGCTCACCAAACTTGTTTGTTGTAGACTTGTACTCTTGCGCCGCAGCGCCACACACACCCTGCTAGTTGCTACTCTAAACCAGTACAAAGCAACACAGTTCAGTAGGTTGAGTGAGTGAGTGAGCCTTGCATTGTGTCGGCTAGGTGGCAATGGCGACGAGCAGGCCGTTAAGCAGCTCGAGCTGGAGGAGGAGTGCCATGGCCATGGCAATGGTGGTCGTGCTGGCCGGCAGCGTGACCGGCGCGCGCGGGCAGCTCAGGATGGGGTTCTACGACAAGAGCTGCCCGGGGGTGGAGCGGCTGGTCGGCGCTTTCGTCCGGCAGCACGTCGACCGCGTGCCCACCGTCGCCGCCGCGCTGCTCCGGCTGCACTTCCACGACTGCTTCGTCAGGGTACGCGCTTTCGCAGCCGTGCATTACGTTTTGCCGCCGCCGCCGTGCCAGCGCACGCACGCACTGACCGCCGCCGTGGGTGCGTCCGTGATGTGTTCCAGGGCTGCGACGCGTCCGTGCTGCTCAACTCGACCGCCGGCGGCGTGGCGGAGAAGGACGCGCCGCCGAACCTGACGCTGCGCGGCTTCGACTTCGTCGACCGCGTCAAGGCCCTCGTAGAGGAGGCGTGCCCCGGCGTCGTCTCCTGCGCCGACGTCCTCGCGCTCGCCGCCCGGGACGCGGTCGCCGCCATTGTGCGTGAGCTCATCGTATCATCGTGCTCTCTGCTCCGATCCCTTGCCAGCTGAAAACTTGAGCTGACGGTTTGTCAATCGTTGCAGGGCGGGCCGTCGTGGCGCGTGCCGACGGGGAGGAGGGACGGCACGGTGTCGAGCATGCAGGAGGCGCTCGACGAGATCCCCAAGCCGTCCATGAGCTTCAAGCAGCTCACCGACCTGTTCGCCACCAAAGGCCTTGGCGTCCGTGATCTCGTGTGGCTCTCAGGTACACCCTACCTGACTGATCAAGTGATCATCATTCATCACAGGACAGTTGTGCACACATTTTTTTAGACTAAGGATAATTATCCGGCCTCCACATTCAACAGAGAATGCTTACGGCCAATTACAAGAACTGATCCACACCAGATACATAGGCAGCACTCACACTGCTACTGAAGCAACTAAACTACAACATTGTTCAGGAAGACGTTAAAACTTGACAAGAAAAGCTCTAAGCTTGTAGTCTATTTCTGAATTTCCAACCAAAATTACTGAAGATCTCCATGACTGTAACCTCCAGCGGATGGCATTTTTCTTTCAGAGCAGCTTTCTCTTCCTCTTTAGACAGCAGAGACCAACACCTTGTCCAATATGTCCCCCTGAAAATTACCTGCAAAAAGATTTAGGTATTGTATTTTGGAATACAACCTCATTTGTATTCAACCACAAGGCCCAACAAAGAGCTGCTGCTCCCACCAGACTTTGTTTCTAAGCTTTACTGAGAAACTGTTCAGTCAAGATCCCAACATTTGAGAGAAACTAGTCGGTGGTTGAATTTAAGGTGGTAAAAACTGCATTCCAAATACCCTTTGCCGTATGACAATCGAAAAAAAGGTGTTGTATGGTCTCATTAGAGCTATAAAAGCAACACTTAGGACATCCTTGCCATTTCCTCTTGGCAAGATTGTCCTTTGTAAGAATGACTCCTTTCCATAGATACCATAAGAAAACCTTAATTTTCAGTGGTACTCTTAACTTCCAAGAAGCACACTCTGATGGTAATCCTAATCCTTCTTGTTTCATTATGTCTGAATACATAGATTTAACTGTAAATTTCTTATCTTTACACAGCTCCAGACAAACATATCTTTTTGTCCTTTAACTCAACATCTATTATTTTACCCACCAGCTCCATCCATTGGTTTAAGACATTCCCTCTTAGTGTTCTTCTAAAAGACACATTCAAGGGACTGTGCTTAGCACATTAGCCACTGTATCGCTTTTCTTTCTTACTATGATCAGGCTTTGTTCAGAAACAAGAATTTCACTAATGTTAACTGTTAAGTTCTACAAGAAAAAAAAGAAGAATAATAAAATCGGTTTGATTTCAGAGAGGCATAAGAAGAATAGGCCAGGCACTCTGAGGAGATGGTCTGGCTGTGATTGCCCATTCTTTGTGTGCTGAGTGGGCAACAGTAGCACACGCAAAAGGAGCACAAATAATGGTTCCTTTCGCTGCCTATCTTAAAGCGGATCACCAGATTCCTTGAAGGAAATAATCCAAATTTACTTTCAGCTCCGACTCACTTATGCTTACCAGCTTCCCGTCCTCTCCTATGCCTCTATGGCTAGCTTGAGATGATAGCTGAGCACTGACCATTCATTTATACTGACGTTACTGAATTCTAGCTGTTCCCTGAAAAACAGTGCCTGAATTTTGCGCTCACAGTTTTATAGGTCACTGACTCGCTGCATTTTTAGCTTGTCCGCTTTGATTTTTTCTCTCCCTCATGTCCTCTCACTACGTCGGAATAGGCTGCCCAAAAGTTTCATCTCATTATGCATATCAGCATGTGTATGGCCTGACATTCGTAGTTGAACACTGACCATTCTTTATACTGAAATTACTGAATATCAGCTGCTCCTAAATTTTAGTTTTTTTCCTTTATAAAATTGCCTGAATTTTGTTCAGGCAGCTTTATAGATTGTTCTTTCTTTAATTGAACTGCTCATGAACAACTTAATCATCAGCTCAAAAAAATGCAGAGACAAGTGCTCTGACCTTTAATGCCGTTCAGATTGTTCCAAGTTTTTATACGCTAACTCCACCGTGTTTTCTTCTGACATGTGGAATAATCTTGTCTGAACAGGCGCGCACACGATCGGCATCGCCCACTGCTCGTCCTTCGCCGACCGCCTCTACGGCCACCCCGGCGCCGGCGCCGGCAACGACACAACCGACCCGACCCTCGACGCCGCCTACGCCGCCAACCTCCGTCGGCGCAAGTGCCGGGCGCCGAGCGGCGGGTTCGCCGAGGACGCCGTCGTGGAGATGGACCCGGGCAGCCACCTGACGTTCGACCTGGGCTACTACCGCGCGCTGCGCAAGCACAGGTGCCTGCTCCAGTCCGACGCCGTGCTGCTCACCGACCCGGCGGCGCGGGCCGACGTCGAGAGCGTCGTGGGTGGGCCCGACGAGGTGTTCTTCCAGCTGTTCGCGCGGTCCATGGCGACACTGGGGACGGTTCAGGTCAAGACGGGCGCCGAGGGGGAGATCAGGAGGAACTGCGCCGTCGTCAACTCCCCCTCCAACTGATTTTCTCCGTTATTCTTTCTAGGGATTTTCAGTGGAGGATGTGTCATCTTGCTCTTGCATTTTGGTCATTTGAAGTCGTTATAGCTACTGAAATTTTGTTGAGGTTTCCTCTTTGTTGCGTTTGATGTTAACTGTCGAACGTTGCTGCTGTTGTGTTGCAACTTCCAGCCTACACAGCTACTATCAATAGTCTTGAAAATACATAGTGACAATGTTGCAGCAGACTAAATTCGGAGGATAATCCCCTGTTCATGATACAACAGGACAACTCTGCCCATTAACTCGTTTATTAAAAAAACTGCCCATTAACAGAAAGGATGTCTCTGCATAAAAGGTTTGTGCCCTTTGCTCCTTGGAGTAGACCTATAGATCATGCATTAAACTCTAGTAGAGGTCTGAGACGCTCAGGGGCTAAATGGGAAGGAGAGTCCTCTGCTTAATCTTTTAACAATTTCATACTGTGTGGCATCAATACAGATGGAGATGCGATAGTTGTGTAAGCTGCTGAGGAATACTTCCATATAACATGTTTGATCGTAGTCGAAGAATCCTCAGCAAAGGATTGCTCTCCAGTATCCAAGGAGGAATTGTACCAGAAATCTTATTGTTCCCGAGGTCTAAAATAGTTAGCTTTTTAAACTTCTTCAACACTTCAGGAAAGCAACCTGTAAAATTGTTGTTGGAAGGTGTAGTGACATTATGGAAGAAGTAGAATTTGTCATGTTTGGAACTTCTCCAACCAAAGCATTGCCAGACAAATCCAAGAATAGAAGATGTGGCAAGTTCCATATGCAACTAGGGAGCTCTCCAAGTAATTGGTTGTGTGATATATCCAATATTTGCAATAGATATAGTTGGCACAAACTGCGCAACTCCATGCCGTTAAGATTGGATTAAATGCTACATGTGAGCTTGTTGCCGGACAAGCTGAGATAATTGCGACCTTCAAGGAAGGACATAGATTAAGAAAGTTCACCCTCAAGATGGTTGTTGCTAATGTCAAGGATTTCCAAAGTTGTTAAATTGCCGATTTCAAACCGTTAACGCGATTATCTGATAAGTTCAACAAAAATAGTTGTGTGTTTCCCATCTCTGGTGGGATTGAGCCAACAAATTGTTGCCGAGGATTTCGAGGTACTTCCAGTTCAGTCCAGTTTGCAAACATGCCTAGGGGGACGGTACCCTTGAGATTGTTTCCACTCAACTGGAAGTACAATATTTGTTGCAACTTGGCAAAGCATGGTGGCAAACTTCCAAACAAGTGATTCCGTGACAAAGTCCATCCTCTCGAGGGCTAGTAAGATTCCCCAACTCGTTTGGAAGAGTAGAAACCAAATCAGCATTTCTTATACCAAGGCTCTCTAGCATTTGAAGCTTCCCGAGTGATGCTGGGATCGACCCACCAAGTACGTTGTTTGATAGACTAAGACGGCGCAACCCGGATATCATCCCCAGCTCTTCTGGAATTCCTCCAGTGAGATTGTTCTCATAGAGATATAGGATCTGGAGCTTTTGGAGCCCTGAAAGAGAACGGGGTATTGGGCCCGAGAATCCATTATATGACAGGTTCAGATACCTTAATTTCGGGACCATCTCGGGCAGTGAATCGGGTATATGTCCCGTAAAGGAATTATCCGATAAATCGAGCCATCTCATCCTACGACCAGTGCAGTTGAGGATAAACCATGGGAACGTTCCGTGAGACCATTGTTGGCTAGCGATAAGGACTTCAAACCGGGCATGGGCGAGAACTTGCCAGATTCTGGGTTGGTCAAGTGGTTGTTCCCTAGATTAAGCCTTGCAATCCTAGGGAGCTGACTGAGTTGGTAGGGGATGGCACCACTGAGACTGTTGCTGCTCAAGTCCAGGAAGGTGAGAGTAAGCAGCATGGACATGTTTGCCGGGATGGTACCAACGAGGTTGTTGTCGCGCGCTGAGGTCAAGCCTGGTGAGATTCTGGAACGCGGTGGAGTAGAAGGCATCGAGCTTGCCGCTGAGCCCGGTTTCATGGAGGTTGAGCTCAGCAACGTGCCCGGCGCCGTCGCAGGTGACGCCGAACCAGGAGCAGGTAGAATTGGAAAGCGACCACGAGGACAGCGAGATGGGTGCATCCAGAGTGGATCTCCATCGGAGCAGTGCTTCTGCTTCAGGGTTGATCACCTTAGCTGAGCATATTGTTAGCACAGAAAATGGAATTTGGAGTTGGTGCAGCGCCATGGCCTATCTAGTCTTTGGGTGGAAGGTGCTACCGTCTTTTTTATTTTTTAGCCCTTTTTACAAAAAATTCTCACAAATACGCTCCTGGCGGAACCAATTCCAAAAATAAACCCTTAGCTTGGCGCCATCTACGCTGGCGCCAAGCTTACATGTCTGCCGACGTGGCGGGGGCTGGCGCCAAGCTTAATGCCAAGATCCACGGCGCAAGGCTTGGCGCCATCCATGATGGCGCCAAGCCCCGGTCACGTCGGCATCCGCGTCAGCAGCTGCGTATGGAGCTTGGCGCCAGAATGACTGACGCCGAGACGTAAGTGGATGGCGCTAAGCTAAGGGTCCATTTTTGGAATTAGTTCCGCCAGGGGTGTATTTGTGAGAATCTTTCGCAAAAAGGACTAAAAAACAAAAAAATTGGAAGGTGCTACATGAGAAATGGAAATGGAAGGTAGATGCAGGCTGCGACATCACGTACGATCAGTAGCGACCTCCGATCCATTCAAATCATGCTAGAGCTCGCTGACATGTCGTGCTTGCAACGCCGCGCAAAGGGAGACGAGCAACAGCTTGTGCTTGTGCTGGAGGGCCCATCGGTGTGCACAGAGGCCAACTGAATGGTGTGCACAGAGGGCAACTGAATGGGATAATCAATAATGCTGTGGCTTAACACAGGCAGCAGGGTGCTTATTTATATGAAGGCGTCGTAGCATCGCACTTGCAGCAGAAGAACGTACAAACCCTAATTCACCGGCAGTTCCAGGTGGATGACCATGAGTAGTCGTCCACGTGCTGGAAGAGGGAGGTGAGCGGTAGGCGCAACCTACAGCATCAACCGGAGATCAATCGCATCGGCCCGAATAAAACTCACAAAACATCAGTATTCACATGCCGCGAGCAGCACGGCATGAGTAGAACACATCGAAACAGCGTCACAAAGCACCAGGGAACTGACAAGATTTACACCAACGGGATATATTAGGTACAGGTAGCAGGATATTCAGGGTTTCACATTCACGAAAAAAAATTGAGCTCCACATAGCTGACAGCTTAAATCGCATCCACTAAAGGTGTCACTAAAGATTTTTTTTTTATATAGAAGGTAAATTCCCAACACCAACTACATAAGACTTTACACAGGCAATAGCTAACAGCTTATTCCAGTACCATCTCGACACAGCACTTATTCCACGTCGACTTCCTCATCATCACCCTCATACTGGGAAAGAAATAAAACAAACTGTAAGCATACTTTTCAGCAGATCTACTGAAAGAAATTGGGAACAAGTTTTGAAGTGCAATAAAGTGTAATAGTATGTGCAAGGTTTGTCATTTCCTGCAGGATGCAAATTTACATTTCTATCTTTACTTCTAAGGATGTAGGATGCAAGTTTAGTCACCTGCTCATAAGCATTAACCACTGGTGGTGGCTGTGGGGGCATAGCAGGCGACCTAGTTTCATCGCCAGCATCATTTTCTATTAGTGCATTTATCGGATCATGCCTATCCTCCAGTTCAACAGCTTCAAATAGATCATCCACAGCATGAGCAGCCATACCAGTGGAGGGCAAAACATGTTTGACTGGAGAATCTTTGACCTGTAAGTTTAAAAATATCTACTCAATAAATGTCTGAACTAATACTACGCAGAGCTTGAATCATGTCAACAGGGCCAAAATGAGCTAGCAGGATCAATAAAGGAAACCTATATAATTTCTTGTTAAGTCGTCTTAACAGTTAAGAGAAAACAAGGCAATGAGGTCTCAACCTTAAACTTCACTAATTCTTGTCCAAACAGAGCATTCAACTATACCAGCTAGAGAATACGCATAACTTCAGAAAATTGAGTTAATACAGGAGAAACACCGCACCTTGTCAGTGTTGGCTGAGGAAACTACATTGCCTATCTTATCCTTTTCATCTTCCCACAATTTCTTCTTCAAATATAAACCTTTTGTTGGCTCAGTTCCCTTGCTTGGTTTATCAAATTCTGCATCTCGTTCTCTCCTTTTCTTTACTGAAAAGGAACAAACATTAGACATGAGACCACAATTGATACAAAATATGTATTTTTAAACACGTAGAGCAAGAAATGATATTGAGATGTAAATGAAAAAAAAAATCTCCCTTTCGACAAGGTCTCCAATAAGCAACATTGACCATTCAAAATCTATAGTAAGTACTATGGTAAATAGGCATACATAAATATATATATATATTACATTTTGAAAGTACCTATCATAAACTAATTATTTTCAATTTTTCATATGACAAGATGGTCAAAGCTAGTAACTCAAATTCTAAAATGCCTTAGAAATGGAGGGATTACTTCATTTAGTGTTTCAGGGTAGCCAACTTATGGCATCCATTCCAATGCTTGAAGTTCAACAGAGGAAGATTTGGTTGCTAGGGGCTCACTTAGACTCCAAGTATTAAGTACTTTGACACCAAGGAGAAAGAAATGTTACTTAAAAGATTCACATCATAATAATGTGCACTATAAGAGAACATAGTCATCACTGATTCAGAGACAGACTAATCTACCCACCGGCTTTTGCTTCTTCACTTGTTGAGTACAGGATTGATCTCTTCTTAGCTGTAGCAGCATTTGGGCTCCTTTCATAAGGCCCATTTGGATCTTCATCAACGTTGATACTGGAAACTTCTTCATTAGCACCACGCTTCAGAATATCAGAAGCAAGCAAATCACCGAGTCTCTCAAAACGAGCTTGTGACCTGCACAGCTCCAATTAGTCTATAATCATAATCATGTACATATAGAAGTGAAATGGTGCAGTAAACTAAGTCAAAATGTTTTCCAATTGTTGGTTGAAAAGTGATAAAAAAACACAATATTTACCTTTTCAATTCTTCCTGTGCCTTCAAAAAGCGAGCATGAGCTTTAATGAACTTCTTTATTTTTGAGGTCATCCTACATTGGGCATAAAATAATGTCACAATATAATACTTGATGACACCATGGAGCTATTTGTATAAACAAGAGGCATGCCATTGTCATGTGCCTGATTGTATAAGTACCTGTGGCATTCCTCTTTCTCCTTCCTTAGCTGCAGATCAAGATCATTTACTCTACTAGAAATCTTGCGTACTTCTGCATTCTTCTCATCCAAAATTATCTATAAGAGGAATAGTTAATATGAGCGTCAAGTTCAGATTTACACCAGATCGAGCTATTTTCAAGGGTAAGCATTGAACTGTACAGATTATCAAGAGTTCTAAGAATATATGGCCAATCATAACTTGCAAAATGTATCATGGATGGAGGAACTAAAAGAAACATCATCCAAATAAAGCATGTATAAAGACGCTAAAAAAGAAATGCTTGCATAGTAGCAGGCAATTGGCATTACAAAGCAAGGTTTACAAGCACACATCAACTTCTACAAACACTCCAAAATGTTTAAACCATTATGGCATTGGATATGTGTCAATAAGTTTAAACCATCCTGGACACACACTCTCCAATGAACAAAGATACAAGCAGCAAAAAGTAGTTGAAGGCAGCGCCCAAAATAACGCGCTAAAATGAATTTGTTGAATAAAGCCATTAAAGATGATGTACACATCAATGTTCCATTCATGAATGGAATGGTTAACCTTACAATAGCAAATAGCCAAGCATTAATTATTGCATTTAAGAAGTTCCAGATACACCAAATTTATTAGCCGATGTAGTAGTAGATGCATAAAAAACATGCATCATCTTTTCCAAATTACCATCAAAGCTCACACAGTTCACTGGCTGTACTAGTAAAAGCAGAGAAACTGACCTCCAGGTGAGATTTATCATCACGCAGAAGTTCCATATCCTGTCTTATTTGTTTCAGCTGCAGAATGATCTTAATATTAATTATACAATGACAGGGTGCCCCAAAGATGACTTGCAGCTATACATTGTATTATGCACCAGACCTGTATTTCTTGATCCTCTTTGTCATCACCACTTAAGAGTGTCTCCTTTTTTCTATCATCATTATTGTTGGAGATACTCAAACTCCTAGATGAGTTGGTTTCTCCATCATCAGGCTTCTTCTCATGCCTCCTTTCACTGAGAGAGAGAGAGAGAGAGATTAGAAAGTGGAAACATAAATTATAATATCAATATATTCAGTCTTCCACATATTCAACACAGGTAGAGAACCCAAGAAACCAATGAAAAAAGAGTTCTTCAGGGCATTTTAACAGAAAGGCAATTTTATCTGTAAAAAGTAGATCTGACCTTTTTTTGAGAAGTGCATTAGGAATTGAATGTATTAGATAACCACAAGCAGATAACACGCATGTCATGATTTAGTAATTGTGGACATAAAATAAAACATAAAAATGATCTTTCATGTTCTATAGGGACACATGTTACATGCTTATGTCAATACAATGGATACACATAATATTTGATAATTAAACGCCACAACTGCGAGTTGGCAAGAACAAAAATTATGATTTCAGAGAGGATGTTTTAACATATTGTTCGATGATAAAGCTTTGAAAGCTATTTGAGATCCAAAATATCAAATGGGTTAACAATGAGGAAATTGCATCACAGAAACAAGGCAGATAACAAAGAAACAGTAGATAATAAATATACAATAAAAAGTATGAGCAGTGACAAATGTGTCAAAGTATATCCACAATTGAGTGACTTAATCATTTGTTGGAATGCATTCCATACCTCTTCCTGCTGGGGGACCGTGAATAGCTAGATTCTGCAAGTAAAATTTTCAAAGTTTTAGTAACCTAAATACACGACGGACACGGAGTTCAATTAAAATGTAAATACAGATTTTAGATTAAGAAGGCATTCCTTACCCCTTTCTTGAGAAATTGGTCTTCGGTCATGAAAGGGACGATGATCCCTGGAATCTCGGTCAGGGGAATGTCTCCTATGAGGCGAACGCCTCCTATCAAACCTATCTCTGAAGTCACCGCCTCTATAATCTCTTCTCCCTAAAGATAGAGCAAATGTTATACAAGGAAAGATACAATACTGAACGAAAAATGTATCAATATGGAGATAGGTCACCCATAAACCTGTAAGCTTACCACAACCTTTGAGCTACAAGATAATTCAATAAGCAATAAGTAGAAGGGTCTCCAGTATAATACCACTAGCCACAACAAAGTAGGGCCGAAAATTAATGCATGGGTAGATACCAAAATATGGTATGGAACCACTGATGCACCCATTAAGATGATACTGAACTCATAATGTTGATTGTCACAAATCAAATTGATGGAAGCACCATGAACAACCTCAAATAGCAATTATGACAAGTTGAGGTCTTCTATAATCTCAATATCCCCATATAAATCTACTATCATTTGTCCAGATATCTTCCACACTCCGCAGAGACTTGCAATTACCAGGCTTCCCAATGAAACTAACTGATGCACAATATTCAAGGATTTCTGGTAAAGCTGCTAATCACATGGTCATGGCACATCAAATGTATATGGACATCATTCAGTGGAGTCGTCATCCAAGATACTGGTATGCCCACTTCTTGATATAGGACAAGCATTAGTCACAACAAATCATCGAAATACCAAGTGAAGAATCTATATAAAGGTCGTATTATCCTCTGGCAGCAGTTGAGTCTAATAAATCTGCTCAGGAGTCTGCTAATTCGAATGGTAGTTAAATCAAAAGACAACCAGTAAGAATGCCACCTAATTCTGCAACAAGCTTCCACTTGTTAGAATTGTTTTCTATCTGCAGCAACTGAGGTTGAATTCAAGCACTGATATAAATATAAGAAAATTAACAACTCACAGAAGCACTATAGATAATAGAAAACATAGAAAGCACACTACTACAAAAATCATGAAGCAAGAATAAAGTTCCCTATGAACAACCCCAAGGTAAATCTGTTACTTAGACACCTGTGTCCTTTTTTTTTTTTTGCTGAATCATACACCCCACACCAATGCCAGATTTTGACACCCGTGTTGGATTCCATGTGTTATTTGGCGTGCCCCCAAAAAAATCTGCCGAATCGGATACCCACACCCTAGTCCTACACTGATACCCACACCCATGTCTGTGTATAACACCTTAAAGCTCCAAAGACAGCCATCCATAAATGATCCAATCAAATATATTCATTCTGTCAATCTCTATCCCGGCCAAACTGACCTAATTCTTCCCTTCTGTTATTGATATCCAACTCAGTAACTTGCCATGTATACCATTTCCCTTTTTGCATGGCACGCCAAAACCGCATACCATCAACCATTTAATGTTCTTCAGAAGCACATGGATTTCATGACCAACCATCTCATACCGCCACGTGTCGTGTTCTTCAGAAGCACATAAATCTCATATATTACATGACCAAACCATTCATCATAGGATCCAGAATTCCTGAAACTTAACATTAAAGTGAGCTGTTTCTGACACTGTACTCCGCGATACTATTCACTTAACCACACCAACTGACTGCATCTAGTAAGCCATACATCTACACCTACCAACAAAACAACCCGAGAAAGAGGATTCGCTGAAATTTCATAGAACGAGCCCTCCCAATCAAGAGGAGCCATAAGCCCCTATGGGGATCTGATCTCAGAAGATAAACACTCAAGTGAAAAAACGAACAAGGGGAGAATGGGGGCACGAGAAAGGGATGTGTATACCGGCGCGGGGAGGGAACGAGGTGCGGGAGCCAGGAAACCGGCGGAGCTCGGCGTGCCCGTGCGCGAAGCTGCAGGTGTCGCGGGAGCAGCCGCCGCGCTGCCACAGCGCGCACAGCTTCGTCTTGTACGCCGGCCCGCGTCGCGGAGGGCCGAGCATCCCGGGCGGCGGCCGATCCCCACGCTCGCGGCTGGGGAATTCGCGATCGACCGATCGGTCGCGCATGGTGGCGGGTAGGGTTTCGAGGGGAGGCGCAAAGCCCTAGCAGGAGGCGACGAAGAAGGGGAAGAGTAGCTGGGGTCCGCGGCTCCGCGCAATGCTGCCGGCACGGCGACGGGGCGGCAGATAACGAGACTAGGCCCCTAGCCGCGCTGCGCTATTTGAGCCGTCCGATCGTTAACGAGTGGTTGGGGTTGTGTTTTGTAGCTAAGTATCTCGGAAATGATTCGGTAATGCTACGGACGTCCAGAATCTTTAAAAAAATTGGACGCCTCGACCGGAATCTAAAAAAATTGGACGCCTCGAGGTATGTTTCAACAGTTAAATATCAATAGTGCAACTATTGTTTTCGCATGTTTTATAGTGAATATTGCATGAAACATAGTGTTCATGTTGCAGCGGGAATTTTCTATCCCAAAGTCGAACGATATAGTCATTTTTTTCGCATATTTTTTCAATGTTACAACTATAATTTTTTGATATTGCAGATGTTTTATTTTAATATTGCAATAGAGCGTATGATGGAAAAATTCCTATTGGACGTCCGGGCGCTAGCAATGCCGAAGATGATTTCGTTTTCTTCTCCTCCTCCTCCTTTTTGTTTGCCATTCAGGCACCATAGTTTTTTTTTCTAGAGTTGTGTAGTTAATATGTGTAAAATACCGGACTACAAGTTTACAGGTTGTAGAGTTTCTAAAGAAACAAAACGATGCTAATAAAAGAGCTCCAATATACCATTGATTATGGTGTATCGTGTTAGCGTTATAGAAAATGGCCTAACTTGCTAACAAGCATCGAGCTCAGGTGGTTAAAGTAAAGTAGAGTAGGAACCTAGATGCACCGAAGAACCTTGTGGAGATAAGATATTGACATCAAAGATACCTATGAAAATGGTACCATATACTGATGTTACTTTAGAGAATGGGGCCGAATCTTCCAAATAGTAGCCATACACACTGAGTTGGAGAGCGTTGACCAACGAAAACAAACTCTTTCGTAGTGGTACGGACAAAAAATAGCATTTGCTTTATGTCTTGAGGATCTTCTTGCACTGTAATCTCTCCTATCACTGGTGCGATGATGGCTCACCATTTAAAACTGAAACATAATTTCGCTTTCCTCTTGATTGAATGGCAGAACTCATACCCTTTTCATTCAAAAAAATATTGTACATCACATAGGCTACTAAGAGTTGCTCACCAGACCACCTAAGTTAGGGTTAGGGGTTATTCTCGGCGAGGGCATAGATTTAGAGGGAGGTCCTTGAGCGGGAATGGATCATGGGCAAAAGGGCACATGCTACAAGTGGTGGAGGATGAACATGGTGCGCTGGGGTTCACAAGACGGTGATAATAAGAGGCAGCGAATCTAGTGACAAAAGCCACCAAAGACAGAGGTAGGGGTAGGGCAACGACGAGGGAGGCAAGGAGGATTTACTAGAGTCTAAAGAGGAGGTGGAATGAAGCATGTTGACGTCGGGCAAAGAGGAGGAGGAGCCGGTGGCGTCAGTACCGTCACCGCATCAGTTGGGAAGCAATGAAAAAATTCCAATAGCTTAGGCTACATATATGTAACGAGCTACAACGGATTAGGGCAAGAGCCTAAGAAAGAAAAAAAAATAAAAGAATGGAAAGATGGGGAATAAAGAGAGAAGTTCTAGTGCTCCAGGTGTTTGGGGTGCTCCCATGCACCCGTGCATTTGCATCCGTTGGACGTAAGACCCACAGTGCAAGATGGATGAGTTGTGCATCTAGTGTTATTTTGCATCTTAGCCCTCGCACGTTTCAGAATTTGAGCGCACTCCATAGTACGTTATACATGCACGGTGGATCTTGCATCTAACGCATGCAGGTGCTCGGTTGCATGGGAGCACCCTAAGTACCGAAAACACTAGAATTTCTTTCTCTTGGGGAATAGATAGTGATATGTATCGAAGCCCCACATTTCCATGTTAGGTTAAGAATTTAGTACATTGTAAACAGTTTTGTATTAGTTTTAGGCATTCTCCATAAGAATGCATAGTAATTTTTTCCTTCTAATACAATAATGTGTAACTCTCCTGCACTTTCAAGAAAAAGAGAATAGATAATAAAATGCAAGAAAAAAAATCCATATAAGTTGAGATTGAAGTTGCACATATTTTTCTCCTGCTAACACCATAAGCTTTTACATGCCTGCATTGTAAAATATTGCCTACGTATGAGGGATCAAATTGTGATGCAAAACTAGATTTTAAGGACAAAAGTGTGAACAAACTCAACAAAGAGATACTAATTTAGAGAACTTTTAGGAACCATATCGTGAAGCCATAAATATCAATCAAGATATGTATGTGAAATCTGTATGTATGCTAGCATATTTCCTCGTCAAAATGGATTCTCTTTACAACGTTTCCTGAAGAAAAGAACATCTACATTATCTATTGTCAGTCGTTAGAGTCTGAATTATCAGAATGGTCATCTATAACAGCAGGGAACTGTTGCTCCTGTAGGGTTGGCTGGGATGTAGGGTTGCCATTGTTTCGTAATTTATTTGTACCCTTCTTCTGTGATGCTCCAACTTCCTTGCATGCCTTATCTAGCATCACCAAGAAATCTCTTACGATCACGAACAACCGAAAATCGTCATCTTTAGAGTCATTTCCATGGAAATATCGGATTGTTTTCTTCACTAGTGATCTCAATCTCTTCTCTTCTTTCATCAAAAAATTTGTCTCATTATCTGCATATTCCACAAAGCATTCCAATGAGCGGCGGAATCCACTTTTTTCTTCTATCATTGCAATTTCACTCAGGAACTCCTTTGATTTCAGCAACTCATGTCTAAGGTTCACCACACTGGCAGACAAAGCTTCAGCATCTAGTGCAGCTACCCTCTTGACATTGTCCATCTCAGTACTGAGTCCTGAAACAATCTTAAGGCCACGGTGGGAGTAGTAATCACCATCTTCTTCAACTTCAAGAGATCCATTGGAATTGTCATCTGATGTACTCGATGGACTTCTTCCACTTTCCATGGCCGACCTTGCTTCACGGACACCTTCAGACCGGATGATCTCTTGAACAACAAAGTGAAGCAATGTTGTCTTTCCATCAGCGCCCTTGACATCTGATAATTTCAGAAGGGTGTCAAGTTTGAACGCATTAGCACCACCACGGAAAGTCCCATCATTCAAACGGTTTCCGGTTTTGAGAACAGCTTCTAGTAACTTTAGAAAAAGCCGATGCTTTAATTCCCCACAAGCAGCCTGGCAACAACAGATGTAGTATCAGTAACCTTGCAATGAAAGGTTAAGAGAGTTTTTTCCCCTTTTAGCGAAATTTTAAAAGAAGACAACTGTGCTAAGGTCAATTACCTCCAACTGGAGGAATGAATCCCCGAGACTTGAAGCATCTTCTTGTAAGGAGGACATGAAAAGCAAAGCATTGATCCTTTTGAAAGCAAAAGGTATATCAATTAGTGCCTTCATCACTTGCTCTGCAAGGCCTAGTTGCAAGAAATCCCTGTTATAGAGCCTGAGCTTCTGCTCTTCCTCATCAGTTGGCTTCATTCTCAAGATTGTCTCAAGAAGCACCCTAGGAAGTTCATTCCCTTATGAACAGAATGAGGTGAAAACAATGTCAAAAAATTTGAGGGCACTGCAGGAGAACTAGATCACAAGTCAATAAAATTAAATGAAAAATTCTACATACAAGGATCCTCAAAAACATCTAGGAGGCTGATGACTCGACATGGACTGAGCAGGAAAAAAACCACACCGACAAGCAGCAAAGCAACTGGACACGCTCACAAACAAAATACAACTTCAGAAAATCATAGTACTGAGGTCTGTACAGTGGACTATCCAGAAAGAAAACAAAATGCATATTCTATCCAGGCTAACTGGGAACGTTTCCGTCTTTCAGATTCATGTTGATGTCAGCAAATAAATAGATGTAAAAGCAGAATATATATAATCTGAAGCAATTTTCCTTGAGTCCTCCATAAATAAAAGGGACCAAATATAATATGCTAGAATAGAATGTCCAACACGATGTAGATTAAAAAACTTACCTGATATTCACTCAGGTTAATTTTATTTTCTGTATGTGAATGATTAACTTAATAAGGTAGTGAGCACCCTATGGCCTATAGGTGATCATCAGCAAAGTTTCCAAACAAACCATTTACAAGTGTAACATCATCTAAGTTTGTGCAAAAATGCCTTGCATTCTTAGATATATTGAAGGGTTTTTCTTCTTAATACAGTTAAACAAACTACACAGCTTTCTTCTGAATTTTTTTAAAAAGTTAGTAGCCACCCTTCAGGTCACATCAGCTTTCTAAAAAACTTCACTTGCAAGTGTATTGCCAATTGTCATCTAAGTCGGTGTAAATAGCTTGTATCTAGAGATATACTGAATGGTATCTTTTTTTTTAAAAAAAAATACAGTTAAGCAAGCTACATGGGCGAATTTAGAATAGGTCTTTGTGGATAAACAGATACCTTCAATGAGAGCATCATGAATCTCTTGTACCCTGACATTCATTGCCTTAAAAACAACTCCCAGGTTGCATGATTTCTTAACATTGAGAAGAGAAATGTTCTGAGCAGCAGGATCCATGGAGGGAAGTTCCTTGTCCTTGAGGCTATTTCTTTTGCCAGCGCTATAACCAAACAATTCCTCTATCATGTCTTCATTCACACTGTAAAATGTTTTTTGTGAAAAACAAGCACAATGCAGACAGAATGTATCAAGAATTTATTGCCAATAATAACACTTACTGAAAAGAACCGAATTTGATATCATGCCATGCCATTGATTGATCAGGATTAGCAAGAACTTTGTCCCAATAGAAAGGTCGAAGTTTGGGTCTTGGGGCATTAACTTCGGCTTCAGATGATTCGCTGGTCTGCTCGCCTGCAGATGATCCTTCAGAACGACTTGACTCAACAGGTGACAGCTGAGCAAGCCTTGCTTTTGAACCTTTGGGGGGTCCAGGTGGGGGAGGAGGAGCCTTCTTGATAGGAGGTGGCAAAGGTGGAGGTGGCGGAGGCGGTGGCATTGGTTTAGGAGCATCACTTGTGGCGTTGTTCTCTAGTGTTCCTCCAATCACTTGTGAAGTTGGTGTGGTGTCTGATGATCCTATAAAACAGCATGAAAAGCACTGACCCATGCTGACTCCAGCCTTAGAAGACCCAACCCTTTTATCATCCTTGTGATGTGGACTGGCAGGACAATGAGCATCAGGTGATGAACCTGCAGGTAGAATGTAGCATGTTATAGTTCTATACGAAGAAATCCATCATAGGTAGACAAAATGGACACTGCCTCACCAGGCACATTAGCCAACTGCATGTGAAGAAGAGGATGGTCATCTCGTTGCTCACCGACAGAGACCTTGCTTTTGTTGCATCCACAGCAGTAGAAAATTAGAAATGCAGCAACGAATGAGACTGCTGCTGTCGGGAGAACTGCAATCAAGACTAACTTAACATAGTCTTTATGCTTCTCCAACGGTGAAAATGGAGGAGTCACTCCTTTATGTGCAGGTTTATGGTGATGAGGTTGGTTGGGAGGTTCAATGTTGAGAGAGTTAGAAGGCGTAGATGGTGTTTCTGTAACAGATTGGGGAAACTGAACTTCATCACCGGAGGACATGGATGGCACAAAAGCTGGAGCCATGGAAGGAGCATCTCCAATTGATTTATCAGCCAAATGCCGTCTCGAATAGAAGTTTGAATCAAGGAATGGCTTGTGGCTCTCAAGATAGGTGCCCAATGCAATGCTGAGTTCTTGTGGAATTCCCAAGCCGAAGCAGTTTGCACGGATACAATCACAGGTAGTAGATAACTTTTCATGGGAAAGAAGAGCTAGAAGCTCCAGAAACAACACAGTCTTCAAAACATTCTCTGATGAATGACTCAACAGTTCATCTGAAGCAAATGACAGTACATTGCCCAATATTTCCTCTGCACCAACCATGTCCCTTATGCAAATTGACCATATTTTGTCAACCTGCATCCAGCCACGAACCAGCCTACATAGTAAGTATACCTTTACTGATGCCTCCATTTTTCGCAGAAGAACCAAGTGTAAAAGCAGAAGCTAACCACACAAAAGTTTGCAGAATACAGGAAGAAAAGGGCAGGACCCCTGTTTTTGGCTCTCTCTTTTTTTTTAAAAAAAGCAGTTCAGCTACTAATTTCAAAGAACTATTTTTTGTAGGAAACAGAAGGAACTCATTGCAAATTTCATGGCAGATGGCAGATCTCGAGTGTGAAGAAAGCATGCATGTCATGAACCAATCTATACTGTCCAATGCTGCGAAGAAAAAAGTGTATGGATGGCTTACCAGATCCCCATTCAGAAGCGGCAATGGAAGAGAAGTATGCTGCCTCCACTGCAGCAAGAAACGCTCCCAGTCCTCCTCCTCTGCCTCTACTCCTCCAGATGGCTTGATCAACGTGGCAGTCGCCACGAGTAGCAACACAAATCTTATGCTCCTCATCACTTGATGCCTCCTATCAGCTCATTCTTCCTCTTCCTTTCCTCCACCAAAAGAAAAGGAAAAAAACATGAAGCTTTTTCTGGTCTCTGTGGAGTGTAACAGGAGATTCTTTGGCTGCCAAACTAGCTAGATTTGTTCAAAGAGACGGCCTGGTGCCTGTGAGGTGTGCTAGTATGAACTGTCTAGAAGAGTCAAGTCCTATCCTACTGCATTGTTTACAAACCAAGAGTAGTGAGCTGAAATCAAGGTCACCGATGCTTTTACTTGAGACTAGTTAGGCCGGATGGCACAAGGAGTCCGCCAGTGTGAGAAGGAAATGTTGACTTGGGCACGGCACGCGCGCCTGCATCTGCCTGCACCAAAAAGAAAAAAAAAACATTTTTTATGCCGTGGTCAGTATCTTTCGGAGTGTGGACTATTGGACGGTACAGATTCAGATTCAAATGCACTCTGCCCGTCATGACTCTAGCTCTTGCTTCGTTTCTTGATGTTGCCAAACACCGTAATAAAATTGTCTTGCTGGTGAGGCTACTCCGGTGGAGCCAAGCCATGGCCACAAGAGCATAGAAAACTGTAGCTTGCAAGCGGGAAAGCTAAGGAGGCGTGCCCCGTACCTGTCTCCAGCCAAGACGCGCGCAGGAAGGGAAAGCTTCGGAAGGCGAGTCGAGCGGCGTGGGCAGGCGGCGACTCACACACGCCTCACGCCTGACGTCTCCACGGTCCACGCGGACGGCGCCGCGGCGGGGCAAGAGCAACCTGCACGCCCCCCGCCTCCTCCCCCCCCCCCCCCCCCCCCCCCCCCCACCCCCCACGCGCGCATGCTCGAGGCCTCCCTGAACCTTCTATCCTCTACGCCGGCGATGGCCACCCGCCGCCGCCCTCGCCGGCGTCGCTGCGCTGCCGCATCGTTTCCGCCTTCTCCGCCACGGCGCCGAGCATCCATGTGACAGGAAATGAAAAGAAAATACTCCGGAAAGCGTGTGGGCCGGCCCATTGCACCATCGAAACATTTCCTCGTTGGGCCCTAGGCCTTGGGCCGGTGAGCATGTCGGGCCTACTGACAGGGCCGTGCGTGCTGGACGTGCCATCAGCTCATCTGCGCATGTGAGAGGACGCGGAAGGAGATGCGATGTTGCTGCCACAGAAGAAGAACAGAACAGAAGCCGAACAAAAAGAAAAGGACGGCTCTTTCCAAGGGTCAAAGGCTCAGAGCGGGGGGGGAGTTGCTGCGCCGGCTTCGATTCGATCCTCGAGCAAGATCGAGCGTCCTCGCTTGGGGTTGGAGACTCCCGGGATCCGTCCCTCTGCGCGCCCCGGGTCTTAGCAGGTGATGATTGCGTTGCTAGTTTCTACTCTTGGTTGCGTAAATGAGGAGATCTGCTTCTTGGAATGTTCCTGGTTGTTTAAGGGCGTAACTGTACCGCGCTGTGGTTAAGTTAGGACCTCCGGTAGGTTGTTGCTTACTGCTGCGGTGAACTAGGTTTCGGAATGCTTTCTGATTTGGCGCTGAGTGGGAGGAGAATTTTGTGCTGGCCTGCTCGATGATGCTTGCAGCTTGCTAATGTGATTTTGCTCCGATGTCGGATTCTGGTGCCTGAATTTCAGTATCTTGTGCTGGTATCACCGTTGGAGCAACCTCAAATCTTAGCAGTGTCATGTGGTACGCCTCATTTTAGACTATGATTTAGCTGACATAGGGTAAGGAGTAAAGGATGTCTTCCACTCTTGCCAATATTGCTGGGTGGACATCCGAAATCACAATGAAATAGGGAAATGATTCCTGGGAGTCTGGGAGAACTAACTTAGCACACTTGTAGAGTCCGAATCCACCTTGACGTTTGTAGCACCTGCTGATCTCCATTGAGTTTCTAGTTATTGATTGCTCTTGCCTCACATGTTTGCGCTGATTAGATTTTTTTTTTCTCCCTCCATGCAGTTTCCACTGTCACAGCAGAAATCATTTATCTTGGGAGCAAAATTGTGTAACAGGGAACCAGAAAGCTTTGTCAGTTTATCCTAAGTGATCCTATTGAGTTGTCATTAGAGCAGTGACTGCATACTGGTGCAATTTTCTCCATGTTTTGGGGCGCAGAAGGTCAAAGATTTTCTATCTTGTACGTCAGTAAGCCACGAATCCCACGATCTTGGTGAATATTGTTTGTTCCCATCTACCCTTCTATATAAATAGACCGTTGTAAAGGCAGGGCACTGTGGACCTGGTATACCCTATTTGTTTCTCTCTCACTCTATATATAGACTGATATAATGGACGAGAGGAGAAATATTTTGATGGACCGTTATGAAATTGGGAGGCAGTTAGGACAAGGAAACTTTGCCAAGGTATATTATGCTCGAAACCTAACTAGCGGGCAGGCTGTTGCAATAAAGATAATTGATAAGGACAAGGTCACGAGGGTTGGGCTGATAGTGCAGATAAAGAGGGAGATTTCAATAATGAGACTGGTAAGACATCCAAATGTTCTGCAACTTTTTGAAGTAATGGCTAGCAAGAGCAAGATTTACTTCGTTTTGGAGTATGCTAAAGGTGGTGAGCTGTTCAACAAAATATCCAAGGGAAAGTTCAGTGAGGATGTTGCTAGGAGGTATTTCCACCAATTGATCAGTGCGGTGGAGTACTGCCACAGCCGAGGTGTTTACCATCGTGATCTGAAGCCAGAAAACCTACTCCTAGATGATAATGACAACCTAAAAGTCTCAGATTTCGGTCTAAGTGCCTTAGCTGAATCCAAGCGACAAGATGGCCTCCTCCATACCACTTGTGGAACTCCAGCTTACGTTGCTCCTGAAGTGCTTAGTAGGAGAGGCTACGATGGCTCAAAGGCTGACATATGGTCTTGTGGAGTAATTCTTTTTGTGCTTGTGGCTGGTTACCTTCCGTTCCATGACCCAAATCTTATTGAGCTGTATAGGAAGATTTCGAAAGCAGAGTACAGATGCCCTCGTTCCTTTTCTGTTGAACTGAAGGACCTGCTTTTTAGAATGCTTGATCCAGATCCAAGTACTAGAATACCTATTTCAAGGATAAAGAGAAGCACTTGGTACAGGAAACCCTTTGAGTTAAACCCTCCAAAGGTGAAGCACGACACAGCAAGAGACAAGGTGTGTAATGGTGAAGCCACAACCTCTAACTCAAGAGAATGCAGTAATTCGGAGGAAAATCAAGTGTTACAAAACCTCCCTAACATGAATGCATTTGATATCATTTCCCTTTCGACTGGATTTGACCTGTCCAATTTATTTGAAGAAAAATATGGCCGGAAGGAAGAGAGATTTACCACTAGGCAGCCAGCAGAAACAGTATTTGCTAAGCTACATGAACTGGCTGAGCGGTTAAAGCTCAAAATTAAGAAGAAAGATAATGGGGTCTTGAAACTGGCTGCGCCAAAGGAAGGAATAAAGGGATTTCTTGAGCTCGATGCAGAGATTTTTGAGCTTGCTCCTTCTTTCCTTTTAGTTGAGTTGAAGAAGACCAATGGGGACACAATAGAGTATAAAAAGCTCGTGAAAGATGAAATAAGGCCTGCACTGAAGGATATGGTCTGGGCATGGCAAAGCGATCGGCACCAGCAGCAAGAGCAAATTATGCAAGGAGAGCAGCAGCAGTCACCTTTGCCACCAGGCCCACCACAGCAGTAGCCACACCAACAGGACTGATTGTGGAGCTCTTTGATAGCGCAAAATGACAAAATGCAGAGGACAAGCTGCAACCATCGTTGCAGTCACAAGGCTAAATGTACTCTCGGACCACTGTTGCTGCCACATGAACCACACAACAAGTTTAAACTAAGCCTCGTCAGATTACCACGGCATCAGCTGCAGGACTACCTCCAATGGCCAGAGTGATGATTCATCGACATACATGTGATTGGATATTCAGGTTACCCTGTTCTAGGCTCTACATTGCCTACCATTTGGCATTTTCCCTTCTACGTATCTCCCTCGAATCCCTTTGTTTCTTGTATATGCCACCTTTGTTACAAATGTAGAATCACTATACCTGGCTTCAATTTTGAAAACTTGTTTGGACTACAGAATTTTGTTACTCGGTGTCAGCATAAAAGTTGATTAATCATAAAGAGATCTTTGCATGTAACTTGTCACACCCGGTTTTAAAACAAAACCAAGTGCTACCTATATGTATGCTAGGATCTACATTTATATATATAGTGACATCATCAGTGAATAATAGTAATAATATCACGTAAAGGAATATAAATTATGACTTACGAGTCTATCAGAGATATACAGCTTAATCCTAGAAACGTAGGCTTCAAACTTCACAGGCAGTCGACTAGGGGCTGCGTACGTCTAGAACTTAGCATCATCTTCAGAAAACTTCACGCACCTTCCTCTTCTAAGCAGCGGTAAGCAAGGGTGAGTACACTTATGGTTGGTACTCAGATCAGAAAGGCCACAAGAAATAATCAGAATAATGATTTAAGTCCATCTTCAAAGTTTATGATAATCATGTGAGGGTTTAGGCCGCTCTTGACCGTGAGCACGGCTGATATATCAGTTTTATACTATGCAGAGGTTGTACATCTTTAACCACAAATTGCGGAAAAGTTCAGAAGAACTTTAGACCCAACCATGCTGTGCTAATCAGGCACTCATCACACTATCGAGGTGTGAATGCATAGGGACGCTACGAGGCTTTTATAAAGATTCCCTGATAAGAAGTACCTGATAAGAAGTAGCTCGCTAAGGTTTCCGGATCAGTAGCAGAGCATATACTCTCTCAAGACTGCGAAGCTACCATAGAGCAAATAAGTCTGAGGGACGGGTTATACCCCATCTGCCGCCGCCCCTCTTGCCCTTTCGGTAAGATTGCTTCAAACTAGAGTTTCTAATTAATTAGCCAAGACTAGAGCCATGTAGTCCTTGTGAATGCACTATTTTTCTAGGTGGTCGCTCCATGTTCCAATTAACACATGGTATTCTTGTAAAATAAGTATAGATAGCAGGATGGTTAGGGACACTTGTTTTTCTCCAATGAAAAGTTAATCTTACTACTCTTCAACTCTTACTCTCTTGAAACTCTTCAAATTTTCCGAACAGGGATCCTTCTACTCGAAGTAATCACCGGCACAAACATATAAGCAAACAAATAAGTACAACTAAGAACGATCCACCAATTAAAGAAAAGCTTTAAAAGAACGTACTAAAGGAAAGGACTCGATTCTAGGATCGCAAGGACGCATGAAACAATTAAAATGGAACTAAGGTTGAAAAGGCACAGCTATCGAGCGATTTGAATTATAAAAGAAAATATAAGAGCTACATGCTTCATTTATTTTAGTTGAGAAAAACAATGTAAAGATATTTTGGAAATACCCTTAGTTGGAATTAATCAAGTCATATTTACATATGAAAAACGATGTAAAGCTTAGTCCAATTTTTTATTTATAAATATTCAAGTACAATTTTAAACAAATTAAACATTTGATTTTAGAAGCAACATGTAAAAACATCAAAGCGTATAACTTTATGATTCGGGTTAAACTAATAATTCAAAAACATATTTATATTCATATTAGTTAAATTAACATTTAATTATGAAAACCCGAGATATAACTTATGCAACTTTTATTTATAAAACAAACTAAATAAACATTAATCAAATTAAGTTTAATTTATGAAAAATCGAGGTATATCTCTAATTAGCTTTTAATTGGAAGAGTTGTTTAAATAAACATTTACCAAATTTATATTAGTTATGAAAACACGAGGTTGAACTCTAATTAGATTTTAATTAGAAAAGCAAGTATATAAGTATTTAATCATATTAATATTTTAAATAAACTACAAAATAGAGATTATAATCAACATTGCTTCTAATACGTAATTTAAATTGATATGAATCTAATGCAATAAGAACGAGGTTAAATGGAGTTAAAACGTGGAATCTATGGATTAAACAAGGTTTTCTAAGAACCTAAATAGGATTAACTATAGATCTCAGGGGCTAGCAGAGAAGATTGGCAAGACACATGGAATAGTGCTCGGTGTTAGGTCAAAGCCTAGGATTAGATCTGTTAGTGCTTGGGTTGGACTGGCTTGTGGAACCTAAACTTTCCAGGAGGCTTTTTGTGAAACTCAGAAGACACAAAAGAAAGGTGAATAATTATAGATTTTTTCGAGGATCTATTTGCAAAACGGGGTCTTCTTCTTCCCTAAGTCTGCAACAGCTCTGGGCGGCCGGCTTGTCGGCACTTCGGCGAGCTGGGGACCAAGGTGAGGAGGGGAAACGAGAGAGGAAGTCGAGGGCATCTCCTCGTTGCTCACCAGCGGCGGAGACAAGCGGAATCCGACCGAAAATTTGGCCAGCGGCGACCAGCAGACAGTGATCGGGTGGTCCTAGCGCTTTGGGCGGCGAGTTGACGACGACGAGCGGCGGCGGGTGTGCGGCTTGGCCTTGCGGAGCTCGTGGTGGTGTTGACTTGCTCTGGCAGGCAACGGCGGGCGAGCTTCGGCGGCGCTCGGCTCCGGCTGCTTTTAGAGGCGGCGGCGCTACGCAAGGTAGCGAGGTGGTGGCCGGGTGAGGATGACAGGGGCGTGTAGGGGTCGGGTGGCGCGTTTTATAGGGGTGTGGGGCGGCCAGGGCTTGGCGCGCACGCCAAGGCCGGTCGGCCGCCGGTGGCGGCGTGCTGCGCTAGGGACGTTGAGGCATTTGGCCCAAATGGGCCTCAGCGGGCTGGCTGGGTCAGGCTTTGCAGGCTTAGCCCAAAGAGATAGGATAGATTAGATTATTTCTGAAATTACTTTTTAGTGCAAAAACAAATTCAGAAAATTCTTGAAAATATTTTTAAAGCACGAAAAATATTCAAAAAAATTCTAAAAATTCCAAGAAAAATCCTAGAGATAGTTTGGGAATGAGGAATCCAAATAAAATACTTGAAGCTTGTGAAAAGAGTTCTAGAGCATTCTAACAAATAGATTTAGCTCTAGGAAATTGAGAATAAATTTTAGAAAAAGCTAGAAAATTCTTAGAAGGGTCTGGACATCGTCTAAACGCATTTTTGAAACTTTTGCACTCATGAAACACCAGAATACATCAGCGTGAATGCAACACACGAAGAACCACTTTATTTAATTCAGGAAAACAACCAATTTTTTTCCTATACTAAATTACCCATAAAGAAAATAAATGTTGGAAAAAGTTTTAAAATGATGAGAAAATTATTGTTTAATTATTCTTTCTAATCACCTCTTAAAATCAAAAAATTTCAGAGTGTAACATAACCACTGCAACATTTAACCATGGATGGTTGATGTAGCCAATGAATGCGGTAGATTTAACATCTTAGCATCTTGACATCTTCGTAGCATGAGAAAACATATGTGCATGATTCTAGATGGGGACCATATTATATAACAAAAATGCATGTTGGAATTTAGAAAATATGATTTGGGGTCATCACACTACTGGAAAACTGAGCATCCGTCCTGAGGCTCAGTACCGATTGCATGAATATTAGTACCGGGTTTAACGGCTAGTTCCTCAGGGTGGTCCCGTGAGGACCTTTAGTACCGGTTGGGAGCACCAATCGGTACTAATGTGTCACCCCTTTAATACCGTGTGGGAGCACCAACCGGTACTTAATGTGGATCCATTTAGTAACGGTTATTTCAACCGGTACTAAAAGCCCCCCTTTAATACCGAACTACCAATACCGGTTGCGAAACCGGTACTAAGGGGGTTTCCAATCGATACTGTTGGGGCTTTCCCACTAGGGTCATTTGGCTATACGTGCCGTCAATTTCTTATTTTGGACGTTTATCATAATCATATAGCGTATGGTATAAAAAGCTTCGTATTTGATTATATCATTGCGATGCTTCATCCAAAGGAAACGATTTCCGTATTGATACGTTATGTGTATAGCCAGGTATCGCTGAATGTTTCTCTCCTTATTGCTTTCCCTAGTGGCATTGTCAGATGAGAAGAGAGACAAAACCATGAAAAGGGACTCCGAATATTTTTCCTTGATTTTGTCATGCGCTCACAGCGATGCCAGGAGCGTTTGAAGCTTTGTGATTTGAAGTGTTGAGAACTCAGATTACAATATCGTTGATTTGTGCTCTGAAGCTTTGGAACCGTTGGAACCGGTGGCCTTTCTGGTTGAGACGTTTTGGTGATGCTGCCGTGCTACAATCTGAATCTGATGGCAACAATCAATTGAGCTTGCTTAGGTAGCGTTTGGTTGGAGAGCCAGGTAGGATAGAATGGTTCCATTCCTGATTTTCAGAATGGGACGGTTCTATGGTATGTGTTTGCTTGGAGGGATGGAACGTTCCTAGTTTGGTTGGAGGTATAGGATGGAATAGGCACATGTTAACCACCGTCATGTGGGGTCCGCCTGTAGGCCACCTCACCTTCTCCTCCCTCCTCCTTCCACCCATCGCCGGAGCTCCGGCTTCCCCGCTCAGGGCCTCGATCCGTGTCGAGCTCTGCCGTCCCCCACGCCGCAGGGCTCCACGCCGCCCCCAACGTCGCTGGGCTCCTTCCTCCCCCATGTCGCTGGGCTCCGCCATCCCGCGTGCCGCCGAGCTTCGCTAACCCCTGTGCCGCTCGTGGATCGATCCGCGCCAAGCTCCACCGTCCCCCACACCGCCGGGCTCCGTCGTCTCGCATGCCGCAGAGCTCCGCCAACCTCTGTGCCACCGGGCTTCGACCTTCCCTACCGCTCGACGCCGCCACCTGTGCCGCCCGACCTTCGACCTCCCCCACCGTCCAAGCTCCATCACCGCGTCACCCAGGCACCACCGGCGCGCCACTCGAGCCTCGATATGTGCCTTCCACACTTCGGTCCGCCACTCTCACGCCACCCAGTCGCCCTGAGTCAAGGCGCACGACGCCGTCGAAGTGGGATGGCTCGGTCCGCTCAATTTTGCGGGATCGAGCCATCGCAAATCTAGCGCGAATATTCGCTCTTAGGGATCGCTCCATCCCCACACTCCCGAGACAAACAGAGGACGGGATGGCCGTCCCATTCTGCTCCCAAACCAAACACTACACTCCTCTGGCTGCTCAACCCAGCCGAATTCATACTTGCTGAAAACGCCCTGAACTTGCTGGCTGTTGCACCGATCCCAATCAAGGAGTAGTAGTACATTAGACAATCAGTGCACGATCGACAAGGACAGCGTGTGATGACATCATGCGGCAGCATGTACTGCCATCTGACATTTCTGACGCTGTGAGAATGCATCATGCAGTACAGTTTATTTGTAGCAGTAGTGCAGTACACCTGCCGGGCTAGTCGCTAACCTTTTCCATTCGAAGGAGATGGCAGTAGCAGCAGTAGTACAAGGTTGGTAGCAGTACAGATTAGGGAGACCTGCCTCCTGAACTCGGCCAAGTTTGGAGTCTGCAGTACACATCGATGCTCCTCCGAGCACACGTTATATTCCCTTGCCGCACGCGATTGGAACCTGGAAGCGTGACCTGTGCCGGCATGGATCACGGAGTGGAGGGATCCGATCAGCAGATAAGTAAATCCAGGAGAAGAGAAGAGAAGAGAAGAGACGCAAAGGCATCATTGAGTGCAGCGTTGATGAGCCGGTCGCCGCCGCCGGCCGCCGGCTCACCGGCGCTGCACTCAATTACGCATTTGCTTTCTCTGGCCGGCGACGGCGATCCCCGTAGCCGTGTAGGTGTCCATCAACCATCAGGTACCGAGCACGCTTCATCAAAATTCAAAGGCATACCTCTGTCCCGCCTCAATCAACCATCAGGTACCGGTCGCCGGTAAAGGCAAACCAACCTGTCTAGCAGTTGGTGCTGGCTGTTTGTTGCAAATCTCCGGTAATTACCAAAACCAGCACATCTGAATCCATCTGAATCCAATGTTTGTTCTGCACACTCTCTCTTTTGTTTTCTTGCGATTTGGTTTCGGTGACACGCAGATTCTTCTTGGGAATACGTTCGACGATTTCATAGAGTTAGGCGAAGGAAATGATAACGCGTGGGAAACAAAGCAAGATCTGGTTTGTTCTTTCCTTCTGAATTCGCACTCTTGTCAGTCCATGAACGTTTGCGTTCTGCTCTAGTTTCAGCTCGATCCGTTCGGCAATGCGTACATTTTTAGAGAGAGCAGAATGCACAGGAACGATCCAAGTCGAAGTCCCACGATACTAGTAATGAAATTTCTGGAATTTATCCTACGGCTCCTAAACCCAAACGATGAGCATTCACATGATCACATCGCCCTCTCATCTGCCGACGCACACGGATGGATAGATCGATGATGGGTGGGAGCAATACATGAGATGGAGAAACCAAGAACAAAGCTACAGAGGAACGAGAAGCGGTCGGTGAGGTCAGCGTCGTCGATGCTGCTGATCAGTTGGGGCCCCAGCACACGAGGTGGTAGGCCTTGTTCATCCTCACGTCCGCCGCCGCCGCCGCCCGGCCCGCGCCAGCCCGGGGCAGCCCGGCCGTGGAGTCCGAGAGCGCGGCGGACAGGGCGTGGATCCGGGGCGCGGCGGCGCGGTGGTAGAGCGAGCGCAGCGCGTAGTCCCAGCGGCACAGGCCCGCCTGGTCCTTGAGCGCCTCCACCGCGCCCATGCTCGCCGCCACCACCAGCGACGGCGCCTTCCCGCCCGCCGCCGCCGCTGCCGCCATCTCGATCGGTGCCTTCTGGCTAGTACTGTACTGAAGTAGTGAAGTGTAGTACTTGTCCTGTCCGGGATCTCGGCGTGTGACAAGCGGGAGGGGCGTTTTATACGTGGCCCGGCGGCAAACCGGCGGAGAAACGGAGGTGGGCGGAGGCGAAAACAGGGAGCGCGAGTCGCCGGTTTTGGACTCCAATGGGAGGCGCTCCCTCCGTTTCCAAGGAACCAGGGCGGTGCCACCGGTGGCATAGTGGCATGGTGCATGCATGTCGCCAAAAGCCCAACATTTTTTTAAACGGATAAACTGCAGATTATATTAAAAAAGAAAGAGTTTCAAATTGGAAAGAGGCAAGAAAGAAAAAAAAAACAACTCGCCCAGTTGGATTGGGACATCAACGTGGCCTCACCACTCCACTCGCCACGGCGGCACCCCCAACATCCACGCTCATAGTTCGCCGAAACTCAAGGCGTAGCCCGACGTCGATAGGAACCGATAGAAACAAACTGCACCGCACCGCACCGAGAAGGCCACTGCCATGCGGGACCCTCCGCTACAGTGCCGCTGCAACACCACACTTCACCTGACAGAGTGATACTATCGAATCCGGACCTCTCGCAGGCTGCCTTGCAGTTGCCACCGTGATAACACAATGCGTGGGGCCTTGCCATGGACTCCACCTCACTCTCGTCGCCTCAAAGAAACACCATGCGCGGGAGCCTCGCCACGCCCGTCATGGTACTCCACGTCACATATCCATTTCTTTTGTCGTTGTCAGAGTAGTGAGCAATATTGCCCCGCTCCACAAGATCTTCGTCAATCAGCCAAGCCGGCGTCATAGATCGACTTCGCCTCGTTGCTTCATTCGCGCAAAAGCATCCGCCGCTATGACAGCAAGTCAGAGAAGTCGTTTGCGCCGTCTTCCGATGATGTATCGCACCGGGTAGCCCATCCAAGCCGAGCAACCTGCCGCGGTCCGCTGTAAGCCTAATTGTCCCACGATGCCGTTGCCGCAAGCGCCGTCCACCGACACAGTTCCACGCCACATTGACTGTTGCCAAGCAACGCTAGCCACCGTGGTTCGCCGCAAATGGCCAAAACTGAACACCATGCGACAACCTCTGGCTGCCGCTATAACTGCGATCACCTCCACATGACCTCAGCAACACCCGTCCAGCTTGCTACGCAGCAGAATTGTCGCCACTGCGGCCGTCCATAACTAATGGATCAGGAATGCCACAGAACGAGATGGGTCTTTAGAGACGACGCCTGCAAGGAGGGCACGACGTCAATGGCGCCGCCGTCGCTCATCCAGAATCTGGAGAGGATTTTCACCCAGAGGACCCCGTGTAGTAGGGTTGTAGCTCAGAAATGACTCTCCCAACAGGAAAAACGACACCCTATGACGCCGCTGTCATCTCCACCAGCAATAACGCCGACGAGGACTTTCGCCTGGAGCATCCCAACCCCTGCACGCTCACAGCTCGGCACTCCCGGCTACAGTCACCGCAGTCCATCCGGGGCGATGTCGCCTCCGCGCCTCCTCACACCACGCTGTCGTACCTCCACCTCTGCTCGCTTGCCGGCAATCCTTCTCCTCACCCCGTACCCTACGCCGCCCCGCGCGTGGTCTGTGCGCAGCGCCTCCTCCGTGCCACTATCCTTCGCTCCGGCACCACCTCCACACCGCGCCCTACGCCGCCCCGCGCGCAGCGCCTCCTCCACGCCGGCACCGCCGTCCTTCGCGCCGGCGCCTCTGCCGCGCCGCTATTCTCCACGGGCCGCCACTGGCCGCCGTACCTCCTACGTATCTCCTCCTTCGGCGCCTCCTCCGTGTCTCCTCCTCCTGGGCTCGACGTCCTCGTCCTCACGGTTGTCTTGTTCGCCGGCGGCGCTGCACCGTGCGGCAGCTGCGGACACGTCGCCGCCACCGCACAACACACCGCTCCAGCGGTCCTCTGCGCCTCCTCCGTGCCGCCGGCTGCCGCGCCTCCTCCGCCCCTCCTCCTCCGCCAGGCTAGCTTGCCACCTCCGGCGCGTCCTGCGCCTCACAGAGAGGCTGCACAGGCCCCCGACCATGCTCCGTCGCGCCTGCGCTCGCAGCACCACGGCCCCCGCATCGCTCCCTCCACCAGGAGCCCTGCCGACAGCCGCTCCTCGCGGATCTGGTCCCTCGGGACACCGGATCTGCCGGCTCAGGTCGTGGCGGCCTCCTCCATGGCCGACGCCACCGTGTCATTGACCCGGGCGGGAACTACCCGACCGGCGAGAGAAGCCCCCGCTGTCGCCTTCCTAGCAGGCACACATGCTTCCGATACCCTGCTCCGACAGCGGCAAGGTAGAGAGAAAGCTGGGAGGGGGTGGCGACGGGCAGACGTTGGGGTGCCGCTCGAGTTGCCTCCCCAAAAGCCCAACATGCATGTACGCTCTTAATTTTTCTCTTGGCAATTCTTTATTTTTTTTGTGAGGTGCCAATTCTTTTTTTTTTGCCATTGTATAATACAATAAGTCATTTGCTATGATGTCTCTATGGCATGTGAGGAACTTGTGTAGCTGACAGTGACAAATGAGATACTGCAAAAATGCTTTGGCAGAAATTTTTTTCCTTGCCGTTCTTCTTCTCCATTGATTTTGTAGTGGTGAAGCGTATTGTGAGAGTGATTGATGAGTGAGCTCAATGTATTCGCATCTACTACATTTTGCTCTTGTTTTAGAAGGAAACTCTGAAGTTTTAGGCCATGTTTGGCTCTTGACCAAAGGCTGCCAAGCCTAGCTTCGGCGAAGAAAACGACCGCTGAAAGTAGCTTCGGCGAAGAAAACGACCGCCGAACTTTCAGCGAGAAAACTGCACGCAAATGAGGTGTTTGGATCCATGAACTAATTTTTATTCGGATCACATCGAATATTTGTCAAATATTTGATAGCAGTTAGAAGGACTAAATGTGAACTAATTATAAAATTAATTGGATAAGCCGTGACTAATTCACGAGATAAATCTATTAAGCCTAATTAATCCATGATTATCATATATTTACTATTGCATCATCATGGACTAATTAGACTTAATAGATTCGTCTCACGAATTAGACTTCATTTGTGCAATTGATTTTATAATTAACCTATATTTAATATTCACAAATGATTTTATAATTAATCTATATTTAATATTTCTAATTAGCATCTAAACATTAGACGTGACGTCTCTTTCTCCGGACGGGGTCTCAAATAGGGAGCGTTTGCGGAGGCGCGGCATGCCGCAAGCTCGGCATGAACAAACACATGCGGAAATCAGGCGTGGCGAGCAGATGAGGGCACAATCCAAACACGCCCGGGCAAAGCCAAGAATTACAAAATTAATTAGTTTTTATATATATATATATTTTAGTCTTAAGCAAGTACTAACATTTTCAGGGCAAAGAGAGCCTGGTATTGATTACCTTGCATTAGGGGCCTTAGGGCCTTGGAGGGGTTTAAATGATTCTAAACTCAACTGTTCGACTCTAGGATGCATCTAACCCAGTCCTTCCTCACGCCTTAGGTATTAAGCTCTGATATATATACCGGTTAATATGACGTGACTTAGGTTATTAGGCTCTGATATACATCGGTGACCCTCGGTAGAAAATTGACCTATAATTCTAGTTGGAAACCTGACAGATCTCGGTTTTCCGTCGGGGACAAAGAATTATTTGACGCCTACACAGAGGCGTAGGAAAAAAAAATTTCACAGCACAAGCAGGCGAATTTAAGATTACAGGGGTATAATCTGCTGCTTCAAATTAAAACCACACCTAGAAACACCACTCAGACTTGGTATGTTTTACAGGAAGCTTATTAGCTATGGTAGCTTCCAGCAGCCGACACCCAAACAGATCGACGCGACGAGCAGCCTGAGCAAACAGCAAGAGGTGGTGCAAGACATCAAGCAGCAATTACGTACAAGTAGTACTAGTTCTTTGGTACAGAACACTCCGGCCGCCGGCGGCCGGCCGGAGCCGACCCGCCGGAAACACTCGCCGGAGCGCCACGAGAGGTTGCCGGATAAGTGGATACTGGATACATCGATCACTTGGGTCCCCAGAGCAGGAGGTGCATCACCTTGGCCCTCTTGCCGTTGCCGCCCGCCGCGGCGGCGTGGTCGCCGCGGCACCCCGGCTGCTGCTGCTGCTGCTGCCGCAGCTCCCGCCCCGGCACGGAGGCGTCGCGCGCCATCAGCGCGCGGCCGAGGGCGGCGAACTCCGGCCACCTGCTCTCGCGGGCGCCGCTGCTCATGGCTGCTGGCTGCTAGCTGCTAGCTGCCGCTGCTGCTACTGCACCACCGCAGCACTAGCAGTCTAGCACGCCACGCGCCTCTCTCGATCGGGTTCTTGCTTCTGTCACCAGCTACTCCAGACACCAAGCTGGTCAGTTATATAAAGCGGCGAAGCTCGAGTAGGTCTAATAGCGAGACGTGACGGATCTCCGGTGCCGCAGCTGTGGATAAGAGACAGCAAAAAAAAAAAAAAAGTGCCGCGCGATCGACGAGTGGCCGCCGGTCGAGCGGCCGGAAATATCTTGTTGACGTACGTGGTCTTGCCCGATTTTTTCCCCTCACTTCCGTCGCGTGTCTCGGCCCTCGGCGTCACGGCGCGGGCGATTCAAGTCTGAGAAAAGCTCGGTGCGGCGTCGCCTGGTCGGAGGCGGTCAGGTCGTCCGGATCAAGTAATAATCAAGTGATCGATCAGTGAGAGATCCAAGCGATCGATCGCGTGGGGTGTCGCCGATCTCGGCGGCGCGCCGGCGCGGCGTTCTCGCTCGGTGTGATCTGGACAGGCATGCTCGCCGGCAGAACAGGTTCGTCCTGCAGGCCGCCGTAGACCTGCAGGCCGCCGTAGACCTGCAGGGCTGCCGTGCCATGGCGCCGAGCAGTCTCAGAGCTCGGCGGCTTACGCCGCCCCCGTCAACTAACCCAGTTACTTGGCGCTCAGCTAGCTCATCTGGAGGAAGTTCGTCATCGACACCAGCCGAGATGAGGAATAGGATAGCGCTGTAGATGAGCTAGCTGGTGATCGATGTCCCCAAAGGATCGAGCGCCAAGTAAGATGTTAGCATATAAAGCAAGGGGATTGAGCGCCAAGTAAGCTGTTAGCAAATAAAGCAAAAATAATATCGAACACGACACACGATTTTTACGTGCCTCGCGGGAAAAAATCACGAGGTTCAATCGGCGATCTTCACTATAATAAGAGAGTTATAACACACTAAATACAATGAATCTTTTTCTCTTCCTGTGCGGCTTCCAAGATGTACATATAAGGTAGACTAAATTGACTGCAGTAAATTACGGAGATAAATTTGCTAATCACACAACCCAAACCGTGAACCCTCCAAGCGTCCCCACAAGATACGCATCAGAATTCGGATCATATCCAATTGAAGCCTCATCAGTTAAGTACTTGGCTGAATAGCTAGAGTGCAGAACACATATGAACGTTGCTGTAGATTCCATCATACTCCTAGTGTGTCTTGTAATTTTTTTCTTCTCTCCTTTTTGGTTTCATGCCAAGGTTTCAGCATTTTTCCTTTTAATCGAAGAATACAATTGTCCTCCTCCGACGATCTCGCTTATAGTGCACTAATAATGTGATCAATAGTTCACTACACGTACAGTTCTCTTTTAAGCATCACCTTTAGTTCCCATGTACAAGGAAGTTTAAAATCTTACCACCAAAAAGGCTGTTTGAAGGGATCTCATTCTCTTGTTCTTCTATCAAATGTTCTTCTTTTTTCCCCCCGGGTACTCAGGTTTAAATAGCCGTGGATTTCTTTTTCCTACACATCTCACAAGATTTTCCATCAAATTTGCAAGCCTTTCAGAATTGGCCACACGAAAATTGGTTCAAAAACATGCCATTGTATCCTTCCCCGTATTCCTTTTCTTTCTTTTTCATATGGCCCCTGCTCTCACGGAATTCCATTCCCGCTCAATCCAAACCAAGCATTCGGATCTACACCGACTCGTTGCCTGGTCACCCTCACGGCCTCACCCACCCCTCTATGTGGCGCTTTCATGTTTCATCATGTGGAGGTGGAGGGAGCTCAGCTCAGGGTGCATGCCAACGACACGCATTTAAGAGAAAATGGATGGCCAATCTTGCTCGAATTATTGGAGCCTAATCCCGTGAGCACCAACTCAGCCAACTCAGCCAGCTCATAAGTATGCCACATCAGATTTTTACCATGTGGAAGAGAAAGAAAGAAGAGCTATCTCTTGTTCAAGAGAGTCTCATACACACATCCCTAAATCTTGTGGACTAACGCGTGAGGCTATATAGGCATAAGAGCTGGTGCTTGACTCTAATTATTGGGGACATATCTCTTATACTATCTCTTAGGCGTATAAGCTAGCACTAGCACTTAACTTTAACCATTGGAGGAGGCCTTAACCTAAGCCAAGTGACTAACCATTGGAGGAGGCCTTAGCCTAAGCCAAGTGACACAAGAGAATAGGAGATGGAATAAAAGGGAGAGAATATACCCTACGGATGCATGTTCCGGAAACGAATTCACGGCAAAATCTTATGTGACATGTGGATTTGGTGGCAGATTCTCTTGCGCGAAATTTGAACCTCAGGCCTCTATGTTGAACCCCTCGAGTTGGCGTAAAACCACCCGCCTCTTGCCACCATATAAATAAATAGTACCTTTAAGGGTTTGGACCCTCTTGCCACCCGGAGTTTGGACCATTGAATGAAGAAGTACCTTCGCTGCCGCACCACTTGGATCCTTAAAATCTTCCTAATGATACATGCTAATTCCTAGATCAAAATTTTCCTAGCGATACATCATATAACTGCTATCTCAAGAAGGGACCAACACGATGGTGGCATGGTATAGCCCTTGAACATTTAATGCAGTTCCATGGCTAAGAGCAATCACAGTATACGGTCATTACAAGTAATACGAGATAGGCTTGTATGCACGACTATCATTGGTGCAGCTCACCTGAGTGTCACACACACATATAGTATATTGCCCGTTGTCCGTCGAGTCCACGGGCCGAAAAGATTTATCCTGCATAGCATTGGAGCTTTAGTTTCTTGTATGCCAAAAATTGTCACTCAACCATCGGCTCATGCAACGTGCAAACCAATGCTTCGACTTCCTTTCTCGTTGTGGGCATCGGTCGAAGCAGTTGGTCTGCGAGTCATCCGATCCCCTCGGTCGTGACCCTCTCAATCTGAGCTTCGAAATGCATAAAAGTCTGCCGCCCCCATGTGGCCATGTGTAGTTCCTGTCCCGGTTCCACCGCAGAGCGCGCGAGAGGGACTTCCTGACCACGAGCCCGGTCTCACGCCACACCTTCACACGCATCTTCTTTCTTCCAAACCTGCCGCGCGCGCCCGGCCAGCCACCGCTCCTCCCGTTCCGGAGCAGTCTGGAACCCTCGTTTTCCCGAGCCCCACGCACATGAATGCCCCCTCCCTCTCCCAGTCCCCGACCGCGACCACCCGGCGGCAGCGATCCACTCCCACAGCCCCATCAGTGACCGGACAACCCACGGCTTGTGCCGCGCCGCCGATCGGTCGCTCACTGATCACTGATTAAATTATTCGATCCGGACGGCCTGACCACCTCCGACCAGGCGACGGCGCCGCACCGAGCTTTCGAGGACTTCGTCGCCGCGCCGTGACGCCGATGGCCGGGACACGCGACGGGAGTGAGGGGGAAAAAATCGGGCACGATATTTCCGGCTGCTCGATCGGCGGCCACTCGTCGATCGCGCGGCACGATATTTTTTTTTTGTCGCTTATCCGCAGCTGCGGCACCGGAGGAGACCTGTCACGTCTCGTCTCGCTACTAGACTACTCGAGCTTCGCCGCTCTATATAACTGGCCAGCTTGGTGGCTGTAACGTCATGGTGTGCTGGTGACAGAAGCGAGAACCCGATCGAGAGAGGCGCGCGTGGCGTGCTTACGGTGCTAGACTGCTAGCTAGAGCTGCGGTGGCGTAGCAGCAGCCAGCAGCCATGAGCAGCGGCAGCCGCGAGAGCAGGTGGCCGGAGTTCGCCGCCCTCCGCCGCGCGCTGATGGCGCGCGACGCCGCCGTGCCGGGGAGGGAGCTGAGGCAGCAGCAGCAGCAGCCGGGGTGGCACGGCGGCGACCACGCCGCCGCGGCGGGCGGCAACGGCAAGAGGGCCAAGGTGATGCACCTCCTGCTCTGGGGACCCAAGTGATCGATGTATCCGATCCGCTTATCCGGCAACCTCTCGTGGCGCTCCGGCGAGTGTTTGCGGCGGCGGCTCGGCTCCGGCCGGCCGGCCGTGTACCATGGCCGGACTGTATTGTAAATTTGTACCATGGCCGGACTGTATTGTAAATTTGTACCATGGTACTAGCTAGTACTAGTTGCTCCCTTGTCTTGCACCGGCCTCTTGCTGTTTGCTCAGACTGCTCGTCGCGTCGGTCAGTTTGGGTGTCAACTGCTGGAAGCTATGGCTAGTAAGCTTTCTGTAAAATATACCAAGTCTGAGTGGTGTTTCTAGGTGTGATTTAAATTTGGAGAAGCAGATTATACCCCTGTAATCTTAAATTTGCCTGGTTGTGCCTGTGAAATTCAGTTTTCCGACGCTACATGCTTTCCCTTTTGGTCTTTTTTTGTGTGAGGGTTGCTACTTGCAAGTAGTTCAAAGTCCCAGATCGGGAAGGTTAATCAGCTCTTTTGCTTGAAGTTTTGTTGAATCCTGATGCGGTGCTAACATCAATTTTGCTGAGAACTGTGCGCTGTTTTGCAGCGGAGTTTTATCTTGAAACTGGCGCACAGAGTTTGGAGTGCTTCGCTTCTTCGCATCATGGAAGCCATGGATCAACCTAGTTTCTCTTTTAGGTTGGCCTACCTGGTTTAGCGTGAAAGAATCTTGAAAAGAGAACGTGAACAAGAAAAAGAAAGGAATTTAAATACTAAGGAAAGGAGAGAAAAGGGAAAGTGAACAGAAAAGGGACTTCAATTATATCCATAAAAGGTGAGAAGATGAAGAAAAAAAAATGTGAATGCCTATGTGCTATCTTGTCCACGTATGACTTGAGCAGCTGTGGATTCTTATCCGGATGTGTCTCGTCTCTCTTTTTTTATGGAACAAGAGGGGATATGTCCTCTACTGATTATATATTGATAAAAGGAATAGGAAAAAGTCTTACAACCCAGAACTTAAGAAACAAAGAAAGAAAAAAAAGATCATAAATGTAATTGATCTTTATATTTAGCTAAAAAAATAATTGATCTTCCTACTGAAAAATGCAAGCTGCGGTAGCTAGAGAAGAAGATTTCAGAATTTGCCATCAAATTCACACGTCTCATATGATTTTCATGCAATGCCGTACCGTATATTCTCTCCTTTCTATGCCATCTCATATTCTCTTGTCACTCGGCTTATAGGCTAATGGTGCTCACGGGATTAGGCTCCAATAATTCGAGCAAGATTGGCCATCCATTTTCTCTTAAATGCGTGTCGTTGGCATGCACCCTGAGCTGAGCTCCCTCCACCTCCACAAGATGAAACATGAAAGCGCCACATAGAGGGGTGGGTGAGGGTGACCAGGCAACGAGTTGGTGTAGATCCGAATGCTTGGTTTGGATTGAGCGGGAATGGAATTCCGTGAGATCAGGGGCCATATGAAAAAGAAAGAAAAGGAATGCGGGGAAGGATACAATGGCATGTTTTGTAACCAATTTACGTGTGGCCAATTCTGAAAGGCTTGCAAATTTGATGGAAAATCTTGTGAGATGTGTAGAAAAAAGAAATTCACAGTTATTTAAACCTGAGTACCGGGGGAAAAAGAAGAACATTTGATAGAAGAACAAGAGAATGAGATCCCTTCAAACAACCTTTTTGTTGGTAAGATTTTAAACTTCCTTGTACATGGGAACTAAAGGTGATGCTTAAAAGAGAACTGTGTAGTGAACTAGTGATCACATTATTAGTGCACTGTAAGTGAGATCGTCGGAGGAGGACAATTGTATTCTTCGATTAAAAAGAAAAATGCTGAAACCTTGGCATGAAACCAAAAAGGAGAGATGGAAGGAGAGAAGGGAAAAAAAAGTTACAAGACAAGCTAGGAGTATGACGGAATCTACAACAACGTTCATATGTGTTTTGCACTCTAGCTATTCAACCAAGTACTTAACTGATGAGGCCATTTCTCTATCGTAGTCATAACCAATTCGTGGGGAGTACCGCGCCTAGTATATTGGTACATTGGATATGATCCGAATTCTAACGCGTATCTTGTGGGGACGCTTGGAGGGCTCACGGTTTAGGTTATGTGATTAGCAAATTTGTCTCCGTAATTAACTGCAGTCAAGCCATATGGGAAGAGAAAAAGATTCATTGTATTTACTGTGTTATAACTCTCTTATTATATTGAAGATCGTTGATTGGATCCCGTGGTTTTTTTCCGCGAGGCACGTAAAAATTGTGTGTCGTGTTCGATATTATTTTTGCTTTATTTGCTAACAGCTTACTTGGCGCTCGATCCCCTTGCTTTATATGCTAACAGCTTACTTGGCGCTCGATCCTTTGGGGACATCGATCACCAGCTAGCTCATCTACAGCGCTATCCTATTCCTCATCTCGGCTGGTGTCGATGACGAACTTCCTCCAGATGAGCTAGCTGAGCGCCAAGTAACTGGGTTAGTTGACGGGGGCGGCGTAAGCCGCCGAGCTCTGAGACTGCTCGGCGCCATGGCACGGCAGCCCTGCAGGTCTACGGCGGCCTGCAGGACGAACCTGTTCTGCCGGCGAGCATGCCTGTCCAGATCACACCGAGCGAGAACGCCGCGCCGGCGCGCCGCCGAGATCGGCGACACCCCACGCGATCGATCGCTTGGATCTCTCACTGATCGATCACTTGATTATTACTTGATCCGGACGACCTGACCGCCTCCGACCAGGCGACGCCGCACCGAGCTTTTCTCAGACTTGAATCGCCCGCGCCGTGACGCCGAGGGCCGAGACACGCGACGGAAGTGAGGGGAAAAAATCGGGCAAGACCACGTACGTCAACAAGATATTTCCGGCCGCTCGACCGGCGGCCACTCGTCGATCGCGCGGCACTTTTTTTTTTTTTTTGCTGTCTCTTATCCACAGCTGCGGCACCGGAGATCCGTCACGTCTCGCTATTAGACCTACTCGAGCTTCGCCGCTTTATATAACTGACCAGCTTGGTGTCTGGAGTAGCTGGTGACAGAAGCAAGAACCCGATCGAGAGAGGCGCGTGGCGTGCTAGACTGCTAGTGCTGCGGTGGTGCAGTAGCAGCAGCGGCAGCTAGCAGCTAGCAGCCAGCAGCCATGAGCAGCGGCGCCCGCGAGAGCAGGTGGCCGGAGTTCGCCGCCCTCGGCCGCGCGCTGATGGCGCGCGACGCCTCCGTGCCGGGGCGGGAGCTGCGGCAGCAGCAGCAGCAGCAGCCGGGGTGCCGCGGCGACCACGCCGCCGCGGCGGGCGGCAACGGCAAGAGGGCCAAGGTGATGCACCTCCTGCTCTGGGGACCCAAGTGATCGATGTATCCAGTATCCACTTATCCGGCAACCTCTCGTGGCGCTCCGGCGAGTGTTTCCGGCGGCGGCTCGGCTCCGGCCGGCCGGCCGGCGGCCGGAGTGTCCTGTACCATTGAACTACTACTACTTATTGTACTTGTTCCTTTTCTTGCACCACTTTGCTGTTTGCTCAGACTGATCGCCGTCGGTCAGTTTGGGTCTCAGTTGTCAACTGATGGAAGCTACTATAGCTAAAAAGCTTTCTGTAACATACCAAGTCTGAGTGGTGTTTCTAGTTAAGGTTTGGAGCAGCAGATTGTACCCCTGTAATCTAAGAACGCGTGCTCGTGTTGTTGTGTGCCTGTGAAATTTGGTTTTCCTACGCTTTTCTGTGCAGTCAAATAACTCATCCAGCTCACTACTTTCCCTTTTTGGGGTTTTCAGTTTTTGTGTGAGATTTGCTAGTGGTTCAAAGTCCCAGGTCGGAAAAGTTAGCTACTCCGTCCGTTTCAAATTGCAGGTCGTTTTAGTTTTTCTAAGCATCTACTTATACACTATATCTAAATGCATAGCAAAAATTATGCATCTAAAAAAGCTAAAACGAACTACAATTTGAAACGGAGGGAGCAGCTCTTTTGCTCTAAGTTATGTTGAATCCTGATGTACTGCATAAATTTTACTGAGGATTCGAGTTGTTTGCGGCAGAGTTTTATCTTGGAACTGACAGAGTTTGGGTGCTTTGCTTCTTCGTTGCATGGATCCACCTGATTTCTCTTTTAGCTTGGCATAGCTGGTTTAGCGTAAAAGAATCTTGAAAAGCGAAAGTGAACAGAAAAGAAGGAATTTAAATACTAAGGAAAGGAGAGAAAAGGGAAAGTGAACAGAAAACGACTTCAAGTATATTCATAAAAGGGGAGAAGAAGACCAAAAAAATTGTGAATACCTATGGGCTATCTTGTGTCCACAAATGACTTGAGCAGCAGAGATGTTTACAAAGTCCAACGAGATTTTTTTTTTGATAAACCAAGTCCAACGAATTAGTACATGCTTGGAGCATGACGCGGCTCGTCTCTCTTAAAACCGCTTCAATAACTGATCTTTCTACTGAAAAATGCAAGCTGCGGTAGCTGGAGAAGAAGATTTCAGAATCTGCCATCAAATTCACACGTCTCATCTTTCTCTCCTTTTTATTCCATCTCCTATATTCTCTTGTCACTTGGCTTAGGCTAATGGTGTTGAAATAATGGGCCTAGCCCATAAGTAATTTCAGAATTTCAAATAAATCTCAAAGGCCCATGTGGGTAAGAGGTGGAGTGGTGCAAGTCTTTAGTCCCACATTACTAGTGGAGGGGAGGGATGACCAACTTAAATATGGAAGTTGTCTCCACTCCTCCAAGCTATGTGTGTGGGGAGGGAAGGAGAGCTCCACACGCACGCGCTTGCTCGCCACGCCTCGACGGGCCGGGTCGGGCGAAGGGCGCGGGCACGCGGCACCTGCGTGAACAGTCCGTCGAAATCCAGCCCCTCGCCTCAGGGGCGCGGCTTCCTTTTGCCGTTTTATTTTTTGGTTACTTGGTCATCCTAACCGGTTGATCGCGACGAGAATCGTGGGCTCTCCTATATATGCGACCTACCGGCCTCTACCAAAAAAAAGAGATCTATTCGAGCTAGGGTTTTTGCCTCCTCTCGCTGCTGCGCCGCCACCGTAGTCTACTCCATCCCGATTGTCGGCGTGCACCAGTGATTGGGAGAGCAGGTCTCCGGAACCGTCGTCTTCAGCGATCCTGCACCGGGAGAGGGCGAATAAGGTTTTTGGGAAGCGCTCTGCGCGACTGCTCGATCGCTTCCTCCGCTTCGTCAAGTTCTTCGTCGACTCCTTCACCACGGCTCGTCTACCTCTTCGTCGCTCGGGCCTCACTCGTCGTCGCGAACAACGTCAGGCTGCTGATTGTCGTCGCCTGCTGTACCCGGTAGTCGTCCAGGAGCCGGTCTTCATCAAGAAAGAAACGTACGATCTCTTAACTCAAATTATGTCTTCCATACTAGCTATTATGATCTGTTGCAGTCTGATAGCACTGGATAGTATGGTAGAATGTGTGATTCTATTTGCAATGATAGACTTGTCTAGATCTTGCGTAGACATGTCTAGTTTAATCTGCAGTCTGTTCATCGTATTCATGATTTATTTCTGGATTAAATTAAGACTAAAAGTGCTTATATATCCAACAAATGGTGCTCACGGGATTAGGCTCCAATAATTCGAGCAAGTTTGGCCAACCATTTTCTCTTTGAATGCGTGTCGTCGTTGGCATGCACCCTGAGCTGAGCTCCCTTCACATGAAAGCGCTAGATAGAGGGGTGGGTGACCAGGCAATGAGTCGGTGTAGATCCGAATGCTTGGTTCGGATTGAGCTGCCATATAATTCCGTGAGAAGGGTCCAGCCATATGAAAAGGAAAGAAAATGGAGTGGCATGTTTTTGAAGCAATTCACGCGTGGAAATTCCGAAAGGCCTGTAAATTCGATGGAAAATCTTGTGAGATGTGCAGAAAAAATTCCATGTGTATTTAAACCCAGGAAAAAAACAGAACATTTGATAGAAGAACAAGAAATGTTCTGTTTTGGTGGTAAATTTTTAAATTTCCTTGTACATGGGAACTAAAGGTGATGCTTAAAGGAGAACTGTGTAGTGATCACATTATTAGTGCACTATAAGCGAGATCATCGGAGGATAAAATTGTATTCTTTAATTAAAAAGAAAAATGCTGACAACTTGGTAGGAGTATGAACAAATCAAATCTACAACAAGACATTCATTTGTGCTCTACACGCCAATACTTAACTGCTAAGGCTTACTTGGCGCTCGAACCAGCTAGCTCATAATTTTATCCCCAACGAACCGAGCGCCAAGTAACTGGGTTCGTTCTCGTCGGCGTGAGCTTCCCAGCTCTGAGACTGCTCGGCGCCATGGCACGGCAGCCCTGCAGGGCTACGGCCGCCTGCAGGACGAACCTGTTCTACCGGCGAGCGTGCCGATCCAGAGCACACCGAAAAGTCCCCGTTCGCGGCCGCACCGGCAGACAATCCTTGCTTGAGCCGCGCCCCGGCAGCTCGAGCTCGCCGTCAGCTGCGCGCGTTCGGCCCCGTCCCCGGTCACCCGGCGGCCTGCGCTGCTCCGAACGCCGCCGGAATTTTGTCCGGTACCGGTCGAGCATCAACGCAATCGGAAGAGCCTGCCGTCGCCGGCGGTGAGACTGCTGGCGCCCTCCGGCAGCGCCATCGCGGCGACGAGACGGGGCAAACGACCAAGTCAGATTGTTTCTCTCGCGAATCTGAGCCGCACAGGTACGATCGGACGGTGGTTACGGGCCCCAGGGGTGGACGGTAAATGAAATACCGTCCACGCCCCTGACCTGGCGGGGGGCCGCTGCCCGGGCGCCTGCTCACCCTTCTCCACGACGCGAGCGTGGACAGCACTCCTCGCCGGCTTCTGGCGGCTTCGCGACGCCGTCGACGTCGTGGATGCTACCGCCGACTCGAGCTGTCGAGTGCCTGAAGCTGCTCGGCGCCCGAAAAGCTTCAAGAGCGCTCGCCGCAGCGAGGTGTGCTGCGCCTCAGTGGCTGTAACACCCACCAAACATCTATGAAGGCGAAGCAGCGGCGACCTCGAGCATGGCCGAGCTGACGGCCATCAGTGGCAAGGGGTGGACGGTAAATGAAATACCGTCCACCCCCGAGCTGGGCGGCAGCTCGATGAGCATGATCGCCTCCTCTGCTCCGCGCCACGCTTGCAGGGTCGCCGCGTTCTCGCCGGTAGTGGCTCGCGTATCTGCCCTGCTGGACAGTGCCGTGATGCGGTACTACTGCATCAATTTTACTGAGAACTTTGCATTTCTTGCGGCTGAGTTTGGTGGTAAATTTTTAAATTTCCTTGTACATGGAAACTAAAGGTGATGCTTAAAAGAGAACTGTGTAGTGATCACATTATGAGTACACCATAAGGGAGATCATCTGAGGATAAAATGTAGTATTCTTCAGTTAAAAAGAAGAATGCTGACAACTTGGCATGAAACCAAAAAAAAGAACAGAGAGAAGGAAAAAACAATTACAAGATATGCTAGGAGTATGAACAAATCAAATCTACAAACAACATTCATGTGTGTTCTGCACTCTAGCTATTGAGCCAAGCACTTAACTGAAGAGGCTTACTTGGCGCTCCATCGTCTTCAGCTAGCTCATCTCTAGCGCTATCCTCTTCCTCATCTCGGCGCTCCGCGCGTCGGTGGTGTCGATGACGAACTTCCTCCAGAACCAGTGCTTCTTCCAGACGTGCGCCATCTCCTCGACGGGCACGTTCTTGGTCTCCGGGAGCAGCATGGCGATGAAGAGCGTCATGAGCAGCACCCACGCGCCGAAGAAGTAGAAGAGCCCGAACCGGAGGTGGCAGAGCAGCGTCAGGAAGATCTGCCCGATGAAGGCCGTGAAGAACATGTTGACGGCCACCGTCACGCTCATCGCCGGCGACCGCACCGCCAGCGGGTAGATCTCGCTCGGGATCAGCCACCCCATCGGCCCCCAGGACCACGCGAACCCCGCCACGTACACGCACACGAACAGCACGATGCACATCGCGTACTGCTCCGAGATGGCCCCCGTCCCGCTCATCCCGAACTGCAGCCCGATGAACGTCCCCACCAGGATCTGCATTATCCCAAGAATTTATATATATATTATATATACATATATACAAACCTTGTTGAGTTGTGTCATTCCTTCGTACCTGGGAGATGATCATCTGCGTGCCGCCCTGGAGGAAGAGGGCGCGGCGGCCGACCTTGTCGGCGGTCATGATGGCGACGAAGGTGGAGAAGACGTTGACGAGGCCAGTGATGACGGAGGATACGAGGGAGGCGTTCTGCTTGAACCCCACCGTCTTGAACAGCACGGGCGCGTAGAACATGATCACGTTGATGCCGGTGAGCTGCTGGAAGAAGGGGACGAGCAGCGAGAATGTCAGCTGGGGCTTGTACTTGCCGCCGAACAGGAGCTCCCGCCACGGGTTCTCCACGGCCTTGGCGTCCTCGCTCGCCGCCGACAGGTCGTCGAACTCCTCGCGGACGTCGCCGACGCCCCTGATCTGGAGCAGCGTCTTGCGCGCCGTCGCCGTGTCGCCGCGCTGGATCAGCGAGGTCGGCGTGTCCGGGATGGCCAGCGCGCCCAGCGCGATGACGCCGGCCGGGACGGAGCCGAACGCCACGGCGATGCGCCACCCCCACCCGCCGGGGATCTTGGACGTGAAGTAGTTGGTCATGTTCGCCAACAGGATCCCCACCGTGATCATGAACTGGAAGAGGATGTTGAGCATCCCGCGTTGCTGCGCGGGGGCCATCTCCGAGATGTAGAGCGGGGACGCGTGGATGGAGAGCCCAACGCCGGCGCCGACGAGGATCCGGCCGGTGAGCAGCATCGGGAAGTTGACGGACACGCCGCCGAGGCACGCGCCGAAGACGTACGCGGACGCGGCGGCGAACAGGGTCCACTTCCGGCCGAAGGATCGGGTCATGGGCCCGGCGAAGAAGGCGGCGATCATCGCGGAGAGGAAGAGGGACGAGCAGAAGAGCGTCAGGAGCTGGCTGTCGAACTTGCAGTACTGGTTCACGGTCACCTGGTGCTTCATCTCCTCGTAGATGGACGGGAAGAACTTGATCAGGAACGGCTCCGTCGACGTCAACCCGGCTTCATCACGATCACGGCGGCGGCGGCGGCGACGACAACACAAAGCAAGCAAACAAGACCCCTCGTGTCAGTCGTCAGAGCAAGCCCCTGATTTGGCATTTTGGCTCAACAGCCTGTGTATATATCTATGGTAGTGCTCAGCTCACAGGTGAGGCCGATGTCATAGCCGAAGATGCAGCCGGCAACGGAGGCGATGAGGCAGGAGAAGACGACGATGCCGGTGACCTCGCCGGGGTACGTCTTGTACCTCGTGTGGTGGTGCACGATCACCGCTCCCGGCATTGTGCCCGGCGCCGGCGGCGAGGGAACCAACCAACCGGTCACTTACAGGCCGGTGATCTCGACGGGAACGAAGGGGGTGATCGGAGGAGGAGGTGGCGAGCCCCTCCTGTTCGTCCTTGTTGCGCGGCGGGGGAAGGATGCGTCGAGGCGGGAGCGGCGAGCGCTTAAACCGGTGGAAGGGCTCGGCGAGTGGTGCGGCGGTCCCGTCCTAAATCGTAGGACGCGTGCTGGTCGATCGTCGTATGCGAGTCGTGTGTGTCACCCAGGAACGTCGTCTCCATGGTTTCAAGGTCAACCACGGCTTTGAAGCTTCTAATCTTGGGAGACCACGCTTTCCATTTTTAGCATGTTGCATTGTATCATGCACTGAGGAGGAATTGATGCAGGATGAGCGCCATTTTTGTGCACGTTGTGGGTTTAACCCTGTATTCCATCTTTCTGTTGTAGCTCAAGAACAGTGTGATCTGGAGGCAAGTGCAACTTCGATTTGCACTCTTGGCTGCATTTCAGTATTTGCACTCTTGGCTGCATTGGCACACGAAGTGTTATTTAGTGCCTCAGAGTTGGATATTGCTAACAATTGACTGATTATTTCACCAAAAAATTCAGATGGAGATAGTTGGAAGAAGAAAATTCAATCTGATGAGATCGTCCAGTGCAGTTTTACGTGGGGAACAGAACTACTGAAAGTTTCAGAGAGCAAGTTCTCCCAGATTGGATGAGCAAGGCAGGCCAGGTTTTTTCAAATCAAAGAGCGACTGGATTGTGCCTGAGCTTCGCTAGTTTTCTTGTCCTCGCTTTTTTCGGTTTCTTGGCCTAGCTAGGCCTTTGCTGTTCTTGTTGGACTTTTCTCTCCTCCTCTATTACTTTATGAACGTCAGAGCTCCTGACTGTTCCTTTTCTATAAAAAAAAACTTCGTCATGTTCTTTCTTTTGCTGAGATAATTCACCAGTTCTGAAACTGCACCTCTTCCCTCTATCACGGACATTTTTACTGCATCCATGCTGCTCGAGTGCTCAGGTTCAGCATAGCCATCGTTCAGCTAACCGACTTGCATGCCGGCATCGGCACAAGAGGCCACCTTGCGCGCCCATAGTACCAGTCTACCGGAGGCTGTTGATGTTCTCCGTCAGCTCCCTGGTGCCTGACCGGCTCTCTTTTGCTGGCAGCCTGACAATGCAGAGACTTCTACTGATTTCACAAGGGAGTCCCCTCTGCTAATTGTAGAACGAGACGAATTCTCACAGACTGTTCCTGAATGCAGCTCGTGGTAGTGCCCTGGAATTCTGGAGGATGCCATCTCCTTGGTGCGGTGGTGCCCTTCAGATGGCACACGACACGCGTTTAGGTTCAGTGGGATGGGTGGGTGTAGTGGAAAAGGAGAACAGGTCCTCTTACTGTGCCCACGCTTGGATACATCACAGGAGCTGATGATTAAGTTGCTGCTTCTCACTATGATACGTGACACCACCATCCACTCCGTAAGTGCCTTTCGAGAGTAAAATAATGAAAAGTTAAGATCCACATTTACCTTTATCTCATTGTTCTATTTCATCATGTTGGGCAAAGCTGGCTGGCACCAAACGGTCAAGTATAAACTGTGTCAGACATACTTGCAGTGAAAGAAACAGTGCATAATAGTGTTACCCATGGTGTGCAAGAGCAATTAGTGCATGGACCTATGAACACTCTGGGAATCTTTAAATGGTAAAAAAACATGCTGGATTTTCTGAACCCTGATTCATCTTCTCATAAAATCATCTAGTGCATGAACTACAAAATGCCGGCCGTAAATTACTCAGGCTTTGCGGACTTATTTTTCCCATTTAACCAAGCTAATTACAAGACCACAAGAGATATTTGCAAGTGGAGTGGAGACATTCTAGCACGAGGTCCACGTGATGGAAAGAGGCAAACCGGTTGGTGAGGCTGAGAGCAGAGCAGGTACGGAGTGGACCACATGCCCGTACTGCCGGTCTACCACTGCTACTCTGTACCACCGCACATGTGAAGTATACCACTGCACCTTCGTTTGTTCAGAATGTACGGCCAGTACGAACCTTAAGGGACAATTAGAAAGAAATTTGATACTCCAGAGTCCAGTCAACATTCTTTGATATACTTTGACAGGCCTCAAGCTTCAGCAAATTCTGCGTCCCATCGGAAAAAAAAAAAAGATAGATGCCTAGCGTACCGAATGTGAAGAAGTTACAGGACAGAGCTGCTCCATAGATGACTACCATCCAAAATCAAGTTTAGGAGCTCAAGCTAGAAACGAAAGATACAAAAATTAAGAACTTTGCAGAGCAACTCTTGAATGCAGTTATCGAATGAATAATCTCTCTGAATCAAAGGCACAAAATTGAGAATTTCGTACGTCAAGACTTGAGTGCAATTGTCAGATGAACAATACCTCGGAATATGCAAAGTTTTTTTTTCTGAGAGAGGACTGAATATGCAAACCAAGTTGCAGTGTCCTAGTGTACCTACTAAGTGCTATTTAATTTCAGCTACCAGCGGAGCCCAGCCATGTACAAAGGCCAAGCGACTTGGGGCCCTTTCACCTGCAAGGAAGTGCTGCTGGTCCTGAACAGAATTCAATACAACAGAGCAAAGGATGGCAAAAGTTTCTTGAAAGATCATATAATACGCTCAAACTTTTTGATATCTCCATCGAGTGCCACTACATAACGTTGCAACACATGGATGAGCATGAAATGTCTACCCAGCACCCACTTATTTGTAGGACCTGGTAGCTATAAAGAGAAAGGACCTAGGAGCACAAAAGGTTGAAGGGAACAAGCAAGGGTGAGTAAATAGCCCCAGAAATGAGGCCATCAAGAGAAGTAAAACAGCATCAATGGAATTCCAGCCTTTTAGTTATTACGTAGACAGTAGACGCCCACTTCTAAATTTACAACTTCCCCATAATTTTGTAGGCTAATAACATCAATTTTGTATCACAAAAGTTATATACTAGTAATCAAGTAACTGTTGGTCAAAGGCTTGTCATAATGAAACAAAATACATTCTTAGACAGATGAAGTAAATCAGTAGTGATGATAAATTGGGCCTGTACCCCCACTGTAGCACATAGGCCAAGGACCACGACCATGAGGCATACAAATAAATGCAGTCCTAACAGTCTAACACTAAACACAGACCCACCCCACTAGCAGGTTTCTTACACACCATATCTGAGCAGCTGCACAGATATTATTGCAATACAGTGGAATGGAAGGACAAAGGAAAAGCATGTCCTAAAAAGGACACAAAAATTTCAAGAGACGTTAAGAAAGCATAGATACATACAATATGTAATTTAATTTAGCTTGGTTTTATCAAGGATAAAGAGTAATGCAAGGTGTGCTGAGAAAGATTTGAAGTAAAAGACACCTGGCAAAGCAACCACGTTATACTGCCATGCCATAGACCCTATCCAATTAGTTGTAAAGGACATCCTAAGAAGAGCAGCCCAAACAGCCATGTCATATGGACAGACATTTCATCAGCTGATGTGTGATTGGCTCTTTCTGGTTATTACATAATAAGAATATTGCTTTCCCAGTCAGCTCGACTCTCTAGAAAGTTATAACTTTCCCTTCAATATTAATGAAATATCCACTTACCAAACATTTAAATGCGAGTGCAGGACCATATAGACATTCATCTGATCACCAAACATTTAAAATGAATGCGAGACCATAAACACATTCAGGTGCTTGTAGAAATGACTGAATGACGAGATGTAATTTGCGGACTGACAAATGACCATAAACATTTAAAATATGAGTGCAGAACCATAAACATATTTAAAATACTTGATAATTCACATGCCGATTGCCAAATGTTAGAAATGTAGCATCCAAATGTATCTCAAGTTTTAAACTCTTCATTAAACTAATACATAGTAACGGCTAAATTGGTATGTCTGTGTTAAAGATTCAAAGTTTTAATCTCATAAGAATTACCAAACTGGACCTTGACCTTAGTTATGAAAAAAATGCTTCATGAAAATTGGGTCGGGGTTCAGGTTAAATTTAGAGATATTCGTTCATATCTTACAAAGAAAAGCATAAAGCTAAGGCCCAAAAAATAGATAGGATTATATTATATTTATATCCTGGTAGAACCACAAAAAGCTCAAAGCCTAAAACTAACACATAGGAATATATTATTGAGATAATAATTATACTAAACAAATTGGGACAAGAAAAGAAAGTTATCTCTGAGGTCAAAATAGAATTGGACGCTGCCTACTAGAAGGATCCGCACAAACCCAAATCAATAAATTCCCAGATCCTTGGAAAACATTCCTTCCTGTTATTGTAATAACTGCCTACCCAACTTGCATGGGACTAAGGATTTGCTGTTGTTATTATTGTTGTTGTTCTTATTCTAAGTACTGAAGGTAGGCTTCCAGTTATTTACAGACACCATGATCCTTGTTAGTTAATGTACAGGTCCCTTCAATAGAAGACTATTTATCAAGTCACTAGAAAAGCTAGCATTCGTTATGCAAATGAACTACGGGCAGTGTTGCAAACAAGAGTCACCTACATACCTAACATATCCTACAGATTGAATAAAACATATCTTAACAAAGCTTGGAGTGTGGGGATATAACTCTACCAGCCTTCAATAATAAAATCATGCACCACCCCTACAAGGTCAATCCTAGACCCACCACTAATTTACACAAAGTAGGATACACTTTCTTTTCCTCACCAGCATAAGCAATCTTTTCCGAAGCAGCATACCACGCTCTTTAAGATCTTGTAAGCATCCTCTTATTCCTGTATTTTGCAAGTTGGCAATATAAGTAGAGGATATAAATAGGTAAAGTACTTTTTTCAATAAAGTTGTTCTATAATAATTGCAGATTACAGAATAAGAAATATTAATGAAAAAATCTGGCATTAATGAAGAAATCACAATCGACCAGTGGGATTCAGGTCCCAGATTTAAAAGATGTGGAAAAAATGCTCAGGGGTTGACTTGACACATAGTTTACTCCAAAGATAAACTTCAAGCGAGCACTTGTACGATATGGAAACAATTCTAAAAGAATATGTTGACTTCCATTCCATGTCTGGAGCAGTACACATAGATACATTGAGTCAAAGGCAACGATATATTGAAGATTAATAGTCAAGTACTCAAGTGGTGATCAGGTTGTTTTGCAACAGAAACAATGAAGTTCTGCATTGTTCGTCATATATCTTGAAAGATTCAGCTTCATAAATCATCAAATCCAAAGTCCAGCTCCGTGACTTCACATCAAGAGTGATTTCTCGTAGCTTGACATTCCTATGCAGCCCAAGCTTTCAAAAAGAATTGACAAATTCAAGAGGATGTGAAGGCTACGCATAAATATCACTGCTTCGAATATACAAGCGCATAAGAAGGTTCAAAGATAATGGACCCCTTTACCAACATTATCCATATCATTTCACTATGCTGTGTGGCTCTACAGCTCTGCATGGTTTGAAAGGATAAGACACAAGTGCAAAGCACTAAGGTGATATGGCTTTCACTTCATAAAAGGAGCACCATAGAATTTTCACAAAGATATCACCCCCCCCCCCCCCACACACACACACACACAAAATCCCAAGGTACATGCGGGAAGTACTACCAACCATCAGAATGGAATTGCCACTCACCATTCCGCAGTGGCTTGTCACTGCAAAGCTAGCTAAGAACACCGCACCACTTCACCTCACTTATCTCCACCACTAATACTCAATGGCCCAAACATCAAACAAGAACACTTAAGACCCCCCCCCCCCCCCTCCCGACCTCCAAAAATAGCAAATATAAATTCAGCCACCTGCACAACCCCAGCATACAATCTTTAAGGATAAACTAATACTACAACAGCAGACTGTCAATTATGTCTTGTAAAATTTTAGCAAGATAGCTATTTCTTATTAATCACAGTATTGCAGAATTGCAACCGGTGCATCACCTCAAATATCCAGCAGGCACAAAAATCACAGTTACTAGCACTGAGTAAAGCTCATTTCCCCCATCTGCTATTCCGCTTCCACACAAAGTCAATTACAAATTTGATTGGTTATAGTAGCCATACCAGACTAACTGGCAGATAGTTATAGACAATCAGACTAAGAACATCATAAGAATAAACATTACGTTCATATCAAAGACATTTATAAAAAAGACACTAAAAGAAAAAAACGTAGTCATCCAATAATTCCACATACATCTGGTACCAGCAGGATGTAATCTTCACATGAAGTATAAATTCAGGAAAGCCTGTTATTTTGGCATGAAGGTAACAAATCAACAACATTGCAGCGCTACTTCCAAGCTACTCATGTCAAGCTGTTGTAGCGAAACATGTTCACCCCTTATCATGAAAAAGGATCAAATATGGTTCCAAATATACATTCATTTTCTTACAAGACTCCATGGGAACTGCTATAAACAAGATGCTTCATTTTCTTACAAGGCTCCATGGGAACCACTAAAAACAGGTGACAAGTTATACGATCTTTTTGTTATCAGATTGCATGTATCTAGAAGAAACCTGGACAGAATAATATAATGTTATTTCTGGATTAACCAAAGAGAAGTGCGCAAGCTCCAGCTAACTCTGAAGTTATCCGGAATACACAGTTAACTTACCGATTCTAATGTAGGACGAAACTAATCCACACCAAATAAAGTGAAGGTGTACTAACAGCAATTTGTAAAAAGCTAACTATAAAGAGATGCCTGATAAGCATTCAATTCTTTTGGGCATGCACACAAGCAGCAAAAGAGAAGCTGAGGATGGTAGAAGAGAAAAATGTGGCAGGTCAGAATTCCTCCCATTTCAACCTTTATGCCAGAATATTTCAGTAATATGAATTGCAAAAAGAAAACATATATCAAACTCTGTATTCCTTGCAGATTTCTTTTCCCCATGTCTGTTATCTAACAGCTAGAAATCTAAAATTGATGAGCAGAAACTGAACTACAACAATATTTTGCTCATTTCAATCTAAAACCTGACAAAGACCTCCGAATGCAATGGTTGGATCTGAGGACCATCAGGCTCACTGAAAATTATCTGGGTATTTGCTGAAGCTCTTTCCAAATGCATTATTTCTGTTTTCAGAAAACTGGGCAGCACATCCGACTGAATCTTGCGGAGTCCTTGAGGGTGATCCTCTGTAGGAGCAATCAGAAATAGTTTCTTCAGACAACTAGACTTTCTAAGCAGAAATTCTACTAGTTGCATCTCATTACGGTGCCCCTTGAAGTTTGTCATCTTGGCTAACCAAAGGTTTTCTAATCCACCTTTAGGTGGCTCTTCCTCCGCTACCTCCAAGAAATTCTCCGTGAATGAATCACGAACGTTCGTCGGGAGCTGCAAGTTCAGTGGAACATGTTTGAGAAACAGATCGCATGGCCATAAACAAACTAGCAATCGAATGCAGATTTTTGCAATAAAAATAAGCAAACAGAGACCTGCACAAAGAGCCGCTCCAACTGAGGACAGGAACATGTCTTGAGGAAGCTGTAGATGTCAGCAAGGTTGGAGTTGGCCATGCCGAACATGAGGAAATGGAGCTCTCTCAAGCTCTGCAGCTTGCTCTCCACTACGGCCTTAGCTGTGAAAGCAGAAATGTACTACAAGGCAAAGGCGAACAAGTATATAAGCCTGTTGGCAATGAAATGGGCTGAAAGGAAATGGCATAGATGCCTGAGCAGACCTGGAGTGCAATGCTGCAGAGGGTGAGGACACTGAGGTTCGATAGGTGGGGAACCGAGATGGGCAAGTTGGTGGGCGGCAAGCCGTTCTCCGGCCCGCCGGAGCAGAGGTAGAGATGCTCAAGTGAGCCCCCAGCGCCCGTGAGGATGTTGCTGGAGAGGAAGGCGCCGCTCAACCGGAACGACCGGAGGCGCGGCGCCATGGGGACCCGCACCTCCGTGGTGCGGGAGCAGTCGACGAGGGTGAAGGTCCTGAGGTTGGGCACCCCCACGGCGCTGAAGTCGATGCGGCGGAGGCGGCGGCAGTAGCGGAGGTCGAGCTCCCGGAGGCGGGGGCAGGCGGCGACGACCCGTCGCAGCGCGGCGTCGGTGAGGAACACCGAGTGGAGGTGGATCACCTCGAGCGTGGCGACCATCGCGTTGGCGGCCGCCGTGAGGTTGAGCCCCCGCACCGAGAGGCGCGCGAGCAGGCGGCTCCCGACGGGGAAGTGGACGGTGAGCATGCCCCGGCCGCGGGTGCCCCCGCCCCCGCGCGATCCCCTCCCCGCGCCGCCGTCGACGCGGAGGTGCAGGTCCTCGACCTCGCACACCGCGGCGTAGTCGAGGCAGCGCCTGAGGTCCGGCTGCGTGAGCTGCCCGCCGTGGAAGGCGAGCGAGAAGCAGTCCATCCGGCGCCTCCCGCGCCGGTCGATGAGCCCGAACTGCTCCACCCGCGCCGCCGCCCCCGCCGCGCCGGGAGGGAGGCGGATGCGGACCGACGACGGCTCCGGCCACCGCTGCTCCCACAGGCACCGCCACCGCGAGGAGAGAGCGCCGGTCCGGATGGCGGATTTGAGCGGCAGCAGGCTCAGAATCTGCATCCGCAGCGCGTCCGGCAGGTCCGAGATGCGGTCCTCCTCCACCACCATCTCCTCCTCATCATCATCCTCGTGGCCCCCACCTCCCACCCGGCGCCGCTTCCCGCCGCCCCCCGCCATTCCGCTCCGCCGCCGGCTCCTACCCGCGCCGCATCGGGGGAGGATTCCGCGGGGTTTGGTTGCGCCGCTCCTACAGGGCTGTGTTGTGAAGCAGGGGCGGGGAGGGGAATGGGAAGGGAAGGGGGAGAGACGTGTGGAGGCGTCTTGCTCGCCGCCTGGCCGCTGCGGTGGCCTCTTGTGCTCGCTTCCCTCTTTCCCCTCCCTCCCTCTCTCTCTCTCTCTCTCTCTCTCTCTCTCTGCCTGCTGTGGTGTGTTCTGGCTGGCTACTTGCGCTGGTGGTGCCGCGCGGGTCATACGGCTCACGCTCCTCCGCTCGCTCGCGTCGGGCCGCGCCACCCTCCCCTTTGCGTTGCGTTGCGTCGCGGGTGCGCTGCGACGTTGCTTTACCGTTCGGGCCTTTTCCGCCGGGTCGCCGGCCGCGACCTTTTCACACCAACAGGCAGCACGCACAGCCCCGCGGGCCTCGCCTTGCTTCCCATTTTTTTCTCTCGCCCGCCGCTGTTCACACGGCACTTCACGTCCTTTTTCTTCCGTTTCGTTTCTTCCCTCTCTTTCTCCTTTTTTTTTGTTCTGCGTACCTTTTGCGCCGTTTTCAATGCTTTGCTAATTTTGAGCTCCCGGATGAAATGCCTGCTAATTATGTGAAAGCAAACATTGATTTCTTTCCTTCTCTAATTTCCCTACATTGATTTATTTCTTTATCTAAATTCCATGCTTGTTTAGGAGAGGATCTTCCATATTTTTCTTCATCAAGGGAAGAAAGTGGTCCAAAGGGCTCCAGGAGCTCAGGTTAAGGTTACACTCTTGCCCTCCCTCTTTGCAGGTATGCATAGAAGCCATATCGGCGCAATGACGGTTGGCACGGTAGCAACTAGGTGGCGAGCTTGCAAATGAGGGGGTGTTTGGATACACCATCCTAAACTTTAGTACCTGTCACATCGAATGTTTGATACTAATTAGGAGTATTAAATATAGTCTAATTACAAAACTAATTGCACAGATGGAGTCTAATTTGCGAGACGAATCTATTAAGTCTAATTAGTCCATAATTTGACAATGTGGTGCTACAATAATCATTTGCTAATGATGGATTAATTAGGCTTAATAGATTCGTCTCGCAAATTAGTATAGGGGTTCTGCAGTTAGTTTTATAATTAGTTCATATTTAGTACGCTTAATTAGCGCCCGAACATCAGATGTGACCCTCCTAAAGTTTAGTACATTATATCCGAACAGCCCCTGAGTCATGTTGGGTGCGGGGCATCAGGACTAGGTGATATTGGCAAGGGAGAATGGAGAGACAGAGGTGCAGCGAGGGGTGCATATTTATTTGTAGCGTAACAAGTCAACTGTAGCTGTGCGCTTGCTTATAGTGAATTAGAATAAACTTATTGGCCGTATTTCTAAAAAATAGTCGATTGAATTTATTCGGGTCCTTTTAGGAAAGTACGAAAGAACAATTATTTGTATCTCTTAAACATTATCCCACATTTTAGCGAACATGTGAATTGTCACCTTCGGTGAATGGAAAAGGATTAACAAAGACTTAGTATAACATGACAATAAAGGGCCGACCGGTCACCAATACTTGGCATTGCTGAATTATCTGGGAGCGGTATATTTCATATTTAATTTTGACCAATATTTTTTCTTATTAATATATAGTTATAACATCGCATAAATATGAAAGTGCCTTCTAAGGTAATATAATCTTTCATAATTTCAAACTAAATATCTTGAAAGATAGGATGAGAAGATGCTATAGGATAAGTAGATAGTAATGTGAAAGATATGATGAGGAGATGGCATAGGAAGCCTAGCTGAGAGATAATACGATGCATCGAGTGTGATACCTCCGCCATTTTTCGACTTCATGATAAGGGAAAGGTGTTTCATGATAAAATGAGGTGCAGTGGATTCTTGTAATTAGTTTAGAGATAAATCAAATTCTAGGATCTCTGATCTAATGGTTCGCTGCGGGTATAAAGATATAAAGGTTTGCTAAAGAAGAATAACCACCAGATTGCACTCGAACCCATCTCCACATGATTCTTGCTCGTTTCCTCTCCCCTACCAAATCTATACTATAAACTATAAAGAGCGACCAAATTAAAAACAATTTCTACCCAGAGTTACACCCCTGTACCCCTCACAGAGGACCCACCTACCAGGCTAGGAGGGTGACGAAAAGATGTGACGAAGGGTGGGAGGACAAAAAAACTAGATGATAGAAAATGATTCTGCCAAAACATCTGTTTTTTCTCACCTTTCTTTTCTCCTTACCTGCCCTCCTTACCCGCACGCACGTACCCTTCCGCGCGCCAATCACGTTCCTGATTTTTTGGCCGAGGTCTCCTTCCTTTTCCACGTTTTCCACGTTCTGCCGTTCCGCGACTCCATGATTTTTTTCGTGGTTTCCTTCCTTTTTCATGCTCTTGATTGATTGGTAGCCTTCCTTTTGAGAGCCTTCCTATTGAGAGCCTTTAATTTAGATCCTGTTTGGCATGACTCCAACTCTGGGTGGAGCTGCTCCACTCCAGAACTCCAGGTGGAGCCAGCTCTGGGTGGAGTTGGAGCTGTCTGGTGAGGGTGTTTGGCTGGGAGGGTGTCCCTAGCTCCAGAAAAGAGGAGTTTGAGGGTAGATTGCCTTTCTTACCCCTGGTTCGACTTGAACTACTTATCACAAATATAAAATGAAAGTACATGCATTGAAGTCCAAAATAATAATAAATTACATGTTCCAAAATTTTAAAATTTTGAAATAAATTCATAGTTCCAAAATAAGGTCGTTACAGTAATCATTGCACTAATTCCATGTTAGAGCAATTGATGTAGCCATACTATCACGAAAGGTATCCATAGTCACAAAGCTTGATTCCGAAGTTGATCCATCGGAGGCATGTTGAGACACGGCATACTTGTTGTATCTTACCGGAATAGTAGGCATGTAGGTAGGATCTCTATCAAAATTAACAAAGTCCACATCAACACTAGCATGTTCACGTATGAAATTGTGTAGAACCATAATAGCAGCAACAATCTTCTTTTGTGTGACCATTGAATAACCGGGCATCTTGTAAAGGATTTGCCATTTCATTGTTAATACTCCAAATGACCGCTCAATAACAGTACGAACAGATGAGTGTATACGGTTGAACTTCTCTTTTGGAGTATTTGGTTCCATACCTCGATGCCACTCGGGTAAGTGGTACCTTTCACCCTTGTATGGAGCCAGATACCCCGAATGATTAGGATAGTCCGCATCTACAACATAGTACTTGCCTACACATATGTAAAATAAGATAAGTTTGTGCATACAAATATGAAAAGAAACATAAGGAAAAATCTTTACCTTGAGGAGGATGTGGGAAGACATTTACATCTGCTTCCAATGCATGGTACAATACACTAGTGTCATGCAAAGAACCCGGTTGACCCGCAGCCACATAGGTGAAGCGCATATCAAAATCACAAACGGCAAGCACATTTTGAGTTGCAATTCCAGTCTTACCAATACATCTCACTTGTTCTTCAGGTGATAAATACACATGAATATGGGTTCCATCAAGTGCACCAATACAATCCATAAAGTGTGGGTATGCTCTCTTGTCATTCCTAATCCTCTTGTGCACATTGTGAAAATTATGATCTGTCGGTCTCAAGAAATCTTGTGCTATGGCAACCACACAATTTAGAACTTCATGAAATTTTCTACTAATGGTTTTACCTGAGTGTTTGAACTTATTTTATCCTCTTCTATTTGACTCACACCCACTACATGTGAATAGGAAAATGGCCAACATTTCATAAGTATTCACGTGCTTCGATGGTTTTAATCCGTACCTCTCAACCAACACATCATGAAGATCCTGAAAAATAACCTCATTCATCCGAAACATTCGATGGCACTCCCCTGGAGTGTTTACCATCTCCATCAGCCATCCCATTTCACTTTGTTGTGAAAACATAAATCTCGGCGGTACCTTATCCATATATGAGTCATGATAACTTTGTGCTAGCTTACCACAGCTTTCAACCATTTTAAAAAAATATTCACCATCAGACTCACTAGATTCATCAGACTCACTTGAAGACATCTATGAACATTGACATAAATGAAATGTAAGATACAATTGTCATACATAAATAAAATGCAATAAAGTAAAATGTACCACACATGCGACAAAAATAAAATAGTAGCATACACAAATGACATCACTCTCACCAAGCCAATTTCTACTTTTCATATTTATCATTGTACTTCCTCCTAAGCCAATTGAACCTAATCTCATCAGTAGGCAAGGTCATGAACATCTCACTTTGCTCCTTCTTCACAAACAGCTCAGACGCCATGTAATGTTCATTGCTATCATAGCCGGCCCCACAAGCAATCACAACCTCCATCACTTCATCAATAGAATATTTTCTATGTCTCTTAGAAACATATTCATTGGCTGAACTTGCCATACTTGTTACTGCTTCTTGAATTAGGAGTGCATTTCCAGACTTCGCCTTCTTGCCACTTCTATCAACATACCTTGCCAATCTCTTGCCACTCGCAGGTGGAGGAGTAATACCAATATCCTCCTCTTGTGTATCCTGAATGAATTCATCATCTCGTGGCTCACAATTGATTTCCTCATCTTGTGTCTCATCCATATTTTCTGATGCTTCAACATTCACAACATGAGGAGACCAATGATCAATACCAATAGTAGTGATGTCAGAAAAACACTTGGCTAATTCATCTTCATTCTCAAGACCTTCTTTTTGAACTTTTCACAACCCGGAATGTCCTGAAATAATCAAAACAACACATATTATTATACGTATTACTAACAAAATTAACGTATGCAAAACATATATATCAAAAAAATTTAATCAACTTACAGCTCTAGCTTTTTTCCACCATTCGTCATCCATTGCAATAGTCTTCTTTATAGGATCCCAACCAGTTCCTGTTTGCCTCAGCATTAGTTTCTTCCATGCCTTGAAATCTTCCTTTAACTTGTCCCATTTGTTCTTGATCTGAGCCTTCGTAACTACTATTCCAGTCCTTTCTTTGAACCCTTTCTCAACCTCAGCATACCCAAGTGCATTCAAGTGTGTGTTTGGCCGATTTCCTTTTCCAACTTGTTCGGCAAATAACATACACAACATCCGAGTGTTCTCTGAGTTCCAATCAATTTCAGGCATCTATCCAACTCAGAAATGTCATATTAGAATGCATTAATCTACAAGTCAGTTACGGTACAAATAAAGCTCATCTGCATTGTACAAAAATGAAGCCAAGGAAGTATCGCTAAACGTGTAGCCCAGCAGTAAATAAATCGCAAAGAGCTAGATCGGATATCAGCTCGTATCAAGATAGTTGGCATTAGACAAGACTGACAGAACCTCATCCACTAATCCTTGGATTTTAACCAGCTAATGACAGAGTTCAATCAAAGGTATACATTTGTTCCAATCAAAGGAAAAAAAATAAATGGTTTACTCTGCAAGATAAGTTTGGACAGAAACACACCTAATTACATGCTCAACGTCAAATACAAGCAAGATAAGTTTGGACAGAAACACACCTAATTACACAAAGAATTGAGAAAAATACAGGTGGCACCATCTGCCGAGTACCTTGTTCGAGCAAATGGTTTACTCTTCTCCGCTTCAATCTCTTTTATTCTAGCCTCAGCTTCTCGCTTCTGCACCAATCCTTTACCCCATTGTATATGTATTTCCTGCTAATAAGTACAACAATGGTCATTGAAAGCTAAAAGCAGGAACTTGCTTTTGATTAAACATAGTTACAACTAGTATGGGAGAGGACAAATTTGTCATAACACCAGCAAGAAGCTTCGAGTCTGTTCTAACTATAACACTTATATGTACTAGTATATTTTCAGTTCAGTAGCCTCACTTCTGACTTTACCATAGAACCTCAACTAAAAGAGAAATAACAACATCTGCATATTGTGTTTTCCCACTGATTTTAGTCCATAGCGTGTGCATTGAACTGCCTGGAAGGAGTGACTTGCTGCAAAGCTGAAGGAGCACTATTTTTGGACAAGTGAGTAAAATGCGTTCATGTTTATGTACTTATTTTTATAAACAGATCAGAATATCTATGATAGATAAAGAAACAAAGGCACAAACATATTCTGCATTATGCTAAGCAATTTCTACTGGAATATAACTGAACCGCTAACAGGCTACTGCATCAAGTCATCTAATGAATTGATCTATCCAACAGGATATTTTCAGCAAACTAGAACTGCTACAGGTTCAAGCTAATGCATCGATCTATCTAATGAATCGATCTATCCAACAGGGCTAATTTCAGCAATCTTGAACTACAACAGGTTGTCATTATGCATCGATATATCCAGCAGGCAAATTTTAGCTAACAAGACTCTAATGTTCAGAAGCTAGTACACAAATCAGTTGCTACAATAATGTATGGATCTATAACAGAGCATGCAACCCAATTGCACCAGCATTGAACGGCGGCCGATGGGCACAGCAGAACATGTAACGGCGGCCGGTAGCAAAAACAAAACAAAGGAGGCACCGTACCTTGTGAACGGCGACCGGTGGGGGATCTCCGGACGGCTGTTGGCGGGCCCTGCGGCCGACGGTGGGGGGCTGCGGCCGGCGGGGGATCTCCGGCGACGGGGGGTGCGGCCGGCGTCGAGGCTTCTGCAGCAGGCGGTGGATCTCCGGTGACGGGGAGCTACGGCCGTCGGTGGAGGGTTGCGGCTTGTGGGGGATCTCCGGCGACAGGGGCTTGCGGCCGGCGTTGGGGCTTCTGCAGTAGGCGGCGGCCAGCGGCGGGCCTCGTGCAGATCTGGTGGGAGGCGGAGCAAGGCGGGCGGGCGGGGGTAGGAGACCGGCGGCGGGGCTGGGCCGGCTGGCGGCGGAGGTGGACAGCGGCCGTCGGTCTGCCTGGCGGCGGCAGAAACCCAACCGGCGGCGGTCTCGTGAGAAAAGTCGGGACGGAGGGAGGCGCAGGACGAGGAAAATGAGATGCGCGGGGAGACTCGGAGAATAGAATCGAAATGTTTTTTTCCGTAACCAGTGGTATTGGTGGGTAATTACCCACCAACTCCACGAGGAGGTTCAAAAGAGAGGGTTCTGGAGCAGCAAAAGAGGTGCTCTAAAACTCCATCTTCATTTGCACTACAACTCCATGGAGTTGGCAGCTCCATGGAGTTTTGGAGCTGGGGTGTTTGGCTGAATTTTTTAGTGGAGTTGCTAGAGTTCAGGAGTGGAGCCATGCCAAACAGGGCCTTAATTTCATTCCTAATTTTTCTCCATGGTCTCCTTCCTTTTCCATGCTATGTCGTCCCATGACTCCATGATTTTCTTCGTGGTTTCCTTCCTTTTACATGCTTTTGATTGATTGGTAGCCTTCGTATTGGGAGTCTTCCTTTCAAGAGCATTTACTTTAATTTCGTTCCTAATTTTTCTCCATGGTCTCCTTTCTTTCCATGCTCTGCCGTCCCGCGACTCCAAGTTTTTCTCCATGGTTTTCTTCCTTTTTACACGCTCTTGATTGGTAGACTTGCTATTGAGAGCCTTTAATTTATAGGCACGACAATGGCAAGTTCTCTCCTACATCCAGATCTCCTTCTTGCTTCACATCCTCCTTCCACCGAGGGGCTATCGCCGGACCTCCACGTCCTCACGCCAGAACTCAATCAAGATCAAAGGGCTACCGCTCCTTCCACCGAGGACTATTGATGGACTTCCACGTCCTGGTAGTGGAACTACATGCTGGAACTCAAATGGCTGTCGATCCCTTTTGATCAATTTTTTAACTGCTCGGTGAAGGAAGGCCACTGTTGCAAGATCACCACGACAATCAAGTAAGGCCCTAAACATTCATCTTCTTCCTACTATATAAGGTAGTACTGCATGTTTGATCATGTAATTTTGCAACGTGATGATTCCATATGTTCTCCGCCCTAGATCACAACAAAACATTGTCAGATTTATAATCCATTATGTTTGTGTACAACTCCAAAATATCTAAATATCTAAGAGTGATAATCCATGATGTTTTGAGTTCATGACATTGTTTGCATTATACATGAATCCGTCAATGCCCTATATCTTGTGTTTATGCTGAAGATTTTTTGCCGTTACATATTATTCCATTATCATTGTATCATGTTACCTGTGTTGCTCTACAAACAATGATAAATTCTTTTTTTACTCGCCAACAGTATATACATCCATCGAATCTTTCATTACATGATATCTGATCAAGATAGGATCGTTGAGCCATCTTGGAGATGTGACAAACACGCACGTAAGCGGAGCATCAATCTATGGTGTTAAAAGACCTAGAGAAGGTATCTAATCTTTGGTTGAATCCCAATGTTCTAGTTGCACATAACATATTAAGGACACTTATCCATGTATCCTTTTGAGCGCAGCTGAAAATGTTGATGATGCAGAATGTAAGCAGTAGAAAGCAAGGGAATGATATGCAAATATGCCATTGGAGAAGAAGGCAGAACATAATGAAAAGAGAAGGGAAGATTATCAGCATAAAAAGGCGGAGAGACAATCAAGTAATGGCATGCTGGAACCTCTCAGGCAATCAGGTAGTGTCATGCATGAACCTCTGGAAGAACCATCTAGTGATGAATCACCTCTGGGACAATCAGGCAATATCTTATATATTCGTTAAAAATTATGAGTCAGTATAGTAGGATCCTTAAGTTATGATATAGTTTTTTTTTTACTTTCACAGGGATATCTCATGATATTGGATGGGGTGATGTTGGTGGGGATTGGCTTAGTAGGAACCCCAGCTATACAATACTACTGAGAACTTATCATATACTGCCAGCTAACATCTCTGTATCAAGCCTGGTAGTAGTACCTTGACTGATGTTCAATAGTTTTTCCAATCGATGTCTTTAAGCATTTACAATTTGCATCCCAGATCTTGTTGAGGTGCCTATGAATGTTCTAGGATTGGATGGAGTCAAGGAAATGGATGATGATAGAAGGCAAATATTGAATTATCAGGGAGAAGCAAGCAACGTGGGTGTACAAACATCTGACTTTGCATTTACTGGTATGGCTTATATGAAACCCATGTAGCCCTAGCGTATAATCATACATGCAGGATATCGCCTCTAACAATAGGCATGTATATTTTGATATTTGAAGATGTACCAGTGATCAGCACTATCCCTAATGATGTGTCACTACAAGATCTGAGAGTTGAGGAAAGCATAGAAAAGGAGGGGCATACATTTGCAATGTCAACTAATAAGAAAAGTGAGAGGAATGCCAAAAGAAGAGTAAATTACCATCGCTCGAAGTGCCAGGAAGACTCAATCTGCCTCGACGAACACCTAATGTCGCCTTCACTAGTATGCACGTTAATTTTTACCTATAAATTTGATGAATTTAATTTGATGGAGTTCTAGCGACTTGCAATTATGCTAATTTTGCTAATTTTGCATTACAAGCAGGAGAAATTGGAACTAGACAATATGTGGTAACGGCAAATGTTGCAACTCCAGATGCAGGATTGAAATTGTACTATCTATGTTTAAAATTTTATTTAAACACATGGATGTGTATATAAGTTTTTTTAAGAAGGTGACCAACATATTGGAGTAGAGGTGTCTCCGAAGGAACTGAAAAGGTTAAGAGAAAGAAAAAGATATGCTGAAGTATCTGACTTTGAAAGACAACAGAAGATATTAAAAAATAACAATATACGGCACAATAAAATTTCTAAACAAGGTACTATATTTGAGCTATTTTTTTCAAATTCCATTAATTGTTTTATACTAGATATAATTATGTTGTTCCATTTTTGGGCGAATGTTTCAGATATAGGGTTACAGACCCCTATTGGAATATTGCAGTCTACTGTAACCCAGTTAGGATCTGTTCCAAGAACAAGGGGTTCTATTAATAATGAAAATGATGAACCAAACCAATCCGGTTTATGGGAACCAGACAATCCACTACACGTAATAGAAGGTAACTTTAAATCACTTGGTCCTGTATATGATTTTCATTGTCCGTTGATAGTATCCCAATTAATATATTATATTATATTATGCAATGAAACAGAGAATGATTTAGATGAGGTGGATCCTGACCAAGAAGGAGATGACAAGTTAGATCATGATGGAGCGAGGTTATTTTACCAACAAGGTACGTTATATATTATTGAAATGAATGTAACTTTCCTCTCGCAACAAGATGGTTTATAATTAATTATTGGTTTGTGGCAGATACCCATTACGAGTATTATAGAGATTCGGATATGGCTTCTAAGGGTCCTGATCCATTTGATGGAGTGTACATGAACCTTCCTAAGAAGCATCATGTGTTGAAGAAGGCCAAAAACTGTGAGTTCTACAATGCGAAGAAGTTCCCTGGTAAAGGACATGCTTTCTGTTGCAGGAAAGGGAAGGTCCACATATATATCCTAGAAGTACCGTCTGAGCTTCGCCAGTTATTTACGAGTCAAATGGACAAGGATGCAAGGTATTTCAGAAAGCACATATGGTACTTCAACTCACATTTCTCTTTCACCAGCTTTGGGGTTTCCATTGGTCGTTGTCTCGTGTCTACAAGAGGTACTGGTGTGTGTACCTTTGAGGCACATGGCCAGATTTACCATAAGCTCGATCCACTTGTGCTGGGTGGGAAAGGGCCAAACCATATGCAGCTCTACATTTTATGACATGGATGATAGTATTGCTCGTCATGTTAAGAGGTCCCCTAATCTTAATGAGAACCTGATCCACTTGATTCGTGGTATTTTACGGGACAATCCGTACGTCCAAGTGTTCACGAGCCTAGGTACTCTTGCAAATATTCAAGAGTACACGATTGAGCTGAATACCAAGATTTCTGTTGATTAGAGGAGATATAATGCACCCGAAATGGAGCAGATTGCAGCTATCTGGGTCGATGGCAATGACTCTCAGCACAAGTTCTCTTGGAGCATTGTGATATATGGAAAATCAGATGATCCACACTATGTTAGGGCGTACCTATTATGACCCATTAGCATATCATTTGTCTTTCCATGGTGGTGAGACTGGCTGGGAAGACAAGATGATAAAGTTTCGAGATCCACCACCATCAAGCCAAAGCATAAGTATACTAAGCGTAAGAGGAAAGGTATGCGTATTCCACCTTTTTTTCATACTTCATCCATAGATTCATTTCACTCACTGTATGAAATCTGATGATTTATGCTATAACATAGATGGAACTGAAGCCGATGTGGGTGACTGTACAAACAATGACCACTGTGTCGTGCAAAGACGTACAAAAAGAGCCGCTCATGGTATGTACCATTTTTCATGTGCTTTCATACACACTTTACCTCACTTTATTTGTAAACTATTTATTTACTTTTGCCTCGTAGATTCGCATATTGTTGAAGCAGATGACACATCATATGTTGACTACATCAATGAGGAAGGTGTGTATGCAGATATGCCATATTATATAGTTCACAAATCTAAGATTGAAAAGTAAGATGACGATTCAATTTTCCATAATTTTACAGGAGGTGGTCATGATAATGATAATGAGAGAAGCATGTACAGCGATGTTGAGGGCCTAGGTACGAGTTTCAGATCATCTGCATCTATTATAAAATGCTAAAAAATTGAATATTGATTGTTTTACCTAATATGTTCACATATATATTTGTTTTATACACTGGAGGATCACGTCTTTATGTTAGTGCGAGGGAATACAAGTGTTACAAGCTGCAGATCTGTGAAGGTAGTTCAACGTGTTCTTTCATGCTGGGCATCTTTTCCAACAATTGTTGGTTGATTGGTACGTTAAGGTTGAATCAATATGTCTAGATTGGTATTCGAAGCTGGAACACCAGGCATTGATTCATGCAGATCTATATCAGGTGAGATTTGTTTGCTTTCCATTCGTGCGAATCTATATGAGTGTGCATAAAGATTGTCAAATTAACAAATATATTATGTACTCTATGATGATCAGGGACTGCTTGATACTCTTGCCACTGGAGAGGCTGATGCTTCCAAGGCAGGGCTTAGGATTGTTCTGAGCAAAGATTTTCCTGGAAGTGATCGTGATGTTAAGTCAAGGTTCATGGAGGCAATGACTTTGGTCGTACGGTAAGCCTGATTATTTCGTGACGATGACATGCAATCCTTATTGGGATGAAATAATGGCAGATTTGTTGCCTAGGCGGACGCCACATGACCATCCCGATATTGTTGCCAGAGTGTACCATGCTAAACTATTAGATCTCCATGATTTCTTGATCAAGAAGGGGCATCTCATCACTGTGGCAGCACGGGCACATGTAACAGAGTTCCAGAAGAGGGGTCTACCACACAAGCACTTTCTGTTGGTTATGGATGCTGGAAGCAAGTTAAAAGAAGAGGGGTCTATCACACGAGCACTTTCTGTTGGTTATGGATGCTGTAAGCAAGTTAAAGAGCCCTAATGATTACGATAGGTACATATCAGCAGAAATTCCTGACCCCAATAAATATCCTCAGTTGCACCAGCTTGTTGCCAAGCATATGATGCATGGTCCTTGTGGTACTCTTAACAAAGATTGTCTATGCATGATAGACGGTCAGTGTCATTTCCACTATCCTTGACAGTTCAGTGAAACGACGCAACAAGGTAAGGACACATATCCAATATATAGAAAGAAGGGAGGATGGGCAGAAAGTGAAGGTTAGAAGCGAGGAATTGGATAATAGGTGGGTGGTGCCTTATAATCTAGTGCTCCTAATGAGGTATAACTGCCATATCAATGTTGAGATTTGTAGCAGCATCAAGTCAGTTAAATATCTCTACAAATACATATATAAAGGTCATGATCGTGCATCACTTATCGTTGATGCAAAAGGAAATGAGCACATGGTAATCAATGAGATCAAGCAATACTGTGATGCCAAAATGATTACAGCTATAGAAGCAGTCTACAGGTTGTTTGGTTTTAAGTTGTATTCAATATGGCCACCTGCCCTGCAGATGCAAGTACACCTTCCTGGTTTGCACATGGTTGCCTACAAGTCAACAGACAACCTAAAAGATGTTGTGCAGCGTAAAAAATCCCAGAGGTCAATGCTAAATGAGTACTTTAAGATGAATGCAAATAATCCTAAGGCCCATTAGTACCTGTACAAGGAGTTTCCAAAGTACTTCACATAGAACAAGTCTGGAAAATATTGAAAATCTAGAGTTGCAAAAAATAGGCTTATGTAAATCCCTCTGAAGGTGATAGATACTACCTTCGAGTGCTGCTGAACCATGTGAGGGGTACAACCTCATATGAGAACTTCAAAACATGACGTGGTATTCCATATGAGACTTTTAGAGCAGCTGCTGAAGCCATGGGGTTTGTAGATACTGATAAGTCATTAGATGAGCGTCTGACTCAATGTGCCATGGTCAGGTTTCCTTCTTCTCTCCGTAGGCTTTTTGCCACTATTGTGGTTTTCTGCGAGTGCACCAATGTCCGCCATCTATGGGACAAGCATTATGAATCATTGGCTGAGGATTTCCGGCGTACTAATGACAACAAAACTGTGGTTGAGCAGATGGTGCTCCGTGATATTTCTCATCATCTGACGTCCATGGGAAAAGACATCAGGCACTATGGTCCTCCAGAACTACATGAGTCAGGTTAGTTTGATCTAAATTTTGTATGAAAAAAAACTTAATTTTACCCCTCTAAATTTTGCATGTCATTTGTATAATTGGTAATAATGTTGATAAGTTTTCTTGTTTTGTGCAGACAATCAGCGCTCTAGAGATCATTACAGAGAGCTTACAGACGAGCAGAATCTCGGTTATGAAGAGGAACACCTGGAGATAATAGATACGCTTAATGTAGAACAAAGGGCAGGTTTTGAAGAGATACTTGAACATGTTATGAAGGGAAAGGGACATATTTTCTTTGTGGATGGTCCCAGCGGCACCGGTAAGACCTATCTATATAAAGCATTGCTTGCAAAGGTGCGCTCTGTGGATCTTATCGCCGTTGCTACAACAACATCTGGTATTGCAGCATCCATTATGCCTGGTGGACGCACTGGCCACTCTCGGTTCAAGATTCCAATCAAGTTAGGTGATAACACTATGTGTAGTTTTACAAAGCAGGGTGGGACAACCGAATTACTTAGGAGAGCATCTCTGATAATTTGGGATGAGGTAGTAATGACTAAGAGATAGGCCGTTGAAGCACTAGACAGGACATTGCAGGATGTAATGGAATGTACACAACCATTTGGCGATAAGGCAATGTTATATGGAGATGACTTTAGATAGGTTCTTCCTATTGTGGCCCGTGGTACAAGAGCACATATCACTGATGCTACTTTGCTCAGATCATACATATGGCAAAGTGTTCAGTGCATCCGATTGACCCAGAACATGAGAGCACAGTCTGACACATGGTTTGTAGATTATCTGCTGAGGTTCGGTAACGGCACCGAGGAAAAAAAGAGAAGCAGTTTCAGTTTAGATGCAATAATTTGGCCACATGTCTGTTGGTTCTTCTGCCCACTTTATAAAAAAAAACTTCCTTCATTGCTCAACTAAATTTCTTGATCAACATTTTCAAAATTAAATAAAGCAAGGGAGAAACGAGATTGTGATTAGTTAGGTCTCATTTTATAGAAAGAACTATCACGCCCAAATTTGTGGAGCCATGTTTGGAAATAAAAAAATTAAATAAAGTAAGGGGAAAATGAGATTGCGATTGGAAGAATTATCAAATTACATTCCATGGTCGTGGCGTAACACATAACGACATAACAACTACATGGTGCCAAATTTGGAAATACAAAACTTAAATTTAGGGAGAAACGAGATTGTGATTGGTTAGATAATAATTTTAGTTAAAGAGTCAACCAGAAAGGCTCTAAAAAATGTTTCATTTTGCAATATACGCATCTAGACACAAGCACAATTGTTCCCTTTTATTTGATCAATTGTACGTAGGGCTGGACGCGAAGTTAGAAACTCACGAGTTGGCTCGGCTCATTCATATTTAGGTTCAGTTCGGCTTGGCTCGGTGAATTTTTAAACGAGTCGAGCAGCTATTTTTACTTGTTTTGTTAACAAGCCGAGTTACTCATGAGCCAACTGAGCTAGAAGGCTAAAGGTTGAACCGAGATGTGAATTAGAAGAGTCTACACTACACCATGGTTAGAGTGTAGAAATCATTATCTTGTGGTGAAATATTTGTATGACTACATGTTGAAAAAAGGTGAAAAAGTATATGGTCAAGGTCCGTATGAGTCGGTTAGTTGATAAAGATAGATTGTTAATGTATCAGCATTAAACAAGTATTTCAATCGATACGTATGCCTTTTATTGCTTACTCGGATTCCTATAATAAATATTTATCTTATTTTATTTAAAAAAATATTTATCATGTTTTAATTATACACGTGCCTATGGCACATCCACTATTCCCTTAAAGCCACAAGAGTTTCAAATCACCCCATGCCTCACGGTCGCTGCCAAATTTTCAGCTCAATCGTTTTCAGTACACGTTCATGAATATAAGATCTTGAGAAATGCATGGCAACGTGGTGAACTTCCGAAATCCCCAATACACGTTGCTAAACGTTTGAGCGAACCTTCCACCCGGTCTCCCTCTTTCCTCTCGCTGTCGTTGATATTTTCCTGAGGTGACACCCCAGTAGCTGGCACTAACACTGCGGAGAAAATGGCCACATCTTTCGTTGCTCGCTGTTCCAGCGGTCACGCTAGCGAGAGGGGCCATCCGCCTGTACATCCCCCGGCCGTCAAATCGTGCGGTACCTTTCGAGCAAGGTGATACTGGTACCAATAGACTCGCGAAATTCTCACCTAGAACCAAGCCTAACTTTGTGGGGCTAATCATCGTTCTCACTGCTACCCTAGTGGTTGAACTACTTTTTCAACGTTTTACAAAATTTTCTGCCCTAAGAGCTGAATAGTTTTCGTAAAATTCATCTGAAAATTGAAAGAAATTTGACACCGTACGTGACAGGTAACAGGTTCAGATCCAGCAGCTGCCTTGACGACGACGCCTGTCCCTGCCGAGCTCGGCCTTGGCCCTGCGCAGGCGGGCCTTGTAATCCTTTGTCCAAGCGCGGAATTGTGCCTTGAGCCTCTTCAGGTCGTCGGTGGAGCTGCCGCCGCTCGGGGCGGCCGCAGCCGGCTGCCACGGCCCCGTAGCTGGCGGCGCCTCACCGACGAGCGCCGCCGCGCCGCGCTTCAGCGTGTGGCTCTGCCGCCGGAACTCCGCGCCGAGGCGGCTCACCGCGCTCCGCCTGGCGACCTGCACCAACATACGGTCCCGCCCGTGCCACAGCCTCACCGGCGGCGGCTCCTCCGACGTGTTCATCTGGAGTTCCGAACATTCCCGGCGATCGCGCGTCGCTTCCTCGGCCCTTCGTGCCGCGTCCCGAGCCAGCTGCATGAACACAGACACGCAGGAAAAGATGATGGCCGCCGGATCATCGTTCAGAGTTTCAGAGTGGACGCTGCCATGTTGTTGTGTTCGGAGACTCTGATAGAACAGACCTGCAGAGTAGCCATTTGCTCGTGGAAGGCTTCCTCCAGGGACTTGATCCTGATCTCGTACTCCAGCCACCTGATGTGGTAGCTCTCGATCCGCCGCTTCAGCGCGGCGTTCTCCTCCTCCTTGCGCCGCAGCTGCGCCTCCACCTCCGTCGCCTTCCTCTCGAGCTCCTCCACCACCAGCGAAACGTCATCCGTCGTCGACGATGTCGCGTCTTCCTGTTCCTGGCATAGATGAGCCAAGCCATTTAATTGTGCGTCACCTCTCATGATCAGTTGATCGAGACGAATCAGTGGACAATGCTGATGATGTTAATGGAGGTTGGAAGGGGATTGAGAGATGGAACCTTGGGCAGTGACGACGACGAAGACGGTGATGGCGGCGACAATGTCTGCGGCGGCGCGGCGGGCCGGGCCCTGCGCCGCGACGGATGGCGGCCTCGTGCAGTCGGCCGTGCGGGCAGAGGCGGCGGCGGCGGGGAGGCGAGGGTGTCGTCTAGGGGCGCGTCGACGTCGCCGCCGCCTCCACCTGATCCTCGCATCAGCGAGAGGAGCATCGCTTCCAGGGAGCTCAGGGCGGACGTTGACAAAGCCGACATCGCCATGACCGGCGTTCCAGCTGACGCAATGCCGACGACACGCTGCGGCACGTGTGTGGAAGCTGCAGGTCGATCGACTCCTATCCTCGCATCAAGAACTCATGGCGTGCGAAGCGATGAGCTCCGGATTAATAGAGGCGAATTCGGAACGACTTGCTGCAGCATCGGGAATCCGGGACGGGAAGCCCTTAATGATCGACGAGGAGGTGCATGAAGGTATCGAGCCGGAGCGAATAACGAGGGCGATGGGATTGAGGATCGGAGAGGAGGCAGAGCAGCCGGTACCGGTAAAATAGGATCTTTGAATTTTAACCACACACCTCGTAGGTTTCCTTCACTTTCTTCTCTTTCGCCTTGTGAATTGGAACTCTTTGAATTTTGAAAACTCGTTGCATTGTTTTTTAAACTTCTCGTCAGAGTTGCTGTGTTAGGCCTAAAGAAGATATTTTGTAGTGCTATCGGTTAAGTTTTTATTGCTAATTGCTATGTCCAGACTATATGTATCTTTATTTTCAATATGTGTTTCCGTGTTAGGCCTAAAGAAGGGAACTTAAATTTGCAAATTATAAACATGTACACTGTATTTTTTTTAATGGAAACTAGTTCTAGCCTCCCCTCAAACTAAACAAAGAACATGGGAAACTTTTTCTTCTTTTAAAAGGATACTCCATCTGGTTAGATTTTTTAAAAAAATCATAAAGAAATAAAATCGTGCTTCCTATGTGATATACTCCGTACTATACACATAGTTTCTGAGAGATAAATAAATAAAATCATAAATTTCCTGTGCATGTACATTTACGCACAAGAAACCTGTATGAACTTTATGATTTTTTATAAATAATTTGTCTAAATTCTAAAAAGAAAGTCGGGATATCAATATTTATAAAATTACAGGCCTGCCCTGACCATTATAAAACAATTTTAAAAGAAATAACCCCTTTTGCACAATCTCTCCATTCCAATGGGGTTTGAGTTTGAAATAGGTCTTAACAAAAGGGGAAAAAATCTACGTGAATTTTTTATAACCTCTAAACAAGCCTTAAGCTGCCCTGTAGGCGTGCCTGTTCGATAATTCCATGCCTACCTTGATCACTAAACAAAAGATATTTACAAAAATCACCCTTATCAATTGTTGGGGAGTTTTCTTGATTTCCATTGGAAATCATTGGTTCTAGCACAACCTCTACATTTCAAAGGGGTTCTAGTTTGAAACGGGTCTAAACTCTTAACCAAAGGGGAAAATTCTATACGGTTTTAGTTCAGATGCCATGTTGACATGCTGTCAAGATTTTTTTTTTGGTAATGATTCTCCAGGACATGACCGAAGTTCCAAGCTCTGAACTCTGAAGCAGTTCGTCGAAACGGCCGTCTCACCGCGGGGCGCCTCCATGGACGGCCCTGACCCCTCGCCGGCGAGCGAGTTGCCGTTCCGCATCAGCTTCTCCGGCCACGGCGGCCACCTCCGCCTCGACCCTACCCCGCAACCGTCCAGCACCATTCCCGACTTCGTCCCGGTACGTACGCAACCCACCAGTTCGCCCAAAATCACCCGTGTTGTTCTCTGCAATCTGTAAACCCTAAACCCACCGTTGTTGTGGCGGCGACCGCAGCCGCCGGCCTACCCGCCTGGGAGCCCGAGCAGCGTGAAGGAGTACCTCGAGGCGAACTACCTCAACCCCGAGCTCCACCTCCCCACCGCGGCCGATGCCGGGAGGGTGTGGGACTTGGACTGGTTCGCCCTGGCCAAGCCACCGCTGGAGCCCTCCGCTCCCCGCACCATGCTCGCGCCCGCCTGGGAGCCGCCTTTCCGGCGCGGTCGGGGGACGTCGCAGTCCGCGTCGGAGCCGCAAGTATGGGATCCTGAGTCCGTGCAGATGGAGATGGGCGAGGTGTTCGGTTCGGGGACCGGGGGGTTGGCGCCGCGGATGCCTGGTCCGGCGAAGGACTTCGTCAGGGGGAGCATCAACAACAGACCCTTTCGTCCGGGTGGTCTACTGGATGATGATGCTGAGGTGGCTGCATTGGAGAAGGCATTCCCAGAGGGTGCGCGGAACGGTGATTGGGTGCATGAGCTTATGACCGGTGGCCCGGCGCAGGTTGCTCCTCCGGGGTTCCGCAAGGGATTGGAGTTGGGCCAGTTGAAGGTTTGTCCCTTACTAAATTTCTATCTCTTTTGCCATGTAACCGTAAGGATTGTTGTGGATGCGCCAAATTCTCACTGCGATTGTTGGTACTTTTCTTGTAGGAGTATAAAAGCCACTGGAAGTGTTTCCGGAATGGAGAACTTGTAGAGGAGCAACCTGCATCGTCATCGAATGATACAATGGTAGTTAGAGCAACGTTCCACATTTTTGCACACTTTGCCATTATAGAGTTGTTATAGTCTGATTGTCACATTTTTGTGCAGGAAAAATACTCGGTGCAGTTTGATGATCTTTTCAAGATAGCTTGGGAGGAAGATGCCGCCAACAAGGCGTTACAGGAGGATGATGTTCAACAATCAGCTGAAGATGAGGGAACTGAAGGTACTTCGTTGCTGTCATAGATCACATGTTCAAATCACATGAGTATATTGTCTTTTGGGTCTTGGCAAATTGTAATAGTAAAGAGATAATGGGCCATCATCGCCATTATGACTACTAGCACGTTATTAGTGTTTCTGTGTGTTTGTTAACTCTTTGTTGGTTCTTGTTAAGCTTTCATATTCCATTGGCAGGAGTTGGTGAACAAAAAGTTGATGCATTGCAAGATGCTTCTGAGACCGTAACCAAGCTAGATGCTGAGAAACATGAAGTAGATGCTATAAGTGATGATCCTGGAACTCAAACAGACTTGGATCTAATGCTATCTGCTGAAGTTCAATATGCACGAAGAGAATCAGGTGTATCAGGTGATGACAAGCCAACACAGGATGGCAAGGTAGGCACACTTATGCTTTGTTTTGTATCTCACTTTGTATGATGTGCTTCGCATTCCATAACCTTCATGGGTGGATAGCTTTGCAGAAAGTAGTCTCGAAATCCTCTAAAGATAGATCATGGATGAATTGATAACGGCAATGTATCTCTATTTCACTTAATAGGTTTGGGCACTTGTTGGCGGGGACGAAGACATTGTGACTAACTTCTACAAACTCGTTCCTGATATGGCAATTGAATTTCCATTTGAATTAGATAAGTTCCAGAAGGAGGTAAGGTACTCATAAGCTTCTGTGCCTTCTATCTCAATGTCTTCTCTATACTGATCGCAGCATCTAGTAGAGTACACTACATCATCCAAAGAGCACACACTGCTCCTTTTTTACATAAACTTTGATAGGCACATTTGTTCTACATGCTTGTGATTGTGATACTTTGTCTATATTTGACCCGCCTTAGCTTTCAAATTTACATAGTACACTCACGTCACAACTTGAACCTGACAAGATTTGTATTGGGACTTAGGAGAGTTAAAGTGACCTGAGTCACTATAGATATGTTGAGAACACACTCCCGTATTTTTGTGTATGGGAGCTAATAATGTTCACTGTCTAAAACTTCATGCTCTGCCGTTTTCCATTTTCTTTATGCACCACAGTGTGAATTTCTTATGCGTTGTTAACATGAACTCTGACAAATCTCACTCAAATTATACTAGGAATTATTAGTCCTTTGAAATAAAGACTGCCACTTAAATTTCTGTCCTTGCTATCCGAGGCCACTGGCTTTCATATTTCTGAGTTTTCTCTTCAATTTAAACAGCAATTTAGAAATTAATGAACGATGATGCTGTGTCTTGGGAATGTTATTCTATGCTGTTTTGAAGTTAGTTCTATGCATTGTTTTAATACAGGATTTAATTATGTAACACAATGAGTGCAAATAGTGTTGTTCTTCATACTGTTTTTTGCCTTGCAATACTGCATCAGATGTTTTCTGAAAGCAAGACAAATCTGCATATCTCGGTGAGAAATTTAAAACCAAGTCCAGTCTGCTTGTTTTCTTGTCCCTCCTGGAATACAAGATTATCACAGGAATTTTGAATGAATGAAAAAAATCAAGTGAACAGATATTTCCTTTCCTGGCATGCATTTAGTTGCTATCACATACCTATCTGTTTTTGAACTTAGAAAAAATGGTTTTTAAATGCTCAGTCGTTAATTTATTTTTTTCTATCTGTCAAGCATAGGCTATATATTATCTTGAGAAAGGTGAATCAGTCTTCGTTGCAGCCCATACTTCAGCAGGAAAGACAGTTGTTGCCGAGTATGCATTTGCTTTAGCAACAAAAGTATGACTTCCTTTGCTCTTTCTTCTTCTTTTTTGGCACTTCTGTTTATTTGAAACCGCCTATCATCTTCCACACCTATAGCTTGTAAACCCTGAGGCTCAGCACCAGCTTTGGTTAGAAGGAAAGCTTTAACTTAGCATTACTCTTTGCTTTGAGAAGTGTGCAATTCTTAATTTCTGATAAGATTTCACTTTTACTTTTGTTAGTTGATCAATATTTAGACTACATACTTCAGTGAACTATCTCTCGTTACTTACCATAGTAGTTGGTTTAAAACCACACCCAATAAAAAGAAAAATGTTACATGGGTCTTTTGATGACATATAATCTTGTTATGCAGCATTGTACTCGGGCTGTCTATACTGCTCCTATTAAAACTATCAGCAACCAGAAATACCGAGATTTCTCTGGGAAGTTTGATGTAGGACTTCTGACAGGAGATGTCAGTATCAGGCCAGAGGCAACTTGTTTAATTATGACTACTGAAATATTGCGCTCAATGCTCTACAGAGGTGCGGACATTATACGCGATATTGAATGGGTAATCGACTTCAGTCCTAATTTATTCATACTGTTCTGTGGCTTTAATTTTAAATATCATTTTATAATTTATTAGTGCTGATGTGTGGTAACTATACAATCAGGTAATCTTTGATGAAGTGCATTATGTAAACGACGCTGAAAGAGGTGTAGTTTGGGAGGAGGTTATTATAATGCTCCCGAAGCACATTAACATTGTTCTTCTTTCGGCAACGGTACGGATTTAATGAAAACCGCACTTTCCGCTACACTCACTATCAATCAAACATTCTGTGCACACCATTGGCTGTTCTGACAGTTGCTCAATAATAGTTAGGACAGTATAACATCCTGATGCCATTTGTAGTTGCTTTTGATCTTTTGAAATAGTTGATGCATAACTCTAATCTTAGGTAAATTTTGCTAGGAAGTGCAATTGTCGCTGTCCAAGTTATTTAGTATGCAAATATTATCTCATAATGCGATCACCCTGATTTCTGATACTCATGCAACAAAATGACATGTTCGCTGATGTTATTCATTCAAATTTTGGATGCTTGTATTCAATCGAAAATTGAAATAGTACTGCATGGAAATAGTATAACTGAAAATTGGCCCTCTAACTATGAGCTAGGGTTAATATAATAATTTAATGCAAAAATTACCATTTGGCTGCATTGCAATAATTGAAATTTCTTTTGCTTGCTATGAATAAAGTTTGAGAACTCTCTGTTATTTCTCTTGTTCAAATTTACTAGGGAGTTGAAGTGTTGAACCCTAATTGTTTCTTCGCAGGTTCCAAATACAGTTGAATTTGCTGACTGGATTGGTCGAACAAAGCAGAAGAAAATTCGTGTCACTTCGTAAGTGCAGTTAGTATGAATTTTTAGCTACTTACACCATAGGCCCTTGTTACCAGTTGGTTTAGCCACCAGGCCGGTTAGAATTACCCAATTAGCTTCTTTCTCTATTCTAGTCAATTGGTACATGGAATCTAACTTGCTAGAAATTGGATGCATGAAAATGAGAAAATATCGGTGGTACGACTACTATCACGGGAGTGTTATTTTACCAACCATTCATTTCAGTTGTTTTCCATGACAGAATTGAGGGTGGCTGCAGCCATTAAATACATGTACTCAATTGTATAAGAGGGAAACTAATAGGTTAGGATTGCTGGTACGATATCAAATGCATATAAGCTGCAAGACTAGAAAAAATAATGTCTTAGGCCCTGTTTGTTTCAGCTTGTAGATTATGAAAAGCAGCTTGCAGATCGTAACAACCTACAATCTGGGGGGAGCATATTGTTGGATTTTAACAATCTTGCCTGTGGATGCCGGATGGTTACAGTCAGGGGGTGTGAAAATGCTTATTTTTTTTTCGGCTTGTGATTTTGAAATCTACAATCCCAAGCTGAAACAAACACGCTTGGCCTTGGATTTGAGGATATATGAAAATAATTTGAGCAAGTAGATGCATGCTATCCAAGGACAACGATTGTCCTATGTACCGCAATGGAAGATGATTGTAGAAAAGGGTTTCTCCTCTGTTTGTTAATATAGATGATTAATGAAATTAGATCGCGACAAATTGCTAACATTGCACAAAAATGATACATTAATAGGCCAAAACCTGGTAGCATCTTAGTTAGGATTTTAGATCAATATGATACATATTGGTTGGTTAACATTTTGAATTTAAGATGCCAATCTTGATTGATTCAACTTAATGCCAAGACACCTATATAATAGTTACAAAATTGGACAAACCTGAGTGGTGGAACCCAAAGGGCCATGCTTTAATTAAACAAACTCAGTTGAGGGGTACAAATGAACTCAGTTGGTTTAAAGGGACTTGATTGCACATAAGTGGATAATATAGGGGATTTGATCAATAATATTAGACTATAGGGGTTTGTTGCAGAATGCTGAACTGTTAAGTGGCTAATAGTGTAGTTTTGCCTTATGTTCAAAATTTGAATATTCTTGGACACCTACAGCTCTAATTTTGATCACACAGTACTGTTATTATGTCTTTACCAGGACCAACAAAAGGCCTGTTCCGCTTGAGCATTGCTTGTTCTACTCTGGAGAAGTGTACAAAATATGCGAGAGGGATACCTTTCTTACTCAAGGATTTAGAGAAGCAAAAGATTCTTTCAAAAAGAAAAATTCGAACAAGCTTGGAGTGAAACCTGGTCCAAAGTCAGGAACCCCTGCAGTACGTGCTGGAACTCAAGGCAAAAACCCAGATACATCAAACAGGGGGAGAGATCAGAAGTACCCAAAGCACCACAATGCCAATTCAGGATCAGCAGCGGTTCCACAAAGCTCCTCAGGGCCAAAGAGACCAGACTCTTCATTTTGGATGCCGCTTGTGAATAACCTTCTGAAGAAATCCCTAGTGCCTGTATGTGAGAGAATAACTTTTGTGATTTCTCTATCATGCGATCATGACATTATTTGTTCTGTTGGACCTCTTTCTTGTTCATCATTTACATTGAATTCGTTTCATTCTTCATTTGTATGCTGAAACCAATCTCAACCTGTCGTGAAATGACAATTACTCTCAACATTTGGTTATGGGTTCTACTTGTCCCTTTTATCAAAATCTTATCATGTCATTTCACATTTGACAAAAGGTTTATCTGATCATTGAGATGGTCCTTTGCAGGTGGTGATCTTTTGTTTCTCAAAGAATCGTTGTGATAGATCGGCAGATAGCATGTTTGGCGCTGATCTCACCAGTAGTTCGGAGAAAAGTGAAATCCGTGTCTTCTGTGACAAGGTGTTTTCACGCCTTAAAGGATCTGATAGGAACCTTCCACAGGTGATCTAATAGCTCATAAAATTTAGTGCTGTACCCCTGTGAGCCTTTGCTTCAATCAGTGCTTTAAGCTTTGACCTCCTTCATAGGTTGTGGGAATACAAAGCCTTCTACGAAGAGGAATTGGAGTGCACCATGCTGGGCTTCTCCCTATTGTGAAGGAAGTAGTTGAGATGCTATTCTGTCGTGGTGTGATCAAGGTTATGCTTTGAACATCTGGATGCTGTTTTACCAAGTACTAACCAATGCAGCAGCTCTTCGCCCCCGCCCCCGGCCCGCCCCCCCCCCCCCCCCCCCCCCCCCCCCCCCCCCCCCCCCCCCCCCCCCCCCCCCCCCCCCCCTCCTCTTTTTTTCTTTTTTCGTGATGCCATTTGTCATAGTAGTTTCACTTGAAGCTGTTAGGAAACTAGTCCATGCATGAACTCTAGTATATGAGACTGTTGGATGTTTGCTGGATTTGGAACAAAAAATTGTAAATGCTGACCACTGGCTTAAGTCCATCCTGTCCGAAGTTGCTGCAGTTATGCACAACCCATACCATGCACAGAAGGTGTTCTTTAACTTGAAACAGTATTAGAGAAACGATATTTGTGATCACATCACAGTTTCGTCAGTTGCTCCTGAAAAGTTCCCTTAAAAAAAAATGCTCGTGAGAAATATAGCATGTTCTGGCACAATCGTCTCTTAGTTAACTGAATGGTAAAAGTTTTGACTCTCTTGAACTCATTGCAGGTACTGTTTTCCACTGAAACATTTGCAATGGGTGTTAATGCACCAGCAAGAACGGTGAGATTCTATTTGTGCCTAATAAAGTGTTTCAATGCAAGTATGTTGAACAAATCTCTCTAGTATTTATTAGTGTACCATTCGTGTCTATGTTATGTGGTACCACTTGCATTCCACTATCTACTAATTAATTTTATTTGTGTTATTTCAACCATGGGAATACAATTCCTGTCATTTTCCTGATGATACACAATCTCTTTCAAATTCATTGTAGTTTCATGAAAGGTACAACTGGGGATATCTAAGCGTAGATAGCAATTCAATTTATACGATGGCACTATGAACTGCAGGTTGGCATGCTTTAATTCAACATGCCTTGGATGCAACCACCTTTTCATGCACTTAACTTGACAACATTTATTTACATGTTTCTGTTTCTACATATTCTGTTGTTTGCTGTTTACTGTTACACGTGATGCATTGCTCAGCATTTCTTTGTTGGAAAGAGAACTCATCTAAACATTGATGCTCGAGACACACAGCTGCATGCCTTGATTCCTTGTTTCTTTGTGCACTTTTGGATTCAGCGAACTGTAACTATGCTTAGGCTGCACTTGCTTTTCCCACGCCTTTAAGCTGAGGATTGCGTAGCTGGCTCTGAGCGCATTTTTGTTAACCCAACAGGTTGTATTTGATTCCTTAAGAAAGTTTGATGGAAAAGAACACCGAAAATTGCTTCCAGGGGAGTATATTCAAATGGCTGGACGAGCTGGTAGGAGAGGACTTGATAACATTGGTACAGTGATCATTATGTGTCGTGATGAAATTCCTGAAGAAAGTGATTTGAAAAATTTGATTGTTGGAAAACCAACTCGATTGGAATCTCAATTTCGATTAACATACACTATGATACTACATCTTCTACGTGTGGAGGAGCTGAAGGTATACCTATGAACACTTATCATTGTACTTGGTTTGTTAGACTTTCTTCTTTTTTCAATTTCAGCTCCATATTTGATATGGATTTGCACCTGGGCCTGCTCAATCATCTTTTGATTCCTTATACCTGTCGGCATCCAGGCACATGTCATAAAGATACACATTTGAATTTTGGAGTTAGGACTGAAAATAGAATTAGACAAGACAATATTCATATCACCCTCTGTGCTTCTCTAAAGTACTTCATATTTTCTGTGTGTATGATGAATGTGTGAAAATCAATATGGTAGAAGCATTTCTGGAATAAAGGCTTCCCCTATGTATTCAGCATGTTAAGGGTAGTTGTGTAATAGTATGTGTGGGTTATGGATATTTGTGGTACTGCCCTTAACTACATATGGTTGCCCATTGGGCTCTTGAAATGCCACTTAAGTCTTCCCTTAAACATAGTAGCAAACTACCAGGTGAAGCCCTAACATCAGACTATTACACTACTACCCTCTTTTGATGTTTACAGTTACAATTGGCACTTCTTTTCATGGGCGTGGGAGGAAAATACAGTAGATTGCACTATGGCAATTTTACTTCCAATTGGAATGTATTTCATACATGACACCACCTTGTTAAATTTCTTTCTCTTTGATTTGACTATTCAGTGGGGGGGGGGGGGGGGGGGGGGGGGGGGGGACAAGGCACTCTTTTTCTGTCACTAGCAGTTTTCTGTTTTTATGAGCATGCACACTCCAATAGTCTGCTTTTGGACATCAGCATTTTCAAAGACAATCTAGAATCAACTTTCCAAAAAGCCGAAGCTCAAACAAATAGGCCCTTACTCATGCAGTGTTACTTTCATCTCAAGTGTACTTTGTGTAGGTTGTAACTGGATACTTCACTTAAATTACCAATATTTTTAGTAATGGAAAACACTAGAAAAGAATGTTGTGTAGACCCTTAGTCATGCTCAGGGAAAGTAATATACTTTAATGATGATTTTTCTTATAGGTTGAGGACATGCTCAAGAGAAGTTTTGCAGAATTCCATGCACAAAAGAATTTGCCAGAGAAGGAAAAGCTACTTCTACAAATGCTTCGTCAACCTACAAAGACAATAGAGTAAGATACTGAGACATACTCATGTTTACCTGATTAATACAATGGATACCAACACATTGAATGTGAAATTGCAGATTCGACATAAAAATGGAAACAGAAAGTAGTGAAGTTTTATTGACATAAAATGATAAAAAGCTAAAACTTGAAGAATTGGTGTTTTATTTATGATTTTGGTAGGCAAATTCTAGAACCAATATCTCTTTTAGTATAGGACTACCACTGCTTTGGCACAATGAATATGTGAGAAGCAATAAACAAATAAATGAATGATTTTTTTCCCAATCTGCCCTAGTGTTCCTTTTTTTCTCCGCATGTTGCACTTGCGTACTGTGAAGAAGTTTGTCTAAATTGAAATAACAAGTGCACATGCAATCTAGTAATAGGCTAGTAGCATTATTTTGTAGCCAAGTTTAGGAGTAGTGACGATGATTGGGTTACATAAATGCAGAAATGTAGATATTGAACTTGGATAGGCTTAGAACTGCGCATAGCTCCAAAATGTTGGGGAGCCTATCAGAAAGAGCCATGGGATTTGACCAAAACGATTGTCTTGTTAGAAGGAAATTTTTGCTATCAGATAGCCCTATCTCTGATCCATGGGTCGGTGAACGAATGGGTTTCGGGAAATAGAGAACATGGACGTTTCCTTCTCAACTTTGGATGTTAGCACCCAATCAGTCTGTCTAGCAATGTAGGCATTTTTGGTTCTCTTTTTTGTTTTCATAATTTCGTTGCATTGTTCTACATGTGGCAGTGTATGATAAGCTTTCATTGTACATCTGAAGTACTGATTATCCAGTATTTATATGTGCACTGATTTTAGTTTTTTTTAATCTCTTTGCCTTATATTATATGTGTATTGTTGTATTATCAGTTGCATAAAAGGAGAGCCTTCAATTGAAGAATACTATGAGATGGCATTAGAAGCTGAGGCACATAGGGAATCTATAACAGAAGCAATCATGCAGTTGCCCAGTACTCAACAGTTCCTTATGCCTGGGAGATTGGTGGTCGTTAAATCTGAATCTGTATGCCTTCATCATATTTGGTTTTCTCTTTACACACTTCCTCATTTTCTGTCAGTTCCTTTTGGCAGTGATTTTTATTTACATAGTTGCAGTACTTTACTTTGCAACACTCAACTGTTATAAAAACTCAATAAAAAGTTGGCTTGGCAGTTGGGACTCTAGGTCTTCTATATGTATTAGCAAGGATACGTAAGTAGCGCATAAAGAAATACGAAAAACTTAAAGAAACCAATGCATTTTTTAATGTTCCAAATTGAAGTTTAAAACCTCTAGTTAAATTATTATCAAACATCCGATCCAAACTCCAAAAGGAATTACTAAAAATCATGTGACTTTAGAATACACAAGCATGATACCGTTACTAACCTTGAGGGTTTCAAAGTATACTGTCTATCCCACTAGGGGAGATGGATATATAGAGTCCTCATGGGCCATATGGGCCTTCAATATAGATGGGCCTTGATATACTTAACACCCCCCCTTCAAACTCAATGTGGAAGTGGAGGAGCTGAAACATTGAGTTTGAGCAAGTGAAGCCGATGTTGTTCTCGAGTTTGTGCCTTAGTGAAGAAATCTGCCACTTGCAGCTCTGAGGGCACATATTGAAGAGCAATTGTTTTCTGATGACATAGCAAGCTGCCATTCCGGAAGACTAGAAGCTTCCTGATATGTGGATGGCTCATAAACAACAACATTCACATAGGGAAAACCATACTTGTCTTCAGGATGAATAGTACTACGATCTCTTAGATTATATCGTGGACCAGCATGTAACTCATCAACAATATGTGACTCATCAACATTATTATCAGAAGCATCAAGAGCGGGTGTGTCAGGACTAGCCGAGGTGGTAGAACTAGAAGGAAGTTCAATGGGAGCTTTGGGACGACGACGGAAAAAGTGTGTGATAGGTGGTTTTGAAAAAGGCGCATGTGAAAGAGGTGGAGGTGGTGGAGGAGGCGCATGTGAAGGTGGTGGAGGAGGTGTAGGTGGCTCATAGAGAGGAGGCGTGATGAAAATAGAAGGATCACGAATGGATTCGGAAGGTGAAGTGACATCACTCGTGGATGAAATAGGAGGAAGACACATAAAAGATGTGGACTCTGTGGGAGAATATGAGGGTTGTGTAGAGGGGTTATAAAAGAAAGGATGGTCCTCAACAAAGGTCACATCACGAGAGATACGTATGCGATGTGACGAAGGATCATAGCAGCGATAACCTTTATGCTCAAGACTATACCCCAGAAAAACACACTCAGCAGATTGCGCAGTCAACTTAGTACACTCACAAGGGGCAAGCAAAACATAGCATGTACAGCCAAAAACTCGGAGATGGTCATAGCTGGGAGGGGTACCAAAAAGTACCTCACCAGGACATTTGTCAGACAGTTTGGATGAGGGTTGTCTGTTTATGAGGTATACAGCAGTGGAGACAGCTTCACTCCAAAAATGAGAAGGAACAAAAGAGGAAATCTAAAGTGTGCGAGCTGTCTCTATAAGATGGCGATGTTTACATTTAGCAACACCATTTTGTGCATGAGCACCAGGACAAGAGAGCTGAGCAAGAGTACCTTCAGAGGACAAAAATTGGCGAAAAACATCAGACACGTACTCACCACCAGAGTCAGCGAAAAACTCTAATATGAGTGGAAAATTGTGTGTGAACCATGCGAGTAAAAGACTGGTATATGGAGCACCACTGTGAGCGGTGTTTCATGAAAAAAATCCATGTATATCTAGAATGATCATCAATAAAAATGACATAATATTTGTGAGGACCACCCTTTGTAGCAAAAGGTGCAGGACCCCATACATCTGAATGAATAAGATCAAAAGATCTAGTAGAATGGGAAGCACTAGAGGAATATGGAAGTTGTATTTGTTTTCCAAGCTTACAACCCTTACAATGAAAACTAGACTCATAGATGTATGGCCTAAACAGCCTTTATTTATTAGTGTAGACAAACGAGACCCACAAAGATGACCAAGATGATGATGCTACTTGGCGAAGGACGAAGTGGATGAACATGCAGCGGATGACACGCACGGAAGGCTGAGGGAGATGCAATGTGTCGAGAACATAGAGGCTAGGGGAACCTTTACGGCGATGGCCAGTCCCAAGCACAGTCCCGGTCCGACGATCTTGAATAAAACAAGACGAGTCATCAAATCCAACAAAACAATTGTGATCGGTTACTTGACCAACTGAGAGAAGGTTCATGGACAATTTAGGTACAAGAGAGACATTAGGCATAGAAAATGAGAAGTACAAAGAGAACCCTCATGAGTGATAGAACAGGATGTACCATCTGCAGTCTGAATAGAGGCACCATCATTAACTGACTTGTAACCAAGAAGCTGGGACCAGTCAGATGTCACATGAAAGGAGGCCCCTGAATCAAGCACCCAAGATGATGAAGAAGCACTGACAGGTGAAGCAGCAGCAAAAGACACAGCCTCTAGGAGTAGGTGTTGTACCACGACCATGAGCAGCGCGAGCAGCCCTCCGTGCACGAAACTCAGCCAACTTCTCCGGATGCTCAGAAAAACAATTTTCTGCAGTATGAGAAGTCTTTCCACAGTGCTTACATGGCTCTGAAGAAGTACCTTTAGGTGTACTGAACCTCTGAGAAGCTGCCAACAAACTGTGAGATACTGACATAGATGCAACAGACATAGACCGAAGGCGAGTCCCTTCAGCAATTAACTCAGACAAAGCACGTGCCATGGTTAAGTTAGGAGAATCATGTAACAGCCTTTTACGAAGAGAATCAAATTCTTCCCTTACTCCCATGACAAAGCGATATACAAAGAACTTCTCAATAAATTTGTGTGCTGGACACTGATCAGCAGCACAAGCACCTATCATGGAGGTCAAAGAGCCTACCAGACGATCAAAGGCTGAGTAGTAATCATCAATGGACATATCATTCTGCTCAATTGTTTGAGTTTGCTGCATGAGAGTATGTAGAAGGGCACCACTGTCCTGAACAAATCTATCCTTCAGGGCAGACCAAATGGCTTTGGCTGTTTTAAACTTAGATAGACTCATAATCATAGATTGCTTAGTACTGTTGACCATGGCAGCCATCACTTTCCCATCACTAATTTGCCAATCAGTGACTTCTTTAGCATTACTACCATCAGTCTTAAGTGCAGGTGCATCATCAGTTAAATGAAAATAGAGCCAGGGCCCCTAAAAGCAGTTTCTACACAGAAAGCCCACTCAGGATAATTGTGACCATCTAGAGTGATACTGACAACAATTGCATCTATCTGTGACATGTTGAAAACCTCTAGGATATGACCAACAGCAGAGAAAAGCAGAGGAACAGATATCACCGGGAGTAGAATCAGCAGAGTACCACCGTACAGAGGAAGTCACCACAGCAGAGTACCACCGTGCAGAGTGAAGATTGAATCCGCGATAGGCGGATCGGGTGGCACACAGCGTATAGACGTGCGGAAGACGGCACATGGCGCGACCAGACGAGTCAAGGGGGACGCACGAGAGGCAGCACAGACAAGCCGCGACAGCGGCTGTGAGGAGCCGCGACGGGTGGCGGGGACGAGCCACGACGGGCGGCGGAGAGACGGCGCGACGTCAAGCGCGCGGAATGATGGAAAAAAATGGATCTCGGGTGGATTAGATTAGACCTAATCCTAACCCTAAACCATGCTCTGATACCATGCTACTAACCTTGAGGGTTTCAAAGTATACTGTCTATCCCAATAGGGAAGATGGATATATAGAGTCCTCATGGGCCATATGGGCCTTCAATATAGATGGGCCTTGATATACTTAACAGATACTATCTTTGGTTGGAACTAATCTTGAGCTTGAAAACAAGCTTAGCTTGAGATCAGCTTATTCTTTGTTTAAGGTGAACTAAATTTCCGTGCTTAGCACCTCCACTTTTAATGCTGAGAACTAAAATTAAACAGGCAATTTAAGCAAGTACTTTAGAAGGTTCTATTTATTTGGCTTGGAGGCTACCATTCTATCATTAATACCATAACCATATGTTTGAACAAGCCTGATTATTTTCATATTTTGAACATTGTTGGGCCCCCGTCTCTGGTTACTGTTACATGTGCTATAGCTGCATCTTTTCCACATTTAAACCCTATGTTTTTTAACATATTGACAGGATGATGATCACTTACTTGGTGTTATACTGAAATGTCCATCGCAAACACTAAATAAATACATTGTCCTTGTATTGACTGGTGATTGCACTTCATCTGCGTTATCCCCTGTGTTGTCCAATAAAACTGAAAAGGAACCTGGGGATTTCCAACAAGGACACTTTATTATCCCGAAAGGAAAACGTGGCATGGAGGATGAGTATTTCTCATCTGGCAGCTCACGAAAAGGTTCAGTTGTTATCAAAATCCCCCTACCATACAAGGGGGATGCATCTGGAATGGGCTTTGAAGTAAGAGCAATAGAGAAAAAAGAGATCATGAGTATATGCACCTGCAAAATAAAGATTGATCAAGTCAAACTCCTTGAGGATTGTAGCAAAGCTGCTTACTCCAAAACTGTCCAACTGCTTATAAAAGAGCAACCAGATGGAACTAAGTATCCTCCTGCTTTAGATGCAATAAAAGGTACAAATTTTCTGCATGGCTAGAGTATTTGTTTTGTGCTATCTTATTGAAATTTCGATTGGCTAGCAAAGGACTCGGCTATTTAAACAGTGTTCTAGTCTTTCAGATTTTCTTATGATTCTGTTAGTCTTGTAAGTTGGACAGGGTAAATGGGTGCTCTCATGCATTCTCGTGGCTTTACCACCAAACTCCTAAGCATTTGTTTGGATCTGGCAAAATTTGAGTGACCTAAGAGATATAATATTTGGAAAATGCAAATGGATATGGTAAAGAATTTGACCATTTATGTTGTAACTGTGATTAGGTTGTGCTGAACCATCCGAATATTCTAGTTAAAACTCAAAACCAAGTGATGCTGTACTTGAAATGCCATATGTTTATCTTAAATTATGTGCACAATTTTTTTTCCCTAGTCTGTTACTTTTCTGGTCTTAGAGAGATGAGTGGGTTAGAAAATAATTCAACGGCATTGGCATTTTTGTTCAAAAATTATAGAATGGCATGAATGTGTTGGCCTGCATGCCTGTGAAGTTCTTGAGTAATATCAGCACATATATTACATTTACATTTTTCATTCTGAATCTAGGACTATTGTGGCGGATCATTTAGTCCCACACACTGACTTCCTCTAGTTGTTTTATAAACTTTATAACTACTTACTGTGGTCATTTGGTGCAATACAGATCTAAAATTGAGGGACATGCATTTTGTTGAAAGATACATTGCATATCACAGACTACTGCAAAAAATATCTGAAAACAAGTGCCATGGTTGTATAAAACTAAAGGAGCATATATCATTGATGAGGGAGCAAAAGATGTACAAGGATCAGCTGAATGAATTGAAATTCCAGATGTCAGATGAGGCGCTTCAACAGATGCCGGAGTTTCAAGGCAGAGTAAGACTTCTTCATGTACTCTTTCCTCTTGTTGCCCTGTTGTATACATGAAGGAAAACGGTTCAAGGGATTATAGCCATTATCTGTGCAGCATGGGAAAAAACACCCGATATTGTCGTTTCTTCGATTGCTTTGCGTTGGGTGTACATGGGATGTTTTTAGTCCCAGTCCTACTGTACCAGAACAACAGTTTGGGTATTGATTCAAAATGCTGGCCTTATTAACATTAAGGAGTCATATCTACCAATCCATACAGGATCACAAAGTTTCATGCAAATCATTAAGACCTAGATGAATGTCCATACAGGATTCTTAAGACCTAAGTTCACATGAAATCCTTATATGGCTATCATCAGCCTTTTCAAGAATGAAATATATCCCGCGAACTACATCTGACTCCATTTCTATTTCTATACCTTTGAGGTTATTTCTAACACTTCAATTTTTCCATCGTTGCAGATTGATGTACTAAAGGTAATCAACTACATTGATTCTGATCTAGTTGTGCAACTTAAGGGACGAGTAGCCTGTGAAATGAACTCAGGAGAGGAGTTAATATCCACAGAATGTCTGTTTGAGAATCAATTGGATGACCTAGAACCTGAAGAAGCTGTGGCCATTATGTCTGCATTCGTCTTCCAACAGAGGAATGCATCAGAACCATCTCTTACTCCAAAATTGGCTGAAGCCAAAAAGAGGTTATATTTTGTTTTTTGCTCCCCTATTTTAGTTCCTGTCATGATCCATCTTAAGAATCTCAGCTGTATTTCCTCAGAAGACATGTTTGAAGGACCTTTTGCTCTTGTGGTTTTGTCTGTATTAGGCTTTATGACACGGCAATCAGACTAGGACAGCTCCAAGCACAGTTCAAGGTGCCTGTGGATCCCGAGGAGTATGCACGTGACAATCTCAAGTTTGGCCTTGTTGAGGTTGTCTACGAGTGGGCAAAGGTACAAACATCATCACAGGAAACACTTCTCCAAGATGAATACTGGATTGAAATGCCATTTTCTGTTACATCGATGCAGGGAACACCTTTCGCCGACATATGTGAGCTGACAGATGTATCCGAGGGGCTCATTGTAAGAACGATCGTTCGGCTGGATGAAACATGCAGAGAATTCAGGAATGCAGCTTCGATAATGGGGAACTCTGCGCTGTACAAGAAGATGGAGGTCGCGTCCAATGCTATTAAGCGTGACATTGTGTTTGCAGCAAGCTTGTATGTCACAGGAATCTGATACCTGTAAGCTTGTACTCGCTTTTGCCGTTGTTAGAGAAATTCCTTCCCTGCTGTGGTGGATCTCCAATTTGTCGGCGTAAGCCTAGCCGTAGTAAGAACCAAACAGCTCGATGGCATGAAAGAATGATGTCTAATGGAAGTTGAACATGCTCGTCAGCAGGCCTAAAATCTGGATAGTGATATGAATTTGATGCCTACTGCAATGCGAAACTAGACTGCGAAGCTGATGCAGAGCTATAAAAGCTTGGGTAACTGCCAATCTTATCTTAGGAACAATCTACGTAAAGAATCATCCTTGGTTTGATATTTTTTAACCCTGTTCAATAAATCTTGCGTGCACCTCTTGCTCGCCGCTCCCGCTCCGCCGCGGGGCGCGCACCGAAGGCAAAGTCCTAGCATGACATGGCATATCGTCTCAACACTGCCGCTCCGTCGAGCATTCTATCGAGTGCGTGGGCCGCGACCTCCCAAACTGGGCCGTGTGGGAACACCCAAGCCCAAAACGACAGAAAGTTGCAGCGCTCAAAACATGGTATCGTGAACAATTGCGGGCATATCGTCTGTATATTTTGATTAATCTTTATTTAAGTAACGTAAATCCGAAATAGTTTAACAAATTCTTTGCGATTCGTGAAACTGAAACGTTCTTCTTGCACAGGAAGCAAACCACCCCAGCTGGAAAACCCCCCTCTGAACCCACGGCGCCGCCGGAGCCACGAGCCCACGGCGTGACGGTGCGGAGCAACCCGTTCTCCTGCAGCAGGATCAAATCCCCCGTCCGGCGAAGCGACGCGGGCGGCGACCACGATGACGGCGCGCGCGTCCCACCTCCGCGCGCTCCTCTCGCGAGCGTTCGCTCCCAGCCTTCCCCCTCCTCCCGCTCGAGCTCTGCATCAGGTAATCTTTACGTCTCTCTCTCGTCCGTGGCGTTGGCCGAGAGCGGGATCTTCTCGTACCCTTCAGGTAGCGACGCTGGGATTTCGTGATTAGTTTTGGTTTTGTTCCTGCTGCAGATCGCGGGGCTGGGTGCGCCTCAGCTCGGAGCGGCGTTCCTGGGACGCGCGCGCTTCTTCTCCGCCGACGCCTCGACTGCGGCGGCGCAGGGTGGGTCAAAGGCCCCAGCGGCGGCGGCGGCGGCGGCGACGGGCGGGGATAGAGGGGGTGATGGGCAGTCTGGGAAATCTGAGCAAGGGGACGCCGGAAAATCCGTCCGCGGAGGGGTGAGTTATGGCTTGCAATCTCAATTGGTACTGGATTGTTATGCAGGGGCAAGTATGCACGATTGCTTTGAAATCTTTCATTTGATACGAATTAGTAGTGATGATCTAGCGCCCAGCTAGAGGATGATTCTCATTTCCGCAAGGCATTCCTTGTAGTAGACTGTCAGGGCATTCCTCATTTGACACGAATTGCTTTCTTGCAGCCGGTGTCGTGGCTCAGTTTTCTACTGCTGCTCGTGACTGGAGGAGGGATAATCGTGTACTACGACCAAGAAAAGAAGCGTCACATTGAAGGTAGATTACTATGGTGAGTTGGTGTTATTGTTTGATGTCATGCTAGGACTGCATCTAGCGGTAAACAGAACCGCGTTGTTTGTGTTGGTACCAAGATGTGTTGAATGGAGGAAACAGCAACAGCAGTTAGCCAAAGTGGAAGAGGTTATGTTGAGCCAATCAGCCAAAGCAGTTCTGTTGTGAGTGGATTTCACATAGGTCACAGGGTTCGGTTGAGTCATCAGATATTTTTTAAATTATATTGAAGCAGTAGTTTAACCTAGTATATACATCCTTTATAAATATTGAACTGTCTAGTTAAATTCCACTGCTCGAACTCCTTCGCAAAATTTCTGGCTATGCTTTGTAATGTTATGCCATGGCTATATGGGATGCTGCAATGTTGTGCATGTGGTATGCACATGCACTGAAGGGTCATGAGTGTCATGCTGGTGATGAACTGATGGGTACAAACTACAAAGTGACATTCAAACTGTAGTAGATTTTCAGTTGATTGGCTTCCGAATCTATTTTTTTTCTTGAGAATTCAGCCTCTGAGTCTTACTGATTCCCCATGTCAATAGCTTCCAATTTCCCAGCACAAGTGCTGCACCTTGCTATTATACCTACTTACTAAAATTTGATGTTCTGGAATGCATTATTTTGTTTGCCACATTCTGTTCACACAATAAAAACACATTGTCTCATGTTTGTTCTTATGTCCACTTTATTCAGTATTTCTGTTTGCTGATCTAGGAATTTTAGAGCTTCTATTTATTCTCAGATCCTGCTTTTACTGATACAAGTTCTATAAAAAACTGTATACAGTACGCATCTTTTCGTCTGAAAAGTTCTTTTTTTTTTGGGGAAAAAACGTGGTGACTATCAATGGAATCATCATTAAGGGAAGAGACATACTAAATTTGTGTCAGCCATGTTGAGCAATCTAAGGAGGACCAATTTACGATTTCGAACATTTCTTGTCAGTTCTCATATCATCACTATATGTCTCTATATAAAATGGCGAGCCATACCTTGCCAGCTGCCTAAGCTTGCCCCGCCCTATATGCCTTTAGCAACAATTTGGTCAGTCTACACTAACGGGACAATAAGTTAAAGACAGATGATTAGCTTGAATTTTTTTTAACCACTGCTGCCATTTTTGTCTCTATTTTTAGCTTGTTTGTAAATACATGTATAGTACACATGTACAATAGTTGTATGGAACACTAAACTCGCTGAACAAACAATATCAATGTGGCTACTATTGCTCTTCATGCTTCTTCATGGTGGCAGTGAAAGTCAGAAACCATATTGTAGGGCCAGTGGAACCATTTGTAGAACTTCGCACTAGTCATATCATGTTTGACAATTTGTATTTTTTTTTTTTGACGCCATTGCATTATAGCAAAATTTACTATTTTAGTAATCATTGCAAAATTTACTTACTTTTACAAATGAAGACATGTGCCTTTTAGAAGTACTATTGCTATCAGCATAGTAGGAAGGTATTAGCTCCTTGAACCTTGTAGCTGTTTAATTTTTCATAATATTGTATGTTCCATCTTCTCCAGAACTGAAGAATAGAACAAGTGCTGTGAAGCCTGGACAGTCAGTAGGCACTGCAGCCATTGGCGGTCCATTCAAGCTTCTGAATCATGATGGGAAGCCTGTCACCGAGAAGGATTTCTTGGGGAAATGGACTCTTCTTTATTTTGGATTCACACACTGTCCTGACATTTGTCCTGATGAGCTCCAGAAAATGGCTGCAGCGATTGACAAAATCAGTATGTTAATTTGATTCTCTTGTTCCTTGGATACAAGTATCTTCATAAATCGTGTTTTTGCTGTTTATTGTCTATATCAATATGTTCCTGTCTTAATAATATGTATAACAACATTGTTATCTTGCATAAAATTGTCACCTAGAAACTAGAAGGCATGTTATTGTACCAAAGTAATATGGTAAATGAGCCAGAGTGAAATGTACATACAACGGTACTTGGTGAAATTTCCACTGAAATGCCTAACTAGAGCTAGTAGTAGACAGTTTTAATTAGTATAGTTTCAGTCATTACAAATCTGCAATTATTTTGCAGAGGAAAAGGCAAAATTGGATATCGTGCCAGTTTTCATTACAGTTGATCCTGAAAGAGATACTGTTGAGCAAGTTCGGGACTATGTTAAAGGTGTGTGTCTGTGCATGTCCCTCAATTCTTAATGCTTATCATCACTTAAAATTGTTGCCCTTTGAACTTTATTTAGTTCATTTTATTCATTATTGATGAATTTTTGTGTTTTTCAGAGTTCCATCCAGATCTGATAGGACTAACTGGCACGACAGATGAGATAAGACAAGTTGCACGTGCTTACCGAGTTTACTATATGAAGACAGTGGAGGAGGGTTCTGACTATCTCGTTGACCACTCAATTGTCATGTATGTTGGTCTTAATCTCCCTCTCTCTTGAACAATGACTTTGGCTAATTTTTATTTTGCTAATGTTCTGCAATCGAGTTGATTCTAGTTCTATTATATGTTGTTGCATGATCTGGCATATCTACAACTTGCACTAGCAAAATGAAGAAACCAGTTAGTTTGGCTATTGCATTCTGAATATGTCTTGCAGGACTCCAGCGGGTATCCAGTAGTAACTTGCGATATACACGTTTGGATGCTTTTTAGAGACCCAATACTAGGAATGTCTCCCAATCCCAAATTAACAAAGTAGGTGGCAGTTATTCTCTTAGAACTCATAGGGAAGGTAGGAGGCTTCTCATTTGTTAATACTGGGCCTCGTTCCATCATAATGATACTGAGAAAGTACATACATTCTGATTTGTTAGATTCTCTGTCAGTTATATCTTATATCCCCTCTGAACTTATTGTAACTGTAGAAGCTTCTGATTTATTCTGCCGGTGCCACTCGGCAAGTGATACTGAGAAGATACACATACGCCCTGTCAAAACACTGACTGGTTGCTCATCTACTTTCAGGTACTTAATGAATCCAAAGATGGAGTTTGTCAAGTTTTACGGCAAGAACTATGATACAGATTCCCTTGCTGACGGTATCATTAAAGAAATTAAAGAGCACAAGTAGTTGAAGTGCCACTCAGCAATGGCACCCTAGTTTTCTGAATCTCTCCCAAGAATTTTGCCCAAAGTCAACAAAGACCAAATGATGCTTAAGATATCTGGTCACTAGAGGTTTAGGATATTTGAATCTCGAGGCAGTTTATTGCAGCAGATTCCGGTGCACGCTTTGCCGCACAGATTCGGAAATCTGCAAATCTGTTATTTTGTTATAGTGAACATCTGCTTTGGCGACTGGCAACGTTAATTGCGGAACGTCATATACTTAATTCTGAATTAGAAAGCACTTGCTATCGATTCAAGACGGCTTTATCCTTATGCAGTGGTGCTTGATGGGATGTGCAAGACGAATAGTGAAATACCAGTGAGTGATGCCAGATGGTGCGTGCAGCCTCCTCACTTGTACTCGCTGCTTTTGCGGCTTCCGTTCAAATACAGAAAATAAACTTCCATTTCCATACAGAGGAGACACGGATTGGTTGGTTAGTCTAAGGTTAGATTGCCGTGTGTTAGCAGTTGTTAGCAGCATCTGTATGGCTCTTGCTTATGAACTGTATGTACGTCACTCAGCGGCAGACATTCTATGCTGGTCCACGAGTTGCACAAGTAGTCGCGCAAAACAAAACTGCACATGGCGCTATGGCCCCAGTGCTTGAATTCACGCCTCGCCTTTCTTCTCTCCCAGCTCCCTCGCTCAAACAGCGCCATGTTTGCTGCTGCCAGAGCTCATCGTCCAGACTTGGGTTTGGGTTCAGCTCCCTCTCTAGCAGGCGCCCTAGGGAATGCGCTCAATGGCCGGCCGTCCCGTCTCCTCGTTGACGTCGACTGGCTGGAACAGCTCCATCAGATGCGCGCGTTGGAGCCTGCGCGCCGCTCGACTTCCACGGCGACATCAACGGGCGCGAGAACCAGACGCCCCTCCGAACGCCGGCCGGTGGAGCAACGGCCTAGCTAGTTGGAAGCGACTGAACCGACGCCGCCTCTGCACCTGCAGCCGGCGGAGAGGCCACCAGCGACCTCCAGCAGCGCCGTCGCCGCTCGCCACGCGACGCCAGGAAGGGGAACGACCAGGTCAAAAGCTTAACCAGTCTGCTCGCATGGAGGCTAGCACCGAATCAGGCGTCGAGGAGCATGATGTCGGCATCGGATCGGAGATGACGACGACGAAGAAGAAGGCATGGAGTGGGAGTGCGGTGCGCCGTGGCCGCGCCGCGTGTTGACCAATGCCAGGGCGCGATGGTGTCGTGTCGGGGCTCCGATTCACGGGCGGCAGGGCAGGCAAGGGCAGTCTGGCAAAGTGGATTCGTTCGGCAAGAGGCGTGCGTCGATGTGGTTTCGGTACTGACTGTTCTCCTACTCCTGCTTGTGGTGCCCATGGCCGCTGGTAAACACAGTACCGGTACATGAGGGACAACAGGAGAACCCGTCAAAGTGAGTCAGAAATCTTATTTTATAAAAAACCTACCATTTGAAGCCGAGAAAGTATATATATGTTCTGTTAAAATTAAAACACTAACTTTTTTGCTCATATACTTTTCAGGCACCTGATGAATCCAAAGATGGAGTTTGTCAAGTATTATGGCAAGAACTATGATGCAGATTCCCTTGCTGACGGTATCAATAAAGAAATTAAAGAGCACAAGCAAACAGTAGTTGAAATACCACTCTACATGGCCGCATAGTTTCCGAAAAATTCTCTAGAAAATTTTGTCCAAGTAAACAAAGACCAATTGACGCTCAAGATCATCTGGTCACTAGCTGCTGTCTCTTCATTTCTGAGAATTAGGATATTCGAATCTTGATGCAGTTTATTTCAGCAGCCACAGTTTTGAAGCAAAAACTATCCAACTCAGCCCAAAAAAAATGCACGCTTTTTTATTTTTTTTATGGTGGATTTCTGTGGGCCTGTTCGCTTCAGCTTATAAGCCGGCTGAAAAGCTGCAACAGCTGATTTGTTGTGAGAGAAAAATATTGTTTTGTGGCTGATAAGCCGGTTGAATAAGCTGAAGCGAACAGGCCCACACACATCCAATATAATGTTCATTGGGGAATGCCATTTTTGGCAAAAGTGTCGCACCTAAATTGGAATTTCTACAGAAAGTATTAAGCATTTAAAAGATCATTTGTCTTTCAAGACTGTTGCCGGCGTCTGTTGAGTGTGGAAGCAGACTAAGGATTGTTTGGTTAGTCTTGATCAATCGGTTTCGGTTAGATACTTAGATTACCATGCGTCAGTAGCATTTGTATCCCTTCAAATATGTGAGCTAGCATTTTGTACACTTGCTACACTGTCTCGAGTCCTGACACTAAAGCAGTTGTGCGCGAGCCGCGAGCACGTACGGTGCTGCAGCGCATGCGGATCAAGGATTCCCTGCTGCGGCCGGAGTACTTCCTGCCGTCGCGGAACATGACATGCCGGCGTGTCCTGGCGAGCCGTCAGTGACGGTTTCTGGAGGCGGCGGGCTGAACGCCACCGTGTCGGGAACGTGCGTGACGCCGTTGTCCTGCGGCGGCAACGCCGAAGGCAGCACCCACGTCATCGTTAGACGCCGTCGTGCACGTTCTGGATAACCCAGGCGCGTCGACGAGCTAGCGGAGCGCCGAGTGGTTGGATTTGGCTACACGTACGTGTATCCTGTTGAGGGGGGAGAACAAGCCATACCGCCGTCTCGAGGAGGAAGAAGCCATGTCGCCGGCAAATCGACGCCGTCTCGCCAGATCACGGGCTCAAGCCGGTAGGTGCGGTGGAATCTCGAGTTGTAGTCGTAGGCGCTCAGCGAATACCCACGATTCTCTTGGTCCGCGATGCCATCTTCCAAGAAGTAGATCAAGCCCGCCCGCTGCTTCCGGCGCTCCTCCGGCACGCGGACGTCGGCGGAGCACCACCGCCCCACAAGCAGCGCCATGCCGTCGCCGAAGACGAGGCACGGCAGCCGAGGGGGCGAGCGGTGCTGCGCCGCGGACGCGCGCCAGGACCGGCACATGGCGCCGAAGCAGATGCGGTCGGCGTACGACGGCAGGCGGAGGAGGACCTCGCCGGCGATGTCCAGCGGGAGGGCCGGCCAGGGCGAGCACACGGCTTCTTGCGCCGCCTTGGCGCCATCATCGTGCCGACTTATTGCGTATAGATCGATTGGTGTCACGACTGAGTAGTATCTCTAGTCGCCGTGTCTTCTCTGTATATAACGAGATCAGATGCGTGCCTTCGCGCCACCATGGCACCGTATCTGGCTTCAAGCTCGGAATCCGAATTTGCCGCACGCTCGGTTTTCGGCCGCGCTGAGGACAGGTGGGCTACATGGGCTGACGATTTGTTACTTGGTCGGGGCCTGTGCACCGCGCTGGCGGGCCTACGTCGTCGTCGGAAGATTTTCAAATTCAAGCTTAACAACAAGCAGCTAGTAGTAAAATTTTCTGCCAATCAATGTCGGTTTTCTTTCCGATAAGGATGTAACACGTAACGTCACAAATAAATATTTTAAAAACAAATTGAGAAGAAGAAAATGACTGAAAAAAACATAGATATATCAGTCAGAAAAATCAACGAGTATAGAATATGCTGGACCATAGACCAGCACAAAAATAGAGGGACCATTCTTTCTATTTTCTTAAAAGATAAATCATCGAAAACATCGATCTTACTCGATCAACTAGACCGACGCTGCAGAAGAGAGAGAGAGAGAGAGAGAGAGAGAGAGAGAGAGAGAGAGAGAGAGAGAGAGTAGGTAGCTTATTTCTTGCCGCTGCTCTTCTTGAGCCCGGCGCCTCCAAGCGGGCCCTTCTGCGCCGCCTTGGCCCTCAGCTCCTTGAGAGCCTTCTCGTCCTCTTTCTTCTTCTTCTGGTTCTCCAGATCAGTCTGCGGCCACAAAACAAAGGGAAAGCTCTCTGTCAGTACTGCTACTACTGCATACTTGCTGCAAGGGCACGCGTCCGCAAGATACCGTTTATACAACTCTGAAGTCATGTATAAATTGTAAAACTTAAAGTCTGAACTTCTGAAAAAGAAACTGAAGCCTGAACTTTGGGACAGCAAAATATCTTACTGGTAAGTATGTGCTTATAGACGTGGGAATCATTTTACGATAATTGCCGTAGCGTATCAGAAGATCTAGCAATGATCCAAAAGAGATTTTATCTGACATGTGTCATCAGCTACGCGATCATATACCAGTACTGAATTAATTGAATTTCCGGTGTCCAGATGGATATGGAGTTCCTCAATCCTCATCATATACAAAAGGCACGCACCGGCAAGATCGAATAGCTAGAGTATACTAATAAAGATACCATGCATACTCAAATAAGCTGAGACTAAGACTTTTTTTTAATGTCTAACATCAATTGGCTGCGATAACGTAACACATATGAGAAAAAAAGTGACATAGGGCAAAATTCAAGCTAGTAGCTAGGGTAAATGCGTAACCCGGCACTTGAGCGTACGCACCTCGTCGTACTCCTTCTTGGCCACCTTGGGGGCCTTGAGAGGCTTCTGCTTGCCGCCCTGCTTCCCGCCAGCCATGGCCGCCGATTGATCGGATCGAGGTGCTAGCTATAGCGGTCGGTCGTCCCGGTGCCTCGAACGTCGTCGTCTCGTCGACGACCAAGAGCTCGAATTAAGAAGCGTGATCGTCGTGTACTCGAACAGTGCAGACCGCCGCCGCCCTGTATATAGAGAGAAGGACGTAGTAGGCGACTAGAACCCTAGCTTGAAACGTACGGATCCGTATAGGATCAGGTCTCTCTTTAGGTTCCTGGCTCGGATTCGTTCCATGCATGGGCATGCCTCGTTTTGTCAAGTCGTGTCTTCCTTGTCGTACGCGCGTGGATTGAAAATTGGAAAGTGAGGAAGGCTCTACCTGGGCTGCTGGGCCATTAGACAACACCTGAGCCGTGCGGCCCAGCCCATGTCCTGCACAGCACCGCACGAACATAGGATCATCGATCATCACCTTGGCCTTCGGAGAGTTTCTCGGCACAATCTCCTTTTTTTTTTTTGGCACGATCTTGTGTGCACTGTTCTTCAAAAAATTTTCAGAGAAACGAGACTGTAGCATTTTCATTCTTAGCGCCCATGTATTTTCCTGGTTTGGCTATTTCGTCATATATCTTCACCTTTTTTCATCTCAGAACGATATGCACTTTGTTGCTTCACTAACGTCGTTCATCCACTAGGTTAAGATGTCTCAGTCGGTTTTTGGACTACCCACAAAATCATGGTAGGCAGTCAGGCACAGCACAGGCCAGGCGGGCACCAACAGCAACCTGTTCATTTGCATCCTCAGCCAGTAGCATCGTTTTTCTTATAATGACAACAAGAGAGTCATAATCACACTCTTATCTTTACATTGCATACTATTGTCTTTATTTCCCTCGAAAATATCTCTTCTTCCTATTCAGTATATACCATATATGTCTTATTATTAATAAACAACTTCACTGGCTTATGATTAGGAGAATTCTTATTACCATGACATCAGGAAAACGGTTGCTGTCATCAGCCATCTCCAAGTCTCGCGGCTGCTCCCCTTGCAATAGCTTACACAGAAATATACCAAACAGCCCATATCAGTACTACCTCAATGCCTAAGAAAACTTCTGTGATAAGTTCGCCTTTGTTATTTAGGGGTTGCAAGGTGGAACCATACTCTGGATATGCACACCCTCTCCTTTATACGTCTAACAAACCATATTGTTGTACGAGTAATCAAAGGTCTTAGCTTTAAAAGACTCGAAGGATGTGATCAGTTAGTGGGTTTCTGCTCAAATTGAGTACAATTTCCAGGTGAAAATATAGACGAAGACACAACACAAAGATTATAAATTCATTTTCATCAGGGGAGGAGGGGCACATGCCCCTGCCCCCTATCTCACCACGTATTGGACCAACCAGGTAGTTCCTGGCTGAATAAAGGCCAGCAGTTGCGTCTCTAGCACTCGCTCTGATGTGTCCTCCTGCTTAGCTAGTACTTGTCCCCTTCGTCTGTTGTCTTTGTGCTCTGTACCGCTGTTAAACTTTGGTCTTTCAGGTTTCCTTTGTGGTTTGCAAGTCTGTATCTCTTGTTATGTTCCTGGGTGTTCTGTCACCCGTTATGAATCCTAGTACTGTTTCCTTTTCTCTTCTCTCTTGGAATGTCCGAGGTTTGGGTGATCACGATAAATGTGTTCTTGTGCGTGATGCTGTCTTTTCCGCTCGCCCTTGCATAGTCTGCCTCCAAGAAACGAAGCTGAATGCTGTTGACCGCCTAAAAGTTCAGAGTTTCCTCCCAGCTTACCTAGACGAGTTCCAAATTCTGAACGCTGATAACACCCCAGGGGGGGGGGGGGGGGGGGGGGGGGGGGGGGGGGGAGGGATTCTAACTGCCTGGAACTCTGCAGTTTTCTCCTCTATTTCCGTCTCCACAACCCCCCACTCTCTCACGACCACCTTCTCCTCTACTGCTTCCAATTACATCTTTGCGGTGACAAATGTGTATGCCCCGGCTCGACACCAAGACTCGCTCACCTTCCTGAATTCTCTCGAAGTGACAGCGACACATGTCCCGGAATGCTGGGCCATCGCTGGTGACTTCAATCTCACCAGGGACTGCTCTGAAAACAACAATGGAAACATCCATGCTTCCTCCAGCTCCGCTTTCAACACTACCATCGACCGCCTCAAACTCCTGGACCTCCCCCTGGTGGATCAGCTCTTTACCTGGTCGAACCATCGAAATAGACCTACGCTGGCCCGGCTAGATCGTGTTCTTCTCAGCACACCCATGAGTCGCATTTTCCCTTACTCCTTTCTCAGCTCACTTCCGAAGCCGACCTCTGATCACACCCCAATTCTCCTCCGCATGTCCACTTCGATCCCAAAAACAAACCTTTTTCGCTTTGAAACAGCTTGGCTAAAACACTCAGACTACCTACCAACTATCCTCCCATCCTGGACGACAAACCATGCTCTCGGCACGGCGGCGGCGATGGTGATCTCGCTGAAAAAGGTTCGGTGTGTGTCGCGGGCGTGGGCTCGGTGTAAGCGAGCACCACCTACTCTTCTCCCTAATTGTCGATTCGTTATTTATCTCCTTGACATGCTCGAGGAAGGCCGTCGGCTCTCTGCAGGTGAACTCTTGCTGCGAAGCAATTGCCAAGAAGTGCTCTCACTCGCTGTGCGGGAACGTGCGGCATATTGGAAGCAGCGAAGAAAATTCCGTGCAATCCTCAAGGGGGACGCCAACACCAGCTTCTTCCACGCGCGCGCCACGCAACGACTCCGGTGAAACAACATTCGCACCCTGGTGGTAGACGGCATCACGGTGTCGTCGCACCGGGACAAGACGGCGGCGCTCACCGCCCACTTGCAAGCTCTGTTGCAAGCGTGGCCGGTGACCGCGGCCGCGATCGACTTGGAAGCTCTGTATGACGACAAGGAGAAAGTGGACCCTGCCATGCTAGTGTCACCTTTCACTGAAGCCGAAGCTCGTGCCGCGGTTCGAAACATGAACCGTTCGAGCTCGCCAGGGCTAGACGGGTTCGGACCAGCGTTCTACGCTACGGCATGGCCTACTGTCTCGGCAGCAGTGATGAACTTGGCACGCGAGTTTCAGACCGGAGTAGCCGAGTTGGAGAGACTGAATAGATCCTACATCGTGATGATCCCCAAGTCAAGCCAGGCAGCGGAGGCAAGTGACTATAGGCCAATCTGCCTCCAGAACTGTTCGCTCAAAATAATCTCCAAGATGCTCACCTCACGGTTGCAGGCTCAAATCCCACGCCTCATTGACCCAGATCAAACAGGTTTTATCAGAGGGCGATCGATCTCTGAAAATTTCGTCTATGCCATGGAATTAATACAAGTTTGCCACCTCCGCAAGCTGCCGACATTGGTGCTCAAGCTAGATTTCGCCAAAGCTTTTGATTCTGTACAGTGGACAAGTCTTGCTGCCATCATGAAAGCTAGAGGATTTCCAGAAGATTGGATCCGCTGGATCGCCAATTTACTTGAAACTTCAAAGCTTTCGGTCTTGGTAAATGGCGTCCCCGGCCCTTGGTTCACTTGTGGAAGGGGTCTACGTCAAGGAGACCCGTTGTCACCCTACCTCTTCCTGCTAGTAGCGGACATTTTACAACAAATGATTCAAGCTGATTCACGAATCTTGCATCCAGCGGCCGCAGGTCAAGCCTGTCCTGTGCTGCAATATGCCGACGATACGCTTCTGCTGCTCCAGGCCGACCAAAAACGGACTGTCTGCCCTCAAGGAAGTCCTTGATCAATTCTCTGCTACTACTGGGTTGTTGATCAACTATCACAAAAGTACCATGGTGCCAATGCATGTATCCACTGCCTCCGCCGAAAACTTCCAAAGGATACTGGGATGTAAATTGGGTAGTTTACCCCAATCTTACCTGGGGTTGCCGCTCTCACATCAGAAGCTCCGTCTCACGGCCTTCAGCCCGCTGATTGCAAGGGTGGACAGACAGTTAAGTGGTTGGCAAGCCTCTCTACTCAATGCGACAGGAAGAGCAGTGCTCATTAACAGCGTAGTAGATAGCAGTTTTACTTATGCAATGTCAGTGCTCCTTCTCCCTGTTGGTACCATCGATGCTCTGGACAAGAAGCGCAGGAGTTTTCTCTGGTCCGGAGAAGATAAAGTGAGTGGTGCCAAATGCTTGGTGGCGTGGGAAAGGGCCTATCAATCGAAAGAACATGGTGGTCTCGGGCTAAAAGACCTCGTCGTGCAAAATAGGAGTTTGCTCCTAAAGCTAATCCACCGGCTACAACATCCTAATGGATCCTTGTGGGTACGCTGGGTGCGAAGCTTGGTCAACCTCACTGACCTCCAAGGAAATCTTCGAAGCCCACACTGGCAGGATCTGCAAAGCTTGTTGCCAACATATCAAGCTCTTACCTGCTCAGCGGTCTCCAATGGCTCCAACACCAGCTTTTGGCGAGACCGATGGCTAAGTGTCGGGCGTCTTGCGGATTTGTTCCCCCTCCTTCTGAGCCATGCTACTGATGATACCATGAGTGTAGCCCAAGTGGTGACTGATGGCTTGGAAGCTCACCTAACTGCACGCTTAACAACTCAAGCAGCTTCAGAACTGGCAAAGGTGCGCGATCTGCTGCAGCATGTGTCACTCGGTGAAGCTGAGGACTCGCGGCTTAATCCCTGTTGTCGCGACACTACCCTCTTGCCCTCTGCTGACACATACGTCAAACTCAAAACTGCTACTGGCTCAACCAACTCAGCCTTTGCTGCTTTCGTCTGGCGCAATCGCGCGCCACCCAGGATCCAATTCTTCGGATGGCTCCTCGTGCAAGAGCGACTTCAGTGCAGAGTGAACCTTGCCAAGAAGAACATCCTGACGAACTCCTCATGTGCGCTATGTGGGCAGGAGGAAAGCTGCGATCACATCATCCTCCACTGCAGTTTCGCGTCCCAGGTTTGGAACTCGCTTGGCTTCCAAACTGCAAACGCCACAGTGAAGCTCCTCTGGACTGTAGCCCGTCCGGCAACAGTTCCCAAGCGCCAATTCTCAACCTTCTCGCTCCTTGTTAGCTGGCTCCTGTGGAAACAACGAAACGACCTTGTCTTTCAACACCAACAGCCGAATCTTCCCAGGTTCTGGATACAATGCAGAGATGAAGCCAGACTCTGGAGCCTACGCTTCAAACCGGAAGAGCAGTTTGTAACTGATGCCTGGTGCGCCATGTTTACTTCAATGTAAATCCTCTAGCAAGAGTTGTAAAACAGTTCCCCTCCCCCTTTTTTTTCCTGCTGAAAACCTTGTACAAGACTTTTGGCATGCTATAGGCCCTAATGAAATTCAGGTGGGGATCTCCCCCCCGGTGACCCTCAAAAAAAATAAAGGCAAGTGGGCAAGAGCAGCTGACCTAATTCCGCAGTATTTGTTCCAATGAAGTTGTTTCTAGCCAAGCTTAATGATGTGAAAGGATCTTGATGCCACCTAGAGGAGGGGTGAATAGGCGTAGCCTGAAAATCATCGCAACTTAAAACAAGTTTATCAACGACTTTCGGATTATTCCGGAAATACTTTCAGAGATTCCGCAAATTACGGAATCTCCAAAGATAGGAAACACATGCCTTAAGCAGCGGAATAAAATCTGTCTGCCTAGAAACCGGAACTTCCGGTTTCAAAACCGGAGCCTTTGGTTTTGACTCGGGAAGACAGAACCCCTTAAACCTTATGCAATGCAAGCAAGGTAAAGATCAAACCAAATTTGAGAGTATGCTCAGATGGTGTTTCTTAGCAAGATCACAAAGCTCCTGCATTTCACAAACACTAACACCCAAGTAGATTAACAGATGTTACGAGATCAATAATGAAGTGGAAGTGCAAAGCAAATGTAAACAAACCAGTGAGGAGACACAATGATTTGTTTCACCGAAGTTCAGATTCACCTCCGGGCAAATCCTACATCTCCATTGGGTGCTTCGAAAGAAGCCGAGTTGCACTCAACCCTTTCCCCACTTCACTAGTTAGCTTCTTCCCTTTCGGAGGCAAAGCTTAACCTGCACAAACTGTCCCGTGGCTCACCACACATTGGGAGCTCTTGGGCGACGCTTAGCCGTCTAGGAGGAACACCTCCAAGAGTAACAAATGCTTCACTTAAAACTTAACAAGGCAAAACAGTGCTCAAGCATATAAGTGCTCTCAAATAACTCCTCTCTACTACCCAACTTATAAGATCTTAGTAAAGATCATACTACCTCATAAAGAGAGGTTGAGGAGAACTATTTGGCTTTGGCTCAGCTTAGAATAGGCAAGAAGCACAATAGACCAACCACTGAGGGGATCGTGGGGTATAAATACTCCACTCACCAAAAACTAGGCGTTAGAGTTGTCAGACCAAAATCGGAACTTCCGGTTTTTCAAAACCGGAACCTCCGGTTAGGAGTTGAGTTCCGGGGATTTCTGAAACTTTCTTCAGAAACTTCTGAACTTTGGAATCTTCCGGAAACTTCTCCAGAAACTTCCGAAACTTTCTGACCGTTAGTGTGTACGTGTGGCTTTTGTGTCTCTCATCCCTCACATAGGATACTTGAGTACTGAGACTATGTCAAATGACCATATGATGCATCCCTCTTGATAGTTCGGCACACCTATATTCAAGATCAAAATATAAATACCATGTTTATCTTCTTGAGCTTCATTATCATGAACCATGCCATACTTGATAAGCATATCTTCTTGAGAGCTGCATCCATCTTTGTCCCTTTGGTTTGAGCACTTCAACCTTGAGCTAGTGACTTGGATTAATATTTAATCACATATGAATGAAAGTCAAGTTTAGATCACAAGTCACTTCTTCATATGACTCAATAAATGTTTGATGCATCCCATTGCTATACTCGGTAAGGCTTGACTTGATACCTCAAAATCCTCTAAGCACTAGCCACTTCACCCTGGCAAAGCTCATGGCCCAAGTCACTGCTTGACCAAACCTTGCCTAGTATCTCATAGCTAATCACTTTGCTTGATTTCTTCATCCAACCGCTGCCACATTTGAGTCTAGCAATATTTTGACATCGTGAATGAAATCCTCTTGAGGTCATATCTTCTTTTGACTTCTATATCCCATTTATTTATAACAATCTTCTCATTTTATTTAAGACCAACTAATATCCCAATGTCATCATGCTTCTATCTTTTCTTCAATTTGCTTGTGACATATCACATATAACTATCATGGAATTCACATAATATTCCTTTTATGACATTCATCTTTAACTCAAGCAATCTTGCAATGTGAGGCTATCAACCAAGAATCAACTCTCTTTTACATCAGTGTTTGCTTGGATGAATAATGTCATTTGTCATACTTGTTCTTTTCATTGTATGAGCCATTTAATATAATTTTTCCCACAAAGATTATATATCAATAGAATTAACCTGCTCATAAACTTAACAAGTTTATGAGACCTTTAATCACGTTGTTATTCAACACACCAAAACTCACTAGGAGCCTAGATGCTCTTTCATGATGCCTGATGAGCCGTTCCCATCCAAGCGCAGCCACTCAATCTCAGTGCAACGCCTCTAGTTGTCCCGTCAGCCGGTTGGTGAGATGGCTCTTGTAGAGGTTGAGGCAATAAAGTTGGGATGGACCCGGAACATCTTCGAGATGTCGGCGGTGAAGTGGTTCTCCTCCAGCCGCACCCAACGCAGCCCCACTTCTTCAAGCATGGCGACGGCACTCAGCTGAGAGTGTTGTGAGCTGAGGCCGCCATAGAGGCTCCGCAGTAGGTGGGCGATGAACTTGTTGTAGGAGAAGCTAACAACGACCAAGGCCTGTCTCTTGGCGAGGTCCAGCGGGATAGAGCCATCCAGATTATTGCTAAAATGCACAAGATGTCGGAGGTTCTTCAGCCACGCAATGCTAGTTGGTAGCTCGCCCTCTAGGCGGTTAGCACCAACATTAAGAATTTGAAGCACGCTCATGTTGCCGACCTTCGTCGGCATCGTAGCAGTGTGCCACTGAGTCTGTTGGAGTAGAGCAACAAAACTGTGAGCGGCTTGAGGTGGCCAAGTGAGCTGGGGATCGGCCCTATGAGCAAGTTCATCGACAAATCTAGGCAGGGATGGAGCCAGGGTTGGAACAAGAGGGGGCCAGGCTTGGAAGTTTTTTAGAAATCAAGGTCAAATGAAACAAATTTAAACAAATTCCAATGTAGATCATATGAACTATGGTAGAAAAGTTTTGAGCACAGGGGGGCATGCAAGCCCCTCCCTGGCTCCGTCCTGAATCTAGGTCTCAAAGCCTCGCCAACTCACCGAATTGTGGAGGAAGAAAGCCGGCGAAGTTGTTGATGAAGAGGTACATGATCTTGAGCTTCTTGGCCATGCCAACCTCGCGTGGAATCCTGCCGGTGAGCAAGTTGTTTTCCACTTGGAATAATGTGAGCTCGACCAGTTCGTGAACAGAGCTCAGGGACATGATGGCAAGGGACGACATCAACCTCTTGACGAGCTCATTCCTAGAAAGGTTCAGGAGCTCGAGCTGCCTGAGCCTGAATAGAACCCGTGAACGCGTTCCTCCCTAGGTCAAGGCCGTGAGCGCCCCGAGGTTGAGACTAAGGCTCCGTAGCCAGATCGACATCACAGTGACCCCGTGCCATCTAGCGCAGGCCGTGGTGCCCTCCGTTCAGGTGGAGAGGGCTACCAACTCGCCCAGGATGGATTTCAAATCAAGTAGGGCAACCGCCTACGAGGGCTACTTCTCAACGGGAAAAGACTGCGCAGACCGAGTAAAGGATTGCGCAGCAAGTAGAGGTGGATTCATCATGGAATGGAATGAGGGAGCCCCCTACCCTATGAAAAAATATTTTGTGTGCACCGCGGGAATTCTCTTGCTATACTATTTGCAAAGATTGGCAGTTTGTTTAGCACGATGATGTGCAGATACGGTCTAGTATTTGGAAAAATAATATGAGGAAACGACAAAACATTCCTTTTAGAGCGTAAGTGCAGGTGAGTAGGGGTTCTGGCTTGGCCGGGTGGTGCTTTCCTGTTGGCAGACGCCAGCGATGACAAATGCCCAGCTCCGGTCGCTGTCATCGTTGGGCTTAGCGACTCCGGCGAGGAAACCGGCACGCAAGGAAAGCACGGGACACGGGCGAAGAATATGAGGATGCAGCAGAGTCCAAAACCGAGAGCCGGATCGGAGAGAGCACGGTGCCGAGACAAGCGAGCACTTGCCGGCACCGAACGAGACAATGGGCGCCCGTCGTTGCCACCGCCAACCGTTTGCACCTCCAACCTCCCAGCAGATGGTTCCGATGCTACCTACTTGTGTGTGTGTGTGTGTGTATAAACACCCGCGACGCGTGGTTCATCGTCGATCCCACAGCTGATCGGCCGTGATCTCCCATGGTGGGCACGAGGTTTTCACTGCATTTTCATGCTGCTGCGTGAACCGAAGAGTTGGTCGTTGCTAATGCGTGCGTGCGCGTGCAGGGCCTCCTGCCGCTGTTCCTCCGGGCGGTCGCGAGGCTGGCGGCCTGCGTGGCGACCCGGCCGGTGACGGCGACGACGGCCACGGTGCTGTTCCACGCCGGGGTGCTGCCGAGGGACCCCGCGCTGGAGCGGCTGGTCTGCGACGACATGCTCGACGGCGCCGGTGGCAGCGACGACTGCATCATCCTGCATTTCGTCGTCGGTGTCATGAGGTCCTTGGGCTAGCCTATAGCTGCACCTGCAGTCCAAGCCACCCACCCACTACTGATTTAGATTTGACCTTTTCTTTTTCAGAAACTAATGACCACAGTTCATCAGTTCTCTGACTCAAAATTACAGAGGAATTCGCATCAAAAAAATTACAGTGGAATTAAAGAATAGCATGCAAATTTGACCTACTTTTATCTTTAGATGGACGGAATTGAAATGAGACTGGTTGTTTGGGTTGACAATTTAGCACAGCTACTAGTTGAATATTGATTCGAAGATCCAAGAAAAATTAGAATACTACTAGGTGGCAGTGATTGATCAGGAATCCACAAGAACGTGCCTAGAATTATTAGGCAGTTCTGGTACCAGAGCCTGTCGACGTCGGCACCGCTTTGTGCGGCAACCGTCACATGGTCTTCGTATCCTAGGAGAAACAAGAAATCAGGCAACCATGCTGCCTAATTTCGCTGAAGAAAATGGCATCTGCTTCGCTCCAGAGATGATGGGTGATCTCATCGGACAAAACTACAGAACTGACAGTATCTTCTACGGTTGGCTGCTCCTCGTGTTCATAGATCTATTATTATGATATCTTGGTAGGAAACGCCTAACCTTCTCCGATACTATATCGACACAGTGAGGTTGTAAAAGTATTGTAAAATGTACTGAACTGTGGTGTAGAAAATCACTTATATCATTATAGCCTCGTCAATGGCATCTGTACAGCGACAGCAATTGTTCTATGAGTACAACAAACAACCACATCCAAATCAATGTAGTATGGTATGGTATGGTATGGTATGGTATGGTATGGTATCCCTATGAATTGCCATTTTAACTTCCCTTCCAATACTCTACCAAGATTACACTCAGAGCAACAAAACAAGGGTGCCACCATGAGAAAATGTTGCGAGGAAGCAGGCAACCACATCCCAAATGTCCTCTTCAATCTAGTAACCCCAGGCACTCAGCTTACAGATTCTGTGATAGAAGTTCCTGAGAGAACAGAGACCATGCTCAAGACAGTATTGTGGCAGCTCAGGCGTTCCTCAGTGCACTGATCCGTGCAGCCAATTCATCAAAATCCGGCGGATGCACATTCCCTCTAGACATTTCTGGTTGCATGGACAAGGACCGAACAGGGGCCTTCGGCTTCGCCTTTGGGCTTGCAGATTCTGGAGGTAGAGATACAGCTCTTTCAGGGCGATGAGCAGATGCCCCTTCTTTGTTAGAAAGTTCTCCAGCTCCATCAGCATGTTGATCAGCTCGAGGCCGGGGGATCCGGCATTTCACTCTTTCTTTGCGCTCCTCCCTGTCTAGACCTTTCTTGCTGTAATGCATGAGGAGCTTATCCATCATCCTTTCTTCATCATCACAGCCTCCCTTGCGGGGATCAGCACTACGACTCCTGTGTTTCCTATGTGAACTAGGGGCTCGGGGCAGAAGATTGCCAAAATCAATTGCGGTGTTCGCCTCATCCTCGTCCGACTCGCGATCATCAATGGCCCCATTGTAGTCGCTGCCACTTGTTGATCCATGCCGCCTGCTTCTGTGCTTTCTTCGCTCGCTAGGGATTTGGTGAAAAGGTCTTGCATTGTTGATATCATTGACCCCCATGCCTTCTAGGGGTACCACATGACCTACTTTCTGGTCATAATCATCATAGGAACCATTCCTCTTGCTTGAATGTCTTCTTCGGCCATCAGGTGCTTGGTTCGCCATCTTTTCCTCATAAGCCATTCCAGCATAATCATCAACATGTGCAGGTAGTTTCCTGCTTCTGACAGAAACAGGTTCATAAACCTGTTCACCCTTCAGATGGCCTATTTCTTCAGCACCAATATGCTTCTCAAAACTTGGCTTAACATAAGGAGGCCGCATACTGGCTGCCTTCTCTGGCACATGCTGCCTATCTCGCATCGGCTGTCCAAACTCTCCTGCATGCTTTCGTCTATCGTACAAACTGTTGGAATTTTCTTCAGCAGACATCTCACCCATTGCTCTGTATGGCTTAGAATAAGGAGGAGCCTTATTCACTGTTTTACCATTCAACGTGCGACTTGAATCAATTTCTTGCTTTTCTAGGCCCAGAGTTTTAAGCCCCAAATCAGCATGTCCCCAACTACGATCAGGGCCACCAGAAGGTTTCACCACACCACCATCTTGTTTCTTTAAGCCATTAAGGTCTAACTCCTCTGCATTCCTTAGTTCCCTCCGAGGGTGATCATCCTTTTTGTCATATTTCTTCATTTCTTTCTGGCCATTCCTTTCTTTCTTGTCCAAAGGAGGCAGGGAATTATCCATGTGCCCTTTCTCACTAGGTTTATCTGAGTAGTTCTTCCTGCTTTTCTCGCCTAACAAACCAATTCCATCAGGAATGACATGGATATCTTTGGGCTTTGTCTTCATTTCCTGCTTCTGTCCATAGCCTTCAGGCACAGGGTTAGACTTTCTTTCATTCACAGCATGCCTATCAACCTTGCCTCCATTTCGTGCTGATGCTTCTACCTCCCGTTTAGTTGAGCTCTTCTTCTGAAGATCCTGATGAAAAAAGAATGTCAAAATTAGAATTGAATGACCCCATATGTATAATGCAAAGAAGTTAACTAAAATCGTACATGCTTATTTTGTGGCCCACAAGTTATCTTCCATTCCAGTGCCTTGCTATCAAATGGAACTGAGAATTCTTCAGCAACGGTTTTCATTACTTGCAACTTCTCTTCATTAGTAAATGACTTGTTCTGGAGATTCTGAACAAACTGTCCACACAAAGGTCAAATTAATTGATATGTTCCAAATGATGGAGATAAACTCAACAGACAAGAAAGGAAAAGAATTTCAGGCACCTCAGAATTAACAAAAGGCTCCACGGAACTCCCATATCTCTCTGTGAATATATGTCTGAGGTCACACAGTTCAGGCAAATCAGGAAATCTAGCAGCAGCAAATATTAGAGTAGACACAGCTTCCAAGGCTTCCTGAGGGCAATCACTGTTGAAGGACATCACAGATTCAGTGAAAATTGCAGAAGAAAGAAAGACTTTTTGTAATCTTAATTAATGAGGAAAGAATTAGATCTTTTGATAGTGACACACACTTCATTCATCTAGCAACAACCAAAAGAGAATATTTCAATTCCGGCATATCCTAAATATGAACAATGAAAGTATCAAGTATATGCAGCTTTGAGGTTTTTATATATTGTATTACCTTGGGACTACTACTTAAACTGCTAAACCAGAAAGGCAAATGTCAATTCACTGATTAGCTACTTAACTAAATTTTCATTACTAAAATTTTCACTCTTGATGCAACATATGCATGACAACAGGAGTATGTCATGCCTTGGGCAGGAATAAACAAGGCAATCAAACCTGTACACTAAAGCAATTATCTCCAAACAATCCAGATAAGCTTGGACTTCATAGAGCAATATTGTCATTGTCTAACTGAACATTCAAAAGGGAAGATGCCTAAGCCATCTTAATCAGCTATAGCAGACTAGAAATACGAGCTATTGTAAAGTTGGATAAAATTACAATATTTTCCATTTCCTTCCTAGCAAGAACACAAACAAATGCACATGTGTATGACATCAAATGATGTAAAACAAATATTGGCAGGATGAAAACGGTGCATCACTGGTGATGCAACAAGGGTGACAACAATTACCTCTCTTTCTGCAGGTTGTTGAGCTGTTTCACAATATATTCACAGTACTGCTCTATCATATCATAGCAGGATGCTTGGTTCATCTCAACGATCAACCCTTCCATCTGCAGTCCAGGGGAAACAAATAACAGCAATCAGGAACACATCGCTACAAGAACCCACACATGGTACTGCATTTAGTTGTAAATTTCTCCGTGCAAAGCACTAATTTTCAACTGTGCCGACACTTGAAGAATATTTCCATTTTGCCAAATTCGCACCAAAGCTAAATCCATCCAAAACCACTGAACGATCCAAGTTGAAGCCTTGAGACTGCAGACAGTACCCGTGCGAAGGCATGCGATTCGAGGCCGTTGAAGAGGAGGTCAGCGACGTCCTTCTTGAGGAACTTCACCATGGCTTGCTTCTTCCGCCGCAGCAGATCCAGCCGAGTCCGGGTGCACTTGATTGCTTGCTTGCTGCTCAACCAATAAAAAAATTCAGCGATTAGGGGAAAATAGCACAAATCAAACAAATACTGGTCAAATCGAGAATGTAGGAATCTGAACAAGCAACAGGAAAGCTGAACACAAATCAGGAATAGGACCTGATAACCTGCTGCAAGAGAAGAGGGGAAAAGGAGATTGCAAGTTCAGGAAACAGTCCTTGAATTTGCAGGTAAAGATCAGAAATGAAGTAAAACAATTCAGAATCCAAGTAACTGAAGAACGAGGAACGCAGCTGCCAACTAAGAGAACAAATGCGGCTTCTGGCCACAAACAAAATCGAACTCGTTTGATGCGCGCAAATCGAATAACTGAACAAATCATTGACGGAAGAGAGTCCAAATCATCCGATTTCGAAGTCGACTGTCCACGAGAACAGCCAAGCAAACTTGAAGAACAAGCGGACCTGAAGCTTCCAATCACGCACAAAACTGGATCGACAGGAAAGTGTCTGTACCATTTGTTGTAGAACTTGGAGTTGAGCAAGCTGTCAAACATCTTGCCCCGCCCCCTCCTTCCCCTCTCCTCGGCTTCTAGTCTGTTCTCTTCTTCAGTACTTCTCCTACAACTCCTGCCTCTGCTTTAATTAGAGGCAGAGGAGGAGGTGGGAGACAGAGGCGGCCAAAGCTGCGAGCGGTGGCGTCAAAGCATCAGAAAGAGAGGAGAAAAAGGAAGAGGGGAGAGAGGTGGCGGCGGCGGCCTGGTGGGGTGGGGGAGATGGAGATGGCTCGGTGGAGGACTGGAGGTAGTGGAGGAAGAAATTAACGTGAGCTGTTGCTGATGAGAAGCCAGGTGGCCATGAGGTCTCCCTCTGTTGCCCAAGAAACAAGTGAAAAAAAAAATGTTTCCTTAAAAAAGTAAAAAAAATGGGAGCCACCAAGGGCAAATTGAAGGGTTTTTTTTTTTGGACAAGGGTAAAATTGAGTTTTAATACTGTCCTAGTTTTTAAAGAGTGAAGAAGAGGAAGTAGTAACTGCTTTTTTGTAGGAAAATAAATTCTTTAATCACCATTTGTGGTTCAGTTACCATGTGTGGGACTCAGGAGTGTACTCCGTAGGTCGAAATGTTGAGGCTTCGGCTGGTTCCGAAAATTTTTGCAGAAATGCAAGAAAACAAATCCAGGAAATCATTGTGTTCCATGAGCTCTCTCTTCTATTGGAGTGGATGAGCAATTTGGGATGTTTGCTTTTCTTCTAGCAGAAGTATTTAGAGCCAAATCCGTTTCGTGAGCACACTGTTGAGCGTAGAAAGAGAGACCGAAGAAATAAATCTGAGGATTCTTTTGAATGAATGGTGTTATTAAATATTTATACATGGTAAAAGAACAAAAGAACATGCACAAAGAGCCAGATGTCGGGGGTGGGGTGGGGTGTGGGGGGGGGGGGGGGGTGGGAGGGGAGGGGGGTTCCTGGGGAGGAGGGGGTTGGCCCCTTGATGAAAGGGTTACAATTATTTACCTAATTGATCACTAACCTAAAATGTTTCACAACACTCCCCCCTGATCAATTAGCTCCTTGTAAGCTTCATGTAATCCTTATTCAATCATCTTTGATTATCATATGGAAAACTCCTCCAAAAATCCTATGAGAAAAATATTGAGGAGAAACCAACCTGCATGTCCATATGCCATTAAAACTCCTTTAAAACCCACTGAAAAAATATAAGGAGAAAATGATATAGCATATTTAGATTATTATCTTATTGCAAACTCATATGAGAAAAACCTTGAAAAGGAAAACTCATAAATAACTTTGGATATCAATAATATTATGATCTGAAGATCATATTCGAATAACTTTCCAAAACCCAATAGAAAAATATGAGAAGGAATTGTATGTCTTTTATAACTTCTTGGAGAGAAAATAGAAGATATGACATAATATGTCTTGAATACCATCTTGGGGAAAATAGGTGATATGACATATATTCATGATAGTGGCTTATTAAAAATTGGCCCTTCACAAAAAGGTCATAAAATGTTTCACGACACACACCTCTTGTTTTGCATGACCTCTCCCCCTTTTTTCCGCTGAAATTAATTCGCACTTTTCCCCTTGCCTTTCTCATGAAGTCAAAAACACGAAAAGAAATGAAAAGGAAACTGCATTCAATATGCTGCATCTTTCACTTCTGCGCACCACAATTAGTGCACTCGCCACCAGATCGTGGGCCCCACATATTCTAATTTTTTAAAAAAGAACCTAAGGCCACCAAAGACTCTACTATACGTGCAGAAGCACATCAGCCCATGCTTGCCCACCTTGAGGTGTGCTCTGCTCCTACTTTCACATGCGATGCCTGTAGTAGTTGGAGAATCTTAATCACACTCATGTAGCCCTTAACAAGGCTGTCACCGGCACTAGTTTATGGCTTAAGGTTGCAGGTACTGCGCCCTTATCTCATCTCCACTCCACCAGGTGACCAGACACATTACTGACTGAAAATCTGCTCCTCGGTTAACCTATCCATCAGGTGGAATTAATGGGAATAGTTAACTGACAGCAACCAGTGCAGTTGCAGTCACGTAATACTATCACACGACGACAGCGTAAATCCAACCATTAGATAGATGCCACCTGCTTCTGCAAAGGCTGCACCTCATCTGGATTAGTTTTTAAGTACAGTGGATAGTTAATTGTGGATTTGTGATCCTGGAGGTGGAGGAGTGGCTTCAGAGTCACTCAAGGGCGCCGTGCGCTGCGCAGAGATCGGCTAGCAGGATTAGTTGCGACTTGATGAGGCTCTCTGCTGGCAAACGGTGAAGGTACCACGTGGTACTGGCTGTAGGAGTGATTTGAGTGATCCATGGTACTACAGGACTAGCACTCGATTGCCTAACCAAAGCTTGTTTATGAGCCGCCGTCAGGACGCCATGGTACTACGGGGCCGTTTGATACTAAGGTTAAAGTTTAATCCTTATCACGATAGCAAACGATTACTGTAGCACCACATTATCAAATCATGGACTAATTAAGTTTAATATATTCGTCTTGCGAATTGATCTCCATCTGTGCAATTAGTTTTATAATTAGTCTATATTTAATACTTCTAATTAGTATCGAATATAAATATCTGACGTGCCGTAGCCCCACCCAAACAGGCCCTACGTGATTTGAGTTTTCACCTTGTTCTTATCACAGTTGACTGTTGATGACGGTATGGTGTACGAGCAGGGTTACAGGGGCGTCGCTGTCAGTGACTGCACGCCTGCTCTGCTCCGGCTGGATTTGGAAGCTGGAGGGAGTAGAAACCTCTAGAAACTGGAAAGGCGGGCGACGGCCGGCGGCTGCGCGCAACGGTCGACCGGGGGCGCGCCTGGCCTGCCGGAAATGATGAGCGGGACAAGGAGGGAAAGGGAGGAAAACGACGTGGGCGTCCCGGGCCCCGGGCTCTCTCGGATAAAGCTTTGGCTAGATCCGGTCCACGGCGCCTCGAACGCGCCGCGTGCACGTCGCTGCCACACGGCGGGTGGTGGTCACCTCTACCGGCTAGTGCCGCCGTGGTCCACCACAGCCGCGCCTCGCGTACCCGGAGCGGGGCTCCAGCTCCACCACTCCGTTTCGCGTCGGTCACGCTCGGACCGGACCGAGCGACCCAACCAGCCAGCCAGCCAGCTAGCGCGCCGCGCGCGAGCCAGCACGGGTTCGAGGGGAGCCAGCCAACGGCCCAGCGCGGGTGCGTGATGCATGATGGGTTGGCCGGCCGGCTGGCACGGACATGTTCCCGGGCGGATGGATGCCCGGACTTTACAGCTCAGAGCACCCCTGCTGGCAACGGTGGGGAAGCGGCAACAAGGAACTTGGGATCCCCGGCTCCCATCTTCGCAGCGTCGAGATGTGCTGCTCTGAACCATACGTGGGTTCACGACGTCCTCGCCGTTGAAGGCACCTGCCTGTGCCGCTTGGTCTGGCTGGAATCCGGAGGTTGATATCGGGAGAAGAAATGGTACAAGACGGCGTGCGCGGCTGCGCGCAACGGTCGACCGGGCCGGCCGATGGGGACAGACAGGGGAGGGAAGGGGCGGGGCCCGACCGAGGAAAAAGGAGGCAGACGAGACGTGGACGCGTGCGCATCTCGGACTCCGGCTCGGCAGTCGGCTCTATCCAGTGCGGCGGTTCCGGTCCTCGCGCGCACGTCGCTGGCAGGCAGGCAGCGGCAAGCCGGCAAGCGGAGTGGTCCGCGGTCCGCCGCGGCCACCAGAGCTCGCTTGCTTGGCGTGCGGAGGCAGGGACCACCCGCCGCCGCACCCCGCCGGTGCCGTCGCGGTCACGCACGTATGACGCATCGGAGGGTCGGTGCAGCCCGAGTTGCGCGGTCTGGGCCTGCTCCCCACGTAACGCCAGTTCGTGGCCCGATCGAGTTGCGCGGGATGGGCTGTCGCGATGCCGGGCTGTCGCCATGCCGTCCTTCCCGTCGTTTCTTCCGGGTGCACGAACACGATTCGCGCACGCGATCGGACGTGTGGTCCGTCACCACGACCCACTCCCGCCCGCTTCCGCCCGACTGGAGCTGCTCGATCCAGCGAAAATGCGTTCCTGCTCACACAGCGGTGGTCCGTCGATGCCGTTAGATACAACATCAGCGGTGAGAATAAAAGAAAGAGTGTACAGATTAGGAATGTCATTATATTTCCCTAATGACATCTCAATGGCTGCCGGCACCGCACACAGGCGAGCTCCTCCGACTTCCCCGTGCGTCGCCATGGAGGAGACCAAATCCATCCTCACCCTCCGCGTTGGCTGCAGTGGAGGAGTTCGGCGAGATCTCTTTCTCTCTCTGCTCTCTCTTCCCTAACCAGCAAGCGAATCACCGGTTTCTCCACCGTTCCAAGCCAACCACCCATCCCCGAGGCCAGATCCCCTCTACGTCGATATGTAGGGACCAGATCCATGGAGGTACGAGATCACCTATGAGCTCCACTACCGTGTCCATGGGGCACACGAAGATCTTGCCTGGATACCGGCAGCGCATGAGGTCCATCAAGGGCGAGGTATGGCGACGTGGCGGTGAGATCCTCTCTCTCTGGCGAGCCACTGTGTCAAGGACCATGGTGCCCGAGGTTACCTCGGTGCTACAAGCTTGGTGTCCTTCGCAGGAGACGTGGCCGGATCCCTCGTGGAAGCGCGTGAATCCACTATGAAGACAGGCGGCGGCATGATCCACCGGCACCCTTCCCGATGATGTTCTCCACAGGCTTCCTTTGTCTTTTTGATTTCGTTGCCGCAATGTGCAATTAGGGTAAACATGATGGACCAGTGGTAAAAAAATAGATCAATGCTTCTGTTGTGCGAATTACCAATGGTGTGAAATGTCAGACTGCAATAAAGTCATCACGTAATATGATTACATAACTGGAGCTCTCCTCCTGCCTCAACATGATGTACCATGCTAGACTATATAACATATTCATTCTCCTTTCTATGCATTTTCTTTTACTACGTCACATCATAGATCTTTTTTTCTTGTTATTAAAATACAACAATAAATTCATTCACTGTTGTTTCTCTGCTACAGGATATTTTACACTATCTATCACGATTACCAATAAGAGAGGCTGTGAGGACAAGTATATTATCGAACCATTGGAAACATATTTGGTGTTCAAACACAAAATTGGTGTTTTCTTTCAATCATTGGTTCATAAAAAGGGTCTAGGACACCACGTTTAATAATTCAGCATTGGTATACAACCACTACAGCTATTTAATAATTCAGAAAATGTTTAAAAGTTCATTAGAAAGTTCAGAGAATCAAGCACACACGGAAAACATATTACATTACTTGAGAAATTAAATTACATATTGAACTAGTCCAAGAAAAAGAACAAGCTACTAGAACAAACTAAACTACACTTTCAATAGTTGAAGCTATTAAACTACAACTAACACAAACCCCGACAAATTCCACCCATTGATATTGAACATAACAATCATGCAATATATTGTATCAACTGGACCTCATAAAATGCGCATCCCACGTATACATATCATGCTTAGTACATAAGCAATAATATCTAATATAATTGTAATACAAAAAAATGCAGATTTATGAATCCAATGCCACAAATTGTACCACAATGTAACAACCAGGTTGTTAAAAGCTTAAGAATGATCATTGAGATGTTAATGGTGAAAATTGGATGAAAAGAAGATATTATGGGCCAAAGTCAAATTTTGGTCAAATTTGACCAAAAATGCAAATTCAAGATTCAAATCTGAAGAAATTTCACAAAAATATGAGGTCAAGCCTTGAAGGTATTTAGAAATTAAAGGAATCAAATTGGAGACCAAATTCAAGTCACAGGCATCAAAAATTCAGAAATCAAAGTGGCTGATTGAAGTACTGTTCCCCATCTGAAAAATTTGTCTGAAAACAGTGGCAGATATGCAACTTTGAAATTCAATTCTGGAAGATTTTTCATATATACATTGAAAGACTTTGGATCCCAAGTGGAATATGATATCCATTAAACATTTTTAGCATGTTGTTGGATAAAGAAAATAAAGAATTCGAATTTTTCTTGAAGCCCAAAGTTTGAACCCTGCACTGTTCGGCTTGACTAACGAAGCTGGATGCAACAACTGTTTCAGTCCAAGAACAGTGTAAAATGACCAACTTTGGCTTGAGATTTTGGAAAATTTTGTATTTAAGAGTTGGGCTTTAATCTGCAAAATGGAATCCCTATCATATGGTTAACTAGTTCCAGTAGTTATTGGACAATATAAACTGAGTTTGAATGGTGGAAATGGAGCTCAAAGTTGAAGCATCGGGCTATCTGTAGGTGTCCGACGAAACTGAATGGGAAATTCAATTGAACTGTAACAGTGCCGAACCCTAGCTCCACTTTGGGGCAAAAATTCACGGTGATAGAGTGGTTTTTGGTCCTCGATGCCAACTAATCAAATGAAGACCAAGTGATCCTATACAACTTTGCTTAAAGGAATTCCTGAAGTTTGAATTGCAAATCGGGCACAAATTGGAGTTGAATTTTCAGGTGAAATTTGGGGAAAGAAAGGGGAGAGCAGAGCCAGCCGTCTGCCATGCAACTGCAAGCGCCAGCAAAGGGCAAGCAACACGAGATCAGGCAAGCAAGCAGGAGGTGGTGGTCAGGAAGGCGGTAATTTTTCATATAAATTACCTTCCCGCCGGTGAAAGTTATCTTTTCACCGTCACTCTGTTTTCACCACGCTCCCGGTCGCCGGTGCTCTCCGCCGTTGTCCCGCCACCGTCAGCCAGTCCACTCCGCCAGAACCACCGCCGTGAGCTCCTAAACCCGTCCCGCCAGTCATCGTCCAGTCCCATCCACCATAGCCGTTGTTCGCCGTCGTCTTCTCCAGTGCCGGTCGCCGCTTTGCTTGGTATGGTCATCGCCGTGGAGGGATAGGTTGCCGGAGTTCTGGGAGTTGTCCAAGGTCTTGGGGTTGTCAGCGTGCGAGCTATAGATGGTTTAAGCCGAGCTTGTTGGCTTGGAGCCTAGCTGGGTTGGCCGGAACGCCTGCGCCACCATGTGCCATACCTCGGTCTGGGCTGCCGCCGTGGAGAGCCTTGCTCCAGCCACAGTGAGCTTGGGTTGGAGAGCGCTCCGTGTTGATTAGGTTGTAGTAGAGCCTCCAACGTCACTTGTTGCTGTAGGTTTGCCACCGGCGAGCTTTGCGCTGCCGGTCAGCCTAGCGGCACCGCGCTGCCATCTGCCTTGTGCCGTTCGCCGTCGCCGTCCATCCAACCACCTCTCGAGTACCATCAGAAGGTGCGGTAGGGTGTCGCGAGTCTTGTGGGGACGTTCCCATCGCCGAGGACCTCGCCGACAACGAGCCGCCACGGTTATGCCGGCCGTCCCTCGGTCAAGGCCGGGAGGATGGTCTTTGGACCGAGGCCTCCATGGCAGCATGTGGGGTAGGCCGGGGGTACGTAGGAAAGGTCTAGAAGGGGGTTTTCAGGATAATATTGGTTTATAGATTTAGAAAATAGATTTAATTCCTGTTTTCATATTTAATTCATTATAATTTATAGCATGGTCCAAATTTAGTGAAACCAATTTTATTAGGTGTATTTTATTTTCTTTTATGCATTAAAAATTCTTAAACCCTAGGATAAAATAATAAAAATTTAAGTATTTATTAATGCCTTTGATTAAGGTATTTAAATAAATACTTAATCTTTATGAAATGATTAAGATTTTGAATAATGTTTTATTATTCACAAATAATTATTAATGTATAGGAATTAAGTTTATTAGATTGGAAATTAATTATAATACTTTTCTAAATAAAACAAAATACTTAAGTTAGGTGGTTAAAAGAAATTAAATGGTGGATTAATCTTTATGGGTAGCTTAGTGTTGGCTTGCAACTTTATCATGAAGATAAGTTGTATAGTCTTTGTTTCAAAAAGTTTTGCATCTCTAACTATGGCATGCATCTTATCATAGAAGCAGAAGTCCTAGAAGTGAATTTCTTGGAATTCTCAGAAGAACCTCAGGAATTTGAGGAGGTTGTCGAATTGGTCCCTTGTATGGAAGGATGTTCAGAGGATACTAACTTTTTTGTGAACCAAAGCAAGCCCCGGTGCATCTAAACCTATCTACTTTCAGGAATTATTATTATTCATGAGTCCAATTATTAGTTATTTTCTTATTTGTGCATTAAGTCTAGGAATTGATTGCAATCTTGTGCATGATCCCACTTTGTTTATAGGATCTCTTTGCCACCTGTTCAATTAATTAGTAACAATCCTATGCTTAGCCATGCTTAGATACCCTTAAATTAACTTGTGTTACTCAACCTTTTAAGGTAAAGTGTCATACATGTTGATCAAGGACATTAGCCTGGAATTTTGGAAATGTGGATGGAACTTAGAGATGGTAATTCTGTCTACTAAGTTTAATCTGGTTAAGGACCGTTCGTTATTTTAGCCTATGATCAAGTGATATTACCTGGTTGCTTACTATCTCTGGGGACCAGAAAAACCCGATAGGTTAGTTAGCTCTCTGATTGGAAATGTTCCTACCTGTACTTGGCGTGCAGCAGAAAGGTAGAGGCGTAGCCTGAAACTCACATGTTGATCAGCCCAAACGTGGGATCCCATGTGGGGGTGCGTTCCTAGATTTGGGTAATTATGTTTCTGATCATTGACTATGGCTAATCGAAAGGTTGTTATGCACAAACCGATCGGTTGTGCATAGCTGGTGATTAGGTATCTCCTACAAAATGTAAATCGGTCCGGATCACCGCAATTCTTGAATATGAATGCACTTGATCATCGCTTAAGCATCATAGAGTAATCAAGTTGAATATAATATTTTCCTTGAATTAATATTGTTGTATCATGTTAGTTTCACATGATTGCTCAAAAATGTTTTATTCACTTAGCATGGTTAGGTAAAAACTAATATGAAATAAAATGATAAAACTAAGGTTCCAGTAGTAGTAAGCTTTCCACAAAAATGTGAGTAAGCCAGTACACTAAAAAGCCATCATATTCCTCTGAAACAATATTTTAATTCTTTTTATACTGGTTAGTCGGCCAGTCTTGTTGAGTACCTCGTACTCAGGGGATCCCGTATTGTTGTTTTCAGAAGCGCAGCAAGGGTCAACCGAAGAAGAAGGTCCGAAGAACTAGGGTATTTTACGGGTCTCGTAATACCCTGGAATGAGACTTAGTTGTATAATTACTTTACCCCTGTTTTATGTTCGAAACTCTTAGAAATGGTCTAACTTGCACTATTAAGTTTGTTTCAATCTAATTTGTACCTCCTGTATGTAAAAATATAATATTTGTTATGCTTTTCCTTCGTGTAAGCGATCCTGATGTATGGCTAAGATTCAAGTCGTGGATGTTTCGAGACATCCTAGAGACACTCGATGACTATCGGACTTACTCTGTTTCAAGTGCATTTCGTACGATTGCTGTTCCAACAGCGATTAGCTGCTGGTTTAAGTCTGACAGTTCCACCACACACAATTCCCACATCCTAATACACCGCTCCATGCATGTCATCTTATTCCAAATCTAAAGAAAACCAATGGGACGGATCATAATTATTTATCATTGCACAATAATTTCTAAAGTAGGATTGAACGAATGATGAACTGGAGTTATATGTGCAGGAATAAAAATAAAATCAACCATCTGTTTTGGTCTCTCAGCTAACCATGAACTTGTCAAATAAAATGCATAGTTGTACACAATGTGGCTAAAAGCTTTCACATATTGCAACTTACTACAAGTTATAATGCATCATTGTTAAGCTATCTTGCGCCAAGAGAATGATTTGAAGCATTTCAGCGGAACGTAATGGGAAATGCATCGTACAGAAGGTGACCTGAGACTATGCATCTGCTTTGCGCAAATTTAGCTTCCTCTTTTTGGATATCCTCCTTCCCGGAGTAGCAGGGTCTTCAATGTCAGGCATGTCAACTTGAGTCTGTAGACGAAAGTAAAAATCCCCGAGTCAAAACAAATCGACGAATCCAGAGTCAGAATCCGCAAGCCATAGAATCCCAGCACCAACAAATAAGAGAATCCCCGCACAATTAGCCATGCATTAATTGCCCCCGAAAGTATCGAGGAGTCAGAAACATCGACAATCGCAACATGCACGGATTCAGAAACTTACCTGATAGATCACCTGCTCCTGATCCAATGCTCGGTTGTTGATCGAAGGACCTACTGCCACTTTGCCCGCACCGAGTGCAAGGAGGGACTCTAGGCAAATATGGTCACGAGTTTTCACGGACTGTGCGTGTCAGTGTTTTATACCTAGAAACCTATCGAGAAATATCCCGATGTAGTAGATTGGTTAGTGGTGGATTGTCGAACCTAGAACTCAATAGTAAAAGCGAGGACACAAGACACAGATTTATAATGGTTCGGGCTGCCAGAGTAGCGTAATATCCTACATTCTGTTTGGGGTGTTGTATATTGCTCCCTACGCTTAGGTGTTGTTTGGTGATCTTGGCTCTGGTTATGATCCTGAGGTGGTTTTGCCGATATAGGTACCCTTACCCTCCATTATATACTCAGAGGGTGGGATTACTAATCGATTTTACAAGGTAGAAGTTCTAGTAGAATTACAGGGGAATTCAAGAAGGAATTCATCTTTTTCTATCCTTGCAGGTACTGGGATCTATCCTCGACAATGCGTTCACCATACCGATAGAGGTGTCCATCTCGCCGACGGCAGCATGCATGATCTGCTCGACTTCAACTTTTTTTAAGATGTGCATAGCTTTTTTTTTAAAATGTGCATAGCACATTTTTCATTAAGTAGAGAGAACAAAGAGTGCAAACACGACAAGACATAACGCCACAACAAGCAAGGAGACAAAAGAGGAAAAGAAGAGAGAATGAAAACAATCACCTAATACAGTCTAAGGCCTAGCAAAGAACTGCTCCCTCGAGGTGACGAGTGTGTCGCGGTAGGCGACCAGAGAAGCCTCCTTCACCTGCAGAGCCACCAAGTTGGCATTCCAGGAGGTAACCTAGGACTATGCATCTGCTTTGTGCAATACCCTTCTCCAGGTTGAAGACCTGGATGCGATCCTCTCGTAGATCGCGACGGTGTCGACAAGTCGGGCATTCTTGTCCATGTTGATATGTATGGTGGCAGGGTCGTGGTCCACAAAATGGCGGTCAACGTCCGCCATGGATGACGTGCCGAGCCTGCGCAAGCGTGGATCCATCGCACCTATAGATATTGTAGCGGTGGTGAGTTTAGTCTACGGCAGGGAGCCGACGAGCAGCTAGTTAGGACTTAGGGCGAGTTTGGGTGCGTTCCGGCTCCAGCTTTGCACGTTCGCTCCAGCACGAAGAAGCTGGAGCCGCACCAAACGGTCACACCGAAGGAGCCGCTTCTGAGCATTTGCAGGAGGAGTTGGAGCCGTTTTTGGGCTGCATGGCGGAGAAAAAAGAGCTCCGCGGCTCCGGCTCCGCACGCAGAGCGCTTGGCGAGGAGCGCTCCCAAACGCACTATTAGGTTGTGGTGGTAGGGAGCCGCGGGCGGTTTGCGAATTTGGGGATGGACAGGGTTGGCTGGCCCATTTGTAAGCAGACGGGAGGGAATCGATACGACGTACGACGTATGTAGAGATCACGACTTTCCATTGACGTTACCCATTGATGCAGGGATCTAGCCTTACCTGTTGATGCACTTTTCGCTGGAATGGTTACAATGTGCTTGGAGAATGTTCCGTGGTTTATACGTTCAAAAGAACGAAATTGTTCGATCCTTCCCATTGTCATCGCCAATGTACAATATCTAGTATACGTTGGTTAGTATAGGAGTGTAAAACGATGCAAATTGCCAACGACACGGCACGAAGAGAAATTTCGATATTTAACACACAATACGCTTGATTGGATTTGACATCCAATTCACATGCCTTTCAATATTTGACACTCCACACATAAATTGTTTTGATTTAGGGGTTTCTCTTCTTTTTTTCTCAATTTCCATCCTTTCTTATTCTTTTCTTTCTTTAGCCCTAGTGGATGGACAATAATACCCATATTATTATGATTTGCAAGTTTCAAAAACGTTAATAGCAAAACTACAATTCCACTGGTTCTTCTTCCTTGGTCTAGTCGTTCTTCCCAACTTCACGAACTCAACCATGGTGCTCACCCCTAGATCCAGAGAAGCTCACCCATGGAACCAGAGACAGCTAAAATAGAACGAAGGAAGGAAGACGGATCTGATTTGGTGCTTTTGTTTGGCCGGATTTGCATGGTGGGTGTCCGGTGGTGCTGACGACCAGAAGAAAGCTAGGCTTGTTGGCCTTCATCCGCGAGGAGCGCGACACAGCTGCCTCTGCCCGCTCACCGCCTCCCTGTACGCCCCAAGGAAGCCTGCGCCCGTCGCTTGTGCCGCGCGCCGCCTCCGCCAGCGACCTGCGTCCGCACGCCACCGGTGTCGGTCGCGTGGGTGGCCTAGTGCCTGCGCCCGCCCGCCATCGACGCAGGCTGGAAAGGAGCGGCGGCGTGGCCGGAAGCGGCAAGGGCGCGCAGAGCTTGGTGGCCTGACGGTACTCGCACAGGGATGCGACGGCGCAGCCGGCCTGGGTCGGCGACATGTTCTTTACGGGAGAGGAAATGATAAAAGTAGGGACATTCTCACTAGAGCTGAAAAGAGAAAAGAAACGATCGTTCGACGTTCGATTGGAAAGTTACCATTGAACGATCCGTTGCAATACATGAAAACAATGTTTGCAACATTGAACATTCAAAATAATCACCACCATCCATACCATCCAATCCTAAAAAATCAAATTCCCACCATAGAGATGTTTCACGCAACATATCGTCCTCTATTTCTGTAGAAATCTGAAATAGAAATCTTCACTTTGCTGATAAACTGCCGAACTGCCGAAACATGCCAGAATACCTTCTGCAATATTGAGAAAAGACTAATGCAACATATCACTTGTTCCGATGTAAGGAAAAAGGTTGTAACATTTTAATTTGATTTCTTCAACATTAACAAACACTAATCCTAACATCTTAAATTACAATACATCGGTAAATCAAATTACAAATACATCGAAAAATCAAACATAGAACTGGACATTTCAAAATCAATCTCTTGAAAAAAAATATCTAGTTCAACATCAACCAAAACTAGTCCCAACCTCTCAAAATACCAACAGCAACATCAGAAAATCTTGATGCCTATCAACATGGAGTCTTCCTTCTTCTAGAGGACAACGTATCAAAAGAAAATCTCGATGCCTATAGTCTTCTAGAGGACAACGTATCAAAAGAAAATCTCGATGCCTATAGTCTTCCTCCTCCTAGAGGAAGACATATCAAAAGCTCTCATTATCTAGGAGGACATATCAAAAGCTCTCATTATATAGAGGACAACATATCAAAAGCTCTCATGTATTTATAATGTAGTTACACCCCATCTCCCTTGCCTTCCCTTCTTATTGGCCTCCTCGGCAGGCACAGGAGTAGGGGTAGCAGTAGGGGTAGCATGTGGCTTGACCGCTGGTACGGGAGGAAGCGGCATGGTAGTTTAAAAACTGAGCATTCATTCCGAGACTCAGTACCGGTTGTATTTTAACCCGATACTAATTTGAACATTCGTCTCGAGTTGGAGGCGGATGCGGGGTGGCGGGCAGGATTTTTTTATTTTTTTTGCTGGCGGGGATTTCTTTTTTTTAATTTTTTAATATCCTTTAACCGTTACGGATTTCTTTTTTTTAATTTTTTAATATCCTTTAACCGTTACCAAGGATCCCTTAGTGGTTGCGAGGAGGGAACCTACTCAGTACCGGTTGCATTTTGACCCGGTACTAATTGATCCGGTACTAATTTGAACATTCGGTTGCATTTTGATCCGGTACCGGTACTAACCGGTTGCATTTTGACCCGGTTACATTTTGACCCGGTACTAATTGATCCGGTACTTAATTTGAACATTCGGTTGCATTTTGATCCGGTACCGGTACTAACCGGTTGCATTTTGACCCGGTACTAATTGATCCGGTACTAATTTGAACATTCGGTTGCATTTTGATCCGGTACCGGTACTAATTTGAACATTCGTCTCGAGTTCGAGCCTTGGAGGCACCGGTACTAATTTGAACATTCGTCTCGAGTTGGAGCCTTGGAGGCGGATGCGAGGTGGCACTAATTTGAACATTCGTTTGGAGGCGGATGCGGGTGGCGGGCGTCTCGAGTTGGAGGCGGATGCGGGGTGGCAGCGGAGAGGCGGATGCGGGGCCCGGGTGCGGCAGGACTTTTTTATTTTTTTTGTATTTTTTTTTGCAGGTGGGATTTTTTTTAATTTTTTAATATCCTTTAATCGGTACCAAGGATCCATTAGTGGTTGCGAGAAGGTACAAGGATCCATTAGTGGTCGCGAGAAGGGTTTCCCGTACCGGTACCACTGGCGCTTCAAATCTCTAAATCTCTCTTAAGTACAGGTTCTAATGGCGCTTCAAATCTATCTTAAAGGGATTCCCAAGTATTAAAGAGTATTAAAGGGGTTCCCATTACTAGCACGTTACTAATAGCGCATTATTACTAACCTTAGGGGTTCCCAAGTACCGCCTTAGAGGTTCCCAACCGGTACTTAGGAGGCTCAGCTCAGCGTCCGGAAATTATGGCTTCAAGTCTCTCTTGGTGCGAACAGGAGCAGCTTGCACAGGTCGCTAGCACAGGTCAGCGACGAGCACGCAATAGGAGCTCTAGCCTCCTGAGGGCACACTGCTAAGGAATTCGTGGGGCGTGGCCACTGCACTCGACTGCAGCCTCACCATCATATATGGCGTGGACGAGCTAGATGAGTAAGGAAGAAGCTTATCGTGGAAAGAATAGGGAGTCAAAGAATAAGAATGCTTGGAAAGTCAAACGAGTTGTGGAGATGTATATTTTTTATTGCATTGGATGCGTCCGATATTTTGACTGCCCATCGTACTGCCGGACTAAAGCATTACCGAAAATAAAAAGAAAAGATGGAAATTGAGAAGAAAAAAAGAAGAAGAGAAACATGACTCAAAACGAAGAGAAACATAAATCGACGTGCGGAGTTTCAAATATTGAAAAGCATGCGAATTGAAAAATATTGAAAAGCATGCGAATTGAAAAACAAGTCCAGTGAGACGAGCATATCGAGTGTCAAATATCGAAATTTCTCGGGTACGAAGGCGTGAAGGCGACCAAGAACGAGGCAAAGACACGCGCAACACACAAAACTAGGCGACGAACACGACTGGGGTGTCAACCCAACCGTAGTGTATCTGTGCGCACTTTGGAGTCAAACCACTTCAGTAACAAACTTCTAGGACGACACGATGCTGTGCAGCTCCCGGTCCTCGCCGAGCGCGGCCTCCCTCACCGCCCGGAGGACGTCGGTCAGCGACACGACCCCGCGCAGCAGCCCCTCCTCATCCACCACCCACAGCCGGTGCACGTGCCTCGTCGCCGCCGCCTCGATCGCCTCGCCGAGGGTGCTCTCCGGCGAGCACGTCACCAGCGGCTGCGGCTCGTTACTCTGCTCTTCATCAGTGGCGATGGCAGCCGCCGCCACTGGGGTGTCGGCGTCCCGGACGCCGGTGTCCGTGGCGTCGGCGCCGGGGACGACGGGCCTGTTGCTCGCCCGGTACTCGGCCACCTTCCTCTTGAACTCCGTCACGCTGATCCCCAGCCACAGCTGCAGCCGCGCCACCGGGCAGTCCCGCAGGTCCGTCGCCGAGAACGTCTCGATCGCCTTCTTCCCCATTCCCTGCACAGCACGCAACGACAGAATTTCTTGAACAGGAAATATAAGCAAGGGAGAAGTTATCGCCGAGGTGTTCGTCGGAGCTTGATGCACTCACATCTTGCAGGGTCTCCGTATCGACGGCGGCGGCGTCAATGACGGGCACGGCGGTGAGCGACGCCGCGCGCATCGCCTTGACGGCGTCGATCACCTTGGCGCCGCCCGCGACCGCGAACACGGCCTCGTTGACGGCGCCGAGCTCCCGCACGGTGCTCGACAGCACGCCCTTGAGCTCCGCGCCGTGCGCCCTGAGGAACCTGACCACGTCCATCTGCGTGAGCATCCGGTACCCCGGCGCGGACTCCACGAGCTCCACCGCCACCACGTTGTCCGCCGAGCTCTCCAGCGGCACCAGCGCGCGGTGCACCCCCTTGCTGAACGTCTCCATGCAGTCCAGCACGCTGGTGCTCGGGTGGAGCGTCCAGAGGGTGAGGCCCTCGAGGGAGTGGCCGATGACGGAGGACACCGGGACGGCCATCCGGCGGGAGAGGTCGACGGCCTCCTCGCCGTCGGCCTCGGCCTCGTCGCCGGCGTCGGCGATGTGGGCGAGGATGTCGAGCATGTTGACCATGCCGATGTAGTGCTTGCGGACGGCGCCGGTTGCCGGGTCGGACTCGAGGATCATGGAACCGCCGGCGCCGATCCAGTGACCCGGCGGCGCGGCCACGGCGACGGCGGAGACGGGCGCCGCGAGGAGCGCGTTCGCCGTGTGCGCCAGCGTGGCGGTGTAGGGCACCTCCACCAGCCGGCGCTTGGCGCGCGCCAGGTCCACCACCTTGCGCTCCCGGAGCACGCCGCAGAGCCCCGCGCGCGCCTTCTTGTTGCTCTCGTTGCCGCCGCCGTCGATGACGACGACGTCGTCGTCTTCCTCGCCGTGCAGCGCCTCCTGCTTCCGCTGCTCGTCGGCGGGTGCTCTCAGCTGCGCCATTGCTGACCACTCTCTCTAGCTGCTCGTCTCTTCTGTGCGCGAGATTAGCGACCCGGGCTTGTTCGAGAACTGAGTAACAAATCGAGTTCTAAATAACTTTGGAGTGCTTCGAGGGGCAGGAGGACGTGTCGAGCACAGAGGCTGCATGGCCTTGCCGTGCTGCCGCGTGGAAAGAGGCGTCACAACCAGCGAGTTCTCTAGTCCACATCCTGTCTGCAGCCAAATTACTGGTTGCTACTCCTGCTACTTCAAATGTAACTCGAAACGTAAACTAATTTTAACCAATGTAGTCTAAGAATCTGTATATTCCACCACACGTATTTGATATCATTGAATTTTATTTTTAAAAAGCATTTTCATATGATGTCAACTCTATGATTATATAGATCATAATATAGCTATTAGCGATCAAAATATAGCATTGAAGAAGAAAGGAGTACCACTCGCGTCATATTTTCAAAAGAAAAAAAAACTACTCGCGTCTCTCTGGCCTCTGCGGAATTCTGGTACTAGCAATTTAGTGATTAAGTTTGGCAAACCTAAAACAGAGTTTGGAGAGCATATTGCTGATATTTATCTTCACTTCTATGTCCAAGTTCTTGGAACATTTTGAGCAAGAACTGATCTATGTGAGAATACAGATTAGGCCTACACAACATAACAGAAACAGCAAATGCTGAACTAATGGAATGGAAGCATAGCTGCTGATGGGGAGTGCTCTGCTGAATGCTGGACAGTGAGTAGGGACTACTGACTAATGCTAGGGCGAGGGCTCGAGAAGGTGTTTGGTTCAGCACCTCAGACAGAGAGGCTCACAGTCAGGCTCAGGCCCTGCACATGCAGGGCGTGAGCGGGTTCTCCCAGAGATCGTAGCTGGGGAAGGTGGGCTCGGGGAGGCCTGTGCGCGTGCGGTGCATGACGGCCACGTCCTCCGCGAAGGAGGCCCAGCCCATGTCGGGGTCGCCAAGCGACTTGGACATGAGCCCCTTGTCCGGCTTCACCGACTTGAGGCGGTGCCCCGCGTAGCGGCGCGCCCCGATGATGAGCTTGGCGAAGTTGCCGCCGTGCGTCATCACGAACACGTCCGACCGCAGGCACACCAGGAAGTCCAGCGCCGCCAGGCTCGTCACGTGCCGCCGGAACGGCGCCAGCTCCTCCGCGCTCGCAAGCTCCTCCTTCGTCACCTGCAACGATGAGCAAATGCAGGTCACCACCAGTCCATCACCATGGCTTGCCTGGTCTGGTCTCAGGAATGGGCATCTATGTTTCATGGCTTCAAGGAAACACAATGCTTAGCCAGTGTGCTTCTGTCTTTGTGAATACTGCGAAAAAATGCACTGCTACTGAGCTGTGGATTTGAGCTTACCAAGTTAGGGAACATGTTCCTGAGGGGAGCCATCCGGTTCTTGCCGCCATACACTTGCCCTGACGCGACGTATATCTGTGTTCCACTCGTGTACCCCAGCGCTCGCAGGATCACGGCAATCTCACCGGGCTCAAGAGGACAACGCCCTTCTTTTCTCTTCTGAAGCGCCAGTGGCCATAGATGGGATCCATTCTGCACACAAAACACAAAACAAAAGGAATCTGTTAAAATGGCACAGCACGTGTGGTTAGGGAGAATAAAAACTCAAATGCAGCAGGTTTCTCAAGGTTTGTGTGACCTTGTAACGCCTTGGCCATTCTTTCTGCCTGTAAGCAGCCATCATTGCCTTCTCCTCCCGTGTGCCAGCAAAATCACAGAACGAAAGGCCCACCATCCCTTTCTCAAATCTCAGATGAAGAGCCCTTGAAAAGAAGTGCCGATATTGATTGCGAACTAAAAGTGAGACTGCCAAACTTCAGCTAGATTGGATAGAAGGTAGTTAACTATAGCTTACATGTATGGATTTATACTGCCAGTGTGGTTCCTCATCCTTGCTGCAAGCTTATCAGCCATTTCTTCAATATGAGGTAGGAACTTTAGAGCGTGGTAGTTGACTCTGCATCTTAGCCGGTTAATCTCCATCGGAACATTATCGTACCTGAAATTTGAAGCTTAACATTAGGTTAAGATTCTTCCATTCCTATGTGAAACATATGATAAATTTTAGAGCTCCCTTTCCAACATCATGGAAGCTGATTGGATATTCTGAATTACAAACTGAATGAATTAATAAATTACAGAAATGATTGCATTTGAATGTTTACCTACCCCAACCTGTCGACAAATGGCTTAATGGACATTATCTTTTTTTCTTTGATCCTTGGAAGTACATTATCAATATAAAACTGGGCAGATGCATATTTTGGAATGTTCTTCACAGTTCGCCTGTTATAGACACATAATTAAATACATATTATGAAGAAACAAAAGATCAGTCATACAGAGAAAAAAAACACTCGAATATAATAGAGTTGGTTGATCTCAAACATTCATATTACAGTATTAGAAGAAAATATACATGGTGGCATTTATATTAGATGAAAAATACACAAAGTTCCATGTCAACAGTGTTTGCATATAGCAACATCAATTTCTGAGTTAAGGTGGTTAAGACAATGAGTAAGCCAAAATGTAGAACCTACTTTATGCTGGTGAAAAGTTCATCTTTTTCTGTGAACCAGTCTGGGATGTCTCGGACAATGCGTACATCATCTTTCAAATAGTTTATAAAATGATCAACATCAAAGATATCTTCAAATTTCCTGCAGAAAAGGCAAATCTCTCAACGATGTAGCCAATATGTCAGAAAGCAAAACACAACATATGTAAAGGGCTCAAATGAGGTAAAAGTGCCTAAGGAAATCATGAATTTGTATCGTATCTCATATCAATTACTTCAGTATACAGTGCCAGTATGGAACCAAGAAAACTTTAGACCTGCCGTACATCATATTGCAAACTTCCATGCTTGCAAATTTTATCACTACGGGAACTACTTCAAATGTGTCAAAAATGATTTGGTGTTGGACTAGTTTGGATATATCCACATCACAAAATCAAGGGTTTCTTAGCTGATTTATCAATTATCAATTATAAATTGATCTACATAACAATGGCTGCAAAATTTCCAGTAAAAAAATTACGTTTTTGCACGTTTGGTAGATCAATTAAGCAACTGTGCATATCTTTTCTTCCAGTAATCACAGCTTCACTAGTACAGCCCATGATCAGGACGTTCTTGTGACGAGACAATATACCGTAATCATAGGAAAAGCATGATAAATGAGGCAGCCACATTTAGAAGCACATACTTTGAAAATTAAGTAACAGCACAGAAAATGGAATCATCCTCTATATTCTATAGGAAATTAATACTCAGTAAAGATGTATGTTACACAGATAATCACTCCGCATATTTTTCCCTAGAAAATGGCTACTTAGCTAAAGTATTTCAATTACAGATATTTGGAACACGAACACTTGGATTTCTGACAACTAACAAGAAGTAAGACCTAAAACAGCTGTTTCAACTTTCAAGTTTCAACAACTCTGACGAGATTGCAGCTTTGGTGAAAGAATGGAAGTTCATTTTAATGTTCTATAGTTGAATGCTATGTTCAGTTTCTAGAAGATAAAAGTTCTAGAGATCAAATGAACCAGATTTTATATGATAGAACAGTCACCTAAATAACAGCAGTGAAATATACTTCAATGAACTTAGAACAGTGCTTACGTTTGGTCTTTCCATATCTGATCCTGCTTCAGAACTGGCAAAATAAGCGTTGCACTCATTATCCTAGCAATAGCAACAGCATTACATATCTGCAGAAGCCAAAAACACCAAATATGGGAAATTAACTGATGGGTCACTGGTGCTACTTGAACTTTTTTTTCCTTTTGAGAAGAGTAACTGAAACTCTACGTATTTTAGAAAACTAATAAACACTGGTCAAGAAAGAGGCATGATCTGCACAGGAAGGATCCTAATATGTATTAAACAACAGTGTTTTTCTAAAAAAATTACTAGGTCACTGCAAACACAAGGAATCAAAAGGAGTTACAAGGTTATACCAAAGCATATTGCAATTGTGCTTGTTCAACAGACGTGTTAACAGGTGAAATTCTCATGTAACAAAATTTGAGGACATCAACAGGTATCAGAAAATTTAAGCTTAGGCTACAAAAGATACTGCAGCATCAAAACAGATATTCAGAACTAACACGAACAGCTATGAGAGGAAGTATGGGGAAACAGAGGTGCATACATACAGCTATGCGTTGCTGGTTTAGTCCTCCTTCGGCATGAATAAAAATATACCCAGAGGTTTCTTTCTCAGATGGGACATCTGCATGATATAGAAATACATGATATCATCACCCATCAGGGCTAAATCATGAAGGGAAACGAATGTTGATGATGCTTGAATGCATAATTTTTATACAAATAACGAGGTCTTTATGTGCCATAAGTCTCGTGTCTAACATGGAACTATGGATAAAAATTGGTGTGTTCTCAAGAAAAATTGGAAATTCAGGTTTTAGCAGGCATATCAGATTGCTTGCCACATCAAAGTAAACACTAGTCAATCCAAGAGGTCAAAAATTGCACTATCTAGGTTGCTGACCTTAAGTGATTGGGTGCAGTATAAATGCTATATTGTTGTCTTCAAGCAACATGAATGTTGGACTTGCCTGAGGGCTCATCGCTGCGTCGCTCTGCGCAGGGCTTCCAAGATGCAGTGGCAGCACGTGGATTCTCCCACAGCGAAGGGGGTTCCTTCGTCTGCACCCAAAGCAGAAATTCTTAAAATCAAATGTTCCTGACGCAAGCACGAGTCCCAAAACGCTTGCCGCAATTAAGCACATTTCACCTCAGGGCAATGAAGCGTGATCCCCTCCTTGTGGCACAAGTAAGGCGTGTTCTAGAATCAGACGGGAAACAGCAGCAGCAGCAACAGAATGTCAGAGGCAAGTCGGAATCCTGACGAAATTGAATAGCATTGGGAAGATACGGGAGGGGGGCAGGAGCTCACTAGGCGGGACCAAAGGAAGGGTGCGGAGAACACCCCGGCGGCGAGGAGGAGCGCGAGGATGGTGAGCAGGATCCGGTAGGAGGACGAGGCGGCGGGGGACCTGGGGTCCTCGAGGGCGAGGAGGGAGCGGAACGGGGACGTCAGCAGGTGGACGCGCTTCGGGTGGTGGTGCGGGAGGAGAGGGGACGAGCGGTGGGCGTCCTTGCCGCCGCCGCCGCCGCCGCCGCCGTCGCCACCGCCGCGGGTGCCGCGGGCGGAGGGGGAGGCGAGGAATGGGGACGACGCGGCGGAGGCGTCGGAGTCGCGCTTGGCGGGGGAGTTGGACGCGCGCGCCGCCGTCGAGTGCCGCAGCTCCGCCATAGCCGCCGGCGGCGGCGGCGCGCGGGAGTGGGGATGTGCACTTGCTTCCTGTTCCCTGACGAGCCTGTTCGGAGTGGACTAACGCTTTCGCGCTGCACGCGGCCGTGGCGAGCGGTGGCGGACCAGAGCCAGCGGCAGGCTGTCAGTGAGTGAGCAACATGGTATCGGGGAGAAGATGCCAAGATGGGCTGAAAGGCCCTGTCTCTTTTGGGGCTTAATGCTGTTTAATAGTCAGCCCACCTTAGCTAATACTCCTCCTCGTCCTTCAAAAAACTAATACTCCTCTTTTTTTAAACTGAAGTCAGGGGAGCCTCTACTTTTTTTATAATTCTTTTATTCCAAACTCGTTTAATTCGCTCCCATGTGAAATCGAACCCGGATCTACTGGATACTAAGGCTAGAGATCCTTTCACAATACTCTCTTTTTTATAAAGCATGATATGAGATTACACTTTGATCAATCATTTATCTTATGTTATATTATTTATAGTTGTAAACTTATGATTATTGTAGAGTATATAACGTTATGTTATAAAAATAAAAAATTAACGTTAAATTATTGGTCAAAAATTGTAAAATTTGAATCTTAATATGTGTATGCGTCTTAAAAAATGAAGGAAAAAATGAAGGAAGGAGTAACAATCCATGCTAATAATTAGCACCTATTAAATATTAGCCAACTAATTATTAGTACTAATAGATCCAAATAGGATCTTAAAACCTTCTAATGGATTTTTCTACCATATATATTATATATTGCAAGTACTTATAGTTATTTGATGGTTTACTAAGAAGGAAAATAAATATTCGATGTGGTACTATTATTTTGCGTACTTATAGTTGATTATATTACATTCTTTTAAAATGAAGATGGGAAAGGATTCCACATAGTGTGGCCTGGATTAATGATAAATTTATTTACAATAAAAGTATAGATGCTTATATATTAGGTTCATATGCATACTCATTCAACATAGTTATATTCGCAATGCAAGAATCGTATAAGATTGTCATCAAACAAGTATTTCATGAGCACTATCAACTAAAACCTTACACTATAATCGCAAATATCACCTTCTAGTCAGAATAGGTAACCAAAGGTTAAAAAGGATATGAACAACTACTGAATCAGTGATAAAGTTGCTTACAATAAAAGTACATATGCCTATATATTAAGTTCATGTACATACTCGTGCAACTTAAGATATACTTGCAGCGTAACTGCTATCAAACAAGCATTCGATGAGCGCTCTCAACTAAAACCTTACACTATAGTTACAGGTATCATCTTCTAGTTAGATAATCTAATGTGATCTAGGCGTTAGGCTTCTTGGTGATAAAATTTGATCAGTCGGATTTAAGTCTCCCACTAGCATAGTTTTAGCTAGTCAGTATTCTTTCTTAGACCTCTTTTACGATGTTTATGACATCTGTTGATGTACATAAATTTGTAAGAAGTATCTATACTTTTTATTGATGAATGCATTTTTTTTATTTCGTGTATGCCATCCATATAAGATATTTATAACTTGCTCATGAGATTGTACATGGATATTCATATTTGTGGCTACAAAGTCAAAATTGGTAAAAAGTAAAAATCAATTGGATATCCTATCACATGATCTAATGGCTCTTAGCTTTATCTGTACGCTATCTATATATCCTAATATGCCACTGTAGTTACATTTTTCACTTCTATGATACCATAATATCATATCTTATAATATCATATCTTATGATATACTACATCCGTCTCAAATTATTATTCGTTTTGACGAAAAAATATAGTTTTTCTACATATTTGGATATAGATATGATATATATTTAGGTGCATAGCAAAAGCTATGTATCTAGAAAAATCAAAACGAATAGTAATTTGGGATGGTATTCAATAAAGATACGTACTTCTAACCCTAAGAAGAAATCATAGCGACAAAATAATTGTTAAAATTAGTACACCCGCATATTTGCTTCATCTTTGCTATACATTTTCGTGCTAAGAAATTCGAAGCAATTTCCAAACTTTTACCTGAATGGTGTTCACAAACGTCAAAGCAGTTTATCAAGCAAAGGAAAATGGGCGGCAGTTTCCGTTCCTGTGCGTCTTTCTCCAGAACCAGACGAACATAAAAGCCGCCACCCACGCCCACCTGGAAGCATCTGGAGGCGTGGCATCGCAGCCGCAGCCGTCGCCAGCCAGCCAGCAGCGAACTGCTCTGCTCCCCCCGGCGGCGAACGCACAGGAGAGGCGGCGAGCGAGATCGAGGCGGGGGCGCCGCCGATGGACCCGCCCGACGTCGAGATGGAGCCCGCGCCCCAATCCCCGGCCCAGCCCCCGGCACCGGCGCTGGCAGCGGGTGGGGAGGGGTGGAGCATGCTGTCCCGCGCCCGCGCGCTGCTCGAGGAGGGCAAGCCGTCCCTCGCGCTGCAGGCGGTGAGTGAGACCTCTCTCCCTCCCCCTTCTCCCGTTTCGTCCCCATTTCTCGTGCTGCGTGTGGCGTTTGTTCGGTTCCCATCCCCCCGGGTGATGGGATGGGGAATTCTCTGGATTTGCGTCTCGTATGCTACTCATCGGATCGGAGGCTGAGCGATCGCTCGGTTAGACGATCGCGGATTCGCGGTGAGATTCCCCCAGTTCGATCTCGGTTGGGGTCGTTAGTTCTCTCCATGGCGTCATCCGGCTTGAGGTTTTGCGCGGAGAGAACAAAGGGGGTTTATGTGCGATCCGTTCTAGGCCTTAGGGTTTGGGATTAGTTAGGTGTGATTCGTTCCAGAGGATCCTGGTTAGGTGCTTGGGTGCCTTGTTGCTTTTGCAGCTATCCCTTTCGGTCTGCTGTCTACCTGTTTCTTAGGCAAGCAAAAAAGGAGTATTCGTCTGCCTCTCCTGAAGAAGAGGTAGAAGGGAAAGCATGGAATTATGCACATATCTTAAATACTCCTTTATCCTTCATATTTAGCTCTTGTAACTTATGCTTATCGAAATATGTGGTTCCAGAATCTGTACTTCCAGTATGCTGATTGGGCATAGTCTTCACAGACAAAATGCTCCTCCCTGTTTGAAAGTTTAGATTCACGAATGCGTTGCCGGTACAGCAGTGAGTAAACACCGTACATGTTCTGGACAGACACGTGCGGTGTAATGAAAATCGATTGAGCTGATCCTTGTCATTCTATCAGGTTCTAGTGCTATAATGTTGATTCTGTTGATTTGATGGCACCAGCTGATTAGGCTGCACCGCAGAATAGAATGCCTAGCTCTATTTGTATTGTATGCATTGATGATTAGGGTAAGTGGTAAGTTCCCAATACAATCTCCATTTCCACTATGTCCTTTCTATTAGAGTTTGTTCCCCCATTTTGTTTCAAGTCCAGAGAATGAATTATCAGGTAAAATGTAGTGACTATCATCAGTAATCTGATTATCCAGATGGCTTTACAAATAGTCATTGTGACTTAGTGGTAGTCTTAAACTAATATATTTAGTAGCATGACCTAAAATTTAATTTAAATTTGTAAAAGACGGTAACATTTTGTCAATCCTATGTGAAGTGGAAAGTTGCCTTACCTTCTCTTGCACTGCCATAAAATTTGTTGTTTATGAAGCCCCCTAGGAATTCCTGTAGTCAATTTTGCCCATAGGCTATGCATGTTAATTCTATCCGTAGACTATGCACTTTGTATTTACCCGATGAATTGCTGTAGTTAATTCCATCCATACTATGCATACTTTGTATTTACTTTTGGGACTTTCGAGGATATGACACCTCTCTAAAAGTAGGATGAGACATTGTCACTCGCATATCACACTGAATTGTGGCTTCATGTTCAGCATGTCTGAAACTTGATTTAGGGGAGTGTCATGTCATCGAAATCCCCTTTTCCTTTTCCCCTCTGTTAACATGAAAATTGATTGTTTTCCATTTTTTAAAGTACCATGGAATTTTAATGATTCTTCTGAGCCTTCCATTATGGTGTGCATTTTATCTGGAGAAGTAGTTAAACTATAAATGTTGTTTATGATGGAGAGTTCAAGACTGTAATTTGTCTGAGCATTCCCAAAGCTGGGATGTGCAACTTCTGGTCAAGCAGCCAAGTCGTATTGACTATTGAGCTTGAGGAACATGTCTTGCTTCTGTCATTTAGTGAAATTTTCAAGTTCGGTGAATGTTATGTTTCTGTTGAACAAACTATTACTATTTCATGGGACCATTTGTTTTAGATAAAATGCTTAACATGTGATTGAGTTTGAGCTCAACTCAATGACAGCTTTGATGCACCTTAACTGTCATAGGATCGTATATTATTTGCAAAATTAGTGGCTCCCTATCTCATACAGGCAGGGTACACTTGATAATGTTTATTTCCTGTTCATGCCAACCATTTTGGATTTGGGCTGTTAAAAATGACCATCAAGACCTGTTATAGCTGGGAATGGGTAAAACTAAAAAATATAGGTGGGAAAAACTGAACAAGAAGAAAGTCACACCTGATAATTAGTGTTTGTTACCCTGATAAAACTAAAGTCTACAGGGTGCTAATTTGGGACAGGAGCACAGGACAATATAGGACTAACCAAATCTTACTACATATGTATTGGATGCGGTGGTGTTGGAATTTCCATATCTTGTTTGCATTGGACATATATAGCATCCTATTCCTACCTGATGCATCACATGGACCGAATGAAAATGCTCAACCTTTCTGAAGATTGAAGTAGTGGACTAGTGGAAAATGCTTTACTTCTCAACTGCAACATTGCAGTATTGTCATTAGTGCTTCCTGCCTGCACCCTAGCTATGTGTGTATGTAAGTCAGTAAGTGGAACTGATTTTTCGGACCAACATTTTGGCAATATAAAATTATGCCTTTAGTAACATTGTAGGTTTGTTCTGGTAATTAATCAAAGGTTGGCACTTTGACAAGTTGTATTTGGATGCATAATTTCCATTTTGATTGTTTTTTGGAAGACGTCTGTTTAGATGCCTTATTAATACTGTTGCTTTTAATGATGATGATTATGATGGATCTTGTGGTACTTAATTTAGCCTTCCAAATTTACCTTATCTAATTAAGATTCATTTATCTTATTTCATGAAGTCTTATTTCTGTGTTATATTGATTCTGAACTCATGGAATTATGCAGGTTCTCCTGGCCATAAGATCACAAGGTGGTGAACAAGCTCTCATCCAAACTATGGACCGTGCGTGTGAACTCTACACACAGAGATTGCAAGCCACTCCAAGTGTTGATGAGCTCGCCTCTTTGCTTGCTCAATGTGCCATAGCAGAGGCTCAGTCATCAAATGCTAATCCTCCACGAGGACCTGGGTCAGACCCTGTCGATATGCTGAATTCTGATGAGGCCTGCATTCTTGCTGTGAGTGGAAGGAAGCAGATCATCCTGGATGCGTTTGCCGATGGAAGCAGCTTCATTTGCCTGAAATGTGGTGGGCTCTATAGCACATCTCGTAAGGATGAGCACTTGGCCTACTGGTGCAGGACTGCATGATCCTGCTGACATCTTGCTGTGGTAATCTTTGGTCACACCTGGCGGTGATCATGATACCCGTGAGATTTTGTAAAAACTTGGTTCACTTCCGATTACCGCTGCTTTACCACAGGGATGCCAGAGATGCATCTTCTGTTTGTCGAAGCCAATACATTGCCAGTGCCAAACATTATGAACTATAAGTTTCCATCTCAATCCCATTGTGTCTGTGCATTCTGCTGATGGAAATTGGAAGTTGTTGAGATGTTTGGCTTGGTCATTAAATTCCTGTAGTTGAATGTGGCGAAACAATTTTCTTGCGGTTAGCTTGCACACCGCAAAAGTTAAGCTGGGTAGAAAGTATGGAACTGATAGTATTCCCTCTATTCCTGACTTTTGAATCGAAAACTGGGATTACCAGTTGTATTTATGAGAAATCTGCCATGGAGATGGAGCATTGCCATCCCTACCTGCTACCATGTAAAGATTGTTTTCGCTTTATGTTTTGGCATCTCTTTATCAACTAATCTTCTGTTTGGATGACCAACCGATGCTCATATGATATTGTTACTGACGTGAACAACTTTTTGTCGCATCTTCGAATTACTTCCTGTAAATGTGAATGGTATTGGTAGCGCAAGGGAGGGCAATGCGTGTTTCATGCCCGGTTTTGCCGAGGCTTCACTTGAAGGCAACGGAGAGATACAGCAGACTGACGGGCACCTCCTATCTGCAAACTTTAGCCCCTGTCACTCCCGTGGCTTCCATTCTAAGTGTTTGCTGATAGCATCTTGCGATCAGTCAGAGAAATTTTCAGCCTCCTTTTCATCAGCATTTTCTTTCCCACCAGACCTGATAATGCTGTATTGGCTGCTTTTGTTTCATGTGTCTGGTGATGGCCAGAAAGCTGCTGGTTGCCCTTCTAAAATCTGCTGTCATTTTCTGATGCTCTTCTATCATCAGATAATGGCACATTGGCATTGTGTGCTCCACACCCGAAAGCCATGTGTCCTCGCTCTTCCTAAGAAAAAAAATCATGATTAGGTTGTTCAGGGAAGAGGGAATATTCACATTCAGCTCATTCCCATTTCAATGGTAGGAACTTTGAAAGATTTCCGTTTTTTTAAATATCCTGCCAAAATTGAGAAAAAAAGTATCGCATTCAATTCAAAATGGTCTTTGATTGTGCTCATTTTCATTTTCTAGAACTAGTTTAAACAAGACATGGTTATAGTTTATCGTGCGAGAAAGATTTGGTGTCAAAATCAAAGAGCGCCATCAAAACCTACCCAAATTTGAGCCACTCTGAAGCAAAGCCTGCTGGTTGCAATTGCAACCCTCGAGCAATTTTTAACCGAGCTTGCTTTCCTGCCAAACATGCCAACTACTAATCCAACATTAGCTTACTTAACTTTGCTTAATTCAGCTAGCTTTGGCCTGCTGTCTGCCCCAACCCCCATCCCATCCCAACCTCCACTATATTCCTTGCCAACTCTGATCTCTCACCTGAAAATGTCAGTGTGAGCTAACATTTCCTCCACACCAGCCTCGTCTACTAAACCTCATTAGCATTCATTCACTCCAGAGCCCAAACACAAGCACACACGGCCAGAGGAGGAGGAGGAAGGAGATGAAGGCAATGGCCGGGTCGAGGCTGCTCGTCGTGCACACGTCGTCGAACAAGATGGCGAACGGCGCGGCGTCGACGTCGCCGGCGTCGCCCATCTGGTCCCGGTGCTTGTGGCTGGTGGCCTTCCTGGCCTTGTTCACCTGCGTGTCCCTCCTCACCGTGTTCTCCACGGCGCGCGCCTCGGCCGCGGCGGCGTACCAGGCGACGCTGTTCACGGTCGGCGCCGCGGCGGCTTCCGGTGGCGGCGCGGCCGGGGCGGCGGCGGAGGCTGGGCTACCGCGGTACGTGTTCGACGCGCTGGTGCAGTACGCGGCGGCGGCGGGGAACACGTCGGGGTGCATGCCGGAGCCGGACGTGCGGGCGATCGCGTCGGTGCTGCGGCGGCGCGCGCCGTGCAACCTGCTGGTGTTCGGGCTGGGCGCGGAGACGCCGCTGTGGCGGGCGCTGAACCACGGCGGGCGCACGGTGTTCCTGGACGAGAACCCATACTACGTGGAGCACCTGGAGGGGAGGCACCCGGGGCTGGAGGCCTACGACGTCGCCTACGCCACGGCGGTGCGCGAGCTCCCGGACCTCCTCGACGCCGCCCGCACCGCGCGCGCCGCCGAGTGCCGCCCCGTCCAGAACCTCCTCTTCTCCGAGTGCCGCCTCGCCATCAACGACCTCCCCAACCAGCTCTACGACGTCGCCTGGGACGTCATCCTCGTCGACGGCCCGCGCGGGTACGTGGCAACGATTTCTTGGTTTATTTCTTGGATCGATCAATTAATAAGCTGATGATTATTATGTAATAAAAGGTTCACGGAGGGGTCGCCGGGGAGGATGTCGGCGATCTACTCGGCCGCGGTGATGGCGCGGACCAAGGGCGCGGAGACGGAGGTGCTGGTGCACGACTACGAGCGGGAGGTGGAGCGCGCGTGCGGGCGGGAGTTCCTGTGCGACGAGAACAGGGTGGCGGCGACCAGCACGCCGTCGCTCGCCCACTTCCGCGTCCGCGGCGGCGCCGCCGCCAACCGGGAGGCATTCTGCGGCCCGCCGGCCGAGAAATCCAACTGAGCTAGCCCCACTTCTCCTTCCCGGACGTTCTAGTCTCGTGCTCCATCTTTGTGACGCATGAGGATGCGCAAAGAAATGTTAATGCATGCGACGATCTGTAAAGCCGATCGAGTTCTTGAGGAATCTTCCTCGTCCAAGCAATCGCGGGTGTACTCAAAGAAAGGGGAATGCCATGGATCGTACTCGCGTGCAAAATTGAATCAGGGAAGCAAGAAGAAGAGCAAGAGCCATGATTGATGGAGCATCTGTAGATCAGTGATTCAATGTACGAGCAAATCGAGCTCTCACGTATACTTGTGGTTCAACGATTTTCTCCCCTCAAATAAACAAATTTGTGGTGCCTGACATCACATTTCCTAAGAGAAAGAGTATTATGCACACAATCTATGTGTACATTTTTTTTCTTTCTTTCGAGTTGATCCAATCGAGTGTGTTTGGAAGAGCAGTGCTCTTGTTCTGACTGGCAGTGGTAAACGATTGAGCCAGGGTAAAAGGAAAAGCACGGGTAATGCTTTATCTACTTGAAGGATTTACCATAATTTTACTGGTAGCTTGCGTGTCAGTGAGAATAAACTCCATACACCGTGAATCAAGCAAACTCGTTGTCCTACGGAGCTAACTTACGGCTGCCACGTCAGTTGCAGACTTGCAGTAAGATTCGCATAGGCCCCTTTGTTTAGGCCATTTTTAAATATAAAAATATTATGTTTTTGCAAGTAAAAAAGTAAAAAAAAAAACTGTTTTACCTTGCTTAGATCACCATAGCGTCATTCATATAGTCAACACAAAATTATGATTTTATTTTGGTACTGTGTATATACTATCTATGGTATCGTAAAGTGCTCCACGGAATTTGAACTCAAGCGAATTTTAAAATCACAAATAAAATGGAAAAATTGAGCGAATTTTCTTGTCATCGTAGGAGGCTAAAATGTTGTGTAGAACTCGAAGGTAGCATTATATATATTTTATACTCCAATAAAATGTTTCAGAATTTTCTGGCTATCTTGGACATTTTATACACGAATGGCTATCTTGGAAGGTGTCGCATATCGAATGGGCCTAATTCTGCAACATTAATAGACACTTTCCGAAGATTTCACCCTTTGTTTGGGCGACAGAGTTTTAATCTTTAAAATTTCTCAAATGATGCCTAATCTGTGTACATATTTTGTTAAAAAAAATCCCGCAACAAGAGGCTGGTTTCTGGGCTTTAGAGGGGCACAGCCCATCTTTAGGTTTCGGCCCATAAAGACGTCCCCACTGCCTACACGCTCCCCGAGACAGACGGCGCCTTGGCCTGCCGCCGCAGTGAGACGAAACTCGCTCACTCCCCCATTCTCCGGCGCTCGCTCCGCTCCGCTCCCCTCCCCTCCGCCACCGCGACCACCAAGGCGACGAGACGATGCTGCGGCTCTCCCGCTTCCTCCCCTCCGCCTCCAGGTGAGCCGCGACCCGAAACCCTAACCCTGTCTCTCCCATCCCCCAGCTTCCCGGAGCGGCCCCTCGCGACCGCCTACGTGCCGTTCGTGTATCCGTGTGCGCTATTGGGGACCGTGACGTTTGGTGTTCACCGGCACCAGCCGGCTCGTCGATCGGGTGAACCCGCGCGCGTGCTATGGCTGCTGTTAGGCTAGAGTGACCGGGGGTTTTAGGGGGGGGGGGGGGGGGGGGGGGGGGGGGGGGGGGGGGGGTAGGGGCAGGGTTTATGTATACCTCGCTTCCACAGATGCAGATTTCGCTGTGTGGAGGGATTTCCTTCCTCCCCTTGCTGTGACGCGCTTGAGCATTCTAATTGTTGGAATGGACGTTCTCGCACGGCATTTGGCTTATTTGCCCCTTCTAGTGGAGTTATGGTTTATGCTTGTACAGTTACTTAACATAGACATCAATGTTATTCAGTGTTCTGAATGTTATTGTTTTGAGTACTGAGATATCTTGTCCCCTGTGTAAATCAGTTTGGCTGAAGTGCTAATGTGTCATTTAGTTCATGTGCCTAATGCATTGAATGAAGAATTAGCCTTGTTAGAGGAATCTTAAAAATCAAACATAAAACTACCAAGAATATATTGAGGGTCGAACTTACTCTTTGATCACGAGAACAAAAGTCTTGATGCAAATTAGCTTTTATATGCAAATGATCATTTCTATTTACTGTTCTGCTTTTCATATGTTTGTGTATGTGTAGTTCCCATTTTAAGTTTATCAAGTACCAATGTATGCGGATTGGTGGTTAACATTATGCGAAGGTCTTAATTCAAAAAATATCACTGAATCCTAATGCCATATTCAAGCCATTCCTTTTGCTGCTGTATGTTTCTACAACCTTTTCCCAGCTCGACTTAGTCCAACATTTGACCCTTCTGTGGTCTTCGATATATTGGTAGTTGCAAAGTTAAGTTACTATTATATGTTATTCAAACTTGTTTTCCTTTCACAGGAGAGGTTTTGATCCTAAAGAAGCTCTTTGGAGTGGTTCGTTGACATTCCAACAAGCTGTCTCAACTTCAGCAGCAAATCTTGATGGTGAAACATTTGTCACAAGACTTGTTATTAATCAGCCTTCGACATGCTGAGTGCTAGTCTCGATATTGCTTGCATGATAAGATGATTCTTAATCCCTTTGTGCAGAGAACTCATCTGGTAAAAAATTTGCAAGCTATACTGTGTTTAAGGGAAAGGCTGCACTTTCTATTCATCCTATACTACCAAGTTTCTGCAAAATGGAAGTATGTTTCTTTTACTTCTTTATTTTTTGGGCATACATTGTCCTTCATACGCAACATAATTTCTCTGTTCCATTAGTCTGGAGCATCTCGGATAAACAGAAATGGATCAGTAATGTTGACCTTCTTTCCTGCTGTTGGACAAAGGAAGTATGACTATACAAAGAAACAGGTAAATTATTTTTCTTTTGTAGTTTTATGAAGTTAGTATTTCCTGTTGAAGAAAACTATTCTCGTGAAGACTTACTCTTTATGACAATAACATGCGCCTTAATCTTATGATTGTGGAACATTTATTATGTAGCTTTTTTCTCTGTCACCTACTGAAGTTGGAAGCTTGATAAGTCTTGGGCCTGCTGAATCCTGTGAGTTTTTCCATGATCCATCCATGAAATCAAGGTTTGTGATAGTATTGTGTGAACTAACAAATCAGACAGAAAGCTCATATTTTTGTATCAGCCTTCTAACACCAACCTCTTTGTGTACCAAGTCATGAAGGACAGGTGAAAAAATCGCTGTCGATTACTCCCCTTGGCAGTGACAGTGGGTACTTTGTTAATATAAGTAAGTGACTCTTTCAACTGCCCATTTCTATGATGTTTAGATACCTGATCTCCCCTTGCTTTTAGTGCTTTTAGTCTAAAAGCTTTAACCAAAAGGAACTATGTTTGAGAAGCTTATGAAGTCTATTTAGGCATTGCCCATTTATCAAATATTGTCTCCCGTATTGAGTTGGAGCTTGTGGGTTTTGCTTGCCACTGTTGAAGGAACTTCCTGATATGAAAAAGGAAATGCTTCTGCTAAAGCTAGTATTTTGACAGAATTTCTATAGCTAGTTACCACTTACCATTACATTACGACATCAATGTCCTTTTATTTGCTCTGTACCCCTGTGTATTACTTGTCGGTTCTAATTGGAAATGTGTGACAATTTTCTTTGCAGCTGTTCTGAACAACATGCAGAAGACTACTGATCGCCTTTCAGTCCCTATCACAAAAGCTGAGTTTGCAGTGATGCGCACAGCACTAAGTGTAAGTTTCAATATTTCCATTTGTTCTAAGTTATATGAAGCACTGAAAGTGTTTGTTTGCACCACTGTCCAATTAAGCTAGGGCATGCTAATAGATGACTAAGAAATAAGAATCAATGGTGTCACATTGTTTCTGTCAAAGTTCTTCATTGAAGAAAGCACATGCCGGTTTATAGCCCCTGGTTTGCCTTATACATGGATTCACTTTCTTATGTGCACCTGTAAATGATAGCCTATGTCTATCAGTAGTGCCATGAAGGCATGAAGCCCCATGACTTGTTCAGGCGTATACATTTTCTAAGGGGGTGTTTGGATCCCTGGACTAAACTTTAGTCCCTGTCACATCAAATGTTTAGATACTAATAGTATTAAACATAGACTATTTACAAAACCCATTGCACAGATGGAGGCTAAACAGCGAGATGAATCTATTAAGCCTAATTAGTCCATGATTTGACAATGTGCTGCTACAGTAACCATTTGCTAATGATGGATTAATTAGGCTTAATAGATTCGTCTCGCCGTTTAGCCTCCATCTGTGTAATTAGTTTTATATTTAACTCATATTTAGTCCTCATTAGCTTCCGAATATTCGATGTGACACGGACTAAACTTTAGCTCCAGGATCCAAATGCCCCTTAAGCTCTTGAACTTTAGTGCACACAAGCCTGAACTGTCTTGAAACTAGTACACATGCCACTGTTATTTATGGATGTTGCCTCCTTCATTGTATATATTCGTACGGTTTTATTCATGCTTTTGACTGCCCTTTCTGTGTATATGTGCAGTTTGCGTTGCCACACATCATGGGCTGGGATCAGGTTTTGACGCGCCATCCAGCTCCTCAAGCTAGCAGCAAGCCTAGGGTGGAGCGTCCACACCCGGATTCTGAATGGGAAAGGTGAAGCTTCCTTGTTGCAGCTAGATGATGGAGGATTTTGGGCATCGCTACAAAGTTGCTGCTGCAAAGTTTGGAGCATCGGTGTGCGTTGACTATATCTCCTTCCTGATCGATTCAGAACAGTCTTCGTTAGATTTCTGGAACTTAAGATTGAAGGCCAGATGGAGCACGATGGACCATTGTGTGTTTGTTCAGTGCTTGTGTAACTTCAACATGCCTACTAAACGCATGTTTCTAGTCGAGTTAGCTGTTATCCCTACGGTTTCCTGTGAATGATGTCTGTGCTTGGTGTTCATCGATTGGACGATATGGAATTTGCGATTTATCCTACTGCATTTGGGCATGGAGCAGTCAGGCAAAATGCGTGAGCCCAGTCTGCCACACGCCCACACTTGAGGAATTTAGAGAAACACCAACACAGTCAACACGGCTAAAGCATTGGAATAGAAACGAAAGCAAGGTGTTGTTTGGATCACTAACTTCAGCCCCTAAACTTTAGCCCAGCCCAGCAGGTAGCTAAACTTCAGCCCCTAAACTTTAGCCCAACACCTGCTGGGCTGTTTGGATCCATAAGCTAAACTTTAGTCTTCCTTCAAACAATGACTGATTTGCTCCTCATTAATAATTCCATGCACATGTACCCTGTTTACTGTCCCACGCCATGCGCCCATGCGCCGGCCATGCATGCGCTACACAGGAACTGTTTCCTGTTCCACGCCATGCATGCAGTGTCAAATATTATTACACAATTGTTTAAGTACGCAACTCAATGGTCCTAGGCATACAAGAAATCAAACACGCTACGATCTATTATACAAACTTGAGGCTATTTGATCACGCAATGCATTTATGTTTGTATCTTCGTCCCTTGCTCGAGTACTCTGTGTTGGTTGAGAGGTTGATGCTTCATGAGGAACATAGTTCTCATCACGGTCACAACGATCAAAGTCCTTGTCCTCCATATGACTATCTCTAATAAAATTATGAAGTGACATGCATGCAACAATTATCTGGCTTTGCTTTGGCATTGGATAACTTGACACTTTCAACAAAATCCGCCACTTCATCTTCAAAACTCCAAATGACCTCTAGACGCAATTTCTAAGAGATGAATGAGCGAAGTTAAAGGTCTCTTTCATACCTCTCGGCATTGGCCCATTGCGAAACTCTGGAAGACGGTACTTTGTTCCCTTGTAAGGTGCAAGATAACCAGGACGATTCGGGTATCAAAAGTCCACTAGATAAAACTTCCCTACAGATATGAACATTATTGTCAAAAAAAACATACAACATAAGTGGGCATAAAATTTGGATGTGGAAACATAGACAGTAATAATATACCAGAAGGTGGATGTGGGAAATTGTCTTTGTACTTGTCCTTAACATCATTGAACACTCTCATATCATGTACTGAACCAGGCCAGCCCACAAGAACAAATGTGAACAGTCACATTCTGTGTAGTAAAGCCCTTCCGACATAGATGTTGCACCACCTTGTCATTTGGCACGATAACCGGTATATGAGTGCCATCTATTGCTCCTATATGTTTGTTGAAGTGTGGAGAGAACCTAGGATTATGTAACCTACGGTGCGTTATTCAGGATCCACTGGCCTAATTATGTCAGCTGCTAGCTTTATAACACACTTCAAAACTTTGTCAAAGTTGCGGTGAGCTGTATCTAGTGATCTCTCTAATCTGTTCTCGGCTTGCCTGACTGACTGAGGTGCACCAACCATCCAAAGAAACATTCCTAAGGCCTCTACTGAAGTACTCTTTGATGTGGACTTCAGGCCATATGATTCCACCAACAGATTATGCAGTCGATCAAGCAATAGTCTACTCATTCTAAACATGTTATAGCATTTGACAGCATCTACTAGATTTCTCATCACCCAATCATAGCCAGTTTCAATGGTCTATCTCTTCTTAGCTTTATGGAAGTAAGTGTCATTGTACATACCAAACATGAGCAGATCCTCCGTGAACTGCCTTTCATATTGATCCTCCTCAAGAATGAGCTTCAAAAGCTCATCGTCACTTGAATCAGTCTCTCCATCCATATCCTGAGACACAATAGATAGTTGAAATCAGTTCAAAGCACAAGTATAGATCAAAGCAATTTATCATCACAAATAGATATAGTTCAAAGCAATTCATTTCCACCAACAGATATAGTTCAAAGTAATTTATTTCCACCAACAGATATAGTTCAAAGCAATTCATTTCCACCAACAGATATAGTTCAAAGAAATTCATTTCCACCAACAGATATAGTTCAAAGCAAATTCATCATCACAAATACAGGTAGTACAGATAGTTCAAATCATTAGAGACAAAAGTACTAGATGTAGACACAATTCTAATCTAGGTTGTGTTGTTTGCAATATCTCTTCAAGAAGGCTAACCTTCCTTCTGTTGTAGTCATGTTAATGAAGAACTCTCTCATGGGCTCATCTTTGCAAATTTGGGAAACAACATAGTACTCAGAACTTGTTTCATCCAGCCCACACTCTAAAGCCAACTGCTGAACCTGCTTAATGGTATTAGTCAACTGAGCCTTCCTCTTGCCTCTCATTGCAAGCTTGCTTGATGTACTGATTCCTTTCAGCTTGTTGCTTAGAAGAGAAACTAATGTAATCCTTCATCATTTTGACCATTGGGCTTTTGATCTTCTTGCTTGGACTTGAGGCTGTGGTGCTCGTACTACTTGCTCTCTTGCGACTATGTATGGACCCTATTCATTCTCTTGAAATTTGTCCTCCTCAACCTCCTGATGTTCTATGTCTGTTTGGTCATCTAAATTGTTGTGTCCTGCGACAAAAGAAGCTGAACCATCCACAACTACACCCTCAAGTATCTGCTCTAGCATTGGTAGGTATTCTGGAGGCCCATACCTTAGTTTCTTCCAATCTGGATGCCCCTGCACATGAGCTAGATGAAGTTAGAAACTGAACATAGGAAACCTATTAGAAACATTCCTAAGAGTATCAAGAAATATCTCTGTTGCATCCTCCCACCATTTTAGATTAGTAGTAGGCCACCCATTTCATCACGGCCTAAGCCACAGTTGACGTGAAGATCTTTTATAAACTGATACATTTGCTTCAGTTGTCTAATTCTATTAGTGATCTGTTTCCTATCATGCCTCAAATTGGTTGCGAAATACTTTTCTATGATGAGCTTGTACCCTCTTGCTATCATAGTTCCTTTGATGTAGTTACCCAATTGAATTTGATCAACGAGCAGTTGACACAGCAATTTGTTATTGTACTCTGATGACCAACTTCCTCTGTCAGTTTTATTCTAGCATATGCATCACAAGAATATACATGTAATTTTACTCTAACAGCAACAGTCGATTCACAGACTTGTCTGAGATCAAAGGACACTCGGCTCATACCTGAGAGATTTGGAAAATCTCTTCTACAGCATTGTCGTAAGCATCGTCGTCGTCGTCGCCGCACCGTCCACTACCTCGACCTGAGCCACGGCCTACAGATGCAACGGGCGCCGTCGAAAAACTTCCACGCATCCCACGGTCGGTGGCGGGAACTGGCGGCAAGCAACCGTGGTGGGCACGACTGGGGGCCGAAGATTCACCGCGCCCTCCAATACCTCCGCCGCTACTGCGAGCCGCACGTAAACCCAGTGTGCGAGTGGCGCCTCCTTTGCCACCGCGCAGTTGAGGGGGAGGAGGGCCGATGCTATCGGCGTTACCTCTGCCAGCCCCGCCGGACTGCAGGATCCCCTGGTAAGATGCCATATGGGACCAGTCTTCCGCCTGCGAATTGAGGTCGAGTGCCTCAATGCCAATCCGGGAACCATGGACGGAGCTCGACCCCGGATAAGGGCGCGCCTCGCCAGAGAAGACGTCGAAGCCGCCGGCGGGGGAGTACGAATCCGCCTGCTCGAAGAAGTCCCTAGTGCCGTCGTTGCCGTACCCGTCCATCGGCAGCCCGCGGATGTGGACCAGGTGGCTTGGAGGCGGCGGAGGTGCTCGGGCCACAGTGCCGGCGGCGGAGGAGACCGCGGGCGAAAGGGGCGGCGCTGGAGGAGCACAGGCTAGAGGGACGGCGAGAGGGGCAGAGGCGGAGGAGATCGGGCGAGTGGGCTGCGATAAAGGAGCTTGGGCGAGATGGGCGGCGGCGGAGGAGATCGGGCGAGAGGGGTGGCGGTGGCGTTGCGGGTGCGTGGGAGGGGCAGGGTGCGGGCGCGTGAGTGGATATGGTACCGTGCTGGGATGGAGGGGGGTATGGTGCGTCCAGCAGCCGCCCCAAGGAGTTTTAGCCCAGTTTAGGGTCTCTTTGGGAGAAAAAAAATTTTAGCCCATATTTTAGCTCTTTGCTCCGTTTAGCCCACCTATTTGGATCCCAAGATCTTAAAAAATGAGCTAAAAATGCAGAACTTAAATTTAGCCAAACAGGCTCTAAGATTTGTAGGGCTAAAGCATTTACTTGAACGGCTGCATTGGAATTTCTCAGCGTCCACGATCATTTACAGAACAGGTTACAAAACACATGCAGCCAAGGCAACTGCGAAACGGCATGTACACCAACATATTCCTCTTGCTACATCGATAAAAACACCTTCAGGAGCATATTCCTCTTGCCAAGCACTACACACAAGGGTACACTGACAGTCTAGGCTACACATACGCATCGCGATAAGACGCCTTCAGTTATGAACTGAGCGGCAGGAAAACTGGCAATTGGCAGTCTAGGGCCAAGTACAAGTAGATGGGAGGAACCACTAAGAACCCGGCAAGCTGGTACAGAATCTAAAAATCCAGCTGAAGGTGATGATGCCACAGAAGTCTACAATCCGGCAGAGACCAATCCATGCAGTGTAATGATCCCACAAACGACATTGTTGTCGTCGACAACAGGCAAGAACTGCACAGGTGAAGGAGGTGATTCCATCTTCTCCATGGCTTCGACTGCCATTGCCTCTGCAGTGATTGTCCTTGGATTCCTGTAAAGATAATGCAGGACAGTTAGACAAGGCACTGAAGAAGACTAGAAACAAATTCCACTAATACAACAGAACATAGGATATCACACATATAAGGAGGTGGCATTATCTACGGACTACAGTAAGTAATTGGATACTATACATTTGCGTTACTTAAATGGCACAATGAACACGCTATCTGGTATTAATATTATCAACTTGAAAAATCAGAATTTCTTCTTAATACAGAGATAACAGCTCTCCTGCGTGTTCGAGAAAAACTTAAAAAATCTTAAAAGCAGGAGAGATGTTAAGAATCCAGTTTGATAATGATATGTTTTTTCCCCTTAGTGCAGCTTCCATGTTCATCACTCTTGTTCTTGATTTTTTTGCGAGGAAGCTTAAAGGTGCAAGCAGAAAGTTCATTTGAACACTAAATATTGAACGGGCAACATCTGCGTCAAACCCATAAGTATGGAAAATGAACAGAATAGAGGAACAGAAACCAACTCTCAACAAACAAAACAGAGTTAGTAAGAGAACAGCTGATTCTCACTGAAAACTGTTTAATAGAGCATTGTGTATAGACGTCTGGCACTAATACTGCTGCTGACAACACTAATGTGTATTCTCAATAAAACGTAATGCAGTTCTATACAATTCTTTTAAAAATAATGAACTCGAAAGCTTTGTGATGCATGATGAATGTTTAGCATATTATGATGGGTTTAATTTAGTAAACTTGGCTACTTCAGGGAGAGAGAGAGAGATTGTGTTTTTCATAGTACTGCGTTTGTAAGGTTAAATTATTGAATTAGATAGTTTATAAAACAACAGAATTTTAGAAACATGACAAAAACAAAAGAACAAAAAGTACCAAACTGACAGGAAAACCAGCGGTCCGGTTTCAAACCAACAGGGACCAAATTTCAGTATAATGCCACGTTCCAAATCCCAGATGTACCAGAGAGATCTTAGAATCCTACATATACCAATAGTACTTGCGAGATAAGTAACTCATGCAGGCATGGTTAAACATAGCAAATTGACAAACCTGTTGCACATCTCACCAACTGTGAGATTAAAAATGTCTGGCCCGCTTGCCTTGAGTGTTCGCCGAAGATCACCATCAGTGAAGGTGCCAATCAAATGATGCTCTTCATCAACCACAAGCAGACACCCACAACCTTTACTGGTGAGCTCCGTGAGTTGGTCCATTATCATATCTCCCTCCTTGCACAGAGGAAGTTCATTCTGTTTCTTCATAACATCCTTAACCTGCAGGGTGTTTGCGTAAGAACATATAGTATAAAAGACATGCCTCACCCACAGGAAAAGAAAATGGTAGCATTCTGGATCAATGACAACACCCACAGAAATCAGACAGGGGTAGTTTTGAAGAAACAATATCTACACTTGTTTTCACATTCAGTAACTAGTTTGCACATTAACAAGAGCAAGTGCAAGACTTCCATTCAAATATGTCATGACATGAACACACAGCGCCTGGAATTTGTTAAAACTGTCACTACTAAACAGTCAACAACGCATGCAAATGATGAGGCCCGTTTTTATCGTTTTTCTTACGACAATGAAAAGGACAGGATTTAAATGGCATGTGCATAAGAAACCCCCATATAAAAAGACAGTGAGAGGTAACCGTAGACAAACAAAATGTCGGCAGGATAGCGACAAAATTATCCAATCATAAAGAGCATTTCACAGGGCAATTTGGAACCAATCCCACCGATATGCAACAGTAAGTGAATCTCTCATTTTCTTTTAAGAGGAGCAATAAAGGAATATCAGTAGTAACAAATATTGGATACCTGATGTTTCCCATGGGGGTGGCAGCACAAGATCATTCAGCAAGTACTTTGCACATGAACAAGACATTGATTCAAATATGTCATGCCATAGCGGTGGTTAATTAAAAACAGCCACTATTAATTGCACGCAAACAATGAGGCCTTCTGTTGTTTTTCTTGCAAAAATGAAAAGAGAATGACCGTGACAGGTAACCATACAGAGAAACAAAATGTCAGTTTGATAGCGACAAAATTATTCAATCATGAAGAGGATTTCACAGGACATTTTGCAGAACCAACCCCACGGACACGCAACGGTAAATGAATCGAAAAGGAACATTAAATGAGTAGTGACATGCATTTGAGATCCGATGTTCCCATGGGGGTGGCAGCACAAAATCATTGCAAGTTCCTTCTAACAAATACAGTAACTCGCGGGTAGCCTGTTTGTGTTTGGGTCAGAGGTAAGTTACCTTGAAGATGAGGGTCTTGCCGATCTTGCCGGCGGGGTGGTTGGAGGCGTACTGGTCCCTGGAGAGGCGGCGCGCCTCCATGATGGCGGCGACGACGGTGTCCCCGAACACCATCTGGATGGCGGTGGAGGTGACGGGCGCGAGGCCGAAGGGGCATATCTCCCCCTGCAGCGGCAGGTGCACGTTGAGGTCGCAGGCGGCGGCGAGCGGGCAGTCGCCTCCCGACGCCGCCGAGGTGAGCGAGATGAGGTAGGCGCCCTTGGCGCGCGCGCAGGGCGCGAGCGCGAGCAGCTCGTCGGAGGCTCCCGACTTGGAGAGCAGCACGAGCACGTCCCCTGGGAAGAGCGCGCCGATGTCGCCGTGGAGCGCGTCGACGGGGGCGAGGAAGCCCGCCCGCGCGAAGCCCAGCGACGCCAGCGTCTGCGCGATCTTCCGCGCCACGATGCCGGACTTGCCGACGCCCGTGAAGAAGACGGCCCCGGGCGCGTCGAGCAGCGCCTGCGCGAACGCGGCCGCCTGCGACATGTCGAGGCGGTCGAAGAAGTGGTCCAGGTGCCGGCGCTGCGCGGAGAAGAGCGGCGCCAGGTCCGACGCCGACACCGTGGCGCGCCCCCGCGGGGCGCATTCCGGGGAGGCGAGCACCGGGAGTGAGCCCATGGGGCGTCGGCAGCCGGGGGCGCGCGGGGTGCTCGAGGAAATGCCGCGGCGAGAGGGGTGGTGGGTTCGTTCCTTGGGATCTGGGGAAACGGGGTTCCGGGGTGGGGCGAACGGAGGAGGAAGAGGCGGCGTTTTGCGCGTCGAGCGAGCAAAATTGAAATTGTGAAATGGGAATGCGGTGAGAGCGAGCCCTATTTATTATTTAGGAAAAACAATTTTTTTAAAAAACACATTTTTTGCGAAGTAAAAGAACACAATATGTCATTAAAGTTTGAGATCCCCCATAAATGGCTTTATTGCAAATGTTCTTTCCTACTCAGTTGCATTGAAAAAACTACCCCATGCTTAATCGACTCAACCTATTCACTAAATTTGGAGCCACTGGTGCAATTCTTTATTGAATTATAGGAGTATAATATCGACACTTTTAAAATGTTCCAAAAAGAATCGCTAATTTGGGCATATAAACATTCTCACCTAGTTAGAATTGTCTATCCCTCACCCAAGTGAATTGAAAATTTTCCTCACTCGAATTTCACAGCCATTAGATCTAAAATCGGTGGCTCGGATCAACTCTCTCTCTCTCTATCTTATCTCCTCCCCACCCCAGACTCCCCCACCAACCCCGCGATGCTTGCCCCCGTACCAATCTCCGCACGCCCACCCCCGCCGCCGCCTTCCATCGCCGCTGACACTGGATGCCCTTGCCACCTCCACCACCGCGGCGGGCGGCGCCCTCGCCATCCCGCCCACCCACCGCGACCACCGCCGGACTGGCAAGCTCCCCAACGGTAACCACCTTCTTGCCCCTCCCGCCGCCGCTGTCGGCTACACCGCCCCCGCCCCAGCATCGCCCAACCACCCTCCAGCACCACCCGGCCGGCGGCGCCCCCGCCGCCGCGCCTCACTGCCCCTGCGCCCGCCACCTCCGTCGGGCCGACCTACCGCCACCGGCCTTCTCTCTAGGGCCACCGTGAGCACCCACCCGGAAAACCCGAACCCCTAACCCCGACGCCCCTAATCTCGTCAGAATTTGGACAAAGTTGGAGGAAAAAAAAAGGAAAATGACGTGCAGATGGGGAGGAAGAAAAAATTAGGTGAGAAAGAGCTATATTTTACCCAAGTGAGCTATAACTTTTCCCTAGTTTTACTTAAAAAAAGAAGAAGAAAGAAACAGCAGTACCATGAATAAGTTTAACTTCGCTAGTTTCTCCGACTTCAACGAAAACATGCTTAAGCATATGCACGGTAGGGTGATTTTTTCCAACTTAATATAGTAGTTTTTTTTGGCAATTCTTTGCTTTATTTAGGGCGCGTTTGGTGCGGTTCCACACAGAATGACTCCGGCTCCTGCTGCACTGTGTTGTTTCCCCTGTAGCAAAGAAAAAGGACTCCAGCTCCCCTCGTGTTTTGTCCCCCCTCCACTCGAGCTGGTGGAGCTGGGTTGGAATGGCTCCCGCGACTCTGTCACATTGGCGCGCAGCGCTGGAGCTGGAGCCGGCAGGAGCCGCGCCAAACGCGCTCTTGCTGACGCCATCAGTAATCCACAAGAATTAACAAAGAAAAAAAATATGTAAACGTAAAAAATTTCGGCCAGGATAACTAAAATTGGTAGGTGGGCATAGATTCATTTTTGACAAATTTAGGTAGAATTTTTTTCCCCGACAGGCTCGGACAATCATGCAGATATGAGCTGGTGATCAGTTTTCTGGCCCTGATGGCCCTGACAGTGATGACCACCCATGCTGAGGCTGACGAACGGGCCAATGGCCATGCTGCACGCGCACATAGACACACCCGTCGTGGTGCTCCTCGTGCTCCTGCGCCCGCCAACTTGGATGGGAATGGGATTGGAAACCCGAGTTGATGCGAGCCCGCCGTTGATTTCGCCCGCCCAGGCCCTACTCGCTCGAAACCAAACAGCAAACCCTGGAGTGGCCTCTGCTTGTTTGCTCCGATCCAAGATATCTCTGGCGCGCACGCGTAACGCGTGACCGGCGGCAGGTCCAGGGATCAGGCGAACGAAACCCCGGGCGTGAAATTGCATAATCACAGCCGTAAACCACTTCAGGTTTGATGTTATCCCCATAAATTATTTTGTTGAAAATACATACTCACCTACTTAATTTTATTGAAAATATCCACCGTGTGCAAAATTAATCGAATCAACCCATTCTCACCGAGATAGAGCCCCTACAAGCCGAGGTAGTATAACCAAACTCGCCAAAAATATTTGGACTAGGTTTGTATTGATTTTTTAAAAAACAATAGTGAAACACGGTGTGACAGTTTAGTCTCTCATTAGCAATTTCTTTTTTATGAAATCTTTAAAAAATATCGAGATTATACTCCTAAAAGTATCTAATTTATGTCACATTAATGAATCGTTATTTTTTGAAAACGTCTCGAATCGGTTTAGAAAAAAGACATATGTATGCGTTTTTGTGCTTTGAAAACCCGTTCGAATTTAAGTAGGTCAGTGTCGGCCCAGCAGAGTGCTTTCACCGCTATCATTTTAGAAATTTATAATTCTTCTGTTTTACTGGACGGAATTTTAACGAATTAGGTTTCTACTTTGCGCATAGGTGGATATTTACAACAAAATTAAGTAGATGAGTGGGTATTTGCAACAAAATAATTTAGGGGGTGGTGTCAAACTCCAAGCGATTTATAGGGCGTCGCTGTGGAAACAACCAGAAGCATGCGCGTGATATCGGGACATGCGAGATGCGACGTGCTTCCACCGTACACAGCGCGTGGGGCACGCGCGATGGAACAGGCGGTGCTAGAGGTCGCCGTTGATGTTTACTTTGTCGTACACTTTGATGGTGCAGATAAAAGCATGGGGGTATTTTGGATATATCTGATCAGATGCTGGATGGCTGTGAAAATCAGCACTACTCGAGATGGAAGGCGTGGCAAGAGAATATGGCCTGCAGTTGGTTGCGAACAGTGCCCGCCAGTGTCGTTGGTGTCTCGCACAGATCGCCCTGGTACAAACGTTAACCACACGGTAAAGATACATGCCGCTTCCGTGTAGAAAAGTGTGCTGTACAGCAAGTTCAAAAGAAAGAAGGTGTTCATCACTGGCCTGGCCATATTGCAAAGAGTCATGACTACGAATTAGAGATTTGGAGAACAGCTAGCACGTCCCCACGAAGAGCGCGCCGATCGATGTCACCGACTCACCGTCACTGCTGGAGAAAGCGCCTCAGTACCAGTTGCATGAACGCGGCCGCTCCGGGCCGGCGCGCGTCGAGCAGTGCCGGCACGAAAGCCGCTGCCTGCAAGGCGCGCTGCAACACGTGCATACCTGGGCGATCGAAGAAGTGGTGCCTCGGCGAGACGCATTCGGTCCAGGAGGGGCACGCAAATCCAAAGGTTCTGATAATGTTGAACCTGTCGAGGAACAGAATCTCCGGTGAGCTTCCGCCGGAGATCCATGAGATGATGTGCCCCGGCTTCCGGGCGGAGGTGGCCACGCTCGGCGGCGTCCGGCCGGCACCGCAACATCGTGCGCCTGCTGGGCTTCGCGTCGGGCGCGGAGAAGAACCTGCTGCTGTACGAGTAGATGCCGGCCGGCGGGGTCCTTCACGGCGCGCACGCTGCGCTACTAGCGTCACGAGTGCCCGCCGAGGATCCTGCAACGCGACGTCAAGTCGATCGAGCAGCATCCTGCTGGACGCGGAGATGGGAGGCGTACGTCGCCGACTTCGGCCACGCTAATTTCCTCAGCCGCGGCGCATCCGGCACCGGGGCGGTGGCGGCGGAGTGTGTCTCGGCCCTCGCCGGCTCGCGGCATTACCATGCATCATGCAACCACAAGCGATGACACCTACTTCCATGTGGTGGTGTACGTGCAGATTACGCGTACACGCTGCGGGTGGACGAGAGGAAGACGGACTTGTACAGCTTCTCGGCGTGGTGCTGCTGAAGCTCGTCACGGGGCGCCGCCCACTCGGCGACTTCGGCGACGAGATCGGCCTCGTCAACTGGGCCCGAACCGCCGTGAAGAGGCCATCGGACGCCATGGCGTTGCTGCCCGTGGCCGACCCGCGCTGCTGCCGCCATAGCCGGCCGGCCTGATAGCGGGCCTATTCAGGGTGGGCATACCGTGCGTCTGCAAGAGCAACCATGCGCGTCCTAGCATGCGCGAGGTCGTGCACGTCCTCCCCAGCTTCGAACCAGTTGCCGACCCAGCCAGCTAAAACTCTACTCTATCCTCTGCAACTAACGGTAGATAAAATCCGAAATAGAACATATGCTTGAACAAGCAGCACCAGTCAGTCTGAGCAAACAGCATCCGCGTTCCAAAAACAAACGCACAAAATTTTAGGCTTCAGCGCACAAGGATCGCAACAAAAGGAATACATCCTTTAGCTCGAGAGAAAAAAAAAACAAGGCTCAGATCTAACTATATCACAACCGGTGGCGGCTACATTCATAAATGCCTGGTATATCTCTGCTGTTCTGAAACAAAGGCTATCATTGCTTCTGAATCACTCACATCACACGTGCAGTTATGATACAACAGCCCTCAGGCGATCAAAAACATGAAGTTACAGAGTCGACGTGGCTCAATTTACCGCCTGCGCATGCCCCTCCCGCCACGGCCTCGCATTGCACCTCCTCCACGACCAGCCATTGCACCAGCTGCAGCATCACCTTGTGCGCTCTCAGACTAGAGCATCCCACGATTTATAGAAAGAAAAGGAGCCAATAAGTAAATTATATGAAGAATCGATTGCTTCAAACAAAACATAGAGAAACTGTTTGGAAAGCATTCAAAATAGATGGCAAATATCTAATAACTTAGCAACGATCTGAATTCAACGACAACAGGCCATAAGTCACAAGAAGACAAATGCTATGCCCTTAATGAGCATGAAAGATCATGCGAGGTTAGAACATGTGCCATCTCAAGCTGCAAAATGACGGACCAATATCTAAAGATTACAAGGTGCAAATCATTTATCCAGCAATAAAGTGAACTGCGATCACCATATCTACAACAAATCATTTCTATGACCATTTCTTGCTTATACTGATTTGAATCTCTCTAGTAGAGGAGATGCATTTAATTAAATTAATATTTCGCATATGAAGGGACGTGCATTGCCACAGGATGATGAGTCCCAACAACACTCAAGAAACAAAAGAAAGGGAATATAAGTTGTGTTTTTTACATAACGCCATAATGGACAGTGGACATTTGCAAGTCTCCTTACCTTTGGGTTTTTCACTGTTTCGTCGACGCTAAGGATAAGGCAGGAAGCTTCTGTTGCGGCATTTATAGCATTGATCTGAACAACATTGCATTCCGGATGTTAAAACATTTCAAATTAAGAATACATGCATATTTAAATGCAAATGAATAAAACCAAATGTCTAATTACCTTAACAACAGCAGGCTCCCACACAAAGTTAGCAAAGGAATCAGCAATTCCACCAGTGTTTATGTCTACACCATAATTAGCACCATCACCTGATACAAATGAACCGTGAATCAGACATCAGTAAAACAGATAGCTTTGTTGCATCACAATTTTACTGACATGTATAAAAGCATACACTGAGCTCGACATAAAGCTTAAGGGAACCAACCAGATGCATGTTTCTGCCTGAGCTTGTTGAGCACATCAGTTGCGTCAAATCCAGCATTATCACAAAGTTGTCGTGGAATAACCTGCAGGATGATTTTATTTCAAATTCAGAATACATAATATGAAATAAGTTGTCAAAATAAAAAAACCATCATCACTGTAGCTCTTCCTGACAATACCAAATGCAACAGTTAGAAGATAACCTACAAATCCATAGCTAGTGCTGGACCGACATGAAACCATGCACATTTTCTTGATTTTAGGAAAACTGAAAACCTTACATTCAAAGTATTCTTAATGAGAATAAAAAGGAAAAGAAGAACATCTTGCATCTGTTTCCTCCAGTTATTTGTTTTTTTTCCTTAAACGGCTTGCCAACAACTACAGTACAGTCTTTTAAAAATTTAATCCTTTTGTCCTTGCCTTCATGGCAAATGGACTTTTAACCAAATCAACAAGAGGTTGCAATACCACACAATCATTGTGGAGTTAACAAAAGAGATTTCTTGCTTTAGTTGTTAAAATTCAAGTGCAGTATAATAAAAGCACATCTCCAAAACAATCAAGGAAACAAAAGTACAGATCGGATATACGTACCTCAAGGGCTTTAGCAAACGAATTTACAAAGAACTGAGACTTCCCAGCAATGGTTCGTGCATGCTGTCTGAGATACTTGCTTATTTCCATCTGCAAAAAACATAAAAGGTCAGCCCAAAGTTATGCAGAAGGCTGAATGATTCATCTTGACAAGCTGAGCACTAGACATACATCAATTGCACCACCACCCGGCACGACTGTAGAGTTCTTAAGAGCTCTCCTAACAATCATGATGGCATCATGGAGACTTCGTTCAGCTTCCTCAATGAACTAGCACAGGATCAAAGAAATTTAAGCACGTTCATTTAAGTTTGTCACAAATAGGTATTGAGATGTGTGTCAATAGAAAACCTGGTCTGCACCACCACGGAGGACAATAGTTGCTGTCTGACCAGAAGGGCAGCCACTAAATATGTTGAATCTTTCATTGCCCACTTGTTTTTCCTCAAATACCTCACAAGAACCAAGTACCTTTTTAAAAAAAAGATGATCTAATCAGCTTGCAATTTACACCAGGCAACTGATATTAGCCCTCAATGTCCAGTTGACAAACCATCAAAAACAGGTGGTTCAACATATAATGAGCACCTTTAAAAAAATGATACTTTACCTCATCAATGACATTATTTACAGAAGTTTGAACGGTTCCACCAGTTGCTGCAGCCACTCGTTGCAGGTCCTCTTCAGTGACACGACCGGCACAGAAAATGTCTCGGTCTGCAAAATACTGCGTAGGACCAAAATATCTTAGATGGGATGCAGAAGTAAATGGCAGAAAAGCAGGACAATTTCAATAAGAAATGCCAGGGTACCTGTGTTGCCAGATCACCAATAGCTAACCGAGACAGAACTATCTTTGCTCCGCTTTTCACACATTTATCCAGTTTGTCATAAATAATGTTCCATTCAGCATCGACAATTGATTGGTATTGCAGAGGATCTGATAATCTACAGGTATGGTGGAAACGTTTAAATATACGAAGGCATAGAGCAACACAAGTAAAAGATTGGAACACAAACTCTGTAGTGCTCAGTGAGGCTTAAGTGACTCAGTAAGAATACCTGATCTCTGCATTTTCTTTCTCAGATTTCAATTCTAGTTCAATGTTCAACAAAAGAATCTTTGGATTTAGGAACTTCTTTGGTTGCTGCTCAAATCCAGCATATGAAAATGTCTTCTTGAATGCCACACCATTCACCAGAAATGAATCTCTCATGGTACCTCCAGGAACCTAAGATACATCACAACATCAAGCTTTAATGTCTCATGCCTAGCATGCAAAAGACCCTGAGAGCGTACAAGAATTAAGAGTGCATTATATGATTGTCCTGTACCCCATGTATGTCCTTTCTACAGCTCAAAACTACATTTCTTCCAGATGAAAACAAAAGGCTTTTACTTGGTTACGTAGTGAATCGATCCTTAACACACCCGTTCTGAACTAAACAAGATATCACTGTTCAACTGAGTATAATATCACAAAAGGGAAAATAACAGGAATTACCTTTTTAATCCCAATAAGATTAAGCCTGTCATCATTGCAAATGGCAAGGACAGCATCCACAACCATAGAAGCAAAGAATTCTTTTTCACCACCAATCAGTTTTGATGAGAGTGTTGTGGCAGCACACTTGGCTAGCAATGATTTCTTCTCTTCAAGGCTTTTCCCTTCTATGCTAACTGCCAATTCTTTAACCCTTTGAATTGCCTGATAGAAATTCATGTTAATGCATAATTAACTTTTGAGAATTGCAGAGAATCAAAATGTCAGAGGTTCAAAACAAAAATGGTAGTTACAAACCATATTGCCCGCAGCCCTATAACTGCGAATTAGACTGTGGGGGTGCACTCCATCCTCAACATAAGGTTTTGCTTCCTTTAAGAATTCTCCAGCTAGAAGCACCACAGTAGTAGTTCCATCACCGACCTGAGTAAATGAAAAATTCAAGGTCGAGCATAATCCGCGTGCCCAAGTTCCATAGTCTAACAAGCATCAATCCAACACAAACTAATAAAAGCTAAAACTTATTAATCAATCAGATAGCTTTATAACTTCGTAAGAGAAACACGAGACCATATGTAAACTAAATTGTTCTCATAAGTAAAAAAGTCTGATTCTTACAAATGAAAAACCTGACCCAATCAAAAACAACAGGCAAGATTCAAACCAAAATCAGAAAGAGTTTCATCTTCTATGAATGTCAAATTTGACCATCTTAAGTACGCCATTTAGTAAGCTTGTCAACAGAGCCTCAAAAAGCTACAGATGACGCAATGAACTACTTGCACATAAGTGGAAAGAAAATGTAAATGGAATCAATTAATAATCAAGTAAAGATACAACAAAATGGGATTGAATAAAAGCTTTAACAGGTCCTTTCTTTGTGCCAAATGTGTGAAGATAACAGTGGACATATCTTAGCCAAACAGCACAGATCAGTAATTTGGCCAACAATGACTTAGATGTCTTCGCTTTTCAAATTGCATCCCATGCCTTATAGCTCAAATTCACAGCCTATCCACGACTAAATTATGAATTCATGAGTGATTCCCCTAAAATTGACAAATCAACCCTACTTCCATCAGATTAAATGGCAGGAAATACTGTGCAACTGATACTTCAGCGTTCTTATCTGTCTGCTAACATGGCAACTACCAATCTACCTTAGCCCAGAAATGCATCTAGTAGATCACACTGACGCGGGTTTCCACTCCAATCAATGATTTATACTGAGATGGGTACCTCGGAGTCCTGTGACTTTGCGATGTCGACGAGGATCTTGGCGGCGGGGTGCACGATGTCAAGGAGGCGCATGATGGTGGCGCCGTCGTTGGAGATGGTGACGCCGCCCTTGTCGTCGTGGATGAGCTTGTCCATGCCCCGGGGCCCCAGCGTGGTCCGCACGGTGTCCGCCACCGCCGTGCACGCGTTGATGTTGCTCACCACCTGCGCGCGCCCCTGCGACGTGTCCGTGCCCTCCTTGAGCAGGATGATCTGCGGTTGCTGCGGGACAAAAACAAACAGAAACGAGATCACGAACATCAGGATCAGCGAGCCATAGCTTGATAGCGAGCGGATTGGGTTAGGTTCGGTGGAGGTGGAGGTGGCGCTTACCATCATCGCCGCCATGGTTGGGGGCTGGGCGAAGCTAGGGTTTGGGGTGTGAGGGAGAGGAGGAGATCTGAGAGGAGGGAGGGAAAGGGTTTTGCTGTTTCGGCCGAGGAGGTTTTCTGATGGAGATGGAGATCCGGGCTGCTCCACAACAACACGACTAGTGGGCCCGCCACGGGTTTCCACCTACTTTTCATGGGCTGGTTGGCCAACTGGGCCAAAAACCAGGCCCATACTTTCCCCTTTCTAGAGGGAGTGATCATTTTTTTTCTCCCGAAAAATTTGAATCGGTTTAGCCAAGGGTTATCCTCCAAATCCCTATCCGGTCAGGCCATCGGGGAGCGTCCAGCCCTAAATAAAAAATTAAAAGAAATCACAGGGTGGGGAGCGTCTCCGTGAAGTGGGGTCCCCCGTTTCAAAATGGCATCCCGTCCGACGCGGACGAGAGGGAGAGGGAAAACCGAAGGGAGGCGGCCCGTCACGTTCCTGTGTCACCTGTGCTGCTGCAGCTGCTCCTGCTCCAATCCGCGGCGGCGGCGGCGGCCTAGCACCGGGGCGTGGCGGCGAGAGATGGAGATCGCGCGAGCTGCGGCCGGCGTCGCCTGCTCCAAGGAGCACCAGAGGATCTACGCAGAGTGGTTCGCGCTCGCCGACCCAGGTAAGGCGCACCCGCCCCCGCTCCCGCTCCCGCACTACCTCGAGAACTCGCGGAGGCTTTGATGCTTACGGTTCCGGCGGGGGGCTCTGCTGTAGATGGCGACGGCCGCGTCACGGGCGCCGACGCCACCAGCTTCTTCGTCATGTCCGGGCTCTCGCGCGCCGATCTCAAGCAGGTCAGCGCGGGGCCGCTCGGCTCTTCCTACTCCTCTTCTCCGGGCGGTTTCGCCTCGGGTTCTCGTTGCTGAATGGCTAGTGATGCTTCCCTGTTTTTGGATTTGCGTGCGAAGGTATGGGCGATCGCGGATTCCAAGCGGCAGGGGTACCTCGGATTCGCCGAGTTCGTCACTGCAATGCAGGTTCGTCCCCACTCTTGTGCATCAGTCGTAGCGTGTGCTTCTGATAACGAATGGTGTGGTCGTGCTGCTGCGCTGTGGACTGATGGTCTGAACCAAATTGCATAATGCAGCTCGTGTCTCTGGCCCAAGCGGGGAACGAGATCACCCAGGACAGTCTCAACCGGGAAGGTAGTGGGCTGTGAACTGAACTTCTCCTGTTTTCCCCCCTTATGTGAGTTATTTGGGTGTGGATGTTTGAATTGGACTGTTCATGATTGTTCCTGCAGACCTGAGCACCTTGGATCCACCTGTGATGGAAGGTGTGGATGAACTAGTGGCTGTAAGTCTGAAATCTTCGGATTCCGTGTCATTTTAATGAATTTACCCCTTGCCAACATGATATTATGATGGCTTCTTGCATTTCAGAGATCCAAGGCTGTTGTGAAGAGAGTTCACCCAGAAGACAATGGTAATGATTGTGTTTCCCTTCAGTTATAATCATGTGAGTGAATCGTCCTTTAATGCTACCTATATCTGTTCTCAGGCACCCCTCAGGTCCAAGCTTCATCCATTTATCACTGGTTTGGTTCAAAATCAGCACAGAAGGTATTAGATTGGCGAGTTGATTTGTAAAATCTTCCACAAAATCTATGGACTTTGTTTTCCGTTTGCTTTTCGTTGCAGCGCATGCCATTTTGTTTGTTGTTTGTTGTGTGCGGAGCATTGTGGTTCAGGTGTTCAGCAATCGATTGATTTTGCATTTCTTTTGGCACTCTGCAGGCGCAGATGCCTCTGACTGCTGTTACCTCTGTAATTGATGGCTTAAAAAGACTATACCTTGAAAAACTGAAGCCTTTGGAAGTCGCATACAGATTCAACGATTTTGCTTCCCCATTATTGGTAAATAATTCCATACGCTGTTTAGTTTTGCTGGAAGTTATATGTGATAATGTCAATACTTACATGTCGCCGCATTGCTTCTACCATTTTCCAGACAAGCAGTGATTTTGATGCAAAGCCAATGGTTATGCTCTTGGGTCAATATTCTACAGGGAAAACAACATTCATTAAGCATCTGCTGAAGACAAGCTACCCAGGTTCGATGCTTTATCTTATACAGCAGATTTGGAGTTTTAGCCTTATCCATACCATCTGTCTTGGAATTGATTTCCTCTGATTGCATCGAAATTAACTTTACGTGGCTGTTTTCAATTGCAGGAGCTCATGTCGGACCAGAGCCTACTACTGACAGATTCGTAGTTGTCATGGTAATACTAGCATGAATATTGTATTTTCTTTCAGGATGGATGTGGTACCTGACAGATGGTCGATACTGTAGCACGTATATTAGCAGAGTTTTCCTTATGTTGGCTAAACCAATGTTGTTGATCTTTATTATTTATTAGATTTTAAGAACCGCTAATGTCCCTAGGGTTAGCCATTATCATGAACCTGTGATTGCTGAAATAAACTTTTAATATTGAAAAAGGTAGGATTACTGTTGTGCTGTTTTGTTTACCCTTCTTTAAAACTTCCTTGAAACCATACTGCACACACGGGATATTGATCCATTCTGTAGTAGTTCAGAACAAGACTTTGCTGCTAACCTTTTGCAAATCCTATCAGTTTGCATTACCTGCTGGCTAACACTGTTACTGTATATGCATTTTTTTTCTAATTATTTCTCAGATTAGTTTCTGTTGTTTTTACTTCAGTCAGGACCAGATGGAAGGACTATTCCAGGCAATACTATTGCTGTTCAAGCTGACATGCCATTCACTGGTCTTACAACATTTGGGGGAGCATTTCTATCGAAGTTTGAATGCTCTCAGATGCCACATCCGGTAAGCTTTAATTGTGATAGTGGTACATGGAGAATGCATTCATTTCAGAAACTGAAACCTCCTTTGTTTTTCGTAGCTACTAGAGCATATCACATTTGTAGATAGTCCCGGTGTTCTCTCTGGTGAAAAGCAACGGACCCAACGCAGCTATGATTTCACTGGTGTAACTTCATGGTTTGCTGCCAAGTGTGACCTTATTCTTCTTCTGTTTGACCCTCACAAGCTTGATATAAGTGATGAGTTCAAACGTGTCATTTCATCCTTACGTGGGCATGATGACAAAATACGCGTAGTGTTGAACAAGGCAGACCAAGTTGACACTCAGCAGGTAAAGGCTTTAGTTGCAATTAATTTGTATGGCCTGTTATGCTTATGCTTTGTTTCTTTGTTGAAAATAAAATCTCATATGATGAATAATTTTCCCTCGTATTCATGCTACAGCTTATGAGAGTGTATGGTGCGCTGATGTGGTCTCTTGGAAAAGTGCTAAATACTCCTGAGGTTGTGCGTGTGTACATTGGGTAATTACTATGGCTATTCTTTGTTACTTTACGGTTTGGTGCAATTCTGGAGGTTGTACCAGTCTTATACACTTGTGATAAAAAAATGCATGCTGATGGAGATCCAAAATATATGTTTGATCTGCATTGGGATTTAGCTCATCTTGCAGCTGTCAGCAGTTGATTATTGAAGTATAAATGACATGTCTGAATCATACAAATGAATTTGTTATTGTTACATTAACTGGATTCTCACTTTCGAACTAATTTTGACACAGGTCATTCAATGATAAACCAGTGAATGAGACAGCTGTAGGCCCAATTGGAAAAGACTTGTTTGAGAGGGAGCAAGATGACCTCCTCTGTGACCTGAAAGATATTCCGAAGAAGGCTTGTGACCGCCAGGTAAGTTGAATCACTTATTCATCTGAATTCTTCATTTATGTACGGTACATTTAAATGAACACCACCATTCACTGCAGGTCAATGAGTTTGTCAAGCGCGCTAGAGCTGCCAAGATCCATGCTTACATAATTGGCCATCTGAAGAAGGAGATGCCTGCAATGATGGGAAAAGCTAAGGCTCAACAGCGACTCATAGACAACTTAGAAGACGAGTTTGCAAAGGTACTTCCAGACAACTGAATTGCCTGAATGTTTCTGTCTGAGTCTAATTTCAGCATAAGGTTTTTCCCAATAGTAATACTTATGCGCATGCATCTAAATTCAGAGCAACTGCCATTTTTCTTCTCTATTCCGTGCGACATCCATGTCTGACTGATACACACGGTCTGGTGGAACAGGTGCAGAGGGAGTACCATCTCCCCGCCGGCGACTTCCCAGACGTCGAGCACTTCAAGCAGGTGCTGGGTGGGTACAACATCGACAAGTTCGAGAAGCTCAAGCCCAAGATGGTGCAGGCGGTGGACGACATGCTCGCGTACGACATCCCGGAGCTCCTCAAGAACTTCAAGAACCCCTACGAGTGAACTGAGCTGACCTCTCGTCGGTTGTAAAAGAAGAGTACCTTGAGCCGTCACCTTCCGATGGTTGGGTACTAGCAGTCCCCCGTCGTGTCAAAACCGAGAGGATGCATGAAGATTCAGAGAGGCATAGCGCATAGGCTGTTCAGTCTCAGCGCCAGTGCTCTATGGCGCAGGATTGTAGCACCGTTACTCGTGGTGGTGTCGTCGCCGTCTTGCTGTGATACGTCTTTTCCCCCTTGTGAGTGTTACAGGTGGCGACGCGATAGCACGTTGCAATGATAAGTTTGCGACCATGTGATGTTGCTGGGCGTGGGCGGCACACGGCGCGTGAATGATGCAGCAGCGCCGCACCGCGAACCCCACGACCCGTGTGGCCGTGCCGTCGGCCGCGTTTCCCGTTTGAGTGCTGGGCAAATCGTTTGGACCTGAATGGACGGTGTCCGGCTGACTCCACACACATGATAGTGGCCTTGCCCATGAACTGGGGCCGTGTGTCCCATAGTCTCGCTCAGAACGTCCAACTTTTTTTTTAACAACAGAACTTTAAAATGAGCAGGCCGTTTTCTATAAATAAAAAACCATGCGTTTCAAATTTGTCCAGGATCAAGCATGGACTTGTAGTTTTAAACTTTTAAACACAGATTAACCTTGCTCCGCGGCCAAACTAGCTCATTTTACTCGTAGTGTGTAGACGGTCACCGACTCACTTGAACGGTCTCAGATTCAGCTCACGTTTGCTTCCACTCCGCTGAGCGCTGATCCTGTCCACAGCCACACAAGCGGGGGGTCACTAGAGGCAGGCGCGCGCGAATATGCCGCGCCCGCGCTAGTGGCGCCGCGGCTACCACCACGACACGGCACGGCGCGCACTCACCCACCCGTCGAACGAATCGCAAAAATCCCCCCGCGCCCAACCACACCGCACCACCCGTGGTCTCTGGTCTGGCGTGGGAGGGGAGAGGAGGAGAGGCGAATGCGATGCGGTGATGGCTGATGATGAGGGGAGCGGGAGAGCCAGCAGGCAGCAGGAGGCAGCCGCGGGAGGCCGGCAGCCGACCGACCCCGGGACGTGGACGTGGTGACGCGGTCGGCCGGAAATCAACCAACCAACCAGCGGACCGACGCGGCGCCCGGGTCGTGGCGGGCCCGCCGCGTCAGCCTCCGCGGCGCCGTGCCGACCAAACAGGCGGCGGGTTCTCGCGGGAGGGGGAGGGAGGAAAGGAAAGAAAGGCTACTCGGGGCAGGCCAGGCCAAACGCGGAGTCGCCGAGGACACGGTGAGGACGGCAGAGGAGAGGAGAACAGGGCAGCGAGCGCGTGGTCGGAGGCGAGGCGGAGGAGGGGAGGGGGGGATGCGGCGGTCGAGGCTGCCGCCGGTCCCGGCGCCGGCGGGGCACGGCGGGGCGGAGGTGAAGTACCGCGGGGTGAGGCGGCGGCCGTCGGGGCGGTACGCGGCCGAGATCCGGGACCCGGCGCGGAAGACCCCGATCTGGCTCGGCACCTTCGACTCCGCCGAGGCCGCCGCGCGCGCCTACGACGCCGCCGCCAGGAACATCCGCGGCGCTGCCGCGCGGACCAACTTCCCCTCCTCCGCCGCGTCCCCCGCGGTCGCACCGGTGGCGGTGGTGCCGCCTCCTCCGCAGCACCCCGTCACGGCGGCGTCGGCGGCGGCGACGTCTAGCCACAGCAGCACCGTCGAGTCCTGGAGCGGCGGCGGCGGAAGCGGCGCGCCGGGCGCCGTTACGGCGGGGTTCCTCCGCGGCGCCGCCCCGGCTGCCGAGGAGGACTGCCGCAGCTACTGCGGGTCGTCCTCCTCGGTCCTCTGCGAGGACGGCGCGTCGGGCGCCGGCGCCGGCGACGAGGCCGCCGCGCCGCCGCGGTGCTCGCCGCTGCCCTTCGATCTGAACGTGGCGGACCCGGAGGCGGCCGCCGCCGCCGACGAGATGGACTGGCGCTGCGACACGCTGCTCCACCTCTAGCCGCCGCCGCCGCCTCGGCGAACCAGCCACGAACCAACTGCAAAGCACTGCCCCCGAAATGGTACCGGATCGTGCTCGCTTCTTCGTGTTCTTGGGCTGCCTCATCCGTGGAGCAGTGCTTACTGCCGAGTGCTATCTCGATAGACATTGATAATTTTTTTTCCTGCTTCTTTTAGTCTCTTCTACCGCTGTCAAGATTCGGTAATACTTTGTGATAATGTGAATAACAATCATGTGCTCCGTCGAGAGAATCTGTTCTTGTAATCTTCCCGTGTATCTCTACCTATAGTATGGTGTCTTCTGTATCCACGGCCTCCTGCTGTAATTCCGAAGAAGACAATGGAATTAAGAGAAATTTACACAGACCTTTGCTTCTGCTGAATCCCTGTAACTTGGTAGCTCCTGGATGTTACTTATCCGTGGATTTTGAGCACAAGTTTGAAAAGTGAAACATTACTTCTAACCTGACTCAATTATGTCCCTAATTCAGTATTGCAAGAGTATCATCTTCAGTTCAAGGCATTCAGATCCTGAAAACAGATGATCTTTCCGAGACGCATAACCGGAAGGCATTCAGATCAGCAGCAGTTGCGTGCTGCAGAAATACCAGGACCTTCCTGGTACTTCGTTGCAAGCTTCATCATTTGCACGCACTAATCAGTGTCACTTGGTCAGTAGGGGCATGGAGGTTTTGAGGCTAAAACCTACACAAACTGCAATGTCCAGTGAGTCCGCTCGCTAACTCGTTGGTCACTTCACTTTATGCTGTAAGTACGGGTGCTATTGACAAAAGATGCAGTGTGCCTTCAGGAGAGGAGTTTTTTTTTTTGATAAAGGAGAGGAGGTTCAGTCAGTCAATACAGGAGCTGAAAAGGAAGTTGCAGGCTGGACGGTGCTGTTTCCATCAGATACGAGCCTATCTACGGCCCTGTGCGCTGTGGATCCAGGCTGCGATTGGGTTGATGACACGGCTGTCAGTGCTAGTGACTAGATGAGCAAATCTCCAGCGTGGCAGATAGCGTTTGCAGAGACCTTGCTTGCTTGCGCTGAATGTCTGTACTTGGTACCCTCCTCGCACAAGTTTGGAAAGTGATGAAGCACTGCTACTTGACATGATCATGTGCCTAATTCATGATTGCTGGAGTCCAAGCCCAGCTGAAAACATCCGCCTGACCTTGCTGGGGTGCATTGCAGCATCCTACCTGCAGGGCAGCCAGCCTGAGATCCATTACGATCAGCAGCTGCATCATGCACAAGTGCTGTGAGGCTCTCTCCTCTGGTGCTCCCCCGCCCTGCCGAGGGGTCGAGCCCCCACCACAAACTCAATCGCTGGAGTGGATCAGGCTAACCCAGACCGAAACTTCATTTCCCAGCTCTTCTTTTCTAGACTGGCTGAAGCTTTTGGAAGGCACGTACAACAAGTCAACAACAATATACAACAACGCCGATCCTCCGCCGCATCGGGACGAGCCGTGGTGCCTGCTCGCTCCACGGCTACTGCCTACTTGAACGACGCTCGCGGCTTGCCCGAGTAACGTCTTCGGTTCAAGGTCAGCTGAAACTGAAACACAGCTGGTCTTGCTGAGATGCATGGCGGGCGGTGGTGGTGTCCGGTCCGGTCCGGGTCGGTCCCTGGCTCCCTGGAATCGGAGCAGCGCCGGCGATTGGATGAGACAAATCTCCGATTGGTTCGCCGATGGGAACAGAGTCAGAGAGAGGAGAGGACAAGGCTAGGCAGCGAATCAGTAGTTTTGTGTGATCACGACATGGGCTGGAACCAACAGTCAGCTAGCAGGCTAGTATTATTACTTCACTCTGCTTGTAGGGGCGTTTGTATCGTTAAAGTCTTCCGTGTCGCATCAAATTTGCGGAGGCTAATTAGGAGGACTAAATATTTAATTAATTATAAAACTAATTATACAGAGGCTAATTCGTGAGACGAATCTATTGAACCTAATTAATTCATGATTAACACATGTTTACTGTAGCATCACATTGTCAAATCATGAACTAATTAGGTTTAATAGATTCGTCCCACGAATTAGCCTCCATCTGTGCAATTGGTTTTGTAATTAATCTATGTTTAATACTCCTAATTAGTATCTAAACATTCGATGCGACAGAAATTTTAGTTTGGACAAAAGAATCAAACACCCCCTTATTTTGTTTGTTTATAGAATCGTCCAAATGAATATCAAGTTTTAAGCACCACCCACATTTACCTCGAGCACAACAAATTATTGGGATCCTCATGCTATATATATGTGTATCTGCACACTGAAATTTTCAGCTATGTCTACATAAACAATGGCAGACAAACATTTATCAGTTTGAAACTGCTTGGAACAAAGGGAAAGCAACAATACCTGTTCAACCAGACATAATTAATCCTAGGATACGGATTGTTCAAGTAAAAATCCATACAACCTAGTGTCTGTTTGGTAGAGCTCCATATAGTTCTAATTCTTTATGGAAACTGAATCTCTGAGAGAAGTAATTATGTGGCTGAAAGTCATAAACTGATAGAGAATCACTTCACGGAATCAGGAGAAACTACTTTTTTCAGCTCCCAGCCTCTTAGTTCATTTAGAGAATCACTTCACAAAATCAGCAGAGAATCACTTGTCTATAAAAAACTGTTTGGCAGAGCTCCTGCTAAATTCAGCAAAGAATATCTTAGAATCTAATTGACCAGTAGAATCCCAATCGCCAAAGAAGAAATGATCACAAATCGAGGAAGCATTTCAGCTAGCACTGGATAGCTGCAGCAAATAAGTTTGTATTCGAAACATGGATGTCTAGTCCGGATCACCTAACCTAAACTGCTCGAGAGTGCATAGCTGAAAACGGCATTGTGGTCAGAAAGATTTGTACCTTCCAAGGGCCTCTTCTTGGGACAAACCATCACCTTCCTGCTGCTATCTTTTGGGCTGGGGATCGATCTTCTGCTTGTCAACCCTCATTGAGTATTAGCTGCTCTCCTTAACACGTATCACGTATGGCAATCTCTTCTCAGGATGTGAGAGGTGTCTCCTCTTGTCAAAATTTATCCATTCTTTTTCTTCTTTACCAATTACCAGAATGCATGCATGCCAAGAGTTTGCATTTCAGTACATTTCATGGGGTTCATTTTGGAATAATTAGAACATCTCAACATCCATAATAAGTCACAAGGATCATTGCTCCAAGAGTTTTCTCTACTTTGAACTGTAGATGGAGAACAGCCTGATGCACGTTTAATATTCATCCATCCTATTGCACTGTTCCAAGAGAGTATTCAAGTTTTAAATAGCTGAAATACAAGCTCTATTGAGAACTGATGGATGACTGAACCAAGAGTTCACCACATTGTACGTGGTGCAAGCTATTCTCTCCACCACGAGAAGCAATGCTTGGACCAACATCCTCTCAGTATCTGACGCGCCTGCTTGGATTGTTTACTAATCGAAGGTTTCTTTTGAAGCCTCTAGGTGAAGCCACCTAGGATTCCTAGGTGGACACTCTAGAAAAAGAAAGAAATCCTAAAAATTCTCACAAAAAAGCAAAACATCCGACCCTCAATCGATAGATTCAAATCATCGTAGCCATTGGATCTATTATGTTTTTAAAAAATTACCCACCTATGCCATTATGAAAATAGTCTAAAGTAACCCCTAAATCTATATATAAATTACCCACCTCTGCCATTATATAAAATAAACTAAAAGTAACCCCCTAATCTTCATCCAAATTACCCACTTATGCCATTATAAACAATATTTAAAATAAGCCCCTAATTTGCAACTGAATTGTCTACCACTATTACTTAAAAAACTTAAAGTAACCCCTTCAATTTGCATATATTACCCACACATGCCATTATTAAAAATAACATGAGGTAATCCTACGTTTGAATCAAACAACCTTATTTAAAAATATAGAGAAATATAAGATTCTAAATAGTCTATATCTTTCACTACTGGTATACGATATAATAATTAAGGTCTATACGCATGATGTGTATCACCATTTATAAGAATATAAAGTGATGAGAATATAGATTTCTATGTTAAAATTGTATCTCAAACTTAGGGTTCATTAAACAAATTCAAGCGCATACCTACAGTGCAAAGTGAAAAGTTAAAGATTATAAATGTGGATGAAAATATTATAGAGTAATTACTAATTAAAATCTATCACAATTGGATGAAGATATTAAGTATATATCTACATAAGTACTGTGTTCGAATATTTAACAAACGAGAGATAGCTTATGGTAATAGTTTTGTAGCAATGTAGTCTCATTTTTTTTCATTGAAGACTCCGCATTAGTTCCCACGAGGCAATCTAGAAAAAAGAGACAAATTCTCATAAAAATTAAAAACATCAAACACCAATCCTGTAAACTCTAATAATCATAGCCATTGATCTATTATATTTTCTAAAAAGTATCGTGAAAAATATTCAAAAATGAGCTCTAAACCTATATCTAAATTACCGAGCTCAGCTATTATAAAAAATAATCTAAACTAACCCCATAATCTTCATCCAATTTACTAATACACATCATTATAAAGCATAACTTAAAATGTCATTCTAAAATTTTATCTATGTTAACCACGTGTGTCATTATTAAAAATAACCTAAAGTAAACAACTAAATATTAATCTAATTATCTTCATGTGCATCATACAGAAATGTCAAAAAGTAAACTAATATATTATTCTAAATTACCTATTTATGTCATTGTTAATATAAAAATACTAAGTTAAAGTATATGCACATGATAAGTGCCACCATTTAGACCATTTATATATGTACGTGAGGAATCGATGAAAAATATTAATTTATATGCTAAACATAATGTATAGAGGATTGGAGGTGCGATACAAAATGGAAAAAGTACGAATATGGGTGAAAATGTGCATAAAGTAATTATTAATTAAAATCAGTCACAACTAGATAAAGATAGGTACATATCTATATAAGTATTATGTTGAAGTATTCAAAATAAAAGAGTAGTAGGTAAACAATTTTGATTATGAGCTAGGAGTTTAATTTCTAAATAATTTTCAAATACAATAGCTTCTAAACATATTAGCCCGTGCGGGAGCACGGGTTGATGGACTAGTCGATACAAATAAGAACGAAAACCTGGGAACTATCGCCATTGCTTGGATCTAAAATAGATGAACAAACCTTGAGCGAGCAGCCTGGTTACAGTGATCGCATTAGTCCTCCCTCTCGCGATGTTCGTGTAATAATCCAAAAAATTGTAATATTTATTTGAGTGAATTTTGTAAAAATTTAAAAAAAATTATTTGCATGGTGTGCTCATTTGAAAATGTTAGCCAATTCTTTCCTCTTCCCAAAATTTCATTTCAAAACTTGTGTGGAATGATTTGGATCTTCTTGGATTTTATTTGCATTTCATGTTTGAGTGTTTGTTTGAATTTTGAATCTAATTCAAAATTCAAACTAAATCTAAATCCAAAAATAAACAAACCTAACCTCTAACCCATCCAGGCCGGCCGCAGCCCACGGCCTGGACCGCTAACCTCCTACCCAGCCTGTCTCGCCTCGCCTTTCGGTCTGGCTCGCACTTGCCCGCCTCGCCGTCGCCCCGCGCCTAGCCCAACCGGCCGCCTAGCAAGTCGGCCAGCCCAGCTCGCGCCTGTGCTGTACCTACGCTCCCCTCTCTCTTTTTCTCACTGCCGCATGACCCCACCTGTCAGCCTCACCTTCCCCCTCTCCTGTGCATCTTCCACCTCCTGCCGTACTTTCCACTCACGCGCGCCGCGCGTCCACGCCTCGCCCCCACCCTCGCACCTCACCGCCTAAGCTGGAGCGCACTACCGCGCCCGTGACCCTCTCCATACCCCTGCTTTCGTGCTGGCAGCCCCAGATGGGTGCCACGCCGCCGCGCCCGAGCCGCCGCCTCATCCCGACTACCCACGTCGTCGGCACCGCACCACTAACCCTAGCGCACCGCCGCTCGGTCCAGAACCTTCCCCCGCAAACCCTAGCCACCTATCCGCTATAAATATGGACCCTAGGCGCCTTCCTCGCCATCCAAGCCACCGGGGTCCTCTGCACTGCTGCCACCTAAGAGGGGAGAAAGGAAGGAAGAGGGCAGAGGGGAAAGAGGAAGGAGGAGAAGGAAGGAAAGCGGAGAAGGGGAAGAGGAGAAGGAAGAAAGGAGAAGGAGGCCGCTCGTGGAGCTGGAGCTGCCCGACGCCGTCCGCCGCTTGCCGTCAACACCTCCACCTCTCCACCCTACACTTCACCGTGAGCTCCGCCACCCTCTTTTCCCCTCATCTCTTTTGTCTCCTAGCCGCTGTCACCGTAATTGTAGGAGGGTCGCGCCTCCCCGTGCCGCCGGCCGCTGCGGGCCGGACTATCGCGCCCCGTGAGCCGCTGCGCCATGCCGCGATCGGGGGCAACACCGGGACCACGCGCACGTGTGGCCATGCCGCGCCACGCGCCCACGGCCTCGCGCCGGCCGGTCAATGCGTGCAAGCGCACGCGTGGCCGCGCCGCGCCTGCACCCGCCCGCACCACCGCGCACCGCACCACGACGTCGCGCCACGCCGCGACGTCCTGGGTGCGGTCACCGCCTCTTAGGCCCTGCGATGTCGCGTCGCGCCACCGCCGTGGGCCAGATGGCTACCACATAGGCACCACAGGGTGGTGCCACGTAGGTTACACACGCCACGTGGCGCTGACGTGTCTAAGCCCAGGCTTACTTGTGGGGCCCACTGGATGATGGGGCCCACCGGTGACGTTGCCCATTGATCGGTTAACGCTGACGTCATCATGACATCAGCGGACACATGGCACGCCCTCGTGCTGCCACATGGCCCAATCCGATGCTGATACATGTCACCCTTTTTAATAAATATTTTTAAAAATTATTTAAATAATTAAATAAATTTTTTAATCTTTAAAATTTCATAACTAATTCATTTTAACTCCGAAAAATATGAAACCAGTTGCATTAAATTCGTAAAATTGAGCCCGTGCTATTTGTAGATAGTTTGATGTTATTTGGATCTTCTAAATTCAACTTTGTTGGACTTTTTGCTTAGATGTAATGCTGTTTAATTTACGTTACATTGTATCTCGTTCTGTTCAAACCCAAGCTATGACCTGGACAGGGACAGGGGCAGCACGTGACTGATTGGTACAGCTTTTGTAACTCTCACGCAGACCCAGCGCACCTCACTTGGGACGAGTTTGCTATAGCGTTTCGCAACCACCATATTCCTGAGGCAATCATGGATCGGAAGGCAAACGAGTTCCGCAACTTGAAGATGGGAAACATGAAAGTCTAGGAGTACGCCAACAAGTCTCAGGAACTGATGAGGTACACACAGGATGACTCCAACACAGAAAAGAAGAAGATGTACTATTTTCGCAAAGGACTTCACCGGGGCATGGAGATGCACTTGTCCACTCACGACTGTCCTACTCTACACGCACTTGTGGGCAAGGCACTCCAAGTGGAGAAGTTGAGACTGGAGTTCGAGGAGTTCCGAGGGCACAAGAGGAAGCGCCAGGACCAGTTTGGACGCTCAGGACCGTCTCAGAGGTCGAGGACAGGACCCCCACAATTTCAGCAGCAGAAACCCTGCAGCTACCCTTCACAGCCGCAGCGGTACAGTAACATCGGTGGAGGAGGTGGAAGTTCAGGTACTTGGAAGCCGAGGCCCCAATAGCCTACCTCTCCTGAGGGTGCAAAGTCAATTGTCTGCTACACGTACCGTCAGTTCCGGGAAAAGTCGTTCGAGTGTCCGCAGAAGATTCAGGCAGAGGATAGAACCGCACCAATCAGTACCAGACACCAGCACCAAGAGACCCTAGCGGAGGAACTCGACAAGGACCACACCGCCACCTATCCGAGGGTGCCCGAACCACCTGACTGCCGAGGACGCCGCAGCAGCGCCAGACGTCGCTCTTGGTGAGTTTCTTGTTGATTCAATCAAAGCTACAGTTTTGTTCGATACTGGTGCCAAGTTTTCTTATGTTTGAATCAAGTTTGTGGAAGAACGGTCTCTCCTCACTACGCCTCGACCAAGACCAATTATTACCAATTCTCCCTTAGGAGAAGTAAGGAGCACCTAGAGTGTAAGACAGTTTCGTTGGTGATCGAAAAGCAGCAGTTCCTAGCAGATTTGACTGTGGTGAAGCGGTGAAATCCTCATGCATTGATGTAATTTTATAGCCATCAACGAAACAAAGTCCGACTTTCATAAATAGAGTACTAAGCGCTTCTCCCGTGGCCTTTTCAAATAGGTGCATAGACCAAGCTAACAGAGAATGAATCGATTCATTCCTACTAGAGGACAACGAATCTTTGTACAGATGAATGAATCGGCTCAAGAAAACGAATCGGTGCATGGACAATAAGAATTATTTGCACGCACAGTAAATGACCAACCACTTCCTTGCAAGCTGCTCGGGTGGGAAGAGAAAGAAAGAAGTTTTTTTTACTGTATGTGATCCCAAGCGACGTTTCGCCACTACCGACTAGTTTCTTGCGTAGCCGATTTTTCTGATACGAGCCGGATGCTCTAAGCGCTGCAGCGCTGAAGTATGAGCCGCTGGACCAGGCTTTCTCTGTCGGAACGTCAAATAAAAACCAACCGAGGTAGTATTAGAGGGTGTTTGATACTAGGTGCTAAATTTTAGCAGTGTCACCTCGGATGTTCGGATACTAATTAGGAGGACTAAATATGAGCTAATTATAAAACTAATTGCAGAACCCCGATGCTAATTCACAAGATGAATCTATTAAGTCTAATTAATCCATCATTAGCAAATAGTTACTGTAGCACCACATTGTCAAAATATGCACTAATTAGGCTTAATAGATTCGTCTCGCGAATTAGACTCCATCTGTGCAATTAGTTTTGTAATTAGCCTATATTTAATACTCCTAATTAACATCCAAATATCCGATGTGACAGGGGTATCCGGTTAGGATGAGACGACCCTAAACCTGTCAAGTCTCTGCGACAGTATGTTTATATTTATTTTTCCTACCAGAAGCTGAACTGAAACGTCGCCAGTTCGCCACGAACCTTAGGATTGGCAGAGTATCATCTCCACTTGATGAAGCCCAGCTGGAAGCGCCTCAGTTTTGTCTGTTGTCTACCGTAGCGCTGTGTAGCCTAATGGCGCGCGCGACCTGCCATGGTCTCAAGCGTTTTGTGGATCTGATCATTCATGATGGTCGTCATACTAATCCTCTGACGCATGCCTTGTCCTTGGCTTCTTTGCACGCACGTATCATGTCAAGCATGGAGCTCGCCAAATCCAAACTTTCAGCCAGTTCCAATAGGTCGAATGGAAGCTGCTTCAGTCTGACCCTGACACCATAACTACTACCGAGCCTGTTCCCCAATCCCCATCACCACTAATCTGACACGACACGGTTATGACCCCTAACCGATCGAGCGGCGAATCAAGTTTTTGAAGCTCAGCTGCTCAGGTGAAAGCCGTCTGATCTTGCAAGATGCATTGGTCCATGTTCTAAACACCGGAGCTGAGGTGTTTGGATGTCAGGGACTAAAATTTAATCCCATCACATCGGATATTTGATCACTAATTAGAAATATTAAACATAAGTTGAAAACTTATTGTATAAATGAGAACTAATTTGCAAGACGAATCTATTAAGTCTAATTAATTCATAATTAGCATATATTTACTGTAGCATCACATGAGCTAATCATGGACTAATTAGGCTTAATATTCGTCTCGTGAATTAGTCCTCATGCAATTAGTTTTATCATTGGACTATATTTAATACTCCTAATTAGTGTGCAAACATTTGACGTGAGGGACTAAAGTTTAATGAGGGGTATTCACCCCCTTAATCGAAGCTTGATCAGGTGAAAGAAAGCTGCCGAGTTCAGTCTGGCGAGAAGGCTGCGCGGCGCGCCAGTCGCGATCGGGAAGGTTGGCATGGCATGGCATGGCTGCCAAAGAGAGGCAGAGGAGAACAGCCTCTGTCCCTGTGTGTGTGGCTGTGTGCACTGTGCGCGTTGCACTGCTGCACCCCTGCGTCATGGCTTCGCCAAGCACAACGCCAGCGATCGTCGGATCACACAGCCATACAGGAGTCTGGAACGTTTGGACCCGTCCGTGACAGGGCGTTACGGATTTTCGGAGCCGCGATGGGGACTCGACACGACGCGATCGGATCGGCCCCCTAAAGGTGAACCAAATCGAATGCCTGTTGTTCGTGATCGCTGCAGGCTGCAGCTCTCCCAGGCCATCAGCCATGGATCAGGGCAGGGAGAGGATCCCAAGTTCCCAACCCAACGAGTCCGTCCAAAGCTAAAAGGCCACTCCACTCCTTTCCCCCTCGCGCCAGTGCTGGCGAGGCCGCTCTCTCTGGCACTGGCACCGAGCTTTGCAGCTTGCATCCTTTCGACGGGGCAGACGCAGAAAAAAAGAACAGGACAAGGCACAAGCTTTTCATCGAATCAAAGAACTTAAAGCACCGTCGCTTTCGATCCATCTGTTCCGATCGATCTCCCTTGCTTTGCTGCTACTGCAGGGTTCCTCTCTTCCTCCTTGCAGGGCAGCCACTGTCCCGTCGATCGCAAGTCCCAGCTCAATCACGTCGTCCCCGGTCTGCTGCGCGAAGCGGGAGGCCATGATTGCGCCGTTGAAAATACCCTCCTCCTTGCCGAGCAGCCGAGATCGGCCGCCCCGTCATCCGTCAACTCCGCAACCCGTGCCGTTGCTTCCCCATGCCCATGCGCGCGGGGGCGCGGCCGTAGCCTTTTCGGCGTAGAGGTAGAGCTGCGCGCGGCGCAGCCTTGCAGCAGCGGGGTAGGTGGAGTACGTGGAGGCCAGGGCTGTCTCGTTTTCACCTGCCGGGCCAGCGTACCGGAGCACGAGCCGCCCTCCCTGATCCGCCGTATCGGGAAGCTCTGGAGCCCCTGGGTCCGGACCGGATCAAAGGCTGCCCTCCTGCTGCTGCTGCCGCCGTCTCTACCTGCTCCTCAGGACACTTCCAGCAGGCGAGGCAGGTTCACTACCCTGCTATTGACCTATTGTATACGAGAACAAACCAAACCAAGAAGCATTGCGGATCCATCTACACAAGAAGCATCGCTCCTGCTGCGCATCCGGTGGCCACATGCGCCGCTTGCTCCCGCCCGAGCCAACAAGGCAACAAGGGAAGGAGAACGACGGCGTCCGGAGGAGGGAGAGGGGCACTGCAGGAAACAGGCCGCCCGGACAGCGCCAGCAACGCAGCACGACCAGCAGACCAGCCGCGGACGAGCCGAACGATCCAAGGTACGTGCCGACAAACATGCTCCTGCCGAGGAGATATCGTCGCTCCCGGCTGCCGCAGCACAGAGATCTCGATCGGCGACCGCGCCGGCCGAACGGCGAGCGGCTCCGGGTCTCAGGCGGACAGGTAACAGGTTTCAGTTTTCACCGAAGTGGCAACTGTTTGACCACGAACCCTCGCCCGCCCGCATTGATGGCGCCACGGATCCGGACACGCGCAGCGCAGGGAACAGAGATTCTCTTCGTCTCTCCTCGTTCTAGGAACCAACCACAACCAACCTCCTTGCAACTTGCAAGTGGCCATGGCCATGCATGCCACAACCCTACAACATCACAAGAGCTTCTACCAGTTCCATGCAGCAGGCAAGGCAGCACGAAAGTGAAAGTGGGACACACCACACAGACATTGCCTACCGTACCCTAGACGCCCTAGAGCCCTACAGGCAGCTGCCGCTGCTAACCCTAGCTGAACACACACAACACAACACAGCAGGTACAGATGACATGAGACACACACGCTGCACTACAGTACACGGACTACTGCTACGCTCAACGGTACAGACTACAGAGAACCGATCAGACCAGACCACTACGCAGCTACCGTCCAAAGTCCCCCAGCCTTCCCCTCCTCGCCGGGCGGCGTGCATCATGAACAAGAAGCGTGTTCTTGCACGGGAAGAGGAAGGGGGAAGGCATGCCTGACTTCGGATTGACCGCGCTTACACTACCACGAACGGGCTAGAGATGCACACATGCTTCCAGAGCAGCTTCACTGCTCCTTGGGCGCCGGCGTCGCTGCAGCGGCGCGCGCTGGCGCCGTCGTCGTGGCCGGACGCCGGGCGAGCCTGCCGAGGCGCTGGACGATGCCGCCGGCGGTGACACCGTCGCGCGGCGGCGAGAAGACGGCCGGGAGGAACTCGTCGTCCTCGCACTCCAGCTTCAGCTGCTTGAGGTGACGCACCAGCTTCGCCTGGCCCTGCGCACACATCCACACCCATCCATGACCATCCATCCATCAATCACAGCCGCATCATCATGATTCTGAAGGAGAAGGGCATCGCATCAAACCTTTTTTTAAGTAAAACACATCAAATCGTTTTTAGGAGTACCCAACAAAAACAAGCTTACTCCTAGTCCTAGCTAGCTGCAGGCTGCATCATCAGCCGCCATGCATCCTTGTGGTCGTGGGGCTCATCTTTGCGTTGCGTCTTTAATAGTTTATTCAATTTGTTCGCAGGAGGAAGAGGATGAGGATATGTGTGTGTTCACCTGGATCTTGGCCGGGACGATCTGGATCACCTTCTTGGAGCCGTGCACCGTCCAGCCGGACCCCTGCAGGGAGTAGTAGAGCATGCGGGACGCCGCCGTGGTGGTGAAGTTGATGAACGCGTAGCCGAAGTTGCAACCCCGCCTGCACATCATCAATTCAAGGTTACATCACAATATCACATGGATTTGTTTGATCGCAATCGAATTCATAAGAACCAATACACACAGCAAATGCAGAAGCAAACAAGATGCATACAACCACATCAGTTCATCAAGTGGTTACTACTTATGCAGATAGATTTGAAGTAACACAGAAGCATCCGATTAATTTGTTCCTCCAAAAAATTATTGGCATCAAGTTTCATCTTTGTGTTGGTTTGTCTCTTTGTTCTTTACCAGCTTTTCACAGGGGGAGGACTGAATAAGAGACTGAAATTTGTGTGTACAAAAGAAGAAAGTACCCTGAAAGTTCACTTTCGTTAACCTTATACTTACAGGTTTCGTTCATGTGGCCTTAAACAGCATATATCCAGTAATTCGCACCAAGAAAGTGCAGTATTTTAGTCTACAAGAAAATGCTAGTGACTACTCCGTAGCCTACAGCTTTGTGGCAATGGCCAAAGTCGTCGACAAGCAAATGCCGGCAAATTAATCTACATACTTGTGGCCATTGGCCAAGCTCGTCAAGAAGAAAATGCAGGAAACTAATCTACAAATATCACCATCGGATTTTATTTGTGCACGACAAAGGGATAATTAGAAGATCATATAATATCAGTACTACTTATGGCCACTGAGCTTCGTCAAATTTGTTGTTCCATAGACAAAAATGTTAGCATCAAATTTCACTTGTGCTGTTTTGTCTACTTGTTCTTCAGCTTTTTCCAGAGCAAGGACAACTGAAGCCTGCCTTTGTGTGTGTACAAAACAAGGAAAAGAAAGGGAAAGTACTCTAAAAGTTCACCTTCCTTGCACTTTCCTACAGTTTTCATGTGCTTTCAAATATCACTACAGCAGGGACCCTCAAAGAAAAAACAGGGAGTACTACTACATATACCAATTTGCGCAAAAACATGCAGGAAATAATTCTACACTCGTGTGCAAATTGCAATGGCACAGAAAAAACACTGCAATAGTGTGGCCAGAGGAGAAATGGACGTCCAACAAGCAGATGCAGCAAATATTCAACACAAATATTCCTTGCAAGAAATTATTCTGCCCTACTATCAAAGTTTTAATCTTTCAAAAACTATCAAATTTTTTTTGTTTTGTTCTGTCGACTGTCTCCTTGTTTTATAGCCCTTTTCAGAACAAGGACAACTGAACCCTCTCGTTCTTGTATGTGTCAAAAGAAGAAAAGGAAAAGGAACACAATGTGATCGAGTATGTGACCTCATTTTTCATTCAGACTTTGCCTTTCATGCAGGTTAATTTCATGTAGTGTTCTCCCCCAACAAATTGCAGCAAGAAAATGCAGGCAGTTTTACAAGTGATCTGGACTCATCACCTGAAATCCATCGGCAGGTAGAGAACGTCGTACGCGGAGACGACGGCGCCGGCGGCCGTGTTCACGAGCTTGCAGTGCTGGTCGAGCAAGGAGATCATGTCGCTGCTCCTGCACACATCAAACACCAATGAAGAATCATTTGGATGGGGGTCAAGAACAAGAACAGAACGCCGCCATTGTGATGATCGCTGCTGGTCAAGCGCGTACCTCAGCTTGTTGGGGATATTGCGGAGCATGACAGTGTTGGTGATCCAACCGACCGCCGGCTCCGGCAGTCTCTTCCACCACCGCGGCCGCCTCGTCGTGTACTGAGGCGGCGGCGGCGAGCTCTCCCGCTGCGCCTTCGCGGCGGCGCGCGCGCGCGGGCCGGCCGCTTTCCGGGGCCGTGGCGCCTTGGTCTTGGACTTGACCTTGGCCACGCTCCTCTCAGCCTTCCGCCGCGCCGCCCGCGGCTTGCGCGGCCCAGCCGCCGGCACCAGGGCAGGCGCTGCTGCGGCGTCGGGTGCGGGTCCCTGCCACGGCTTCACGGCCACGGCAGCCGCGGCCTGCCGCTTCCCCGCGCCGCCGAGTCCGGAGAACGCCGCCATGAGCTTGTGCGGCGGGCGGCCGTGCACCGCCGCCGCCGCCGCGGGGACGCCGCCCTTGCAGACGGCCGGCGGGGAGGAGGGCGGCTGGACGGGGAAGCAGAAGCCGATGTGGCCGGCGGGAGGGGCGGCGACGCAGCAGTAGGTGATGAAGGGGAACTGCGGCGGGCAGGCGGCGTCGACGGGCGGGAACGGGGGCGGCGCCGGCGGGGCGAGGTGGAGCCCGTAGGGGCACGGGAACGGCGGCGCGGCCGGGTTGAGCTTCGTCGCGGCCATGGTGGCGGCTTCGGTGGGAGGGGCGGAGCGGATGGAAGGAGACGGCGGCGAGGGTTAGTTGCAATGCAAGCAGGAACGCACTCTGAGACGATGCGAAGCGCGGCCGCGTTCGCTGGAGACATGGCCGCCTTTATTATGGAGCCGAGCGTGGCGAGGTGGGGAGCTGCTGGGTTGGCTTGGGCGCAGCGCTGTGTCACTGCAGGTGGGACCCGCATGCATGGGAGTCGGAGGGCCGCGAGCTCTGTAGTTCAGGTTTGAGTTTGATTGACTGAATGATTGGTGTGAATGTGTGATGCATGGTGTGTGTTCCAGATAAAATCTTGCCACGTCATATGGCAACAGGAAAACAGAACTGTTAAGATGTGAAAATAAATAAATAAATGTACAATTTTATTTTTTGCAATGAGGAGTTGTAGCACTCTACGAGAGAGCATGCACGGCAAGAGATCCGAGTCCAGAGATCGGGCACGAATGCACACGATCGATCAGACCCGTGTTGGGTAGAAAGAAGCAAGAGTGGTAACGTGCTTCGCTACTGTCCAAACCAAACCAAAGCGGTGTCCGGCCGCAGCGGCAGCCTTGTCCTCCCCATCGGCTGCCTGCCTGCCGGCCGGTGGATGCATGAGGATGAGGCGCTCGGAAAAGAGAAAGGGGAAGGTGTGCGCAGCGCCACAGCCTGCAGCCTTCGGATTGGCCGTGCGGCATGGCGTGCCAGCCCAGCCTCCTCGGCCTGTTCACTTCAGCTTATTTCAGCTAGCTTATCAGCCATCAAAAAGTGTTTTTCTCTCACAACAAATCGGCCGTTTCAGCTTTTCAGCCGACTTATAAACTGAAGCGAACAGGCCCCTTGTCGCCGGCCGCCAGGCAGGTGTCAGCAACCCTCCTCCTTGATCCAACAGAACAATACGAGTGGTAGTGTGATACAGTAGTAGCTGAGTTTAGGATACAGATATAAGAGAGTAGAATTCGGGAAAGGGCAGCAAAGCAAGGGAATGGAAATAGACTAGAGATTCATTAGGGATCACCGGAGAAGAAGATCGGAGTACAGGGGAAGGAAGAGCAACAGAGAGGAAGGAGAACAACATGAGAGACTTGTTTCTGATAAGTTCATCGATGCCCGCAACACTCGATAGAGTTGCTGCTCCTTTTGTAATTTCTGTCTAGGCAAGGCCCAACCAAATCACGCCCCGAGCCCATACAACGGCCCAAGCATAGGATGTTCCTAACAGCAGGTTACTGGGAGAGGACGTCGCCGACGAGGTGCGCGCGCGGGGGATGACCGGCCGGCGCCTTGCCGTGGGTCGTGGCCGGGGAAGCAGAGCAGGATCAATAGCGGTCACTACCGCTACAAGCAGCGGACTTAAGATGTTTGAAAGCGATTATTATTGTCCACTATTGCTTGCTATTGTGGCCGCTATTGCTTATATTAGAGCAACTCCAAGAGGCTGCTAATCTTACCCCAATACTTTTTTTAAGGAAAAAAAAGAAAAAACGAACTCCAACAGTCCACCCAAACCTTCCCTAATTTTTTAGCAACGCTAAAAAACAGCCTACCACTGCGTATATTTTAGCGTTGGCATTCATCCCCCAATCCTAATTCCCGCACGCTCGCGCGCCCTTCCGATGGGCCCAATACGATGACGTGGCCTGTTTTAAAATATTAGGGGCTATTTATTAGCGATCTGCTGTGGATTGATATGTTTTTGGGGGAATTTTTTTTGGAAGAACCCCCAATACATAGTTTTGGGGAAGAATTTTTTGAGTACTCTTAGAGTTGCTCTTAGACCGCTATTCGCTACATTTATGATTAGGTGACATATGAACATGAATAATGGTAATAATAATGTTTAAAATGATTATTTAGATAGTGACAAAGGATTGTAGGATGAAAAATGAATTTTTTTATTTATTAATATGAGAACTTAATGTTAATATATATTCATAAATTTTAATTATAGCTATTTATTTGTGTTTCTTACCTTGAAATGTGATGGTTAAATTAAAATTTTAGCTTTTTTAAAGTAAACTTCATATTAATATTCATATATACTCTAAAATTATGACTATTTTGAATTCTGCTACTAAAACTTAGCCTCCGCTATAGCACCTGCTATTCTGCACCCATCTTAATCCGCAACCATACCGCTAAATAACTTTAGTACCTTGGATCGGATCGATCTCGTCGGCGGAAGATGACAAGACCTGGGGGAGCGACACGCACACGCTGTCCATGATCCACTAACCGCGGCAGGCGCGCGGCACTGCCATCTGATCTGATGCACGTCTAGTCTCACTGCCGCTGCTTGGGCTTAACGTAATACGGCGCTATAAAAACTGATCAAGTGCTGATGCTCTCAAAAGAAACAAGCTTAATTTGTGTGCAGCTAAAAGGACTAGTGTGCTCCAGCTGCTGGCTTGCATCGGCATCGGCATCGGCCTTAGCCGTGCGGCCATGTCGTGTATGTGGAGTAGTTTGGCTACATTTGTACGTGCATGCAATTAGTAACATACGTGCTGCGAAACGACGTTAAAAGTGGTTCTAATGAACTTTGAAGCAAAGCGGCATTCAGTAAAAAGAAAAGGATAATGTGTTTGAAGCGAAGCGGCATTCAGTAAAAAGATAATGTGATTGAAGCGAGAATAATGCCGCTTCACAAAATGTGTTTGAGCGAGATTGCCTCATCATGCGTGACAATCGGGGGCTGTAGCCAAGCAAAGCCACCACTATACTTGATTGGTGGTTAGCGAAGAAGCCTTGCTATTTTGGTTTGCTGACCCATACGGATCCATAAAAGGAATGTCAGTATTTTTGGGCTCGCACAAAATCGTAAGCTAGGAGGTTCTTTCTTTTTTTTCCTGAAGCGGCCGGCATTACTGCCCAGCATGTATTGATAGAGAAGAGTGTTTAAAAACTGTACAGCAAGAAAATCCAAAAACAGAAATAGAAAGGAAACATGAGAAGACGCGCAGGCTAAAAACATCAGGGATGATCCCTCTAAGCCGATTCGCTCCTGCAGCACACCAGGTTGCTGCCTCCTCTTTTATCTTTGCGAGAAGACCTTCAGATGGTAAGCTAGGTGGTTCTTTCAAGAATAAAAAAGGGGAAGCTTCCATGTGAATAGCGGCTGAGGTCAAACATCTTTCACGAATATTACAGTTTGCTTGAGCATGTCTTGTTCTTCTTATTTTTCCCCCCCCCCTCTGCTTCCATAGTGGCATCGGCAAGGATATTCCTTTTTTCTTTCGATTCAGTAACTCTGAGTACTGCCTCTCCTCCTTTTCAGTATAGCAGGCAACTCTCATGCCAATTTGTTTAAAAAAATTTTAAAAAAGGAAAAAATTATGGGCAGGAAAAAAAAAATAGCCGTACATATATGTCATATGTGGACTTGCCTCTTAAGAAACTTAGGAGACAGGTTTGGGCGACTGTATGATTCAATTCGCTTGAGTTTCATAATTTGGATTGCAGAACGAGCATGCCGCCTGCGCAGTCGCCCCGTTCGCTACGCAGCGCTGGTTACCTTTCAGGTGGGCGGCGTTGGCTTAGCTTCTCCGTGTGGTACTAAAATTGAAACCCAAGCCGAGCAGCGGCAAACACACACACACTGTGGGCCGGTAGATTGCAATTAGCGGATCGAATAAACCAAAAGTGTGATGATATATGTTTGTGGCGCTAACAAGTCGAACATAGCCCAACTACAGCCTGGCCCAATAAGCCTAAGCCGGGGGCGCCAGGCCTGCTTCTGCGTCCGTTTATTTTTTTTTCCAATAATCTTCTGCGTCCGGATTGGCCGTGCGGCATGCATCGAGCTGCGGTATCGCGTGCCTGCCCAGCCAGACCACTCCTGTCGCCGGCGGCGGTTGGCGGCCGGCGAGTACGTCGCCGACGAGGTGTGCGCGCGAGTGTGACCGGCCGGCCGTGGGCCGTGGGCCGTGGCCGTGGGGAGCAGAGCAGGATCGGATCTCGTCGGCGGAAGATGACGAGACATGGCGGGCCCATTAGCAGCGACACGTACACATGGCGCATTAGCGCGCGCGCACAGAGAGATCTAGAGAGAGTTTGTGGAGTAGTGTGTTGTGGCCATGTCGTGTTTGTGGAGTAGTTTGGCTACATTTGTACGTGCATGTATAAGTAACATACGTGCTGCGGAAACGACGTTAAAAGTGATCCCAACAGTAAAAAGATAATGTGTTTGAAACACATTACCTTTTTACTGAATGCCGCTTTGCTGAATGTTTTTGGAACGAGATGCCTCATGTGCGACATTTGGGGACTGTAGCCAAGCAAAGCACCACTACGGTCAGCAAAGAAGCCTAGTGGTTCAATAAAGAGGAATGTAAGAATTTTTGAGCCCACACAAAATCGTAAGCTAGGAGGTTCTTTGAAGAATAAAAAGGGGAAGCTTTCATGTGAATAGCGGCTGAGGTCCGACATCTTTCATGAATATTACGGTTTGCTTGAGCATGTTTTGTACTTCTTGTTTTCCCCCTCTGCTTCCATGGTGGCATCGGCAAGGTGACTCCTTTTCTTTTTTTTGTATAGTAATTCTTCGAGTTCTGACTCTGTCCTCCTTTTCAGTGTAGCAAAGTAAAGCAGGCAACTCTCGTGCCGATTCGTTTTAAAAAATAAAAAAATAGCTATACATTTATGTCAAATGTTGGGGCCGACTGTATGATTCAATACGCTTGAGTCTATAATTTGGATTGCAGAACGAGCATGCCGCTCGCGCAGTCAACCCGTTCGGTACGCAGCGCTGGTCACCTTTCAGGTGGGCGGCGTTGGCTTAGCTTCTCCGTGTGGTACTAATTGAACCCCAAGCGGCAGATTGCAATTAGCGGATCGAACAAACAAACGCAAAGTGTCGATCACAGCCCAACTAGAGCCTGGCCCAATAAGCCTAAGCCGTGGGGGCGCCAGGCCTGCTTCTGCGTCCGTTTTCGCGCGAGCGCGGCGGCCCAACAGCTCTGACGCAACTCAGCTGGTACAAAACAAATCCAATGCTTCGATCTTATAAGCAACAGGATTTTGAGTTTATGTTCTTTGAATTCCAGTCTAAGATTGCAGAGAGCAAACGGAAACAGTTGCAGAGACGCCAGCTTCCAACCCCTTATTGTCCATCTGGTTGTGGTTCTAGTGAAACATGACTTCTGTGAACTCCAGCCTCAGATTGCAGACAACAAATAGCTGCGTACTGTCGACATAGTTGGGTTTACCATGACAGTGTTCCAGGTCCCTAGATGCTTCTGAACCTTTCTCTTATAACAGTAACTCTTTCAGTGTGCATCGCCGATTTGCATGCGATCCGCTGCTCTCTCCTCTGAACATTGTACCCCCAATGCGTACAGTTGAATTGAAGGTTGGGATGCTCCTTTGGAGATTGTTCATGCTGAGTTCAAGGACGCCGAGGGATGCCAATCTTAGCAGCTGCGGCGGGGTGCCTCCTGTCAGGTTATTCAGGGGGGAGACCGAGGTAGGCCAGTGCCGGCGAGAGGTTCCCTATCGAAGAAGGGATGCGTCCTGAAAGTTGATTGGAACCTAGAGCCAGCACGGCGAGGTTGACAGGTCTGCCTATCTCCGGTGGGATTTCTCCTGCCAGGTTGTTAAATTCTACGGCGAGGAATCGAAGGTTGACAATGCGTCCGATCCGATAGCGGCGGTGCCAGTTTCACATGGCCAGAGGGGGATGCGAGGAGGAAGACGAAGAGCAGCAAGAGAGGCTCGAGGCGCGGCGCCATTGCTGAGCAGAGGACTGAGGCTGAGCCATATGGCAGGATCCGGGATCCCTACGCCAATGCTTGCATTACAGGATCTCCTGCTGGAGTAGCAAGACATGTTTCACCTCGCCGTGTCCACTGAAGCTTATGATCAATTTCTACCACTACAGCAGACCTTGGACACTGGACAACCTATAAATTTCGATCAAGCGCTAGTTAACTGGACGTGCAAGCTTATAAGCATCTGTTGGCATCGAAATACTGACGTCAGGCTCAGCATAAGGTCTTCCTTTTGTTTCATCAACCACATTTGCAAACAAGGAAGTATAAGACTCAAGACATGACTCGGTGGTTGCAATAAACAACAGGGCAATCGTTGTAGTTGGACTCCTCCATTTCATAAACCTCTATCAGACCTGGAACAAGAGCATGGACAGTTAGCCTGGTTACTTCTCAATAATAAGAAAAACCGAGCGAATCTTGTAAAGTAACAGAATGGCACAACATGGATGTTGGTGTGTACCTATGCTTCAGGTTTCTTTCTTCTGCCTCTTCTAGCATCTCGTGGGAGCTTCAACAAAAAACCCAACCAGTTCAAGGGTCGATGAAGCAAGGACTCGCCCAAACATCCCTTTTTCCTCTTGCACCCTTCTGAACTTTTGGAACTGAAGAAAAGAGCACAAGTCTTCCACCCCAAATCCCGTGACGCATACTGTCCTCTTGGAAGGACTCACTTCGATTCCATCATCTGTCTCTTGGCACACACCCACAACCTGCTCCTCTGCACCATGAAGTATGCCAAAAGAGTCTTCATTCCTTCTTTGATACTCTGTCACAGAGTACACAGCAACAAGTGGACCATGCATCCTTAAGTGATCCAGTGCTTCAGACAGACCTTCAGGAGTTTTCGTATCGAACAGCTTGTAGTCCGAAATTGTGCATCGCTGGCCAAATACAAGTCATGTAAACATGTTACATGTAAACAATGATAAATGCAGTACTAACAATTTAGAACAAAAACATTGTGGAATAGAAGATTTTTGTTATCCGGAGGAATTATTCATTGCAAGAAAATACAACAGTATACCATATTGGACTAGGTTATTCTGAGGGACATTTGTGAACTAGGAGAGGCAATATTACCTTTGTTGGGATGCCTTCAGGATTCAGTTCTACTGCTCCTGTGCTTTTCAGTATCTCAGCAACCTTGATTAGCTCACTCAATCCATCAGAGGACGGTTCCTTCTTCATATGTGTGTACTGCTCGTACAACTCATATGGCGATAGCTCTTTGATGATATGTCCCTTCACCCTACAATTTGCTTCCAAGCTGAGGTAGTTCAAAAGAAGAGAGACATTCCTACAGAAATCGCAAATGTTAGCATTCTCACTAGACGGGAGGATAATTGAACAGATAGACAAGGAGGAAGCTGTAGGAGATCATGCTAGCATCTAGTGGGGATGAGGCATTGACACACTCAAATCATATGACATGGCACCCACAATGACAAGATCATCTAGCAAAACCCACCCAAGGGGCAAACTGACCAAAGTTTAAAACCTGAGGGGGGTTAAATTGACTAAAAGCCACTTCAAGGGGTTATCTGCCCAAACAACCCAATTTGAAACCTAGGGGTTAAATGGACTAAAAAAAAACTTCAAGGGGTTATCAGCCCAAACACAATACTAGGTGCACTAAAAAGAATTTCAGGGTCCTACTTCCTAGAAGCTGTAAAGCAACTATTTTCCAAGAGTAGACACGGAAAGATGCCATAACCCAACAAAGTAGAACGGTGCAACATACTACTCAGAAGTCAAACCATAAATACAGAAACCCAGACAAACACATAAAAAATCAGTAAAGACATTCAACCTTCATCATGATCTTTAGCATGTGATAAGACGGTTTGTCCTTCAATGACCCTTTCATGCCATGTCCATAAGAAATATGCATTGGCATACTTTTTTGACATATCCTGTGATAAGAAATAGTATCAAATATTCGAACTTTGAATATGAAGTAACAACAAATTAAGAGTCATCTCTATCATCACTAACTTCAGTAGTATCAGTAGGCTGATGACTCGCAAGCTTTTCCATAGATGCTGACATGCTGTTGTAGGCAAAGACGGTAGCTCCTGTTGAACCTGCTGTTACAAAAGAATGTGTTACAACAAAGGTTATAGCGTGGCTAAAATTTTGGGGAAAATGATGGAATATTTTAGTGCACATATGCAACCATCCTAGTGAAGAGCTCTTCATCTGCAAATGATATGTGGCATGCAACCCCAGATGGGTTTCTGGTCAATGTGCTCAAGGAAATAGCATCATGGAGACGCTATGGTTTCAGTCTGAACAAGGAGACTATTTTTTTTTGGTCAAACGTGCAGGAGGTGTGTGTCATTGTATTAATAGGTAGAAAAAGCGGTCCGATTACACGCCGAATCCAAGGCTGGGGTTAGTTCCAGCAAGGTGCCTCTAATAATAGCAAGAAGACTATTATGAGCAAGGTGATGTAGTTCCAGCAAGCCAACATTTACCTTGATTATCAGGATTCAGGAGGGTGTATAAGATTAAGATACTTATCTAGTGCTTGCTAAAATACCAGAATGTTTTGTCAAGCAACAGGATCAGCTATCGCCAGAGCATTTCATGCTGTTACTCCAGTTAGCCTCTGAGGTAAATTTCTGGATCATGGGGATCACGGCTCAGGATAACAACAGGAGTCAGCACATGACCAGGGTACAAAGTGATCAAGACACTCGTTTCATCGACAACAAAGGCAAGTTTGTTGTTTACTGTGAATTCAGTAATGGACAGAAAATGTTTGATGAATTATCGCCATGGGAGAGAAGAAGTGGTTTCAGTCCTGGAAATTTTAGAGTGCATAATAGTTAACTGATGCTCGACAAGATGCCATCATGGCAACAAGGTGGCTTTAGCCTCTAATAACTATCTGCAATGGAAGGTGGTCAATTAGTGTGTGAGGAGATACCGTCAAGCAGTTTTTGCGGTTCCAGTGTTGGAAGCCAAGCTGTTATCTGTGAGAAGCTGATACAATGTGAAAAGATAGCAGAGTATCTCATCAGTCTGTCCATCACTCGGCCACGGGACCCCCTGGGGTGTTTGCTACATTTTGTGCAGTGAAGTATGGAAAGGGGATGGACCAAGTTCTTGACATCATGAGCAAGCAAGTGTTGTCTTTTGCCTCAGTTCACGATGAATCAAATATGACGCTGAAATGCAGCTCAACCGAGGATAATTGTGCACAGATGAGGGCTGCAGCTACTGGCGGATGATAGTGGGTTGACAATCCCTAAGGCACTGGTGAGATGAATTGCACAACCAAGGCAACCGATACAAACGCGAGGTGAGGCTCTAGCGGGCGATACACACGGACTGGATCCTTTGCAACAAGGTTCGCATTAGATTAGGGATTGGGGAGGGAAAGGGAGAGATGAGAACTCACCCTCAATCGGTTGCTAGTGGCGGCAGCGTAGGGTTCATGGCGGTGGGGATGCCGGAGCGACGGCTGGGCGGCGGCCGCGTGTAGGGTTTCGGCAGCGGGGGATGTGGTGGCGGCGGTGGGCGGAGGCGATTCCGGTTGGCGCGATGCCCCGGAGTAGCGGCGGCGTGGGGTTTCTGACGGCGGTGGACCGAGCGATGTGGGAGGCGGTGTGGCCGGGGGCCGAGACGGTGAGGCGAGAGGTGGGCCCGTCGTGTACCCCAGTGCGGAGAGTTACGGCCCAACAACATCCTAACGCGTCGGCTTTGCGTATGGCCCAAACGGGTGTGGGTCTTTTCTGCTCAGACGGCCCAAATGTTTACGCGTGCGGCAAAGGAATGAGCCCAACCGCGTCGCTTCGACTCTTCTCTCTCCTCCGGTTCTCTCCGTCGTCTGGTCCGGCAGCTGCCCCAAAATCGCCTCCGCACTTCCTCGTTCCTCCGTCGAAGGGCGAAGCAACCACCGCGAGCGCAAGGCGAAGACTCCTCGCTGCACGCCGCAGCCGCGCCTTCTTCTCCGTCCGAGCTCTCTTCCACTCCTCCGATTCGTGCTCGCCCAGCTCTGGTGGGTAGTGGTTGACGGCCGGCGACGAGGTGGGTCCTCCTCCTCCCTCTCTCGGATTGAGGCATGGTGGTGACTAGGTTAGGGTTTTCGGGTTCGGGTTCGTCGGGGGAGGGCTCCATGACCGGCGGGCTTAGCCTAAGAGGAGCGTCTAGCGGCGGCAGTGGTGGATCGAGGGTGGCGAGGCGAGTGATTCAGCCTGGTCGATATTTAACGAAATGATTGTTTTCGATGATGGGACTGATTATCTAACAAGCACTAAGTACAACTGCTATGCTATTTGCATCGGGATATATTTAGGCATTCACTTCGACGTTCACGAATCATAAGGGTTCAAACATTTCGGATTGCATCACTGATCAGTTTATCGATTGACATGTAACCTTCTCTCTATCAGTGCAGATTTCTCTGCGATGAGCTGGAGATTTCCTCGTTTCAGGTATGTTGGACCTGGCTTCTTCTTTTATCTGCCTAAACTAACTAGGTTTAAGATGTTCCTGTATACATCTGGTTACCTGTTGTATTCAGAACCTCTTAGTTTCAAATAAATTGTCTGATCACAATACTTTAGTACCTAGTTTTTTTTTTGTTCTGTACAACCCTACAGACATTTAAGAAGTTATGAAATTGCGCGTGTTTTACTCCATAAGTCCATTTGTTAACTAAAGAGAATTTATTGCTATCTGTGTCATTTCCTATGGATGCATCTTATACTGCTGTACTGAATGATTAAGGATAGCATGTATGAACTATGTATTAAGCAGTTCTGAAAATTTTGCTCTCTCTTGCAGTCTTGCTTACTACCTGAAATTTTGCTTCTCTTGCTTATTGCCATTGGCTCTGCTGAATTTTCTTGTAACAGCTCTCAGCAGCAGCAAACAGATCCAAATTTCCAGGACATACCTACGCAATCTTGGTACCCTCCCTCGGTGGTCGGCTCGTCTTCGCGTCCATCCACACCTACCTCTTCTAGTGCTAGCCCGCATCAAAGAGCTTCAGATCATCCTCAGTCTTCATCCCGTGGGCAACCATCTCCTGCTGAGGCTGCAGGGATAATTGCTCGTTTGAAGGATAAGAGGTTAGCACATATCCTTATTTTCTTTCATGATTTACTTCTATCTTTCTTGCATACAGGACTGTCTCGTTTCTTATATTTGTTATGGAATATGGATTGCAATTGAAATACTCTGTTACCCTTTGCTACAAGTTATATGTTTTTAGGGTTATCCCCAAACTGGGAGATTAGCAAAACTGTATCTAGATCTATGCCATGCGACTTCTCTAATTTTGTTACCTTAGATTATAATATGGCATGGTCCTTCAACTTATGCTATCATATCACAGATTGGCATCACACATTTGGATGGACATACGCAAGACTGGAAAATCCTTGAGTATGTTGTATATATGTTAAGGCTAGGCTGAATGACCAGAGTCAGGCAGCCTGTAGATATGAACTGCTTCTCTAAAACATGATAATTGGTGTAAGTTGGAGAACTAGTTGATAAGTGCTGTAGAATTTTGGAAGGACTGTTTGTGCATGGTTGATTTGTTGTGCTGTGTTCCTGAAATATATATGCTGAAAATGTGTTTATTTGCACAGTATTCAATTTTACTGATGATGCATTATTTGACTGGAGTCAAAAACCTTGTATATCTTGCTATCTTTTTAATCAAATCTTTTCTGTGCAGTATTGAGGAGTTACAGAGTCTATTGAAAGACAAAGAGGCATATAATGCATTCTTTAATTCACTTGATCAAGTTAAAACCCAGAACAATGTAAGCTATGTTGCATGTATCACCTTTTATACTTGTGATGCTGACATTGCCAGAGTTGTGATCCTTTCTGGATATAACACTACTTTTAATGCTCTTTGGTTCAGTGGTTCCAACAACTAGTGAGGTTCATAGGAGTGCTTATCCTCATTGGCGTTAGTTATCCACACACAACTGGTTATAGAAAATAGTTTTCAAATCTTCATGATCAGTTAATTATGTTGGAGTTGCGAACTCTTGCATACTACTCTCTCTTTTTTTCATTATTTTTTCTTTACAGTCTATCTCCTAGTGTACAATATGATTGAAAGCTTACAGATTTGTAGGTCCTAGTGTTCTAACACCTTAATACCTTATATTTTTCCTCTTCGTCCTCATCCATGTGTTGGTGATGGTTCTGCCACTATTTATATTGTGATGTTAACTGATGTTTATCTATATTAGATTGTTTTGTCTCAATGCCTTTTCTTTGGCATACCCACATAGGAAATTCCTGAAGAGTCTTGCATATTTCCTGACTTGGTGCTCTTTCTTAATGTTCATTCAGGTACATGATGAGCTTAGAAAGGAAACCTTGCAACTTGCAAGTGAGTTATACATTCTATTTATATAGATAATGGTATTTCAGTTGGTTTCAAAGAAACAATAAGTACTCTTTGATTTGATGAGCTTCAAAATAGATATATGTAACCGGTTCTTTGGTATTGTAAACTACAGGGGAAAATTTAGAAAAGGAGCAGCAGATTTTGGAGCTCCGGAATCAGGTGCAGGACTGTAGCATGTCTTATCAAGAAAGATTGTTAACACTGTAGCCATGCTATTCATTATTAAAACAAATCATCATTGATAGTTTAAATTTGATTAATGCCATGATACAAAAACTATGCAAAACTGTTACTAAGTTTTGTTCATATTTTTTCAGCACTTCAACATTTCTTTGCTGATATTTCAGTTGTGTATATGATTTGTACAGTGCACAATAATAAGAACCACAGAGCTGGCTGCTGCTCAAGACAGGTTAACTGATTTGGAGAGGCAAAAGGATGATATTATGATGTCCTATTCGCCTGCTGCACTGCTCGACAAGCTCCAAAGTAAGCACTTTGAACAGTTCACTTTTTTTTTTTAAAAAAAAGCACTTTGAACAGTAGCCTGTACAGTCACTGTATCAGCCGCCTACTTTATCCGAGTTTGGTTACTTTCTGATTTGTAATTGATTGTAATGTACATTGAATGGTGCATCGCCTGCACATATTTGCCAGTTATGCACGGTGTCGTCATGCTAGGATCATGTTACTTCCAAGAACTTCATAAGATCTTACGTCGTATACTCACCACATTGTTGTGTGCTCAGCATCAATGGCAAAGCTGGACGAGGAGTCTGAGGAGCTGCATCAGAAGTTGTTGGAGAAGGACATCGACCTGCCTACCTTTGTGCAGAAGTACAAGAAGCTCCGCACCGCCTACCACAAGCAGGCGCTGCTTCATCTCGCCGGCCAGACCTCACTGCGCTGACATCCGTCCGTAGGCTGTCTTGTTGCATAGACGATCGTGGCGACTTTGTTGTACACCTGCTCGCTCATTCTTGTTCTGCACTCTGCTTGGCCCTGTTTTTGAGTGCAGCGTGTTGTAGGGCTTGAGAAACATAACACGAAGATTGCATGTATAGTTATGTCTGAAACGTTCCCTACGTTGTCGCGCGGTTACCTGCCGAGTGACCAGGTTGGATTTATATGCGGTAATCAAACCCATTACCATTTTTTTAATATAAAGTGTTCGTGGGTACGTCAGTTTGGGTCTGACCAAAGTCATCGAAACTGCTCTCAGAAATTTGCTTGCACAGTTTCACACCCGGCAGAAGAATCAAAAGTAAGTTGTCGAGAAGATTCACAGATGTCGACCAGCAAGTGTGTGTTCATGTTCAGACGAATCTGGGGTAGGCCTGCCAATGAGTATCCGTATCCTCCCCTTAAAATCCACACCCACTTCAAATGAGAAGGATATAGGCATAAAATTATATACCCATTAGAAATGGGGAGGGTAGGGTGGGAGGATACAATTAATGGATATTTATATATGTGTAGTATAAAGTTATATGTAGCATAAAGTTAATTATCCATTGGATATGGGTGGGATTGGGGAGGGTAAGGAAGGAATAATAATTATTTGGATTTGGATATGAACAAGAGTGGGTTTGTCTGTACCAATGTACGAAATAGCGGGCTATAGCGAGGCTATAGCGGTTGATGCTAGTTGCCGCTACAATAGTGTTGTACTAATTAGCGGGTTATAGTAGGCTATAACGGAGCTATAACGGTTGAGCACAGCTCTATGCTAAATCCTATAGCCTGCTATTCTGTACATTGGTTCGTACCCTCCCAAGTGGCAGGCCTATCCGGGTGTACGTGGTCTAATACTATCTTCCAAGACATGTTGTTCCCTTAGCAAAAGTAAACACACAAATATATTATTAGAAATACAATTTATCAAGATAAATCTGCCTATTGTATAAATTAAGAAGAAGAGCTTGGACGGGCCAAGTTAGCTTGAAAATATAAGCAGCAATACAAGCATAATTCCTGAGCATCGATTTCTAAATTTTAACCTCAATTTTCTCTCAAACGGCGAATCCGATTTCAGTTACTTTTAAACCATTAGATTTCTTAGAGTCAAAACTTTATGTGCCTATGGTCCATGTAATACATCGTTGTTCGAAGTGGATTTGCTTAACTGCAGACAATTACGCCACCACTTGCTTAACTGCATGACATGCGTAATCATGAATCATCCTCTACATAGTAGACCACCAAGACGAGACACGAAGAACTCCACCAAATCCATCTCGTATGGCACAAACCTCCCATGCCGTTTACCAACGTACAGTCTCGGGAAGCAGTCCATGACCTTCTCTATCACCTCCTTCTCGAGGTCGAGGACGAAGACGCCGCCGCTCCTTCCCAGCACGAGCACCGACCCCCTGTCGAACTCATACCACTCCTCCAACCAGTGCTGCAATCCCGGTGGATCCTTAGAGTTCGTCGGCACCGCCGCCATTGCCATTGGTATGAGGAACACCTGGGTCCGGACCCACGTACGCGTCGTCTTCTCCGCCGCCGTCTTGCTGCGTCCAAACGGTCGCGTGCGCGGGGTACATGCAGGCGACCGAGAGCTTGCCGTCCCGGCTGACGTGGAGCAGCGGCGTGCCCCCGGCGCGGACGGGGAGCTTCGCCAGCGAGACGCGCGCCGTGCCGCCCAGCTCCGCGCTGAGCTTGCACAGGCTGTGATCGCCTCGTGGCGCGCCGCGCGTGCTCGCTTCGAGATCGTCGTTGCACAGCCAGTGCACGGCGCCACGGTGGACGGCGGCGGGTCCCTCGCCGACGAGGGAGAGGCAGCGGCCGTCGAGGCACGCGGTGGGCGCGCCGCCCCAGCCGCGCGTGGCGGCGGAGTACGAGTGGAGGTACCGTTGGTAGCTCCCCTGCCGGGTGGCGAGGAGGAGCAGCTGCGAGAACGTGAAGCGCCCGGACGGCGGCGGCGGCGGGGACGATCCGTCGAGTTCGTCGCCGTCGGCGGCCGTGATGATGGCGTAGCCGTCGACGCACCAGCGGCTACCGGAGGAGCACTCTAGAGGCGGGAGGACGTGGCGTTCGCAGGTGGTAGGGTTGAAGAGGCCGAGGAGGAGGGGGCTGGTGTCTATCACCCGGTCGATGAGGTTGAAGGTCCGGGGCACGAGCTGCATTAGGACGACGCCGCGGCGCGCCGCCAGGGGCTGGGCGTAGTTGAAGGTGCCGTCGTCGTCGGCGACGAAGGAGGTGAGGGCGCGCTCCGTGGGGCCGAGCGGCGACCCCGGCGCCGGAAGGAAGGTGGGCGGAGAGACGGAGGTGCGCTGCGCCGCCCGCATCTTCGCCATGCTTGGACAATAATCCACCAACCGTTTAGTCCGCCGGCGGAAGAAGCCGAGGAGGCGCGCGCGGTGGCCCTGGCCCTGGCCCGGCCAGAGACCGCGGAGGAAGGACCGGTCGGTGAAGAGGCGCAGCCACCGCCGGCACGGCACGGGCGAGCAGGAAGATGTCTTTGACGCCGCCCACGCGGGAGAAGACTTCGTGGAGGAGTTCCTCCGGTAAAGCCGCGATGCCGCCGCCGTCTGTGCCTGTCGCGCGTCTCTTGGTAACGGCCGCCGCCGCCGCCATGATCGTAAGACCCTGCTGCGTCCGTTCAGGGGTGGAGGAGAATATATAATTTGCATCAAAGGGATTTGTCCTAGGAAATTTGTGAGGAACAAAAACGCCGTCTGGATATCGCGCCGAAAAAGAAAAACTGATCCGAATCGGTGTCGGTGTGCACGGCAGTCCGATTCGGAAACAGACACCGATTTGCTCCCGCCGGTTCCCAACCCGCCCTTCTTCTCCATCCCGATCAAAGATGCGGCTCCGATCCGGGCGCGCGACGTCCTTCACCGCCGAGCCATGCCGTCGCAACGGCGGATCCACCTCGGGCAGCGGCTTCGACGAGGCGGCGCCGGCGGGTCGTCTACACCTCAAGCGCAAGTCTCCCGTCGAGGTCGAGGCTGCCCCCCGGCCCGCCGCCAAGTCAGGAGGAACAAATCGCCGCCGGTATCTCTCCACAGGAGGTCACCGACAACGGAGACGATAGCTCTGACGACGAAGCATCAGTTGCGGAGCTAGGCGTTAAATTGCTCCGCCCCTTATCTCCCACGAGATGAAGCCGCCGCGACGTGGGTTTTGTCAATAATGCAAAGACTTGCATCAACCACTACAACAAGAAGAATCAGGCAAGCTCATTCATCTTGGTCTAGGCGTCTAGCATTGTCAACAATTACTGCATGTAACAAGTTGTTCCTGAGTACTGACAATAACGAAACGTCCGTGTTTCTAACTTGCAGGCCAACTTTGTGTACAAGCGTGCACGTGGCAATGGGTTCTTTCTTGTCACGGAGCAAGACGGGAGAGACTACTACCACCTGAATTTTCTTGCTCAAGACAAGAACGGCCACTCCCGGCTCTTCTTTGGTGAGATCAAGGCACACGTTGCTCCTAAGGAGGAGGATGTCACTTGCTGTTGCCCCGTTTCGCCTTCTGATGCAGGTACATCATTTCTGCTTGCCCAAATGATTCATGTATAGTTATTTCACCAGCGCTGCTGCTTCGTCCGCCAGCAGAGGACATATGTTAGGAGGGAGGGGAGATATGGTATTTTGTGCAAAAATAACTGCGGTGGACTGACACATTTTTAATGCTATTTCTCTAAATCGTGATCTTTTGGGTGCCATAAAACCAAATTTGGCCTAAATCCGTTGCATGATGGTTGAATACTTGAATAGGTAGTTTCACTGGATTTTCTTGAGAATTAAACACAATTTTATGTTCTGTGCGAGCCAAGGAAAAATGCAGATTGACCTATTCAGCATTGTAGTGATAGATGCAGTATTATTGTACTGGAATATCCTGAGTCTCATTGGTTACTGGCTATCTTATCTGATTACAGGTGGGAGAAGCATCCGAACCATTGAGGAGGCGCTGAAGCACGTGTACCCGGATTGGGAAACAGTGGGTATGGATTACGAGCATTGCTATGCTTGTCTTCCAAGATTTAAGCACCCAAAAGGATCATGCTACGTCGCAGGACACTTCGCTGATACTCGACAGTACTATGGGTTTTTTTAATTGATGTTTTGGGCATACCATCGTTCCTGGTAGAATCAGCTAGCATAGCACTATTTGGAGTCCAGGATCGATTTTATCTGCTACAGCACCTAAGCATCAATTGCTGAAAGTATTTCTAATGAGGCTTACCACGTGTTTATTGGCATGATATGTTTTGAGTTATTAATGCTTTCAGCAATTCATATTTGAAAATCAATTTTATAAGGGTGTCTCCAATGGTTAGCTCAGAGGTAGCTGATCAGTTTTTTTACTCGTTGAATAGTGCAAAACGTATGAGGCTAGCGTGGAGTGAAGATCTAGTCTCACTCACTTTTCGATATAGTTTTCTCTCAGAGCATAACCTTTAAAGCTGTGAACATACATCAACTTTAAGCTAGCAACTGACTTTGAGATATCAACGAAGAAAGTGACGTGTTAGAGACGTTTGGAGAAGATGGAAGTATGTGAGAGATAATCTTTTGTGGGAAATAGTAAAAACATCCCTCGTTTTATGGTGATATATTTGGTAAAAATAGAAGAGGCAATTCCCTACGTACCATTAAAAAAGTTCACAATCCCATATTTACCACTAGAAAAATTCTTGAGCCTTAAGAGCCACTACTTGAATTTTTTGTACCCTCCTATGCCACTGCCGTTACTTCCGTTACTCGAAGTCACCGTTAGCGCTATTGAACTTGCCAGAATTTTGTGGGAATAGCCAAAGTGCCCATGGCTCCAAGCCAACAGCTCCTGACGTCTTCAATGGCGATGGTCCCCAGTTGCTTGCAGGTGGGGTGAGGGCACGTGCAGCCGGGAGCCCCAAGCTCCGCGGTCCGCGCAGCTGGGCTTGCGGCTCTGCGCTGCCGTCGCCGCGCTGCTCTTGCTTCTCTCCCTCACCGTACTCCATTCACGCCTCTCATTGTCTGCAAAAGCCCGAGAGCTTGCTCTCATGGCCGGCGGCACTGGACGGCGAAATCGCCTGTTCTCCGACCGGCAGCGAGGTTAGGGAAAGAGAGAGAATGGAGAGTGCGTCTCGTGGCTGCTCACGGGTGGCGGATGGCGACGGAAACGACCGGAGTTCAAGAACGACGGCGGCTCGATCTTCGTGTGACGGCGGCGCTCTAGGAAATTCATCGATGTCTTCATGTGGTTGAGGCTCAGCTCGATGTTGGAGCCGATGGGTGGCATCCAGGCTTCACGCGGTTGGCGAAGGTCCTGCTATGGAGAGGCGATGAGGACTAGCGGGCTGGGTGCGGCTTGGTGAGAGGAAGCTGGAGGTGGCGGCGTCTTCGTCCGGCGAGCGGCGGGTGCGGCGAAGGCCGGTGGCGGCGCTTGCTCCGTCAGGCTCCAAGCCACGGCGGCGCTACGCGAGGGGCGGGCGAGTTGAATAGCGAAGCATGCGGAGGCCAGGACCTAGGCATCGTCGTGCTTGCCGGATTAGCTCCAATAACGTATGCTTGAGCCATGAGAAGGTGGGAAATAAAAGAGGAAGGTGGAAGACAACGGTAAAATTGTCATTGCAAGCTGCTGTTTGAGTCAAATTAGACGGAAGTGGTTTTGAGGGGGGAAAAATGGACTAGTGGCACACTAGGTACAACAAATTTTTCAGTGGTTCAAATGGAATTGCCAGCGAACTTTTTTAGTGGTGTGTAAGGAATTGCCTCAAAATAGAATAGGTGAAAGTTCATTTGAAGTCATAATTCGAACTTTCAACATAAAAAAAAACTACTTTATCTTTTAGAAGCACACACCGATTCAACACACACATCCGTCGCACGCATGCAGACCTGGCAAACTAGTCAACTAGACAGAAAGAAAATCATGTGTAGAGATCATTGGAAAATCGGAACTGTGGCTTTTATTTGGGGACAGGAAGCCATGGTGAGGAAACACAAGATTTGATTACTGGGAATTGGACCCGTACTGACTCCTCGCACACCCGTTGAGCTAGCCAATTGAGATGAATCTCGCTTTGGTTTTGGTACAGTAGAAAATAAAGCTAAAGAGACGACGACAAAGCATTATTTTTCTTTCAAAGGCATACTCCCGTGCCACAAGCGTTAAGTTCACTCACTTGGTCCAACATTTATTAATTATCGGCAACGGAAATAACCATATCGTGACTCACGACACGGACAAGAACAGAAAATCCAATTTTTCTTTAATGAGGATTATAAGGACTGGTATAAAATCATTGGGATGTTCTGCCGCTAAACTGCCTAGTAGCACCGCTGGGATCCGAGTCTGATCCAGCTGAGCACATCGGACGTAGTTAGGGATGGATTCGGATCGGATATATATGGAATCAAATTCGGGTCACTATTTACCACATTTTAAATCAAATTCGAATATGAATCTGAATCTTTTCGGATACGAATACAAAATGAATAGTTCGAATTCACATTCGGATATTTACTCAGTTCAACTTGAGACCAATAAAATAGTGCCAAGTACATAGAAAGTACCAAATCCAATTTAAAATAAAGCAGTGCACACGTCGAAGTGATCTAAAATCAGGGGTAATATTGCTTACGATACCAAATTAAAGTGAAAGAAAGCCAAACAACAATAGTTTGTTGTGATCATTGACGTTGAATAATCAAAGTACATGTCTACATGACATTCAACTCCAACTCCAAGTGAACTAAAACTGAACAAAAACACATATGCAGTAGGCAACAGTAGGAGTTGGCAGCCGACAACATTAGTTGTAGTCAGCATAATTGCAGAACAGCAAGCACCAAGGATGAAGCAGCTCTGCTCGCCTACAAAAAAATGAAGAAATATTTGTTAACACACATGTACAGAATTGACACAATCATCTTAGCTACACTAGATCCATGCTGGGAAAAAAAATCCATCATACAGAATTGACATAATATTAAAAAAATGACATTCAGGGTCTCAAAATCTACTTGGCTAGCATTTATTTGCATCTTCTTCTACAAGATCAACATTCAGTTCACTGGATCAAAAATCATGCAAGTCTGTAGAATAAATAAACAAGCCAACAATCGCATTATACAGTCCCTACATCATGCTTTCAATGGTCTATTATCCAAAACAGCAGCAAGGTCACAGTTGTCATCTAGTGAAAAATCCAAAAGGAATAAGTAGTTATCTAAAGAAAGAGCAATCCTAATCTTCTTCCCGTTCCACAATGTGGTCACCGGCGACAATGTGGTCAGCATCGACAATGTGGTCAGCAGCATCAGAAGCACCTACAACACGAATGATATTATATATAATCAAATAAATCTGAGATCTAAAACAGCATGCAGTCAAGCTAAATAGTCTACATACCTCCATCTTGATCGACTTTATCATCATTCACACTAAGATCGTATAAATCATCAAGAAGTGAAGTTACATTACGTAGATCTGAAATAGTAAACAAAAATTACATGGGGCAAATCAGCAGTGACTAATCTACCAATTAGACATACAAACATACAGTACTGAGAAGTATAGCAGTGATAATTACCTTTCCTTTCAGCCCTTAGCCAATCCTTTGTGCAAATAAGTGGAGGGTCCAAACGGCTATGGTATTTGTGAACAACTCTTCCTCCAGCATTGAATGCAGATTCAGAGGCCACTGTTGATGTAGGAAAAGCCAATACATCCCTTGCAATTCGAGCAAGGATAGGATAATTTGCACCATGGGTCTTCCACCAGCTCAAAATGTCAAAGTAGTTACCTTCTTTCCAACTCAACAATGGTTCGTTGTTGTATTGATCTAACTCAGATTGCTCTTGACCAACTTCAATGTTGTCCCTTAGAAATGAACTTAATCTTTTTCTCTTTGGCTCCTCATTCAAGTCCGTATAGCACTGAGATGTTCTAACATTTCTATCAGTTCTAACTGACCTTGTGTTTCTTGAAACCATGGTTATTGATCTACTTCACCTTTTCCCTTTACTTCTAGTTCTGTAAAACATAAGGCTAGATATTAGAGAGGCTGGTCAGATTGGATCCGATATTATAGCTATCTAGTTCTGTAACAAGCTGCTCTATTTATATTTTACAAAATCGCAAAGATCAACCAGGCAAACAAACAGCTCAAAAACACAAAAGCATAACATGCTTCTATATATTTATTTTACAGATATGGATGGACAAGTATGAAGTGGATCGTTAATACACACAAATTCAGAGATCATTAATCAGAGTACACACAAATTCAGCTAATTGGTCTTGACCGCGCCTGTACTTCTTGCCCGCAACTCGCTACGCCACCCTCGAGCTCGCTGCAGCCCGCAGCTCAGGGAGGAGGGGCGCGTGCACGGAGGAGATCACGCCACCCGGCCCGCACGCCGCCGCCAGTCCGCAAGGTGTATTTTTGTCCTCCTTTAACGATACCAAAGAGTAACTTGACAGAATGGTAAATAAGCTAACAGATCAATCTTTGAATGCTATTTTACGGACTCGGAATCTTTCAATGATATTTTACGGAAGAGAAATGATCTTTCGGTGCTACAAAACTAATTTTCCCATGAGAAAAATGAGGAGCTGCAGCAGCCAGCAGATTATATATGTGAGTCGAGTCAATTTTGGCGCGTGTCAAGAGAAATCGTGGCACGAAGCCGAGGCGCGTAGGGCATTGGTTCGAGGGGGGAATTTTTGCTCGAGGCGAAGGTGGGAGCGGCCGGGCACGCGGCTCGCGACGCTGGAAAATCCTGAGATTTTTTGCGGATGCCGGATACATCCGTTTAATATCCAAATCCGACATAAATCCGGATACATCTGACAGAAATCCGGATATCCGAATCCAAATTCGGATTTGCTTGTCGATGCTTCTACCCTGCCATCCACATTCAATTTGAATACGAACATGGATATCCATATTTATATTTTTAGCGAATAATATGAATTCGAATAATTCGGATCTTCATGCATCCAAATCCATCCGTAGACGTAGTAGAAAAAATACGCCTGGCATCCGAGTCCGACGTTTTCAGTTTTTCTCCCATCCGGCCCATCTCATAAATAAGCACCCATATACTCCCTCCCGCGAAAAAAAAAGAGGGCGCGCGGTTCCTTTCCCTGCTCACTGATCGAAGATGCTGCTTCGATCCGGACGTGCGACGTCCTCCACCGGCTCGACCACCAGGCCACGCCGTCGCAACGGTGGATCCACCTCAGGCGGCAGCATCCATGGGGCGGCGGGTCGTCGTCTCAAGCGCAAGCCTTCCGTCGAGGTCGAGGCTGCCCCTCGCCGCAGCAAGTCGCCGCCACCGTACGTAGCCTCACGGTTCCCTAATTCTCTCCTCTTCTTCCACCCAGCCGCCCCTAGCTAGCTACGCGTCGATCCTTGCGGCTAACCCCATGCCTGTGCAGGTCGCCGTGCAGACAGCCGCCCACAAGATGCTGCTCTGACGATGAAGAAGCATCAGCTGCAGAGTTTGGCATTAAAATGTTTCCTGAATTCCCACCAGATACTGCTGCTGAGATCTGGGTTACATTCGTCAACAATGCCAAGACTTGCATCAGTCATTACAACAGCACAAATCAGGTAAGTTCATTCGCCTCCTCTCTTGTACGTTGGTACCTCACTCAGTCAGTCGGGCACTCACTATTCCTCATGCCCCAATAATAGACACTTTTGCTGCCCTCATACTAGCATGACATGCGATTATTTACGGTTGAATTGAGACGTACTGCTCGAGAAATCCTCCAGATTCAAGTGAAATGTGTTGTGAATGTTAACGACTTGTTACTAACAATAATTGAAGTGTCTACCCCACTGTGCAGGAAGCCAGCTTTGTGTACAAGCATGCACTTGGTAATGGGTCCATTCTTGTTGGGGAGCAAGACGGCATCCGCTATTTCCACCTTAATTTCATTGCTCAGGACAAGGAAGGACACTCCCAGCTCTTCTTCGGTGAGATCAGGGTGCGCGTCGCGCCCAAGGAGGAGGATGTCAGTCGCTGTTGCCCCGTTTCGCCTTCTGATGCCGGCATGCCATTTGCGATCCAATTGCTTCGTGCACTCTCATATACTGACTAGACCTTTGTGAGCGTGAGTTTACAAATAACAATATGTGCACCACAACTCAAATATCTTGTCATATTTTTGTCAGTGTAATGAATGGATGAAAGTCGCACATCATTTGCGGTGTAGTGTTTGGTTCAAAATGCAAACCATCATCGTTTAATTTGATCATTGCAGTGTTAGGAAAATACTATATTAGATGTAACATTATGACAGAGTACCCTGTGCCTCATGGATTGTAGGTGGGAAAAGTATCCGAACAATCGAGGAGGCAGTGAAGTTTGAGTTCCCAACATGGGGAACGGCGGGTATGGATCAAGAGTATTGCTACGCATGCCCTCCAAGAACGAAGCACCCGAGAGGGACTGCCTATGTTGGAGGCCACTATGCTGATTGAAAGAAATCAGAGGCGCGAAGCGTGGATGAACGTCGCCCCAAATCTCAGGGTGCGACGGCTGCGTGTTTCAAGGTGCCAAATAGCACAACGGGGGATTACAATATGTAGGCGCAGGGATGTAGTTGGCCGGCCCTAGATTTACAACAGTTCTGTTACAACAAGATACAACAAACTATTCTCTAGAATATATCTACAACTACCGGCCAACATATCTCCTGAACCACATCTGTTCGTTACAATATGAGTAATCTAACACTGACTCTCGACAGTACTATATGTTCTAGAACTAATGTTTTGGGAGTAATTATAAAATTGCTTCAAAATAGAAGCAGCCGGTAATCAGAGACGGGACAAAAAAATCAGCTCTGCTCACGAGCGATTATCATAGTATCTATTTTCATGTCAGGATTGCAATGGGGCTAGCATGCATGTGCTACTGAAAGGACTTTGCATTATGAATTGTACACGTAATTGATCATTGTGCGTTTCGCTGTAATGTAAAATTTTCTTTACATTCTACAACTTATCACTTATCTGTAGCATGTAACGTTGACAAATAAGTACAATGCATATATTGCTGCCGGTAGGTAACAACGGGAAGTGTTCTTACTTCTTACCCAACCTGAAGTGTGTGTTGCAAATTTTAGCAACTAGTATCACAGTACATTCACTAACTGTTTGAATTTCTGTCACGCTGAATTTGCTGCTGCTTACTTACGAAGGTAAGCTTATTTCAAAAAAATTAGTCGACAAAGGCTTGTCATGCTCAATCAAAGCTTATTTCACATTTTTCACTAGCAGGGGCTGCTTATCATTTGATGGTGCCCCTTATTCTTCGAGTTGCCCGTCATCTGCTACTGCTAGCACTTCTTCTTTGAAACCTGCTAACAATTCTTCAGGTGAATACTGGAGGCTACTTCTTCCTTCAGAGACGTGTTTCTTTCTCTTCCTTTGAGGACATGGTCCTGCTCTTTCTTTCTTTCTTCGAAAAATACTTTGATACGGAAGGCGCGTTGATGCAATTTCGTCAGTTCGAAGTCAAGAATTAAATATGCAAGCACGGTAAAATAAAAAAAAATAGGGCAACACAATTTCCATAAAACGTCCGACAAAACACAATTTATACCAAAACTCACAACAAATTGCAATTCCTCATCAGAAACAATACTGAATAACAGGGTATTTGGGCAGTTATGCTGTTTGTTATCACAACGAGTTTCAGGTCAATTTGCTTGCCATGGATAAATTAGAGGAGGACGGTATGGTACAGGTCGATGCATGCGAGTCCGGCAGTGGGCGATCGGATGACGTGCAGATTATCTTCTTCCTCCGTCCCTCCATGTGCTTTGTCAGCAACCCTGCTTACATACAAACACTGAAGCCTGAAGGAGCTGATGCATCACCGAACAAGGCTGACGCTATGGCGGGAAGGAAGCCGGGAACTGAACCGGGGGAGCGCGGGAGAGTTCAAGCCGCGCATTTCGGGCCGGCAAGGGAGCGCAAGCGGGACTCGAAGCCCAACCCACGAGGCCACACGATACGTATGATGAGCTTTTGTTTGTACGCGTGGCCCATTTTCTAGCCCAACACGAGATTGTCGGCCTAGGGGGGCTAGGGGCCCGTTTCAGATGAACAGAAAAGTCCGAGCCCACGAAAACCCTAGATGTTCGATCACAGCTGTATAAACGGCCGACGGAGCACCCCCATATCCTCGCATCGCCGACCTCACCGATCGCCGCCGCGCGATCTGCGCCCTTCTCCTTTGCTCCCGAGTCGAGTAGCGACTTCGTTTTTTCCCATCTCGATATCACCTATGGTAATCTTATTGCTTAGCGATTTTTTTAAAAATATTTTCTTGGCGATTTGGAAGGGAATCGATGGGAGCAGGTGACGAGAACAAGACAGGGACATCAGAACCCTCTGTTGGGCATGATAGACTCAAGTCTTCAATGGGAATCTCTCTGATGCTTTTGCTTCCCCGAAACCAAATCGATATCTCTGCCCTTTTTCTCCTTTTGGATCTCTCGGATCTTTGGTTTTCGAGTGTTTGTTTCAATCGATGTTCTCGGAGCCGTGGTGACGCCGGCGCGGTGACGCTCCGGCGAGTCGGAGCTCTCATTGTACGGAAATCCCCCAATGTTTGCATTAAACCCTTGATTTGGATTGCGATTAATAGTCACGATCCGACGTATATGTCAAATATGATCTGAACATTTTCACAAAACCCGCTATTTTGGATCGTGAATAGAGTCCGTTCGGTAGAGATTTGCTGCAGCCGGCTGCAGCAGCTGCGACATCCAAGCAAGCATTCTGAGTCTGAGTTGTGCTGTCCCGAGTAGCTTCTAATAGTCGCGATCCAAATATTTTTACAACGCGATCCTGGTATTTTACAAAACGGTCCACTTTTGCGGCCGGCGCGTTCTCACCCTTCTGCTCCGGCGATGGCGACGTCCGCCTCGTCGCCCCGAGTGGCCTCCGGTTCTCCCCCATCACCGCCACCGGTATGCTGCCTCTGCACTCTGCTACTGCTGCTACTGCTGTCTCCATCCGTCGCATTCTCTTCCTCCCAGAGATGTCGGGCGTGTAATCTGGCGGAGGGTTACGGTGGGATCGGCAGTGGGTGGTGGTGAACGCCAAAGGGCGAGCCTGCACCCAGCGGGTGGAGCTGCCGCCGGAGGCCTTCGCCGAGGATTGGCAGCCCGCGGCTGACGACCACATGGGTATTCTTTGGCCTCATTTCTCTGATGATTATCTCCCCATGTAGAATAGAAATACAATAGCACTGCAATGCCCCAACTGCTGGTGCCTGTTACTCATCTTGCTAGCCGTGATGGAACTAACTGTAGAATCAATCTTAATTCATGCTGATCAATCTACAATTGCTAGCAATTATGTACTGAAAAAATGTTCTCGCTCTGCTAAATGCTTGCCAAAAGTTTATCTGTTCATGAACAATGCATGCCAGTATGAAATGTGCACTATTTGCCATTAGATTCCCATATTTAGTTTCAGAGGAGAACCCTAAAGACAATTTTTTTTCATACTTCTCCACATCTTGCAGCTATCACAGCACCTGGAATGGACCCATTTAAGATTTCTCTTGCGGTGGAACACACCACTATTGATAACGTCTCTGTGTGGGACAGTGGGAGTAGTCTGGCTCTGCGTATGATGAAGGAACTGAAGTGACCGAATGGTTCTCCGCTTACTTTGGGAAGCCAAGTCTACTAGTGCGCTTCAAAGAAGGTACAGACCAACAAATTTTCCCTGGAGTAGTAGGTTTGCTGATTTAGATGATCTTCTCTGGTACTTATGGACAGCTTGTTTCACTGCATTTTTGACAGCATCGAAACTAGACCAACTGATCCTGATTATGCCCCAAGGTTACAAGATCATGTTTATAGATTGTTTCCCGTTCCTGGTAGCCTCTCAGGTACAGTTCGTACTTCTATTCAGTTTCTAGATGAATTCTTTGTATGAATGTTGCCAAACACAAAACTTGCAGTTCATAATACCTGTTTAATTGTGTTGCAGGGCTCACTGGATGCACTAAATGAGATTCTTAAAAGAACCAGCACCAATGAACCACTTCATACCTCATCGACTCGTTTTTTTCCCATCCCGATATCTCCTTTGTTTGTCTTCGTCTTGATATCTCCTATGTTAATCTTATTTCTTGGCGATTTGGAAAGGCATTCAGTGGGAGCAGGTGATGAGAACAAGACAGGGACATCAGAACCCTCTTTTTGGGCATGATAGACTGAAGTCTTCAATGGGAATCTCTCTGATGCTTTTGCTTTCCCATAACCAAATCGACATCTCTTTGGATATCTTGGATCTTTGGTTCTTGAGTGTTTGTTTGAATCTGCTGTTCTCAGGCAATTTTTCGACTGGCTGCCGATGATGCACAAAAACATGCACGTATTATCGGATTGTTTCATGACGATCTACAGAAAAATGTCGCATACTCTTAGATCTGCAATCTTTTTCTTCATTAGAATTCTTTTAAATTTTGTGTCTGTTTCTTTTAAAGTTTCAACCTTTGTTTATCTAGGTATGTGTGATAGGAGCAATTGAGCAAATCGCCAATGATGGTGTTAAATAATAAATATACTCTGTAGCGTTCTCGCTGTGAAATAAACTCTAAGCTGAGGCATTTGCATTTCAATTATCGCTTACCAGTTACCATCGATCGGTGAAGCAATGGGCCTAGCACGATTGTGCGCCAGGCTGTAAGAGTGAAAGCCCAAACTGTTTTCCGAGATGGCGAGCGGGCCGTGTAGGAGAAAACCGCAGCTAACTTCTGTAAACACAACACTCCTCCACAGGTCTTGGGGAACAGCAGGCATGGATAGAGAGTGTTGCTGCGGGTGCTATTGAGACCCGGAAGGGGCGAGCTATGTCGCTGATCCCCGGCAGTATTTTGTGCCGGACAAATGATGTCGTGTTGGTCACGTACCATTGTTTGAAATAGTAGGAGAGGCTGACAATACCTGGGGAGCCCAGTCCCCTTGTGAGCGCACAGAATGGATCCAAAGTATCCAAGAAGCATGTCATGTCGCTGTGAAAATGATGTGTGTAAGACACTGGGAGGTATTCTCACCAAACCTGAAGCTGTGAGCAAAATACTAACCAATTCAGGAGCTGTTAGTTGATTATTGGAGTCTTTTAGCCAGAAAAGGAGCAAAAAAGAAGCAGGCGTGCATGCATCATGCGCAACAGCTGAGCTTCACATTTCCGAAACAGACCAGAGATACGCCTCTCCCTCCAGTGATCGCTTCTCGTTCTTCATCCCGGCGATGTGGTTCGCCGGCGGATCCACCCCGCGTCTCATCCAGCTGTGGGCGGGCACATCCTGCGGGAAGACGAACCCGGAAGATCATCTCACCTTCTCGCCATGTCCCAAGTTCCTCAGCACGAATTCCTCTTTGGCCTGCTTGACAAGATGAGCCATGGGGTCGCCCCACCGGACCCTGCTCCTCAGCATGGCGTCCAGCTCGGGATCGCCCTTCGATCGCGCGAAGGGCTTGCTCCTCTCGGCTTCGAGCTCCCGCGACCTGGCCGCGGCCTCTCGCTTCTGCACCAGCCCGGTGCCTCGTCTCCTTCCGTTGGCTTCTTGGGTTCGTCTGCGGTGAGCATGTGTTGCTTGCTGATCCGCCTCCCGTGCTTGTCGCGGAACACCGGCTCTGCGCCTTTGCCGGTCAGGGAGGGATCCATTGCTGCGATCCTGAGCTCCTCGTCCTCCTTGGTCTTTCTCAACTCCTCCCGGAATTCCATCGCGGTCAGCAACCTGGCGAAGCTCCTCCTCGCCTCCATCGAACCGAGCCGCGCCCGACGCCGAGGCGGCGGCGGAGAGGCGACCTTGTTGGCCTCCTCATCCGGATCGCGAGACGAGCGGCGCTTCGTTGGGGAACCGAAGGGGCCTTCTCACCTTGGGGACTCACGCGGCGGCGAGGGATCGTCTCCGGCGCCCTTGCGCGGCGGCGTGTCTCGCTGTCGCCGCCGTCGCTGTCTCTGCCTCGGCGGCGAGGGACTCGTCACCCCGGAAGAGGAAGGCAGCCTAGGCCGGGCTTCCACTTCGTCGCCCACAATCCCGGTGAGAAATCCACGCGAGGCTCGGTGGATGATCCCGCTCCACGGCGGGGCCTCCGACCGGGGGATCGGATCAGGCCGACGAGGCCGCCGCCTGCAGAGGAGTTGGCAATTGGCATAGACGCGGCGCGCTTGGAGCGGCGGCGGGAACTAGTAGGCCTGGTGGGCTGTCTCGAGCCGGGCTCGGGTTCCGATTTCCGACTCGGGCTCGGCCACTTCCGGCTCGGGTCGGTTGCAACGGTTAGTGGAGTGGGACCAGACAGCCCGCTGCGTTGTGGATAGAGAGAAGAGAGCGCGGCGGCGAGGCAAGCAAACCTCTTTGCGGCCCGCAGGCTCTGGCGCTCCTCCACCTCTCATGGCCACCGCCACCGCCACCGCCTCCCGCCTCGCCGTCCTCGCGCCGCGGCCGTCGCCGCCCGCGCCGGGGCGTCGGCGACATGCTCCTGCTCCCGGTTGCGCCCCTTCGCGCCCGCGCGCTCTCTCTGCCGCTGCCGCCCCGCGCGGCCGCGTCCTCTGCCTCGCGGCCCCTGCGCCCGCCGCTGCCTCCACCACCGACGCCGGCCAGGACCGCCTCCTGAAGGTGAGCCCCCGCCATCCCTACCTAGTGGTTTAGTAGCTTAATTACACGTTGCTCACCTAAGATGCTAAGAGTCGAGCACGACCGGTGTGATTCCATTGTGCGTGCCTCTGCTCACCGGCGTGTTAATTCAGTGGCCGTTTTGGTCTCTGCTACTAGGTGCCCATTTCGAATATCAGGAACTTCTGCATCATTGCGCACATCGACCACGGCAAGTCGACGCTGGCGGATAAGTTGCTCGAGCTCACCGGCACAGTGCAGAAGAGGGAGATGAAGGAGCAGTTCCTGGATAACATGGACCTGGAGAGGGAGAGAGGGATCACCATCAAATTGCAGGTACAACTACGTTCTCGTGTTTTGATAGTTTCGGCTGCCACTTGTCCTTTCATGGATCCTACTAAGTGAGGTTTCCAGTATATTCTTCATATGCTTGCTCTTCTTCTAATTATTTTTTTAGGCAGCTCGGATGCGTTACGTCATGAATAAAGAGCCTTACTGCCTCAATTTAATTGATACACCAGGCCATGTCGATTTCTCATATGAGGTATATAATCACATTTCTCATACCACTCTCATACATATGAAACTTTGTTAAGGGAAAGATATCTTGCTTCCGTACGGTAAATTCGGTCTTACCATTTTCAAGATTGGAAGCTGATTGAAATATCCTTGAACTATCTGACTGGATGCTAGGTTTCCCGTTCTCTTGCTGCTTGTGAGGGTGCACTTCTGGTTGTTGATGCTTCTCAGGTGCAATATATATTTTCTTCCTGTAAGTTTCATTAGATATCTATTTGAAGATATTTGCCTTCTGCTTGCCAATGCACAGAAGCCAGCCTATGATTTTGCTGGCTTCCAATACACATCTGCAGCAAAGTGAAAGATGTCTGATGGCATGATGCAGGGTGTTGAAGCTCAGACGTTAGCGAATGTGTATCTTGCATTGGAAAACAACCTTGAAATCATACCGGTTAGTTCTAAAATTTAGCTCCCATTTCCTGTGAACAAACTGAGCTTTCAATTTCGAGTTTCACAAACGGTACCTTTCATTGCCAAATCCATTTACATTGGACTTTGCCTGAGACTTTGAGATGGTAGCATTCCTTTTTGGTATTGCCCTTTTGCCTTAGTAAACATGCAAACTGACTAAGACTGACAGCTACTGTACTGTTTGAATTTCCCCTTCCGGTCAGACAGACATAAGAAATTATTCTGTAATGTGGATAAGGACTTACTTAATTTTGCTCCATGCTGCTTCATAAAAAAATACATCCAGGCTTTAATTGTCTGATTGTCCCTATCAAACTGAAACGGTAAAAAAACTATTATTGTGATATCCAGCTATATATTCTCATTATTTGTCTTTTTGACAATGAATTTTTGTTCTAGTTTAGGTTCTAAACAAAATAGATCTTCCTGGTGCTGAACCTGACCGCGTCGCACAGGAAATTGAAGAGGTATTCTGAAAGCTGCAACCTATCTAAGACTTGTTCTCTACATCCTGTGGAGACAGTTTATCATTTTCCACATGAAGTTACGTTATTTGTTCTTAGAATTACAAATCCATCCTTGTCTCCCAGATAATTGGATTGGACTGCAGTGATGCAATTCGGTGTTCAGCAAAGGTTAGTTTTTCTTTTCACCACAAAGTTACTTATATATTGGCTGCAAAAATAAAACATCACGTCGCCTTTATGAACAAAAATAATCGTCATATTAACTTCTATTTTTGTGTTCTGTAGGAAGGTATTGGCATCACTGAAATACTAGATGCCCTCGTGACCAAAATCCCCCCACCAAAAGATACATCAAAAGATCCTCTCAGGGCTCTTATCTTTGACAGGTTCCCTTTTTTTAACTAATTGAGCTCCATAGAATCGGCTAATTAATGTTCTAGAATTTGTACACGGACGACATCACTACTATATCTCCAATAATTTTCTGCATTTTCTGAACTACTGTTATATGTTATCTTTGTGGTTGCAGCTATTATGATCCATACAGAGGTGTAATTGTGTACTTCCGTGTTACTGATGGCAGTATAAAGAAAGGGGACAAGATATGTTTTATGGCCAATGGAAAGGTAATCAAAACAAAACTTAAATCTCACCAGAGATTTAGTGTGTTTGCTATTGGTGCAATAATTTTTATTGGAAAAGTTAGTTCCGTTGCACTGTAAAAGTACCACTGGTAAAGATGCTGTCCAAAGTTTCCCTACTAGTAATTATTACACCACACCAAAGTGCAGCATTTGTATTTTACCACTTTAGGTATTTCTCATCATTAAAAATTACTCCCTCCGTTTATTTTTATAAGGCGTGATATGACTTGACACGGTCTCCTAGATTACACTTTGACCGTTCATTTATCTTACATTATTTATAGTTATAAACTTATAATCATTGGAGAGTACATTTGATTACAAATCTAACCATATCAAGTTTATATTATAAAAATAAAAAAATGTTGGCTAAATTATTGGTCAAAGATTGTAAAGTTTGAATCTTGGTATGCGTGTGCGCCTTATAAAAGTAAACGGAGGGAGTAGTTTTAAGAAATCAATTCTGTGCCGTCTTCTTCAATCTTCATCATCCTTGTGTATGCAGTGGGTAGATGCTGAGGTGTTTTTTTTGTCAAAATTAACAGGAATATGTTGCTGATGAAATTGGTGTTTTATCCCCAAATCAGATGCAAGTTGACGAATTATATGCTGGCGAGGTAACTTTGGTGTTTTAATGTCTCACATCTATGATAGCTCAGGTGTCTAATTTCGTTTTCTCAAGGATATTGCTCAACTGTCTATCGAACTATTTATTTCAACTATTAACTATGAAATGGATCTGCTCATTCCTGATAAAGAAAAGTACATCTGCCATGTATTAACCATGCTAGGTTAGAAAAATTAACTGTTGCAGCCATAACAATTTAACCAAGCCTTTAAACTTATAACTACATAAAATTATGAGCAGTCTTTGTAATTCTATGCACGGTCTGGTTCAGATCAGAGATGCTTTTCTTCAATCTGCACAGAAAGGAATACCAAGCCTTAAAAACTGTATACATTTTTCATCAGTCTTTGCAATGCTCTGCATATGGTCTGGTTTAGATGTTTTTCTTGAATCTTTATCGTGCATTCAAATAAAATATCTTGATAGTTGATCCCTTGGTAACAGGTCGGTTATCTCTCTGCTTCTATACGATCAGTAGCAGATGCCAGGGTTGGTGATACAATTACTCACTACTCAAAAAAAGCAGCTTCTGCTTTACCAGGATATTCAGAAGCCACTCCAATGGTTTTCTGTGGCTTGTTTCCCATAGATGCAGATCAGTACTGTATCTTCCCCTTATATTGAGTTTTCATTCTTTCTGTCAACGCATTCTTTTTACATTAAGATTGAATTTGTCGATAGGTTTGAGGAGTTGCGTGAAGCGCTGGAAAAACTTCAGCTAAACGATGCTGCCCTAAAGGTGGACTTCCTGACCTACCTATCCATGCTGTCATCATTTATCAGATTGGCATGAATTTGTTGCCTTTCTAGTATCTGGAGTTTGGAACACATCTTTTCCGCGACTCAAATTGTGGATATTGTGAAATTGATATAATACAGTCCATAAATTGAAATGCTGATGCAAGCATGCCAAGATTCTTATATATAGTGGCATCGGCAGAGGCTCAAATACGATGCACCATAGCAAACCCAAAAGTGGTTGTACTAACAAGTAGCGACTAATGTAACCAATAATCTTCAGTTTACACAGTAGCTGAAACACACATGATTGGTATATTGATATACTTGAATATGAAGATAGTTTAACTAAACATATACGCAGTAATAGGATAACCTGGATTTGACATTCATGTTTCTTGATTCCTTGCTAATTTTTGTATTAAAATACGACCAACAATGCTGATCAATAAAGTCAGTACCTTCAGTTATGAATATCTGACCAAATTTCCACTTTAATTGCTAAGAAGCGCGTTAGAATTTCATCCCATTTTACAAAAATGTATGGAGCAAATAGCTGCATTAAAAGGCAGATAACAATGATTGATAACAAAATTTAGGGGAGGAAAAACACAATGCACATTTGGATTATGTAATATTGATAATTGAGTATGCATAAGTATTTTGTACGATACTTCATTTTCTCTAAGTTCATATTGTTGATGCAGTTTGAACCAGAATCTTCTAGTGCCATGGGGTTTGGCTTCAGATGTGGGTTCCTTGGTCTTCTTCATATGGAAATTGTTCAGGTTCTTACAGTCTACTCAGTTCATGGCAGTGTAGTAAAACCACAACGACTCAAAATAAAGTTCTCTAATTTTCAGGAAAGGCTTGAGAGGGAGTACAATTTGAACTTAATAATTACTGCACCGAGTGTGGTTTACCGTGTGAACTGTGCAGATGGTGAAACTGTAAGTTTTTTATAATCCTGAACCCCTGTCTTTCCTGGAATCCATGTTGCTTAAGAGTTATAGGGAACTCTTAATAACTCCCATTGTTTAAATCAGCATCTCTTGGAAGTGCAGGAACTAAGCTGTATTAATAATGAGAAAATGTTAAAATAATTTGTGTTAAGCATGTTAGGATAGCATCACACCCTTTGAGATATCACATATCTCAATCTTAAATATCGTCACGCTAAGGATATATGGTTTAAGAACTTTATAGAGCATGAGTTTATGGAAGTGATCTGTAATTGTTACTTGCACAACTAATGAAATAGTGGTGCTGTACAGAAGTGCCTACTTTTGTATTTGCACAAAATAACTACAGAAAAAGCTTTGTTACTGTTATCTACTAAAACACAGAAGTACATCACTGGTACAGTCTGAGGGGAATGTACAGTTCAAGAGACCAAATGGCATCATTTATGATGCTGTGTAAACCGTTAACCATTTGCAGTTACCTAGTGTTTTTACCCTTTTATTGCTTAGTACTAAAAAGTTCTATGGTGCATCTTGTGAGCGGGTAGCTAAACCATCTCAGTGTGTATAAATTTGCACTCAGACCAAAATAGCTGAATTTTTTTTTAAAAAAGCACAAACCAGTCAACTTTATTTGCATGTACAAACATGATTTTTACAGTTGTCACATAGGTTGAATGTTCAAATCCGTCTTTGCTTCCGGAACCTGGGAAACGGAGGTCTATTGAAGAACCATTTGTAAAGGTTGTATCTGTAACTTGATTTTCACCATCCTTTTGCAGTAATATTTTTTCTGCTGAGCTTTGGGAGCTGTAGTATTCAGTATTCTGTACATGTCTGAATACCCTTTTTGGCATCTGGCGTTTTCCTCTGTAGATTGAAATGCTTACACCGAAGGATTATATTGGCCCAATAATGGAGCTGGCTCAAGATAGAAGAGGCGAATTCAAGGAAATGAACTTCATCACTGAAAGCAGGGCAAAAATTATTTATGAGCTACCGCTAGCAGAGGTGCGTTGTCATACTTTTTGCGCACACAAAAATCCACACGATTTTCTACCCCTTTATACCTTGTGAAATGGAACTATTCTCTTTGCCGTTAATGAAAGAGAAAAACTTGTAGAAGTAACATTCCTTAATGCATCTGCAAAATATACAAAAAAATAGGAATTCAAGACACAGATATAGGGTATCTGAAAAATTGCTACTTCATAAATATGACTATACAAAAAGCATCATGATCGGCCTTAATTCTGCAGCAACCTGATACTGTATTACATGCATCTCAGCATTTCGAGTAATCATGCTGTATCCGTTGCTTCTTCTGTAATGTTTCTCTTGCGCTTGACTATGCAAAAGATGCTTCTCTGTTTTGTGTTATAGTATGTTTGACTTTAACATTGAAGAAGGATGTATCTTGCAAAGCATATTCTTTGTCTTGTTGCATTTCATTGATTCCAGTATACCAAGGAGTTGAAGAAACTTTTCCTATGGCTCCATGAAGATTCTATAGGTATTGATGTGTATAAATTATATGCAGATGGTTGGTGATTTCTTTGACCAACTGAAATCTCGAAGCAAAGGATATGCCAGTATGGAATACTCACTTGTCGGGTACTCATTGCTACTATTCTCTTGTTTCTCTGTAGTTGCAGTTGCAGCCTTTTGGTAGCGCTCATGTAGACCTGTGAAACAATTAGCTGAGGTATCTTTTCTCTGCAGGTACAGGGAAAGTCAGCTAGTAAAGTTGGATATACAAATCAATGGTGATCCTGTGGAGGCATTGTCAACAATTGTACATAGAGATAAGGTGCTATACTTGATTTGTCATCTATGCATAGAACTTTCAGAAAAAATAAACATTGATGTGAACATATGTTGTTTCTGATTCATGACATATTTTTTGGAATGATAAATAAATATACTGTGGCACAGTTCAGTTATGATTACCCCTGACCATGAAAAAGAAATATTTCCATCGATTTTGTACTTATGGCAAGCTGCAAACGGTAGATGGATCTTAGAAATGTAGCATTTTGTGGTAATACATATTGTCAAGGATACATTGTCTTAAGTCTAGTCATGTATTATCTTTCCTTTGTACTCTCGTGTACTCAACTATATAAGCATGCAGCCTAGAACAGTAATGCAACACTTGTTGTATGGATCTTCTTTTGCAATGAACCGTATTTATTGAGCGTTTTATCCTGCCGACTTGATTCCAGGAAAAATAGCTTTTATTTATCAGTTGTCATGGAAAAGCTTCTCGAGGCAATCTGACTTGTTGAATATCTTTTTCTAGGCATACTCTGTTGGCAGGGCGCTGACACAAAAGCTCAAAGAACTTATACCTCGACAAATGTTTAGAGTTCCTATTCAAGTGAGATTTTATCTGTCTTGTTCTCACATATTCTTTTAGCAATTATGTACATAGCACAATAGAGCAGAGTACCATGGGAGAGTTAAGAGCACTCCATACCAGCATGAAGGGAGGTGCAGGTATGGACTGAAGCAGAAGCATGGGTTGCTCTCATGAGTTTTGCTCGTGCTTGAGACATGCTAGTATATGAGAACCATAACTCTTTTTTTAATCTCAAAGTATGAGGGAACATAGTAGATGATGAGGCTTGAATAAAATATAGGAAAAATATATTTAATGAGGGAGAATATGATGTGGCACACCTGCACTATTTGTGTTCTATCTGCTATGGGTTGGAGATGCCATAGTTTGTGGTCAAGGTACCCTAAACTTTTTCAACCTACTATCTGTAAGGTACATCAAAAATCAAGAGAGAAAAATAATATTCATCTTGCATTTTAGTAATGAAATTTAAAGAAGTAATTGGCAAATTTACATAAACTGCTTGTTGGAAAATATAGCAACCAATCCTTTTTATGGGGTGATAAAATTCCTGTTTACAGTCCTGTTTTTCCATGGTAATCAGACACAAATATGAACCTTGACAGGCATGTATTGGCACAAAGGTCATTGCAAGTGAAGCCCTGTCGGCCATCAGGAAGGATGTCCTGTCAAAATGCTATGGTAAACATAACACTTTACGTGCACTTTGAAAGCATCTTAAGCTAATGGGATGTGCTATCTTATTCGTGTCTCTCATTTTTCTTTTTTTTTTGAGCGAAATACAGTAGGGGAAACCCCTACTGTGGTATTTATTATATAGATTAAAAAAAGCAGAGGTAAAAAAAAACTAGAAAGAGAAAATTCACAGAAGGCTGTTTAGCCAAACAGAAACACTGTGACTAAGAGGGGGTTTTAATCTGTGCACGTGAAGCTTTACTGTCTGTGCAAAGCAGCTTTTCCAAGACTCGAAAGAGGCCTGACTTCCTCTGAAGATCCCTGTATTCTCATTTTTCTCACAATAGCAGTTAGTACAATGGTGTTCTTTTTTATAAGATAAGGAAAAAGAAGAGAACATCCCTGTATTCTTGCATTGCATTACAGACTTTATTCAGAGCACTGCTGCCTTTGATTTGCAGGTGGTGATATAACGAGAAAAAAGAAGTTGCTGAAGAAACAGGTAATCTTTCTTAGAAACTATTGATGTTTGGCAGTAAAAAATAATGGGAAAATTTATTGATTTTTGCTTGGTCAAAGGTCAAAGCTAATTGCTTTAAGCTTTGCATATAATACCTAAAGAGTAGAGTGGGCACTGGAAGTTCTTTTCACAAGCATTTTTTAGCCATCGGATAATATGGTCATGTAATATTTGCTAACAGGCCGAAGGAAAGAAGAGGATGAAAGCGATTGGAAGGGTTGATGTTCCCCAAGAAGCATTCATGGCTGTGCTGAAACTGGAAAAGGAGGTGCTATGAAAGAGCTCATGTAATCTTTCTAAAGTCTCTCCTTTCTGCTGTAAAGATCTCTGCTTGGGAGCGACACACGATTATACAGTCCAAGAGAACAGGTCGTTGCTTAACTTCCCAGTTCCCATGCTCGTCCAGACCCAAGCAATTAACCTGATATTCACTGGTATTACTTTGTATGCCAGGTTATGAAGCCAGAAAATTTCGTATGGCACAATTTTGGCAGGAAAATGTACGAAACTCGTCAGCTTTGTGGCGAAGGCCATTACGTACTTCAATTACATGTAATGCTACATTATGACATGTTTCATAGTTGAATATATCTTCTGAAATTTATGTAGCAAGCATCACCTCTCAACATTCATTTCAGAGTACTACATCATGAATGTTCATTACATCACAATTCACAAATGTGTCGTCCAACATCCTGCCAAAGCAGGAATATCGCCATGATTTCACTGGGCTGTTCAACTAGGCCCAAATAGTCCCTAGTTTATTCCAAACAATGGACACAACGAGCGCACACAAACTGGCATCCCCAAGCAAGCTGAATTAACTGGTGGTGGCTACTGCTGTTGAGCTGGCTGCTGATTTGCACTCTGGAGAAAGGAGCGGTAGCCACCTTGCAGGTTCCTTGCATTCTTGAACCCCTGAACAATAAGTAAGCAGCTTGTGTGACCCTCAGTTATCAGATTTAGTCCTAGATTAATAGCTCAGATGGCCTGGATTTACCGCGTTTAGAAGGTCTGCAGTAGCGAACCTGGATCTGTTCCCCGTGTTGCAACCCTAAGTAAATATGAAGTTATTTTTTTTTGACTCATGACAAATGATGGGTGATGCTATTATGCAGGCACAATTTAATTTGGAGCAAGGCACTGTTATATCACTAGCCTAAGTTGACAAAACCATACTTGTGTGATGCTAATTACTAATATGAGTATATATGATTGATGAAGGTAGTAACCTACCACAATGAAGACATCGTCCTTCCGAAAGAGTGACGCCACTTCCTCTTCGAACTGTGGATTCTTCTCCTTCCCTGGGGATCAGCAAAGAGAACAGATTAAATAATAAGCGATAAAAGAATGCGACACCAGAAGTCTTGTCATAAATGGGGCATGTTTGATTAGAGTGAATTAGGGCCAGTCTCAGTGCACAGTTTCATTATACAGTTACCAAAACTGAGAACTAGGTAACTGTGCAGCGGAGTGACATGGGGATGAAACTCCTCTCACATCTAATGAAACTCTTCTCATAAATGACCTTGCCAAGTCAGCAAAATTGCTTATGTGGTATAAAATTTAATGCCCATGAAACTCTTCATGAAACTTCATTGAGACTGACCTTAGGATCCAAATCGATAGGATTTAGTGCAAATTTGAACTAAATCTTACAAAGTCCCCAAATGAAAGTTCAATTTGGAATATATCATGAACTTTCCAATAAAACACCCCAATGCAAACAGTCCTTCACGAGCAAGCGGGATCAAGAAACTGACCTTGAGGCGTTACTGACAGGTAGTAGGGAACATTGCGAGAACCAGGTGCGTGGCCCTTGTCAAAGTCCTCTCGCATCCTGAAGATTCATTTCATTTCATACCCACCAGTTAATTTGCAGCCGTGGATCATATGACCATGGAAGCTTCTCCAGTAAACATGAACATTACAGCACGCATGGATCAGTTGAGTAACGCACCTGACATCAATATAGCCATGACCAGAGCTCAAGAGAGCATGCGCTTGGTCAGCGTCGATGGCAGGGATGACCTGCTCCTTGTCACTGCAAATAAAGATAAACTGGTGGTTACAAACAGAACTGTTCGTACTTGATACTCTACAAAATCTATGGACCAAGTCGATGTCAAAGCAACAACAGATGCAGTCAAAGTTATATGAGACATGGGTAAAGATGGCAGCTGCCTTTGCCTTTCTAGTGTAGTTACCTGCTGCTGGTGTCTGCAGACGCCATTGATACAGGGATGATATGTTGCTGTGAAGCCTATCTAGATTCTTGTCTAGTAGTGTTCCATCCCTTCATTTATATTGCCAGGGCAGGATCACCAGGATGCATGACTGCTGGCTAACAGCTCCATCCCATCATTTTCGCCAAGTCTTCTCTGACCTTTGATGTTGCGTCGTCATTGCTATTTATTTGCAGAGACAAAAACAACTGATTAAAGAGAACATCTTACCAAGCAACAGCTTGGATTGGGTTGACCTGAGCCGATATTATGCTTTCTTAACAACCCACTTGGTGATATATTTTTTTCCCTTTGTTTTTTTTTCATATAAAAAAGGAAGAACAAAACTTTGAGAAGTCCCACTTGCAATTACAGTTGACTAGTTCTCAACTGAGACAAATTGCAGGAAACTCAGCATGTGTCACCTAACACAGAACAATGAACCACGGCCAGTATTTTCATTTGCTTGTCAACGTTCAGTGCTTGTGAATTTCTGATATGGTATTTTACAAGTTAAAGCTACTCTGCAACCTGGATGTGCCTGTAGCAACTAGCAATGTGCTTGAGAATTCATAAGAAGGATTCGTAGCTAGCAATTAGAGGTAAAAGATTACAATAACGAAGATCGTTGGTTGGAACCTGAAGGTGAGTCACACAATGCAAAATGACAACCATAAAATCAATCTTCGACGCTGGGTGGAACTCACTGGAGATGATTGAGCACTTCACGGACGGTAGCCTGGAAGAAGCGCTGAAAGTTTCTGCGGCAGTGAACTCGCCCTCCGTGACTCGGCTTCGCTGCCATCGCCATCGCCGTCGCCCCGCCTCCTCGCTCCTCGATCTGGCGGGGAGACGCGGGGAAGAGGAAGGGGTTCGGGGAGTGGAGGGGCCTTTATGCAAGGAGAAATGGATCAGCAGGGGGGTTTCTGAGAAATTCCTTCCCACTGTACTTTTCCTCCAACGAATCTGGACCGCTTGATCCTGATCGGACACCCCGAGTGGCCGGCTCGCGGCTCTTCCCGCCCCCGCCAGTCCCTCGGTCGCCGGCGCCGGCGGCCTCTGCGGGGCCGCACGGGGCGACCTGCATCCAAAGTCCGCGTGCTCGGAGGAGCACTAGAACCGCCCGCGGGCGCCGCCGCCTTCTCCTTCACACGGAACGCGCGGGCTCCGGGCGGCGGCGGCGGCGGCGTCGGTTCAGACACCGCGCGTGGGACGTCCGTATTGCTGCAGGATCATCTATCCGTCGCGTCCTCTCCGCCTCCTCCGATCTCAAATCCCCCATCTCCGTCCACTTGCATGATCCGCCAGCTCGCCGGCGCCGGCACCGTCGACACCAGTCTGTTCTTGTTCCCGAACAAACGAGATACCGCGCACCTTCACAACCGCAGATCACTCTGTTCGAGTTCAGATTCAGACTGAACCATCCCAAGGAGAGGAGACAGGAGTGAGACGGCCTGACCTGACCCCTGACGGATCATCATCTTCGCCCTCCGTGTATGATCAGCTTGTGGTTCCAACGGAGAAATTTCCAGCCCGCCCAGGCCAGTAACAAGTGACGAACGGGATAGCGACAGAGATACAGACTGCACGCCATGTTCCATCAGTGTTTCAGAGAATTCAGACCCGTAACATCAAACCATGCCTTTTTTTTCTTTCCGTGCACAATGGACAAAACGCCTGATAAGTGCAACTACAGCGACCGGCATGTCAACCCTTCCTTGTTCAAATTTCAAAAAAGGGAGCCACAGCTATCTTGACACTGGCGATACAGGATGCGAGTTACGCTTCCTCGCCCGGCGCGAATTGCTTGTGATCTCCGTCGAGTCAACACTTGTTTATGCTCTTACCCTTCATTGGTGTGCTTCATAATCATACATTGCAGAACTATACAGCTCAGCAGAACCTGAACCTTATTACTTTCCTGTCCCTCCATGCTAGTAGGCTTCATATGAAAAGCATGCAGCAGCACACATTAGCAACAAGAAACAAGCAACCAGCCAACAGCCATGCCGTTCTCCGGCATCGCCCTCGCCTGCTGCTGCTCTCCATGGCCTCCCATGCCAAGCCGTGCTCTGATCAGGAGAAGACCTCCCTGCTCCGGTTCATTGCGGAGCTATCATGGGACGGCGGCCTCGCCATGTCGTGGCGGAACGGCACGGCGGGCTGCTGCTCGTGGGAAGGCATCGCCTGCGACGGAGACGGGGCGGTCGTTGAGGTCTCCCTTCCCGGTAGAGGACTCCAGAGCCCCATCTCGCTGGCTCTTGGTGAGCTCACCGGCCTGCGGCGCCTCAACCTCTCCCACAACTCGTTGTCGGGCTAACTGCCATTGGAGCCGCTCTTGTCCTCGTCCCGTGGCTTGGCCGTCATCGACGTCAGCTTTAATGGCCTTGAGGGACAGCTGCGAGAGCTGCCGTCTTCGGCCACCCATGGCTGGCCAGTGCAGGTGCTAAACATCTCCAGCAATCGATTCACCGGAGAATTTCCATCATACGCCTGGAAGGCCATGGTTCCATCATACAACCGATTCAGTGGACGCATCCCAGCTGGTCTAGGAAATTGCTCTGCGGTTAAGGTACTCAAGGCTGGGCACAATCAACTAACTGGGATGCTCCCAGATGAACTGTTCAACGCTTCCTCGTTAGAGTACCTCTCTTTTCCCAACAATGGTTTGTATGGAAAACTTCCCATAACCAACCTCAGAAATCTGGCTCATCTTGATCTTGGAGGCAATCGGCTAAATGGAAAGATCCCACACTCAATAGGTGAGCTCAGAGACTAGAGGTGCTTCATCTGGACCACAACGACATGTCTGGAGAGCTGCCATCAGCTTTCAGCAATTGCACAAATCTCATAACAATTGACCTCAGGAACAACTATTTTAGCGGAGAGCTTACCAAGGTCAATTTCTCCACCTTGATCAATCTAAAGACGTTGGATCTTCTGTTCAACAACTTCACTGGCACAATTCCAGAAAGCATCTACTCTTGCAGCCACCTGAATGCACTGCGGCTATCTGACAACAAGTTACACGGACAGCTTTCGCCGAGAATAGGCAATTTGAAATCCCTTGTTTTCCTGTAAGCTTCTTTCAACAATTTTGCAAATATCACGAATGCACTTCATGTCCTCAAGGATTGTAAGGATCTTGCCGTCCTAATTCTTGCGAGTAACTTCAAAGGTGAGGCAATGCCAGAAGATGAAACAATTGATGGATTTCAGAATCTTCAGTTTCTCTCCCTGTCGGATTGCTCATTGACCGGGAAGATACCATTTTGGCTATCAAACCTCAAAAATCTACAGATTCTGCTTCTGGAAAATAATCAACTCTCTGGACCAGTACCTGCCTGGATCAAAAGTTTGAATTCACTTTTCTATTCTATCTAGACATCTCAGAAAACAACTTTACAGGGGAAATACCGGTAGAACTAATGGAGATGCCAATGCTAATAGCAGAAAATACTACAATTCATTTGGATCAGAGGCTATTTGTGCTACTTGTTTGCATAAGTCCATCATTTGAGTACCGGGTAACCACTGCTTTCCCAAAAATGTTGAACCTTGGTTATAATAACTTCAATGGAGCGATCCCTAAAGAGATTGGTCAGTTGAAATCGCTCTCTATACTCAATTTCAGCTCCAACAACTTATCAGGATAGATTCCACCGCAACTCCGCAGCCTAACGAACCTTCAGGTGCTAGACTTGTCTAGCAACCATCTCACAGGTGCAATCCCATCAGATCTGAGCAACCTGCACTTCCTCTCTACAACCAGTGTTTCTAATAACGATCTAGAAGGGCCAATTCCAACTGGAGGCCAGTTCAGTACATTCACAAATTCAAGCTTTGGAGGGAATCCAAAGTTGTGTGGTACTATTGTTGATCCGCCAAAACCCCTCCAGTAGGGAATCCAAAGCTTTCGGGGCTTTCTTTGGTGTAGGGGTGTTGTATGATCAGATAGTCTTGTCAAAGTATTTTGGCTAGTCTTGCGGCAGCTAGAACATGTGTTTACTCTTGGACAGAAGTAGACTAAGAACTAAAAGCACAACTTTTGATTATTTTTGCCTCCCTGAATATCGCTCTAACTACTATGGATATCAATGTAAACGGATGACATCTGGTGCCGTTCTTTTTGGGCGCTGAGGTGCCCTTTGGACTCTTGTCCGTGTACAGCTTTTTCTTTCCTCTTATAATATATTTTCTACCATAGTGGGGGTCTCCCCCACTGTGTAGCTTTCACAAAAACATATCACTACAACTGGAGCTTGTTAAGCCAATTGGACGATCTCCATGCAGATCTGCTGCTGCCTCAGTTTGGAGGGCAACTGCTGCAGCATGATAGATGGTGCTGAATACATGACTTTAAGCTGTCACTGTAATCTCACCAAGCTGCAAGTTGAATAGTTGATTGTGACTGGTAAACATGCTTTAGGTCCTATTTATTTGAGTTTTAGCTTTCCAAACTTTTTAGAAAGCTAGCTTTTAGCTTTTGCTCCCTAGAAGGGTGACTTTCCGAAAGCTGGCTTTTAAAAAGCTAACACCGTTTGGCAACCTAGCTTTTGGAATGGTTGGATGGAGTGTCAATTCTGTGAGGTCCACATGTTAGGCTTTTCTTCAACCTTGGACGCCGGCTGGATCTATCGGCCTTTGCCCTTGCTCGACGACCGGAAGGCAAGACCAACGGGGAGAGGGAAGAGGCGGGGGGCGGCCGGAGGTGAGACCGACGGGGGAGGGGACATCGGGGAGCTCCGCGCTCCTACAGCGGTATAGCACCGGACATCGGAGGGGCCCAGGAGGGTTAGCGGCGGGCGAGATTTGGCGGGGAGGAGGGGTGCTGCGCGAGCGGGGGAGATTTGGACTGAAGGAGCTCCCCTGTGACCCCGCCCCCCGCCCCCGCGCTCCTCCACACCGGCTGGGAGGAGCAGAGGGGCGTCACCCGCGCGGAGCAGAGGGCTGCGTCATCTGGGCGGAGGAGGGGCGCGCGCCGGTCATGACTCGGGCGCCAGAAGACCGGAGGAGAGGGAGATGACGCAATGGAGATGGAGCTGAGGAAAGGAAAATGACCGATTCGCAACATAAACGATGGCAGGTGGGTAATTTTCACGATCTTAACGTAGAAAGCTGCGGAAAGATCACATTTCACTGCTTCTAGGCTTTCCATGTAATCATAGCTTTTGTAGGCTTTTGGCTTTTGGAAAGCTCAACCCAGAAGTTGTCCGTTTGTTTGAGCTTTCGGCTTCTAAGGGTAGAAAGCTGCTGGAAAGTCCAAACAAAGAGGGCCTTAAAATAGTTTTTAAGTACAATTCAGCAGCATGTATTGCCTGCAAGATATAAAACGTTGAACTCCCTGTAGATATAGAATTAATTGTCCATGTAATTAACCTTAAAAGATTAAGCAATAAAGAGCACAGACACAGAGCCAGGGATTAGCTGCTACAATCCTCTCAAGTACTAGCCAAGTCGCCTGCCGGCTTTCACACGTTAAGCTTGAGGTTTCTGATACACATAATAGTCCATATCACGAGTTCACGACCTCAGTAGCTAAGAATATCACCAGTCAAGAGCGCGTGCGTCTGAGCGTCTCCCTCCCTTGTCAGTCTGTCACTTCGATCTAGTTGTTCTTGACCTTCCACCTGCAGTTTTGTTTTGGTCTTGTAGTCACATACACTTGCTGTCATCCGCAAGAGCTTTGCCATGGCGCTGATACCGCATCATCCGAGCTCACGCGATGGCAAGAGCACCATGATGGCCGCTCCTTCCATTGCCCTCGCAACTGTGCTGCTGCTTTCGTTAGCCTCTCCAGCCACCTCATGCTCCGAGCAGGAGATGAGCTCTCTCCTCCAGTTCCTTGCCGGGCTGTCAGAGCACAACGGCCTCTCAGCGTCATGGCGGAACGGCACGGACTGCTGCAAGTGGGAAGGGATCACCTGCAGCGCTGATGGCATGGTGATCGAGATCTTCTTGGCGTCCAGAGGCCTTGAGGGGAGCATCTCGCCGTCCCTTGCTGACCTCAGCAACCTACAGCGCCTCAACCTATCATACAACTCCTTCTCTGGCGGCCTTCCGTCAGAGCTGCTGACCTCCAACATCATCATCTTCCTTGATGTCAGCTTCAACCAGCTCAGCCGGGTCCTGCAACAAAACCTAAGCTCATCAGTCCCTGATCACAGGTCACTGCAGGTATTGAACATCTCGAGCAACTTGTTTACAGGAGAGTTCCCATCCATCCTGTGGGAGAATAAGTTTAATCTTGTTGTGCTCAATGCGAGCAACAACAGCTTCCAAGGATGGATGCCGTCTTCCTTCTGCATCAGCTCAACATCCTTTGCAGAGCTTGATCTTTCCTATAACCAATTCAGTGGCAGCATTCCGTCCGGTCTAGGTAAATGCTCTGCGCTTAGAGTACTCAAGGCAGGCCACAATAACCTCAACAGGACACTCCCAGATGACCTCTTCAATGTTTCCTCATTAGAGTACCTCTCTTTTCCCGACAATGGTTTGCGGGGAATACTTGATGGTGCACACATGATGAATCTCAGAAATCTGGCAATCCTTGATCTTGGAGGTAATATGCTAAATGGAAAGATCCCAGACTCAATAGGTGAGCTCAAGAGACTCAAGGAGCTTCGTTTGGGCTATAATGACATGTTTGGTGGGTTGCCATCAGCTCTGAGCAATTGCACAAATCTCATAGCAATTGACCTCAAGGGAAATTATTTCAGCGGAAAACTTACCAGTGTTAACTTCACCAGCCTGATCAATCTAGAGGTATTAGATCTTCTGTACAACAATTTCACCGGCAATATTCCAGAAAGCATCTACTTATGCAGCAAGCTGGTTGCATTGCGGTTATCTGGCAACAACTTACATGGGCAGCTTTCACTAAGAATAGCAAATCTGAAGTCTCTTATTTTCCTGTCGCTTAGTTACAACAATTTTACAAATATCACAAATGCACTTCATGGCCTCAAGGACTGTAAGAACCTCACTGTGCTATTCGTAAGGGGCAGCTTCATCGGTGAAGTCATGCCAGAAGATGAAAAAATTGATGGTTTTCAGAATCTTCAGATTCTCTCCATATCTGAGTGCTCATTGTCTGGAACAATACCTCTTTGGCTATCAAACCTCAAAAACTTGGTTATGCTATTTTTGTATATGAATCAACTCCGTGGGCCAGTGCCTGCTTGGATCAAAAGCTTAAATTCGCTTTTCTATCTGGACATATCACATAACAACCTTGCAGGGGAAATACCAACAGCCTTAATGGAGATGCCAATGTTACCAACAATCCTTTTGGATCCAAGGGTTTTTGGGTTACCTGTTTACGCAGATCGATCACATCAGACCCGAATAACCAGTGCTTTCCCAATTGTGCTTAATCTCGCCTATAATAACCTCACCGGTGTGATCCCCCAAGAGATTGGTCAGATGAAATCACTTACTGCACTCAATTTCAGCTACAACAGCTTATCAGGAGAGATTCCACCACAGCTCTGCAGCCTGACAAACCTTCAAGTGCTAGACTTATCAAACAACATTCTCACAGGTGCAATCCCTTCAGCTTTGAGCAACATGCACTTCCTCTCTGCAATCAATGTTTCTAATAACGACTTAGAAGGGCCAATTCCAACTGGAGGCCAGTTCAGTACATTCACAAATTCAAGCTTTGCAGGGAACCCAAAGTTGTGTGGTATAATTGTTGATCGGCACTGTGGAACGGCAGAACCACCTCCTGTCCCTACGCCCTCCACAGAAAAGACAGACAGAAGGGTTGCCTTTGCGATTGCTTTTAGTGTTTTCTTTGGTTTAGGGGTGTTGTATGATCAAATTGTCGTATCAAGGTATTTTGGCTAGTCTTAGTTTATAGCTCATACATGGTATTACAACAATTCTGGTCATACTGGCTGCTACAAAGGTTTAGCAATGTATAATGGACACATTCTCAAAAAATAAAGAAAGAAAGAAAAAGCAATGTATTGTTAGACTGTATTATACGTAGTAGCTGTACATGTCTTTGTAACTTGTATTGTACACGTTCTGTATCCCTATATATATATGAGATAGCCACACCCGTATTAGGGTGTTGTGCAGTTCCCAAACTCCTGTGTTTAACATAGTATCAGGCTAGGTCGTTCGACCCATGCTTTCCGCCGCCGGCGCCTCCGCGTCGGCCCCTGCCGACGGCGCGATCTCCGCTGCTGCACCGTTCTCGTTAGCTGCTGCCTCTCCGTTCATGGAGTCCCAGCCCCTCGCGTGGGCACATCCCCGGCAGCTGCCCATGGCTGCGCCCCTCGTCGCAACTGCTGAACCTCCGCCTGCGGCGCCCTCGATCGGCGCCCCTACTGCGACGTCCGCGCCCCACGGTGCCTCGACAATGGTCCATTGGCCGCCCCCATCCGCGTCCGATTCCATCGCGCCGCCGTCAAACAGCGGCTCCTATGGTGGGCCCCCGCTGACGCCGTATGGTGTGCCGACGCCGTCCTACGGACCGCCTGTGCCGTCGTCCTATGGCGCGCCTGCACCCCCGTCCTATGGTGGGCCATCGCCAATGACCTACGGAGTCCACGCGCCGCTGACCCATGGCGCGTATCAGCCTCCGCCGTATGGCGTGCCCTACGACGCGTCCTCAACATCGACCGTGTTGGTTGGCCCCTCGCCAGCCCTCGCTAGTGCTCCGCCATTTGGCTACTATGCGTCACCCTCCGCCGCACCTGTACCACCTCCGGCTGCCCACGTGGAGCATGCTGCGGCCGTCCTCAGCGGTGCCCCTCAGCCCTTCTACTTTGTGCACCTCATACCGGTGAAGCTCACACTGGATAATTATCTGTCGTGGCGCGCACAAGTGCTGCCTCTTCTTCTTCGCAGCCGCTACTTGGAGGGCTATGTCGACGGTACACTGTCGTGCCCTTCACCGTATCATCCGGCGTATCATGCATGGGTGGCTCAGGATCAGGCCATCCTCTCCGCTATTCAGTCCTCGCTCACGGAGGGCGTGGTGTCGCTGGTCATCTTCGCCGCTACGTCTCAGGATGCGTGGGCTGCTCTCCACACCAGCTTTACGTCTCAGTCGTAGGCGCGAGCCCATGCTATTCGCACACAGCTTGGCGAGGTGAAGTTGCTTGACTGCACCATCACCGACTATTTCAACATGGTCACGGGCCTGGCGGATACTCTCGCCTCTATTGGCTAGCCGCTTCGCCCCGAGGACTTCACCTCCTACATCCTCAATGGGCTGGATGACGACTACGACAATCTCGTGGAGAACATCAATGGGCGCGACACTCCTATTCAGCCACGCGAGCTGATAGAGTCGGAGTGCCCGATCTTTCGGTGAGTGGAGATAAATTCGACTTGGTGGAAGTAGACCCTCACGATCCGACTACGACGAGCGAACCCGAAGCGCCAATGCAATCGCTGAACCAACTCCCGATGGTTACCAACCTCGCCGGTGCGAGATCAGCCTGATCACGAAGATTGATTCCTGTCCGCAATCGAAGAACGAACAAGAAAAAGAGGCGAGCAATCTAAATATCACTCGAAGGTGGAGTTCTGAATCACACAAGGACAGCGCGTATTTGCGCGTGTTCAAGAGTAGCTAAAGCTAGATGTAAAACAAAACTCAAGTCGTAAACAAAAAGGACTCGGACTAAATAAAGGGGGTGCAGCCCCTGGAGTCTGAAGGGGTCACGGCGCCCAACCCTAGGCACCCCACCTAGGCTGCCCTGTTGGGCCATCTTCTTATTCCGATGGGCCTTCGTTCCTTAACAGCATGATGAAGTTTAATTCTCTCGCACGGGCTCGAGTGATTGGCCCAACTGGATGAGCAACTGTAGGCGCCTGAGGTGGAGGAGCAACTGGAGGCGCCTGAGGTGCTGCTGGTGTAGATGTACTCGTGGTGTCCTCATCACGAGCTGTACTCACGTCTTCTCGCGATGGAACAGCGCGTTAAGGCTCGTCATGCGACCCCCAGCTTCTCTTCAGCCAACGTCGCCTCGCGCGGCAAATCGGCACCCTACAAGCCGCCGAACGGGGGTAGCAAACCGGCGCCCCCGCCCCAGCCATCGCGCCCCACCAACGCCCCCACGGGCGGTCGCCTGAGTGCCTGCTGTCCCTCATGTGGCGCCCAGGTGCCCTGCCAGCTGTGCGGCCTTGCGGGTCATATTGCCTCACGCTGCCATTGTCGTTTCAAGCATGATTTTTTGGGCATTGGCAACAATGGAAAGGGCAATGAGAAACAGGCTGCTTTGGCGAGTCACGAGCATGGACACACTCCTTCATATCCCATTGATGCTTCATGGTACATGGATACGGGAGCTACCAATCACCTGACGAGTGAGATGCGCAAGCTCTCTACTCAAGAGCCATATCGTGGTCATGATCAGGTTCGCACTGCCATTGGCGTAGGTATGCACATCTCACATATTGGTCAGGCTTCCCTTCTTACTTATAATTCACAAAAGTTGCATCTCCTCAATATCCTTCGAGTTCCTTCAGTTGCACGTAGTTTGTTGTCAGTTCCTCAACTTACTCGTGACAATAATATCTTTGCTGAATTTCACCATTTCCATTTTTTATTAAGGATTGGGACACGAGGGACGTACTCCTTAGAGGTCGACTGCGCCATGGTCTTTATGTGCTTGATGAGCTGCCTGTCTCTCGAGCTTTCAGCTGTGTTCGTGTGTCGTCCTCTCATTGGCACGCGCGTCTTGGTCATCCTGCTATCCCCATAGTTCGTCATGTTCTTCACTGCCATGAGCTTCCAGTTGTGTCCAATAAAAATGCTGAAACAGTTTGTGATTCCTGTCAGCAGGGAAAGAGTCACCAGCTTGCTTTTTCTAGGTCAAGTCGTGTAGTCCAAACTCCACTTGAGCTTGTGTTTTCTGATATCTGGGGTCCTGCCCAAACATCTGTTAGTGGCCATAATTACTATGTCAGTTTTATTGATGCTTATAGTCGATTTACTTGGTTTTATCTTATCAAGCGCAAATCTGATGTGTTCGATGTCTTTATTCAATTTCAAGTGCATGTTGAGCGTCTCCTTCTGCATAAGATTATTCATGTTCAATCTGATTGGGGGGTGAGTACCACAACCTCAATACCTTTTTTAATAAGCTTGGGATCTCGCACCGTGTGTCTTGTCCTCATACACATTAGCAGAAACTGCGCAGCTGAATGTAAGCATCGCCACCTTATAGAAACTGGCTTAACTCTACTAGCTCATGCCTCCGTTCCTTTTCGGTTTTGGAGTGACGCTTTTTCCACAGCATGTTTCCTCGTTAATAGGCTTCCTACATGGCTCCTCAACATGAAAACACCACTTGAACTCTTGCTCAATGAAATTCCAGATTATACGTTTTTCAAAGTTTTTGGATGTGCGTGTTGGCCTCACCTTCATCCATATAATAAATGTAAGCTAGAGTTTCGGTCTAAGAAGTGCGTCTTCCTTGGGTATAGTTCTCTCCATAAAGGGTACAAATGCCTTCATGTTCCATCTAACCGTGTCTACATTTCCCGTGATGTTATGTTTGATGAGAATGTGTTCCCCTTTTCTGCACTCCCGACCACTACCACTACTCCCACGCCACCTGTGCATTCTCTTTTACCTTCGCCTGATCAATTTGTAGATGTTGCGTATACCCCTGCTTTGCTACCTAATCATTCCACAAGTACTGGCAGAGGAGCGCATCTTCAGCTCTTGGATGATCAGGTGCCTCCTATCGCCCAGGCACCGGACGTCGATCACGTGCTGAACGATGATCGGGTGCATGCGCCATGCATTCCTGACCGCGTTGCTGCCCTGGACCGCGTCGCCTCCCCGGGTGGGCCTTTGTCGCTCGGCCCAGCACCTGAGCTAGCCTCCTCCGCTGAGGACCAGCATGGGCCTTCGTCACCGGGCCCTGCCTTGCGAGCGACGCCAGCGTCTGCACCTCGTTCCGCGCCTGCCTCTCCATCGGGAGTGACGCCTGCTTCCGTGTCGCGTGACGCGTCTGTACCTCCATCGCCTGTGGCCTCCTCTGCGCCCAGCGATGGCCCTGCGTCGCCACCGACGCCTGCTGCAACTTCGTTGTTGCCACCCCCTGCACCCGCTGTTCTGCGTCCTCGTACACGCAACCAGAACGGCATCTTTCGCCCGCGAGAACGCACCGATGGCACGGTTGCATGGATTGCGGCATGCACGGCACAAGCTGAGGCTGATCCCACTGCTGAACCTCGGCATTTTCAGGCTACTCTTGGCATTCCACACTGGCGTTGTGCAATGGAGCAGGAGTTTCATGCACTTTTGAAGAATGATACTTGGCAGCTGGTTCCTCCTGTCTCTGGCGTTAACATTATTGATTCTAGGAGGGTGTTCAAGGTCAAGAAACATGCTGATGGCTCTATTGAACGCTATAAGGCATGCTTAGTGGCTAAAGGATTCAAACAGAGGTATGGTCTTGATTATGAGGATACTTTCAGCCCGGTTGTCAAGCCTACTATCATTCGTCTGCTGCTCTCATCGGCTGTTACAAGAGGGTGATCTCTACGCCAGCTGTATGTTCAGAATGCTTTTCTCCATAGAGTCTTGGAGGAAGAGGTATATATGCGTTAGCCTCCGAGGTTTGTTGATCCTGCTCGTCCTCATCATTTGTGTCGTCTTGTTAAGGCTCTCTATGGCGTGAAGCAGGCTCCTCGTGCATGGCATGCGCGCCTTGGTTCCGTTCTTCGGGCTCATGAATTTGTTCCATCCACTTCTGAGATATATATGAGATAGCCACACCCGTATTAAGGTGTTGTGCAGTTCCCAAACTCCCGTGTTTAACATGTATAATGGACAGTCTTTCTGTAGTGCATCCCAAAGCTTGGACCAATTATCCTAGGTTTCCCAACAAGGTCTCTGCCGAATGTACCTCGGATCTGGAGCGAGCCTCACTGGCCTCGCCTCCATGGGCTCCGGCGACCTTCCGCCGTCGCGCGCAGCACGATCCCCACTGCCTCTGCCTGGCGTTGGAGGATGACTGGGGAGTGAGTAATCTTGAACGCGAGGGGCCTAGAATCAGCAGCGATGCGTCCTCTTCCTACAGCTTAGTAGGGAGGATAAACCCCCCGGAATCCCTTTGCTGCTGCTCTGCGCACGGCTGAGCACTGCCGGGAAATGGAAAATCAACACCAACTAATCGGAAACGCTCACTGCACAGATTATGACCAGGGAGAAGCGAATCCAACCCCTCGGCGCTCTCCGTTGCCGCCGCTGCAGCCCCCATTGCCTCGCGGTTTGTTGCTGGAGCGCCGCCCAGGAAGGGGAAGAAGAGTAGAAGACTGCAAGAGGAACGCGGCGCGCGGAGACGAGTGTAATTCGAAGCAAGCACAGGGTCCGTTTTGGAAGAATTGTACCCGGTTGGACTGGGCCTAGAAAAGCCCAGCAACTCGGCTCGGAAAGTCCGATCCAACAGCCCCTGTGCTCTAAAAGAGTAATAGCGGCCCGAATAGGAGGAAATGTTCTTCTCCAGACTCCGCATTACAAAAGCTACAGGATAACAATGAGAATATCTATTCGCTCAAGAAGGAAAAAAAAAACAATGAGAATATTTCTTGAACACGATGGGGAGGCTGGGAGCAGAGACCAAGCTTACTCCATGGACCAGTGCCCAGGTGTAGTCAAGCACAGCAAGTGACCTGTCCTTTTACACCAAGTGACCACACTGCAACTAACAGATGCATAAGGCCCAAATAAGCCACGTTTTGTTTCTCCAACCTGTCTGTGCTTGAACAAATTTCAGGGTTTCTTTTGCTGTCCAAGAATTTACAGACTGCAACTGCACTATCAGCGGCGAGGTGCTCTCCAATTCTTATGGAAGTACCCTTTTTTTTTCCCCAAGAATCAGTAGTCCAAGGCTCCAAGCAAGTTCACTCTACTACATCTCAAAAAAAGCAAGTTCACTCTGCTCAATGCAAACTCGTGGCAAATTGCCATCGCCGTAAAAGGCCGAAGCAATCTCCTTGGCAATTGATATCCACAGAGTATCGCATCTTGTTCACTTCAGCTCAGTTCATGTGAGACAAGCTGAAACAAGTCACAAACAGTAGCGAGAATAAACGTGCAGATCATGCTACACACCCAAGAGGAATCCAGCAAGTTGGAACTCAGTTTGCATTGACCTGACGACCACATAACTGACGCAAACCAAACTCTCCTCTCTTTTTCAAACTTACCACTGGTCCAGCACCCAGTTACACACCATGAACGAAGCTGCGCGGCCGGTGATGTTCGAGGTGGGTGGCGACTGCACGCGGCGGTTTCCTGGCTGCCATCGAGTGGTATGAAAGCAACGGACACGCCAAGACTGTCCTGTTCTTGTTTGCCATATGGTCCTGACATTGCCAGTAAATATCAGTGGTTCCAATAATTGGAGAATACTCAAAACAAAGCTAAAACCAGTGGGAACATTATGGACCTTACCTCTTGCCAGTGCTAGCCACAAGTAACCGAGTTCAGTCAAGAAGAGCACGTCTCTCCATGGTCCATCACCTCATCGTTTTCTCTGTCATGTGCACAACAGAATACATGTGATTGTTATTGTTTAAGGTCTGTGCTTTCTGGAAACTCACCTGCAAATTGCAGCATATAAATCTGTCACAGTTCCACGAGGAAACACCATGAAGCGAATACCACATCCTGTCATCCTCCAAAAATAGCAGCAGAGCTTAAGGGCCATGGCTTTCATTGGCCTCGCTCTCGGTACGCTGCTGCTTCTTTCCATGGCCTCTCTCGCCTCCTCATGCAACGAGCAGGAGAAGGCCTCCCTCCTCCAGTTCCTCACGGGGCTCTCGCAGGACAATGGCCTCACAGCGTTGTGGAAGAATGACATTGATTGCTGCAAGTGGGAAGGCGTAAGCTGCAGCGGCGACGGAGCGGTGGTTGAGGTCTCCTTGGCTTTCAGAGGCCTTCAAGGCTGTATCTCACCATCCCTTGGTGACCTCTCTAACCTTCAGAGCCTCAACCTGTCGTGCAACTCCTTCACTGGCAGCCTTCCATCGGAGCTTCTGACCTCCAGTAGCATCGTCGTGCTCGATGTCAGCTTCAACCAACTCAGCAGGGTCCTGCAACCACAAGAGAGCAACTCTTCAGTGACTAATAACAGGCCACTGCAGGTATTGAACATCTCAAACAACTTGTTTACCGGAGAGTTTCCATCTGCAGTGTGGGAGAAAACAAGTAGTCTGGTTGTGCTCAATGCGAGCAACAACCAGTTCCGAGGATTGATACCTTCATCATTCTGCATCAGCTCATTGTCGTTTGCAGTGCTTGACCTTACCCACAACAAATTTAATGGCAGCATCCCGACCGGTCTAGGTAAATGCTCTGCACTTAGGGTACTTAAGGCTGGATACAACAGCCTCAGTGGGCCACTTCCTGATGAACTCTTCAATGCTTCCTCATTAGAGTACCTATCATTTCCCAGCAATGGTTTACATGGAGTGATTGATGGTGCACGCATAATCAACCTCAAAAATCTATGTCACCTTGATCTTGGCAATAACATGTTAATTGGCAAAATTCCAGACTCCATAGGTCAGCTCAAAAGACTACAGGAGCTCCGCTTATCCCGCAACAACATGTCTGGGGAGCTACCATCAGCTCTGAGCAATTGCACAGATCTTGTAACAGTTAACCTAAAGATGAATAAGTTCAGCGGAGAACTTAACAAGTTCAACTTCTCGAATCTGATCAATCTTAAGATACTTGATCTTTTGGGAAACAACTTCACTGGCACAATTTCAGAAAGCATCTACTCTTGCAGCAATCTGACTGCACTGCGGCTATCTGCGAACAATCTGCATGGGCAACTTTCACCGAGAATAGGGGAGCTGAAGTCTCTTGCTTTCCTATCACTTAGTGTCAACAATTTTACAAATATTACAAACGCGCTTCGAATCCTCAATAATTCTAGTACCCTGACTACCCTAATTATTGGGAATAATTTCAAGGGTGAGGCCATGCCAGAGGATGAGACAATTGCTGGTTTTCAGAATCTTCAGTTTCTTTCGATATCTAATTGCTCATTGTCTGGAAAAATACCTCTCTGGCTATCAAAGCTCAAGAAATTGCAGGTGCTGTTGTTGAACATGAATCATCTCAGCGGATCAATACCTGCCTGGATCAAAAACCTAGAGTCACTGATCACTCTAGACATATCAGATAACAGACTAACAGGGGGGATCCCAGCAGCCTTAATGGATATGAAAATGCTAAAATCTAACATGACTGCAACCCATGTCGATACAAGTTTATTTGAACTTCCTGTTTATATAGCTTCATCACTTCAATACCGGACACTCACCACTATCCCTAAAATGCTCTTCCTAGGTAATAATAAATTAACTGGTACAATCCCCAAGGAGATAGGTCATTTGAAATCACTCGCGGAACTCAACCTCAGCTTCAACTACTTATCAGGAGAGATTCCACAGCAGCTCTGCAGCCTGAAGAACCTGCAAGTGCTAGACTTGTCTAGCAACTATCTCACAGGTGAAATCCCATTGGCACTGAACGAACTGAGCTTCCTCGCAAAGTTCAATATTTCTAATAATGACTTAGAGGGGGTGATTCCAACTGGAGGTCAGTTCGATACATTTCCAAATTCAAGCTTTGAAGGGAACCCGAAGTTACGTGCTATTATGGTTAATGACTCATCTGCAGTCCCTAGTCTCTCCATGGAACAAGCAGACAGAAGGATCACCTTTGTGATTAGTTTTTGTGCTTTCTTCGGTGTAGGGTTCCTTTATGATCAATTAGTCTTGTCAAAGTTTTATGGCTAGTCTCAGTTAGCTATGAAATTGTGATTGTACTTTGTATATGCGGCTCCACCTCTGGTTGTGGCAACATCTATGATTATCGAGATTAGCAGAGTTGCAAACCATATTATGTTCCGGATGACCTAGCATTGTGTCAACTGCTTCCAAGTCACAAGAAAGGAAACATCCACGCTAAAGATCAACCGGGTGAAAGAGAAATAAAGTAAATGCATCAGCCAATCAGGTAAACAAAGATGTTCTCTCCCATCATCACAACCATTAATTCTCCGGGTCAAGAAGACACTGGGCTATATTAACATAATTGCTGCCCAAAATCCTAACCCTTTGTGCATTTGTCAACGAGTTACAGCAGCACGTCTGCACGTGATATGATATGACCAAGCCACCGGATTACACGTTCACACGAAATGGTGAACCCAGATGGTGAGGAAGAGGAATGGAGGTCATAGTTGTGTGTAAATCTTCTTCTGTGTTGATGCCGTGGAAAATCGCCGTGTTTTGAGTCCCAGATCTTCTTGTTTCGTCATTCCTGAATCATGCAACTGGAAGGTGGATTGGCCTTGCTGAAATATATAGAGAACAGACGGTGCCTGCCAAAGGAATCCACAAATGTCAAAAGTGACTTGCCAACTCTCACAACTTAACTACTACTTTAGTTACTCTTACTCCAAAAATGCAACATAGGTGTACACACACCTGGTTTATTGAGCCTGAAGAAAAGCCATGGTGGTGGTGAATTTTGACCCAAGAGTTTCATTGACAGGCATGGACATGGTCGATGGAGGAGGCTTGTATCTTGGTGACATGTGGAATAGATTGGGAACTATGCCACGATGAGTGCTGAGCGCAGGTGTTGAGAACTCTCATGTAGAAGTTTTTGACATAATACTTTGATGGGTTGCAGCAGACTGCAATGATCCAGAAAAGCTGGTTGAGTCGTGTGCAACCTGCCTTGTAACAGTATACAGTAAGTGAAATAAAGTGGAAGGAAATTAGCATACCAGGTCAAGAAGATAGCGTCGCCAAATTGTCCTGGCTCACCAATATCAGTCGCCATCGCCATTGCTGCAGGAAAGATACAATTTGATTGAGTCCACCCCTCAATCACTATCCTTTTCATGATATAGATGAACCACTAATGATCTGGCAGTGGTCTCCATCCAGCAGCAAATTGAAGCGTCAGTTTTCCATGCTTAATTGGTCAATGACTTCTCACAATTCCTGTTTCTCTACCTGCTCCTTGGTCCGTACTTATCATTCATCAACAATAAACATACACTCAGGTAGTATAGCTCCAAGTTAGCCACTTTTCTGTAACAATGCCTTTGCAAATGCACTTGCTACTCGGATCAAAACTAGGTTTTTTCGTGAGAAAAAACATCCAGAGAGCACCTCATTCCAGGCTGGCCATGGCTTTCTTTGGTATTTTTCTTGTGTTACTTCTTGTAGGAAGAATAGGAAGAATAGATTGCATATAATAGATGGATTGTATTGCATTGAGGTCTCAGCCGGTATATATTAGAGTAAAGAGACTTGGGGGCAAAGCTCCCCTGGATACATATGGCAGCCTACGATACGTATATCTACAACTACCAAATATACTCTAACATCCCCCGCAGTCACAGTGGGAGCACCGCAGATGGTGAGACTGGACAAGAAGTCGAAGGCAAAAGCTGACGGACTGACATCCCCCGCGTGATAACATTGGTGCGGTGCGGATGCTGTGACTGGAGAGAAAACCGACGAGTAACTCATGCAGATGATAGCCTTTTTTGTTAGAGTTTGATCTCCACCGACTCGGTCCAACGATCGAGTCGGACCCTATCTCGCGCCCTGATCGGGGGCGCACAACCAACTCATGGTTGCGGGCTCCCGTCGCAGCGCTATAAAGAGAGAGGTAGGGGCTGGGGGCACACACGCTGAAGTTTGCCGCGCCCACTCACCCACCTAACAGACTCGAGAACCCGATCTACTAGCACTGTAAGCAGCAGGAAGTTCTGCTGCCACCTGCGCCGCGCCGCCGCCGCCGCCCACACACGCCGTCGACGCCGCCATCACCACCCATGGCCGACTCTTCTTCTAAGACCGATGGTTGTTTTCTCTGATCTCGGTACCATCTCTCTCTGCCTCTTGGTTTCTCTTGTTTAGACCTAAGATAATGTTGATTAACCTAGATCAAGTGTTATACCCACTAGATGTGCTGTCATTGATCACTGGTTTGAGTAACTAAGTTAAGTGCTAAGCTAGTTCAGATCCATCACTTTTGTGCCGATGTTGAGGTAGCCGAGCATGAGGACGAGTAGCCATGGTCGAGGATGCCGTGCATAGAGTAGCTGTGGTCGACGTAGCTATCGAGGTTGCCGAAGACGAGGGAGCCGCACATGAAGCTGTGGACGCACAAGGAGGCGCCATCAGGTTGGTGGCATGTAGGGGAAGATGCCAAAGACGAAGATGGTGACGCATCGAGGCAATCGTAGAGGGGAGGGGTACGATGCCGAAGTCAATGCAGTCAAGCCATCGGGCGAGACATTCCTAGGTTTGCCAGGCAGGGAACGCATCGGGGACGATGGCACACACTGGCGTTGCCAATACCAGACGTGCAAGGGAGAGTGCACAACCAGGCGTCGTTGTATGAGGGACCAGTAGAGAAGGCCTCCATGGCGGTCGCAGCCGTAGAAGAATGGCGAGGCAAAAGATGCCGATGCAGCTCGCGGTTGCTGGAGTAGACGAATGAGGTGGAGATTAGACGGCGACGCAGGCGACTAGGTGGTGCTGGATGAAGCGAGAAGATAGACCCGAATGATCTGATGCAAGGCCTGATGATCCGAATGACGCGGAGGTGGAGCTCGAAGGAGACGGAGAAGAACTCGAACAGCCTGATGAAGACCATGCGCGTAGGGCGAAGCGACTCGTAGTCAACGACAAGGTCGTTGATGTGGTTGGCGGCGGTGAGGATGTAACGGCAAAAAAGACCACGAGTGGCACCGCTGCTGCCCGAAGAGGCAATACCGTGGTAGCCCTCCATACTCGGGGAAGAGGTGCGCAATATGAGGATGAACGTCACGGGAGCTGGGTGGATCACGCACATCGGCTGATTAGACCGAGTATGCGCGAGGTGAGACTAAGATGGGTGAAGTCAGCGGAGGTGTCCCGAACAGTGGAGGTGACGACGAGCCAGCGGAGGTCGACATGCGGACGAAGCAGTGAGAAAGGCGGTGCACACGGACGTCCCTTAGGGTGCCATCCATCTCACCAAGCCGCACAGTCGGAGACGGGGTAGGAGCTGGTAAAGTCGATACCGATGTTGAAATAGAGGCGAGAGGTTGACGGGTGGTGGGCGACGCAATCCCGATCTCTGATCAGGAAAAAGAAGAAGACACAGCAGCATCTCATGTAGCACCTCCGGGTGCGCGTAGCACAGGCCCCTCATCCTCCTCTTATCTCTTTCCTTCTATCACCAGTCACCACGGAATAGCATGCGAGAGAGGAATCGATAGAGGCTCAAGATGGCCGGCGGACGGCGATGGGGATGGGTAGGGCTGATCCGCACCAGGGCAGTGTAGGATTCAGACGGTTGGGTGTTGCGGGTCCCAGCCAGGGGCAGCGGAGGATTCAGTCGGGTCGAGCGGCGTAGGTCCCGGCTGGAGGTGGGGGATCCGCACCGGGGTGGCGCGGGTCCCAGCCAGCAGCGGCGGAGAAATCCGCCGGGTCGGGCGGTGCATGTCCGGGCTAACGGCGGCGAGAGCTTGCGCGAGGCAAATGAGGCGGGCGGGGCATAGCCATACCGCTGGGTGCGGAGGATCCTATCAGAGCAGGCGACGCGGCCGGTGGTGGAGAGCCCCGTGCGATGCGGGATCCGGATGAGGGGCTTGAGTCGCGGCCCGACGGGGTAGCGAAGATGATGGGGCGGTGCGGAGGTGCCACCACGCAATCCGTTGGTGACGAGGTGGACGCACCGCACAGAGGCCCCTACTGCAACCACGACAACACGGGGTAGGGCACAGGCACCGCATGGAGACCACGGCTGCCACCACGGCAGTGCGGGTCAGGGTCGTCAGCAACGGCTTCCATGGCGAATGGCGAGGTACGCTTTGATCTGCTGCTGCTGACGTTGGAGTACGGCGGATTAAACGGATCCACCATGGAGACGGAGGGCGCTGCCCCTGGCAGAGGTCATGGGAAACCTTCTGGGGGTGCGCTAAGAGGCCGTCGAGGGGGCGATGCGCGCCATGAAGGACGGCCGACAGTGCGCGGGAGGCAGGGGTACAAGCGGAAGTGGAAGGTTTAGCCTAGGATTTGAAACCCTAAACTCATGATACCATGTAGGAGGAATAGATTGTGTATAATAGATGGATTGTATTGCATTGAGACCTCGATCGGTATATATTAGAGTACAGAGACTTGGGGGGTAAGGCTCCCCCAATACATGTGGCAGTCTACGATACGTATATCTACAACTACCAAATATACTCTAACACTTCTCTCCATGGTCTCTCCTGTCACCTCATGCAATGAGCAAGAGAAGAGCTCCCTACTGCTGTTCCTTGTAGGGTTATCATATGAAGATGGTATTACCATGCTCTGGTGGGATGGTAATGACTGCTGTGAGTGGGAAGGCATCACCTATGATCAAAGTGGAGTGGTTATTGAGGTCTCTTTGGCCTCTAGAAGCTTAGAAGGAAGCATCTCACCATCCCTTGGCAATCTCAGGGGTTTGTTGTGCCTCAACCTGTCGTACAACTCACTCTCTGGCAACCTGCCATCAAAACTAATGTCATCTGGCACTATAACAAGTCTGAATGTGAGCTTCAACCGTCTCAGTGGGATCTTGCAAGAGCTGAACATCTCAAGCAACCAGTTTAAAGGAGAATTTCCATCAACAATTTGGGAGAATACAAGAAATCTGGCTGCGATCAATGGGAGCAACAATAGTTTTCAAGGATGGATACCATCTTGTTTCTGTATGAGATCAACATCTTTGGTAGCACTTGACCTTAAAAGGATTTTGATGTCACCTTGAAGCGTCCCCACATAAGTAGAGACTAAATGTGATACAAATATCAGTCCCAGGAGGCTGATAACACATTTATTCGACAAACAATTCAGTTACCGTACAACTCCCGAGGGAGTGGGCGTGAAAGCCACGCAGCGATAAACAGTAAATAAATAACGGCGGCTAACCAAGCGACTGCCAAAAGACAGCACTCGGGACTACACGGCAGCAGCAGCATCTTGGGCAGGACAACACCACAGGCAGCGTCGGGTGCGGTCACAACCTCTACTCGAGGTCCTCTGCAACGAAATCCGGGTCTTCCTCTGTAGCAATGAAGCAAGGGTGAGTACTAGCGTACTTAACAAGTCCAACCCCATCCACGGAGGGGATACAAGCAAGTTTATGCACAAGTATAACAAGGATAGGCTAGAGTTTATTTGCGGTAAAGCTAAATTTTCCACACATGCAAGGGTTTGTTTTCAAAAGAGGTCTTTGTAAAGCTTTCCTTTAGTACCCGGAGCACTGAGTGGGGTTGATCCTACACAAAGGATCCAAGGTTTTATCGCTATCGGACTCCCCGTCCGTCAGAGCGCACGGCACCACTGCCGGACTCTTCTGAAATCCCCCCCCCCACACACATGTCATTCTTGCCCAAACTCTAGTTATGTGACCAAGCCGTAATTCGTCCAATGCCGTGGACACGGCTACCCGGATAGGTTTTAACTCTGCAGAGGGTGTACACTTTTCCCACAAGTAGGGTACCGTAGCACGACCACCTTAGTGGCGGTACGGATCCTATCAAAGCCATTACCCACCTTAGCTAAGACTGTCTAGTTCTCGCGGAAACACCCAAGGGGTTCACGGCTCGTCCCTGAGACCGTAACCGGGACCTAAGTCACCAAGATCTCACTCCTTTTCCATGGGTTCCCGTTGCTCTCCAGCACACCTGAGGACTAACAGTTTAGCTAGTGGGATTTATGCTAAGCCGTTGCCCATACAACGGTCGAGTGGTTGCACGATAGTGGAATTAGGCGAGATGACACATCAACTCGGTCCTTAATCACGACAGGATGGATATCTCCCGACACTGCTCAACCACCAAGGTACGAGCACAACAACATGGCATCCCACACGAGGAACACCCATCCATCCCGTCTACACATCCTTTTTCCCCAACCCCGAAAGCCATCTCTCTTGCGTGGACACACACACACATTTATTTTCCGAATACACCATTGTAATAATGATTGCAGTTGAGTAACAATTTCCTAAGCGTTCTAGCAGCGGCTATCATCTAAACAGAGCGAGTCATATTTAGAGATAAGCACAGGACAACAAGGAATGTTCATAACAATCAAGGGGTGGCTATCCAACCATGTCTTGCGGTGAAATAATATGCATTTTGTAAAACAGGCCAATAGGTTGTGTTTGAAAAACTAGGTATTAAGTATGCATCAAAGGGTGAGATTGGACTTGCCGTCTTCAAAGCCTTCCGGGAGTTCCGGCTCGCGGTACTGGTCCTCGAGCTCGGGCTCGCGATCAAACTCTTCCTCGGGCTCCTCCTCGGGCAATCCGCGATCTACGGCACACACAAACAGACACACAAATAAATAAAAGAGGAAACGATTTTTAACCGTGAGCTCCGAACAGGAAACGCGAACGGAAAATAGGTAGAAGGATTATTTTTGGGAAATTTGGATATGGATCGGCGAAAGTATTCTGGAGGATGACGTGGTAAAATTTGGGATTAATTGGAGGGAGTTTGGCGCATGAAATGACGGGTTAATCATTGATTAGAGGCTTAAAGGGAGGTTTAGGGCTGATTTTTAATAAACCAGGGACCTATTTGTAATTTCTTTCAGAAGTGGAGGGGCTTATGTGTAATTTGGGGAAACTTGGGGGTCGGATCTAAAATCAAAGGCAATCTTCTCTTCTTCTCCAGGAACTTGGAGAGAGAGAGGGAGGGAGAGGATGGGGCCGGCGGCGGGCGGCCGGCCGGGCTTTGCCGGCGGCGAGCCGTGGTGGAGGGAGGTGGTGGAGGGAGTCAAGGGGGCTCCATCTTGCTACTTACTTTGGGGACTCGGGTAGGGGAAGGGGTGCGGCCGGCGACGGGTCTTGGCGGCGGTGGTGGTGGTGGCTCGGGCAGGGGAGGTGCCGGCGGCGGCGGCTATGTGGCGGCGGCGGTTTGTGGCGCAAGGGGATGGGTGGGCGTGGAGGAGACGGCCGGGGTGGTGTCCCCTTTTATAGCACCGGCGGGGAGCGGCCGGCGGTAGGGGTCCGGTCAAGAGTGGCCGTCGGTGGGGGACGGACCGGCAAGGCGGCGGTCGGCACGGCACCGGCGGTGGGGTCGGGCCGACGGCGACGCGGTGGCGTGCACGCGGGGCAAGGGCGGCCGGGCGGCGCGGTTGGCCGGGTCGAGCTGGGGGCCGGCAGCCACACCGGCGACGTGCGGCGCGGGTGCCGAGGCCGGGCGGGCCGGCGCCACGCGCCGGGCACAGGCGCAGCAGGCCCCGGGCGTGCGGGGCCGGAGGGAGCCGGGCCAGGCGCCAGGAGGGGCCGGGCGGAGTAACGCGCCGGGGTAGGTGGGCGCCAGGAGGAAGGAAGGAAAGGAGAGAGAAGGAGGGAGGAAGAAGAAGGAGAAGGAGGAAGAAAGAAGAAGGAGGAAAAAGAAAAGGAAAAAGAGAAAGAAAAGGGAGAGACCGGCGGCACTCGCGGCACGCGGTCGGAGCACGCGCACGGCGTCTGACACCGGCACGCGGCGAGATTCGCGGGCACAGATAAAAAGACAGGTGGGGGTCGGCATGGGTACCGGGACGGCGAAATCGCCGGGGAGACTTCTAATTTCCGGGAGCTCAGCGATAAAAAGATTTTAAAGACGGTTTTTAACGGGTGATTTTAGTTAGTGATTTCTGCGGGCGTTACAAACCTACCCCACTTAAATTGAATCTCGTCCTCGAGATTCGACTGATTCCTGAAGAGATGGGGAAATTCCTTCTTTAACGCGTCCTCGCGTTCCCACGTGGCCTCTTCTTCGCCATGCCTGCTCCATTGTACTCTGCAGATCCGGACTGCTGTATTCCTTGTCCTTCTGGTGACCGTGTCTAAAATCTTGACAGGTACTTCTTGATACCGAAGGTCCTTTTGTAGGTCTATTGTCTCTACGGGTACTTGTTCCTCCGGCACTCTCAAGCATTTTCTCAGCTGGGAGACATGGAATACCGGGTGTATATCCGACATTTCTTCGGGCAGTTGGATACGGTATGCTACGGCTCCAACTCTCTTTAACACCTGGTATGGTCCAATATACCGAGGGGCTAGCTTTCCTTGCACCTGAAACCTTCGCGTACCCCGAATCGGGGATACCTTGAGGTAGACAAAATCTCCCTCATTGAAGCACAATTCTCGTCTTCTTTTGTCAGAGTAGCTCTTCTGTCTGGACTGTGCAGCCTTTAACTTCTCTCGGATTTCTGCTACACGGTCTTCTGCTTCCTTGATAAAAGCTAGTCCGACCAGGGAACGCTCTCCGACTTCTGACCACATCAAAGGGGTCCGACACTTTCTACCATAAAGGGCCTCAAATGGTGACATGCCTAGACTGGCTTGGTAACTATTGTTGTATGAGAATTCTGCATAGGGTAGACTTTGTTCCCAATCCTTTCCATAGGTGAGGACACACGCCCTCAACATATCCTCCATGATCTGATTTACCCGTTCGGTTTGGCCATCGGTCTGGGGGTGATAAGCTGAACTAAAATCCAGTTTGGTGCCCATGGCTTTGTGTAGGCTCCTCCAAAACCTAGAGGTGAACTGAGTTCCTCTATCTGAGACGATCCGGCTGGGCACACCGTGCAACTTCACTATGTTGTCGACGTAGAGTCGAGCCAGTTTTTCTCCACCGTAAGTGGTCCGTACGGGCAGATAATGAGCAACCTTGGTGAGTCGGTCCACTATTACCCATATGGAGTCATTTCCCTTCTGGGTTCTGGGCAAGCCTACTACAAAATCCATGCCGATCTCATCCCACTTCCACACCGGGATAGGCAAGGGTTGTAGCAAGCCGGCTGGCTTCTGGTGCTCGGCCTTGACTCTTTGGCAGGTATCGCACCGGGCGACAAACTGAGCTATGTCTGCCTTCATCCCGTTCCACCAGTATTTCTGTTTTAGGTCCATGTACATCTTGGTGGATCCGGGGTGAATGGAGTATGCTGAGTTATGGGCTTCATCCATGATGGTCTGCCGGAATTCTCCGTCCTTAGGGACACAAATTCTGTTCTTATACCACAAGGTTCCCTTGTCATCTACCCTGAAATCCGGGGCTTTATTTTCTCCGGTCTGCTTGCGGATCTTAACTAGGTCTTGGTCTGAACCCTGGGCTTCTCGGATTTTATCCTCCAATGTGGGCTGGACACTTAGCCTACGGCTAGCATTCTGGGGAACGATATGCACATTCAACCGGGCCACTTCCTCTCGTAAACGGGCATCCTCGGGTCCGGGCTGTCCATAGGACTTTCTGCTTAGGGCATCAGCTACAACATTAGCTTTGCCGGGGTGGTAATGGATTTCCAGGTTGTAGTCTTTCACCAGCTCTAGCCACCTTCTTTGCCTTAAGTTCAGATCGGGTTGGGTAAAGATGTACTTTAGGCTCTTATGGTCGGTGTAGATTTCACACTTATTCCCAATCAGATAATGTCTCCAGATCTTGAGGGCATGCACTACGGCTGCAAACTCTAAGTCGTGGGTTGGGTAGTTCTGCTCATGAGGCTTAAGTTGTCGGGAAGCATATGCCACCACCTTCCCATCCTGCATGAGGACACAGCCTAATCCTTGTCGAGATGCATCGCAGTAGATGACAAAGTCTCGCTGGATATCTGGCAGGGTCAGCACTGGGGCCGTCGTCAATCTTTTCTTCAGCTCCTGGAAACTCCGCTCACATGACTCGGTCCAGGTGAATTTCTTGTCCTTTCTGAGCAACTCTGTCATGGGCTGGGCTATCTTGGAGAATCCCTCAATAAACCTCCGATAATACCCTGCTAAACCCAGGAAACTCCTGATTTCACTAACATTAGTGGGCTGCTGCCAGTTGGAGACGGCTTCCACCTTCTCAGGATCAACTGCTACTCCTTCCGCGGTGAAGATATGACCAAGGAATGCCACTTTCTCAAGCCAAAATTCGCACTTGCTGAATTTAGCATAGAGTCGGTGGGCCCTTAGTTTTTCCAAGACCACCCGTAAGTGGTGTTCATGCTCTTGAACACTCTTGGAGTAAATAAGTATGTCGTCAATAAAGACTACGACAAACTTATCTAACTCGTCCATAAACACCTTGTTCATGAGGTTCATGAAGTAAGCAGGTGCATTGGTCAATCCAAAGGACATCACTGTAAACTCAAATTGACCATAGCGGGTGACAAAGGCGGTCTTCGGGATGTTGCTCTCCTTGATCTTGAGCTGATGATACCCCGATCTCAGATCTATCTTGGAGAAATACTTGGCTCCCTTTAATTGATCAAACAGGTCATCTATTCTAGGGAGGGGGTACTTGTTCTTAATGGTGACCTCATTTAATGCGCGATAATCCACGCACATCCTCATACTCCCATCTTTCTTCTTGACAAAAAGCACGGGGGCTCCCCACGGGGATGAGCTGGACCTGATAAAACCACTCTGTTGCAACTCTCCCAACTGTTTCTTCAGCTCGGCTAACTCTGAGGCTGCCATTCTATAGGGTCTCTTGGCTATAGGGGAGGTCCCGGGGACAAGGTCAATTACGAATTCTATGTCTCTGTCAGGGGGTATTCCAGGTAATTCCTCAGGAAAGACGTCCGGGTACTCACTCACTACTGGGACTCCTTCTAAGGTCTTAGTCTCCATGCTGAACACCATGGGGTCTGGACCACTTCCCTTAGTGTGACAGGTCACTTGCACACCCTCATGATTGGTCAGGTGCACTACCTTATCAGCACACCCTATATGACTGTCATGCAGGCTTAACCAGTCCATCCCAAGGATCACATCTATCCCCTTAGACTTAAGTACTACTAGATCCGCTAGAAACTCTACCCCACTTAAATTGATCCTTACCCGAGAACAGCCTAGTCGACACTGAATGTCGGCTCCAGGAGTTCGGGTTAATAGGGGTAACTTTAGTAGTACTGTAGGTATACGATGTTTTTCCACAAAGCTTGAGGATATGAAGGAATGTGATGCTCCAGAATCAAAAAGTACTGTTGCCAAGACTGAGCTGACTAGGAACTCACCGAGTACCACGCCCTGAGCGTCGCGAGCCTCCTGCGCGCCGATGTGGTTGACGCGGGCTCGACCAAAGGATTGCTGGGGTGGCCTCATCTGCTGGCTGTTGTTGTTGCTAGGGTTGCCATTGCTGCGGGCTGGCACACGGTTGGCTCCCGACAATGCGGCCCTAGGCCCAGCTACTGAGTTGGACAAGGCTGATGCTACCGGCTTGTTGGCATAGGGGCAGTTGGCGGTGAAATGCCCTGGCTCTCTGCAGTTGAAGCATGCCCTACCATTGCTGGTGACCTGGCTGGCGCTGCTCTGTGGGGCCTTGATAGAGTTCTGGCTCCGGAATGGGGCAACAGTCTGATGCGAACCAGATGCTTGGGACTGGGTCCGATAATGCATGGGAGCTTGGGATCTGGGCAAGGGATGACCGAAGTTCCTTGGCTTCTGGAATCGGTCCTGCTGGTGCGCCTTGTTTTCCAGGAACCGACGCTTGTTGTCCCTCCGTTCCTCTGCCTTGGCCCTCTCAGTCAGGATGGCCATGTTCATCAAGGTGTTGAAGTCGGGGTAGATCTGGGGAGTGAGCAGGGTCCTCAACTCTGCGTTCAAGCCTTTCTTGAACATGCCCTGCTTCTTCTCGTCCTTGTCCACCTCCTCCGGAGCATAACGGGCTAGCTCCATGAACTGGAAAGTGTACTCCTCCACGGATCGGTTGCCCTGGCGGAGTTCACGGAACTCATCCGCCTTGCGCTTCATGGTGGCGGCGGGGATGTGGTAGCGACGGAATTCCGTCACGAACTCATCCCAGGTGATAGTAGAGGCATCCTGGGCGGCAGAGCAGTAGTTCTCCCACCAAGCTAGGGCAGTTCCAGTGAGCTGGTGGGCAGCCAAGAGAACTTTGTCCCTGCCCTCACAACCAAATGGCTCCAGCTTCCTCTGGATGACACGCAGCCAGTCATCTGCGTCCAGAGGGTTGACAGACCCGCCAAAAGTGGGTGGCTTAGTCCGGAGGAAGTCCGTCAACTTCTCATTCATGTTCTGCCCGCGGGGCCTCTGGCGAGTAATGGCGTTGGCTAGAGCTTTCAGTAGAAGGGTCTGGTTGTTCATTACTTGAACCAGATCAATAACCGGTGGGGGTGGTGGCCGCTGTGTCCCCACCTGACTTTCTCCCCTTCCTTCAGGCTGGCTCACTTCCTGCTCCTCAGGAAGTGCTGCCGGAGGCGGTTCTTGCCTTTCTGGCTGCCTCTCTGCACTGGGGGTGGCATGGGCCTGGCTTGGGGAAGTCCTGGTGGCACGCTTGGGCGGCATCTGCAGATTGAGTGAGACTTTTATGAGAGTATGATTTGGATTTTAGTGATCTTTAAAGTGGTTATTTCGTATTTTCGAAGAGACAGAATCCACCTCCTGTCGACAAACACACAGACTAACAAGCAACAAACACAAACGGTTTTATTTATTTTGCCACGGGGGGGGGGGGGTACAACACTGCTGGGGTAAGGCCAAAACACGCACTACACGACCGGTTACAACAACACAACTGGAGGGGTACAACTCTAATCTGCGGACCATGACGGCTTCACCCCTTAGGCAATCCTGACTGGCATACTACTCGCGGGGCGAGTCTTCTCCCTGGGCTGAGTGATCTTCTATCGGAAGGAGAAGGGCCAGCACCTCATCCTTCAGAGTCCCGCCCGTGGGAGGGGTCTCGGGAACCACTCCATCCGACACCTCGGAGTCCCTTTCTGAAGGTGGTGGTGCCGGGGTGGCATCCGGGCTTTTCCGCTTACTGGGCCCTGGGGCAATGGGAATTCCTTCAAGGATCGGGGCCTCGTCGTCCTCGATGGCCACCATCCTCCTTCTGGCACGAATGGTGAGGTGGGCATCCTTCAGTTCCTTGGAGTGCCGATCCTCAGCCTCCTTGAGAGCCTCAACGGCAATGGCCTCATTGCTTTGGGCGGCCGCGGCTCGGGCTTCGGCGGCGGCTAACTTCACCTGGAGCCTTCTCACCATAACTTCTGCGTCCTCAGCCCTACGGGTCTGCTGCTTCAACTTAGCAGCCTGCTCGTCGTAGAGCTCATCCAAGGTGAGAAGGTAGGCAGCCATGTGCAGCACAGTGGGGTTATCCTCGCGTTGTCCACGTCCTTCCAAGGTCCGTACCCGGGCCAGCCAAACCGGGCGGTTTTTCTTGACAGGCGGGTAGAACCTCATTGGAGTGCGGCCAATGTGCCTCTCATAAATCTGGCACAGGAAACGGAGGGCCTTCCGGGCTGCCACTTGATAAGTATCCTTGTGCCGGAAGCCAGTGGCAGTCACATTCCATGGCTGGATGTCCGGGTAGCGGCTACTCCGTCCGATGTAGATAATCATCTCACACCGAGGGGTCCCGCGGTCCTCGTACTCCCTGCTGGTGTACTCCGGACGCTCATAAATTCCAAGGCGGTCCATGCAGGCGAACAGCAACCTGGGAAAACCAGGCTCCTCCAGGCAGTGGCTGTTGACCCACCCTTCCTCGGCCATCTGGAAAGATCCAGGGCACAAATTAGTTTTACAATAGAGCAGTGGTAGGAAGAAATTTTATAATTCTTTTATTTTGGTCAAAAAGGGCTAATCCGGTCCTAAGGTCGCGTCCTACAGCCAACCTGGCTCTGATACCACCTGAAGCGTCCCCACATAAATAGAGACTAAATGTGATACAAATATCAGTCCCAGGAGGCTGATAACACATTTATTCGACAGACAATTCAGTTACCGTACAACTCCCGAGGGAGTGGGCGTGAAAGCCACGCAGCGATAAACAGTAAATAAATAACGGCGGCTAACCAAGCGACTGCCAAAAGACAGCACTCGGGACTACACGGCAGCAGCAGCATCTTGGGCAGGACAACACCACAGGCAGCGTCGGGTGCAGTCACAACCTCTACTCGAGGTCCTCTGCAACGAAATCCGGGTCTTCCTCTGTAGCAATGAAGCAAGGGTGAGTACTAGCGTACTCAACAAGTCCAACCCCATCCACGGAGGGGATACAAGCAAGTTTATGCACAAGTATAACAAGGATAGGCTAGAGTTTATTTGCGGTAAAGCTAAATTTTCCACACATGCAAGGGTTTGTTTTCAAAAGAGGTCTTTGTAAAGCTTTCCTTTAGTACCCGGAGCACTGAGTGGGGTTGATCCTACACAAAGGATCCAAGGTTTTATCGCTATCGGACTCCCCGTCCGTCAGAGCGCACGGCACCACTGTCGGACTCTTCTGAAATCCCCCCCCCCACACACATGTCATTCTTGCCCAAACTCTAGTTATGTGACCAAGCCGTAATTCGTCCAATGCCGTGGACACGGCTACCCGGATAGGTTTTAACTCTGCAGAGGGTGTACACTTTTCCCACAAGTAGGGTACCGTAGCACGACCACCTTAGTGGCGGTACGGATCCTATCAAAGCCATTACCCACCTTAGCTAAGACTGGCTAGTTCTCGCGGAAACACCCAAGGGGTTCACGGCTCGTCCCTGAGACCGTAACCGGGACCTAAGTCACCAAGATCTCACTCCTTTTCCATGGGTTCCCGTTGCTCTCCAGCACACCTGAGGACTAACAGTTTAGCTAGTGGGATTTATGCTAAGCCGTTGCCCATACAACGGTCGAGTGGTTGCACGATAGTGGAATTAGGCGAGATGACACATCAACTCGGTCCTTAATCACGACAGGATGGATATCTCCCGACACTGCTCAACCACCAAGGTACGAGCACAACAACATGGCATCCCACACGAGGAACACCCATCCATCCCGTCTACACATCCTTTTTCCCCAACCCCGAAAGCCATCTCTCTTGCGTGGACACACACACACATTTATTTTCCGAATACACCATTGTAATAATGATTGCAGTTGAGTAACAATTTCCTAAGCGTTCTAGCAGCGGCTATCATCTAAACAGAGCGAGTCATATTTAGAGATAAGCACAGGACAACAAGGAATGTTCATAACAATCAAGGGGTGGCTATCCAACCATGTCTTGCGGTGAAATAATATGCATTTTGTAAAACAGGCCAATAGGTTGTGTTTGAAAAACTAGGTATTAAGTATGCATCAAAGGGTGAGATTGGACTTGCCGTCTTCAAAGCCTTCCGGGAGTTCCGGCTCGCGGTACTGGTCCTCGAGCTCGGGCTCGCGATCAAACTCTTCCTCGGGCTCCTCCTCGGGCAATCCGCGATCTACGGCACACACAAACAGACACACAAATAAATAAAAGAGGAAACGATTTTTAACCGTGAGCTCCGAACAGGAAACGCGAACGGAAAATAGGTAGAAGGATTATTTTTGGGAAATTTGGATATGGATCGGCGAAAGTATTCTGGAGGATGACGTGGTAAAATTTGGGATTAATTGGAGGGAGTTTGGCGCATGAAATGACGGGTTAATCATTGATTAGAGGCTTAAAGGGAGGTTTAGGGCTGATTTTTAATAAACCAGGGACCTATTTGTAATTTCTTTCGGAAGTGGAGGGGCTTATGTGTAATTTGGGGAAACTTGGGGGTCGGATCTAAAATCAAAGGCAATCTTCTCTTCTTCTCCAGGAACTTGGAGAGAGAGAGGGAGGGAGAGGATGGGGCCGGCGGCGGGCGGCCGGCCGGGCTTTGCCGGCGGCGAGCCGTGGTGGAGGGAGGCGGTGGAGGGAGTCGAGGGGGCTCCATCTTGCTACTTACTTTGGGGACTCGGGTAGGGGAAGGGGTGCGGCCGGCGGCGGGTCTTGGCGGCGGTGGTGGTGGTGGCTCGGGCAGGGGAGGTGTCGGCGGCGGCGGCTATGTGGCGGCGGCGGTTTGTGGCGCAAGGGGATGGGTGGGCGTGGAGGAGATGGTCGGGGCGGTGTCCCCTTTTATATCACCGGCGGGGAGCGGCCGGCGGTGGGGGACGGACCGGCAAGGCGCGGCGGTCGGCACGGCACCGGCGGTGGGGTCGGGCCGACGGCGACGCGGTGGCGTGCACGTGGGGCAAGGGCGGCCGGGCGGCGCGGTTGGCCGGGTCGAGCTGGGGGCCGGCAGCCACACCGGCGACGTGCGGCGCGGGTGCCGAGGCCGGGCGGGCCGGCGCCACGCGCCGGGCACAGGCGCAGCAGGCCCCGGGCGTGCGGGGCCGGAGGGAGCCGGGCCAGGCGCCAGGAGGGGCCGGGCGGAGTAACGCGCCGGGGTAGGTGGGCGCCAGGAGGAAGGAAGGAAAGGAGAGAGAAGGAGGGAGGAAGAAGAAGGAGAAGGAGGAAGAAAGAAGAAGGAGGAAAAAGAAAAGGAAAAAGAGAAAGAAAAGGGAGAGACCGGCGGCACTCGCGGCACGCGGTCGGAGCACGTGCACGGCGTCTGACACCGGCACGCGGCGAGATTCGCGGGCACAGATAAAAAGACAGGTGGGGGTCGGCATGGGTACCGGGACGGCGAAATCGCCGGGGAGACTTCTAATTTCCGGGAGCTCAGCGATAAAAAGATTTTAAAGACGGTTTTTAACGGGTGATTTTAGTTAGTGATTTCTGCGGGCGTTACACACCTGGGGGGGTTTGAATAAGCGTACCTTGAAATTATCGCAAGTTAAAACAAGTTTATCAACGACTTCCGGTACCTTGAGCTAGGAAAGTAAGTACTAATGTAGAGGAATTAAACTCTCTCTGCCAGAAATTGAAACTTCCGTTTTTAGCTCAGGCAGAGAGGACCCCCAAAACTCAGTGTGAAAAATGAGCTCGAGATGTAACCAAACTTAGTGTAGAGGCTCAATAGGTGTTTCTTAGCAGGACCACAAATTTCTTGCACTTAACAAACACGAACACCTGAGTAGATCAACCAAATTCACAAGTTTAATAAAGAAAGCAATTGAGATCAAACTAGCAAGGAGACACGAGGGTTTGTTTCACCATTGAGGAGCCCATTGGAATACGAGTCTACTCAACTCCCTTCCAATGTGCTGGGTCTCTTTCAACCACTTTCCTCGTTTCCACTAGATGACCTTTTTTACCGTGGAGGCAAGATCGTAGCCTTCACAAACTTACCATTGCTCACCACACCTTTGGGAGCTAGCCGGCGACGCCTAACCGTCTAGGAGGCAAGTCTCCAAGAGTAACAAATGCTTCACTTAAAACTTGACAAGGCAAACCAGTGCTCAAGGAACTTAGTGCTGTTCTAATGCTCATGAATGGCTCCTCTATACTACCCAACTCACTAGACCTAGTAAAGGTCACACAGCCTCACAAAGAGTGGTTGGGGAGAGCTATTTTAGCTTTAGTTCAGCTTAGAATAGGTAAGAAGCACACCAGCAACCTCAGAAGCAGCAACCAACCACTGAGGAGGGCGTGGGGTATAAATACCCCACTCCTCAAAAACTAGTTGTTAGGGTGTCAGACCAAAACCGGAACTACTGGTTTCCTAAAATCGGAACTTTCGATTCTTCCAAACCAACTAGCCGTTAGTGACACATGGTACCCAAAACTAGAACTTCCTGCTTCTTAAACCGGAGCTTTCGATTTTGCCACTGCTTGACTCGACAGAGTGTGTACGTGTGACTTTTGTGTCTCTCATCAACTCACATAGGAAACTTGAGTACTTTATCAAATGATCATGTGATGCATCCCTCTTGATAGTACGGCATATCTATACTCAAGATCAACACATAAAGACAATATTCCTCCTCTTGAGCTTCACCATCACGAATCATGCCATACTTGATCAATATATCCACTTGAGAGCTACATCCAACTTTGTCTCTTTGATTTGAGCACTTCATCCTTGAGCTAGTAACTTGATCAATATTCAACACATATGAATGAAACCCAATTTTAGATCATAAGTCACTTATTCATATGACTCAATAAACATTTGATGCAACCCATTGCTATACTTATTAAGGCTTGACTTAATACCTCGAAATCCTTCAAGCAATAGCCACTTCACCCTAGCAAAACTCATGGCTCAGACCACCATTTGACCAAACCTCGCTTAGTACCTCGTTGCTAATCCCTTGCTTAATTTCTTCATCCAATCGCTACCGCATTGAGTCTAGCTTCATTTTGACATCAAGAGTGAAACCCGCTTGAGATCGTATCTTATTTTGACTTCAATATCTCATTTGTAGATATCAAGCTTTTCATTTTATTTAGAGATCGAAGAATATCCCAATATCATCATGCCTCTATCTTCACCTGAATTTGCGTGTCATATATTACACATACACATAGTGGAATCACACAATATTACTTACTTATGACATTTATTTTTTGTTCAAGCAATCTTGCAATATGAGGCTATTAACCAAGCCTCAACTCATCTTTAGCACCATTGCTAGCTTTCCATGCTTAGATGAACAATTTCATATGTCACACTTATTTATTTTCACCATATGAGCCTTTTACTATAATCTTTCCCACAAAGATTATTCATCAATAACATTACACCTGCTTACATGCTTAATGAGTGCAATAGACCTTTAATCTAGTTGTCATTCAACCCACCAAAACCCACTAGGGGCCTAGATGCTCTTTCATCTCCCTCTTTTTGTTGATTGATGACAACCTCTTACAAAAGTTGTTGTTGACCTCCCACCTGCAGTTTTATTTTGGTCTTGTAGTCACATACACTTGCTATCAGCTTTGCCATGGCGCTGATACCGCATCATCCGAGCTCACGTGATGGCAAGAGCACCATGATGGCCGCCAAGTCCGTACATTAGGCAGCGCAATTAGAGCGATTGAGCTGGGCCCCAAAAATTAGGGGCCCCAACTATTGAGCTTTAACTAGAGGTTAAGAAGATATTAGTATGTAATATTCGTCCTTTAATTCTATAACATGATTACCTAATTTCATATTATAGTTCTTTGTATGAAAAAAGCATGTATTTGTTACTCATATACTGGAATCCAAATATTTCTCGATCATTTGTATTTCACTGCTATAGTATATATAGGACCCATTTCATGGTTTGCTCCGGGGCCTCAGAATCTCTCCGGTACGGCCCTGATGGCCGCTCCTTCCATCGCCCTCGCAACTGTGCTGCTGCTTTCGTTAGCCTCTCCAGCCACCTCATGCTCCGAGCAGGAGATGAGCTCCCTCCTCCAGTTCCTTGCCGGGCTGTCAGAGCACAACGGCCTCTCAGCGTCATGGCGGAACGGCACGGACTGCTGCAAGTGGGAAGGGATCACCTGCAGCGCTGATGGCATGGTGATCGAGATCTTCTTGGCGTCCAGAGGCCTTGAGGGGAGCATCTCGCCGTCCCTTGCTGACCTCAGCAACCTACAGCGCCTCAACCTATCATACAACTCCTTCTCTGGCGGCCTTCCGTCAGAGCTGCTGACCTCCAACATCATCGTCCTCCTTGATGTCAGCTTCAACCAGCTCAGCCGGGTCCTGCAACAAAACCTCAGCTCATCAGTACCTGATCACAGGTCACTGCAGGTATTGAACATCTCGAGCAACTTGTTTACAGGAGAGTTCCCATCCATCCTGTGGGAGAATAAGAGTAATCTTGTTGTGCTCAATGCGAGCAACAACAGTTTCCAAGGATGGATGCCGTCTTCCTTCTGCATCAGCTCAACATCCTTTGCAGAGCTTGATCTTTCCTATAACCAATTCAGTGGCAGCATTCCGTCCGGTCTAGGTAAATGCTCTGCGCTTAGAGTACTCAAGGCAGGCCACAATAACCTCAACAGGACACTCCCAGATGAACTCTTCAATGTTTCCTCATTAGAGTACCTCTCTTTTCCCGACAATGGTTTGCGGGGAATACTTGATGGTGCGCACATGATGAATCTCAGAAATCTGGCAATCCTTGATCTTGGAGGTAATATGCTACATGGCAAGATTCCAAATTCTATAGGTCAGCTCAAGAGATTAGAGGAGCTCCATTTGGAGAACAACAACATGACTGGGGAGCTGCCATCAACTCTGAGCAATTGCACAAATATCATAACGATTGACCTCAAGGGCAACAACTTCAGTGGAGAGCTTCAGAAAGTCAACTTCTCCAACCTGAGCAATCTAGAAGTATTGGATCTTCTATACAACAACTTCACTGGAACAATTCCGGAAAGCATTTACTCATGCAGCAACTTGATTGCATTGCGGCTATCTGGCAACAACTTACATGGGCAGCTTTCACCGAGAATAGGCAATTTGAAGTCTCTTGTTTTCCTGTCACTTGGTGACAATAAGTTTACAAACATCACAAATGCGCTTCAGATCCTCAAGAACTGTAGGAATCTTACCTCCCTACTTATTGGAGCCAACTTCAAGGGTGAAGCCATGCCAGAAGATGAAAATTTTGGTGGTTTTCAGAATCTTAGGGCTCTTTCCATATCTGAGTGCTCGTTGTCTGGGAAAATACCTCTTTGGCTATCAAAGCTAAAGAATTTGGAGATGTTGTTTTTGCAGAGGAATCAACTCACTGGACCAATACCCGCCTGGATTAAAAACTTAACTTCACTTTTCCATCTGGACTTATCATATAACAACCTTTCAGGGGAAATACCGATAGCCTTAATGGAGATGCCAATGCTAACAACAGAAATTACTGCAATCCATTCGGTCTTTGAGCTACCGGTTTATCTAGGCCATTCACTTCAGTACAGAATAATCAGTACTTTCCCGAAAACGCTGGATCTTGGTCACAATAACTTCACTGGTGCGATCCCTCATGAGATTATTCAGTTGAAATTGCTTGCTAAACTCAATTTCAGCTTCAACGCCTTATCAGGAGAAATTCCACAGCAGCTCGGTAACCTGACAAATCTGCAAATTTTAGACTTGTCTAGCAACCACCTCACAGGTGCAATCCCATTGGCACTGAATAACTTGCACTTTCTCTCTAAATTCAATGTTTCTCATAATGACCTGGAAGGTCCTATTCCGAGTGTAGGCCAGCTTAGTACATTTCCAAGTTCTAGCTTTGATGGGAACCCAAAGTTGTGTGGCACTATGGTTGCTAGATTATGTGGCTCAGATGAAGCACCTCCAGTCTCTGTTCCCTCCACCGAACAATCGATCAAAAGGATGGCCTTTGTGATTGCTTTTTTAACTTTCTTTGGTGTAGGGGTGCTATATGATCAGATAGTCTTGTCAAGGTACTTTGGCTAGTCGCAGTTTACATGTGGGTTTATGACAATTTTAGCGCTACTTGGTTCCTACTCAGGTTAAGCAACATTGACAACGGACATGATTTCAGCTGTGCGCTATATGTAACTCATTTTTATGTGTACAAAAACTGAGTAACTGGAGGGAACTTATGGGTCTGGGCACAGGACTGAGGAGTAACCCATCTGGTGCAATTGCAAAAACATCATAAGCTGATATAAATTGAAGTGGTCAAAATTTGCCAAGAAAAATATCATTCAGGTTTGGATTTTGAGCAGCTATAATTCCATCATTCAACTTTGTTGCTGTACAATAACACCACGCAGTTAAACCTTGATGCACTTCTAAATACAAGAAGAAACATTGCCTTCAAGTTTGGCAACCGACAATTATCAAGCTTTGTATAGCTGCAAACCATATTTAGATCCTGATTATGTTGAGACTGATGAACACTATGGCAAAATTGGTGATGGTGAGGAAATAGACTACAAGGACAAACAACCCTCCTGATTACGGCACTCATCTCTTCCTGCCTGATGCTGATGATCAACACTTCAATGGTGAAGATGGAAGTAATCCTGGGGCCAACCAAATGCAAGACAAAGGGACTTAGCTAATTTCTGGAGTCTCAGTTATATTCATGGCTTCCTTTTGTTCTGGTTCATGTAGCAGTGCTTTAAGTTATGTAGTTGGTCTCTTCCTCTATGGACTTGGTGATTGTGGATTTCAATCACTGATGTATCTTCCTTTTCAGTTGTGTTGTCGTTACCCACCTGTCATTTCAATGTACGAACTTATTTTCAATTATGAAAATTAATGGCAACAGGAACACAGCCTTTCTTAAAAAAACTCATTTCCATGTAGTAAGGATGTAATTTGAGGAGAGTTATGGCAAGGAGTGATCCATTAGGGGGAAATGGAAAAATAAAAAAAATGCAACTACGTAAGCTGATTCAAATTGAAGCAGTCTAAATTTGTCACCGAAAAATTTCCATGCAGCAATAATACATTCACCATTCAATTTTCTTGCTGGACAAAAGTCAAAAACACTACGCAGTTGAATCATGATAAGTATCCTACAATAGTAGTAAACAGGATAAATTTTGTTACAAATCGTAAATGTCAGTGCATCTCGAATTTCGAACTTTTCCCAACAGGGTTTCTGCAGGATGTACCTCGGGAGCACGTCTCAGAAGACCCACCACCCCAAACTGCGGGAATTGCCCTCCGGCGAGTGCGGCGCACTCCGGCGGCCGAGCTGTCGGGCCGACGCGGCGTCAGCCCCGGGTCACCGCCGCCGCTGCGTTTCGATGTCTCGCGGCTGTGCTTTCCGCGTCCCGGCGTCCGTGTCGCGCGTCTTGCTTCGACGTATTGAGCTGTCTATCTGACCTGGGCCGCGGACGTGGCCCACAAGAGAAATGGCTCGAAAGATGCAAACCCTGTGGAAATCATTTTGAGTTTTTGAATATAGTTGTTTAAACACAACTATATTTGAGGGGGTCATTCCACTAAAAAAGATTTTGAGGGTAAAAATACCATGCAAAGTTTCTGGATTCAAATATGAAGCATTTTCGAGACATAGGAAGAACCACCATGCAAACTAAGCACCAGCAGGCACCAGGCAGCAGCATGGGTAAAAAATTGCAAACCATGCAAAAACATCTTAAAGCGTCAAACGCATCAGGTCGAAGAAGACGACGTCACAATCAACCCTACAATTATAAGGATATATAACCAGCAATGTATATCCAACATAGCACAATTGTTGCCCAAAATCCTACGCCTTCTTCGACATCGTCTGTGTTGTGCATTTGTCAACGAGTTGCAACAGCACGTGACATGATCACGCCATGCGATCATGTTTGCATGTTCACACCGAATGGTGAACTCAGGTTAGCCTTGTGTGTAAATTCTCGTCGACGCCGTGGAAAATCTTCGTGTTTCTGGAGCAGTCCAGATCTCTGTTTGGTCATCACTCTTTTGTTCATGGCAATGGGCAGGTAGATTGACCCTGCTAGAATGTTATATACAACAGAGGGCGCCTGCTCTGCCAAGGACAAGGAATAGGCAAATGTCAAATGTGGCTTTGTGAATTGTGATGATAGTTTTCACAAGTTAACTACTTTGATTACCCCAAGTGCAAACATCTCTGTACAAACGCACCTGGTTGAGCCACAAGAAGAAGCGAGGTGACACAGGGTAGCCAACTGAGCCAGAAGGGAAGCAATGTTGGTGACGAATTTTGTCCCAGCAGTTACATTGGCGGTAGTGGTTGATGGAGGCGTCTTGTCTCTTGGAGACATGTGGAACAGATTGTGAACCACGCTACAGGAAGCACAGAGGCAGAGGTGTTGAGGCCTCTCATGTTCCAGTTGAGAATATGGCAAGATTCTTTTGGCATTCAACCTTGATGGTTACAACAGACTGCAAAAGACCAGAAAAGGCTAATTTAGTCATGCAATCAACCTGCCTACTCACCAATTGTAACCCTACAGCTAGTGAGATTAATACAGTGGCAGGAAATCAGCTTACCATGTCAAAAAGACAACATCGCCAGTTCTACACCTTATCTGGGTTCGCCAATTGTCGTCATCATTGCCATCGCTAGAGGTAAGGTAGAATTTTGTCGAGAGTCTTGAAAAGCCTGGCAAATAAAGAGCTTCACCTGGAAAGGCATTTCAATGTGCCACAAGTCTATCGTCCTAGAGCTAATCACACCCCTAACAACAATCCATATTAGTATAATCAATTGACAATATTCAGCGGCAACATTTCAATTTAGTAGGTGCAGACTACGGACTTTTTGTGTAGCAAGCAGTAGTATGACATCCAGTGAAAAAAATCAATCATTATCAAAACAATTGCTTAAATTGAAACCATTGCATATAGTGTCAAATAACAATTTATCACAACATCGCTGTATAATGGAAGGTCACATGAAAACAATAAAGAGTACATAGCTTGTTTAATCAACAACAGAATGCTCCCTTTTCCAGGTCAACAGATATACAGTCATACGTCAGCAAGTTATTCTAATATCGTTTTACTTTCTCCCCTATATAACATACAAAAGAAAAAAAAGAGAGGCATTTCAACATGATTTTCACATAGTAATGATCTAGGGTGACTACCAACCTAACATACTCCATATAAACGAATGAACTTTTAGTAGATTAGAAGATTGATTAATGCACAAAATGCAAGGCAGGCAGCTCAAGCGAAGTGTCAGTGTGAAACTCCATGCTAGTAGTTAGCAGTAGTTCTATTAGCTAAACAGTCTCATGGTAAGCAAACTAATTTTACTTTACAAAGCCACACATTGTTTGGGCCAACAACAGAGCATGCATCTCCACCAGCCAGCTCCTTACATCTCAAAAGCACCGATGTGACTAGCTAAAAAAGCAGTGATGTGACAGTTAAGCAATGAGCACCCTGTGCCGTCCTAGATCAACTACACCACTGATATGACAGTGGTCTTTATCATGGGGTCAATTTAAGAACCAGTTTTCCACGCTCAAGAATTAGTATATATGACTTGTAGTATACTTCAAGTGAAGAGATTCGTCAATTGACTTCTCATGCTTCATCTTTCCCTACTTGCTCCTACCATTCTTTCCCTACATACACTCAGCAAGTATGGCTCCAAGTTAGCCACCTTACAGAACAGGATCTTTACAAATACACTTGCTACTTAGATCAAAACTCATTAAAAAAAAACATGCAGAGAGCGCCACAATTTTCATGCAAAAGCAAGGTTAGTAGGCTGGCCATGCCTTTCTTCGGTCTTCCCCTTGTGCTGCTACTCACCATGGCTTCTCCTGCAACTTCATGCAATGAGAAGGAGAAGAGCTCCCTTCTACAGTTTATTGCTGAGCTATCATCACATGATGGTGGTGTTACCACGTCCTGGCGGAATGGCACAGACTGCTGCAAGTGGGAAGGCATCACTTGCAATGGACACGGAGCAGTTATGGAGGTGTCTCTAGCATCTAGAAGCCTAGAAGGAAGCATCTCCCCGTCCCTTGGCAAGCTCACCAGCTTGTTGCGCCTCAACCTCTCATACAACTCGCTCTCTGGTAACCTGCCATCAGAACTATTGTCATCTGGCAGCATCACTGTACTCGATGTGAGCTTCAACAGCCTCAACGGGGATCTGCATGAACCTCATCCTTCAATCACTGAGCAGCCGTTGCAAGCACTCAACATCTCAAGCAACTTGTTTACAGGAGAATTTCCATCTACAATGTGGGAGAAAACAAGAAATTTGATTTCCATCAATGCAAGCAACAATAGCTTCCAAGGATGGATACCATCTTCTTTTTGCATCAGCTCAACATCTGTTGCGGTGCTTGACCTTTCATTCAACCAATTCAGTGGCAGCATCCCTGCTGATATGGGTAAATGCTCTGCACTTAGAGTACTCAAGGCTGGCCACAACCACCTCAGTGGGCTCCTCCCAGATGAGCTCTTCAATGCTACACTGTTAGAGTACCTCTCTTTCCCAAACAATGGTTTGCAGGGATTACTTGATGGTGCACAAGTAATGAAGCTCAGAAATCTAGTTAACCTTGATCTTGGAGTCAATAGGCTAAATGGCAAGATTCCGGAAACTATAGGCCAGCTCAAGAGACTGGAGGGGCTCCATTTGAACAATAACAACATGTTTGGGGAGCTGCCATCAGCTCTGAGCAATTGCACAAATATCATAACGATTGACCTCAAGGGTAACAATTTCAGCGGAGAGCTTCACAAAGTCAACTTCTTCAACCTGCTCAATCTAAAAGCATTAGATCTTCTGTACAACAACTTCACTGGCACAATTCCAGAAAGCATCTACTCATGCAGCAACCTGATGGCATTGCGGCTATCTAGCAACAAGTTGCATGGGCAGCTATCACCAAGAATAGGCAATTTGAAATCTCTTGTTTTCCTGTCACTTGGTGCCAACACCTTCACAAATATCACAAATACGCTTCAGATCCTCAAGAACTGTGGGAATCTCACCTCCCTACTTATTGGATCCAGCTTCAAGGGTGAGGCCATACCACAAGATGAAACGATTGATGGTTTTCAGAATCTTCGGGTTCTTTCCATAACTGATTGCTCGTTGTCCGGGAAAATACCTCTTTGGCTGTCAAAGCTCAAAAATCTGGAGATCTTATTTTTGAACAGGAATCGGCTCACTGGAACAATTCCAGACTGGATCAGAAACTTAAATTCACTTTTCCTTCTGGACCTAGCATCTAATAACCTTACAGGGGAGTTACCGATGGCCTTAATGGAAATGCCAATGCTAAGGACAGAAAAGGCTGCAACCCATTTGGATACAAGGGTGTTTGAGCTACCTCTTTATTTCGCTCACACATTTCAATACCGGATAGCTACTACTTTCATGAAAACACTGGATCTTAGTCACAATAACTTAACGGGTGCGATTCCCCAGGAGTTTGTTCAGTTGAAATCACTTGAGAAGCTCAATTTGAGTTTCAACGGCTTGTCAGGAGAGATTTCGCAGCAACTCAGCAAGCTGACAAATCTGCAAATTTTAGACTTGTCTAGCAACCATCTCACAGGTGCAATCCCATCCGCACTGAACAACCTGCACTTCCTCTCTCAATTCAATGTTTCTCATAATGACCTGGAAGGACCTATTCCGAATGGAGGTCAGCTTAGTACATTTCCAAGTTCTAGCTTTGATGGGAACCCGAAGTTGTGTGGGATTATGGTTGCTAAACTCTGTGGCTCAGCTGAAGCACCTCCAGTCTCTGTTCCCTCCACAGAACAAACGGTCAGAAGGGTTGCCTTTGTGATTTCTTTTGGGGCTTTCTTTGCTGTAGGGGTGATATATGATCAAATAGTCTTGTCAAGGTATTTCGGTTAGTCTCAGTTTACATGTGAGATTATGATGGCTTTAGTGCTAATTATCTCCTGCTCAGGTTCAGCGATATCGATTATGGAGTTGTAAACCATATTTGACTCATTTTTCATGTCTACAAAAAGGGTAACTGGAGGGGATTTATAGGCCAGGACAGAGTAAACCATTTGGTGCAAATGCAAAAGAATGCAGCCATGTAAGCTGATCTGAATGGAAGCAGTCTAAATTTGTCAAGAAAATAAGAGATCTCTCCCGTTTGATTTCTGTGTCGCTATAATTTAATCATTCAATTTTGTTGCTGTACAATAACACTACACAATTAAATCATGATACATTTTCGCGCACACGATTATACAATATAAATGCAAGCAGAGCCAGCAACCCAAATCTCTGTGCGACAACGACAAGGGCGGTCAATCAAAAAGACGTAGGGCAATCCAAAATTTCGAGCAACAAGACGCGGTTATGCGCCTCCGATTTTTTCCCCCCATCAAACAAGGTTTATGCAGGATTTACCTTGGGAGCGCGCCTCACTTTCACTGGCACTTCCGCCCTGCACTCCGGCGACATCACGCCGGCGCGTGCGGCGCGCTAGGGCGGTCGAGTTGTCAGGAGCCGTTGCGCCGGTCGCGTCGCCGCCGCCGCGGCGTATCGCTGTCGCGCGCCGGAGGATGGCTGCCACCTGATCTGAGGATGGCTGCCGCCTGAACTTTTTTATTTTTATATTTTTTTTCGATTTCGCAGAAATAAATACTCGAAAGAAAAATTTGCAGAAACTGTTCAGTCATTTCGTACGGCGGAGCATCGCCGCCAGTTGAAACGGCAGTAAGAGGATGTACCGTTAGGGTGAAATGGTGGTAGAACCCCGTATACAGCTTACCGTCACGCCCTCCACCCGTCCGGCAGGCTATCCACAGGATGATATGGCGCGGAGTTCGAGGCTTTTTCGCCGCTTCAGTTGGCGATAGCGGGCCGCCGTTTGAAACGGTGGAAGTGAGGTCCTTCCGCTAAATGAGCCAGCGGGGCTAGCTGTTATAAAAGCGCGCGACCGCTCGAGGCACTCGACTCTTTCTTTTACCCCCGTCGCTAGAGACAAACCGAGAGCTAGAGAGAAGAGAAAGGGAGGGGAGGGAGAGAGGAGAAGGAAGGAAGGGAGGGAGGAGAAGGAAGGAAGGGAGGAAAGAAAGAAAGAAAGGGAGGGAGGGAGGGAGGAGGGGAGGGGAGTGGAGATTGAAGGTCCGCTCGTTGCTTCATTAGAGGCATTTTTGTAATCTCTTAGTTTAGTTAGTGTAGTGGATAGATCTAATAGTTAGTTTAGTGGATATAGGACATAAAAAAATGTAGATTAGTTAGTCTAGTGGATTTTAGATATAGGAAAATGTAGCTAAGTCAGATTAGAGGATTTAGTTTAGGTATTTAGTTGACAATAAAATTAGTTTGTTGATTTATGTAGATGAATTTTAGATGAATATTATTTGCAATGCTAGAGTTATATTATGTATAGGTATTCAGGATGTAGTTGTTTTAGGGTTAGTTGGAATTATTAGATTTAGTTAGAACTTTTGTTCTTGTCACGTATATTGACCCGTTGTTTAGAGTTACATTAATATAGTAATATTTTGTACCTATGATAGTATCACGTATATTGACCTAGTAAAATGAAATAAATTAAAAAAATGAATTAATTTGTTAGGTTGGACCGTATATTGAAATGTAGGTGTCGTTCAAGTCAACTGATTTAAGTTATTGAGAGTAACTTCGTGTCGTGTGTATTGGCAAGTATATCGGAAAGTTTATATTTACAAGTGTTCTATGATCCGGGGGTCCAGAAGGGGTAGATTTGAGTGGAATTTAGTTTTTCTGCAAGTATTTACCAAGAGCAAGAGAGAGGACTTGGGGAGGATATGCAGGTGGCTTTGTAAGGATTTCGATCTTGATAGAGATCAAGTGGATGTGTTTGTTAGGGTTGTAGTGAGGAGACGGCCTAACATAAACTTTTAGGAGCTGATCTCGCTTGAAGGAATCCAAAACTACCGGGCTTATGTAGAAGGTTGTACGAATCGTAGTTTACCGCTCATATTGTATCTTCAAGTGTTCACGAAGGCTGGGTCTAGCAGTCAGATGGAAGAAGATGTGGGAGGTGCTGAAGTTGAAGCCGAGGAAGCTGTAGAGAGTACTGATGGACAAAATGAAGAAGTTCATGAACAGGGGGCAGAAGAGGGAGATGCAGAGGATGATGTTGCAACCCATAAGCCAAATAGGGAGGCTGACGAGGGGGAAGACATGTCTGAGTTAGTTGAGCAGGTGGAGAGGGAAGGAGAAGAGGCTAATGGTGCCATGGATGATAACTCGTCAGATGAGGAAGATGCTTACCCTGTTCCGCGGAACTGGTCAACTTATGACCATTCCGCCCTACTGGTCAATGTAGAGGAAAATATCCCTTGGGAGTACAGGGAGAATGAGGTTTGCGTGGGTGCTATGTACCCCAGTGGGGATGGGGTGAAAGCAGCTGTGAAGTGATGGTCCACTTTATTTTTGCAGTGTCAGTTCAGGGTGGTGAAGAGCAACCCGACGGTGTATGATGTGTGCTGTGTGAGAAGCAATTGCCCGTTTAGGGTGCACCCATGCTAGGGAAGTGGAAGGATTACTGGGAGATGACTAAAGTGGTTGAGCACCAATGCTTGCTGGATGAATTGGAAGGAACACACCGCAACCTCACTACTGATTTTGTTGCTCAATTCATGTATCCTCAGATAGTGGAGAATCCCAGCTTCGAGCCTAAGTTGATTGTTTGTGCCATAGAGAAGAACTTCAAGTACAAGATTAGCTACAACAAGCCTACCGAGCCAAGCAGAAGGCGCTGGAGGTGAAGTGGGGTACGTACGAAGCATCGTATGACAACCTCCCTCTCCTGTTTCACACCATATGCCAGAGGAACCCAGAAAGCTACTACGACTTGAAAGCCTATCCATGTGCTCAGTTTCTAGGCAAACAGGTCCTGCAGCGGTTGTTCCTTACTTGGGTCCTTGCATTGAGGCTTTTCAGCGATATGGCCTAGTCATTTGCATTGATGGCACATTTTTTACTAGAAGGTATAAAGGCACAATCTTGATAGCTATTGGGTCCGATGGTAACAATCAGGTGTTGTTGCTGGCGATCACCTTTGTGGAGAAGGAGTCTGGAGATAGCTGATATTGGTTCCTGGAGAGGGTGAAGCAGATGATTGTGAAGGATGTGGAGGTTATCTGCCTAATTCATGATTGGCACAGAAGCATTCTACAAGCAATCGAAAACCTACAGAATGAAAGTGTAGCATTTTAGAGTGCCAATATGGCTGGACTTGAAGAGTAGGTGGTGCATGAGGTATATGGGTGCATGAGGCACGTGCTGCTCGACTTGAGGAAGAACGACGCGTCTGCCAACAATAAATCCGTTTGAAGGGCATGAAGGATCAACTGCAGAGATGACGTGAGGAGTTAGGTGTTCGAGAGGCATCACTCAAACGGTGGGAGGAAAAATTCGAAGCTCGTCAGGTGCAGCTCCTCCAAGAAGAAGAACGACAGAAGAAGATGGAGCAGCAGGAGGTAGAATCTTCCTCCAAAATAGCAAGGAAGGGAAAACTTTCCCGATTCACCCAGTAGAACGTTACATGTCCTCCACCGATTTACATTACCTAAGGCATTCTATCCTAGCGAAGGTGCTCTTTTAGGTTTGCCATGTTGGGCGCCTCGGATGTTATTGTACTGTTGCTTGTATTGTTGCTTCTACTATTATAACATTTCATCTCCTTTCATCGAGTACTCAGATTCCACACTATTCCAATTACACTACTCTGCGGCAAGTACAATACTCAAATACCACTGTTGTCGTGAACCCTCACTGAAAAGCATACACTACACACTGTTGACGTGAATCCTCACTAAAAAGCCTACACTATATACTGTTGACATGAACCCTTACTAAAAAAGGCTACTTTATAGACTGTCAGGACCCTTAATGTGATGCCTTCTCAGACGGATGGGACGCCACACTTACACCTACGTCCCTGCACCTGCAAAGGCTATATGTACCATTTCTCAGGATGATTGAACACGACGTCGTACTAAGCACATGGAGCGCATCACGTCTTCATCTCAACACTTCTTATATTGAAGCCCCCTCTTCCAGATCCTTCCACGCCACTGAGCACAAGTAAGACTCCCATATCCTTCCACGCCACTAACCACAAGTAAGACTCCCATATCCTTCTACGCCACTGAGCACGAGTAAGAACTATGGCATCCGCAAGAGGGAGAGGTCGTGGGAAGAGGGGAAGAGAAGGGGGTGCTCCTATTCCAACCATCACTTGGTCAGGTCCTTTTGGTCCAACGGGGCATGAGGCATCCCTCGACAAGTTTCCTTTAGAGGACAAGGTTAACTACGCCTCTCCAAACTCCCTTAGGCTTTATGACGACCATCAGGATGCGTGGCCAATGTGTCATCATAACATGGCTTGTGTAGTCTAGCTCTATGACGGCTACGGTGATGAAAGTCGCATTTCTTTCGATGCTCGTATGGGTTGGTGAGTAAAGTTATTACTTCATTACTCTTCCTAAGCTTCTCGTGCTTCAAACTAACATCACGTTCAGACCTATCTCGATGAAGGAAACTGCTGCTACACCAAGTGGGGCAATCCACCAGTTCCTAAACCAACCCAGGAGTAGATACACTACCTGAAGTGCAAGATCTTTGACCTGGAGCATAAGGTCAAGGATCTTCAGTCCGAAGTTGACGCGAATCCTTGGGCGGTTGACATCGCAGGTGACTTGATTTGCACCGATCCATGGTGCAAGTGCCCCTACCACCACAACAAGGATTGCCCCTCGTCTCCGCCATCCTCTAAGGGTGCTGGCTACTATGAAGCTGGGCCGTCGCAGTCCTCGCAGAGCCAGTTCTACTAGGAAGTAGACATGGCTCTTTCCCCTGCTATTTCAATTACTGCTAGGTTTAGCAACATGCCACTTGGTTTAGGAATTTCGTTTGGATCCGTTGTAATCTCGCTGGAAACAACTATGTATCTAATGGCTGGGAGTTTAATCATTTCCAATTATTTCATTCAATCACTCTACCTCTCTCAAATTACAAAGTTACATATTGCAATGGAACTACATATTTCACTTCTAAAAATATCATACAAAATTACACGAAAAATAAATAATCAAAATTAAAACAGAGCTATAGTGGAGTTATAGCCGTTTGAACGGCTATAGCATCCTACAACTCGCTAACACCGGCTAAACTTGGTTTAAGCCCGCTACCACTTGAAACGATGGAAGGCCACCCACCGCCGTACGAAATGGCGGTAGAATGGCTAAAGCAAGCTACCGCCATTTCGTACGGCGAAAAACAATGCATGTGCAACGCTCCGGACCTCCTAGCACCAATCCAAGCCGGTGGAAGCAGACCTATCGCCGTTTCGTACGGTGGTATAGGTCTATTTCTGCAAATTTTGCGTTGGACTATTTATTTCTGCAAAATCGTAAAACAACAAATATAAAAATAAAAAAGTTCGCTGACGCCTCATACTGGGCCCTGTGCTACTGCTTGCTCAGACCTTTTGATAGTTGGGCCGACCAGATAAATCATCTTGGGCCGCAACCTCGCGGGATGCAAATTTTGTCTCATTTTTCAATGTGACTGGCATTGGACACACTTGGGCCGCAACCTAACAGGTGGTTCTCAAAAAAAAAACTCTGGGGTGCAAATTATGTGAAAATCTTCCATCAAAAAATATTTAGGTGAAAAACGCTTCAAAAGTTACATCTGAATCTCTTGCACTTGATTTTTTCTTAAGATACATTTGGATTCAAATCTTTATTCATAAATTCAAATACCCCCACTGGGCCAGGGATCTAACAGCTAGGACAAAACCAAATCCAGATATTTTCTAGGTGTTTGGCATCCAGATTAAAGACGTTGCAAAATTCATGTATGTTGAGATGGTTCCGCACCAGAATTTTAAGTTACACTAAATCAACTTAGAAATTGTACCCAAAGATCACTGTTACGCTAACTTGAAATCAAGTTTAAATTGACTGTAACTAGAAATTCATGTGCTTCCATCTTAACACCAGAATTTTGTTTTCTTTCCTCCTGCTCCATGCTTGCTAATTAGGAAGGAGCATGAGGAAAGAAATGAGAGTAGAAAAATTTGGGCGTGGCTAGTAGAGCCGAATTCCTTTCCTGGGCGTGCTTTCCTGCACGACGCTTACGCTAGCATCATCTCTTCCTTCTTTGAGATCTTTGCAACCAGATCCCTTGCAATCGTGTGTCACCATGCTCATGTGTTTGGAGATCGCGCAGGGGATGAATGGATGATGTACCTCGGGGAGCAGGGGGAGGCAGCTCCTCCGGTGGAAGCCGGGGCCACTTCGTCCAGCCTCTTCTTCCTCGTGTTGATTGCCGGCAGCCATCCGGCTCGGTCCGTTTGCTTCAGCTTGCCCGTGAGGTAGACAACGTCCCCGTCATGGATGCTCAAGGCTGGGGCGCCTGCGACGTGGTTCTTGGTCAGTGTCGTCACCGCTTCTGATCCAGAACCGCCACCATTATAGGTCCTCAGCTCAGGTGGCAGCAGGTCGAGATGCCCCAGGTTGTCGATCACGATGTCGTCGGCGCAGGCGTCGCAGTCCTTGATCCAATGGTCCGAGTTGTGGAGCTCCCTGCTCCACGTGACGACCCTCCAGCCATCGTTCGTTCCGAGAGCCAAAAGTTTATTTATGAAAAAATTTCTTGCTGTTCCCTGCCATATACGGAGTACAAGTTTTAATTAAACTACATGGAAATCAAACTTGCAGTCTATAAAGATGACTGGAGGCAGCAACCATACTCCTACTTGATGTCTTGGTCTTGACTAAAAAAAAATCTAACAAAATATGAATGGATAGAGGCTACAAATATCTAGGTTCGTTCATGCAAAATTTTGCCAGCTATCTAATTGATATCTATGCCTATCCTCTGAGTTATCCTACAAGAAGCGAGCCATTTGAGAATTTATAAGGTCAATAACCCATTTAGAAAACTTGATAATGGAGAGTAAATAAAATGGCATGCTACCTCAGCAAGCTTTCAGTAATTAAGGTAAGGGTCCCTCCATATGAGAGAAGTTTACCTCTCCATCAAGCCATGTGAGGTTAATTTGTTATGAGTAAATTATTTGGAGAGTGCTAGAAACTTTGCATTGTCTTATGCTTGTTTAAGCGAGTGTTTGGACTGAAAATAAATTGTCATAGTAGCCAAATACTCTTTTTAGATGATTCCTTAGAAAATAGAATGTAACATTAGGAAACGCAACTAACTAGTTCTCTCCTCTTTTCCGATTGTTTCTCTCTAAACAAAAATCATTCTTTTCTCATGCTTAGGAGAGACGGTTATGGGATATCTGTGGCAACGCGTGCGCATCACATATGGGTATCTGTGGCAAAATGTAAGCATATTATACACTAATGGATTCTTTGCTTTTGGTAATTGCAACGTGACAGAGTGACAACAAGCTAATTATTTAGGAGCCGCACCTAATGCGCAAGGAAATTGCAGAAACACGTGGGGATGAAGAACAGAACGAAACATGAGGACAAGGAATATCACTGACCCATCGAGTAAATGTTTAATGCTCTGGCTAGCAGGATAGATGTGTCTTGGGATCCTGGAGGTCAACTAGCTGTTCAATCTTCCCCCACAACTTGCAATTTGATTAATTGATACAATCTGAATCTGATACTAAACTTGACAGCCCTTCACCCGTGCAGGTCAGTTTGTCATTCATAATGCAGACACGACAGCCTCCTAATCAAGCTCAACAACTGATGCCTCTTGGGTTGAGTGGAACTTCTGTTGCAGCCACCACGATCACCCACGAGAATGATTCTTGCTGTCTGCTGGTTCGGCTGTGCAGTTGCTTCAACCTCTTTCGCTATATAATGAGGGAAGCCAAAGCTGGGAAGGGACCATTGCAGCAGCTTGACTTCTCTTCCATCTCCAGTGGAAAGAGTCTTCATAACTTCGCTTCCATTCCAAGCATGGCCTGCCACCTGAGATCTGCGAGTGTGCCCTCAAGCCCTCGCTCCAATGGAACCAATGTCGAGGAACAGATCCGGAGCCTGACAGCAGCCATCTCTTCTCCATCTGCAACCATCCAAACCATGATTGATGGTCTGTCCAAGCTCGGGACCATCTACAGCTGCATCGATGAGCTCATTTGCTTTCCCAGCAGCCAGCGTCAACAAAGGAAGGCAGTGGAGGAGGAGCTTGAGTGCTCTCTCGTCTTGCTCGACCTCTGTGATGCCATGCAAGAAAGCTTCGCAGAATTCAGGACGAGCATCCAGGAGATGCAATTGGGCCTAAAGAGAGGAGATGATGTGGCTGTTCAGGCCAAGGCTCAGTCTTACGCTCGTTCGGTCAAGAAGGCGCAAAAGCAGTTCAAGAAGATCAACAGCAAGGTTGCTCTTGACACTGATAACTGCAGGGTGATCAAGCTATTGTCTGAAGCAAGAGAACTTGCTCTGTCGATGCTGGAATCGACATTGTACCTCCTGTCAAAGGAGATCTTGATGCCGAGTGCTAGCAAGTGGTCTCTTGTTTCCAAGGCATTCCAGAAGAAGAGAGTCTTGTGCAAGGAGGAGCAATTGCAGGTCTTGGAGTTGGAGATTGTTGATCTTGAGAGCGAACTCCAGATTGTCTTCAGGAGACTGATCCAATCCAGGGTCTCGCTTCTCAACACTCTTAGCCTGTAGAAAGATCATACACAAACAAACTCAGTTTTCCTGCGATTAGCATCCACCTTTTAGAGGATTGGCTGATCATCAAAACAATTTGATGTATATATGTGAAAGTGTACAGAAAAATACACAATGAAAGAGCAAAGTTTTGATCCATTTGATATTGTCAATATTGTCTGATGTTTGTTTTTTTTTGGGTCCCAACTTGACATAGAAGACAGCTAAATTGCTAAACTAGGATCTTGAGATAAAGTTTTGCATCGAAGAAAATCCCTTTAACTCTTTATTTTTGGTTTATAAAAGAAATTAGTAGTCCTTTGATGAGATGGACACGGTTAGTGTTCACATGTGATGTGGCTCAACAACAGGCACAAGATCCTTGTGAAGTGGATCTTGCTCTGTTTAACTGATAGCATGCCAGCTCAAGCCACGAGATTTGAGCTCGCAATTGATAATTGTTTAGTTCTAGAACTAGCCGCTATTCTGATTCTTGCTGCCAATACTTGGAACATGATGATGTGGTTTGGTTAGTTCCAACGGTCAAGAAATTTGGACAGCATGTGGATCATCTCGAAATTGCAAACTTCAGATTCCAAATGCTGGAAGCACCAGCAGGCAGGACAAAGTGGCACGAAGAATCATGAATGCTAAAGTCAAATGTTCAACAGCATCCAGCTCTTCTCACGATCTGAATCTATCATTAAACTCGGCACTCGTGCAGATGACTTTGCTGCCGATTAGCGAAACATCCCACGCTGATCATTAGCTCAATAAAACTTAGAAGAGATGCCTCTAAAGATGAACAAACAAAAAAACAAGTGGATACCTGGCTTTGTCGCTGCAGCACAGGCACCTCACCATCGATGAGATTCTTGCTGTCTATATGGTCACCGATGCCACTTCTTCAGCTTGTTCTGTTATATATAGAGGCAAGCCATAGCCGGATCGACGCCATTGCAGCGGCTTCATCTCTTCTTTTCCACTCTGAAATTCCTGTAACCAACAGCATTTGTTGTATGCATTGCCATTTGCCAAGCATGTTATGCAGCGCTACTGATTTTGCAGTGTACTAAATGCTTTGCAATCGCCCAAACAACCATAAACTGCATCATTTCACAAGATGCAAGAAGGGGCAAGAAAAAGGTGCAGAGTGCAACCGAATCTAATATTTAAGCTGCATCGGATCAATCAAACGTTTAGCCTTTACCTTTAATCGCGGAGTAGGTCGCAGGCGGCCGGAGGGGGAGGGCGCAGCGGTGATTTGGGGCCACTCCCGAGTCCCCACCGAGGGCGCACGGATGGGTGCGGTTCCCAGCGCACGAGAAGGGACAGATGCTATCTGGCGATACTCCCACGACCTGAACTCCGGCCTCTTGTGGCGCCGGCGCCGGCCGCCGGTGGACGGGAACGGATGTTATGGGCCATGGGGAGAGCCGAAGCAAATGAGGACTGCTATGCTAAAAGTTAGGGGTTTATTGCAAAATACTGGATCGCGATCCATTTTTGGAGGTTTTATGAAAATATTTAGGGGTTCATACGTAAAATTGGCTGGAATCTTGGGGAGCTGGGGCCTGGGGGCGATGGGATGCGGAGCCGCGGCGCAGAGGACAACGGCGGCGGAGGCTCTGCAGGACGACCGGCCGGCCGCCCTCCAAGGTCGCCACCGCACCCCGTTTCGCATCCGCAACTGGTTCGCCGGCGTGTGATTCGCGTCCCTTGGCCGCGGCAACCGGAGGCGAACGGACGAACTGGTGAGCCTCCGCCCGCCTCCTCCCCACTTCCATGAACGCGGTCGATTAGCTTCAGCGTTAAATCATGTCGCTTGCGTAATCAGTCTCACATTTATTCTTCATTCCAGAGCGAATCATTCACGGCATCCATGTTTTCTAGAAGCGGAAGCATCGACGTCTCGAGGAAATCTGTGGTCCGAATTCCCTTGCAGGGGACCTGCTTTACATTTCACAGCACAAGAAATAGATCAGGAGGAGAAAGGTTGAAGTCAGCTGAAATGAGGTCAGGCTTAGTTGCTCGTGAAGATAGCATTGTAAATGTACTGATTGTTTACAAACACTTTCAACAAAATTGCAAAGCTAACTCGTGTGAAGTTATTTCTGTTCTGAGTAAATTTACCCCCCTTTACATTTTAATCTAGCTGAGGATCCTTTAGAAATCTTGGTTGAAAGTGCACTGGCTCATAGCCTTATGGGCATGCGAGCACTTAGTTCCACATATCGTAGAAAGCGTCGCTTTGCCATTTTACAGATTTACTATGACATTACCATAGTATTTTTCCTGTGAAAAATTATTTGGAGAGTGCTAGAAAACTTAAGATCTGGTGTTTGCTTGTTTAAACAAATGATTGCACTGAAGGTAGATTTTCATAGTAGTGAAATATTCTGCATAGATGATTCCTTAGAAAATCAAATATCAAATGTAACTTCAGTAAATATTTACTTGTGTCTCTTTACCCCATAAAACACACTGTCAAGTGTAAACACAAGTGACAAGTTCTCTTCTCCTCTGTTTTCTACTGTTTCCCTCTAAACAATAATATCTTATATCACGATTTTTAGGGGAGATGGATATCTGTTGCAAAACGTGCGTGTATGATACACCTGAAACAGAAACATTAGGACAAGGACTATCACTGATCCGTTGTGCAATGCTGTGATCACCTGCTTAAACATGTCTTGGGATCTGGAGGTGAGAGAAGTCAACTAGCTGTTTGTAGCTTCCACCGGCAGCTTGCATGTTAATTAATTGATCACGATCTGAATCTGATACTGAACTTGATAGCCCTTCACCCGTGCAGTTCAGTTTGCCATCCATAATGCAGACATGACAGCCTCCTAATTGAGCTCAACCACCAATGCCTCTTGGGTTGAGTGGCTTCTGTCACAGCTCACCATGATCACACATGAGATTGATTCTTGCTGTCTGCTAGTTCAGCTGTGCAGTTGCATCAACCTCTTTCCCTATATAAAGAGGGAAGCCAAAGCTGGGAAGACACAGTTGCAGCAGCTTGACTTCTCTTCCATCTCCAGCAAAAAGAGGCTTCATAACTTCCCCTTCCATTCCAAGCATGGCCTGCCACCTGAGGTCCGTGAGTGTGCCCTCCAGCCCTTGCTCCAGCGGAACCAATGTCAAGGAACAGATCCAGATCCTGAAGGCAACTGTCTCTACTCCCTCTGCGACCATTGAAACCATAATTGATGGTCTGTCCAAGCTCGGGAGCATCTACAGCTGCATCGATGAGCTCATTTGCTTTCCCAGCAGCCAGCGTCAACAGAGGAAGACAGTAGAGGAGGAGCTTGAGCGCTCTCTCGTCTTGCTTGACCTCTGCAACGCCGTGCAAGAGAGCTTCGCAGAATTCAGGACGAGCATCCAAGAGATGCAATTGGGCCTCAAGAGAGGAGATGATGTGGCTGTTCAGGCCAAGGCTCAGTCTTACGCTCGTTCGGTCAAGAAGGCGCACAAGCAGTTCAAGAAGATCAACAGCAAGGTTGCTCTTGACACTGATAACTGCAGGGTGGTCAAGCTATTGTCTGAAGCAAGAGAACTTGCTCTATCCATGCTGGAATCGACATTGTACCTCCTGTCAAAGGAGATCTTGATGCCGAGTGCTAGCAAGTGGTCTCTTGTCTCCAAGGCATTCCAGAAGAAGAGAGTCGCGTGCAAGGAGGAGCAACTGCAGGTCTTGGAGTTGGAGATTGTTGATCTTGAGAGCGAACTCCAGATTGTCTTCAGGAGACTGATCCAATGCAGGGTCTCGCTTCTCAACACTCTTAGCCTGTAGAAAGATCATACAACAACCAACTCAGATTCTCTGCGATTAGCATCCGCCTTTTAGAGGAATGGCTGATCATCAAAACAATTTTGATGTATATATGAGAGAAAGTGTACAGAAAAATACTGTATGAAAGAGCAAAGTTTTGATCCATTTGATGTTGTCAACATTGTCTGATCTTTATTTTTATTTTTATTTTGGGGGGGGGGGGGGGGGGGGGGGGGTCCAAACTTGACACAGAAGACAGCTAAATTTCTAAACTATAACCTTAAATTGGGAGATTCAGATAAAGTATTGTGTTGAAAAAAATCCCTTTAACTCTTTATTTTTGGTATTGTAAAGGAAATTAGTAGTTGTTTGATGAGATGGACACTGTCAATATTCACATGCGATGTGGCTCAACAACAGGCACAAGATCCTTCTGAAGTGGATCTTGCTCTGGTTAGCTGATAGCATGCCAGCTCAATTGATAATTGATTAGCCATTGAGTAAGATGGTATTCTGATTCTTGCTGCCAATACTCGGAACATGATGATGTGGTTCGGTTAGTCCCAACGCTTAAGAAATTTTGACGCATGTGGATCATCTTGAAATCAGAAACTTCAGATTCTAAATGCTGGGGCATGAAGAATCATGAATGGTGAAGTCAACAGCAGGCATCTCTCCTCACGATCTGAATCTATCATTTAACTAGGCACTCGTGCAGATGAATTTGCTGCTGATTATCCAAACATCCCACGCTGATCATTAGCTCAACTAAAGTTAGAAGAGATGCCTCTAAAGCTTTAACAAAAAAAAAACATCTGGATTGCTGGCTTTGTCGCTGCAGCCAAGTACCTCATCGTCGATGAGATTCTTGCTGTCTACAATGTCAGCGATGGCACTTCTTTAGCATGTTCTGTTATATATAGAGGTAAGCCATAGCCGGATCGACACCATTGCAGTGGCTTCTCTTCTTTTCCGCTTTGAAATTCCTTTAATCCAACAACATTTGTCGTATGCATTGCCAAACATGTTACGCAGCTACTGATTCTGCAGCTTACTGAATGCAAGACGCAAAGCAGCGGTAAGCAAAAGGTGCAGAATGCAACCAAATCCAAGCGATCTCAGGCACTCAGCTGCATCAAATCAATCAAACGTACCTCCATTCACGGAGTAGGTCGGCGGCGGCCGGAGGGGGAGGGCGCAGGTTGACACGGCGCGGATGATGCCGGCATGCCGCTGCACGGCGCAGAAGGGACAGAAGAACGGTGGGCGGAGGAAAGGATCAGGATTCAGGAAACCCACGATGAGGTAGAGATGCTATCTGTCGATTCTCCCACCTCCAGAACTCCGGCCTCTTCCGGCGGCGGACGGGAACTGATGCCACGGGGAGAGAGCAGAAGCACATGAGGACTGATCTGCAAACAGTTAGGGGGTTTCTGCAAATATTTGGGTCGCGGTCAATAATCGATATCCGATTTAGGGGGTTTATACAAAATATTGGATCGCGATTATTAATCTCGATCCAACATAGGGGGTTTTATGTAAAAAATTGGATCGCGATTATTAATCGAGATCCTATTTGGGGGTTTTGTGTAAAATATTGGACCGCGATCAATAGTCGCGATCCATTTTAGGGGGTTTTACGAAAATAAGTTAGGTGGTCATACGTAAGGCTGGAACCTGTGGGGCGGCGAGGTGAGGCGGACTGGCGGAGGACAACCGGGGCGGAGGCTCTGCGGGACGGACGGCCGCCCGCCCGCCTTCCAAGGTCGCTAGTCGCCACCGCAGCCCGTTTCGCATACGAACCTGGGTCGACGGCGTGTGATTCGCAGCCCTTGGTCGCCGTCGCCGCAACTGGTGAGCCTCCATCCGCCGCCTCCCCTCTTCCATGAACGGGGTCGATTTGCTTCCTTTAGTTTCCTACTGTAGCTAGTAGTATTCTCTTGAGTACTTCAGCGTTAAATCACGCCACCTGCGTGATCAGTATCTCAGTTATTCTCAATCTGATCCAAATGCCCTTGCAGGGACCTGCTTCACATTTCACAACAAAAGGAACAGAGCAGGATTCGGAGAAAAAAATTTTGAAGCCAGCTAAACTGAGGTTAGGCTCTTAGTTGCTCGTGAAAAATAGCACTATAATGTACTGACTATTTTCCAAATACTTTTCAACGAAATTGCAAAGCTAACTCATGTGAAGTTATGTCTGTCCTGAGAAAATTATCCCCTTTGTTGCATTTTAATCTAGCTGCAGATCCCTTAGAAATATTAGTTAAAAAGTGCACTAGCTCATGGCCTTGTGGGCATGACATGCCATTTTACAACATTGCTTATATATGTTACTACTACTACTATTCTTCTCGTGCAAAATTATTTCAAGAGTGCTAGCAAATTGAGATTTGGTTTATGCTTGTTTAAACGAATGTTTGCACTGAAGGTAAATTTTCTTCGTATCGAAATATTTTGCATAGATGATTCGTTAGAAAATCAAATGTAACTTCAGTAGATATTTACTTGTGTCTCGTTACCCCAGAAAACCACCGTGAAGTCTGAACAAAATAGGGAATTGTGCTGATACAACATGAGTGACGATTTCTCTTCTCTTCTGTTTTCTGTTCTTTCCCTCTAAAAAATCATATTTTTTCTCACAATTTTCAGGAGAGATGGATATCCATTGCAAAGCGTGCACATATTATACACTTGAAAGTTGAAACAGAAACATAGGACAAAGACTATCCTTAATCCGTTGTGCAGTGCTGTGATCAGCTGGTTAAACATGTCTTGTGACCTGGAGGTGAGGCAAAGTCAACTAGCTATTCGTTCTTCCACCAGAAACTTGCATGTTAATTAATCGGTCACGATCTGAATCTTTTACTAAACACGATGGCCCTTCACCCGTGCAGTTCAGTTTGTCAACCGTAATGCAGACATGACAGCCTCCTAATCAAGCTCAACCAGCGATGCCTCTTTGGTTGAGTGGCTTCTGTCGCAGCTCACCACGATTTACACATGATAATGATTCTTGCTGTCTGCTGGTTCAGCTGTGCGGTTGCTTCAACCTCTTTCCCTATATAAAGAGGAAGCCAAAGCTGGGAAGACAACATTTCAGTACTTCTCTTTGATCTCCAGCAAAAAGAGTCTTCATAACTTCGCTTCCATTCCAACTTCAAAAGCATGGCCTGCCACCTGAGATCCGCGAGTGTGCCCTCAAGCCCTCGCTCCAACGGAACCAATGTCGAGGAACAGATCCGGAGCCTGACAGCAGCCATCTCTTCTCCCTCTGCAACCATCCAAACCATGATTGATGGTCTGTCCAAGCTCGGGAGCATCCACAGCTGCATCGATGAGCTCATTTGCTTTCCCAGCAGCCAGCGTCAACAAAGGAAGGCAGTGGAGGAGGAGCTTGAGTGCTCTCTCGTCTTGCTCGACCTCTGTGATGCCATGCAAGAAAGCTTCGCAGAATTCAGGACGAGCATCCAAGAGATGCAATTGGGCCTCAAGAGAGGAGATGATGTGGCTGTTCAGGCCAAGGCTCAGTCTTACGCTCGTTCGGTCAAGAAGGCGCAAAAGCAGTTCAAGAAGATCAACAGCAAGGTTGCTCTTGACACTGATAACTGCAGGGTGGTCAAGCTATTGTCTGAAGCAAGAGAACTTGCTCTATCCATGCTGGAATCGACATTGTACCTCCTGTCAAAGGAGATCTTGATGCCGAGTGCTAGCAAGTGGTCTCTTGTCTCCAAGGCATTCCAGAAGAAGAGAGTCGCGTGCAAGGAGGAGCAATTACAGGTCTTGGAGTTGGAGATTGTTGATCTTGAGAGCGAACTCCAGATTGTCTTCAGGAGACTGATCCAATCCAGGGTCTCGCTTCTCAACACTCTTAGCCTGTAGAAAGATCATACACCAACCAACTCCGAATTCCTGCGATTAGCATCCGCCTTTTAGAGGATTGGCTGATCATCGAAACAATTTTGATGTATATATGAGACAAAGTGTACAGAAAGATACTCAATGAAAGAGCAAAGTTTTGATCCATTTGATGTTGTCAACATTGTCGGATCTTTGTTTTTTTTTTTTGGGGGGGGGGGGGGGGGGTCCAAACTTGGCACAGAAGACAGCTAAATTTCTAAACTATAACCTTAAATTGTGAGCTTCAGGTAAAGTATTGTATTGAAAAAAAAATCCCTTTAACTCTTTATTTTTGGTATTGTAAAGGAAATTAGTAGTTGTTTGATGAGATGGACACTGTCAATATTCACATGCGATGTGGCTCAACAACAGGCACAGGATCCTTCTGAATTGGATCTTGCTCTGCTTAACTGATAGCATGCCAACTAAATTGATAATTGATTACCTCTAGAATAAGATGATATTCTGATTCTTGCTGCCAATACTTGGAACATGATTATGTGGTTTGGTTAGATCCAACTCTTAAGAAACTTGAGCAGCATGCGGATCATCTTGAAATTGCAAACTTCAGATTCCAAATGTTGGAAGCGCCAGCAGGCAGGACAGTACAGCATGAAGAACCATGAATGCTGAAGTAAACTTTTCAATAGCAGGCAGCTCTTCTCACAATCTGAATCTATCATTAAACTAGGCACTCGTGCAGATGAGTTTGCCGCCAATTATCGAAACATGCCACGCTGATCATTAGTTCAACTACAGTTAGAGATGCTTCTAAAGCTGAACAAGCAAAAAACATGGGGACAGCTTGGCTTTGTCGCCGCAGCACAGCACCTCATCATCGATGAGATTCTTGCTGTCTACAAGGTCAGCGATAGCACTTCTTCAGCTTGTTCACTTATATATAGAGGCAAACCATAGCCGGATGGACACCATTGCAGCAGCTTCTCTTCTTTTCCACTTCTAGAGAAAAAGGAAAGCACTACAGCTTCCACTACAGCCATGGCTTGCCACCTCAGATCAGCCAGTGTGCCTTCCAGTCCTCGCTCCAATGAAATCGACGTCCAAGAACAGCTCCAGAGCTTGAACACAACTATCTCTTCATCTTCTTCTACCATTGGAACCATGTGTGATGGTTTGAGGAATCTTGGAGAAGTGTACAACCGCATCGGTGAGCTTGCAAGCCTACCGAGCAGCCAAGTTTCACGGCAGAGGAAGGCAGTGGAGCAAGAGCTCGAGCGCTCCCTTGTTGTGCTTGACCTTTGCAACGCCATGCTAGAGAGCTTTGGAGAACTCAAGGAAATCATCCTGGACATTCAGCTGGCTCTCAGGAGAGGAGATGATGCAGCTGTTCAGACCAAGATCCAGTCCTACATTCGTGTGGCAAAGAAGACACAAAAACAATTCAATAAGATCAACAAGAAGTCAGCTGCAGCTGATCAGGAAAGCTGCAAGTTGATCAAGACGATGTCTGAAGCCAGGGAGATTGCTGCCTCGATGCTTGAATCTTCATTGCAACTCTTGTCGAAGCAAATTGTCACACCAAGCTCTGGCAAGTGGTCTCTCGTTTCCAAGGCGTTCCAGAAGAGAAGAGTTGTGTGCGATGAAGAGCAAATGCAGGAGTTGGAGTTGGACATTGTCGGTCTTGAGAGCGGACTTGAGACTTTGTTCAGGATACTGATCCAGAGCAGGGTTTCTCTTCTGAATGCTCTTAGCTTGTAGGTCATACACCAACTCAGAAGATTCCTCGTGATTAGCGTCCGCCTTTTAGAGGATTGGCTAATCATCGAAACAAAGTTTTGATGTATATATGGGAAAATGTACATAAATATACTCAATGAGAAAAGGCATAAGTTCCGATCCATTTCACGGTGTCAATTTTTTGCTCTTTTCTTTTATTGTCCAGAAAATAAAGCTAAACTTCATTTTAGTGTCATAAAAAAATAGTTAGTGGTTCGATCAACGTTAAGAACTGCACATGAGATGTAGCTCAACAGAAGGCACAAGATCCTTGTAAAGTGGATCATGTTCTCTTTAACTGATAGCATGCCAGCTCCAGCCATGAGACTTGAGCTTGCAATTGATAATTGTTCAGAAGTCTGATGAAATAACACGTAGGACACCTAGAATAAGCTGCCATGCTGATTCTTGCTGCCAATACATACAGCATGGCAATGTGATTCAGTTAAGACCTAACGCATTATAAATTGGACGGCACATGAGTCTTCTTGAGATTGCAAAACTCAGATTCTAAATGTCGAAAGCACAGCAGGCAGGAGGAACATGACAGTGATGCGAAGGAGCTTTGGAGCCTGCAGTGAAGGTTCACTGATTTTGCAAACTTTTTTTTTATTTTTCGAGAGAAATGTACAAAAATTAGTCAAGCGAGAAACAAAAACATAAGTTTTTGTTACATTTCCTCTTGTACACATCACTTCTTGTGCATGCAATTATGTGAGTAAGATAGAGAACACATTTATGTTTGCAATAAAGTTCCAAATTCCAATCCATATTATTACAAAAAAAGTTGTATCTGTTGCAGGGCAACAATAAGTATAATAGTATCTGGCTTCTCTCTTTGCAATGCGGAACTAAGACGGTCATGGTAGTCACACGAGATGTGTCTGCTGAACAAGCAGCAAAGATGTTTGCAGAGTGGATCTTGCTCTCCAAAGCTACTAGCATGCCAGCTACAGCCAATTGCTAAACACATCACTGACACTATGGGAGTGCCAGACCATGGCAAGGTTCGGTACTAGAGTAAGCTGCCTTGCTGATTCCTCCTACCAACATGAGAAGCAACCAGACAACACGCAATGCCACAGCTTGCCATGGTCACCGATCTCATGATCTAGATCTCAATATAAAGAACACACTCGTGCAGACGAGTTGCTGCTGATAACTGGGACATGAAACTATGACAGCTTCATCAGATCATCTTCAGAGATTCCTCTTGCTCAGGGTAAACACACAGAAAGCATCAACCTCTCGTGGACATCTGTGGCTATGTTGCAAAAGCACAGCGCTTCATCAGTGGCAATATTCTTCTTGTCGGCAGGGTTGCAATGCCACATCTTCAGCTTCCTTGGTTATATATGCCGGAAAAACATAGCCTGGTCGACACCATTGCAGCTCAGCTTCTCTCCATTCTCTCTTCACCACCATTTCCAAAGAACACAAGAAAAGCACTGCAGCTCTAGTTGCAGCCATGGCTTCCATTCTCAGATCTGTAAGTTTGCCTTCCAGCCTTCGCTCTGAAGAAATCAACATCGAAGAACAGCTGCAGAGCCTCAAGGCAACCATTTCTTCTTCCACTACCCCTGAGAAAGTGGTCGATGGTATCAGGAAGCTTGGAGGACTGTACAACAACATCGAGGAGATGATGTGCTCACCAAGTGGCCAAGTTAGTCTTTGCCGGCCACAACAGAGGAAAACAGTGGAGCAAGAGCTTGAGAAGTCCCTCATCTTGCTTGATCTCTGCAACGCCATGCAAGAGAACTTTTCTGAGCTCAAGACAAGCATTCAGGAGATGCAGCTGATCATCAAGAGAGGAGATGACTCCACTCTTCAAGCCAAGATCCAGTCTTACATCCGCTTGGTTAAGAAGGTGCAGAGACAGTTCAAGAAAATCAGCAAGAAGCCTACTACAGTTGACCAGGACAGCTGCAGGGTGGTCAAGCAGTTGGCTGAAGCCAGAGAGATTGGAATCTCCATGCTTGAATCCTTGCCATATCTCCTGTCGAAGCAAATTGTGACACCAAGCTCTAGCAAATGGTCCCTTGTATCCAAGACTTTCCACAAAAGAAGAGTAACATGCGAGGAGGAGCACTTGCAGGAGATGGAGTTGGTTATTGTTGATCTTGAGAGCGGAGTCGAGACTTTGTTCAGGAAATTGATCCAGAGCAGAGTTTCTCTCCTCAACACTCTCAGTTTATAGATAGATCGTGCACCAACCACAAACCCCTGCGATTGGCATCCATATTTTAGAGGATCTGCTGATCATCAAACAATTTTGTAGTGTACCTGTAAATGAGCAACTGTACAGAAAATTAGTGAAAAGAAAGTTACAATTTTTTGTCAATTTCCTGCTGTCAAATTCACTGCTTATGAATTCCCATTGTGCTGTTATGTTGTGATGTTTGGACGATTCAGTTATCTTAATTTTTTTTTCACCAAAGAGTACCCAGAAGATGCTCATCATTATTGACGTTTTAAAGGAGCAGTTTGTTGTTCAAGTTGATCTTTGAAATGTTTTACTATCAGATAGGCATGTGATACAGATGCCATGTGTTGGCCCAGCAACAAGCAAAGGATCCTCGTGCAGTGGATCTTGCTGCCCAAATCGAAAACAAGTCAGCTCCAACACGCGAGGTTGAGCGTGTAAGTAGCATGAATTGTGCTTAATAGGGCATCTACTCAAATTAAGAATTGCATAGCAGCTCCATAACACGCTTGTCATCGTAATAATTGGTTAGCAATCCACTAAAAAATAATTTCAGGGCATGCAATCATGTAAGGATCTACCGGTGAAGTGAACTAACCTGTTGATTGTTGCTGCCAGTAGCTGGAACATGACAATGTGATAGCTCATTGGTAGGATAGATGATGCACTAAAAAATTGAACAATACATGGTAGATGAAGGAAACAGATTCCATATGCTGGGCAATTGAAATGGCATAACTCTATGTGTCCACTATCAACATGATGCTGTCACACATGCTTCTTCAGTATAAATAGGCCTCCCCTGAAGGTCAGGCATGTTCAAACCAACATCTGCTACATCAGCTTCTCATCTCCTCAACCACACACAGCAAAGGGCTCGATCAAAAGTCATGGCTTACCACCACAGATCAACCAGTCTTCCTTCTAGGCCTGCCTCCAAAGTTGAGGAGGAGCTACAAATCCTAGAGGCATGCACCTCTTCGTCCTCAATGACCATCGAGACAACCTGTGATGGTCTGAGGAAGCTTGGAGACATCTACAGCTCCATTGAGGAGGTTATGTGCCTCCCTAGCAACCAAGTTTGCTCCTCCCAGCAAAGGAGGTTGCTGGATGGAGAGATGGAATACTCTCTTGAGCTACTGGATCTCTGCAATGCCATGCATGAGGACTTTGCCGAGTTGAAGGCCATCGTCCAAGATCTGCAGGTGTCTCTCAGAAAAGGAGATGATGCAGCAGTTCAAGCCAAGATCCAGTCTTACTTCCGCTTGATTAAGAAGGCGAAGAAACATTTCAAGAAGGCTGCAAAGAAGATTACCTCTGACAAGGAGGATTGCAGAATCCTGAGGCTGTTGAGCGAGGCTAGAGAGATCACCACCTCTCTTCTTGAGTCAACAGTGCAGCTCCTGGCCAAGAAAATCGCAATGCCCAGATCCTCTATTGTCCTGAAGGCATTCCAGAAGAAAACTTCAGTTGTTTGCAAGGAGGAGCAGTTGCAGGTGTTAGAGTGCAACATCAAACATCTTGAGGATGGAGCAGGACTTCTGTTCAGGAGATTGATCCAGAGCAGGGTTACCCTCCTGAACATTCTCAATTCATAGATATTCTCAAGATATGTCTCTTTTGACACCTGCGATTGGCATCCGCCTTTTAAAGGATCCATCAATCGTTGTATGCTTCATCATTTGTATAGAACAAGTGTACATAAAAGAGCTCGATGAAAAAAATCAATGTTTTGCTTCACTTCATGTTGTCAATCTACTGCAGCCCATTTGTACATAAGACTCATATGCATGTCTATCTATAGGGACTGATCACACGAATACAGTGCACTCACTGCTTTCCCTAGAGCACTGATACTGGGCAGAAACAAACTTGCAGGCGCAGTACCCCCGCAGATCGGTGAGTGCCATGCAAACCATGTTTAACTGATTGTTTTGAACACTAGAAAAGAAACATTTAAATACGTAGGGAAACAGAGTAGTCTAAAACCAGGCAAACTTTTAAGCAACAATAGCTACATTCTGAGAGAGTTTCATCAAGGACAGCTAACTGAACAAGTGATACTAATGTGTCAGATGATGCTACGATAGTGAAGCATTTCATATCTATCCACACAGAGTAAAAGAAGAAAAGAAAAGAAAAATCACAACCTAAGCTACTCTAACAGTAAAGTGAGACTCAACACAGAAAAATTGCAATCTTCAAATTAGCTCAGGAACCTTGCACTGAACAAAATAAATCTCGCGATCCACTCGTTTTCTCTGCGTACAACAAAAAATGTTAAAACGGGCAAATCCTATCGGAGCACAAGGAGCTTAAGAGTGGCCGCTTGCCGCTGCAATAAGAGTTATTAAAAAAATAGTTTCGCAATGACTGAATATAATCCAATGCCGATACAATATTCGACTAGAGTGTTGCGCTATTCACCTGCAACTCGAAACCATCGATCCCGAGCTGACGCTGCAACTCCCCGCCGCCCCTTCAGGCGAGGTATGGCGGCGGGTGCGGTGAGCCGCCGTATGGCGCGGGAGAGGCAGAGGTACTGGGGGATGAACATATATAACGGATGAGAGGCGATGGCGCCCGCCGCCGCCGCCGCCGCCGCCATTGCCTCGGCGCCGGGCGGGACTGCCGCGGGAGGAGTTACCGAGGAAAGGGGATGGCGAGACGACTGCCGTACGAGCAAGAACTCCTCAGGGTTCTCTTCGCAAGAATTACTTCCCCCTAGTTTAACTCTTGACCGTCTGATCCCGATCGAACGATTAGAAATACACCCATGCCGGTCGGTATTTCATTTACCGACCACCCTGGTTGTCGTTCTATTTAGCGACAGCCCCCGAGGCTGCTTCTTCGCCGAATATGCTTGGCAAAGCTGTGTATGATTTGGCCTGACAGATTTGTCAGAGAATTTTACACATTTCTGTCAAGGTCAGACAAAATGTTAGCTTAACGTACAATGGTTAATCATCTTCTGTGCTGTTCATGTTTACAAATGTGTCTGTTCGTGTGCATAGCATCCCCAATTTCAGATGCCACTTTTGTGAGGCAGTTCAGTTATTTGCTCAGAGGATTACGAAAACAGCAGATGTTAAAGATCCTGGAATATCAACAGGAGAGAAGGCAGCTTCTGAAATCTGAATCTGCATCCTGGTGTTGTTTTTTTAGATGACCGTACGCAGCCAAATTTTTACAGCATTTTCATCTCATAAGCTGATTACAATTAAAAGGGAAAATAGTACGCGGATGAAAAGGAGAAGATCAAAAGCAAATTCTATTATTGCTTCTCCATCCATTCTTAGCAAAGATATCTAAGACTACGATCTCCAACGTCTTGCTTGCCAAACGGACAATCTCCCTTGAGTTCTCACGCTGTAATAGGGACCAAAATCGTAGCCAATATACTCCCATGCATAAAAGAGATAAACTATTTTTTCTCAAAAATTAAATCATTACGTGTGCACCAGATTGCCTACATTAGAGCTGCGACCCCAACAAAAATCAAACACCTCTCATTGTTTTTTATGCCTGTTAACCAATTCCCTGTAACATGGTGTTGTGGTACGTCCAGGCCTCAAAAGTTCAAACGAGAAAACTCCATCGGTCCCAGATTGACAGAACAGATAGAACAGGCAGGTTAACCTTCATTGCTCATCAGAACAAAACCTCACATGAGATGGCGACCTGACAGTTTCATACTCGACTTCATACTGGAGTCCCTCATCACAGTTCACACGATTAGCTCTGGCATTGGCATCGCTCTTTCACATACGACCGCAATACAACAACCGCAGGCTGGTCCAGTCAACTAGTCAAGTGACCTGCCTGCCTAAGTGCCTAGTCTCCAACTGTACTGGAGCAGCCTGGTTACACTACTGGCCCAATGAAGTACAACAAGAACATGATGCAGCATCTAAAACAACAGAAGCCACTCTTGCAATTTGCGGCACCAGATGGTCCGACTCGTAGTTCACGCTGCAGTAACTGAATCTTGCTCGTCTTCCATACGTCTTCATAACTTCAATTTCATGAATCCTTGAGAATTGCTGACCTCACCGTCCTTCAACCAACCAGCCAGCCCTGCACATGAATAGCAGTTGTTTCTAAAAAATGACGCCTTCCAGAACCATGCTCTTGCAAAGAGTACGAAACTAGCACCAATTGTCTATCCAAATACATCATCCGGATAGAATTTCCACATATGCATCTAACATTTTTTACATATGGCTTGCAAAGCCTCTTAATACAAAATCATGCTCCTTTTTTTTTGAACTCATGCAAAGTCATGCTTTGACGACCAAACAACACAAACCAGCTCAGAATTGATCAGTTGATGTACAAATTTCAGGGGGCAAAAAGGAAATGCTTGAACCCAAGAGGAAACACAAAATACATACACAAGAGTGGAGTGAACTGATTCATCATTTACTGATGGGATGATTTTGGAAGAAAGGTGGCGAGTTGATTTCACTAGGGAAACAGGATATGCAGCAGCAAAGGGGCAATGGTGGGGAATGTGCTCAGCTCAGGGCCAGAATGAAATTTTACAGGACCATCCATTCCTAGTTTGAACATACTAGTACAGTAATTAAGAGATATGTTAAATGTAGGGGCACCAATCTGCAGGCCTGTGCAGCTGCGTGCTCTGCTGGCCATGGCATGGACGGTCCTGGCTAGAAGGTAGCATATACATTGCCTGTCAAGGACTTCACAAAAGACCAAGACTCCCAAGCATTGCTCGACACAAATGACCGATACACTAAGCATTTGCTCGGATTACTTCAGAAGCAAACAGCTCTGAATACACACAGTTGGACAAGTATCGCTCCAAATTAGACCCTTAGAATGCAGATAGCATATTGCAAATCATCAAGCAAATACTTCACCCTTCGTGCAGCAGCAAAATCAGCAGGCTAGCCATGCCACGAACTCCTGCTCTTTTGATTCTTCTCTACTTTGCTTCTCTGCCACCTCATGCATCGAGCAGGAGAGGAGCTCCTTGCTCCAGTTCATCGCTGATCTCTCCTACGAAGGAGGCCTCAGCGGTTCCTGGGAGAATACCACAGATTGCTGCAAATGGGAAGGAATCAGCTGCAATTCAGATATGACAGTCACAGGTATCTTTCTGGCTTCTAGGAGACTTCAGGGGCACATCTCAGCTTCCCTTGGCAACCTCACTGGTCTCATGCACCAAAGTCTGTCCCAAAACTACTTGTCCGGAAGCATACCGCTAGAGCTGATTTCTCCAATAGCATTCTTGTCCTCGACGTCAGCTTCAACCAACTCAATGGAGATCTGCAAGAGCTGCAATCTTCAACCCTCCTACTACTGCAGGTACTGAATATCTCAAGTAACAAATTTACAGGAAGGTTTCCATCCTCCCCATGGGAGTTGATGAAGAGTCTGGTTGTGCCCAATGTCAGCAACAACAGCTTTAGTGGGCAGATACCGACTAAGTTATGTTTTAGTGCGCCATCCTTTGCTGTGCTTGAACTCAGTTACAACCAATTCAGTGGAAGCATCCCTCCAGAGCTTAGTAGTTGCTACATGCTGACGTCTCTCAAAGCTGGGCACAACAACATCAGTGGCACTCTTCCAGATGTGATCTTCAATATTACATCATTGGAGCACCTATCGCTTCATGATAATCGGTTAGAAGGATCACTCAGTGGCATCAGCAAGCTCACATGTCTTGTCACACTTGATCTTGGGAGAAATGGTCTAAGTGGAAATATCCCGGACTCCATAGGTCAACTCAAGAGACTAAATGAGCTCCATTTAGACCACAACAGCATGTACGGGGAGCTTCCATCAACTCTGAGCAATTGCAAGAATCGCGATCCTCACAGTAGCCCTGTTATCCTACTCCGTAATCTTGATCCTCACAATGACCTTTGTAATGGCACCCGATTGATCATGAGAGGATTTCAGAAAAATTCTATCGATGCTGAAATTGTTAATGGCCAACATGCAGGGGAAAAGATATTCATACCCAGGATACCAATGTCACCTTTTGAAGATCTATTTCTTCCCTTCAAGTTCAAGCGCAAGTAGTTTCCTATTCGCTTAAGCTTCGTTATGACCATTAACAAAGCACAAGGTCAGACAATACTAAATGTAGGTATCTACCTCCCCGAGCTTGTTTTTTTACATGGGCAACTGTATGTGGCTCTATCTAGAGGTGTTTCTCGTGAGACAACACGGGTTCTTGCTAGAAAAAATAAGGATATGGATCCAATGGAAAAGGAACAAAGAACATTGTTTACAGAGATGTCTTGGAGTTATGAGGTATGCCAATTTTATTTTCACAGTTTATAATTTATTATGTTGTGCATGTATATATATCTATATATTGTTCGCTTCAGGATTGTGAATGGCTTACGGTAAAAAGTCTAGGAAATGCATGAGACAATTTAGTGTACATACATCTGTATAAAAAGGTTTCTAGGAGCGTCAGGGGATGGGTTATATATGAGAGGAAATATTTGTGTTGTATTTCCTAGCTGAGCTACAAACGAGCTTCTACTTAATCATTACTGCTCAGAGACAAGCTTCTGGTTGTTTGAAAATTTCACATATTTCCATCCTAATATGCGGATCCTCCCATAGGAACATTGTCTCTTGTTTAGGTAGGATTGCATGACATTTCCCACTGGGCGCAAATCATATCCAGCTATCAAAATTAATTGAATGGTTGCCATGCTAATCGTGCATAACCGGTGAATGAAATCAAGCCACAAATCGACAACATGGACATGGAAATAAACGATTGATTCCTGCACAGAATCTGGTGTTAATTAATATGGCATAGCATCCCCTTTTCTAATCTGATTTGATTGATTGAATCCTAAGGTCAAAAATTATCACCTGCCAAAATGAAATTGAAGTTCACCTTCTAATATACTAGTAAATCAACCCGTGCGCACACACGGGCTAGCTAGAAAACACCGTCCGTAAGTACCATTCCATTACAGCCATTTAATTTGCACCATTTGATTTATACATTAACAACACCTTTCCTCTCAAAGATGTACATGTAGCGACAAATATAAATGCTGATATCAGTAAACTCCTCTTTCCTTAAGCACCTTCCAACCCTACTCCACGGTGTTTCCTTCCTTCAGGCCTCTTCCTCAAGCAGCTTCTGATCAAAGTGCCACACCCCTGCATCCAAATCATTCCTTCAGGCCTCTTCCTCAAGCAGCTTCTGATCAAAGTGCCACACCCCAGCAAGCCTGAATTTGCAGTCCAATGTAACATTACAACAGCCTTCATGAATGCAATTTCATAGGATGCAAGAATAGTCTGCTGCCAATTAAATATTTATCATCTGGTGGCTCGATAGAATAAAGCAGTATATATAAAAGATGGCAAGGAATACCTCTCCCTCGTTAGTCAGTGCAGTTGAATGCCAACCTCCAGCAGCAATGTCAACCTGCAAATAGACATAGGGGTACATGTAACAAGTGAAAAATCAGGAAACCAATGTGCAGTTAAACTATCAACTTATCAGCAACAACAAACATATTATTGCTAATGTGCGACGATTACAACTTGAAGTCCCGGAAAGAGCAAACTTGTTAGCTGAATGAAGCTTAACTCCTTGCAGGTCAATTTTAGCTGGGATAAAAGAACTAAGTTTGGAAAAAAAAATCATTTCAGTTAGACACCAAGGCAGCCTTAACTTGCTTGTTTGGTAGTGGCTTGAGAAACTCTACATCTAATTTAGAATGAAACAGAAATTCAAAGAAAAAAGAAATCAGCATGACTAACCAGTAAGAGATCAGATAGCCCCTCAACACGGATATGTTGTGATCTTGGTTGGGTATCTCCAATTCCCAGCTGACCATACTCATTATTACCCCGTACCCACAAAATTCCATCCTCTGTTAGTGCCAAATTATGGAATGTGCCTACAGCAATTACCCTCACTTTCTGAAGGCCTTACACACGTACTGGTGTAGATATTTGCTTGCTGAAAAGACATATGGTCCGCAACAAATTCAAGGAGAAAATAACAAAACAAATTGAAGATTTGGTGTATGGCACGGTACATATCACCAGGAGGCCATGGCTGCCCCAAGTCCAGACATGACCTTCTTGAGTCAAAACCACAGAGTGTGTGCCTCCAGCAGCTACCTAGAATTAGCAAATGAATAAGCAACCCAAAAGATAACTAATGGAAATCATGAGTGCAGGAGACAAAGTTGCAGCATCATTCGGAGACATGAATAATTCATATGGACAAGAAACATTATAAAAGTTCCAATTCCATCATCATATAAATTATCCCATATGTGGTTCGCAACCAGACTACTTCTTTGGCAACAAAGCATGTGCCAAAGTGACAACTGACAATACCATCCACAATTTGTAGGATTTCCTACAACCAGAGCACCAACTAAAATTGCTAAAGTTTCAAAATATTCTCACTAATGTTAGCACAGCACAGGAATCAAATTCCACTCACTTGCCGGACTTTGAGCTTGGGCGCACACCGCTGTGGGGTTGGGATGTCCCTCCTGAGCGCCCTCGTCCCGTCCTCCTTCCTCTCAGGCTCCTTGGCGCACTGCTCGTACTCGTTCCCCCTGCACCATTAACACATATTGCATCAAACCAACCAGAAATCAATCACGGGCAGTGCCACGAAGTGGGTTCACTTACCCCAGGCGTACGCGCGGTCCTTGTCGTCCACTGCGAGGCAATGCCACCCACCAATCGCCGCCTGGAACTAACGAAACCCATAGGGAGAGAGCTTGTTTCATCAGCAACACGGAGGTATGAATCTCGTGGGTAAAGAGGAGCCGAGGCGCACTTGGACAATCCTGACACCGGCGAGGGCGTCGACTACCCCCAGGAGCTATTTGTCTTTGTCAGGATACAACTTCAGTCACCCAAGCCATTCAAATAGCGATTCAGAAGGCAATCTCATAGTCGGCATCCAAGATAATGCTTCATCGACTTCCCGTGAGCCGTTCATGTGTCATCCAACGGCTGAGATTGTCCACTTGCGTCGCTGTAGTGTTTCACCGTTGTTTTCAGACCGACAACAGTAACTTTTTTCAGAGCTGTAAAAGCTCTTTTACTTCTACAGTTTTAGTTGAGTTGTAATAGCTGGTCTGGCGGTCGGGAGAGGGTATTATGGAATCAGAACCAACCCTATATCGAGTTCTAGCTTAGCAGTAGTTCTTCTGGCGCCACTATGGCGATCTGGTGTAACTAAACTTCTCGTTTTGCCAATTAATTGCTACTGCTAGTTACTGAAATTCATATCTGTTCCCCTCTCAATCTTGGCTTGTGTTCTTCTTTTCTCTCTCGATTCCTGCTCGGATTTCTCATGTCCTGACAATTGGTATCCAGAGCCAGGCATCCGCGACCGGATCCAAACAATTCCAGAGCCAATCTCCCAGGTTCAGTCCGATTGGTGAGGTGAGAGGTGGTTGTGACTCAATCACTTAAAATCCCACCCTCCCACCCGAAACTGTGGAGAACATCCCCCTTTTCCCCAAAAATTAGCAGTCGAAGTCACGGCAGTGAGGGTTGCAAGGCATTGTTTTTGCGTAAAATTCTGTAGCTGTGTGTGATTTTAGATTGTGGAGGCGATGGTGGGAGACACTCTTGGTGAGGGTTGCAGAACTAGTTTCTGTGTAAAATTCCTTAGCCAATCCGTGCCTCAGGCGGTAGAAGTGCTTGTGGATCAAATTGGGGAAAGCACTGCTTGAACCGAATCCACCAAGCTGGAGACTATGTTGACAAAGGAGAATAGTGGAACATCTAGTTATGCTTCGGTTGAGGAAGTGGAAAAACTGAGATCTACTTTGGATTCTTTCATATTGAAGCAAGAAGAGCAGAACAAGGTGTTAGAGTCTTCTTTGGATAAAATATTGACTAGCCTCAACAATTTAGCAAGCTCATCTGGGACAGAAGACAAAGGTTCAGCATTCAAAACTACTGTTGTTTCCCCCACACCACTTGTCCAGGCAAACAAATCTATGTACATGAGCAATGATGTGTCAAGAACACATCAACAAGTCTACACCCCTCCACCTGATGTGACAGCACAGATACAACACATGATTGGTACTCCCTGGTTCACAAAGGCACCATTAGGAGATGTTGATGAGGAATGGATTGCTGATTACCCTTGGACAACAAAAGAATTGGAGGACTTTTTCATTCAGGCCAATGCTACATATGATCCTGAACAAGAACAGTTACAATATGAGGCTTTATTAGCAAACAAGCCCAGCACCATCAACACTATACACAAGTTGTCAACCCACTCAAACCATACACTCCACAGCAACCTTCCAACAGGAATTCACTACAGATGCAGCAGAAAATGGTGGCTAAAGACCCAAAATTATCATTCCCTAAGTTTGATGGCCATGATCCTGATGGATGGATTAGAAAGTCTGAAAAGTACTTTGAGTTGGTAGGAATTCAAAATGAACAAAGAGTACAAATTGTAGCAATGTACATTATGGCCAAAGCTGAATACTGGTGGAGAGGAATAGGGTGCAATGCCACTTCTATTCCCTGGCATCAATTCTGCAGAATGATTGGTGACAAATTTAATGAAGAATCATCTTATGAAGTTATTGAAAAGTTTCATGAGTTAAGGCAAACAGGCACTGCGACTGAATATATCACTAAATTTGAAGAATTGATGGGCTTGGTTAAGCGAGACAACCCTTCTCTACAAGATTCTTACTTCATTACTAGTTTTGTCTCTGGACTTCAAGAGCCAATTCAGCATCACTTGTAGTGTCACAAACCTAATTTCTTGACTAATGCTTTTTGGTATGCCAGAAGACTGGAACAAGCTCATCCTCTAGTTAAGAAGCTACAACCATTCAGTGGCAATTACAAACCACAGAAAATTTGGAATAAGGATTCCAAAGAGAAGGACAATGTTCAAAATAATATAGTTGAACTTAAAGCTACTGGCAAGTGCTTTAAGTGTAAGGAGCTATGGGTTCCTGGTCATGCCAAAGTCTGCAAAGGAAAACAATTTTTTTTAGTAGTGATGGTGGAAAAGAATAGACAAGAGGAAATGTCAATTGTAGAAGATGAAAACACCACTGATGAAGGGGAATATCATGATGCTAAACCCGTTCCAACAGTGCAAATTTCTATGCATGCTCTTACTAGCATATCTTCTCAAGCAAGAACCTTCACATTGAAGTTGAAGTTTGGTAACACCTACGGTACTGCTTTAGTAGATAGTGGCAGTGATGTCTCATTTATAAATACCAAATTTGCCATGAGAAGTAATTTACCTATTTCACAAATTGAAGAGGTTAAAGTAGTAGCTGCTAATGGCACAGAAATGCACAACTCAACTTCTTGTACAACATGCTCTTACTTAATACAAGGCCACAATTTCATCTCTAATTTCAGATTGCTAGAAGTTCAAGGTTTTGATGTAGTCTTGGGAGATGATTGGATCTATCAACATAGTCTAGTGGGAATTGATTTAAAAAGAAGAGAATTTTCTATCACTAAAGATGCAAAGAGCATTATAACATTTTCTGATAAGACTATCACTTATGGCTGCCAATTAATAAATACAAGGAAACTCTGTCACTTATTGAAGAAGAAAGCAGTAGGAGTTGTCATTGTCTTGAATAATAATCAAAATTCTTCTCTTCAGCCACCTTCTAAAATTTCTGAACACATACAATCAATTTTGAATGAATTTTAGGATGTTTTCACATAACCAACTGAGCTTCCACCAAACAGATCCATTGATCATTCCATTCGATTAATTAAAGAGAACAAAACCATAAATCAGAGGCCTTACAGACTACCTCATCATCATAAAAATGCAATGGAGGATCTGATTAAGCAATTGTTGCAATCTCACATGATTAGGCCAAGTGTTAGCCCATATTCTTCTCTAGTGATATTGGTGAAAAAGAAAGATGAAACTTGGAGAATGTGTGTGGATTTCAGGCAGCTCAATTCTAACACAGTCAAAAATAAATATCCCATACCAATTATTGAGGATCTTTTAGATGAGTTGTTTGGAGCACAAATCTTTTCAAAAATTGACCTCAGGTCAGGTTATCACCAAATCAGAATGAGTGAAGCAGATATACATAAAATTGCATTTACTACTCATGTAGGGCACTTTGAGTACCTTGTTATGCCTTTTGGTTTAACTAATGCACCAGCTACTTTTCAAACATTGATGAACAATATGCTGGCAGCATTTTTAAGGAAATTTGCTCTAGTATTTTTTGATGACATACTTATCTATAGCACTTCCTTGCAAGACCACATTTCTCATTTACACTCTATCCTGACAGTGCTCAGAGAAAATAAGTTATTTGCTAAACTCTCTAAATGCACCTTTGCTCAGCTTGAAATTGAATATTTGGGTCATGTTATAAGCAAGGATGGTGTGGCTACTAATCCATCCAAAATTTCTATCATTTAGAATTGGCCTCAACCCAAAACTCTCACTTAATTGAGAGCATTTCTGGGATTAACTGGTTATTACAGAAGGTTCATACAAGGCTATGGAATTATTTGCAGACCTTTATTTCATGCATTAAAGAAAGATGGGTTTGAATGGACTCCAAAACAAACTCAAGCCTTTCAAAAGTTAAAAGAGATTATGTCCAACCCCCTAGTTTTGTCTCTCCCAGATTTCTCTCAACCATTTATTTTGGAAGGAGAATCTAGTGGTACTGGGATTGGAGCTGTACTAATGCAAAAATGATCCTGTTTGCATTGATTTGATAACAAAATTGAGTATCGACAATCATGATGTGCCTCATTATTCACTTGCTAATGGCATTTTAAGATACAAAGGGAAAGTTTGGATTGGCCAGGACACTTCCTTGAGGCAACAGTTATTGGACAGTTTTCACAAATCTGCTGTGGGAGGACATTTAGGTGAAAGAGCAACATATCAAAGATTAAAATTAGTCTTTTATTGGCCAAGAATTCATCAGCATGTCAAAGATTATGTTAAGGCCTGTCCTATCTATCAGAAAAATAAAAGTGAGCACACTCCATATCCTGGATTATTAGAACCACTTCCTATTCCTGACATAGCTTGGACTCACATTTCCATGGATTTTATTGAGGGTTTACCAAAATCTAATGGTAAAGATGTCATTCTAGTGGTGGTTGATAGATTCACAAAATACTCTCACTTCTTCTTAACATGAAGTCATCCTTTCACTGTACAAGATGTCATTCCATTACATGGTCCACCAGTGGTGATGGTGACAGACAGAGATAGGATATTCACTAGTGCTATTTGGCAATCTCTTTTTAAAGCGTTGGGCATAAAGTTACATTTGAGCTTAGCCTACCATCCCCAAATAGATGCGCAAACAGAAAGAGCCAATCAATGCCTAGAAAATTATCTCAAATATGTGCTTCACTGGTCCTAGAAGATGATTCTATTAGCTATCCTCAGCTGAATGGTGGTACAATACCTCTTATCATACATCCTTGAACATGACACCATTTCAGGTTTTATATGGTTTTCCTCCTCCTATGGTTGCTGAAGTAGTTCTACCCGACTGTCCCGATGACAACGCAAGAGAGATCCTGCAAAATAGGCAACTAGCAAATCAATTGATCAGAGACAATTTGGCTAAAGCTCAAGCTAGAATCAAGCATTAGGCAGATAAGCACATAACAGAAAGGGAAGTTGAAGTTGGCTCTTTGGTATACTTGAAAATTCAACCATATAGGCACACTTCTTTAAGTTTACACAATTCACTGAAATTGCGCTCAAAGTATTATGGCCCATTCAAAGTTCTTGAAAACATCATATAAACTACTCCTACCAGATCATTGTACACTACATCCTATTTTTCATGTCAGCCAATTGAAGAAACACATTGGTCCTACAGTGGTGCCAACTCGTGACTTGCCTCTAGTGGATGCCAAAGGGCTTATCAAAGTAGCACCATAAATTATTTTGGAGAGGAGAATGATTCCTAGGAACAATGAACTAGTGGTGCAATGGTTGATCAAATGGTCTAACCTTCTCCAATCAGAGGCTACTTGGGAAGATGCTTCTTTCATCCGTAAGATTTTTCCTTGTTTTCATCCTTGAGGACAATGATCTTAAGGAGGGGGCATTGTCAGGATACAACTTTAGTCAGCCAAGCCATTCAAATAGCGATTCAGAAGGAAATCTCATAGTCGGCGTCCAAGATAACGCTTCATCGACTTCCCGTGAGCCGTCTGTGTGTCATCCAACGACTGAGATTGTTCGCTTGCGTCGCTGTAGTGTTTCACCATTGTTTTCAGATTGACAACAATAACTTTTTCAGAGCTGTAAAAGCTCTTTTACTTCTCCCATTTTAGCTGAGTTGTAATAGCTGGTCTGGCGGTCGGGAGAGGGTATTATGGAATCAGAACCAACCCTAGATCGAGTTCTAGCTTAGCAGTAGTTCTTGTGGCACCGCTATGGTGATCTGGTGTAACTGAACTTCTCGTTTTTCCAGTTAATTGCTACTACTAGTTACTGAAATTCATATATGTTCCCCTCTTGATCTTGGCTTGTGTTCTTCTTTTCTCTCTTGATTCCTGCTCGAATTTCTCGTGTCCTGACAATCTTGGTCTCCAACGGGTGCTTGAGCGTGCCGCCCTAGTTCCATTCCCACGTGAAGAGTTGCGCATGTGGGGGAAGCGGCAAAGGGAGTGGGCGGAGGAGGAGGGAGGCCTGGAGCGCGCTAATGGCGGTGGAGGAGGGCGGGCAGTGTCAGCAAGGTGGGACGCGCGTGACTTTATGCGGTGGAGGTGGCGGCGTCCAAGCGAGGAAGGAAAGGAGGGGCGGATTGAGGGAGATAGGCAGCGTGATTGGCGAGCGGGACATGCGCGAGTACGGCGGGCAGGTAGCTGCTGGTGCGGTGAAAAAAATAGGCGCGATTTGGCAGAAACAATTTCCTTGATTCATTTTTTATGGGTTTGCACCCTTTCATCATCCCCGAAAGTCTGACAAGTGGGTGCAACGTGAGGAGTAAGGTGGGTCTAAATTGGGTGAGAAAAGTTTTCAGTTGTTTTGGATCCTTATAGTATAGAATAGTATAGATATAGTATAGATATTGGACCCATGAAATTAGGAAACTTATGAGACTCATCGATGTAGGCGGATGAATTGTCACATTCACCTTCTAATAGTGCGCTATTCAATTAGGAAATATATTAGCCGGCCATTTAGCTATCCTTATGAGACCCACGGATGTCGGTGACCCCCTGTATGTATAACTGGACGTTTCTTCATCTTTAACCAAAGGTCATACACACACACATAAAACGCTATTTGAAAGAAATATAGGATAAGATGGTTTCATCAGCCTTTTTCATGACTCACTCTTTCGATGGCGCATGGTTCCGAGGTCGACTTGCTAGCGGTTGTGGCTTTCGTTGGCCTGATGAACCCTAGCTGCTCATTTGATCCATATGGAACAAGGGAGATTTGCATTTTCATTGCAATTAATTAGCAATCAAAATATGCATTTTTATGCCAAAAATAATGGATCTTTTTTTTGTAGTTGCGTTGGGTTCGTCCGTATTGTCACGACCAGAGGATCGGTGGAAAATTCCTTGATGCCGATCCAACTCAACAACAACTTTATGATGGTCACAAGAGTTTGTGTAAACTGTGATAGAGGTGCGTTAACAAATTGGAAAATTAATCACATTCAGTTGGTGTTATGTGAATTTCTAATTCATGGCTACCGGAGAATTTCAGCTTGCTTTGAAGAATCTGAAAACACATCTATCACCTTGATTGAAAATGGCACATACCCCATGGATATCAAACCTTGAAGGTGCTTTAGAATTTTTTATGCTCGACATGATGCATGTTATTTGCGCACTGTCACTGTGCTTATTTTGTTTATTATTCTTGTGCAGCGATTAGAACTGGGCTGCGTACGGATGTTATGGCACACGATAGCATTAAAGCTGCCATTGCCGCACGTGCCGAGGAGATCAAGAAATTAGAAGCACGGTCAAGGAAATTCCGCGTTCCCTTACTGATTTATATGAGTACATGATCAGTGGCAATCGGTTATCCTTGACGACCATGAAAATAAATGCATTTGTGGAGTGGATCTTGCCTAGTATTGATGAAGTATTAGATTGAGAAGCAGTTTCAGTTTCTTCGCAAAAAAAAAAGAGAAGCAGTTTTAGTTTAAATGTAATAATTTGGCCACATGTCGGTTGGATCTTCTGCCCATTTTATAAAAAAAAGCTTCCTTCATTGCTCAACTAAATTTCTTGATCAACATTTTCAAAATTACATAAAGCAAGGGAGAAACGAGATTGTGATTGGCTAGATCTAATTTTATAGAAAGAACTATCACACCCAAATTTGTGGAGCCATGTTTGGAAATAAAAAAATTAAATAAAGTAAGGGACAAATGAGATTGAGATAGGAAGAATTATCAAATTACATTCCATGCATGGTGTCGCGTGGCGTAACACATAAGGACATAACAACTACATGGTGCCAAATTTGGAAATACAAAACTTAAATTTAGGGACAAACAAGATTGTGATTGGTTAGATAATAATTTTAGTTAAATAATCAACCAGAAAGACTCAAAAATGTTTCATTTTGCAGTATACACATCTAGACACAAGCACAATTGTTCTCTTTTATTTGATCGATTTGTACGTAGGGCTGGACGTCAAGTTAGAAACTCATATGTTGGCTCGGCTCATTAATATTTTGGTTAGCTTGGCTTGGCTCGGAGGATTTTTAAACGAGCCGAGCAGCTATTTTTATTTTGTTAACAAGCCAAGCTACTCATGAGCCAACTGAGCTAGAAGGCTAAAGGTTCAATATAGGGTTGAGATGTGAATTAGAAGAGTCTATACTACACCGTGGTTAGAGTGTAGAAACCATTACCTTATGGTGAAATATTTGTATGACTACATGTTGAAAAAAGTTGAAGAAGTATATGGTCAAGGTCCGTATAAGTCCGTTAGTTGATAAAGATAGATCGTTAATGTATCAGCATTAAACAAGTATTTCAATCGATATGTATGTATTTTATTGCTTACTCGGATTTCTATAATAACTGTTTATATTATTTTATTTAAAAAAATTATTTGTCATGTTTTAATTATACACGCACATCCACTAGTAATTAATAACCAAAGAAATCATAAAAAGTTGCAGTGGCAGAGCTTGGGCCTAAACGCATGACGGGTAGATGCCAAGAAGGCAAGAAGCAATGCTAAACTGTGCAGGAGCTTAGGGGAGAATTTCCAAAAAGATTAACTGCCATTCAAGTGTAGAAATGGCACAGGAATTGCCATTCCTAGTGCCATTTTTAAGCATTCCTAGTGACCGTAACAAAGCTTAAGTCTCAACTCTCAACCTGCAATTAGATGGGGCTGCCTTTGGAACTTTTTTCTTCCAAAATACAGTAGTATCTATGTGAAAATACTAACTTTGGTGAGGATTTCATTAAGAAAAGTATTATTAATCCCTAATTCAAATTGGTTGCACACTGAAGCTGAATACATGTTATTGGGCTATATTCATTGCAGATGGGCTTGTTCGTTTACTGAAGCTTGAGGCCCATACAAATCAGCTTATTCAGCCCTATCAAGCTACTCGAGCCCATGAGGCTTGCGAGCCTATGCTCAGGGCTCAGGCTCAACTCGTTTATAACTCGAGCCGAGCTCTAATTGAGCTTAGCCACCTGAGCTCGGGTAGCGAAGCGTAGCCTATCCTCGTCGTTCCTTGCGGGCGCTCTCGCCGCCGCACTTGCCGCTTGGGGCCTGTGCGCCCTTGGTCTGCGCGGCCGCCGCCTGACACGCTGCCTCCGCCGAGCCCGTGCCAGTCGCCTCCGCCGAGCCCGTGCCAGTCGCCTCCGCCGAGCCCCTGACACGCCGCCTCCGCCTGACACGCCGCCCCCGGCGAGGCCCCTCCACCAGGAAGGCGAGCGGCAAGGCGAGCAGCGGCGAGCGCCCCAACATCTGCAGCGAGCAGCACCACCGGAGGCCGACACCAGGAGCCGAAATACGGGTCAGATCGGCTCGAGTTGTTGGTGGACCTCGGGCACGTAGGCTCGCTCGATCTCGGCTCATGACAGCCGAACCCATCGTCTCACTGCGCTCCCTCCCACGGCGCGCCGCCGAGCCCAGAGCCCGACCACTTTCCCGCCGCACGGATCCAAAACCCTAACTCCGCCTCGGCGCCTCTCCCCTCCCGGCGAGACGGCGGAGATGATGCAGCAGCAACAGCAGCAGCTGCCACCTCCGCCGCAGCACCAGCCGCCCCAGGGCGGCGGCGGCGGGGAGTTCTACCGCGGACCGCCGATGCGGCAGCTATCGGCGGCGTCCTCCACCAACCTCACCCCTGAGTACCCGGCGCACCCGGGTCCCCCGCAGCAGCAGCAGCATCAGCCGCCATACGACGGTAATAGCTAAACACCATACTCGGTGGTAGCCGCTGTTCCACTTTAGGGATCAGAGCAGTGCAGTTAGATCTAGATTAGATTGCAGGTATTGCGTTACCGTTAGTTTGTATTAGGCCAGTCTCAATGGGGGATTTCATATGAGTTTCATTAGCATTAAATTCTATGCCACATTGCAAATTTTGCTGACTTGACAGAGTCATTACGAAGAGAGAGTAGGGAGAGTTTCATCAAATGAGAGAGGAGTTTCATCTGTGTGAGCGGACTGCTACAAAGAAACATACCGGGAGTTTCTTGTGATTTGCTGTAGACTCCTCGGCCCTCATTATCATATCATAATTGCAGAAATAACAATGTAATTTTTGACTCTGCAGCTTATGGTGACAATTTTGGTGCTAAAAGGATGCGGAAGCCTGTCCAGCGACGAACAGTGGACTACACAAGCAGTGTTGTCCGTTATGTTCAAGTAATATGGACTTTACTTTGGTGATTCACAATATAAAACGATTATTTAGAAGTGCTTCGAATTTTGATACTTTATGGTTTATGTTTCTTTGTTTGTTTTTATATCTTGTTCTGAATTTGCAATGCTTATCATTTGGTACCCGCAGCTTTCTTCCCACCAAAAGTGCTGATTTCCACTATGTGCATGTATGCAGGCTCGCATGTGGCAGCGGGACGCGAGGGACAGATTCACATTACAGCCAACTCCTGCTGCTGTCCTAGATGTACTTGCCCTGACTTACAATTATATATTCAAAAGATGGATTGATAGTTGCGCTAGAAATACTGATTGGTTTAAGCTTTAGAAGATAGTAGCTATGCTGTGATAAATACCTTTATGTGTATGAAGCCATGAGCAATAGAGTCCATTTGAAATTCAGTGTTAAATATTTATCTAGCATACAATAGATACAATGTTACTTTGCACCGTATAATACTATAGGTTCAATAATGAAGTTCATATGAGTGATCATCGTGCTCTAGGTTGCGCAAAAATCCAATTAGTTCTAACTAATCAAAGATCTTTGTATAATTTGATAACTATTTCTTGTTATATATAATATTCTGAGAACTGTTACGGTTGCAGATGTTACCATCTGTTGCTTATCCGGATAATCCTTCCACAAGTTATGCTGCCAAATTTGTGCATTCTTCAATCAATAAGAACCGGTGCTCTATCAATCGTGTCTTGGTAAGTTTTGGGATACCCATTTTACTGCTTTCCCAATAGTCCAGATTGAACATTTCTCTGTTAAATAATTTCTTAGATGCCTTGCTGTTGGTTATACTTACATAAATGATAAATCTTGTCAAGAAACTGTATTTTTCTTATTAATTTTGACTATTTTAATGTGTTGACTCGTCAATTATGTGGCATAATCATCACTTCAATAAACATTCGGTTTTCTTATTTTCATCCACTTGGAGTATAATACAAATTTATTTGTGGATAAAGTGGACCCCTACAGGCCGTCGGCTTATCACTGGATCACAAAGTGGTGAATTTACGCTATGGAATGGACAATCTTTTAATTTTGAAATGATACTTCAGGTATTCCACATTACTTACTGTTGGACTTACTAATATGTTGGTACTTTTAGCTTACCTTTTGGAGAAACCTGTCAATTAGGCTCATGATCAACCTGTGAGATCAATGGTTTGGAGTCACAATGAAAACTGGATGGTTACGGGTGATGATGGTGGCGCAATCAAGTATGCCACCCTTTGTTTTTGTACCTTCCAAGAAATTGCCATTTTGAACTTTACATCGTTTAATCCATTAGCTGAATGGTTTGAATTCTTTTGCAGGTATTGGCAAAGTAACATGAACAATGTCAAAGTGAATAAAACAGCTCACAGAGAATCAGTTCGTGGTTTAAGGTGATGGTTATCTAATGCACTTCTTTTAGTTTGCTATACCAAGTTCATGTTCATTGTGTGCTGAAACGTGTCCTTCAAACAGCTTTTCTAGAACAGACTTGAAGTTCTGCTCCTGCTCCGATGACAGAACTGTTAAGGTTTGGGACTTTGCAAGATGCCAAGAGGAAAAATCATTGACTGGTAATGTTGCCAAGCTTTTCTTACAAATGTTAATATGATTTTTTTAAAGAACAGGAGGGGTGTGCCCCTACTTATTAAGATGTATAAATAAAAATGGAGTTTACACGAAAAGAAGAAAAAGAAAGGAATAATAACAGCAAAAACTACATAAAGGAACCTAGCCAATTGCTGATCAAGGGGAAGTAGAAAAAATTACAATTCTCAATCTGATTGCCAGTTGACCATGTGAAGTTATTGTGTGATATTACTTTGTTTGCTTTTTTCATCAAATAACCTGAATTTCCCTTCAACTCAGCCAGGCCACGGTTGGGATGTTAAAACTGTCGATTGGCATCCTACAAAGTCTTTATTGGTTTCAGGTTAGTGTATGCTTGTGCTTGTTTAATGAGTTCATTTGTGCAGCGCTCATTCAATTCTGTGCTCCATAGGTGGTAAAGACTATCTTGTGAAACTCTGGGATGCAAAAAGTGGGAGAGAGCTAAACTCATTGTCCGTATTCTTTTCACTTGCTTATTTTGTTTTTTTTCTTGAAGTTCTGTGTTACAATATGGTATATATCTGCAGCCATGGTCATAAAAACATTGTGCATTGTGTAAAGTGGAATCAGAATGGGAACTGGGTACTGACTGCCTCAAAGGATCAGATTATCAAGGTCTGTGGTTTGTGCTTTTGTACCTTGTTCTGTTTTTTCATTTCTTCTTCAAAGCACATTTGTAAGATGGTAGCATATGCTTTTGTACGCAACATTCTAGCACTAGCTACGTAGATGGTTACAATCCATCCTGGTAATCAATAACTTCTTTTATGATGGCAGTAAATTTATACTTTTCCATACAGTTGTTCACTCTTTATGGCTAATTCATTCATGCAGCTGTATGATATAAGATCCATGAAAGAGCTTGAGTCCTTCCGTGGGCACACCAAGGATGTTACTGGTTAGATTGCTGTTACAATATTAAAATTCTTATGTTCCTTCATTTGTTTTAAGATTTACTCACTGCAAGCACACATTCTATGGATGTTAGAATAGCGGCTTAAATTTTTTTAGGAAAATATTGTGCCCACTCTTGTTTGCCAAGGTTGTATTGAATGGGTCGGTCACTCAATTCCTTCAATTTTACAGCGTTGGCATGGCATCCATTTCATGAAGAATATTTTGTTAGCGGGAGCTTTGATGGAGCAATATTTCATTGGTTGGTCGGGTAAGATACCTGTAGCGTCACTGAAACAATAATCTTGGTTAGCCCAGGAATGTCTCATTTTGATGAACAAGCTATTTCATTTGTTTGGCAGCCATGAAGCTCCACAGATCGAAATAAACAATGCACATGACAATAGTGTGTGGGATCTTGCCTGGCATCCTGTAGGCTATCTACTTTGCAGGTACTTGGCCGTTTACTTTCAAAGTTGGCAATTAACACTCTTTCTGATATGTTGCTTGCTTTGTTCTGTCTTGCATATAGTTATTTAGTAGATTGTACTGTTATGCAACATAAATCTGGTTCTTGAATACAATCTCTTGTGCATTGTGTGGCCTTATTTACCTTTTGCTTTAGCTGCATGTGAACTCATTAAAAAATGTTTACTATTTTTTTTTGGCAGTGGGGGCAATGATCATGCTACAAAGTTCTGGTGTAGAAACAGGCCTGGTGATATTACCCGTGATAGATACAACAGTGGCCAGACACAAGGTTGAATTTAGTTTGTTTTATCTCCTTTATCCTGTTTTGGTCATAAAACTTTAACATAATGCTCTTGCACTTTGCACATGCGCGCGTGCACACACATACCTCCCAAGTTCCAATGTCACTGTTTAGTTAGATAAAGAATTATGGTCATCTATGACTTGCTTCATGAAGGTGTTTAATGGTGTTTTATGCTGGCTTGTGATCTTTTGTTTCAGTGAAATTCTTAATGCGAAAATTATCACCTTTTTCAGGTTATGTTGACCAACATCCTGCTTTTGGTGCTCGTGCTATGGGTGGATTCCAGATGCCTGAACCTCCAACACCTGGACCGTTTGCTCCTGGATTGTCACGTAATGAAGGCACAATCCCTGGCATTGGGGTTGCAATGACCTTGGATGGATCTGATCAAGGAGAGCAGAGACCATCTATTCCAGGTCTTCCACCTGGGCAACCCCCTCTGCCACCCGGTCCTCATCCATCACAACTTCTTGGGCAGCAGCAACAATACCAACAGATGCCTCAGCAGCAACATTCCCAGTTTCGGCCGCCACCTCCAAATATGCCCCAATTGCAGCCACCAGCTCACATGCTTTCACATTCGCAAGGATCTCGTCCGACACTTCCCCAGCTTCCACCGATGGGCGGACCATCAATGCCATCACCAGTGAATCCACCACTTCCACCAATGCCTCACCCAACGGTACTGTTTACTCTTCACTAATACCTTTATGAGTTAGACATAATTGTTTACTTAACATAACGTAACATATTCTGTTTCTATTTATCTTATCTGCTAGTGAAAGACCAAATGCTCATATGCAAACTATTGCAAGTTTGCATTTCAAATGAACCCCGTTAGACCTTCTAAATAATTTGCATATCTGCTATATTTAGAGATGAAGTATGAATACATCTGAGTTTGAGATGAAGCATGAATACATTTGAAAACATTGTATCATCAAGGCAGAGTTATTTGCTGCAAGGATTTCAGAACCATGATCAAAATCACCAGCAGATCAATTCCATGGCATCCTCCTGGTTCTGGAAATGCCCTTTTTTCCGTCTCTTGCAAAAGATTGATTTCGCCCTTCTAGTTTTGGTTATCTGGTTCACTTCCTACATGTCTAATAAATAACGAATAATACTGCATTACCTTGCATCCTTTTTTTAAGAAACAAAAAGAACAGTAAGGACTGGTTTGGCCGAAAATGCAGTAACTGGTTACTGTATGAAGTTTTCTAAACCCTGTTTACTGTACACTATCTTCCATAACACTGCTTTGCCGCATGATTCTATGTTCTTGTGAATTCACCAGTCAATTCGGTGCTGCATCAAAGCTCAAAGGAAACAGATTAAATTATATTTGTATCCTTTGTGCTCCTTGGTAAATTACTGACAGTGAATTTAACAATTCTAATGTTTCTAGGCAATGCAAGGTTCACAGAACCAGATGATGCCCCAAATGCCACAGCACATGATGGGCCTAAATCAGATGCATCCTGGTTCTGTTCCTCCTGGCAATGTACCTCCAATGGGTGGGTTCCCAAGTGCGATGGGAAACATCCAAGGAGCATCAGGTTCATCTGGCATACAAAATTTTCCTATGGGTGGCATCTACAACCGACCTCAGGGACAAATGGCTCCACAAGGACAAATGACATCCATTCCAGGTCTAAGCTCTTACCAGGTAAGACTCTGTTGCCTCTTGATTTTGTCATACCTAGAGCTACTAGGCCTAGTCATCTGTATTATTAAACATTTCTGCATTATTTAGCTATGTTGCTGTAAGTTGGTTATATTAAGTGACGCATGGCGTTGCTGATTCTTGCAGGGAATGGGCAATGTTGGCCTTACACAACCCCCACCACCACCACAGCACCCACCACCTCGTGGTTGAACACCACAGTGACCTGGAGCAAAACGACTTTGATACTGAGCCTAGAGTTTCCCGTGATACCTGAATTTGTAACATCTTGCTATCTAGACCCTCCTGCAAATTCAAACGAATTTTGCCCAGGTAGCTAGGATTTTTGCTATCTCGTGCCGTGATTTACAGCTTAGGAGGCCTTCCGCTCAGTTCACGCAAGGGCCGTGCTGCAGTGGACATGTTGGCCTAATGACCTGTCTGGTGTCTCATATTTATACTGTAGTTTGTATTTTGTGATTACTTGTCGGCTGCTTAAATGTAGAACAAAGAGAAAGTTCTGTCATGTGGTTTTGAGAAACATGAACTGTCCTTGTTCCAGGTATCGACGGATGCGTACCTAACCGTTTACGTTGTTGGTACTTAGGCCAGATGCAAACTCGTGGCCAGTTTAATTTTTTGTTATATTACAGCAGTATATCAGTTGGATTGCCATTTCTTCTTCTGAACTGTTGTTCGTCGGACGCATCCACGGTGAGATTAGTTGTAACAAAAGGAAGAACAATGGAAGATATAGATCTTGTGAGCTGAATAAAGTAAAAAAAACTACCTGGTTGGTGTACACTGCATAACCGAGCAGAAAGTAAAATCAAAAGGATCGGAAGCAGAAGGGCTGCAATTACAGCGTAAGACTACAATCAATATTGCAAGGGAGACGATGGGCACAACTCTGTAGTAAGGGAAGCCATAAAGATATGGCTCCTTGCCATGTCCAAGTGAATGCGCCTTTAAGAATTGCCATGTTAACAAACCGAACTGAAGAACCTCCAAAGAAAACCCTGACATGACGTTGGTCAAAATGTATGTGATGAAGAAATCCAACTGCAATGTAAACAAGTTGACATAATGTAAAATGCTTCTCGTGTTCCGAAGTTTACACAAAATGATTCTGGTGGAAAAGCTTTACAAGCAATAGCACATGTTTTTTGCATTACCTGTGCAGAAACAGCACTAGCAAGACGGCTAGGGATGTCCTTTGGGTGCGTGAAAGATTCTCCTAGCTGATCGAGTACAGAACCTGACAGAATGCTAAGGAAGAAAACATTTCCAAGCAAGAAGTAGAACACCATGTTACAGGCTTTAATTTCCTTTTGGTTGTTGGCAATACAGCCTTCAGATGATGCCGTACCAAGCACCGCAAAGGGAACCAAGTATATGAAGCCATTTAAGATCATGCCTGGAAGATACCCAGTCACAACAGAATTCAAACCTGGTCTGCAAGATAACAGAAAATCACCTGCGGCAACATTGTGATAACCATAAGTGCCAACTGAATCATAATACTAATTCGAAGTTTCTGACACGTACATAAGCTGCACGGCTCTCGCTAGTGGAAACCACCTTTTAATCTTATCAAATCGCACCATCCCTGCACAGCTGTCACAGGGATGGTAAAGAACACTGTTAGCATAAATGCAGCAACGAAGCATGTGTTTGGTTTTGGAACAACGTGAGTTGGGTTGGAGCCGATCCCCTTTTGTGGGTTGGGGTCAACCCATCTCGTGTTTGGATGAGAGGGATGGGTTGGACCTAGTTTTTTGTTTGATTGGAGGAATTGAGAAGGTTGGGATGGATAACATTTTAACACCGTTAGCAACGGGTCCCACCTGTCAGCTGCGGGGCCCACATATCATCCTCACCCACCTTACCTTCTTCCTTTGGCCACCCTCCCTCTCCCCCGCGCCGCTGCCCCTCTGCACGTGCGGCCGCCGCTCCTCCCTCCCCCGCGCCGCCGCTCCCTCCCCCCACGCCGACCGCCACCCCTCTCCCCGCGCCGCTCCCTCCCTGCGCCGGCCGCTGCTCCCCTTGCCGCGTCCTCCTCCGATCATCCCCGTGATGCAGGGCGGAGGGCGGTGGGAGGAGGCGGGGCTAGCGGGAGGGCGGAGGGGCTGGCGGGAGGAGGCAGGGCCGACGGGAGGGTGGAGGGGCGAGCAGAGGGCGTCGGGCAAGCGGCGGTGTCGACTGAGGCAGACGCGGGGGCGGGGAGGCACGCGCACGGGAGAGCACGGTGTCCGTGCGAGTCGAATGCGTCCGCCCAAAACGAGCGGACGCACTCGACCCGCATCTACGGGGAATATTCCCTATGGAGGACGAATCCAACCCACTCCATTTCCATCCAAACGTGGGACGATGGGGGTCAAACCTGTTCCGACCCACATCGACCCGGTAACAAACACACCCGAAGACTCCGAGTTTGTACATCGCCATGCGCCGAAATGGAATGGCCAAATTTTTCCATATCGTATCATTCGGTTCAGGAGCATAAGTTGTAACCAATGAAAGTGGATTGCCAAGTAGTTGCATCTCCGCAGCATGGACAGCACCCAACCGGGATTTGAATGTGACAAAAGCTACAGGTACCTCCTACAGTTGAAACTAACATTAAACTTTATCTGGAAATAGCTATTTCTGTTCCCTGTTGGGCTACACAAACGATTAAGGGATACCCTTCACACAAGTGAGTTACCTTTTGTTTAAGCATATTTTCACATTGGAGGAGGCGGATAGCCTGTAGTACATCTTTCAGTTTTTGTTCTAACTTTGACAGAGAATGGATCCACAGGCAGAACCAGTTTCATAAGGTATACTCTAGAGTTTAATGGGGCACAGTTGTTAATTCTAATTATTCTTCTGCAGTTTTCGTTGATAGCAGGCATGATTAAAAATCTTTTGCTTCCAATTTTACTCTAGATGGGCTATAGGGATGGTATAACAAAAGGGCAGAAGGACTCTGCCCAGGAGGGTTTTCATGTTGGGTTTAGGCAATCTGTAAACGTTGGCTACAAGTGGGGCCTTGTTCGTGGGGTTACCAGGTATACCTTGCTAAGGATAGGCTTCTTGTACTGCATTCTGTTCTAACGTTCCTTCTGATTTTCACTTTTTTTGTTTGTTTGTTATCCGTCAAGCAGTGCCCTAGCTAGCCTTCCCGACAGCTTGAAGGAAAAACTTGTGCCAGATGCCCAGTGTCGAAGGAAACTTCTGGATGTGCAGAGCTCTGTGCAAGAAATATCAGCAGATGATGCACTTCAGATGTTCCATGAAAGCATTTGTCAGAGTAGTCATCCTTCAGAGAAATCACATGTAACATCAACTGCAGATGGAACTAATGAATCGAATAGGATCAAAAGTCTATTGAGGGATATGGTACCCCATGGGTCACCACCGATCAGGATACTAGCCGATCCTAACCAGTAAACCCGCCTAACCAGAGCATACGGGCTAAGGATATGAAGATACTTGGAGTACACATCAAGGAGGTCGGGCGATTCAAATCAGCCCGGATATTTCGGGGTACGTACTGTAATCCGACTCAAGTCACCTTCCATGTAACAAGTGAGTAGATTAGATTTAAACCGACTTGTAACCCTAGGTCGTCAACCTATATAAGATGGTCAAGGGGGTCTCCTGAGGGCATTCAATCCAATCTGTAAACTGCGCACCAGCGCAAAGCAATACAAATCACTAACATACAGGACGTAGGGTATTACTCTCCGGAAGCCCGAACCTGTCTAAACCCTTGTATTCTTATGATCACCTTCGATTTCTTAGTTTCGCAATCCTCCCTACCTACAAATCAACCACTGGGTAACCCCCGGTGGACTGCCGGGCTACTAAATTCAATAGTTGGCGCACCAGGTAGGGGTGATTGTGAGATCCTCACTGGTGAACTCAATGGCATCTCGTCTCGGTATCATCTTCGCAGGAATGACATCCGTCAGAGTTCTTGGTGCAAGTCGACATGGCATCTATCCATGCGTCACCAACATCTTCGTCACTACGTAAGTTAAATTCAAAGTGGAGTCTGAAACGATCAGAACTCTCGGTACAAGTTCTGGGACCATCCCAGCCAACAGTTCGACGCGGATACGGAGCTGATACGATCCCTGATGATCGTATCGAGTTCGGAAAAGAATAAATTTTAGCCAGTACGGCTGCGATTCGGAGTCCATCAAGGATGTGCAGTATCCGCTCCTAGCTGCCTATTCCCGTTGCGTGCTCATCCAGTATAGAAAGCAAAGCTCCAAGCTCCGCACGTGCATTGAGACGGGAAGCAGGCGTTCAGCTGTTGCGGTTCTGCACTTATGCTGCTGCAAATCAAAATCTCGGAGTACCGAGCTACGCGCACAACAAAGAAGCTACCAAGGCACTTCAAGATCTTCGCTTGACGCACACAAGAGATGTATGCAAGCACAGCTATGACGGTCGTCCGGCTGCATCGACTTGCCGACGACTACTTCGACTACTCGTCTTGACTAGAAACTAGTCGGGACACTTCATCGACAAGACACTCCATCGACAAGACACTCCATCGACAACTAGTCGGAATCAACTCCGGCTAGTTGGCTTCATCAACAAACCATCGCGGCTCCATCGACGACCGCCACAGCTTCATCGACAATCATCCACGAATCAAGCTAAGTCCTATTTTCAATTAAGTATTTTATGGCTTCCGTATACCTACATGCGTTTCGGCTCCTCCATATCTCTATGACTTTCGCCAACCACCTTGGTCGCACCCTGACTGTTTATACAGCTTGGTTCGTCCACTACACGAGCGGTCGGGGGCTACACCCCACGGGTGCCCAGCTCATGCTAGTGCTTTTTCGCACAGTTCCGACTGCTTTGCGATCTCCTTCATGTCTTGTATGTCTTCTCTTAACGGTTGCTAAAGTAATCGGGTAGTACACACCTTAATCTGTGAAATATTGACTCATCCTACGCGTCTCCTGTATGCGAGCATTGGGTCAGTCCCATCGCTATAGCCTGAGATAAGCCATCCTCTCCGTGAGCAATGGTCAGCAGGGCTAGGTGCTTAAACGTAACATGCTAACTACCCGGGGAAATTACTCGACCTACAAGAGCAGGATATGCAAGAATTTACTTCTACAACAAATCAAACCTCCGAATTATTCAATCATTAAATATTCTACATTATGCTATATACGTTTGCATTGTCTTTTTACAACTCAGAAATTACTCGACGAGCTTCCGTGGCTCGGCCGGCTCCCAGGCTCGGGGGTTGGGCACCGCGGACGACTCAGCGTGCCTCCTGTCGCCTGGCTGACCTCTTTGGCTCGGGGTGGGAGGTGACTCAACGTACTTCCACGACTCGTCCGGCTCCCAAGCTCGGGGGCTGGGCGCCGCGGACAACTCGGTGTGCCTCACATCGCCCGGCCGACCTCTTTAGCTCGGGACAGGAGGCAACTCGACGTGCTTCCGTGACTCGTCCGGCTCCCAGGCTCGGGGGTTGGACGCCACAGACGACTCGACGTGCCTCTCGTCACTCGGCTGACCTCTTTGGCTCGGGGTGGGAGGTGACTCGATGTGCTTCCGCGACTTGTCTGGTTCCCAGGCTCGGAGGCTGGGCACCACGGATGACTCGGCATGCCTCCCGTCGCCCGGTCGACCTCTTTGGCTCGGGGCGGGAGGCGACTCGGCATGCCTCTACCAGTCCTCGCGCTCACGCTCGGGGGCTGGACGCCTATTTCAGGTCGGCATGTCTCCATAGCTCCGCCAGTCCTCGCGCTCACGCTCGGAGGCTAGACACCTATTTCAGGTTGGCATGCCTCCGTGGTTCTGCCAGTCCTCGTACTTGAGGGCTAGGCGCGTACTTCAGGTCGGCGTGCCTCTGCGGCTCCGCCAACTCTCGTCCTCAAGGGCTGGGTGCCTAGCTCTAGTCGGCATGCTTCCGTGGCTTCGCCTATTCTTGCGCTCGGGTACTAGGACCTGCTTCTGGGATCAATTTTTTCTTTCTTTTTGACCATTGGATCGATTATAGTAATCGCTTCAATGCTCGGGGGATACTCCAATGGAGTGCGTCTTGCGACGCCCTCCATGTCCTTCGCTTCGACCTACTGGATGCCCAACATGCAACAACTTGGCACTCGACTTCGCTCTTCGCGTATGGCTCTACGTTCGCTCAAATTTTCTTTTTTATTAACATCGAGTAGCCTTTCCATCACTATGACGCCATCGCAGCTTCAGCCGACCACATTCCAAGCTTCGCTATGGTGACCTCAAGTTCCTGTTTACCTACACATCGCTCGAGGCCTTGAGGGATATGGGTACCCCATGGGTCCTCACCGACCAGGATACTGGCCAGTCCTGAAAAGTGGGCCCGCCCGACCAGAGCGTGCGGGCTAAGAACTTGAAGATACTTGAAGTACACGTCAAGGAGGCCGAGCGATTCAAATCATCCCAGATATTGCGGGATACATATTGTAATCTGACTCAGGTCACCTTCCATGTAACAACCGAGTATATTAGATTCAAACCGACTTGTAATCTTAGGTCGTCAGCCTATATAAGGCGGCCAAGGACGCCTCACGAGAGCATCCAATCCAATCTGTAAACCATGCACCCGCGCAAAGCAATACAAACCACCAGCATACAAGATGTAAGGTATTACTCTCCGTAGACCCGAACCTGTCTAAACCCTAGTGTTCTCGTGATCAGCTTCGAGTTTTGGTTTCGCAATTCTCCCTGCCTACAAATCAACCACTTGGATAACCTCCAGGTGGACTGCCGAGCTACTAAATCCGATACCTGTCAAATGATCTGGTGTTGTTGTTGCATGAATGCCCGGATATTAAGGCAAGTGAAGAGTTGGCATGAGATTCATGAACAAGTTGGCCTGAAGTTGCAACCACTACGAGCCAACTAAGTCTGGCAGAATCGCCACTACAGAATTCCCAGATTACTGAATGCCTGCCAGGGCTATACGTGAATGCTATTCAGGGACCTAATTTCGGATGGAGCTGATACTCAGAAAGCTTGAACCTCAATATCTAGAACTCTAGAAGTTTTGAAAAGATATGTAGCTGTAAATCTTGAGATTTCATATCGCTCTTTTGCTGCATAATATAACAAGTATTGTAAATGTAACTCCAATAAGATATCGATTTTAATACAGTAGCAATGTTTTTTTCTTCTTGAATATTCATAACTACATCTTCCTGGTGATTGGTGAATTATAGAATCTGTGATAATGGTTAGCCTCAGTGCAGGAATCTTGGCAAAGGAATCTGTGATTGGTGAATTATAGAATCTGTGATAAAGGTGATGTTGATCCTTGCGAGGGATTTGGAACGGTTGGTTGGGGTTGCTTCCTTTGGATTCGGAGGACGGCGATGGTGGCGGGGTGGATCGACGCTTTTGGAATCGTCGAGGAGGGGTTTTTCATCGGATTTGGAGGGGGCGGAAATATGAATGCTCGTTGTATCTTCTGTGGGCAAGGATCCTGTGCACCCGGTTTTGTGGCTGCCTGCCTCTCTAGCTGTGCTTCGTAGTAATACTAGGAGTATTTATAGTTTTATATATATAGCTGTATATATGGAGTTACTATGATTATGGCTGCTAGGAGTAATTAAGAGCGGCGTTCTTTTGAGAATAATCTGTTTCATTTTGCTCCATTGTTGGCCCGATTCCTTGACCGAATTTCATCTTGTAAAGATCTCCGGGAACCCAATCTTGTCCGCCCCTATTCCTGACCGAACGGTTCAGAATGGACCTACCACCCTTGGGAGGCCTTCTTCACGAATAACCTATACCGAAAGGGGTCCTTTCGCAAACTTCCGCACCACCCGCCGGCGTGCTCCTGTCTCATGTGGTTGCAGCCTTGCCGCGCTCGCGAACTGGAACGATTGCAACCTGTTTGTTTCCCATACTACCATTCATGGCTTCACACGCACGCGTCTCACGTCACACATGACACACCAGCAAGGCACCTCCCTCCACCTGGTCAGTGTCGCCGCCGCCGCCTTGCTGCAGCGGACTGATCAAATAGTGTTTTTTTTTTTGGGAAAACGGGGGGAGAGAATCCCCACCTAATTGCATTTCATGGAGCTTCCTGTAAGCTCATGTTGGGGAAAATGACTCCGCATCATACCTCCTCCCTCATTTCAGGATTTTGCAGTTGGCTAACATAAGGGATTCATGGAGAAGTGTCATGTCCAATACTTGCAGGAACGAAAAGTTGGAGTGAAGTGATGACCTTATAGTCGCAATGGACAGTTGAGGCGACGCAATGGACGGTCGAGGCAACGAAAGGACTTCGGGTTTGAGACGGGCGCACGAGCTAGGGTGGAGCGGTGGCAGTGAAGTCGTTGGCTGATGGCGGGAACCCGCGAGGACAATCGTGGTTTCAGCAATCAGCGAAGTGGTGACTATAGCTTCAAGACACTAGCCCACACAATCCCAGTTGTAAAGCGATGAGTTGTAAAGTGTGTAGCAAAAGTGGTGTAATGTTACTGTAATACCCTCAAATATACTTCGCATAAAGTGATAAAGAAGGGCGAAGAGTTGTAAAGTGTAAAAATTACTACCCTATAAAATGGGACTAAGAGGAATGCAAAGGGGCAGGTTCTGGACGGAGGGAGAGCTCTGTTAAACTCTCCTAAAGTCATTCTCAATTTTTCATCCTTCTTGTTTCCTTCGTTTGGAAATTGGTTGGCCCCACTTCGAGAACTGTTTTCTGCTACAACAGTTCATAAAATCATAGTTTTCAACGGTTTTTACAAAGCATGTATGAACTAGAGTGCTACATATTGAAACTAGAGTGCACCAGGCTTCAGTAATCGCAGTCTGTGCTTCCAGAGCTGCCAAGCACATAGCAGTAGGTAGGTGGAGCAGTACGCCTCAAGGATGTTGTGAGGCCTTGTGACTTCCCAGAGCCGTTCAACATTGTCAGCGTCTCGTATTGTAGATCCGATTGCCGTCCAGAACTGTCTTGCAAAGGAGCAGTGTAGGATCAAGTGGTCAGGCGACTCCGCACCCATGTTGCAGATATCACAGCTTCCACTGAATCTTGTTTAGCACGAGCAGCCATCCGAAGAAGCGCACCCCGTGGTGGAGCATGGTTGAGCCAAACGAACTTGTAGAAGGGACACTGCTGTTCTTCTCTCACGCTCCAAGCAATAGCGTACACAGGTCCAGCTCGTAGCACACCATCTTTGCTGCTAGCGGGCACAGCCGTTGGTCGGGGTGCCAGAGAGCTCGGTGCCTTCCAGCACTTCTTGTAGCGCCGCCAGTTCAGCAGCAGCGGCTCTGGATAGACGGGGAACAAAGTGTGCTCTTAGTGGCGCAGCCAGCACGCTGGCCACTGATGCAGTGTTGTTGGAGGAGTGAGTGAACAGCGCCGGGAACACATACATAAGCTGCCCAGCTGGCAGCTAGTGGTCCATCCAGAAGGAGGTGCATTCACCATTGCCAACATCCGAGGTTGTGAGTGCTCTGTAGACTGGTAGAAGCGCAGCGCATTCAGATCATCCTAGTGGGAGCCTCTGATGTTACCATGCAGAGAGGCTAGGTTGACCTGATCATTGACCCATTTGGCCCATGATGAATCCCCCAGGTGGTGCAACTGGTGTAAGAATTTCAGCAATAAACATTGGTTGAGTGTTCTCAGATCTTTTACCCCGAGCCCTCCCCGCTCTTTAGGCACACAAACTCGCTCCCAGGCCACCAGACATTGAGCACGTACGTAGAACAATTGCATGCCTATCCATTTTCCTGGCATTTTTATTTTAAAACGTACGTAGAACTAGTGCTGCCCTTCAACTATATATGCTATATACCCTTCGTCTCGACTCTCGACCAGCCCCACCGCCGGTTCGGCGAACTCCGGCGATCTTTTTCAGTGCCGGCAGTCATGGAACTCCCGACAACCACTAACCGTAAACGGCGGCGCGATGAGCGGTGGCAGTGGATTCCAGTTGCGCGCACAACCTGGAACATTACTGGTAAATTCCGCCCTGCCTTGCTTGGACCGGTGCTTGCCGGCCGTGCCTTGGTCTCTGGAAGCTAAGTACTGAAGCTGAAAGCTCATGTACACATCTCAATCAGCTTTATTTGCTTCCCTCTTTGTGAGGACAAATCCCGGTAATATATGGGTTTTATTGCCAATGCATAACAAAGACATTGGTGCTGTTTCAGTACTCTTATTCATCTTGAACAATGTAATAGCAAGCGACAGGTCCATCCACGTCGGTCAAGAAGAAGTTACCAAGATTCTCAAATGAAGTGGATGGAAACCTAACAACGACTTTCAAGAACTTCCAAGTGACTTGCAAGATCTGGCAAGATTATATTTGCGCCGTGTTTCAGAAGATTGGGAGCACTAGATATTTTCCAACTCTAAGTATACTATATTTACTTCAGGGTGTAAACATCTACATTGGGGCTGCAACAACGTAACTCCACCAGCAAGTTAGCCATGCCACATGTTCATCCTGCCCTTGTGATCTTTCTCTCCTTGGCCGCTCTTGCCACCTCTTGCACTGAGAAGGAGAAGAGCTCCTTGCTACAGTTCGTCGCTGAGCTCTCCCAGGACGGTGGCCTCACCAATTCATGGGAGAATAGCACGGATTGCTGCAGATGGGAAGGGATCACCTGCAGTTCAGATAGGACAGTCACTGGTGTCTTTCTAGCTTCTAAAAGCCTTCAGGGGCACATCTCAGCGTCCCTTGGCAACCTCACTGGCCTGGTGTGCCTCAACCTCTCTCACAATTCCTTACACGGTGACCTGCCACTGGAATTATTGTCTTCCAATAGCATTGCTGTCCTTGATGTGAGCTTCAACCTACTCAATGGAGATTTGCAGGTGCTGGAAAAGTCAACCCTTCGGTCTTTGCAGGTACTGAACGTATCAAGCAACTTTTTTTCAGGACATTTTCCTTCTCCCACACGGGAGGCCATGAAGAGTTTGATCGCTCTCAACGCCAGCAACAATAGCTTTACCGGGCAGATACCAACTGTGTTTTGTGTCAGTGCACCATCCTTTGCTGTGCTTCAACTCAGTTACAACCAATTCAGTGGAAGAATCCCTTCTGAGCTCGGTAATTGCTCCATGCTGACATCTCTCAACGCTGGGCACAACAACCTCAGTGGGAGTCTTCCAGATGAGTTCTTCAATATTACCCTGATGGAGCACCTCTCTCTTCATGATAATCAGTTAGAAGGAACACTCAATGGCATCAGCAGGCTAAAGAATCTGGCGACCCTTAATCTCGGAGGGAACATGTTCAGTGGCAATATCCCATATTCTATAGGTGAGCTTAAGAAACTGGTGACTATCCATTTGGACCACAACAGCATGTCTGGGGAGCTTCCACCAACTTTGAGCAACTGCACAAGTCTCATAACCATTGACTTCAGTAGCAACAATTTCAGTGGAGGACTCAAAGAGGTTAACTTCTCCAACTTACCTAATCTAAAAACCATAGATCTTATGCTAAATAACTTCAGTGGCACAATTCCAGAAAGCATCTACTCATGCATCAATCTAACTGCACTGCGGCTATCTTCAAATAAGTTCCATGGCCAGTTGTCAGAAAGAATAGGCAATCTGAAGTCCCTGGCATTCTTATCGCTTGTTGACAATTCCCTTACAAATATCACAAGTGCACTTCAGATCCTTAGCAGTTGCAGGAACTTGACCACCTTGCTAATAGGGAAGAACTTCAAGAACGAGGCCATGCCAAAGGATGACGCAATTGATGGTTTTGGGAATCTTCGGGTTCTTTTCTTAAATGATTGTTCATTATCTGGGAAAATACCTCTTTGGTTATCCAAGCTCACAAATTTGGAGATGCTACTATTATATAACAATGAACTAACCGGACCAATACCAGACTGGATCAACAACCTAATTTTCCTCTTCCATATAAACATGTATAACAACAGCCTTACAGGGGAAATTCCAACAGCCTTAATGAGCATGCCCATGCTAGAGAAGGACAAGGTTGCACCAAAGCCCTTTGAGCTGCCTATTTACACCCGATCGCGTCAATACCGCATGGCCATTTCTTTCTCCACAATGCTGCATGTAGGCAGAAACAACCTCACAGGTGTCATCCCTGAAGAGATTGGTCAGTTGAAAGCACTAGTTTCATTGGATTTGCGCTCCAACAAATTAATTGGAGTGATCCCACAATCCATTTGCAACCTCTCAAACCTTGAGGCATTGGACTTGTCTGGCAACCATCTAACAGGTACAATACCAATCGGCTTAAACAACCTGCATTTCCTTTCTAAGTTCAATATTTCTAACAATGACCTAGAGGGGCCTATTCCAATCAACGGCCAGCTCAGCACGTTTCCAAATTCTAGCTTTCAAGGAAACCCAAAGTTGTGTGGTCCCATGATTGCTCGCTACTGTGGTTCAGCAGAAACAACTATCACAACAAATGTGACTAAGAATATTGACATAAAGGTCATCTCTGCGATTGCATTTGGTGCATTCTTTATTGTAGGGGTGATGTATGATCAGATAGTATTATCAAAGGCTTTCTGCTAGTTCCACTTCGCTACTTCATTTTACATATGGGGTTTTATGATTTTGGCTATTCAGGTTCAGCAGTATATCCAAATCCACCATATTAGCTGATATTCCAGTTTAGAAAAATGTAACTGGAAGTGCTGGATAAACACTGAAGAATGATCCCTTCAGTGGAGATGTAAAATTATGTGCTAAATGGATTATAACTTTTCTTTCTCGAACACGCAAGAGAGCTGCATATCATTATTTTAAGAGGGAAAAAAACTTGAAATTTGTAAATACTAAGTAGTCTAAGTGTGTCAATACTTGAAATTTGTTGGGATCCAGACATTCAATGGAATTTTTAAGATTTGTGCTAAAGTAGTATAAATCTGACGGTGGTCATGTTTTAATTTAATGCCGTCATTTGATTCATAATCATTTGCCACGTACAGAAATACATCATTCTCCATAGCAAGCGAAAATCTTAGACGAGCAAAGACATCTTCCATTTTTTTGGCACAAAAGTAGTAGCAAATAGGATGTTTTAGGGTCATAAGGAATTAAAAAATTGCAAAAAAGAGATGAAATTGGACTGTTTTTCCTGTTAGAGCAAACTGAACTAATCTAGACTCCTAATCTATTCTTATTCTATACCCTTTAAATGAATTTCCTTAAAAAGTAGAGGATGACCCGTGAATTAACCTAACCCTCAACTAAAAAAATCCTATAAAAGCATAACAGAAAAGGAGTAAAGACTCTTTCCTTTGATATAGTTATACTCTTCGAGTGTAGCAAATCTTAAAAACAGAGCATTCCACTGAAAGTTCGAGCAACTAGAGCCCAGCACCTTATCGGTCTTCGCATGGTGTACCTTACCTTGGGACTGCATAGCGCCGGACCTGCAGCCCCGTTTTCTGGCTCCAGCATCTGTCCTCCGGCCGTCCTGCGCACTCGCAGCTGTCCGCCGCCGCACCGGGTCGCTGCGTGTGCTGTGCCTGTCTGAATTCCCCCCTAGTGGAGAGGCCCGTCGTATTTCAACTGATTGAAAGGGGCCCAGCAAGAGCAGAGCTCATCAGCGTCTGACCAACCAATGCAGGTCTCATGTTAACGGATCAATTTAGATTTTAGATCCAACTGAAAGCTAGACAGGTACTAACTAAGCAGGAACTTTTAGTAACTTTGCATGACGACCTACACAAACAAGACAAGTGACCTGTCCATGGATGATTTCAACTTTCATTAACCACAAAGAAACAAACAGTGGTAGGGGATCCAAGGAAAGAGCACCAAGTAAACGTATCAGGTAAAGATGGTGTTGTCCATCCATCAGAATCATTGTCTAGGTCAAGAAGGCTGGGTGTCGCCCTCAAATTATTGGTCTTGGTATCCTTCGTCCAACCATCCCAATATATATACATAGCATATTTATTTCTCAAAATGATACGCCTTTCCAGAAATACTTTATATGGTACTCTCTAGCTTTTCAAAGAAAAAAAATGGTACGAACTTATTTGTCAATACATACACAATAGCAGCATTTCAGTAAAATATGATGCATGCATATAATTCCTTTTTTTTTCTTTGTGCAAGTAGGGGCAATCCAATGCAAGCACGTATTGTCTTGTCATTCTTAATAATAGCAATTGACAAGTCCATCCACGTCAGTTGACAAGTCTCAACAGCAATAGATGGACTATGTTAGTTCAATAGTAGCTATCGACAGTAACTTTCAAACTTTCAAGGGCTATGAAAAATCTCCAAGTGACATGCCAGCTCTTGCACGTCATGTGTTGCTTCAAGTGCAAACATCTCTGAGGACATACATCGCTACAGTTACACCTTTCAAGAAAAGTGCCAGTAGTGCCAGCAAGAGAGACCATGGAGCCAATACCCCATTCTTTGTGCAATAGCAAAGCCGGCAGGTCAGCCATGCCACCATATGGTTCTGCCCTGGCGATGCTTCTCTCCTTGGCATCTCTAGCCACCTCATGCACTGAGCAGGAGAGCTACTCCTTTCTCCAGTTCCTAGCAGGGCTCTCACAGAACGGTGGCCTCACAAAATCATGGCAAAAGGGCACAGATTGTTGCAGTTGGGAAGGGATTAGCTGCAGTCCAGAGAGGACGGTCACTGATGTCTTCTTGGCTTCTAGGAACCTTCAGGGATTCATCTCGCCACTCCTTGGCAATCTCACTGGCCTTCTGCGCCTCAACCTATCCTTCAATTTGCTCTCTGGTAACCTCCCGTTGGAATTGGTGTCGTCCACGAGCATCATCGTGCTTGATGTCAGCTTCAACCAACTCAGTGGGGACCTGCCAGATATACCATCTTCAACCCCTGCCTGGCCTCTGCAGGTACTGAACATCTCAAGCAACATGTTTACAGGGCGATTTCCATCCACCACATGGAAGGAGGCGAATAGTCTGGTTGTAATCAATGCCAGTAACAACAGCTTTACTGGGCTGATACCAACTACCTTATGTGTCAGTACATTATCCTTTGCTTGATCTCAGTTACAACCAATTCAGTAGAAGAATCCCTACAGAGCTTGGTAATTGCTCCATGCTCACATCTCTCAATGCTGGGTACAACCATCTTAGTGGAGCTCTTCCGGATGAGATATTCAATATGACCTTGTTGAAGCACCTCTCTTTTTCTAAAAATCAGTTAGAAGGATCACTCGGTGACATCAGCAAGCACCGAAATCTGGCTATCCTAGATCTTGGTGGGAATGTTATCAGAGGAAGCATCCCAGACTCAATAGGTGAGCTTAAAGGATTACAGGAGCTCCAATTGGGACACAACAACGTGTCCGGGGAGCTTCCTTCAACTCTGGGAAACTGCACAGATCTCAGAAGCATCAACCTCGGGTGCAACAACTTCAGTGGAGAGCTCACCGGATTCAACTTCTCCACATTGACCAATCTAAAATCTTTAGATCTCATGCGGAACAACTTCAATGGAACCTTTCCAGAAAGCATCTATTCATGCAGCAATCTAACTGCTCTGCGGTTATCCAATAATAGGTTCCAAGGTCAGCTGTCAGAAAGAATCAGCAATCTGAAGCACCTCTCATTCCTATCACTAGTCAACAGCTCCCTTAGAAACATCACAAGTGCACTACAAATTCTTAGGAATTGCAGGAACCTGAACACCTTGCTAATTGGAAAAAACTTCATGCACGAGGCCATGCCTGAGGATAACAGAATTGATGGTTTTTAGAAACTTCAGGTTCTTTCCTTAAATGATTGTTCACTGTATGGAAATGTACCTCCTTGGATATCGAATCTTGTAAAGTTGGAGATGTTATTTTTATATAACAATCAGCTAACCGGGTCAATACCTGACTGGATGAGCAACCTAAACTTTCTCTTCTATTTAGACATCTCAAACAACAGCCTTGCAGGGGAAATTCCAACAGAGCTAATGGAGATGCAAATGCTAAAAACAGACAAGGTTACAACAATGGTCTTTGAGCAACCTGTTTATTAGGGCACTTGCAATGGTTATAAAGAGCAACTCTCCGTAACTTGGTACACGTCACCTATAGAGAGCAGTAAAGATGAGGCACCCAATGGATCAGCTTTCACACCTACTTTTCCAAAGTTTTGTGTGCCCCACGATTCAAGATTTTTTGATCACATCTTTCTCCCTGCGCTCTATGTTTGTGATCGCACGGATAGCCGCCTCCACTGGCTGCAGCTCTCGGCTGGCGAGGCCTGGACGTCCGCTAGCCGTAGCCCTGCAACCAAGCACCAGCTCCGCGCCACCCCCTCCGTGCTAGCCCCTCTACCAAGTGCCCAGGCCCACCCGCGGCCTGCCTCCTCGCCCACATGCCGTCCTCACCAGTCATGGCTGCCTTCCCACGCTGCCACGCCAGCTCGCTTCCCCGTAGCGGCGCTCGTGGCCGCGGCCGTGTCGGGACTCGTGATGATGGCTTGGAGCCCCATCTCTGCACGCACGGGGGCTCGTTGCCCGTGCCCACGGTGCTGTGGTCGAGATGCCTCCCGCCGGATTCCATGACGGCCGCGCCCCTCCCTAGTCCCTGTAGTGAGCCAAGCGAGCTGTGCTCGCAGGCCACTCCACCGCGGAGCTCTCCAACCGTGAGGCGGAGGATGCGAAGAAAGAAGAAAGGATAAGCACGTGGTGGGGCTCGCTCAGCACGGGGGCGCGTGCTAGCGGCTCTCACCACACATCTAGCAACACTTTCTTCTCTCTCCTCGTTTCTCTTTACTACGTGGAGGCTTACAGAGAGCCTATCGACACTCATTGCGGGTGCCCTTATCCACTGTATACACCTAAATCACTTGAATACCGCGTGCCTAGAGCTTTCCCCAAAACGATGAATCTGGGAGTGAATAACTTCACTGGTGTGATTCCCAAAGAGATTGCTCACCTGAAAGCTCTCCTTTCACTCAACTTGAGCTCCAAAAAATTAACAGGAGTTATCCCACATTCAAGCTGCAAACTCATAAACATCCAGGTGCTGGACTTGTCAGGCAACCATCTAACAGGTGGAATCCCTTCAGAACTAAACAACCTGCACTACCTTTCTGAGTTCAACGTCTCAAATAATGACCTGGAAGGGCCTATCCCAATCATCGGCCAGCTTAGCACATTCACGAGTTCTAGCTTTGATGGGAATCCAAGGTTGTGTGGTCCTATGCTTGCTCATCAATGCGGTTCAACAGAAGAGATTTTCACCACAGAAGTGAGGATACAAACAGACGAGAAAATCACTTTTGCTATTGCCTTTTGTGCATTCTTTAGTGTAGGAGTGTTGTATGATCAGATAGTATTATCAAGGTTTTTTGGTTAGCACTACCTCATCACATATGTTTTCTTTGTTCATGATGATTTTGTTATTAAGGCTAGCAAATCACATTTACGAAGTTACGTGGTTCTTGTCAATGGTGAAAATAATTTCATTTCGGACCAGGGGTGGATCTTCTATATAGAAAACTGTTAGGGGGGCGTCATTCAATCGATGTACTGGGGTAACTGCCAATTAATCTCTAAATAAGTAGAAGAGCTGCTGATCTGACTGATTTTCTCAACAAATACTATATTTTCTCAACAACAGTAAAATCATGCCGTACAGAACCAAACAAGATGGAACCGACACTACTGTTGCCATTTAACTCGAGAATCTTCACAAGGGTTGGCAAAATTTGCAGCGCAAACGTCGAGCAAACTGAGTAATTTCAGAAAGGTGTTCGCACGGCTGTAATTTCATAATGGATGAGCTTCTTCTTCACCAAATCCAAATCGATGGGCTTGTCAAATCGAAGCGGAGACCGGCCGGCGGTGCTTGCCCGCGCCCCCCTCGAGCTCCTTCCGCACCCGAATCGACGAGCCGGCGGAGCTCACCCACGCGGCGGCACTCGCCCGCCCCGATGCTGGCCCAAGGAGCTACCTGCGGTGGCGCTCGCCCGCCCCCTCAAGCTTCTCCGGTGGCCAAATGGATGAGCTGCCGCCCCCTCGAGCTCCACTCGCAGTTGAATCGACAAGCTGACGCTCCCTCGAGCTTCCTTCGATCGAATCGACGAGCCTCGCTCGCTCTGAAGTCAGGCCGGCGGAGCTCCGCCGTCACCTCCATTTTCGCGGGGGATGGGTGGCGGATGGGCTGCAGGAGGGGGCCCATCCCCTTCCATGGTGGTGCCGGTGGTCGGAGGCTGGGAGGACGCCGGCGGCGCATGGGCCCCCGGGGCCTGAAACGCTAGATCCCCTAGCGTCCGGCCACCGCACCTCCGAGCCGAGCGTGAGGGCGCATTGGTGTGCGGCGCCGCCGCTCGCCGGCCGCCGGAACAAAGGGTCTCGCCCCACCGCACGTGCGATGGTGCCGCTGCTTCGCGAGCCTGGGCCGGAAGGAGATAGTTTTGGGCTGAGATGATCAGATGGGCTGGGTGGGCCTTTGTACCTAGGCCTTGAACAAGAGTCGCATTTTCCCGCCAACACCCACCCGGTGCTCCCACGCGGCAACCCGGTTGCACAAGCGCAACCGGATCCAGTGGTCTGCTCCGGAAGCTGATAGGAGTATAGCACTGGTGAACCAGATTAGAAGGCATTTCCAATTTTCCATGGTTGCGTGTTCAGAAAAAGCCTGCTTTTGCATCTTCTTTGAAGGCAAATTTTGAGAAACGCTGCATATTAGCAAAAGATGTAGGCGTATCTTAAAAAACACCTTAAACATTGCTTGGTGTCATTGATAATTAGCTATCATTGATTGAACACGTATGAGAGAAGTCTTTGAAATTGTTTGGTGTCATCCAATCTGCAGTATGGTCATTTGATGTTTGCAATATTATAAGTTTTCGTATGCAAGTATATGTCAATTAATGGTTCATTACAGTAACAGTTGGGGTGTTTTTTTTTTTGAAATGCTTTGCAATGTAAGGTATTCAAGCAAAATCCCTCCGAATAGTGTTTCGTGCAATCTTGAAATTGCCAGTGTAGAGAGCTTATGAGGCGTTTTGCAAAATGCCACAAACAACAATGGAGGCCTTCCAAAAACGGCTGGGATGATTTTTCCCTTCACCAATTCTTTAAGCGTTTTTCAAAGCGCCTTCAAATATCTTGAGGCATTTTTTCTTTGGTCTTTCAAGGCATTTAAGAATGCCACCAGATGGCATACATGTTGTAATGAATTATTCTCTCTGAGGTTGATGGGTAGCAGGATAGGAGTCTTGTGCACTTGCTCAAAAATTTGGTAACCCTTGATCTTGGAGGCAATATCTAGGAAGCTGCACAAATTTCAAGAGATGGCCAGATGGGCAGATTCATTTGGACTGTTCATAACAGCATGTCTAGGAAGCTGCACAAATTTCAAAAGCATCAACCTCAGAAAGAACAGGTTATGTTGAGAGCTCATTGATCCTTCTCCATGTTTTCCAATCTACTAACTTTACAGGAACAATTCGACAAAGAGTCTGTTCCTGGAGCAATCTAAATGCATTGTGGCTTTCATTCAGTAAGTCAAGCGGCCAATTGTGAGAATGAATAGTCAATCTCAAAGCCCTATCGCTCTTATCACTTGCTGATAACACCCTTACAAGTGCAACTATCAAATCTCTAACTAATGTCAAAACCACTCCATCCAAAGTTCCTTGTAGGACGAAAACCAATTTGGAAACATGTCAAGGAGGTAAAATAACCAGTTTTGATAACTGAGGGAGGACCCATTCTTATGTAACTTTTTTTGTCCTAAGGAAAATATCACATGCAGGCCTCATTTGGATGTACTGAACCCTGACAGCCCAGCTTATTTACATGGATCGGCCAATGTAGAATGGTAAACTTTCCATCCAACATGTTGTGTTGCATGGAGGCTCGCACTCAATTTTATTTCCTTCTGATTTAATCCGGCACAATGAATTCTGCATGCTCTCATGTTGCAATCTTAAATGAATTCCAAGAGATAAGCTGTCCAATTCAAGGTTTGCTCGTCACTGGTGCAGGGAAGTTTCCTTACCCAAATTGGCTGTTTATTTCCCTTTCAGTGAGCTAGAGTTTCTAAGTTCTAGATGTAAGTAAAGTCATCCCCAAACCAAGATTGGTCAGCAGCTGGACAGTTTCAACGGTTGTAGTTGTAGCAGATCCAAGTAGAGACCAGTAAAAGAGTATGGATTCACATGATATCACACAGCAACCCTGCACGGTAAGAATATAAACGTAAAAAGTCAAGTGTAAACTTAAAGGGTGTCAAGTAGCCGAAAAATGCACATATACACATTGTACTGGATAAGTCCTCTGCTGTTAGCTATATATGCGTGTGCTCCATTCTTCATGCACCACCACAACCAACAAGTTGCCATGCCTTTCTTTGCTCTAGCTCTTGCACTACTGCTCTCCTGGGCGTCTCCGACCACCTCATGCACCGCACAGGAGAGGACCTCCCTTCTTCGGTTCCTTGCCGGTCTGTCACAAGACGGTGGCCTCACCGAGTCATGGCGGAACGGCACAAGCTGCTGCACCTGGGAAGGCATAATCTGCAATGTTAACGGGACAGTCAGTGAGGTCTCACTGGGATCTAGAGGGCTTGAAGGGCGTATCTCACCGTCCCTAGGCGATCTCAGCAGCCTGCTACGTCTCAACCTGTCCAGCAACTTCTTCACTGGCAGCCTCCCGACGGAGCTGATGTCCTCTAGCAGCATCGTTGTCCTCGATGTCAGCAGCAATCGCCTCAGCGGGGCCCTGAAAGATCTCAAATCGTCAGCATCTGACATGCCACTGCAGCTGTTGAACATCTCAAGCAACCAGCTCACAGGAAAGTTGCCATCCACCATGTGGGAGAAGACGAGAGGCCTGGTCATGCTCAATGCGAGCAACAATAGTTTTACCGGGCAGATGCCTTCTTCTTTCTGCATCTGCACACGGTCCTTGGCAGTGCTTGACCTTTCATTCAACCAATTAAGTGGCCATGTCCCAAACCAACTTGGCAACTGTTCTGCACTTAGAGTGCTCAAGGCTGGTCGGAACAATCTCACTGGGGCTCTCCCAGATGAACTCTTCAATACGACCTTGTTGGAGCACCTATCTTTTCACAGCAATAGTTTAGAAGGAACGATAGGCGGCCAACATGTAATCAAACTCCGCAATCTGGTAATCCTTAATCTTGGAAGAAACAAGTTCAGTGGCACGATTCCAGCTTCCATAGGCCACCTCGGAAGGTTAGAAGAGCTCCATCTGAACAAAAATGACATGTCTGGGGAGCTGCCATCATCTATAGGCAATTGCACAAATCTCAGAGTCATCAATCTCAGGAGCAACATATTTGGTGGAACACTTCAGAAGGTCAACTTCTCCAGCCTGCTCAATCTAAAATTTCTAGATCTTTTGTTAAACGACTTTTCAGGAGAGATTCCAGAAAGCATCTACTCATGCAGCAACCTCATAGGACTGCGTCTGTCTACCAATAAATTCAATGGCCAATTGTCACCAAGAATAGGCAACCTAAAGTCCCTCTCATTCCTATCAATTTCTATCAACAATTTTGTGAATATAACTGGCGCACTCCATGCACTCAAGAACTCCAGGAACCTCACATCTTTACTTATGGGAGTAAACTTCGTGGGTGAGGTCATGCCAGATCCTATGCCAATTGATGGATTTGAGAATTTGCAAATACTAAGCATACATTCTTGTCAATTGTCCGGGAAGTTACCACTTTGGCTATCAAAGCTTACTAGCTTAAGGATCTTAAAGTTGTCCAACAATAAACTCACTGGAACAATACCGGTGTGGATCAGTACCCTAAACTTCCTCTACCATATAGATATGTCAAACAACAGCTTTATAGGGGAAATCCCAACAGCACTAATGGAGATGCCAATGCTACAATCAAAGAAGGTTCCAGACTACATGAACCAAAGGGTATTCATCATGCCTATTTATATGAGCGCATCCAGTGAGTACCGTATGCTAGGTGCTTTCCCTACTACGCTCAACCTAGGAAATAATAAATTCACTGGCGCAATCCCTCCAGAAATTGGTCAGCTAAAAGCACTGCTAGTGCTTAATTTGAGCTTTAATAAGCTACATGGAGAAATCCCACAATCAACAGGCAACCTCACAAGACTTCAGGAGCTAGATTTGTCTAGTAACCATCTCATAGGTACAATCCCTCCTGCAATGAAAAGCCTACATTTCCTTGCTATGCTAAATGTTTCTAACAATGACCTGGAAGGGGCAATCCCAACTGGAGGTCAGTTTACTACATTTTCAAATTCTAGTTTTGAAGGAAACCCAAAGCTATGCGGTCCTATGCTTGCCCAACACTGTAATTCAGCTGAACCTCCCCTAACCTCCACTGTGTCCAAAGAACAAACTTACGAAAAGGTGATATTTGTGGTTGCCTTCTGCACATTCTTTGTTGTAGGGGTGCTATATGATCAGATAATCCTCTCAAGGTATTTTTTTAGCTAGTGTTATATGATGATACGATCAGATAGTTGTATACTTGTATATCAAGGTATTTGAGCTGAGTCCTGCTCTAATTTTCATAGAATTTATGATAAACTTTGGTCAATATTATTTTGCCATTTGATCATCCACTGAACATGCTCTCTTCTTGTTTGTGAATCATCCATTCGGTAGTGATGTAACTACATAACAATGAAAGAGTGCTTAAACTGAAGAAGCGTGTTGAAAAGTCATTTTTTTCAGAACTTCTTGTGATTTTGTTCTCATCACAATTTTGCTGTTTGGATAAAATTTGATATATGTTCAGTGGGATAAATGTCCACTGAACATGCTCTCTTTGTCTGTGAGTCATCCATTTGGTGGAGATGTAACCATGTACAACAGTACAAGTGCTTGAATTGAAGCAGCCCAAACGTGTCGAAAACTCTCTATTTTCAGAATTTCGCATAAATTTTGATCTCACATAATTGAATAATTGGGAACCTAACATGGAGAGCAGTGGTTTGTCCTATAACAATCAAATAAGTGTTTCGCTCCACAAAAACAATCAAATAAGTGTCTAAAGGAGCCCAAATCTATGCACTCCAAAAGTTTGGGCTACAAGGATCCCAGATGCATTATTTAGGATGACTTTTCACTGAAGCAGGCTATATACTTGTGTCAGAGAGACTCAATCTTGCCACACGAACTCCACTGCAAAAGTTCGATTTCATCATATATAATTTCCTAGATTTTTCAGCTATATGAATTCAAACACATTAATCTAAGGAAGCATGCACATGATTTGCAGCGTACAAAAGAGCAATAAGTTTTCCTCTTCTCTGCACACAGAGAATAGTCCCAGCATAATTTAGCGTCAATTGGGACTTGGGAGAGATTCAGAGATGAATAATTACCTGAATACATCTTACACGAGAGCATTCCACCAAGGATTAAGGGTCTCGATGGTTTTCCCAGCCCTACCAACACCGGGAGCGCATGGCGCCGCACCTGCCGCTGCCCCAGGAAGCCGGCCGTCGGTGCGCGCCAATCGAGGGCCTAGCCTCCAATCGCTCCGGCGGCCGGCGCTGCCGCATGGTTTGCCATTGTGCCTGTGTGCTCACAGGTAGTTTTCGAGGTGAGTTTGGGCCGGAGACAAACAGCACAAACCAATTGGGCCATATAAGTGGAACGTTTTTGGACCGAACAAACAATGGGCCGCATGTTTATTCCATTTTTTCTGGCCCATTCCGTTCCTTTCTTCTTTCTTCCGTCGAGCGACAGCGGCCGCTCCGCTCCCGTCGATCGGCCGTCGCTGACATGCCACCGTCACTCCATCAGCACCCTTGTTCGCCTTCCAATGTTGAAATGGATCTTCCTCAGCTGCTCCATGCCCCTCCTCCCTCTAATGGAGACATTTGCTTCTACAAAGGGAACATTATCTTCTTTTGTTGGAAATAACTTTTCCTAGGCCGAGAACAATTTGTTCTTTTAGTTGGAAACATTTTTTTTCCAGACTTGGAACATTCTTCTTCTTTTGTTTGGATCAATGTTATTCCAGGGCCAGAATGTTTTTCTTTTAGTATTTGGGGAACAATTTCTGTGTGATGATGCATCTTCCCGCCGTCGTCTCTGACTTCAGGGGCTTGGGGGGTTCCCACATCTTAAGAAAAAAAAACATAAAAGAATTAAGTTCCCACGTTCTTGCAGTTGCAGGGGTTTCTCAGATCTCCAGTCCTAGGTTCTCCAACCTACTAGTTATAATTTATCTGAACAATTGATTCTTAAAAAAAAAGTACCTTGAAAGGAGCAGAGTCCTGACACAGACCCCTTAGTCAAGGATCAGCACAGATAGTGCTCATCGACACAGTCGAGCAGCCTGCCGACTCTCTTGACTCTCGACATCAACCACTCCTTTTAGCGTAGCAAGCGCGGCCTGAACTTGAAAAGGAAGTGCAAACATTCTCTGTGTGTTTCACCTACACCGAGATCAAGCCAAGTGATCTGGATGATAATGATAACGCAAAGTCGGCACCAGCCAGCTGTACGGCAAAACAAAAGTGCAAGCCTGATCATCCTCCAGACTACATAGCCACTGAAGCCACTGAAGGAAAGCAAGCAGACAGATTTAGGTCAAGAAGTCATCTTTTCTCCATCAAAATATCATTAACATGTATCTTACTATTACTAATTAGAGGCTCCTTTTGAAGCCTCCAGATGAAGCCACCTAGGATCCTAGGTGGACACGAGAGAAATCTTAGAAATTCTCATAAAAAAGCAAAAACATTTGACCATCAATCAGTAGACTCAAATCATTATAGTCATTGTATCTATTATATTTTCTAAAAAATTATCCATCTATGACATTATGAAAATAGCAAATGCATGCACTGGACCAAGGTCCATTCCATCTCTTTTCCTCTACTATTTCTTAGTAGTGTTTAGTTGTTCTGTAGTAGTACATTTTATTTAGATAATGGAATAACAAATCATTAATAAATAACAATGCATATTTTCATTTTGGTGTTTCATATGTACTCATTACATTTAAATATATCGCACATTAAGACTAGGAGACGGTGTCTATGGGGTTTCATCTAGATGGAACTCTTTTAATTTCTTTCTTCTTCAAACCTTTCCTATGTCATCAAAGTTTCTTAGGTGGACGCTATTAAATTATAATGAAACTCCATGGGACTAGCCTACCGACGTGTTTATAAATCCAGCTTCATTTATAATTTGCTAATGATTTTATGCCGATTAATATAAATTGTATCATAAGCATAACCGAGAGCAAACTCAACATGTTGGGCACATGAGATACCTCCAAACAACTAATTAAGAATGAGTATATATAAGGTCCGATATTAGCTTTCAACTATAAACATCAAAACCCAAAATGATGAAAATTTAGCAAGAAAATGAGACCAGGAGCCATGTTGAGTTCCACCATCCTAGAATATAGCTGCTTTAGAAAATTTTGTTCTACAATATAACTACATTTTGAGTTCTAATTAAGGTGGGCTACAACAGGTGCATGCTCAATACAAAATACCCATTGCCACAATTAGGGCTTCATTTTGGTTTTGCATTCGCACGCATGCATGCATGCATGCTAACAAATTAGGCAGCAACACTAGCCAACAAAGACGCATGCAAAACAAACATGGCAGGCATATAGGCTCACAACGCGCGCTAGAGTTACCTGCTCTGTAGCGGGACAAGTTAATAAAGGTCAAAATAGTCTTTTAATCTCTGTCTGACATGAGTCCAAAACTAGCTACGTACTGTATATTACAAGATGGACGGCAGAAGCACTAAGTGAAGTAGACTGGGGAAACATGGTAAAATAGATGATCCCAAGCAATTTCTAATAATAATGGACCCCGAAGTAGAAGTTAAGATATTTAAGGATACCACTGTTGAAGAGTAAAAGTGTGAATCAATACATATGAGGGGAAAAAAGTTAACTACACCAATTTTCTGGTACTATACGAATACGATCATGATATGTTTATCATTTAATGAAAATATAATTACTGAAATTTGCAGGATAAAGTCTATTTTCACTCACCAAATGCATTAGATAAGTAATTCTAATTGCATTATGTCGAAGTTCACTTCTAAAAATAGAATGATACACACACTCTAAAAAATACAAAATCCAATTTTTATATGTTTATTAAACATGTACCTTATAAAATGCTAGGGAAAAAAAGATAAATCATAGAAAATCTTGCAAAAATCAGAAAATAAGTGGACATAAATTCAGAGAACTTTACTAAACATCACTAACAATAAAGTCATTGCATCTATCCTATTTTATATAAAATTCCTTATCTATGCCATGGTGCAGATAATCTAAAGTAACCAGTGAATCTAAATCTAGGTTATTAGGCCCCTCTGCCATCATAAAAACTATAAAATAACCTGTAATCTTCATCTAAATGATCTATCTAAGTTTGCAAATAATGTGCAACTATCAAAAAAAATAACTCCTAAATTTGCATCAAAATTATCTGCCTCTATTATTGAAAAATACCCAATGTGCTATTATATGTATGCTTCAAAATTATCCAATTTTATCTTTGTTAATATAGAAAAACTATGGTTTTAACTAAACATGGCAGAAACATAGCTCGAGTAGGTTTTTTACTTAATACATGTTCAGCACACATGGAGTTGCAGCGCAAAGTGCAAAAACAATGAATATATGAAAGGCAGATAATGTAGAGTAATTGGTAACTAAACTCTATCACAACCTGATAAAGATATAAAATGTATATATGAGTATTGTGTTATAATATTGACAAATGTCAGAGCAAATACATGAAATTTTGATTAGTTGTGGATGCAAATTTATCTATAATCCTTATAATATTTATATTTCCTAAAATTATGTGTCCGTGCGAGATGCGAGAGCACGGATTGATGGACTAGTTGCCCGAAATTTATGATCTCCAGAAATATATTTTTCCTGAAAAAATACCTGATAGCATAAACTTTCTTGTGAAACAGTCAATAGCAAACTTGCAAAATGAAATTTTGACTGATGCATAAAAATATTTGGTTAACTTTCTGTGTAGGTACTGGTAAAGCGATGCAAACATACTCTTTTGTCATCCCCGAATAACAGCAAACGACAGGTTCATGATATCGGTCAACAAGTCCTGATTCTTGTGACAGCAAGGCCGGTCAAGTCTCAACAGCGAGTCAGCAATAGACTGACCTTGCTTGAAGGACAGCAAGCTAATAGGCCGGTCAAGTCTCTCACACTTTAAATACTTGTGATGATTACTTAAAGGGCAAACATCTCCAAATACGATCCTTTTAGATCAAGTAAAACAACTCTCAACTTGATAACCATGAACAATACTAGTACATCAGTACGTAGATTGGAGAGCATTAGGGAAGAAAAGAATTGAAAAATCCAAAGCTTCCTCCAGACTCAAAATCCAATGAAAGCGTAGAAGCAAACAAATCAGGTCAAGAAGACTAGAAACTGAACCAGAAGACTAGGTCTCTACATTAAAATTACTAAGTTTATGATCTTCAGCCAACCAGCTCTTAGTATACATTGCGCCGAAACTGCCCAGACATGATCTGCTAACATAAACATTTTTGGTCAACACAGTACAATGGCAACACTTCAAATAAAAGATTTGCCAAATCTTTTTGAAGCGTCCAAAGATTTGCCAGGAGGATTCATCTTATTGCGCAAGTAGTGTTTATCCAGTGCAAACATACTTGGTAGCAATCAACAGGCCCATCCACATCGTCGGCCCTTAAGTCTCCGCAATGGTAGGTTGACCTTGCTAGAAGGTTGGCATGTATATATTATTCTTTAAAGGAGGCAGGAGACAGCTCTCCAAATTACTTCCAAGTTCCACGCAATATACTTTTTTTTTAAAAATGAATCGGCAGGACTGCTGTCAATTATATTAAAAAGGAGGAAGTCCCAAGACGGGTTACATCTCACTGAAAAGAGGAAAAGAAACCTCGAAGCACAATTGAAAAATATGAAACATGAAAAAACCTATGAGTGTACATTAAACTCGTGCCATGGGCTTGGACAGATACTTTGCTCCCGCCATCATCCACCCCTACGCTTCGTCCTTTATCCGTGTGAATACCATAGCGATCGTGGCTTCCTTTCTCTCAAAGATTCTCGTGTTACGTTCCTTCCAAATTGTCCAGGAGGTTAGTATTACTAAGGATTGCAGTTCCTTCCTCGAGGTGCACGCCGATGCCGCTACGTTAGTCCACCAACCATGCACCGTTGCCGTCCAAATCACAATATTGTCCCAAATCTGCTTAGTAAACCTGCAGCCCGCAAAAAGGTGTAGCGCCGTCTCAAGCTCGGAGCGGCATAGCGGGCAGCGGATCTGATTTGACCATCCTGCCTGTATGTTGTCCATAGTCGGTTCTGGACCGCTAACCACAAGAAAAGCTTGCAGCTCCGTGACGCCCAAAGCCGCCAAATCAAAGTTTTGAATTTTGTCATGGATGATCCTATGAACTGCGCCTTGTAGGCCGACCGCGCTGAGTAAATCCCATTTGCTGTAAGTTTCCATGTGATGTCATCTTGTGTCCCCGGCGTGAGAACTATGTCCTGCAGGGCACGCCATAGCACAATGAATTCCTGGAGGTGATGCACGGAGAACCTGTCATGCTGTAGGTCAATATCTTTGATCCATTGCCTGTTTTGCATGGCATCCCGTAGCACTCTATTTTTTCGCTTTGATATTCTGAAGATGTTTGGGGCCAAGTCTTTCAGTCTTTGGCCATAAATCCAGGCGCTGTGCCAGAAGGAGGCCTTGCTGCCGTCTCCAATGTGAATTGTGGTGGCTGCCGCGAAAAGAAGTTTATCCTTATTGTTACATGGCGTTGCCGAGCCGATCCACGGTTTATCGGTTGCTTTCCATTCATGCCATAGCCATCGCAGCCTTAATCCTCTCGCAAATCGTTTAAGGTCCAGAATTCCTAGGTACTTTCCTGAGTCTTCCCGTGGTTAGTGGCAGTCCCAAGTATTTAACCTGGAAGTGTGTCCTGACCACCTCTAGTCCATTCAACACACGATCGAGATCAATGCCCTCGCATCTTATCGGTTGTGCACGCACCTATGGGAGCATACATATACATTGATCATTGCTCCAAAATTACAACCTCTAAGAAAAGTGCCTAGTGTCACAGCAAAAATCTTGAAGCCAATACCCAATTCTTCATGCTACAGAAATACCGGCAGGATAGCCATGGGACTATTTGGTCCAGCCCTTGTGGCGCTTCTCTTCTTTGCCTCTCTTGCCATCCCATGCACAGAGCAGGAGAAGAGCTCCTTGCTCCAGTTTGTCTCTGAGCTCTCCCAGGATGGTGCCCTAGGCAGCTCGTGGGATAATGCCACGGATTGCTGCAAATGGGAAGGGATCAGCTGCAGTTCGGAAAATACAGTCACTGATGTCTTCCTGGCTTGTAGAAACCTTGAAGGGCACATCTCACCATCCCTTGGCAACCTTACCAGTCTGCTACGCCTCAACCTGTCCCACAACTTGCTGTCCGGAGGCCTGCCGCTAGAATTAGTTTTCTCCAAAAGCATCATCGTCCTTGACATTAGCTTCAACCTACTCCATGGAGATCTACAAGGTCTGCCATCTTCTACCCTTCAGCCAATGCAGGTACTGAACATCTCAAGCAACTTGTTTACAGGACGGTTTCCATCCACCTCATGGGAAGCAATGAAGGGTCTGGTTGTGCTCAATGCCAGCAACAACAGCTTTACAGGTCAGATACCGACTACCTTCTGTGTCAGCATGCCATCCATTTCTGTGCTTGAATTAAGCTACAACCAATTCAGTGGAGGCATCCCCCCAGGACTGGGTAATTGCTCCATGCTGACATCTCTCGATGCTGGGAGCAACAACCTCAGTGGAAATCTTCCTGATGAACTCTTCAATCTCACCTTGTTGGAGCACCTCTCTTTTCCTCACAATCAGTTAGAAGGATCACTCCGAGGCATCAGCAAGCTCACGCATCTGGTCACCCTTGACCTTGGAGGGAATCGTATCAGTGGAAATATCCCAAACTCAATAGGTGATCTGAAGAGACTAGAGGAGCTCCATTTGGACGGCAACAGCATGTCTTGGGAGCTGCCGTCAACTCTGGGAAGCTGCACAAATCTCAGAACCATCAACCTCAGGAGAAACATGTTCAGTGGAGAGCTTACCAGGGTCGACTTCTCCACAATGCCCAATCTTAAAACTTTAGATCTTGTATGGAACAATCTCACTGGAACAATCCCAGAAAGCATTTATTCATGCAGCAATCTAACCGCACTTCGGCTATCTGGCAATAGGTTTCATGGCCAGTTGTCAGAAAGAATCAGCAACCTAAAGTCTCTCTCTTTTCTATCACTTGTTGGCAATTCCCTAACAAACATCACAAGTGCACTTCAGATCCTTAGGAGTTGCAGGAATCTGGCCACTTTGCTAATTGGCCGTAACTTCATGCACGAGGCCATGCCAGAGGATGATAGAATTGATGGTTTCAAAAATCTTCAGGTTTTTAGCATAAGCAGATGTTCATTATATGGAAAAATGCCTCCATGGCTATTGAAGCTAACAAATTTGGAGATGCTGTTTTTATACAGCAATCAACTAACTGGACCAATACCTGAATGGATGAGCAACCTAAACTTCCTCTTCTATATAGACATAACCAATAACAGCTTTACAGGTGAAATTCCAGCGGCCTTAATGGAAATGCCAATGCTGAAAACAGACAAGGTTGCACCAAAGGCATTTGAGATCCCTATTTATTTAACACAATCACTTCAATACAGTAAACCCGGTTCTTTTCCTAAAGTGCTGAATCTAGGAGCCAATAACCTTACTGGTGTGATCCCCAAAGAGATTGGTCAGCTGAAAGAACTCCTTTCACTCAATTTGAGCTTCAACAAATTATCTGGAGAGATCCCACAATCGATATGCAACCTCACAAATCTCGAGGTGCTGGACTTGTCCAGCAACAAGCTAACAGGTGTAATTCCAACCACACTAAATAATCTTCATTTCCTTTCTGAATTCAACATCTCTAATAATGACCTGGAAGGCCCTATCCCAACCATGGGCCAGCTTAGCACGTTCCCAAATTCCAGCTTTGATGGGAACCCAAAGTTGTGCGGTCCTATGCTTGCTCACTACTGTGGTTCATCAGAAAAGAAATTCTCCACAGAAGTAGCAAAAAAAATGGATGAAAGAGTCATCTTTGTGATTGCCTTTGGTGCCTTCTTCTGTGTAGGGGTGTTGTATGATCAAATAGTGTTATCTAGATTTTTTGGTTAGTCCTGCTACAGTTTGCATATGGATTTATGATAATTTTTGTTATTCATGTATAGAAACATCTCCAATCAGTAAGCTTAATCGAGCTGCGAAACCAAGACTAGCTTGCATTTAGATCTACAAAAAGGAAAACCGTTATTGCAAGTGATCCATGGGTGAAGACTAAAGAGTGATACTTGATTCTTGATCGGTGTAATTGTACGAGATGATTTAAACTGATGCGATCTAAATCTAAATGTGTCAATATGTCAATCTCGTTGAGATATTTAATATCATCAGTATTCAGCAGCTGAATGAATAATAACATGTTTAAAAGATGCTGAATTTGGTAGTACAACTTCGTAAACAAGATGAAAGGTCCCAGTAAGCATAAGTTGCAGCAAATAAAAAACACATAAAGTCAAATCCTTGGCAACGATTTCTACTTGCTTCGTTCATTTTGTTTTTTAGTGGAAGCCCTCCATTCACGAATCCTAATTTAACTCTAATCATCCTAATCTAAAAGACGAATCAAGTTACTGGCAAAGGTTGAGGAAGCAGTGTGGTAGTGCGCATCAAGAGGAGACAAGGTAAAAATACACGCTATTGTCTGATTTTGTTGCTGCACAAATCTTAAAGCATCTGACACAGAAGCTTATTTTTGGGCATCCAATGTAACAGAATTTCGAGCAAGGGATGGCACATTTGGGTCGAGAAAGTGAGGTCCACTGTTTCATGAAAAAAACTACTACACGAATGCAGCTGTAAAGCTATCAAGTTTCCTTTTCTTTTTCGCGATTCTTAAATTCATTGGGGTATACAACAGCTCAGTTTATTAGGTTAATTTAGTTTTTAGAAGTTGAAAGCCAAAATATAAATCAAAAGGAGAACAGGTCTATCTTGAACCGATAAGTTAACGGAACCAACTAAACTACAGAAACCACTTATTTAGGTTTGGGCTTGGTTGGGGGGGGGGGGGGGGGGGGGGGGCGCGGGGGAGGGTTGTTTCCCCAGCCCCAAGACCTGCTGGCTCTCTTATATTAAGCAAATCCTTTAAGACCAAGTAAAATGCCTCTCGAACGTGACGGCCATGAATAAATACTACATATACGTAGCTGGAACAGCAGTAGGAAAAAAGAATTGTTGATCTAAAGCTTCCTCCGGACTTGAGAGCCAGTGAAAGAGCTGAGAGTAAACGCATCCTGTCAAGAAGATGTCTTCTCTCAGTCAAATACATTATCTGGGCCAGAAGACTGAGTTTATCATCCTTCGGCCAACCAGCTCTGTACACACAGTGCATAAGAAATTGCCCAGACATGACCTGCTAGCATAAACTTCTTTGGTCAATACATGGACAATGGCAACACTTCAAATAAAAATTTGGCAGCTGCATTTATATTTCTGCGTAAGTACTGTTTAAAGGACTGGAGACAACTCTCCAAATTACTTGCAAGCTTTATACTTGATTTACTTCAGGTCCACTTCCACACAAGTAGTAGAGCGTTCATATACATTGGTCACCGCTCCAAAATTACAAAGTGCCTACAGTTTCACGAGGAAAACCATGAAGCCAATACAAAAATCTTCATGCAGCAGCAATACTAGCAGGATAGCCATGAGAATATTTGGCTGTGCCCTTGTGATTCCTCTCTTCTTGGTCTCTCTTGCCATCTCATGCACAGAGCAGGAGAAGAGCTCCATGCTCCAGTTCATTACTGAGCTCTCCCAGGACGATGGACTTGCTAGATCGTGGGACAATACCACGGATTGCTGCAAATGGGAAGGGATTACCTGCAGCTCAGATAATACCGTCACTGGTATCTTCCTAGCTTCTCGGAGCCTTCAGGGCCACATCTCACCATCCCTTGGCAACCTCGCCGGCCTGCTACACTTGAACATGTCCCACAACTTGCTGTCCGGAGTCCTACCAATGGAACTGGTGTCCTCCAACAGCATCATTGTGCTCGACGTCAGCTTCAACCAACTCAGTGGAAATTTGCAGGAACTGCAATCTTCAACACTCCAACCTCTGCAGGTACTGAACATCTCAAGTAACTTGTTTAAAGGACGTTTTCCATCAACCACATGGCAGATGATGAAGAGTCTGGTTGCGCTTAATGCCAGCAACAACAGCTTTACTGGCCAGATACCAAGTAATTTATGTGTCAACGCCCCATCCTTAGCTGTGCTTCATCTCAGCTACAACCAATTTGCTGGAAGCATCCCTCCAGGACTCGGTAATTGCTCCATGCTGACTTCTCTCAATGCTGGGCATAATAACCTCAGCGGGACTCTTCCTGATGGACTATTCAATCTTACTTTGTTGGACCACCTCTCGTTTCCTAGCAATCAGTTAGAAGGATCGCTCTATGGCATCAGCAAGCTCATAAATCTGGGTACCCTTGATCTTGGAGGGAATAGTTTCAGTGGAAACATCCCAGACTCCATAGGTGAGCTCAAGATATTGGAAGAGCTCCATTTGGACCACAACAGCATGTCCGGGGAGCTTCCATCAACTCTAAGCAACTGTATAAATCTCATAATCATCAACCTCAAGAGCAATAGTTTCAGCGGAGAACTCACCAAAGTCAATTTCTCCAACTTACCCAATCTAAAAACATTGGATCTTTTGCGGAATAACTTTTCTCGAACACGCAGGAGAGCTGCGTATCTTTGCAGAACAACTTCAATGGCACAATCCCAGAAAGCATCTATTCATGCAGCAATCTAACAGCACTGCGGTTATCTTCGAATATGCTCCATGGCCAGTTGTCAGAAAGTATTGGCAATCTGAAGTCCCTCACATTCCTATCACTTGTTAACAGCTCCATTTCGAATATCATAGGGTCACTTCAAATCCTAGGGAGTTGCAGAAATCTGACCACCTTGTTTATTGGGCACAACTTCTTTAACGAGGCCATGCCAGACGATGATACTATTGATGGTTTTGAGAATCTTCAGGTTCTTGCTTTGGATCATTGTTCATTATCTGGAAACATACCTTTTTGGTTATCAAAGCTCAGAAATTTGGAAGTGTTACTTTTGTATGGAAATCAACTGACTGGACCAGTGCCAGGCTGGATCAATAGCCTAAAGTTTCTATTCCATATAAACCTATCGAACAACAGCCTTACAGGGGAAATTCCAACTGCCTTAATGGACATGCTGATGCTAAAAGCAGATAAGATTGCACCAAAGGTCTTTGAGCTGCCTGTTTATAAGAGTAAATCGCTGCAATACCGAATGTCCATTTCTTTCTCCACGATGTTGAATTTAGGCATCAATAACTTCACTGGTGTGATCCCTGAAAATATTGGTCAGTTGAAAACCCTCCTTTCACTCAATCTGAGGTACAACAATTTCATTGGAGCAATTCCACAATCAATATGCAACCTCACAGACCTCGAGATGCTGGACTTGTCTAGCAACCATCTAACAGGTGCAATCCCGACCGCACTGAACAATCTGCATTTCCTTTCGGAGTTCAATATCTCTAACAACGACCTAGAAGGGCCTATCCCAATCACCGGCCAGCTCAGCACGTTTCCAAGTTCTAGCTTCAAAGGGAACCCAAAGTTGTGTGGTCCTGTGCTTGCTCACCACTGTGGTTCAAAAGAAACAGTTTTCTCCCCAAAACAAACTAGCAATAAGGTAGAAAAGGTCATCTTTGCGCTTGCCTTTGGTGCATTCTTTGTTGTGGGGGTGGTGTATGATCAAATAGTGTTATCAAGGTATTTTGGATAGTCCTAGACTGCTACTTCAAGTTACATTTGGGTTTAATAGGTCTAGCAATGGCTGCAGTCTACATTCTACAAGCCTCATCTAGTTGTAGAACCATATTTAGTTCATCTTCCGTTTTTCTTTAGTACTAGTACTGTATAACTACGTGACACAAATTGAATGAAAGCCATGTAAATGTGTCGGTAAAGTTGTTCCAATCCTGTACAACTTTTAATCTCGCCATTTCATTTTAAAGGAAAAGGAACCTTCAAACTGTGCTAAACTAAATTTAGTAGTGTACAACTATAGAGTAAATAAGTTGAAATGTATCAGTAACCATAACCTGCAGAAAACAGCAAACAGGTAAGAATACTTGGCAAATATACCTTCTTTCTAGCACACGAATTGGCTCGTAAACAGGCTCACAGGGACTGGGAGGGACATCAAACGAACAGATAAAAGGCAGAGAATACCACCGAAAACTTTAGCAATCAGGTGCTCTCTTCTCTGGCTTCGCATGCTCCATTTTCCCCCCACATCCGCAAGCGCAAAGTTATGGCGCTACTTTGGATGTACCTCAGGGTCGGGGGTGCGTGGTGCAGGACAGGAATCCGTCCGCCGGGGACGCCGCCGCCGTTGTTCCGCGACGCCGCCATTGCTTTTTTAAAAAAAAATCTTTGAATGGAGACGCCGCCACTGCTACGGCCTACGGACGGTGCTGCTCCGCGTTTTGCGTCCGCGCCCGGGTAGAAAACACACAAGAAGCTGAGGTGAGTTGGGCCGCAGAAGCGCCGAACTTTGAGATTGGGCCGTAGAAGTTGAATGTTTGGGCCGAAGTTTTTGCCCCCAAACATAGCAAAGTTGTGGCTGGTGGCAACAGAAAATATGACCAACAAATTGTTTTCTACCAACAAAATGTTAGCCACAAGTATGAAAAAGTTGGAAAAAAAAACCCCGAGTATACGACGTGTAGAGAGCTTGGTGCCAATAAAGCGTGGCATCCCATGTAAACCATCTTCATCGTCAATACCACATATTGGACATAGATGCTGAATTTTCTAAACGCCTTCACTTTTACTATTCTTCTAAGTTACATCATTTGCTAACTCCCGTTCCCCCATGAATTTCCTACCTGTTGATCAGTACGTAGTGAAATACAGACAAGAGCCAAATTGCATGCATTCTTCATAGAGGCAATACGAAAGTCCAGGTACGCCCCTGATCTCCTTCAACCCTCACTGCATGCCACTTGCTACCATCCCGTATTCCCGTCACCTCCTCCCATTGCCACCATCGGCATCTTGCCAGTTGCCTTTGTCATCTCTCCTCCAAGCCCGCCCCTTGGACCCCGTACTCTAATCTAACCCCCAAAATCTGGGACCAAAACTTGGATGAATTCTTAGGCGATTGGGAATCAAATAGGGACAAAAAAAAAATGGGCAGGTGCCCGTCCCTCCAAAGCATGAAAGATTAAGCCAAAGGCCTAATCAAGGGTTAACTAGTGCAAGTGTCAAGTTGTAGAATTAGCACCAGCATTATTAACTAGACATTCCAGATATCCTTTATAGAATAAACAAGTAAACGCATTAATTGGGCAAGTACATATATTACTCTAAGAACAGCTGTTCAGCAACTAGTACCTTGCATTGTATATTTGTATCCTACAGTTAGTGCCTTCTCCTGTGGGGGAGAGTTCTGTTAGACTGGCAGAAGCACAGGGTCGCCATGTCTTCCTTTGGCCTCGCCATTGCGCTGCTGCTGCTGCTGCTCTCCTTGACCTCTCCAGTCCTCTCATGCACTAGCAGCCAGGAGAAAGGCTCCCTCCTCCGGTTCCTCGCCGGGCTATCGCGGCGCGGCGGCCTGCCGGCGTCGTGGCGCAGCAGCACGGATTGCTGCTCGTGGGAAGGCATCGCTAGCGACGGCGACGGCGGCGCTGTCGTTGAGGTCTCCCTGGCGTCGAGAGGCCTCGAAGGGCGCATCTCACCGGCCCTCGCCAACCTCACCGGGCTGTTGCACCTCAACCTGTCCCACAACTCCATCACCGGCCGCCTCCCGCCGGAGCTGTTGTCCTCCGGCAGCATCGTCGTCCTCGACGTGAGCTTCAACAGCCTCGGTGGAGGTTTGGGGGAGCTACCATCTTCAACGCCTGACCGGCCGCTGCAGGTACTGAACATCTCGAGCAACATGTTCACAGGGATGTTTCCGTCAACGGCATGGGAGAAAACAAGGAGCCTGGTTGCGATCAACGCGAGCTACAACAGTTTTACTGGGGAGATGCCTTCTTCTTTCTGCATCAGCTCGCCGTCATTCGCCTCGCTAGACGTTTGCAACAACAAGTTCAGTGGCAGTATCCCCACCAGGCTAGGCAAATGCTTTGGGCTTCAAGTGCTCAGGGCTGGCCAGAACAATCTCAGTGGGACGATCCCAGATGAAGTGTTCAACGCTTCCTTGTTGGAGCACCTCTCATTGCCAAACAATGGATTAGAAGGAAAGTTTGATGGTGAAAATGTGATCAAGCTTCAGAATCTGGCTGTCATTGACCTTGGAGGAAACCAGTTCAGTGGAAAGATTCCGGATTCCATAGGCCAGCTCAAGAGATTACAGGAGCTCCATTTGGACTGCAACAACTTGTCTGGGGAGCTGCCAGCATCTCTAGGGACCTGCACAGATCTCAAAATCGTCAATCTCAAAGGCAACAACCTCAACGGGCAGCTTCGGCAGGTCAATTTCTCCACCATGCTCAATCTGCAAGTTTTGGATCTTATGTTGAACAGCTTTACTGAAGAAATTCCAGAAAGCATCTACTCATGCAGCAATCTGACCGCGCTGCGCCTGTCTTCTAATAACTTCAGTGGGCAGTTGTCACCAAGAATAGGCAATCTGAAGTCCCTCTCATTTCTATCACTTGCCAACAGTTCTTTTGCGAATATCACAAATACACTTCATGTGCTCAAGAACTCCAGGAAACTCACCACTTTGCTCATGGCGAACAACTTCATTGGTGAGAGGATACCAGATGACCTAACAGTAGATGGATTTGATAACGTGCAGATTTTAACCCTAGATGGTTGTTCGTTGTCTGGTAATTTACCTCTTTGGTTATCAAAGCTTACTAGTTTGAAGATTTTAGATTTGTCTAACAATCAACTGACTGGATCAATACCAGCATGGATCAAGAACCTAAACTTTCTCTACTATCTAGATTTATCAAACAACAACCTTTCAGGAGAACTCCCAACAGCATTGATGGAGATGCCAGTGTTACAGTCAGAAAATTTTCAGGACAATTTGGATAACAGGGCATTTGAACTCACTGTTTACATAGGGTCATTTGCATACCGTACGCTCTATAACTTCCCCACAGTGCTAAATCTTGGAAGAAATAAGTTCAGGGTGCAATCCCTCCAGAGATTGGTAGGCTAAAATTTCTCCAGGTGCTTAACTTGAGCTCCAACAGTTTCTCTGGAGAGATCCCACAGCCGATCTGCAACATCAAGACATTGCAGGTGCTCGACTTGTCAAGAAATCATCTAACTGGTGAAATCCCTCAATCTTTGAACGAACTGAACTTTCTAGCAGAGTTCAATGTTTCTAACAACGACCTAGAAGGGCCTGTTCCAACTGGAGGCCAGTTTGACGCATTTGCAAAGTCTAGTTTCGGCGGAAACCCAAAGCTATGTGGCAGTAGCCTTGCTATAACCTGTGGTTTTTCAGCAGACGCGCCTCTGGCTTCCATCCTCTCAGCAAAACCATTAATCGACAAGATCGTCTTTGTGATTGCCTTTAGTGCGTTCTTTAGTGTTGGAGTGCTGTATGATCAGATGGTCTTATCAAGGTTTTTTGGCTAGTCCTACTCCAGTTATCATGTTGGGTGAACTCTAAAAAATTATCATGACTACTTTAGAACCGACCTTTCGTACTGGTCAAGAACCCACCTTTAGTACCGAACGTCTGACCGGTACTGCTTGTTCGGTACTAAATGCCACACCATTTAATACCGGCCAAAATACCAGGTACTAAATGGGCCATTTAGTACCGGCCGGTAGTACCAACCGGTACTAAATTGCGAGACACATGGCGCTGTACCGGTCAGTACTAAATGATTATTCTTTTTTTTCCTTTCGTTTTAATTCATGGGTTGGCTAGTATTCGTATTAGTGTAGAATATCCATTTGCGTATAGCAATAATATTACGCTTATATTATATTATATTATATTATATTATATTATATTATATTATATTATATTATATTATATTATATTATATTATATTATATTATATTATATTATATTATATATTGATCTAGCATATAGTAAAGTTTACATATATTATATTTATACAATTTATATACATTTCAAATATTACAAGTTTTCCAAATATGCACTACGCGTAGTATTCCAAGTTCCTGATTGGATGAAGTTGACCCACACTTGTTCCATCGTAATAGAATTCTCCCTTTGAATTTATGACCTCCTTTAAAAAGAATCAACATAGTTGTTCTTGAATTGTCCTGAGTCATTCTGGGGCGATGAGATCTTTCTCATTTCAGCAATCTGTCATGTGCAAATTAACATCATCATTTTAAACCAATATATGTACAGATTGAAAAATATTGAAATTGATATGAATTGTGTTTACGTACTTAGTGTTTTCGGTCCCTTCCTTTCTTGGGATCTACAATGTCATGGATGAAATCACAACAGTAGTATCCACATAAGTTGCTTTCATCCTCCTGCCTCAAACACTAAATATAGAAAAAGTAGTTATGAAATATTCAAGCAGCCATGGTTTTTAAAGAAATGACATGCACTAGATGTCCGATTTGAAATCATATCGGAAAGTTATCCCTGATATGAAGTTCTTCCTTGAACAGTCCTGGGTGGTTTTTTTTTATGAAGCAAGCCTATATCCTATTAAGCGCGTTTACGAGGCTTTGGTACTCTTCTTTTGGTTTCCTCTTCGGGTCCAGCACTGTGACGTGGCTTCAATCAATCTCGATAACAAGCAGTATCCATTGGAACTTATTCATATACATACACACGCAATATTAGATATACTTATTATTAACTTGAATGGATGATGAAAAAAAGGGATGAATGTACAGCAAAAGTATGTATTGCATGTGATGCTATTTATCCAGGAAGTTGAAAATAGTCTTCATGGTCCGATTTGGCCATTTCATTAAGCATTCCTCGTTTATAATATGCGGGTCCATGAAGCCAACATGATAGTATTCTTTTCTCCGGCAATGTTGAATCTCCATTCTGCATGATACAAAATAAAAGAGGGGATGAGACGGCACACAATTAATGTAGGAGCTAGGATGTACATACCAGAGCAAACACTTACAGAACCCATGCACTAATGAGGGACTTGTCAAGGACGTCTTGATAGTACAAGTACCATAGACTTTCAAACTCAATCCATATGTCATCTGGCCCTCGAAAGTAATCACGATCTGAACCCAAGCAGCGAACATGATCCGTCCATCTGCAGCTGCCTCCATGTACCATTTATGAAATGGATACATTTTTGTTTGCAGGTGAGGCACTAACTGTGGCCGCACAAGAGGTTCCTCCAACTTAAACTCCCATTTACTAGCACCTGGGTGAGTTTCGATATCATCCCCCCTAGGAGTTGCTCTTTTGTGAGATTGGTCTCAGCAATCCATTGAGCTAGAATCTCAACTTCTTTTGAAAGCACTTTGAGTGGATCGATCGATTGTTGATATTGTTCTCCAAGCTGGGGAATGGTGGACCATGATCTCTTTTCTTCTCAAATGCCTTTGTGATTGAGCAATTATAGTCCAAGATGGGTTGATTCACCACATTTTCAACCACTAGGGATTTAAAGTATTTCTTCGTTGCTTCATCAGTTGGTGGTTCCTCGGGCTTCTTCTTTCGCTCGAAGTGAGCAGCAACCTCATCCATAGATATATGTGGGGTGTCTCAGCTTCTTATCTTGCTTACATTTTTCTTTGTGCCATCGCATCAACTTAGCATCACCTTGTTTCTAAACAAGCGTTTCAACCGTGGTATTACAAGGAAATACCACATCAATTTGCTGGAACTCTCTTCTTGACAGGCTACCCCTCAATATCACCAGGGTCATCTCACCTGATCTTATACCGTAATGCCTCGCAAATAGGATAAGCATCCAATTTCTCATATTCCTCGCCGTGATAAAGGATACAATCATTAGGACATGCGTGTATCTTCTGTATATCCAATCCTAGAGGGCAAACAACCTTTTTTGCTTCATATGTGGTTGAGGGCAGTTTGTTACCCTCGGGAAGCATGTTCTTTACGATTCTCAATAGCTCCCCAAATCCCTTATCGGTCACACCATTTGTTGCCTTCCACTGCATCAATTCCAGTGTGCTATCCAACTTTTTGTGGCACTATTTGCAATCGGGGTACAATAACTTTTTGTGATCCTCCAACATCTTCTCAAATTTCTGTCTCCTTCGCATTTTCGGAGTCTTTCTTTACATCTAGCACGGGGTGAGCTTTTCATCGCCGGTGCCGGACCATTCTCCCCCACCGTGTCCTCCGTCGTCTACCCGCAGCGTCGAGGCACCTAGGGTGAAGCCGGCCGCTAGGGATCCAGGTTGCCGCCCAGCACGGCAGCCGGGATCCGAGCTCGTGGCGGCCGCTATCTTCATCGTGGCACCCCCTGCCTGCCAACTCGAGCAAGAGGTCCTCACTTAGATCTCCCATCCGCCACATCCTGGCCCTGCCGCAACCATAGCCTAAGGAAGCCCCCCCATTTAGATCCAGGTTTTTTGTAGCAGTTTTACCGCCATAGGGTTCTTGCTCAAGCAGATATTTTTGTAGCGATAGTGGTGGTGCTGATTTGGGTGCTTAACATAAGTACTTTCAATTCCTTCGCGATTGAGTGTGGGACATCTCTGAACCTTTGTAGCATTTGTAGGGTTGGTTCTAGTATTAGGGTGCTCACCTTTTGTATTTGTGCTATCTTCTCTAAATTTTGTCAGTTTGGCCTAGTTTCATATGTGCCATGATACTCTATCCTAGTTTTAATCCGTTTCAAGCTCTTTGGGTTGAAATTGCCTGAATAACTAGAAATTTTGCTAATATACTATACTATATTCATAGTCAATGCTCTATTCCTGGTACAAATAAATACTTTTTTTGGTACTCTAGGAGCTTCAAATGCTACTAGTTTGGTGGCTTGAAATGTGTAGTATTTTTTTGCTAAAATATACAAGTCAACATGATTCTACAATGTTGTTGTTGCACTGGTGCTTCACCACTGTGTTATCCTCATGCTTTTGGCTTGATGCTCATGTGTTTTCTCATATAGATATTTCACCACTGGTTCTAAATTTCAGATATTTCCATACAGAAGGAGCAGCTCATGTGTTTTCTCATAACAAAAGATCAAATGTTTTGATTTCCCTTCCCTGTTGAGGTCTTTGTTCGATGTAAGTAGACCATCACGAACTTTAGGCAAGTTTTATGGGCTTAGTAACTAAATTCTGGTACTCAAACAACTTGATATGCTACTGGTTTGGTGAATTGAAATGTGTAGTAGGTTGTTTCTGAAATATACAAGACACGTGTTTTACATTGTGTTGTTGCACTGGTGCTTCACCACTGTGTTACCTCATGGTTTTGCTTGCTGCTAATTTTGACATAAACTTCTCTGAATTTTTATTGGATTAGTAACTAAATTCTGGTACAATGTTCAGTGCAAATTTGAAGCATTGATCTGACAATAATTTCTTTTGCACATATGCAGTTCTCTGTAGGGAGCCTCCTTCCAGTACACTCTTGTCCTTCGCAATGGTGCCCACACTGGCATGGTCATCCACTTCTTCGTGCTCTCCCCCACCGCCTGTCCATACAATCTCCATTACAAATGCGCCAAGACAACTGCTAAGGCAAGTGGCATGTTCATTACGTACTGAGTTTGTCTACTTTTATGTCTCCTGCGTTTTCTACTTTGTTAAAATAAAATTGCAGCTCCTACCTACTCAAACTATGCATTGTACAACTGGACTCAGATGGCTAGCAGCCGTGCCAATTGGGATGAGGCGACAACGAAAACATTCCTTGACCTCTGCATTGCTGAGAAGAATCAACTGAATTAGAGCAACAAGTGCCTAACTAAGTTGGGATGGCAACACATCTACCGCAACTTCAAACAACAAACTGGTCTAACTTTAGGCAGCAAGCAGCTGCAGAACAAGCTGAGCACCATGCGAAGGTCGTTCATGAATTAGAGGGACATGCAAGTACAATCAGGCCTAGGCCGTGACAAACATACTGGTGGCGTTGCAGCTGATTCCACTTTTTGGGCTACCGACAAAGGGGTACGTGCTGTCACCTTTGCAGTACTTCTTGTTCATTCAATTCGAGCAATAATTTTTTTCTAATATATATTGTTGTGACCTGCAGGAAACTAGTGCTGGTGCTGCCCAGACGAGTACTGCTAAACCACCCCCGTTCCTTGACGAACTTTACACGCTGTTCGGCCACACCACCCAAGATAGGGGGTCCTTGCTAACTGCAGGAGGTGTCCGTGAGGCAACACCCAGTGTGGGGACCGAGGACAATCCAGCAGACATGTATCTAGACCCCATGGCTGCTAGCAGTGCTCGTAATATGTCTAAAAGGCCTACCCGGGAGGAAGTTGTTGATAGTCCTCCGAAAAAGAAAAGTGGCAACTTGGAGGACTACGTTAGAGAACTCTCCGAAATTGTAGCTACGAGAAGCTAGAAACGTCTTAGCCATGAGCAAGAGGAGTTGGACCATGCAATGCAGATTCTAGAAGAAGATGGTATCGAGGAGGGGTCTGATCTGTACTGCAATGTACAGATGCAATGTATCGAAGGGCCTTCATGAAGATGAAAACTAGAGAGGGTCGCCTGCATTGGATTCAATTCAACTAGGAGAGGGAGAACAAGTAGTCCAGTTTGGCATGCGTTGGTTTTATTGTAGTGTTGTGTACTGATGGTAGAGAACAATGTCTTAGCATGTAATGTGACCTCTGGCCTGAACAATGTGTTGTGTGTGATGTCTAATTTTTCAAGTTAAACATGGTTCGTGATTTACATTCCATGTGCATCTATTTCATTCTTACGTGAAAACGCATGTGATTTACATTGCATGTTCATCAGTGACAAAGAAGTTTGATCTTGCTTTTCATTGTGCCTTTACTAGGAAGGCGTGGAGGACCATTGAGGACCTATCCAGCCATCCAGGGAGGAGGACAGGGAGAACATGGAAGTTCCTTGACAGGTTTGAAACAGTTTGTTCTATAAATTGTGGTGGAAATTTTACTTTATAGACTTATGACTGAACCATTAATGTCTATTCTGTGCATAGGTTGCTTGCATTATAAGCAGCGCTGAGGAATCAAACAGCGACACTGGTAGTGATGGCGAGGGTAGCAGCATATGCAGCTGCGAGCAGAAGTCCAGCTCCTGTGGTGAACCCGCCCGTGGAGTTGCCACGGATGACCGGACGTCACTGGGTGGAGCTGAATATGCGGGAAAGTTGGAGGTGCTATAACAATTTTCGTATGTATCCTGACACATTCCTTCGATATCTTAGTTAATTATCGTGGGCTGGAATCAACACAAGGGGTCGAATCTATCGAGATTTTAACTATATTCATCTGGGCTTGTGGGACACAACAGGCTTCTCGACAAATTAGAGATAAATTTGAGTGGTCATTGGACACAGTTAGTAGGAAGATGGCTCATGTGACGGATGTCATGTTCTCATTTGCACAGACGGTTATCGCTCCAAAGGACCCGTCGTACTCCAAGGTTAATCATAGGCTCAACCCATATGCACTGTTCTTTGATGGGTGCATAGGTGCTTTAGATGGAACTTACGTTCCCATACAAATCGGGCATGAGTCACGTTTGGACTTCATTAATAGGAAAGGGTGGCCAAGCTTTAATGTGTTAGCCATAGTGGATATGGACATGCGGTTCACATATGTAGGAGCGGGGAGGGCGAGGTCCAGTCATGACATGGCGGTGTTGAGGGACTGTATGGAGACACCAAATTACCCACATCCACCTCCAGGTATGTTAGTTGGCTAATTACATCCATGAAGCAAACAATTGTAAAAGTGTTGCACTAATGGTGAATATGTTTGATGTTGTGTAGGAAGGTACTATCTGGTGGACTTGGGTTACGCAGTTCGTGAAGGCTATTTGGGGCCATATTGCAGTACAAGGTACCATCTAGAGGAGTTCAGCCGAAGAGCAGCTGAAAGTTTGGAGGAGAAATTCAACTTCCACCGTTCGAGTCTTCGCAATGTTGTGGAATGAGCATTTGGCGTGCTCAAATCGAGGTGGCATATTTTGCGAGAAGTACCATTCTATGATCGAGAGTGGCAAACGAAGATCATTATTACTTGCTTTGCACTTCACAATTATTTGTTGGACCATGCTGATGCAAGTACTGCAGATAGGAATATGGCGCGAACTCCGGATTACGCCGTGTCCGCATGGGTGGCAGCAAATGCTACACCTCATATGGATCGCAGTAGGAATGTCCTTGATGTAGTTAACAGGTATGACTGGTTTTGGATTTTGCTTCTATACAAGTTTGCATAGATGTTGGTGATGACTGATGGCTATGCCAAAATGGGTACATGCAGGTGGTGACAGCAAATTTAACATTTAGGCAGCCTGGTAGTGGAATTTGAGCAAGCGGACCCTAGCAATGGTACTAGATGCCTCGCTGGTGCCTTCCTGTAATATTCTATGTCTATGTGTGTTTGTTTCTGCCATATGTTGTATGTCAAGTAATTTATGCGGAATTTTTTAATATAATGAAGTGTTAGTAGAACGGACTGATTCATTGACTATTGATATGGTGATAGCGGGTTACTTTGATTGGTTGGTCTGCGTTTGCATCAAAAAATTAAAATCAATTGCGCATGTTCCTGCTAAAAATTTGAATTCGATTGCGGCATCCCGCGGTACAAGCTAGCTACAAAGAAGCAGTACATGGAGCGCAGCCAGAAGCAGGCAGCTGCAAAGCAGAAGCAGCAGCCAACAGCCGGAAGCCAGCAACGCAGCGGCCAAGCAGCTGCTGAATGGGGTCTGGGTTTCTCTTAGCAACTTTTTTTTCCCAATACGCAGGAGAGCTGCACATTTTAGTATTAAGATGAAGAAATTAGACTTTTACAACAAAATGAGCTAGGGCTCATGCAAAGCATTAGTCATCGTAGATGCCCAAAGAAAAACAACCAGAAAGCTAGTCCCTGTTACTCTCCCTTCATACTTTGCAACCGGTGAGCTCCTGCTTGTATCCAGAGATATTTGTAAGAGATATTTGTAGTCAGTTGCTAACAGAAAAGACGCGAGTTTTATCGGGACAATTGTTCCTTATCGATATGCATGTAGTCAAGAGCCTGCCGACTCTCTTGACTCTGACATCAACCACTGCTTTTAGCGTAGCCGAAAACATGGCCTCGACTTCAAAAGGAAGTGCAAACATTCGCTGCTGTAATCAAGCCAAGTGATCTGTCAACGAATGATAATGATAATACAAAGTCGGCACCAGCTGTAGGGCAAAACAAAAGGTGCTCCAGACTATGGAGCCACTGAAGGAACAGCAAGTAAACGGATCAGGTCAAAAAGCTCTCTTCTCTCCATCAAAATCATTGACTTGTATATGCAGAGTAAAACTATCGCCTAAAATTCTATGGTCTCGAGGAACATATTTTCTGCAAACAGTACCTCTGAACTATTGTCAGTAGCAAAGTTCCAAAATGGAAATTTGGCAGATGAATAAAATATTTATTTGTAGCCTTGTAGGTAATTTCGATGCAAACATAATCTTTGGCTAACTTTCAGTGCAGGTACTGGTACCGATGTAAACATACTCTTTTGTCATTCTCGAACGATAGCGATAGACAGGTCCATGATATCGGCCAACACTTCCTGCTTCTTTTGACATCAAGGCCGGTCAAGTCAAATTTTGAAGATAGCACACAAGCCGAGGACTAGACAAATTTTAAGTGGCTTGCCATCTCCCACATGTTCAATACTTTGATTACTTAAAGGGCAAACGTCTCCAAATATGCACATTGGAAAATCATTCCTCCCAACCATAGCCTGCAAGAACACTCCCCATAGTGTCACCAGAGAACTCATGAAGCTAATATGCAACAGCAAAGCCAGTAGGTTAGCCATACCAATACTTGGTTTTGCCCTAGTGTTAATTCTCTCATTGGCCTCTCCTACCACCTCATGCACTGAGCAGGAGAAGAGCTCCTTGCTCCAGTTCGTCGCTGAGCTCTCCGACCACGGTGGCCTCACTAGTTCGTGGAAGAATGACACAGATTGTTGCAAATGGGAGGGGGTAGCCTGCAGTTCCAACCGGACGGTGACTGATGTTTCCCTGGCTGCCAGAGGTCTTCAGGGGCACATCTCACCGTCCCTTGGCAACCTCACCGGCCTTCTGCGCTTGAACTTGTCCAACAACATGCTCTCTGGAGGCTTACCGGAAGAGCTGGTGTACTCGAACAGCATCATTGTCCTTGATGTCAGCTTCAACCAACTCAATGGAGGTTTGCAGGAGCTGCAATCTTCAACCCTCAGACCTCTGCAGGTGCTGAACATCTCAAGCAACTTCTTTACTGGAAGGTTTCCTTCCAGCACATGGGAAGTGATGAAAAGTCTGGTTGCACTCAATGCCAGCAATAACAGCTTTACTGATCAGATACCAACCATGTACTGTGTCAGTGCACCATCCTTTGCTTTGCTTGATCTCAGCTATAACCAATTCAGTGGAGGTGTCCCTCCAGGACTCCGTAATTGCTCCATGCTGACATCTCTCAGTGCTGGGAGCAACAACCTCAGTGGGAATCTTCCTGATGAACTCTTCAACCTCATCTTGTTGGAGCACCTCTCTTTTCCTAACAATCAGTTAGAAGGATCGCTCAGCGGCATCAGCAAGCTTAAAAATCTGGTCACCCTTGATCTTGGAGGGAATAATCTCAATGGAAATGTACCAGACTCCATTGGTGAACTCAAGAGATTAGAGGAGCTCCATTTGGACCACAATAACATGTCTGGGGAGCTTCCATCCACTCTAAGCAACTGCACAAATCTCATGATCATCGACCTCAAGAGTAACAGTTTCTGTGGAGAACTCAGCAATGTCAATTTCTCCAACTTACCCAATTTAAAAATCTTAGATCTTTTGCGGAACAACTTCAATGGAACAATTCCAGAAAGCATCTATTCATGCTCCAATCTAACAGCACTGCGGCTATCTTCGAATATGCTCCATGGCCAGTTGTCAGAAAGTATTGGCAATCTGAAGTCCCTCACATTCCTATCACTTGTTAACAGCTCCATTTCGAATATCACAGGGGCACTTCAAATCCTAGGGAGTTGCAGAAATCTGACCACCTTGTTTATTGGGCACAACTTCTTTAACGAGGCCATGCCAGAGGATGATACTATTGATGGTTTTGAGAATCTTCAGGTTCTTGCTTTGAATCATTGTTCGTTATCTGGAAACATACCTTTTTGGTTATCAAAGCTCAGAAATTTGGAAGTGTTACTTTTGTATGGAAATCAACTGACTGGATCAGTACCAGACTGGATCAACAGCCTAAACTTCCTATTCCATATAAACCTATCAAACAACAGTCTTATAGGGGAAATTCCGACAGCCTTAGTGGACATGCCGATACTAAAAGCAGATAAGATTGCATCAAAAGCCTTTGAGCTTCCTGTTTATAAGAGTCAATCACGACAATTCCGTATGCCTATTTCTTTCTCTACGACACTGAATTTAGGCATGAATAACTTCAGTGGTGTGATCCCCGAAGAGATTGGTCAGTTGAAAGCGCTCCTTTCACTCTTTTTGGGCTACAACAAATTAACTGGACCAATCCCACAATCGATCTGCAACCTCACAAACCTCGAGGCGCTGGACTTGTCTAGCAACCATCTAACAGGAGCAATCCCGACCGCACTAAACAATCTGCATTTCCTTTCTAAGTTCAATATATCCAACAACGACCTAGAAGGGCCTATCCCGACAACCGGCCAGCTGAGCACATTTCCAAGTTCTAGCTTTGATGGGAATCCAAAGTTGTGTGGTCCTATGCTTGCCCACCACTGTGATCTGGCAGAAGCAATTTTCTCCGCAAAACATAAAGGCGACAAGGTCGAAAAGGTCATCTTTGCGATTGCCTTCGGCGCGTTCTTTTGTGTAGGAGTGCTGTATGACCAGATAGTATTATCAAAGTTTTTTGGCTAGTGCTACTTCAGTTTACACATCAGTATGTGATGATTTTGGCTTCAAATTTTTCCTCCACTAGTTGTGAAACCATATCTAGCTCATATTCAGAGTTACCAAAAAAAAAAAAGTAACTGGAAGACTGAAGGTGACCCCTTTGGTAATGTTAAAGTGTGTAACCATGTGCCGTGTAAGTTGAACTGAAACAATCTAAATACTTATTAATTCGGTACATGAACGGTGAATCTTGTTGCCTTGATGGGATCCTGTGTAACTTTAATCTTGTGATTCAATTTACTACAGGAAAATAATATACTTAAAAATGCTAAATTGGATAATATAATCATTCGGGCAAACTAGGTGAAAATGTTTGGCTGTGGTGGAGTTTGAGTGGTACAGCCACATTAATGTCCCAATTCAACCGGCTGGAGGTTGTTATTGAGTTGAGTGTTGCGGCCGTCGTGTTGATAAATCCCATCCAACCGGTCAACAGCACAGCAATAAAAATCTTGGCCAACAAGACAAACTTACGTTTGGCCAGAAAAATTGGCACGAAAGCAGGTATGCTAGCGCCCAGGGAGAGAAAACAGCTGAACTTTTCTGGATCAGGTAGTTCATCACAACATCCCACAGAGTTTCCGCATCCACAATTTAACATCACCAAAAATTTCGCAACTAAGGATGTACCTCCGGAGAGCGTGGGCGTGGCACAGGACCTGATGCCCAACTCTGGCAGCCGTCCGCCGCGGCCGTCACTGCTGCGCGCGGCGCCGTCTCGCCGCGCATTGCTGCTCCGCCGCCCCGCGTCGCCTCCGGAGCGGAGGGCGACGAGACGGCTCCTGGTTGGGCTTGGAAATGAGTTGGGCCGCAGACGTGTGGAACGTGAGAGTCGGGCCGTAAAAGCTTCACGTTGGGGCCGAGAAAGTGAGGCCCTAGAAGATTTCAGGGAATGACTTCGAGGGAAACATGATTGCGCTATTATTTCCGGTTCACATCGGGGTTTGTTATGACTTTGGTTGCTCAGGTTCCACAAAATTCTCCAATCCAACAAATTTAGCTCATACTCAGGTTCAGAATAATCTCAAGAGATTCATAATGAAACCTGATAGCTGATCCTTTCGCTGACGATTCTAAAAGTGTGAGACCTAAACGTGCCAATACTAACAATATTGTCAGCATCCTGTATAGCTTTAACATCTCTGTTTATCTTACATCCTGAAAAAAAATATTGCATTTAAGCCATGCCGAATTTAATAGTGAACAAAATAAATATATTGCTTCGCTTGCCATAATCTGTAGCGCGCACCACATCAACTGGGAAAACAGAATCTGTGCCAAGCAAAATCATATTTTGCACAAACTTCCACAGAAATACTGTTGTTTTGAATTTTGGAGACTGCAATATCCTAACCAATGTAGATAAATGTTGAGACAGCAGATTCGCGTATGAGTTTCATGAGAGCACGATGAACACAGGTCGACAAAGGGGACACACACCCTCACTCAAGTGGAATTGAATTCCACAGATATTCCTAATCTCACCAATGTAGGTGATGTAAGGTCACTGTGACCATGGTGGTTCAAGGTCAAGGATATTTTCTCATCTTCCATTTCCTTCCGCCGTGACCGAAAAAAGCATGTTACGGATAACTCGTGGGTACCAAATCTGCGAATATTCGTAGGAAAAGAGAAACCGATGAATTGGGAAGATAAAGATTCTGAAAAAGAAAAGGACAGGAGGAAGATCAAGAGGAAGAAGAAAAGAATCGAATTCGCTATGCCAACTGGACTACTCACTTTCTCTCCCTTTGGCGTATGATCCGCGGATGGCCAATTTTGCAGAATATCCGTGGGTCAGTGGGTGGATACAAAGTTTGAAGTGAACCAATCTGCCAATCATCTCCACGCGTGAGCGCGAGACACTGACGAGAAGAATCCACGGCCAGCATGCAGTGCTGTGGACTGTGGAGACGTGAAGGCCGGACGCGTCGTGGTTGGAAACTTTAGCTTCAGAAGATGCGTTCACGCGTATTGTGAATGGGTCTCCTCTTTTTCCAAAAAGCATGCCAGGTCAGGATAGGTGCGTGGTGCTCAGCTGAGCTCCACTTGGTGATCCTACTGTTAAAATGGTCATCACCACCTAGAATGCACTTGTCACTGAAGGGCGGACGCCACTGTAATGCTTTTAAAGATACTTGTTACCAGCTTATTATCCGACGTCGAAGAAGAAGATTCAGAGAAAGCAACATTAGCAAAGTTGATCTGTTTTGTAAATTGTGGCTTAAAATTCAAACTATTAACATACCATGAGAACTTTAAGCCTAGCACATACCTGCATGACAAATATGCAATCAAACACCATGGATCACTTATCCTGTACCCCTTATCATCAACATCAGGTCTATGGGGAGTATTCAGTTCGCAGTCCATGAAAAACATTGGAAACAGAAAGGATTATTACAAGGTTTAGATTATATACAAAGTCCTTCTGCAGATCAAAATACCGATACAACCAACCATGCAAATCTGCAGCGCTTCTCTTTCACTGAAAGAATTGCCACTTCATTCAGTAACCATCAGAGTACAAAGAAGAAACCACAAAAAGGGGTTGACAACCAGAGTCAGAACTCAGTGTCACTGTCAAGAAAGCTCATGCGCATCTAGATTTCAGAACGTGCACTTGCAGAAAAGGCTAAAAGCATCTAATAATGAAAAAATGGGATAAAAGAAAAACTGGATCAAGACACTCATTGGTTGTTGGTGCTATGTATAGAAGGATGTCTTCACGAGGTCATTGTTGTTTCATGGAAAAGACCATGCAGCCACTTTGGTCTTCATGCAACAACAGAAGATCGAAAACAATGCACATACCTTTACTTGGTGTTGCTCTTGTGCTGTTGCTCTTCTTGGCATCTCCTGCCACCTCCTGCAAAGAAGAGGAGAAGACCTCACTCCTCGGGTTCCTCGATGGTCTCTCTCAAAACTCTGGCCTCACCACTTCATGGCAGAATGACACAAACTGCTGTTTGTGGGAAGGCATCATTTGCAATGTGGACGGCGCTGTCATGGACATTTCACTGGCTTCCATAGGCCTTGAGGGGCACATATCGCCCTCACTTGGCAATCTTACCAGCCTGTTGAGGCTCAACCTCACTGGCAACTCACTCTCTGGTGGACTCCCACTGGAACTGCTGCTATCAAGCAGCATTGCTGTCCTTGATGTCAGCTTCAGCAAGCTCAATGGAGAATTCCATGAGCTGCAATCCACCCGTGACAGCATGATGAAGGTAATCAACATCTCAAGTAACTTGTTCACAGGAAATTTTCCATCCACCACAATAGGCAGCATGAAGAATCTGGCTGCTCTCAACATGAGCAATAATTGTTTTACTGGGGAAATTCCAAGCACGCTTTGTGTTGACAAGCCATATTTTGTGGTTCTTGACCTCAGTTACAACCAGTTCCATGGTAGGATACCCACGGAGCTTGGCAATTGCTCTGGTTTGAGAGTGCTTAGGGCTGGCAAGAACCAACTCATTGGGACCCTCCCAGCTGAGCTCATGTTACCTCACTAGAGCACCTCTCTTTCCCTAACAACCATTTGCAAGGAACACTTGAACATGTAGGCAAGCTCAGAAATTTGGTCATCCTTGATCTTGGGTGGAATGGACTAAATGGCAAGATCCCGGATTCTATTGGGCAGCTGAAGAAGCTGGAGGAGCTTCACTTAGACAATAACAACATGTCTGGAGAGCTGCCATCAGCTCTTAGCAATTGCTCAAATCTCACAACCATCATCCTCAAGGACAACAATTTCCAGGGAGAGCTGAAACGTGTCAACTTCTCTACCCTATCTAATCTAAGATTTTTAGATTGCAGGTCAAACAAATTCACTGGCACAATTCCAGACAGCCTCTACTCTTGCAGCAACCTTATTGCGTTGCGGCTATCTTTCAACAACCTCCATGGTCAATTTTCATTAGGGATAAGCAATCTCAGGTCCCTCAGATTCCTAGCCCTTTCTCACAACAATTTTACGAATATCACAAATGCACTTCAGATCCTCGGTAAGTCAAGGACACTTGCTCTATTGCTAATTGGAGGCAACTTCAAGCATGAGACCATGCCAGACTATGATACATTTTATGGCTTTGAGAATCTTATGTGTCTTGCCATAAATGAATGTTCACTGTATGGACATTTACCTAACTGGCTGGCTAAGCTCAAAAACTTGCGAGGGTTACTATTAGACAACAATAAACTCAGTGGACCAATACCAACCTCGATTGATCGCTTGAACCTCCTTTTCTTTCTAGACATATCCAATAATAATCTTACTGGGGATATACCAACAGCACTCATGGAGATGCCAACACTTCAGTCAGCTCACTCAGATCCAATAGTACTCAAGTTTCCTATTTACCTAACACCATTTCTTCAATACCGTACGACCAGTGGTTTTCCTAAGATGTTGAATCTAGGCAACAACAAATTAACTGGTATGATCCCCCCTCAGATTGGTCAGCTACAAGCACTCCTTACACTCAACTTGAGCTTCAACAACTTACATGGGGAGATCCCACAATCAATCGGCAACCTCACGAATCTGCAGGTGCTAGACTTATCCTACAATGATTTGACCGGTGCAATCCCTTCTTCACTGGAGATGCTTCACTTCCTTTCCAAATTCAACATTTCCAGCAATGATCTAGAAGGGTCCGTTCCAACTGGAGGCCAATTCAGCACATTTCCAGATTCTAGCTTTCATCTTAGCGGTGGCCTTTGGTATGTTCTTCGGTGTCGGAGTACTGTACGACCAGATGGTCCTATCCAGATATATTTATTTTGGCTGAAGCTACTTGAATCGAAATGTACTACAACAATGTGCCTTGGCTTACGGTTACAGATATGCAGTGTACGGAACTGAAGCTAGCAATAAACAGCCACAGCTTCAAACTTCAGCAATGTAATTGAGCGGCTCCTTCAGCAAGAAGATCAAAACCTCTCAAAAGCCTGATCTGTCAACTTACAGATAGATACCCTCTACTCAATGGGTGATCAGTGGAGTCACAGAACTTGTACTGAAATAAACAGAAATTGGAGTATTTAATGACTGAACCATGTTCATGTAATGTTTTAGTGTAACTCTGTCTCTATGTGTTTTTGACAGAACGTGTGACAACAATTACAGAAATTACTCTCTAACATCTGTGAATTGATGTGGTAACTGAGTTAACAAAGTGAGGGAGCAGATATTCTAATATATCTTGGAGACCAGTGTGTTAAATCTTCTTGCTCCAAACTACTAATGCAAACTAAGGATGGAACCGAAATTGGGTGCAATAATGTCCAAGCCGAAGCTGATGCTATAGAAATTGTAAATGTGTGCACGGAACAGAGTCAAATATGGAATGAAGCTACAGCAATCTTCGTAGAGTGCTCGGAAATAAAAGATAAGATGGGAGAGTTCGGTTTACTCATTGTGCAAGAGAAGCAAATAGTGCGGCTCATGATATAGATAGATTTTGTTTTTTACATAAGATTGAATGTAATTGGGTCGATGAACCCTCCATATTTTATCATTAGTAGGATCGTGGATGATGTAACAGTTTTTTGATAATTGATTAATTGATAAAGTCACCGTGATGGCTTTTCCTTAAAAAAAAGAGATGGAACCTAACTACCTAAATAAGCTACCTACATCTGCCAGACCAGGACAAAAGGAATCTAAATTCCGCAACAAACTAGTAGCAAACATCAAGCAAAGTTTCAAAAGCAATAATGCCCGCAGATTTATCCAACAGAGATAGCAGGTGCCCGCAACCGCGAGAGCTAACGAACCCTAGATGATCACATGCCCAACTTTGGACTAAGGACACAGATTGGGAGAAGGCAGCTACTAAATGACCCCCAAAAGACCTTCACCGCACTAGTTACCTCTGAAGCGCAGCGCGCTGTATGTAACCCTAGGCCATCCGGAGCGCCGCCGCTGGCCACGGCGGGGTACGCCACTTGACGTTGAAGCCCCCGAGCCGAGGGGCCTCGGCGGGGGGAGCCCCCTATACAGCTTCCGGAAGCTGAATAAGCTATACGGCGCACGGCCCACCATGGCCCATCTATCCAGCAGCTTGAGCTTACAGCCCATACAGAGAGCAACAATAATATCATATGGGTAGTGCACGTAGCGAAAAAGCATATGCACAACACAGAAGCATCATATCGCAACTCGCAACCTAGAAAGAACACATGGGAATTGTTTTGTATTTTATTTCTTATATTTTCTTTTATTTTTCTACTCCAGTCCTAGTATAACTATATTCAACATTTTTAGCAAACTGATTCAACATTTGGAAAAATTAATTCAATACTTTGAAAAAACTAATTCAACAATTTTTGAAAAATATTGAATTAGTATATAAGAAATGTTGAAATAATATATTCAAAATGTTGAAACCTGAAAATAAAAAATTTATAATAACATATTGGAGCTCATTGTTTTGCATTAATTTAAACATCAAACGGATTTGAAATTGAATATACGGTTTAAGAGAAAAGAGCATTCAAAGTTTGAAATTCGTAAACATCCTATCCAACTTCCACCCGTTCCCGTGCATGTAGTTGCCTGTCGCAAAGCGTTCTGTTGCGTGCCTGCTGCGCACATGGCCCGCCTCCGTGTGATAAATCTCAACCATCTCACCAATCTCAAACAGTGGAAATTTCATAAGAAAAAAGTCCGGAAGTTACGTAGGATTCCCGCTCGGCGGCGAGGCCGGCGTGTGTTAGCCGTGAAATTTGCAGGAGGCGACATGGGCTAGGCCGCGAGAGGTCAGGACAAATGGCCTGTGAAGATGAACGGTGATTTATCTTTTTTTTTTAAAGGAGATGAATGGTGATTTAGGAGACGAATGATGATGATTGTTTCCATTTTGGATCGTAAAAAACACCCAACAAACAGGTAGTTTTTTTTCAGCTTCCACAATCTGCAACTCTAATTGTAATTTCTATTCTTATACTGAATATTAATTAAAACTGCCAAATATTTACTTATTTTGATGTAGAAAATGAGGATAACGGTTGGAATTCTAAAGATGGATGTGATACTTGTTTATAATAGCAAACACAAAATTCTGGGTTTTTTTTACACATCAATGCATAGATAATATACTGATTTTTTTTTCAAGAACTCTCCTGGGCAAAGCATTATAATACACTGATTTGTAGAGGTATTACTGTTATATCGTCAGAAACTCAGAATAGTTTTACATGCATTCATTTTTTAAAAGAAAAAACATAGCACATGATTTATGGCACGGACAAAAGTTAAAAAAACAATCCATGGTGAAGTAACAACTGGTGAAAAAATATCTTTGAATAAGGCCGTGGAGGGGGGATGCAGCACCCATCAGCCGGAATAAGGCTCACCCACCATCTTCTTTTGATCTCCTTCACCAAACCTACCAAAGATTCAAAAAAAAGAAAAAAAAGTTGGTGAGTCACGAAGATAAAAGTTCTCAAGGAAAAAGGAAAGAAGAAGAGAATCAAAAGGTACGCCGAATTGACTGGCCACTTTCTTACCCTTTTACACGAAATTCCCGAGCAACCAATTATGAACCATCACTTGTTCAAAGGCTCCATATTGTTGTCACTATGGTAACTCACGCAAGTATATGCATGAATTATGCACGTGCCGACACTATCTTCCAATACATTGCGATGGCATCTTCTCTTTTCCAAAAGCTGGATCGGATCGGATCGGATCAGGATAGGTGTATGTGCCTAGCTGAGCTTCCACTTGGTGATCCTGCAGTTAGAATTGTCACCAAAATCACCTAGAATGCACTTGCTAATGGCAGGCAGGTGTCACTCTATGGTTGTAAAGATACTTGTTCGCAAGTTTTATTTTTCCTGCGTTGAAAATAAGCATAAGAGAAATTAAAGCTAAAATTTGCAGAGTTAGTTGACATGCTCTCTTAAACTGTAGCTTCTAACACGAGAGAGCAGATGATAAGAATTTTAAGTTTAGAACATAAGTATAAGTCATGCATGTCTACTCAATCTAGGACTGGATCACTTATCCTTGCTTCCCTTATAAGGGATGCATTCAAAATCCAATAGTTTTGGTCTTTGACGCTTCACTACATTTATAAATTTGTTTTGGTGAATCTGTCCATGGACAACCATGGAAAACGAAAAACTATTACAAGGTTCAGATCATATACAACCAACCACAAAGTAAAACGTCTTTACCAATACAACATTTGCATGTGTCAATATATGTACATGCATAGCAAATAGTTTCCACGGCTTTAATTTTACAAATGAAATACTAATACAAGCTTGCAAATCTGTAGTGCCTCTCACTCACCAAAAGAGTTGCTACTTTGTTCAGTAACCACGATAGATAAAGACTAAGAAAACACAAAAGAATTGAAAACCAGATTTTGTGCTTCCAGAAAAGCTACAAGCACCGAATCATAAAGAAAGTAAAAGCAATGTTGGATCAACATCGTCACGTGCGTCTCAATATTCGTTTTCTGGTGTTTTATTTATAGCAGGCTGCAGGCCCGCTTTGGAAGACCTACGTTGTATAATGGAAAAGACCACGCAGCAACTCCGTTCTTCAAACAACAGAAAACACATGACTATACTTGGTGTTGCTCTTGTGCTGTTGCTCTTCTTGCCCTCTCTCGTCATCTCCTGCAAAGAAGGGGAGAAGACCTCCCTCCTCGGGTTCCTTGATGGTCTCTCTCAAAACTCTGGCCTCACCACTTCATGGCAGAATGACACAAACTGCTGTTTGTGGGAGGGCATCATTTGCAACGTGGATGGCACTGTTACTGATATCTCACTGGTTTCCATGGGCCTTGAGGGGCACATATCACCCTCACTTGGCAGTCTTACCGGCCTGTTGAGGCTCAACCTGTCTGGCAACTCACTCTCCGGTGCGCTCCCACCAGAACTGCTGCGGTCCAGCAGCATTGTCATCCTCGATGTTAGCTACAACAAGCTCGCTGGAGACTTCGACGAGCTGCCATCCACCCCTGACCAGGCAATGAAGGTAGTCAACATCTCAAGTAACTTATTCACAGGATATTTTCCATCTACCACGCTAGAGGGCATGAAGAATCTGGCCGCTCTCAACATGAGCAATAATAGCTTTACCGGGAAAATTCCAAGCACGGTTTGTGTTGACAAGCCATTCTTTGTGGTGCTTGATCTCAGTTACAACCAATTTCACGGTGACATACCCCCAGAGCTTGGTAACTGCTCTGTATTGAGAGTGCTTAAGGCTGGCCAGAACCAACTCAGTGGGACCCTCCCTGCTGAGCTCTTCAAGGCCACCTCATTAGAGCACCTCTCGTTCCCTAATAACCATTTGCAAGGAACACTTGATCCTGAGCATATAGTCAAACTCAGCAAATTGGTTATCCTTGATCTTGGGGGGAATGGGCTATATGGCAAAATCCCAGATTCTATTGGGGAGCTCAAGAGGCTGGAGGAGCTTCACTTAGACTATAACAACATGTCTGGAGAGCTGCCATCAGCTCTGAGCAATTGCTCAAATCTCACAACCCTCATCCTCGAGGGCAACTTCTTCCACGGCAAACTAAGTAATGTCAATTTCTCCACCCTATCTAATCTAAATTTTTTAGATTTTAGATCAAACAGGTTCTTTGGCACAGTTCCAGATAGCCTCTACTCTTGCAGCAACCTTATTGCGGTGCGGCTATCCTTCAACAACCTCCATGGTCAAATTTCGTCGAGAATAAACAATCTCAAATCCCTCAAATACCTAGCTCTTTCTCATAACAACTTTACAGATATCACAAAAATGCTTCGGATCCTCAGTTCCTCAACTAATCTCACTCTCTTGATACTTGGGGGCAACTTCAAGCATGAGACCATGCCAGACTATGATATATTTTATGGCTTTAAGAATCTCATGGGACTTGCCCTAAATGACTGTTCACTCTACGGAAATTTACCAAAGTGGCTGTCAAAGCTAAAAAAATTGCGAGCATTGCTTTTATACAACAATCAACTCAGTGGACCAATACCAGCATGGATTAATAGCTTAAACTTCCTTTTCTATATAGACGTATCGAATAACAGTCTTAACGGAGATATACCAACAGCACTGATGGAGATGCCAATGCTCGAGTCATTAGCCAACTCAGACGTAATTATATTTAAGTTCCCTCTGTATATCTATCGATTTCTTCAATACCGTACTACCAGTGGTTTCCCTAGAATGCTTAATCTTGGCTATAATAAATTTACTGGTGTAATCCCCCCACAGATTGGTCAGTTAAAAGAACTCCTTACACTCAACCTGAGCTTCAATAACTTATATGGGAAGATACCACAATCAATTGGCAACATCACGAATCTGCAGGTGCTAGACTTGTCCTACAACAATCTGACCGGTGCAATCCCTTCCACTTTGGACAAGCTTCACTTCCTATCCGAACTCAACGTTTCCAACAATGATCTAGAAGGCCCCGTTCCAACTGGAGGCCAGTTCAGCACATTTCCAGATTCTAGCTTTGTTGGAAACCCAAAGTTGTGCAGCCCTATGCTGGTGCACCATTGTAGTTCAGCAGATGCAGCTCCGGCCCCCAATGTCTCCACAGAACACTACATTGACAAGGTCATCTTTGCGATTGCCTTTGGTATGTTCTTTGGAGTAGGAGTGCTATATGACCAGATGGTTTTATCCAGATACATCTATTTTGACCGGATCATTGTTGCCATCAGCTCCAGCTACAATAGGCTGTAATAACGTGTCCTAGCTTATGGATATGCAATGGACAGAAACTAACCTTAGCAACAAATAGCCAGAGCACCGTGATGGCTATCAGATCGAAGCATGTGATGCATCCGGCAGCAAGTGACCTGATTTGCCATGTTCAAAGTTTATTAGTCATGTTCAGTAGTCGTGCCCTCTGCTTGGAAAAGGGAGAAATAAAAGGATAGGAATGAAACAGACTGATTGCAAGGCGTGGAACAATTTATGCTGAAATAAACAAGAACTGGTATGTTTAGTCGGTGACCAATGTCAGGGTTACGTGTTTATATATGTTCTCTGAGAATGTGTAACTAAATGTTTTGTATTTACAGTATCTACTTTGTATCATCTGTGAAATTATGTTGTAATAATCGTGCCATCAAAATGAGTGACAAAAACCTACTACCTATTAATAGAGCACTGTATTAATCATCTTATTCCAATTTCGAAAGTCCAAACGAAACGAGCAGCTTAGACATGATCATGGGACCTAAAAGATCTCAAATTTTGCAGCAAGCCAACAAGCACCTAAGCTAGCCAGTTAGAAGGCCCGAAAGCAATCTCCAGAAATTTATGTAATGTAATTAACATAGGTAGCAGATACATGAACGGCAAGAACTCATATGCTAACCCTAGATGATCACACGGATTGAGAGGCAGCTCCCTGCATAATCTGTGCAAGACCTTCGCCGCACCATTCGCCTCTCGAGTGCAGCGAGGTAGCTGTGCTCCGGAGCCACCCCCACCGCCCACCCCTCCGGCCGCCGCCCGCCGCTGCGCCGCGCGTGATGCCGATTGCCGTGCGCTTCGTTTTCGCGTAGGGCGTAAGGAGACAAACTGGGCCGGTATGGGCCAGGCTGCCAGGACACAATTGAGCTCAGTCAGAATGGGCCGATGGGTACGGGAACGGGTCATTGATTTGCTTCGGTTCAAATGGGCTGGCATCAGGCCCATGAGTGCTAGTGCTAGACTCGATCGTGGCAGACTGGCAGCGACATATGAGCTGAGCTTTGGCCTCTGGGAGAGCAACATTTGCAAAGCTGCTTGCGGTAGTGACGGCACCTCTCAATAAATCTGTGGCTGGCGAAAGCTTCCGTCCTTGAACAGCCTTGGAGCGGTGAGGTAATGTTTATTGCAAAATTTATAGATTCTTTTTTGAGAAAATACAAGGGGAAATGAAAGAAAGGAAAAGGCATCAGAGACCTGTGGTTACCTGTTTTCCATTTGCTGTTTCCAAATGTGTCAAACAGACATCATAATTGATGTGTAAAAATATATGCAGTTTGAACTTTTCCAGTCCTAATACACCCTACAAAAGGAAATGTAGGGAGTAGATGTAGATTGTACCCAACCTAGAAAATCTATGCATCACAACATCACTTCTTTCTCACCAAAAAGAACTGTTACATAATTCAGTAGTTACAAAGGTTGCACACCCGCAAAAATGGCTTACAACTAGAAAGAGAAATCATGGTGCCATGTAAAAAAGAAAACCACAGGTTTCAAAGTTCAGTTCCTCGCAAAAGGAAAAAAAAGAAGGTTTCCAATGTCGGTAAGATTTCCAATTTTGAATGGGGGAATCCAAATACGACATCAAGAACCTAACACATGCTTTGCAAAGGTGTTGGTGCACTTCAGTAAAGATGAAAAGCCTCTAATCATCCAAAAGCTGAAAGCATTGTTGGACAAATCTGCTTGCATGATTTTCCACTATCAGGCTGCTGGTCTTTATTTACCAGGGCAGTAAGACCCAACATATATGCTCAAGAATCTGATTCCTTAGCAGTTCCATGGAAAACACGATGCAGTCACTCCGTTCTTCATGGAACAACAAAAGAACCAGATTGCAGCCGCCCATACATTTACTTGGTCTAGCTCTCCCGCTATTGCCCTCCTTACCATCTCCCACCAGGTCCTGCACAAAACAAGAGAAGGTCTCCCTCCTCAGGTTCCTCGAAGGGCTCTCCCAAGACTCTGGCCTCACTGCTTCTTGGAGGAATGACACAAATTGCTGCATGTGGAAGGGCATCATCTGCGATGCAGATGACGCTGTCAAGGAGATCTCGCTGGCTTCCATGAGCCTCGAGGGGCGCATCTCATCAGCGTCGCTGGGAAATCTCACCAGCATGTTAAGTCTCAGCCTGTCATGCAACTCACTCTCCGGTGACCTCCCAGCAGAACTATTGTTATCAAGAAGCATGGTTGTCTTTGATGTCAGCTTCAACAACCTAAATGGTGACCTCCACAAGCTGCCATCGACAACTGGACGGCCTATGCAGGTAATCAACATCTCAAGCAACAGGTTTGCAGGACAGATTCCGTCCACCAAATTGGAGAGCATGGAGAATCTTGTTGCTATCAACATGAGCAATAACAGCTTCACTGGGAAAATTCCCAGCACCATATGTGCAAAAAACCATTCTGTTCAGTGCTTGACCTCAGTTTTAACCAATTCAACGGAAGTATACCTGTGGGGCTCGGCTCATGCTCTGCGCTGAGAGTGCTTAAGGCCGGCCACAACAAACTCACCGGGACCCTGCCAGATGAGCTCTACAATGCCACCTCTCTAGAGCATCTCTCTTTTCCAAACAACCGTTTGCAAGGAGCACTCAGTCCCGAGTATATAGTCAAACTCAATAATTTAGTTATCCTTGATCTTGCAGAGAATGAACTCACCGGCGAGATCCCCGCTACTATTGGGCAGCTCAACAGACTGGAGGAGCTTCACTTAGAGTACAACAGCATGTCTGGAGAGCTGCCATCAACTCTAAGCAAATGCTCAAAGCTCAGAACCATCATTCTCTGAGGCAACAGCTTCCATGGAGAGCTGAATAATGTCAACTTCTCCACCTTATCCGACCTCAAAATTTTAGATTTTATGTTAAACAAGTTCACTGGTACAGTTCCTGAGAGCCTATACTTTTGCAGCAATCTTATTGCGCTGTGACTATCTTCCAACAACTTCCATGGTCAGTTTTCCCCAAGACTAGGCAATCTCAAGTCCCTCAAGTTTCTATCCCTTACAAACAATTCCTTCACAAATATCACAAATGCCCCTCAGGTCCTCAAGAGTTCTTGGAACCTTACAACTTTGCTAATTGGTACCAACTTCAAAGGTGAGGCCACGCCAGAAGATGAAACAATAGATGGTTATCAGAATCTTCAGGTTCTTTCCATAGCTGATTGCTCATTGTCAGGAAAAATACCTCACTGGCTATCAAAGCTGAAAAAATTGAGAGTTACTTTTATCCAACAACCAACTCACTGGACCGATACCTGCCTGGATCAACAGCTTAAATCTCTTATTCGTCATAGATGTGTCCAACAACAGCCTTGTAGGGGAGATCCCAAAAGCACTGATGGAGTTACCGATGCTAAAATCTGAGAAGATTGCGGATGGTTCAGATCAAGTACTTCTGTTGCGGCACTCGTGTTCTAAGAACGGATCGGACGTTCTTTCGGATCAAAGTTTTTTTTTTTGAGCGACTGGTTCAAAGTCAGCCAGTGAGTCGCAGTCGCAGCCCCGCCGTCGTCGGACTCGCCCGCCCGCCGACCACCGACATCACCTCTTCTCCCCTCCCCTCCGCTCCCCTCCCCCGGCTACAAATACCCACGCATCCCTCTTTCCGAGGTACTTCTTGCCAGCCTCGATCCGCCGCGCAAAAGAAACCAAGAACTCGCGCCGCGCTCCAGCAATCAACAAACAATCCGCCGCCGGCATGCAGCTTCCGTGCAAAGGTCCTAAGATCAACATGATGCTTCGTACAGAGGTGCTGAGGCGGCCCCCCGCCGGTGACCACCCGGTCCCGACGTCCACCCCCTGGACGGTGAGCTTCCTCTCTCCTCTTCCTGGTCGTCTCCATGGACATATCCAATGTGGATCTTCGTCCAGGGCTCAATTTCAGCAAGGTACGGTCCCTTTTGGGTGCTCGGATTTCGGCTCGTCCCTCTTCCGCTTCTCCGAGTTTTTGTCTCTTGGCTTCCTTCTCTCGTTCAAAGATCAAGCTTTCTGTAACCAATGTGGGCTTTCTACTCCAATCGGTTATTGGAGGATCAGCGGACCTCTTTCAAGTTTTTGAAGTGGAAGATTGGATCTTCAAGTTTTGTGTTTCTTGCAAAGAAGTTGGGATCTTCATCTATCAGATGGGATCTTCTCAATGTGATATCTTTAAAGTGGATTTCAACTTGTTTAATGATCGTGGTTTGCACTTCGCCAAATTGGTTATAGCAAATTCTCAAGGAACTCACTTCCCCTAGATTTCTGTTTCCTCTAAGAAGACTCCTTTACCTTTAACTGGAGCCAATTCTTTGCCTCTTGGTCGATCTACGTTCCGTCAACGCTCATCACCATCACAAGGTTTTCATGATGTTCGCTTTTCAGCTTCGGATCTTTCTGGTAATCGTTGGAACCGGATCAATTCTCCTCATGTACGTACCCGGGTTCATGAACAGAGAACACCGGAGATTCAAAATTCAAATCAGTCTTCTCTTGGCATTAATTTAGACCTTAATTTGGGTCCAGCAGGTCAGTCTTTTAAGTCTGTCTTAATTGGTAGCCCGGGTCCTATGACAACGGCTCCATCGGTAACAAATTGGGGAGTGAAACTGGGCCAAAATCAGTGCTCCAGATGTCTATCTAATACCCATTCCAGAGCTTCTTGTTTGAGGCCCATTCGTTGTGGCTCATGTTTTCGCTTGGGCCATTTTGTGGCAACCTGCAGATTTTGTCCACGTTTTCCTAAGCTTTCCAAAGATACAGCTTCATTTCTGCCACCATGCCTGGATAACTGGTCATCTTTTCCGGTGAGCACCTGGTTTCGGAATGTGACCCCTATGACCAGTGGGTCCTCCAATGCCAAGGATGTGACAGTTGGTACTTTTCAAGAGTTGGGTCTCTCCCTGTTGGGTATACCGGCAACTGCTCCTAAGGAAACAATTTTTTGGAAATGTCCCCTCAGTGGCGTGGTTCCAGGCGGCGTCCCTTGATCTTCCTTTCTAGCCTCGGAGCCTTCGCAAAAAGCTCCGCCGCCTCCGCCGCCTTTTGCAAACAGTGCATCCCTTACTCGCACTACCCTCCAGCATTGTCCCCAAAACTGCATTGAAGAGAATCCTTCGTCTTCTTTTGGACCATCGCTGGTTCTGGCTGACCTCCGAGCAGCATTCATGGCTTACAAGTTCGTTAACCCAGCACCCTTCATGCCGCGGGGGTGTCAACGTCAGATGGTGGGCTTCCGCAAACCAATGTCACGGGTGGTTCTTGGTGGAGCGCGTCGGAATCAAAGTGATGTGGCCATTGCAAAGATTGAACCTCTCCCCCAGTTTCAGGTATCTTTCCAGTCCATACGGGAACTTCTAGATGATTTTCTGAGAAACCATAAGGGTCTTGCTATTCACTCAATTCAGCTATGTCCCTATGGTCAAGCATACGTCCGATTTCACTTTGTGCATGACAAAGATTTTCTCATTGGGGGTGGTCAGCATCAATATGGTCAATACAAGATTTCTTTTTCGGATCACAATAGGGGCTGGAATAATAGACTCACCACTATGAACTGTGAGGCTTGGGTTATGCTTTTGGGTCTCAATATTGGTTATTGGACAAAATCAGATATAGAAAAGGCAGTGGCGGTTTTTGGGAGATTACTAGTCTGGGAAGAAGACCCAAATAATCTGGCTCGTGTTATTGTTAAAGTCAGAGTAGTGGACTTAACTGAGATCCCCTGGTTCTTAGTATGTTCAGAGGGAGAAGACTTTGAAGGTAATTCGTGGACTGTTCAATGTGAAATTCTGCAGTACAAATTGTTAGGGGTGGGACCTGAAGATGAAAATCAACCTCCTGAGGAAGTTGACCCACATTTGTTCGATTTCTTTGGATATGGTCAACCTTCAAATGCCGTTGGCCATAACGTTCAAGGTGCTGGTAATGGTGCAGTGCCTGCGCATGGTCCGGCTCAACAATGGGGTCTCTGGCCAGAGGGGCCTCAAGGATAAAATAATGCCCCTTTTATTGGGCCCCAGCCACCCCCAGAAGTGCCTGTTGTACAAGCCATCCCAGCTAATCAGGAACAGAATGTTCCACCACAAGATGCTAATCAAGATGGTTTGGGCCAGGATGCTAATCCTAATGCCTTGGATTTTGATCTCAACATGGCTGTGGATGATGATTTAGGAGGGATTGACAATTTAATACAGGCAGCAGATAATCAGGGTGCTGAAGACCCAATGGAGGATAATATGCAAATTATTGATGGGACAGACTCTTCAGGGAGTGATGACATCCCTCCTCATATCTTTAACAATGAACCCGTGCAAGTAGATGTGTTCATTCCACAGAATGATGGTCAGCCCCTACACATGGTCCAAGATGAGGTCAATGAAAATGAGCTCCTGGGAGAAAATCAAGCTTAGGAAGGACACCATGGGCTTCAAAACAATCCAATGCATTTGGGCTTTGTACAAACTTTTGGGCCCTGCCAGGATCCTGTCTTCTACCAGATGCAGAGTGTTAAACAATCTCAAGCCTTTCAGCCATCTGCAGATATATATAATCAATGGGCACAGTACTTTTCTTCAGAAAATACAGACTCTCAGGTAAAAGTCCCCCTGGCATGGTCTCATTTTTTTATGGCTCAACTCCTGAACCCTATGAGCTTTGTCTGGGCCAAGAGCTTTTTATCCTCACCAGCTATGCAGTTCATCCAGTCAGAACCGGCTTTACAACTCAGTCTACCCAATAAATGTCCAAATGATAAACCTCTTGACTGCCCTTCCACGGATTCCTCTAATCAGGGTAAGGGGCTCAAAGCCAAGGACATCATGTTTGAAGGGAATCTATATGGCGATATTGCAAGTTCTTCAGCTACTCCTTTCATTCCTGAAGGATTGGAGCAGACCATAGTTGATCATGACTCCATTGGCCTTGAGATCACAAATTCACCTTCTACACCACTAGAAAAGTTCATTCAAAAGGTCTCTTCTACCTCTGGTCCTTGGTCTAAGGCCCTGCTCAAGAAAGCACACCACATGAATGCGTTAGGCAGGGCTGATATGGGCTGCACTGTTAATGATGAGGAGCTTCGCAGGAGCAGTAGGAATTCAAGCCACAATCAAGGATTCAAAAGTTCTGGTTGTAAAGACAAGAACTGCATTGGTTGTTCAGCAGCTCCTCCTGCTTTGTCAAAGGAGATTATCCGAAACTTGGGTGAATTGTTCTGTAAGGTGAATGCCTCCAAGCTATCCTCTGTTGCTTTAATCAAGAAGAAGGGCATAGCTCCGGTTGCAAGGAAGCTGGTCAAGAAGAAATCTGCTGCAGATGTTGATGATGCACAAGAGGCGCCAAGAAGCAACAAGAAGAAGCCCAAGAAGCAGTAGTTCTGGCTGGGGCTGGTGGCACTCTCTTTTGCTCCCGATCTCTTATACACAGGCACCTTGTTTTGTTATATGTCTAGTTTACCTTGGTTATGTTTGGCACTCGTGTCTATCCTCAGATACTTCTCTTACCTCTGTTTCCTCAGAACTGGTACAGGCAATGTTTGCCTGCTTTTATGGTTGCTCTCTTTTCATAATTTACTATGAACCATACTGCTAATACAAGATTATGGAATGTCATGTGCTGGAATGTCAGAGGTATTAACTCTGACAAGAAGTGGAATTCAATTAGGGACAAAATTATTGACAGTAACTGTGATGTTATATGCTTGCAAGAAACTAAGAGGGAGCATCTTGACAATAATTATATCAGAAAATTTTGCCCCAGAGTTTTCGATAAGTTTGAATACCGGTCTTCTGTGGGAGCTTCAGGGGGTATAGCAATCATATGGAAATCAAAACTTTTTGATGGAGAACTAGTTTTCTCTAATGAGTATGCTTTGTCAGTGAAATTTTTGTCCACTATGTCTGAGAACGAATGGGTGCTTACAAATGTCTATGGTCCTTGTATGACTGAAGGGAAACGGGACTTTATCCACTGGCTAAAACATATACAGATGCCTGATAATGTTGATTGGTTGCTTTTAGGGGACTTTAATCTTATGAGAAGTCCAGAGGATAGAAATAAACCAGGAGGAAATGTTGCAGATATGCTTTTGTTCAATGAAGCTATTAGCTGTCTTGGTCTTGTTGAGATCCCTTTCAAATCCAAAAAATTCACCTGGTCAAATAAACAACAATCACCCTTGCTGGAGAGGCTAGACTGGTTTTTCGTCACCCCATCCTGGTCTTTATCCTACCCTAACACTTTTGCTTACCCTCTTGTGATGGAGACTTCTGACCACTCGCCATGTATTATAACCATTGGGACAGACATACCGAGAGGAAAGTTTTTCGCTTTGAAAATCATTGGCTTCAGCATGACCAGGTTATGGACATTATCAAACATGGCTAGTCGATCCCTGTACAGGCAACAGATAAAGCTAAGATTATTACTGGCAAGTTCAAAAACCTCAGAAGAGTGCTCAAAGCTTGGCAAGCTCAACTATCCAGCCTGAAACAGTCATCTCCAATGTGAAGCTTATTTTATCCTTCTTGGAACGAATAGAGGAATGCAGGGATCTGCTGTTAATTGAATGGAATTTCAAAGACATCCTACAACAACATTTGCAATTTCTCCTAAGACAGCAAAACACATATTGGAAGCAGCGTGGAGCCATTAAGTGGGTAAAATTTGGAGATGAATCCACAAAATTCTTTCATGTCAATGCAACAATTAAACACAAAAAAACCTTTATCAGATCCATTGAGGATACTAACGGTATTCCTCAAACCAGCCACAAGAACAAAGAATCCATTCTCTGGGAGGCTTATAAAGAAAGATTGGGAACTTCTAATCCTCAGCCAATGGTTTTTGATCTACAACAGTTAATACACGCGGAAGATGACTTATCTAGCCTGGAAGTACCTTTCTCTACGGAAGATTTTCTCCCTATGGTGACTCGGTGTGAAAGAAGATTGCTTTCCACCTCAAATCTTCTATCTGAAGCAGGGAGATTGCAATTAACAAACTCAATATTCACTGCCCTGCCGATGTTTCACATGAGTACCCTACTGCTACCTAAGTCCGTATATAAACAAGTGGATAAATACAGAAAGCACTGCTTTTGGAGAGGATCAGACATCAATGACAAGAAACCGCCTAAAGCAGCATGGGACATGGTGATTTTGCCAAAAAAGGAAGGTGGCCTAGGTGTCCTGAATTTGCAGACACAAAATGAAGCTTTGTTGCTTAAATTTCTACATAAATTCTATAATAAAGTAGACATCCCGTGGGTCCATCTCATATGGGAAAAATACTATAGAAATGGTAAACTGCCAGGCACTGTATCTAAAGGATCCTTCTGGTGGCATGACATCATTAAACTCTTGGACAAATTCAAAGGAATAGCCTCAGTGTCAGTGAAGGATGGCAGCTCTTGCTTCTTATGGCATGATTTATGGAATAATCAGGTGCCAGCACAAGTGTACCCGCATCTCTTTTCTTTTGCTCGGGATAAAAATTTATCTTTGAAGTGAGCTTACTCGATCACAGACTTACAGCAGCTCTTCTTTTTGTCCTTGACGGCACAAGCGTATAATCAATTGATCCATCTTGCTGAAGACCTAGAAAGATTAGACCTTTCGTCTGATCCGGACCTTTGGGTGTATATCTGGGGTAATGCAAACTTTTCTTCATCAAAGGCATATAAGTCCCTCATTGGACATAGGAACATTCATCCAGTGTATAATTGGCTATGGAAATCGAGATGTCAAAAGAAACACAAAGTCTTCTTTTGGTTGGTTTTGAAAGATAGACTTAGTACAAGAGATATCATGCGGCGAAAACATATGGCTATGCCTTCATATAACTGTGTCCTCTGTCACCACAACAAAATTGAGACACTCTTCCATCTTCTGCTGGAATGCCCATTTGCTCAAGACTGTTGGATACATTTAGGCCTTTATGCAGACTTACAACTGGATCCTTATTCCATTATGACTACCTTCAAAACTCAGCTTCAAGTTCCCTTCTTCATGGAAATAATCATAATTATGAGCTGGTGCATATGGATGGCAAGAAACGATTCAATCTTTCGTGGCATACCACCAACAACTCAAGGGGCCATTGCGCGGTTTAAGACTATTTTTGCTTTAGTTCTGCATAGAGTTAAAGAGGTCTGGAAACAATCAATGCTTGAATGGCTAGAGCTTATGTTGTAATCTTCATGATTTTCTTCTTAACCTTCTTTGTATCTTAGTTACAAACTACTTTGTTTTTTTGTATCATTTCCTTTTAATATATAACCAGCAGGGATAAAACCCTCTTGTTTCATAAAAAAAAAGTACTTCTGTTGCCTGTTTATTGGAGTCCATCTCTCCAATACTACAGGACCAATTATTGCCCTAAACTGCTGAATCTATTCAACAATAAGTTCAGTGGTGTGATTCCAATGGAGATTGGTCATTTGAAAGGACTCGCAGCACTCAACTTGAGTTTCAACAACTTACACGGGGAGGTTCCACAATCAATCTGCAACCTCACAAACCTGCAGGTGCTGGAATTGTCCAACAACCATCTGACAGGTGAAATCCCTGCTGCACTGGAGAACCTTCACTTCCTTTCTGTTTTCAACATCTCAAACAATGACATGGAAGGCCCTATTCCGACAGGAGGCCAGTTTTGTACATTTCCGCATTCTAGCTTTGCTGGGAACCCAAGGATGTGTGGGACTGGGCTTCATCACCATTGTACTTCGGTAGAGGTAGGTCTTGCGCCCACTGGCTCCAGAGGACTGTGTGGTGGCGACATCGTCTTCGCTGTATCCTTCAGTGTTTTCGTTGGAGTAGGAGTGCTATATGATCAGATGGTACTATCCAGATACTTCGGCTAGGAAAAACTTGCTTCAGCAATGTGTCCTGGATTGAAGAATGAATATAGGCACTGGATGTAATCATGCAACTGAAGCTCTCAGCAAACAACGGGAACTTTGTAATAGTTAATACCCATATAGAAACATGATGTGATCTCCAGCGTTTTTGCTTGAGCAAGTCCGACTTCGTTGCTCCAAAAACATAATCCTGCAAGCAAATTCAGGAATGGAGCGTTTACTGTCAGTAAACAGAGCAATATATGTATCTACATCTTTTCCAGAGCACGGTAAATATTTTCAAAGTTTACTTTCACATGTGTGAACACACGTGCTAATCAGATTGCTTATCGAGGTGAAAATAGTTGCTTTTTACAGTACACTCTCAAAGAAATTAGTAGCTCAGATTGTTTTTTTGGGTGTAGACTACTAGTAGTAGCTTATAATCATAACTTATCATCCTAATAATTTGTAGAGGCGTGAGATAACCAGCCGGTTTGGTGTTGATACTAGTGTGTCACTTAATCGTACCAAATTAATAATTATACAGGCAGGGCGAGCAAGATGGAAATTGACCTAAAACTAAATTCTTCCATTTGGCTCCGGAATTTCAACAAATGGTCGGAAGCATCGCGCAGACAACTACCAATCCGTAAATATCCATGTTAGAGAAATGGGCTTAAAAGGTCTATTAGACAATTAAATTACAAGACCCATAATAATAGGTGGTAGTTACATAGGTAATAAAACCACCTTGGAAGTTGAGAGGGTCCCTAATCAACTTATAAGGTGGAGTCCCTAACCACCTTGTAAGAAATTGGTTGAGGTACGGAAGGATGCCGCGTGCGTGCGCTCGCTCGCCGAGCTGCGGCGCGATGAGCACGTGTACGTGATGTGTAACTGATGGCAACCAGTGACTAGTAACTGACGATGCTTGGATGGCTGACCGTTACTAGTAACTGATTCTGGATGCTTAAAGGTCTCAGGGTGCCTATAAGAAAAGGCGCTTCCTCTCAGTCTTCCATGCGCTACACACACCATCAGAGCTCCTCCACTGCTACACTGCGCTTTTGCTATCCCCATTCCGACGATCTGAGTGCACGGACTTCGCCGGAAGAGCAGGCCTCCGAAACTGCGACCTTGCCAGAGATTCTGCACCCGAGGAGTAGAAGGGCGATCAAGTTTTTGGGGAGCGCAATCTTGCATGACTGCTTGCAAGATTGTTCGTCTACATCTACTTCCCGGTGACGCGACTGCTCGCTATTCGTCTACATCTACTTCCCGGTGACGCATCTGCACTGCATCAACTCTACATTGCGTCAATATTTGATCAGCTACATTGAACAGGCTCGACTAACAATGTCAGGTAACAACGCATTCGGTTCATCCGGAACTGGCCCCGCCTTAGGGTACTCTCTAATGAACTTTCTAGTTCACTTTGTGTTTTCTGTTATTTCCATCACATGCCCCGCCTTAGGGTACTCTCTAATGAACTTTCTGGTTCATTTTGTGTTTTCTGTTATTTCCATCACATGCTTTATGTTCGTTGCTACAAATACAAGTGTTTATGCTCCTGTTTATGCTATCATTTATGTCATATTTATTCTCTATTTTGGATTAAAATAAACCGTAAAATGCCTCTGATTCCAACAATGCAAAAACTTGATAGGGCTTTTTCGGTAGTTGGCTTTGCTGAACAATTGAAACCGAATACTTTTGATGAAACCAACTATAAGAGATAGGTTGGTAAGATGCAATTGCAGCTCATGGTCATGAATGTGTGGTTCATCACAGAAGGTTTACCTTTGGAGCCACACACTCTTAATGAGGAGAGAGCGTATCAGGCTACTGACACTTTGTTCAGAGGAGCTGTGATCAGTGTTCTTGGAGAGAACTTGGTCGATGCTTACATGGAGTTTACCTCTAGCAAAGAATTATGGGATGCATTCGGTGTCTCTGATGCGGGCAGTGAATTGTACATCATGGAGCAGTTGTTTGACTATAATATGGTTGACGATCGTTTTGTAGTTGAACAAGCTCATGAGTTACAGGCACTTGCTAAGGAGCTTGATACCTATAACTGCACGCTACCAGATAAGTTTGTGGCCGGTGGTATTATTGCCAAGTTGCCTCCATCCTGGAAAAACTTTGCTACTTCTCTGAAGCATAAGAGGCAAGAGTTCACAGTAGTGGATCTCATCGGCTCTCTTGATGTTGAAGAAAAGGTGAGAGCAAAGGACATAAGGCTTCGTGGCAATGAGGGAAGTTCTAGCGCCCATGTGGTGCAGAAAAAGAATTTCTAGCCTCACAAGAATAAAGGTAAAATGCAGCATAAGACTACTCAGACTGCTAGTTTTAAGAAGAAGAAGAAGAACAACAAGGGAAAATGCTTTGTGTGCAGTGGTTCTAACCATCGGGCCAAAGACTGCAAGGACCGCAAGGACAAGCAGCAGCACGGGCAGAAGAAGTCTGCTAATGTTGTTATTGGCGATGCTGAGAAGGGAACATCAGGGTATGGTAATCATGCTACTGTTCTTTCAGTATGTCATTTACCAAATTGGTGAATTGACATCGGGGCCAATATACATGTATGTGCTGATATTTCTCTGTTTTCTTCTTACTAGGTCACAGGGGCTGGATCCGTGTTGATGGGGAACAGCTCGAATACTTCTATTCGTGGTGTTGGTACGGTCAATCTGAAGTTTACTTCGGAAAAGACTGAGTGGCTCAGGAATGTGCAGCATGTCCCCTCAATAAATAAAAATCTTGTTAGCAGATCTCTTCTGTGTAAGGATGGTTTTAAATTAGTGTTTGAGTCGAACAAATGTGTGTTTCTAAATCTAGTTCCTTCGTTGGAAAAGGATATGATTGTGATGGTCTATTTCACTTATCTTTATCGGACTCTTGTAATAAAGTTGTGAATCATGTGAGTAATGATGATGAATCTAATATTTGGCATTCACGACTTTGTCATGTTAATTTTGGTTGTATGTCATGTCTAACCAATTCAGGTTTAATTTTGAAGTTCACTTTAGTCAAAAATTCTAAGTGTCAAGTTTGTGTGCAATCAAAGCAACCTCGCAAGCCTCACAAGGCTGCGGAGGTGAGAAAGTTGAGACCATTAGAATTAGTTCATTCCGATTTGTGCGAGATGAACAGTGTATTGACTAAGGTGGAAAGAGATACTTCATGACTTTGATAGACGATTCAACTAGATATTGCTATGTGTATTTGCTGAAAACAAAAGATGAGGTATTACATTATTTCAAGATCTATAAAGCCGAAGTTGAAATTTAACTTAAGAGAAAGATAAAACATCTTAGATCAGATCAAGGTGGAGAGTATTTTTCAAATGAGTTCAATTTGTTTTGTGAGGAACATGGCATTGTTCATGAGAGAACACCACCCTATTCTCCTTAGTCAAATGGAGTGGCTGAAAGGAAGAATCGCACTCTAACTGAGATGGTTAACGCCATGTTAGAGATAGCGGGACTTTCCTAGGAATGGTGGGGTTGAGGCTATGTTGACTGCATGTCATACTCTTAACAGAGTTCCCATGAAAAACAAAGAGAAGGCACCGTTCAAGGAATGGAAAAATAAAAGATTAACACTCTCATATTTGTGTACTTGGGGCTGCTTAGCAAAAGTTAACATTCCAATTGCTAAGAAACGCAAACTCGGACAGAAAATTATTGATTGCGTTTTTCTAGGCTATGCTTTCCATAGTGTTGGATATAGATTCTTGATAATAAAATCTGGAGTACCGGACATGCATGTTGGTACGATTTTAGAGTCCAGAGATGTCACATTCTTTGAGAATATTTTCCATTAAAAGAAACAGCTAGCAATTCTAGTCATGAATTTACACAACTCTCTGAAAATAATGATTCGATAGTATCATCTGAACAACCACATGAAAAACCATGAGAAGGATGACAGTGAAGTCACTCGAAAGAGTAAGAGCCAAAGGATTGCAAAATCTTTTAGTGATGACTTCATTGTGTACCTTGTGGATGATACTCCAAGAACCATTGCTGAGGTTTATGCATCTCCTGACGCTGACTATTGGAAGGAAGTGATTATAAGTGAGATGGATTATATAATGTCGAATGGAACTTGGGAAGTTGTTGATCGTCCATATGGGTGCAAACCTGTAGGGTGCAAGTGGGTGTTCAAGAAGAAGTTTAGGCCTGATGGTACAATTGAAAAGTATAAGGCAAGGCTTGTGGCCAAGGGTTATACCCAAAAAGAAGGCGAAGATTTTTTTGATACTTACTCACCAGTTGCCAGACTGACCACAATTCGAGTACTACTATCCTTGGCTACCTCATACGGTCTTCTCATTCATCAGATGGATGTTAAGAAGGCTTTCCTTAACAGAGAGTTGGATGAAAAGATTTACATGGATCAACCAGATGGATATGTAGTACAAGGTCAGGAAGGAAAGGTGTGTAAATTATTAAAGTCTTTGTATAGTCTTAAACAAGCTCCTAAGTAGTGGCATGATAAATTCGGCAAAACCCTCACGTCCGCAGGCTTTGTTGTGAATGAAGCAGACAAGTGCGTGTAGTATCGTTTTGGTGGGGGAGGAGTGATTCTGTGTTTGTATGTTGATGACATACTGATCTTTGGGGCTAACCTCAATGTGATTGAGGAAGTCAAGAGCTTTCTATCTCATAACTTTGAGATGAAAGACATGGAAGAGGCTAATGTTATTTTGAACATTAAGCTGTTAAGGGAAGGCAATGGTGGGGTTACTCTTCTACAATCCCATTATGTGGAAAAGATCTTGAGTCGCTTTGGATATAGTGACTGTAAGCTTGCTCCTACGCCTGATGATCCTAGTGTGATTTTGAGGAAAAATCGAAGGATCGCTAGGGATCAGTTGAGATACTCTCAAATCATTAGCTTGCTAATGTATTTAGCTAGCGCAACAAGGCCTGACATCTCATTTGCTGTGACCAAACTCACTCAGTTTGTTTCAAACCTAGGAGATGAACATTGGAAAGCTCTTGAGAGAGTGTTGTGTTATCTAAAAGGCACTGTGAGTTATGGAATTCACTATACTGGGTATCCCAAGGTACTGGAGGGTTATAGTGATTCAAACTGGATATCTGATGCTGATGAGTTGAAAGCCACAAGTGGATATATATTCACATTTGGAGGTGGCGTTGTTTCATGGAAGTCTTACAAGCAGACCATCATAACAAGGTTAACAATGGAAGCAGAACTCACAGCATTGGATACTGCCATAGTTGAGGCCGAATGGCTTCGTGAAATTTTGATGAATTTGCCAGTGGTTTAGAAACCAATACCAGCTTTTCTAATGAATTGTGACAATCAAACTGTGGTTGTTACGGTAAACAGTTCACGAGACAACATGAAGTCATCAAGGCATGTAAAAAGGCGGTTGAAATCTGTTAGAAAAATAAGAAACTTTGAAGTGATAGCGTTGGACTATGTCGAGTCAGCTAAGAATCTGGTAGATCCATTTACTAAAGGTCTTTCATGGAATGTGATTGACGAGGCATCAAGGGAGATGGGATTGAAACCCACATGAGAGTTATACCTTAGTGGTAACTTGTTCTATTTGATCGGAGATCCCGTGAAGTAGGATGGTGAAACAAGCTATTGGCTAACTGAGAAGGAGAGTAATTTTGTACACACCCACTCCGTTCGAGATGCACTCTCTCTTGTTCTGCATGGCAGGTTGATTAATATATCTTAATGTGATCCGAGTGGCTTATTTTTAAGCAAAGATGTTGTCCTGCAAAGACATCTTTTGAGGAACACACCTATATAGTTTGATTGTTAGTCACAGTCTATGAGGCTGGGTAATCTCTAAAGACTCATGAAAAGGCCAGGAGTACGACTCATATGCTTCAATAAGAGAGAATGCATTTTGCAGCCTAGTATCGGTTAAGGGTTTAAGTAAAACTTGCTCGCACAAGACTGACAATTCAAGGCATAGTTCATCGTTCAGCTGTGTGCAAGTGTAACTTATATTGTAGGTGGATGTTCAATCTTAACTAGGTCTCCATTGGAACACTGATATATCAAATAGCAGTGGAACTGAAAATGTGCCTTGGACTTCGGTGGGGATAGTTAGAGAAATAGGCTTAAAGGCCTATTAAACAATTAAATTCCAAGGCCCATAATGATATGTGGTAGTTACATAGGTAATAAAACCACCTTGGAAGTTGAGAGGGTCCCTAACCAACTTATAAGGTGGAGTTCCTAACCACCTCTTAAGAAATTGGTTGAGGGATGGAAGGATGCCACACGCGCGTGCGCTCGCTCGCTAAGCCGAGCCGAGCCGTGCCGAGCCGAGACGTGACTAGCACATGTACGTGTACGTGATGTGTAACTGATGGCGATTAGTTAATCGACGATGCTTGAATGATTAGTAACTGATGATGCTTGAATGGTTGACCGTTACTAGTAGCTGATTCTCCAAATTAACTGCATTAACCTGGATGCTCAAAGGTCTCAGGGTGCCTATTCCTCTCAGTCTTCCGCACGCTACACACACCACCAGAGCTCCTCCACTGCTACGATGCGCTTTTGCTGTCCCCGTTCCGACGATCTGAGTGCACGGACTTTGCTGGAAGAGCAGGCCTCCGAAGTTGCGTCCTTGCCAGAGACTCTGCACCCGAGGAGTAGAAGGGTGATCAAGTTTTTGGGGAGCGCAATCTTGCACGACTGCTCGTTGTTCGTCTACATCTACTTCCCGGTGACGTGATTGTTCGCTGTTCGTCTACATCTACTTCCTGATGACGCATCTGCACTACATCAACTCTACACCGCGTTAACGTTTGATCGGCTACATCGAACAGGCTTGACTAACAATATCAGGTAATAGCACATTCGGTTTCTCCGGAACTGGCCCCGCCTCGTACTCTCTAATGAACTTTCTAGTTCATTTTGTGTTTTCTGTTATTTTCATCACATGCTTTATGTTCGTTGCTACAAACACAAATGTTTATGCTCCAATTTATACTATCATTTATGTCATATTTTATTCTCTATTTTAAATTAAAATAAACCGGAAAATATCTCTGACTCCAACAATCCGTACCTAAAACTTAAGGTAGGATCTTGTCGGTGAGCGATTGCAAGTCCTTTACTTGGGAGGGAGCAGAGCGGAGAGTTCGCCGAAGCCACCGGGCGCCATGCAAGAGCCGGTGCGCCTGCCGCCCCCCGCCCCCCCGGGCCATCGTGCGCCGGCGCGCGTGCGCATTTCTTCACCGCGCCGCCGCCCGCCGATGCTGCTGCTCCGCTTTGGGACTTGGGAGGCGCCTGTGTGTTGGGAGACGATGAACTTGGGACGGACCATGATCGGGGCGGGGGGACCCAGACTGGGCCGTTTTACATAGCATCTTTGTTCGGCCTTCGAGGCGAGTATTTTGGGCTGCTGGTGGTCTCTCGTTACGGACTGGGCCGCTTGCGGAGCAGTTTGGTCATGGGGTTCTTTCTTTCGTATTCTTTTTCCTTTTTCTGGGACCATTGGCCATCAAGCCTTCATGAGTATATATTATTTGATTTAGTACTTTTAATTTTTCTTCGAAACACATTACGGGTGAAGAAACTGATACACGCATCACTCGATCCCTACGACTGCATGCGCGCACACCTACCGTAATTTCGTCGTGCGCTGCGCCTTGCGTTTTAAACGTGACTCCAACGATTACACTAGCACCACCACGCAGGGTCCCATCGGAGGCGTGCGTGGCGATTTCCTCACGGGTTGCAAGAAAATTAGGTCCGGTATGGCTTCAACTTCACAAATTTTTACTCCAATTTCAAACTCTACCTGGAGCTTACTTCGAGTGGAGTTGAAGCTGTCTGTGTTTGTAGTGTTTGGTTAGAACGGTGCTCTCCACTTCAGAAAAGAGAATTTTGAGTTTGCTTTGCCATTCTTGCCCTTCGTTTGAGGGCCCACCTATCATTCTCTCCATCTCTATTTTTCCTTTTTTATTTTGTCTTTTTGCGCTCATCTTCTTCGTCGGGCCCTTTGAGGGTCGCACGCGACCCTGCTCCTGCAAGGCCTTGCTCGCTCCGCTAGGGGACAGGGTGGCGGCAGTGATGGGATGGGGATGCCGGCGGTGCAGGACGAGCTCGGCGGGAGGCAGCGCGGCTAGGGCACATCGGCGGGGGCGTCAGTGAGGTGAGGCAAGGCACGCGCCGACAAGCTTGGGGTGAGCGGAGTTGGGCAGCGACGGAGACGAGCTTGGGGCGAGCGGCGTCGGGCATGGGGACGACAAGCCTAGGGCAGGCGGAGTCGGGCAGGGCTTGATGAGCTTGGGGCGGCGGCGGGCAGCTGGATCTGGGCAGCGTCCAGGGTCCAGCCTGGGGCGGCGGCGGGCAGCTGGATCTGGGCAGCGTCCAGGGTCCAGCCTGGGGCGGAGAAGAGGTGGCTCCGCGGAGTCCCTGGTCCTCAGATGGGCGGCGGGGTAAGTGAGCGTCGGCTCGGGTGGCAGTCTGGCCGAACAGCATCCTAGCTGAGCGGCGGTCTGGCCAAACAGCGTCCTGGCCGAGCAGCGGTGCCCTTGCCCCATGCACGGTGAGTCGGGAGAGGCGAGGGGGCGGACGGGTGAGAGAGAAGGCGTCGGAAGAATAAAATTAGAACGAACCGGTACGACTGTGTAATGAGCTAGGATCATATTTGAGCGTTCTGGAGTTGCAAATAAGGTGCTCCACCAAAATAAACTAGAGCTCCAAAAATTTTATGAAGTTAGACTGCTCCAAAAAATGGTGGAGTTGACCTGTTTGCTGGCTCGATTCAACTCGGGGCTGAAGTTTGAAGTTAAAGTCATACCAAGCTGGCTTGATTCAACTCGGGGCTGAAGTTTGAAGTTAAAGTCATACCAAGCTAGCTTGATTCAACTCGGGGCTGAAGTCAAATAAGACCAACAGCCTGCTATGGAATGGAACTCCCACATTTTTAGACTGTTCAAAAAGTGATGGAGTTAACCTGTTTAGTTGGCTCCATTCAACTCCGGACTAAAATTCAAAGTTGGAGCCATACAAACAGCACATAGCCCCCCAATTTTTTTTGAAAATAGGAACTCCCACATTTCAAGCATGGCCTGTTAGCTGAAACGGTCCAACGCGTTGATCACACGTTCCAAACATGGGCGGAAGCCTGAAGATGTCCAAAGGTAGGGGCCCACATGTCAACAGCAGTCGTTCCGTTCGTCCGCCCGTGACCGGACGGGCCAAGCAGGCTACAGTTACGGACGGTGGTGCATTTGGATTTTCAGACTTGAGTCGTGCTGTCGCGTTGTGGTGGGGTCAAGTTTCTAAGGGGTGTTGGGAGGTACGGGTTAAATTTTAGCCCATATCACATCGGAGGTTTGGACACTAATTAGAAGTATTAAATATAGACTAATTACAAAACTAATTACACAACCTCTAGGCTAAATCGCGAGACAAATCTATTAAGCCTAATTAGTCCATGATTTGACAATGTGGTGCTACAATAATCATTCGCTAATGATAGATTAATTAGGCTTAATAGATTTGTCTCGCGATTTAGTCTAGGGGTTCTGCTATTAGTTTTATAATTACCTCATATTTAGTCTTCCTAATTAGCATCCGAATATTCGATATGACAAGGCTAAACTTTAGCCCCTGCTATCCAAATACCCCCTAAGTCTGAACCCATAATTATGGACGTCGCCACCTCGCTCTTCCCCATTTCCTAGGATGGATATGATGTCCGCATATCCGAATTATCATCTGCTAAGAATATCAATATGGATATCCATATTTGTATTCGTTTTTAATGTGAATGTGAAATGGATGTATCCGAATTCGGTGTTCAGTGTTTTTCTCTATCCGATTTTAGATTCATATTCGATAAAACTATGAAATATCCGACATTATCCGTATCCACAAAGAATAAAGTAGCCAATGAAACCATCTAAAACATATTTATATTACTAAATGCTAATTACAAATAATTTTAATTTTAATATTGCTAATAAAATAATTATTTACACCATTTAAACTATTAAAAAATGATAGAGTTTAATTAATTTTAATATGACTAATCATATTAAGTTTAAATACATTATATTATTTATTAAATGAATGAATCAACAATAAAAGTATTAATGAACTTATTTTTATTATTAAATGATATATATATATGTATGGAAATACTTATTTTTATATTTATTTTAATGTATTTAGTTATTTATTAATAAATATGTTATTTCAATAAAATATCTATAATGTACTACGCTTATAATTTACTCCCTACTTCTAAAATAATTTTTGATCAATTATAAAACCATCGGTGAAGCAATATTGATACTCGTTATGATACTATGATATAAGTCGAGCAAGTATCTAAATGCAAATTCGAACGATTCATTTGGTTGTATTGAACTTCTTAGCTATTGTTTTGAGGGGGTCCCTGCCCGCCTTATATAGTCAGGGGAGCAGAGTTGCAGGGTGAAGTCCTAGTCGAACATGGTTACAGAGTTCTACTCTTAATCGGTAGAGTAGTTTTCTTGTGTAACTAGTATTCAGGAGTCCGTGCAGATTATGTTACCCTGCGGTGTAGCCTCTCATGTTCTGATCACGTCCGAGTATATCCCTAGGCCGTACAAGATCTATCCGTGGGCCTATGGATGTACGCCGACAGAGGGAGCTGCACCTCGCGTTCCCATTTCTCGATGGGGAGGGGGCTAGCTCGTCGGGTCCGGACGCGTACGGCGCACGCTGCGTGCGCGACCTGCCTGCCTGTCCTGGCTGCAGTCTCTCTCGTTGGCTCTGAACCTGATAAGTGATAACAAATTTTATGTAAGTTATCGCATACTACAAATAGGTACTCTTCCATCGATTCTTGAATTCCGGTCAGCAAGAAGAGCCAAGGTCCATCACGAACCTGTGGAAGAACCGGGACCATGGAAGGCAGCTTGCGAGCGTACGCGTCACTGCATCAGCTGCAAGGATCAGCGGGAAGTAAACGCCTCAGGTCAAGACGAGGGCGATGACTCAGACGACGACTAGGGCGCCAGGTCACCCTCACCCACCACCTTCCATTACCCTGCGCCTTTTTCTTATTTTCTTGCTTCCACTTGCGCCTTCTATTTTTCCAAACAATGTCGACACTTTGACAGCGCCGATGATTGCTCAAAAGTATTGTACGCACCTCCCGGAAATGATACTCTCCAAATACTCTCTTGTCAATCTAATCTTGTAGATCTTCAGTTTCTTTCGAAAGTACCCGCCTTTTCCTGCTTCACCGGAAAGAGTAAATTAAGGCAGAGCACAGCCATGCAGCCACTCCAATTTACATGCAAGAAACACAGCAATAGACTACCCATACCTTTGCTTGGCTTTGCTGTTCTGCTGCTGATCTCCTTGGCCACCCCCACCAGTTGTTGCACAGAGCAGGAGAAGAACTCCCTCCTCCAGTTCCTTGCTGGGCTCTTGCAGGATGCCGGCCTTGCCAAGCTTTGGCAGGAAGGCAAAGACTGCTGCGAATGGGAAGGCATCGTCTGCGATGGAAACAGGACGGTCATTGAGGTCTCTCTGGAATATAGAGGCCTTGAAGGGTCCATCACACCATCTCTGGGCAACCTCACTGGCTTGCAGCGTCTTAATTTGTCCTACAACTTCCTCTACGGTGGCCTCCCTCTGGAGTTGGTGTCCTCCAGCAGCATCATTGTCCTCGATGTGAGCTTTAACCAGCTCAACGGAGACCTGCATGAGTTGCCTTCTTCAATCCCTGGACGGCCTCTACAGGTACTTAATATCTCAAGCAACTTGTTTGCTGGGCAGTTTGCATCCACTACATGGAAGGGGATGAAGAATTTGATTGCACTCAATGCCAGCAACAATAGCTTTACTGGGCATATTCCAAGTCATTTCTGTAACATATCACCATCCTTTAGTGTGCTTGAACTCTCTTACAACAAACTCAGTGGTAGCATCCCCCCAGGACTCGGTAATTGCTCCAAGCTCAGAGTGCTCAAGGCTGGGCACAATTACCTCAGCGGGACTCTCCCTGAAGAACTCTTCAAGGCTACCTTGTTGGAGCATCTTTCTTTTTCCAGCAATGGTTTACAAGGGATACTTGATAGCACACATATAGTCAAACTCGGAAAAATGGCCATCCTTGATCTTGGAGAAAACAAATTCAGCGGAATGATTCCGGACTCCATAGGTCAGCTCACGAGATTGCAGGAACTCCATTTGGATTATAACAGCATGTCTGGGGAGCTGCCATCAACCTTGAGCAACTGCACAAATCTCATAACACTTGACCTTAAGAGCAACAATTTCAGTGGTGAACTCAACAAGGTTGGTTTCTCCAACTTCCCCAATCTAAAAACCTTAGATCTTATGCGGAACAACTTCAGTGGCACAATTCCAGAAAGCATATACTCATGCAGAAACCTGATTGCACTACGGCTGTCTTCAAATAAGTTCCATGGACAGTTATCAAAAGGACTCGGCAATCTGAAATCCCTCTCCTTCTTGTCATTCGCAAACAACAGTTTTTCAAATATAACAAATGCACTTCAGATATTAAGAAGCTCCAAGAACCTCACCACCCTTCTTCTTGGGAGGAATTTCATGAACGAGACCATGCCAGACAATGCCAGAATTTATGGTTTTGAGAATCTTCGGGTTTTGGCCATTGAAGATTGCCTATTGTTGGGGGAAATACCTTTTTGGATATCAAAGCTAGCGAATTTGGAGATGTTGTTTTTGAACGGTAATCGACTCAGTGGACCAATACCAGCCTGGATCAACACATTGGAATACCTTTTCTATTTAGACATATCAAACAACAACCTTACAGGAGAAATTCCGACAACACTAATGGCTATGCCAATGCTAACTTCAGAGAAGACTGCAGCTCATTTGGACCCAAGGGTCTTTGATCTGCCAGTTTATCAAGGTCCACTTCAATACCGTATACCAATTGCTTATCCTAAAGCTCTAGACCTAAGCAGAAACAAATTTACGGGTGTGATTCCTCCAGAGATTGGTCAGTTGAAAGCCGTCATTTCACTCAATTTCAGCTTCAACAACTTGACAGGACCGATCCCCCCATCCATCTGCAATCTCACAAACCTGCAGGTGCTGGAATTGTCCAACAACCATCTGACAGGTGAAATCCCTGCTGCACTGGAGAACCTTCACTTCCTTTCTGTTTTCAACATCTCAAACAATGACATGGAAGGCCCTATTCCGACAGGAGGCCAGTTTTGTACATTTCCGAATTCTAGCTTTGCTGGGAACCCAAGGATGTGTGGGACTGGGCTTCATCACCATTGTACTTCGGTAGAGGTAGGTCTTGTGCCCACTGGCTCCAGAGGACTGTGTGGTGGCGACATCGTCTTCGCTGTATCCTTCAGTGTTTTCGTTGGAGTAGGAGTGCTATATGATCAGATGGTACTATCCAGATACTTCGGCTAGGAAAAACTTGCTTCAGCAATGTGTCCTGGATTGAAGAATGAATATAGGCACTGGATGTAATCATGCAACTGAAGCTCTCAGCAAACAACGGGAACTTTGTAATAGTTAATACCCATATAGAAACATGATGTGATCTCCAGCGTTTTTGCTTGAGCAAGTCCGACTTCGTTGCTCCAAAAACATAATCCTGCAAGCAAATTCAGGAATGGAGCGTTTACTGTCAGTAAACAGAGCAATATATGTATCGACATCTTTTCCAGAGCACGGTAAATATTTTCAAAGTTTACTGTCACATGTGTGAACACACGTGCTAATCAGATTGCTTATCGAGGTGAAAATAGTTGCTTTTTACAGTACACACTCAAAGAAATTAGTAGCTCAGATTGCTTGTTTGGGTGTAGACTACTAGCAGTAGCTTATAATCCAAACTTATCATCCTAATAATTTGTAGAGGCGTGAGATAACCAGCCGGTTTGGTGTTGATACTAGTGTGTCACTTAATCGTACCAAATTACCAATTATACGGGCAGGGCGAGCAAGATGGAAATTGACCTAAAACCAAATTCTTCCATTTGGCACGAGAATTTCAACAAATGGTCGGAAGCATCGCGCAGTAAACTACCAAACCGTAAATCTCCGTACGTAAAACTTAAGCTAGGATCTTGCCGGTGAGCGATTGCAATCCTTTACCTTGGGAGGGAGCAGAGCGGAGAGGTCGCCGAACGTACCACGCCATCGGGCGCCTTGCAAGAGCCGGTCCCCCCCCCCCCCCGGCTCCCCCTCCAGCCCTGGCCATCGCCCGCCGGCGCGCGTGCGCATTTCTTCACCGCGCCGCCGCCCGCCGATGCTGCTGCTCCGCTTTGGGACTTGGGAGGCGCCTGTGTGTTGGGACTTGGGAGACGATGATGAACTTGTGCCGGACCAAGATCGGGGCGGGGAACCCAGACTGGGCCGTTTTAGATAGCATCTTTGTTCGGCCTGCGAGGCGAGTATTTTGGGCTGCTGGTGGTCTCTCGTTACGGACTGGGCCCCTTGCGGAGCAGTTTGGTCATGAGGAGCTTTTCTTTCTTTCATATTCTTTTTCCTTTTTCTGGGACCATTGGCCATCAAGGCCTTGTTTAGTTCCATCCAAACTCCCAATTTTGACACTATGCAAAAAGAAGATTCCCCATCATATCAAACTTGCGGTACATGCATAGAGTAATAAATGTAGACGAAATCAAAAACTAATTGCACAATTTTGTTGTACTTTGCGAGACGAATCTTTTGAACCTAATTAGTCAATATTTGGACAATAATTCACAACTACAAACGAAACGCTACAATGTGCTACAGTGCTACAACAGTAATTTTGGACACCCAAATTCAGGGCAACTAACAAGGCCCAAGCCTTCATGAGTATATATTATTTGAAGCGTGACTTCAGCGATTATACTAGCGCCAAGAAACTATTCTTCTACCATGCAATGCACCGTGATCAAGAAACTAAAACAGTACTGCCTCCCACGGAACTCCACGTTTGAAACATGGCTCGTTAGCTGAACATAAAATACACTATTGTGCACGATATTAAAATGAACTAGCAGGAGAAAACCAAAACAGCACGTTTTAGTTCAAATGAACTAGCAGGAGAGTTAACTGTGGCGCTCTCAGCTCCATCTCCATCTGCACCGTTTCCCTCTCCTCCAGTTTTGTGGCGTCCGAGCCATGACCGATGCGCACCTCTCCTCCGCTCAGATGATGCACCCCTCTACTCCGCCTGGGCGACGTCCCTCTGCTCCGCCCGGCTGACACGCCTTCTGCTCCGCCCGACGGCTTTTTGCTGGCGTGGAGGAGCGTAGGGGAGGGGACGGGGCAAGCTCGGCCACGGCTCCTAGCCGGCGCGGAGGAGCGGGGGTGGGGGTGGGGCCGCAGGGGAGCTCCTCCACTCCAAATCTTTCCCACTGGCGCAGCACCCCTCCTCCCCGCCAAATCTCGCCCGCTGCCGCCCCTCCTCGGCCCCTCCGGCGCCCGGCGCTGCACCTTCGTAGGAGCGCGGAGGTCCCCGACGTCCCCTCCGCCGTCGGTCTCACCTCCAGCCGCTCCCACCCCTTCCCAACAGATCCGGCCGGCATACAAGGTTGAAGAAAAGTCTGACATGTGGACCCCGCAGAACAGACACTCCATCCCACCATTCCAAAAGCTAGGTTATCAAACAGTGTTAACTTTTTAAAAGCTAGCTTTCGGAAAACCACCCTTATAAGGAGCAAAAGCCAAAAGCTCTTTCTGGAAAGTTCGGGGCATAAGGGTGAGCTCCAATGGCCAAAACAGCAACCGGTCGCCAAAACACAGAAAACCGCGTACACCACGGTACAACACGTCGATCACGCATTCCAACACGTGGCCTGATGGAAGCTGGGCCGTAAAGGTTCCCTTTGCTTATTTTTAGCACGTGTCACATCGAATATTTAGATACTAATTAGAAGTATTAAACGTAGATTATTTACATAATCCATTACATAAGTGGAGACTATTTGCGTTGTGGTGGGGTCAAAAGTCTTGCGTTGTTCTCGAGTCGTGCTGTTGCGTTGCGGTGGGGGTCAAGCCTCGAAGTCTGAACCCGCAATTATGGACGTCGCCACCTCGCTCTTCCCCGTTTGCAGCCCGTTTTCAGAGCTCAGATTTTGAAGATGCGAGACGGAAAGGGAGAACGCCTTTTCTCCTTTTTATTTTCCTTCCCCGGAATCCTGAATCGACGAACACGACGGGAACCCCGAACGCGACACGGACAACGCGTCCGTCCGTCCGTCCCTCCTCGTCGCCGTCTGTTTGGCGTCGCCGGTTGGCGGTGTGAACCAAGACCGAGGCAGGCGGCTAGGCGCTGACCGCGTGGAGTGCGGGGCCCGCGTCCACGCGCACGCGCACGCGCACGCCGTCGCCGTCGCCGTTGCCGTGGCTGCTACCCGCCCGCCGCCTCGCGTTCTCCTCGTCGGGTCCGGACGCGTACGGCACACGCTGCGACTGACTGACCTCCTGGCTGGCTGCAGGAAGCAGAAGCCCAAGCCCACACGCCCTCACACTGTCTCTTGTCTCTTCGACTCTTCCATGCTTTTTGCTATGCTCCCGTTGGCTCCGAACCTGATATAAAATTGTGAACGACATATGGATTACGAATATTATTATGAGCGAAATAAACAAACAAGTGTGAAGGGAAGAAACGAACCGAGTCCTACTGTGCAGAAACAAACAGAGAGGGATACAACGCCAGTTCAGCAGCTTCGTCCCAGCGTATCAAACTTTTGCGATTTCGTTCTTCAGAGCCTGGACAGTGCTTAGTGCCACCCACTTTGCTGTTCTGCGATCAACGCCGCAAGGAACGTACAGACACGGAGACACCCGTGATGGCAGGCTATCATACAACCACCACTAAAAACCAATATGAAATGCGCAACTGCGCCCACTAAGCAAGTAGTAAGCACCATCAACATAAATCGCGACTAATAACTAGAATAAGACTACACACCAAAAAGAAGAAAACAGAGAGATTTTTAGCATCACTACCTGAATAAATCTGATTGATATGCCATCTTCACAGGATCAGACATTCAGGCTATCCACACCACTCTTCAAATCACAATCATCTTTATCTTTCCCCATCCACCAGAAATCACACGCTGTCCAGTACACTCTTCGATCGACTCTTGAATTCCGGTCAGCAAGAAGAGCCAAGGTCCATCACGCACCTGTGGAAGAACCGGGGCCATGGAAGGCAGCTGCGAGCGTACGCGTCACTGCATCAGCAGCAAGGATTAAGCACAAAGTAAACGCCTCGGGCCAAGGCGAAGTCGACGAATTGAATCAGACCACCAAGAATAGGGGCGCCAGGTCACCCTCACCCACCACCTTCCATTACCCTGCGCCTTTTTCTTATTTTCTTGCCTCCACTTGGGCCTTTCATTTTCCAAGCAATGTCCACACCTTGACCGCGACGCCGATGATTGCTCTAAAGTATTGTACGCACCTCCCGGAAATGATGCTCTCCGTGTACTGAATCTTGCAGATCTTCAGTTTCTTTCGAAAAATTCGCTCCTTTTCCTGTTCACCAAAAAGGGTGCATCATCCTACAAAATAAATAGTGCATCACAGAGTGATCCTTTGTCAGTACTAATACTATGGTTAAGACAACAGGTTCGTTAAGTGAACCTGGTAGGACAAGTGATGGCAGATCATGTGATCAGGTAAAATAAGGCAGGCTGTGCGTTATGTGTGAACATTGTAGGACAAGTGACGTCACTATATCAGATCAGGTAAATCACGGCAGTGATTCAACAAGGATTGATTCAAGGATGACTAGAAAAAGCAAATATTTCGTAGGGTCAGTTGGACTTCTTTTATGGATTATAGCAGGTAGCCACCAGTGAAGCATACTAGTGTGAACAACAAGCGGCTGCTTTGTCTATTCTATACTGCATTAAAAACGTACAATGATAATGAGGATTCTCCTATAGTAGCATATGATCCTTGACTTCATTTTTTCTTTGTAGTGACCACGACTAGAAGGGATCAGCAAAATGGAGGCAGGAGCCACCTCCTTCTTCTACCTTATGCTCTTCCCTGATTAGACTCAGAACATTGGTATCTCATCTAGACAGGAAACAAGTTAAGCGTCTGGTTTCCATGCTACTTTCGACAGGAAGCCATGCAGCCACTCCAATTTCCATACAAGAACTACAGCAGTAGGTTACCCATACCTTCCCTTGGCTTTTCTGCTCTGCTGCTGATCTCTTTGGCCACCCTCACCAGCTCTTGCACAGAGCAGGAGAAGAAATCCCTCCTCCAGTTCGTCTCTGGGCTCTCACAGGATGCTGGCCTTGCAAAGTTATGGCAGGAAGACACAGATTGCTGCAATTGGGAAGGCATCACCTGCAACGGAAACAAAACAGTTATTGATGTCTCTCTAGCATCTAGAGGCCTTGAGGGGCACATATCACAATCCCTTGGGAACCTCACCGGACTGCAGCAGGTTAACTTGTCCTACAATTCGCTGTCTGGTGGCCTGCCCCTGGGATTGGTGTCATCCAACAGCATCATTGTCCTCGATGTGAGCTTCAACCAGCTCAACGGAGACCTGCACGAGTTGCCTTCTTCAATCCCTGGACGGCCTCTACAGGTACTTAATATCTCGAGCAACTTGTTTACTGGGCAGTTTACATCCACTACATGGAAGGGGATGCAGAATTTGATTGCACTCAATGCCAGCAACAATAGCTTTACTGGGCATATTCCAAGTCATTTCTGTAACATATCACCATCCTTTAGTGTGCTTGAACTCTCTTACAACAAACTCAGTGGTAGCATCCCCCCAGGACTCGGTAATTGCTCCAAGCTCAGAGTGCTCAAGGCTGGGCACAATTACCTCAGTGGGACTCTCCCTGAAGAACTCTTCAAGGCTACCTTGTTGGAGCATCTTTCTTTTTCCAGCAATGGTTTACAAGGGATACTTGATAGCACACATATAGTCAAACTCGGAAAAATGGCCATCCTTGATCTTGGAGAAAACAAATTCAGCGGAATGATTCCGGACTCCATAGGTCAGCTCACGAGATTGCAGGAACTCCATTTGGATTATAACAGCATGTCTGGGGAGCTGCCATCAACCTTGAGCAACTGCACAAATCTCATAACACTTGACCTTAAGAGCAACAATTTCAGTGGTGAACTCAACAAGGTTGGTTTCTCCAACTTCCCCAATCTAAAAACCTTAGATCTTATGCGGAACAACTTCAGTGGCACAATTCCAGAAAGCATATACTCATGCAGAAACCTGATTGCACTACGGCTGTCTTCAAATAAGTTCCATGGACAGTTATCAAAAGGACTCGGCAATCTGAAATCCCTCTCCTTCTTGTCATTCGCAAACAACAGTTTTTCAAATATAACAAATGCACTTCAGATATTAAGAAGCTCCAAGAACCTCACCACCCTTCTTCTTGGGACAAATTTCATGAACGAGACCATGCCAGACAATGCCAGAATTTATGGTTTTGAGAATCTTCGGGTTTTGGCCATTGAAGATTGCCTATTGTTGGGGGAAATACCTTTTTGGATATCAAAGCTAGCGAATTTGGAGATGTTGTTTTTGAACGGTAATCGACTCAGTGGACCAATACCAGCCTGGATCAACACATTGGAATACCTTTTCTATTTAGACATATCAAACAACAACCTTACAGGAGAAATTCCGACAACACTAATGGCTATGCCAATGCTAACTTCAGAGAAGACTGCAGCTCATTTGGACCCAAGGGTCTTTGATCTGCCAGTTTATCAAGGTCCACTTCAATACCGTATACCAATTGCTTATCCTAAAGCTCTAGACCTAAGCAGAAACAAATTTACGGGTGTGATTCCTCCAGAGATTGGTCAGTTGAAAGCCGTCATTTCACTCAATTTCAGCTTCAACAACTTGACAGGACCGATCCCCCCATCCATCTGCAATCTCACAAACCTGCAGGTGCTAGATTTATCCAACAACAATCTCACAGGTGAAATCCCAGCTGTATTGGAGAACCTGTACTTTCTTGCCCTATTCAACGTTTCTAATAATAATCTCGAAGGGCCTATTCCAACTGGCAGGCAATTTAATACATTTCAGAATTCTAGCTTTAATGGGAACCCAGAGTTGTGTGGCTCTATGCTACTTCGTCGATGCAGTTCAGCTCAAGCACCTCCAGTCTCCACAAAAAAAGGAAAAAGGAAGGCAATTTTTGCAATTGCATTTGGCGTGTTCTTTGCAGGAATTGCTATTGTTCTGTTGCTGGGGCGTCTTCTTGTCCTAATCAGGGTAAAGAGTTTAACATCCAAAAATAGAAGGGAGGATAATGGTGATGTTGAAACAACTCCATTCGACTCCAGCTCTGAGCACGAACTGATCATGATGTCACAAGGTAAGGGAGACAAAAACAAGCTCAAATTCTCTGACATCGTGAAAGCTACAAATAGCTTTGACAAGGAGCACATCATTGGGTGCGGTGGTTATGGCCTAGTCTACAAAGCTGAGCTACCTGATGGCTATAAGCTCGCCATCAAGAAGCTTAATGGTGAAATGTGCTTGATGGAAAGGGAGTTCACTGCAGAGGTTGAAGCACTCTCCATGGCCCAGCATGAAAATCTTGTGCCACTGTGGGGTTACTGCATCCAGGGGAACTCGAGGTTCCTCATATATTCTTTCATGGAGAATGGCAGCCTGGATGATTGGCTTCACAACATGGATGATGATGCCAGCACAATGCTTGACTGGCCAACGAGGCTCAGGATTGCACAAGGATCAAGCAGTGGCCTTTCTTATATCCATAATGTCTGCAAGCCTCACATCATCCATCGTGATATCAAATCCAGCAACATCCTACTGGACAAAGAATTCAAAGCTTACGTTGCAGATTTTGGGCTGTCAAGGTTGATCCTTCCCAATGAAACTCATGTCACGACCGAGTTGGTTGGCACTCTTGGTTACATCCCCCCTGAGTATGCGCATGGGTGGGTAGCTACTCTGAGGGGTGATATATACAGTTTTGGAGTTGTCCTGCTTGAGCTGCTCACAGGATTGCGACCTGTCCCAGTCCTGTCGTCATCAAAAGAACTTGTCCCGTGGGTGCTGGAGATGAGGTCTCAGGGAAAGCAGATTGAGGTCCTGGATCCAACACTCCGTGGCACAGGGCATGAAGACCAGATGCTTAAGGTCCTTGAGATTGCTTGCAAATGTGTGAACTATAACCCTAGCATGAGGCCACCTATCATGGAAGTAGTCTCATGCCTCGAAAGCATCGATACTGGCCTGCAGACACAAAAGTCACTCAAGACACAATGCAGTTAACCAGAGAATATTGTAGCTAAATGCATAGAGTAGAATGTAGATGTACCTTTCACTAGGGGTAATAGTTTTGAGTTCGGCTAATGTTATAGTGCATCTTGTACAGTTTCTGGCACATATGAGACCTATGTAACTTTTTGAGGAAAGTATTCATATGGAACATCCCCCATCCCCTTCTGTTCTTGAGGTGGTATGTAACATGTAAGCCCTGCTCAGTTTCTGGGTCATTGTGAAAAAAGAAGCAAGCAAAAAACCGATCATTTTCATTGAGTACCTTTCTAACCCAAGTACTGGCACTAATTCTCCTATGTGCGTTAAGTGTTAATCAGCTTTATGGCTCTGATCCACCGAATTCACAAACCACTGGAGCTTAAAGTAGGACGTGGAATGTATAGCTGCCAATGAGCATAATACGGTGCCGGGTCGTTAATTGGGATAAAGCTGCCACATGCTGAACAGGGTGTAGTAGAACATTGTAGGATGACATGCTGAACATGAAGATGCATTTCAACGATCCAAAGTACGAGAACAAACTATGCAAGTGGAGTAGAGCACGGTGAAGAATCCAATCAATTGCAGAACGCAGCCTCAACCGGTTGCACATGACGAAGCCTGACGTGTCCCTCAGCCTGCTCGATCTTGCGCCTGGCCGTACAAATACGAACCTGAGGACATCCCCCTTGTTGTCAACGAAGTGCCACTTGGGTGTCGAAGTCCGCAGGCAGCATTTCGTCGAACAGCCTGAGCGCGCTGCTTCCGCGGCGCCTTTTTCCTGGCCCCAGGATCGGCATTCCACCGAAGAGCCCGAGGACGTCGATGATGGCTGGCTCTAGGGAACGAGCTCGGAATGCAAGGGCACGGCGCGTGGGTGCTGGTGGTGGTCAGAGGAAGGAGGAGCTACTGCATAATTCCCTTGTGAGATGTGGTGGCCCGGCCGGGCGGCCGGTGATCGGAGCATGGAGCCAATGTTGCGGGCGCCGGCACAACAATTGGGTGTGCTCGGTCTACGGAAAGTTGCGCGAGGCGTGTAGCGATGGCGTTGCCGGCGGCCGCCGATGCCAGCGGGACGCCGGGACCTCGGCAACCGCCGTGCCGTGCCGCCGGACAGGAGATTTAACAAATAATACTATTTTTCAAAAGCCCCCCTGTTTCGGATCGCGATCCGATATTTTCGAAAAGACCCCCTAAACTTTGCAAAAGTACCCCTAATCTCGTCGAATTCATGCAGATAAGCCGTCTTCCACCTCCGTCCTCTGGCTCTCCGTTCCCCCGCTCCTCTCGACGGCGCGCCGCCGCCGCCGCCGCACCACCACCAGTCCAGCACAAGCGCGACATTCAAAGGAAACTCTTTAAGACTCCTGCGATGAGGGCCAAAAATGGGCAATTCGCTGGCGGCTCCGATTGCCAATTCGCCGCCCGCGTGGGACGAGATGGGGCCTCGTCCGGGGTCCAACCGCGTCGTGTTTGCCGGCGACGTGCGGCGGCGGTGTCGGCCTATGAAGGCTAACCATTTTCGAACTCTGAACAAGAATTTCCAATTGCAAGACCTGCGCTCTCTGTGCCCAGCGTGTAATATGCTCTACATCGTTTGTAGTGTACTGCCCAAACCTGTGCTTGTTGCATGCTGCAAGGATTAATCAAATGATCTGGAGCAGCGCATTGTTCTTGTGCCCTAAGAATCATCAACTACTTGATTTCACAAATCCAGCGTATGTTTTCCCAGGAAATGTCTAGTGAATTTGGGGAAAACACGTGTATCGTGATGCCTTCATTTTCCTCTCTGCCCATCTAATTCTCATATCACCATATATGAATGTGTTCTACAGATTTTGTCATGTACTAACTGCTAAGGTTAAGAAAACAGGATGGTTAAGTGAAGCTGGTAGGCCAAGTGATGCCTGATCCTGAGATCAGGGAAATCAAGGCAGGCCGTAATTATCTGTGATGCCTGATCCAAGAAATCACGGCAGATCTCCCCACGTTAGGCGGGAGTTTTCAGTGTTGGGTACAACACCTTTACTGATTCAAGGATGACAAAAAAAAGGCATATATTTTGTACGGTCAGGAAGCTTGGTCAGTTGGACATCTTAATGGATCATATCATGCAGCCATCAATGAAACGTTGAACAAGTTAGATGCTATGTCCGTTACGTTAAATACACTCAGAATAAGATGATTTCCTATAGCATCTAATAGTTGACTTCATTTTTCTTTAAGGTGGCTACGACTAGGAACCCGATAACCAAGATGAAAGCAAGAGAGCCTCTTCTTTCTTCTACCTCATGCTCTTCCCTGATTAGACCATTTGTACTTTCATCTAGACAGGACTCAAGTTAAGCATCTAGTTTAAATAGGAAGCCATGCAGCTAAACCATTTTTCATACAATAAGTCCAGCAGAAGATTACCCATACCTTCCCTTGGCCTTGCTATAGTGCTCCTGATCTCGTTGGCGTCTCCCACCAGTTCCTGCACAGAGCTGGAGAAGACCTCCCTCCTCCAGTTCCTCGCCGGACTCTCCCGGGATGCCGGCCTTGCCAAGCCATGGCAGGAAGGCACAGACTGCTGCAAATGGGAAGGCATCGCCTGCAACAGAAACAGGATGGTCACAAAGGTCTCACTGGCTTCTAGGGGGCTTGAAGGGCGCATCTCACCGTCTCTTGGCAACCTCACCGGCCTGGAGCATCTGAACTTGTCCTACAACTCGCTGTCCGGTGGCCTGCCGCCAGGATTAGTGTCGTCCAGCAGCATCATCGTCCTCGATGTCAGCTACAACCAACTCAAGGGAGACCTGCATGAGCTGCCATCTTCAACCGCTGGTCAGCCTCTAGAGGTACTGAACATCTCAAGCAACATGTTCACAGGGCAGTTTACCTCCACAACATGGAAGGGGATGAAGAATTTGGTTGCAATCAATGCCAGCAACAACAGCTTCACTGGAGAACTTCCAGGTCATTTCTGCAACATATCACCATCCTTTGCTGTGCTTGAATTCTGTTGCAACAAATTCAGTGGCCGTATCCCGCCAGGGCTCGGTAATTGCTCCCAGCTCAGAGTGCTCAAGGCTGGCGACAACAACCTCAATGGGTCAATTCCAGATGAACTGTTCAATGCTACCTCATTGGAGCACCTGTCTTTTCCTAACAATGAGTTGGATGGTGTCCTCGATGGTGCACGCATAGTCAACCTCAGAGATCTGGCAACCCTTGATCTTGGGAGGAACAATTTCACTGGCAATATCCCTGATTCTATAGGACAGCTCAAGAGGTTAGAGGAGCTCCGTTTGGACAATAACAACATGTCAGAGGAGCTGCCGGCATCACTAGGAAACTGCACAAATCTCAGAACCATTGACCTCAAGAGCAACAACTTCAGTGGCGAGCTTGTGAAGGTCAATTTCTCTACCCTGCACAATCTAGAAACTTTAGACCTTCTGTACAACAACTTCATTGGCACAGTTCCAGAAAGCATATACTCTTGCAGAAATTTGGTTGCATTGAGGTTATCTGGCAACAACTTGGGTGGGCAACTTTCACCAAGAATAGGTAATCTGAAGTCCCTCACTTTCCTATCCCTAGGTCAGAACAATTTTACAAACATCACAAATACACTTCAGATCCTTAAGAGCTGCACAAACCTTACGACCCTGCTTATTGGGGCCAACTTCAGGGGAGAATTCATGCCACAGTATGACACATTTAATGGTTTTGAGAATATTCAGGTCTTGGACATTGAAGATTGCCTATTGTCTGGGGAAATGCCTCTTTGGATATCAAAGCTAGCAAATTTAGAGATGTTGCTCCTAGGTGGCAATCGACTCAGTGGACCAATACCAACCTGGATCAACACCCTAAACTACCTTTTCTATTTAGCCTTATCAAACAACAGCCTTACAGGGGAAATTCCAACAGCATTAATGAATATGTCAATGCTAACTTCAGAAAAGGCCGCAGCCCATTTGGACCCAAGGATCTTCAACCTGCCAGTTTATAATGGTCCATCACGTCAGTACCGCATACAGGTTGCTTTCCCTAAAACGCTAGATTTAAGCAGCAACAAACTGACCGGTGCGATTCCCCCGGAGATTGGTCAGTTGAAGGCCCTCGTTTCACTCAATATCAGCTTCAACAACTTAACAGGACCAATCCCCACATCCATCTGCAATCTCACAAACCTGCAGGTGCTAGACTTATCCAACAACAATCTCACAGGTGCAATCCCATCTGAATTGGAGAACCTGCACTTCCTTTCCAGAATCAATGTTTCTAACAATAACCTGGAAGGGCCTATTCCAACTCGTGGCCAATTTAGTACATTTCAAAATTCTAGCTTTGATGGGAATCCAAAGCTGTGTGGTGGCCCTATGCTCGGTCGTCGATGCAGTTCAGCTGATGCACCTCTGGTACCCACAAAAGGAAGAAATAAGAAGGCCATTTTTGCAATTGCATTTGGCACGTTCTTCGCAGCTATTTCCATTCTTTTGCTCCTGGGGTGTCTTCTTGTCTCTATTAAAGTAAAGAGGTTAACAGCCAGAAGTACAATAGATGTAAATGGAGATGTCGAAACAACTTCATATAACTCGAGTCAAGTGCACGCATTGGTCATGATGCTGGGAAGTAAGGCTGAAGAAAACAAGCTCACGTTCTCTGAAATCATGAAGGCTACAAATAATTTTGACAAGGACCACATCATCGGATGCGGTAGTTATGGGCTAGTGTACAAAGCTGAGCTACCTGATGGCTGCAAGCTTGCCATCAAGAAGCTCAATGGTGAAACGTGCCTAATGGAAAGGGAGTTCAGTGCGGAGGTTGAAGCGCTGTCCATGGCTCAGCATGACCATCTAGTGCCATTGTGGGGATACTGTATTCAGGGAGACTCGTGGTTCCTCATATATTCTTTCATGGAGAATGGCAGTCTTGATGACTGGCTTCACAACAGGGATGATGATGCCAGCACATTTCTTGACTGGCCAACACGGCTAAAGATAGCAAAAGGAGCATGTCACGGCCTTTCTTACATCCATAATGTCTGCAAACCTCACATTGTCCATCGGGATATCAAATCAAGCAACATTCTACTTGACAAAGAATTCAAAGCTCATGTTGCAGATTTTGGGCTATCAAGATTGATCCTTCCCAACAAAACACATGTTACGACCGAGTTGGTTGGTACTCTCGGCTACATCCCGCCTGAGTATGGGCAAGGGTCGATGGCCACTCTGAGAGGTGATATATACAGCTTCGGAGTTGTCCTGCTTGAGATGCTCACAGGATTGCGGCCTGTTTCATTCCTGTCGACATCAAAAGAACTTGTCCCGTGGGTGCTAGAGATGAGGTCTCAGGGAAAGCAGATTGAGGTCCTGGATCCAATATTATGTGGCACAGGGCATGAAGAGCAAATGCTGAAGGTGCTTGAGGTTGCTTGCAAGTGTGTGAACCATAACCCTTCTATGAGGCCACCTATCACGCAAGTTGTGTCATGTCTGGAAAGTGTGGATGATAGCCTGCAGACATAAAAGTCAGTCAAGACATGGTTCAGCACTGCAGGCTGCAGCTAGCCAATTAAACATGATAATATCGTAGTTCAGTGCATAAAATAGATGTATTTTTCAGTAGAGGTACTAGTTTTGCGTTTCGCTAGTGTTACCGTGCATATTGTACAGTTTCTTGAACATTTTGAAACTACTTTTGAGAAAAGTATCCATCCTCCACCCCTTTTCTTTTTCCTTGAAGTACCATGTAACATGTACAGTGATCGGTGATCAGTTTCTGGAGCACAGTGACAAAGCAAAAACAAGTGAAAAATAGGTTCGATTGTTCAGTTCGTTACTAACTCAGGTAGTGATACTAATGCATTTAGGTGATTTAGCCCAGATCTTGCCTCTGATCGACATGCTTCAGAAACCATTGGAGATTAAGAGTAGAGATGCAGAGCAAGTATGCCAACAATGTCTGGTTCTATACTTCTATGAAATGGAGCGGCAGTGCAATACTTACATTGTTCACAACCTCGACCTGCTCGGCTAGCCAACTCGCACGAGCCTTTCGACAGACACTGTCTCTGTCCAAGGCATGAGCCCGAATGACGGGTACCTCCGGCGGCATTTCGTCGAACAGCTTGAGCGCGAAACTTTCCAGACGGCGGCGTCTCGTTCCGCGCCCCCCCCAGGATCGGCATTGGCGCATTGCGTCGGACAGCCCAGAGCTTCGCGGAAGCGCTCGCGCGCAGGGGCATGAGCGCCCAACGCGAGGAACTTGCCGCCTTGCCGGAAGCTGCGGCGGACGGTAGAGTTCGCTTGTAACACCTGCGCCCCGCTCATCTCTACGTTCACCTTGGCTGAAGCACACGCTGCTGTCAAGGCCATGAACCGCTCGAGCTCCCCCGGACCAGATGGGTTCGGCCCGACGTTCTACGCAGCGACATGGCAAACTGTCAGGCCGGCTGTCGTGCAGTTGGCGTGGGAGTTTCAGTCCGGGGCAGCTGAGCTTGAGCGCCTGAACAGATCATACATCGTCATGACACCCAAGAAAACAACCCCCCTTGAAGCCAACGACTACCGACCCATCTGCCTTCAAAACTGCTCGCTCAAGATCGTGTCTAAGATGTTAACCACAAGACTTCAGCGCCAGATACCGCGTCTGGTCGACCCAAACCAGACAGGTTTTATCAAAGGGAGATCTACTCTGAAAACTTTGTTTATGCAATGGAGTTGGTTCAGTATTGTTACCGACGTAAACTACCTACACTGGTGCTTAAGTTGGATTTTGCTAAAGCTTTTGATTCTGTAAATTGGGCAAGTCTTGCTGCGGTGCTGAAAGCACGAGGCTTCCCGCAGGAATGGATCACCTGGACCTCTGATCTGCTAACCACCTCGAAGCTATCAGTTCTAGTGAATGGGGTCCCAGGCCCTGGTTTGCTTGTGGAAGAGGCCTCCATCAAGTTGATCCTTTGTTGCCTTACCTTTTCCTCCTGGTAGCTGACATCCTACAACAGATGATCCAGGCCGACTCTAGGATCAGACACCCAGCCGCTGCAGATCAAGCTTGTCCAGTACTCCAATATGCCGACGACACACTGATATTGCTCCACGCTGACCAGGGGGGTCTGCTAGCACTCAAGGATGTTCTGGATAGGTTCTCAGCTGCTACAGGGCTGCTGATCAACCAACTATCATAAAAGCACCATGGTCCCCATGCATGTGCCCAGCTCCTTAGCAGCACTCTTTCAAGGAATCCTCAGCTGTAAACTTGACAAGTTCCCGAAACCTACCTGGGGCTACCGCACTCACATGAGAAACTCCGGCTCGCCGCGTTCAGCCCACTGATTGCAAGAGTGGACAGGCAGCTAAGTGGCTGGAAAGCCTCGCTACTCAACGCGACGAGAAGGACAGTACTCATCAACAGCGTGGTGGATAGCAGCTTCACGTATGCTATGTCTGTGCTTCTCCTCCCTGCCGGCACCATTGATGCTCTTGACAGTAAACGCCGTAGGTTCCTATGGTCGGGTGAAGAGAAAGTAAGTGGTGCTCAATGCCTGGTAGCCTGGGAAAATACTTGCCAATCAAAAGAACATGGCGGACTTGGCCTGAAAGATCTAGCAGCTCAAAACAAAAGCCTACTGCTGAAATTACTGCACCGGCTCCATCATCCAGAGGGGTCCTCGTGGGCTCGCTGGGCACGAAGCATAGTTAATCTCTGCGACCTTCAGGGCGACATCAGAGGCCCCCACTGGAAGGGGATGCAAGAGATGCTGCCTATGTATCAGGCCCTCACTTGCTTAGCAGTTTCTAGTGGGACTAGTACATGTTTCTGGCACGATCGCTGGCTAAGTGTAGGGCGCCTCAGTGATCTGTTTCCCCTATTGTTCAATCATGCACTAAATGATAACGTGAGCGTGGCCGAAGTGATAACGGAGGGCTTGGAACCGCACCTTGCCGCACGCTTATCCACCCAGGCAACTTCAGAGCTCGCAAAGGTAAACAGCCTGCTGCAATAAGTGTTGCTTGGCAACGCAGATGATCAACGCCTTTACCCCGCTAGCCGAGGCCCCCAAATAACCACAGCAGATATCCATGTCAAGCTCCACCACCTTCGTCTGGCACAATCGCGCTCCACCACGAGTGCAGTTCTTCGGTTGGCTTCTTGTGCAGGAAAGGATCCAGTGCTGATTAAATCTCGTCAAGAAAAACATCGTGACCTGTTCATCGTGTGAGCTCTGTGGGCAAGAGGAAAACTGTGATCACATCATCTTCCACTGTCAGTTCGCGTCACATGTTTGGAATTCGCTAGGCTTTCAAATGGGTAACGCAACTGTCACCGCTCTTTGGACTGTTGTCGGGCTGGACTGTAGCTCGCCCGACAACAGTCCCCGCTCGTCACTATTCGGGGTTCCTGCTTCTGCTGGTTGCTTTGGAAACAAAGGAACGCCCTGGTTTTTCAGCACGTACAACCAAGCCATCCAAGTTTCTAGGTGCAATGTAGGGATGAGGCCCGGCTCTGGAGTTTGCACCTCAAGCAGGAAGAACAGTATGTAGCCGACGCATGGTGCTCCTTGTTTTCTTCAATGTAAACCGCATGTTGTATCTGTAAAACCTCCCCCTCCCCTAGTTTTTCTTGCTAAACAAACTATTGTATAAGAATTTTAGCCTTCAAAAGACCCTAATGGAAAATTCAGGTGGGGATCTCCCCCCATTGACCCTAAAAAAAACACCTGCGCCCCGCCCGGCAACCAAAGCATGGGACCGACGGTGCCGGCGCTAGAGCCGCGTCCGCTTGGTCGCCGGACGGTCGAGGCGAGATGTGCGGCATTGGGTTATCGGCGGTCGCCGATGGCAGCGCGGCCTCGTCGGCCGCCACACCGCCGGAGAGGATAGATTTTTACAAATAACCATTCATTTACAAATAGCCTCTTGATTTGGATCGCGGTTATTAGCCGCGATCTGATACTTTAAAAAAAGACCCCTTAATATTACAAATAACCCCCTAATTTGGATCACGATTAATGATCATGATCCGATTAGTTGCAAATAAACCCATATACTTTTCAGAATACCCCTCGTTTAGATCGCGACTATTAATCGCGATCCAATATTTTGCAAAGAAACCCCCGTCCACCTCCGTCATCCGGCTCTCCGGCCTCCCCTGCTCTCGACGGCGCCCGCCTCACCTCCCGTCCAGCACAGGCGCGATGTCCAAAGGAAACTCTCAGGCTCCTGCAAGGAGTGCCGGAAACGCGCGATCCGCCATCTCCTCCGACGTACGCGTCGCCAATCCGCCGCCCTCCCCGAACTCGATCGATGGGCCGGGGCCTCCGAAGTCCGACCGGCATCGTCGTGCGTGCCGGCGACGTACGGCGGCGGCTGCGGAGGTGTGGGCCTCCGAAGACCAAGCATCTTCTGCTCGGTGTGTAGCAGTTTGCACTGCCGAAAATTCACGCTTTCTTCTTCTCTCCGACTTCAATAATGGCGTGCTGTTTGAATTAATCAAATGATCCGGACTCCAGAGAAGCGCATCATAGTTCGTGTGTCCTAAGAATCATCAGCTGATTATCTTTTTCAAATGTCTCGTGAATTTGGGCAAACTCTCTCGTGTGATTTGCAGCCTGCTTCCTCTTGTAGCGCTGCCCTTCCAGCTTCCCTGTGAATATTCTGCATGCACTTCAGAAATCAGGACAGGCTGCACGCTCAAGTTTCCAAATCCTTTTCAGGTTACAATCGCTTCATCAGGTTGATAAAGCACCGTGAAAATGCAGAATCAAGTTGAATTATCTGACTTCACTAACACAATTAAGAACTAGTAGAAAACAACAGACTTTAGAAACCACTGGATTGAATTGAACATTGTTATACGGCCAGTTTGAACCTGAAAATGTGTAGATGCAATTTTGGATGATCCATAGTAGGGCATACGAGATGTACCAACCAGGCAACAAGAAACCACGGCATCCCAGGAGACCTGAACGCAGTGTCAACCTCTACAGCACGCTGTATCCCCGTTCCTGTTGGAGTTCATTAGCCACGCAGGTTTACTAGTCTGCTCCATTTTACTCCAGTTTTACACCGTTCCAGTTGCAGCAGAATAATTCACAGACACAGTCGTATACGTAGCGCCTGATGCAAATTTAAGGAGGAAAAAAAAACACATCGGTTGAACAGCAACAACAAAACGAAGACTTTTCAATGGGTTCCTCGCAACCCATAAAAACACCACGCACATTAGTTAGTCCAAAAAAGCAGCAGTTAAAAAAAACTCAAAACTCGCCCCGCAGGTCACAAGTCATAAGTATCGACTGGAGACGGTAGCATTGTAAGCGCTGACATTGCGAAGCAGGTAGAAGCAAATGTGCCATGTGATACCCCACATCACCATTTGAAGAAATGTATCCTGGTCCTGGACAACTAAATAATCACATGTAAGAACGCTGGTTACACCAAGCAACCGTGTTCTTAGCGCTGAAGGGTTGGGCTCCGTCTCAATATAATATACCAAGCTGCATCAACCTAATCGTGGAGGTCCTGACCGTGTGAACTAGCTAGGAAGAAGCTTGCGACCTTACGTGGCAAATGCGCAGATCACTGTTCCGACGGAAAATCCAGCTCTTGACCTGATACACGCCTTTTCCTGCTCTCGGAAAAAAAAAGGGTGCATCGTCATCCTACAAAAACAAAAGGTGCATCAAGCAGTGATTTTTATTGTATCTCAGATTTTTTTTGTCAGTACTTAATAACCGTATTAAGGGTAAGATTATATATTACGCCTTCGTGAAGTGCAAGTGTGAAGCTGGTAAGAGAATGAAATGATCTCAGTTCAGGTAAATCACAGCAGGCTGTAAGAAATTCAACAAGAATTATTATTGATACAAGGATAGCCCAAAAAAAATCATATGGTCAGGAAGCTTTGTCAGTTGGACTTCTTGATGGATGATTGCTGCAACTATCAAATGTCAAAGTGTGAACAAACAAGCTGGATTTATCTATTGCATAAAATACAATCATATATCATCTTATCATTGACTCCCATTTTTTCTTTGTGCTAACCACGACTAGGAAGAGATCTGCAAGATGGAAGCAAGAGCCTCCTTCTACCAGATGCTCTTCCTTGATTCGACCATTGTTACTTTGTCTAGACAGGACAAAGCTTAAGCATCTGGTTTCCGTGCTAGTTCCAAAAAGAAGCCATGCAATCACTCCATTTTCCATACAAGAAATGCAGCAGAAGATTACCCATACCTTTCCTTGGCCTTGCTCTTTTGCTGCTGATCTCCATGGCCACACCCACAAGTTCCTGCACAGAGCAGGAGAAGGCCTCTCTCCTGCAGTTCCTTGCAGGGCTCTCGAATGATGCCGGCCTAGCCAAGTCATGGCAGGGAGGCACAGATTGCTGCAAATGGGAAGGCGTCACCTGCAACAGAAACAGGACAGTCATTGAGGTTTCTCTGGCATCTAGGGGCCTTGAAGGGCGTATCACGCCATCTCTCAGCAACCTCACTGGCCTTCAGCATCTTAACTTGTCCTACAACTTGCTGTCCGGTGGCCTGCCGCGGGAATTGTTATCATCCAGCAGCATTGTTATCCTCGACGTCAGCTTTAACCAACTCAATGGAGAGCTGCACAAGCTGCCGTCTTCAACCCCTGGCCAGCCTCTACAGGTAATTAACATCTCAAGTAACATGTTTACAGGACAGTTTACGTCCACAACGTGGAAGGCGATGGAGAATCTGGTTGCACTCAATGCCAGCAACAACAGCTTTACTGGGCAGATGCCAACACATATCTGTAACATATCTCCATCTTTTGCTGTGCTTGATCTCTGCTACAACCAATTCAGTGGCACAGTTCCCCCAGGGCTTGGTAACTGCTCCATGCTGAGAGTGCTCAAGGCTGGCCACAACAACCTCACCGGGACACTCCCTGATGAACTCTTCAATGCTACCTCGCTAGAGTACCTGTCTTTTCCTAATAATAATTTACAAGGAGTACTTGATGGTACACGCATAATAAATGTCAGGAATCTGTCTACACTTGATCTTGGAGGCAACAACTTCATTGGTGATATCCCAGATTATATAGGTCAGCTCAAGGGATTGGAGGAGCTTCATTTGGACTACAACAACATGTCAGGAGAGCTGCCATCATCACTGGGCAGCTGCGCAAATCTCATAACCATTGACCTCAAGAACAACAATTTCAGTGGAGAACTCACCAAGGTCAATTTCTCAAACTTTCCCAATCTAAAAACCTTAGATGTTATGCGGAACAAATTCAGTGGCGAAATTCCAGAAAGCATATACTCTTGCCACAAACTAACTGCACTGCGTCTATCATCAAACAATTTCCATGGCCAGTTATCGAAGGAACTAAGCCATCTGAAGTCACTCTCCTTCCTTTCACTTACTGGCAACAGTTTTACAAATTTAACAAATGCACTTCAAATACTAAAGAGCTCCAAGAACCTCACCACTCTTCTTATTGGAAATAATTTCATGCATGAGACCATGCCGGACGATGATGGCATTGATGGTTTTGTGAATCTTCAGGTTCTTTCCATAAGTGAATGCTCATTGTTGGGGAAAATACCTCATTGGCTATCGAAGCTCAGAAATTTGGAGATGTTATTTTTACACAGCAATCAACTAACTGGAACAATACCTGACTGGATCAGTAGCCTAAACTTCCTGTTCTATGTTGACATATCAAATAACAATCTGACTGGGGAAATTCCTACAGCGTTAACAGATATGCCAATGCTAAAATCAGAGAAGACTGCTGCAAGTTTGGATCCAAGAGTCTTTCAACTACCAATTTATGTCGATACGTCATTTCAATACCGCAAGGCCAATGCTTTTCAAAAAGTGCTCAATCTAGGAAACAATAACTTCATTGGTGTGATCCCTCCAGAGATAGGTCTCTTAAAAGAGCTCCTTTTGCTAAATTTGAGCTTCAACACATTACATGGAGATATCCCCCAATCAATCTGCAACCTCACAAACTTGCTGGTGCTCGACTTATCAAGCAACCATCTAACTGGCAGAATTCCAACCATGCTGAACAATCTACACTTCCTTTCTAAGTTTAACGTTTCTTTCAATGACCTAGAAGGGCCTGTGCCGACCACAGGCCAGTTTAGTACATTCACAAATGCTAGCTTTGATGGCAACCCAAAGCTCTGTGGTCCTACACTTGTTCACCATTGCAATTCAGTGGGAGAGCATTTCACCTCCAAGAAACAACATAACAAGAAGCTCATGTTTGTGCTTGCATTTGCTATAATTTTCGGAGGCATTGCCATCCTATTCCTTCTAGTTCGTCTCCTTGTCTTGTTCCGGGGTACAAGTTTCAGGACCAAAAACAGGAGCACCGATGATAACGACATAGGAGCGCTATCATTCAACTCCAATTCAGAGCATTCATTGGTGATGATGCCAGGAAGCAAGGGAAACGAAAACAAGCTCACATTAACAGACATTGTGAAGGCAACAAATAACTTTGGCAAGGAGAACATCATCGGTTGTGGAGGCTATGGACTAGTATTCAAGGCCGAGCTACCCGATGGATCCAAGCTTGCAATCAAGAAGCTCAACAGCGAGATGTGCCTGATGGAAAGGGAGTTCACTGCAGAGGTTGAAGCACTCTCCATGGCCCAGCATGAAAATCTTGTGCCACTGTGGGGTTATTGCATCTATGGAAACTCAAGCTTCCTCATATATTCTTTCTTGGAGAATGGCAGTTTGGATGATTGGCTTCACAACAGAGATGATAATCCTGGAACATTTCTTGACTGGCCAGTGAGACTCAAAATTGCACAAGGAGCTAGCCGTGGCCTTTCTTACATCCATGATGTCTGCAAGCCGCACATTGTCCATCGTGACATAAAATCCAGCAACATCCTACTTGACAAAGAATTCAAAGCTTATGTTGCAGATTTTGGGCTGTCAAGACTGATCCTTCCAAACAAAACTCATGTTACGACCGAGTTGGTCGGCACTCTTGGTTACATTCCACCTGAGTATGGCCAAGGATGGGTAGCTACTTTGAAAGGTGACATATACAGTTTTGGAGTTGTCCTGCTTGAGCTCCTCACAGGAAGACGACCTGTTTCAGTCCTGTCCACATCACAAGAACTTGTCCCATGGGTGCTGGAGATGAGGTCTCAGGGAAAGCAGATTGAGGTCCTAGATCCAGCATTACGAGGCACAGGGCAAGAAGAGCAAATGCTGAAGATGCTTGAAGTTGCTTGTAAGTGTGTGAACCATATCCCATCTAAGAGGCCACCTGTCATGGAAGTAGTCTCATATCTAGAAAGCATTGATGGTGGCCTGCAACACAAAAGTCTGTCTACAAATGATAATATTGTAGTTCAGTGCATATAGACATACAGTAGATGTATTTTCAGTAAAGTTACCAGTTTTGACTATAAGTTTGAATCAGACATAGCGCATCATGTACAGTTTCTTGCACATTTTTAAAGTTCTTTTTCCAAGAGAAATATCCATTACCCCCTCCCCCTCCTCTGGTTTTTCTAGAATTAGTATGTAACATATTCTCTGATTAGATCATGAAGCATCATGACAAAGCAAAAGCAAGAGAAAATAATTGTCATCTTCGTTGAGTTCCTTACTAGCTTAAGTACTGATACAGTGACACTAATGCATTTAGGAGCTGTCACCGAGTTCTTTGGCTATAACCCACATAATTAAGAACCACTGGAGCTTAAAATTAGGATGCGGAATGAGTAAATGCCAATAATGGCTGGCTCAAGTATCCTTATAAAAAAAATGTCTGGATCAAGTATGAAATGAAATGGCAATGCAGTATGATGATTGGTTTTGTGGCTGGAGAAAAGCTGCGCGAGCTGACCAGAATGATCGCCGAATGAATCTGGACATGAATCTAGATAATCCAAAGTACACGAGTACCAACCATGCAGGAGAAGTTTGACACGGTGGGGAAACCAAACCATGCCATCGCAGCATACGCGACTGTGCGCCCGTCGTCGACGACCCGCTCGGCGCGCGCACCCGGCCACACGAGCGTTTCGACAGGACGACAGACATCATCTCCGTCCAAGGCATGGAGCCCAACTGCCCAAGTGACGAGCCCCGCCACTGGCATTTCATCGAGCAGCTTGAGCGCGCTGCTCAAGCTCCGAGACGGCAGCTCCGCGTTCCACGCGCCAGGACCAGCATTGCGTCGAGCCGCCCCAGGAACAAGAGGTGGTGGTGGTGGACTCATCGGCGAGGGAGGAGGGAGGGGTTGCAGCCGAGTTCACTTGGGATGCTTGTGGCCCGACCGTTGATCAAAGCATGAGGCAGAGCAGAGGCGGCTGGGTGTGTTCAATCTGCGGAAGGTTGCGCGAGGCGTGTGGCGATGGGGCTGCCGGCGGTCGCCGATGGCAGCGCGGCGGTCGCCGGCCAGGAGATTTAACCGTGTCCAGTGATTTTTAAAACGACCCCTGTACACCGGATCCGATATTTTTCAAAATGCCCCCTTTGATCGCGATTATTAACCGCGATCCGATATTTTACAAAATACCCCCTGTATCGCGACTATTAATCGCGATCCAATATTTTGCAGATGAGCCCTCTTCCTCCTCCGTCATTTGACCCCTCGCTCTCCTTCTCTCGAGGTCCCGCCGGCCGCCGCACCACCCCATCCGTCCAGCGCAAGAGAGACGTCCAACCGATACTCTTCTACTCCCGTGTCAAGCTCCGGAGACTCGCGATCCGGCGGCAGCTCCGATGCACGCGTAGCCAATCCGCCGCTCTCGTGGGGGCGAGACGCGGCCTCCGGCTGCCGCGTCGTGCCTGCCGGCGGCGACGGCGCGGGATTCCGCATGCCTGGCATTTGCAGGTCCTCCGCTCTGGTGTTTGTCCAGCCTCTGATATGCTCCAATTTCTTCTTCCTCCTGTCCTGCAAACCTCCCTTCATCATAAAGAGAGTAAAATGCCATTCAGGTATTTTCAATTGCCATTCAGCTCTTTGACTCTGAACAACAGAATTCAGAAACCATTCTTTGGAATGCCAATGATATGTGCTTCAAATTTTTGTTTTTCTTTCAAATCAAAAGGCGAGCTCCGCCGCCCAATTAAGGAGGAAAATGAGTTATCCGCTGAAAAGCGGATAAGAGTCTTGTTCAAAGTACAGGGAACGGAACAAGATGTCCGGTCCAAGCATGGACTTCAGAAAGCAATAGGGATGTTTTGCTGTCAATTGGGGATAAAGCTGCGCGAAATGCTGACCGGAATTTCAATTTCAACCTGGAAATGCTTTGCATTTTTGAACGATCCATACGATCACACGAGTTGTACCAACCATGCAAAAGTAAGAAACAACGGCATCTCCATCCAGCACGCAGTATCAATATTCAACTCTACAAAAAAAATTATTAGCAATGAATTACTAACAAGGCATGCACATCGAAACCAAAATGCACTGCTGCAATACGTACAAAACAGGCAGGTATATCAATATCATCATTAAAAAAAAGTATCTTTTAAGAACTCAAAGTCACATAACCAATGGTGCTTGCATAAGCAGACTTTTTTTCACAAAGGAGTTGAACTTTTCAATAGATTATAGCAACCTAACAAGTGAACAGGATTGCTCGGATTTACACCATTTTGATTTTTTTTTCCATTGTACAAGTGGTAGACATCGTACGTTATAACAGCCTAACAAGTAGATATCATACGTTTCAAAACTGGCAGCCGACACCTGATGTCAATCCAAGGAGAACAATGTGTAACCAGGTCCTCACAGGGGGAGAAATAATTAAATGGATTCATGGCTCCATGCACACCACATTTTAGTCAGCAAAACAATCGATGAGAGAAAATGAGAACCAGAAAAGAAAGTATCAGCCTTGGGGGGCCCAAAATGTGGCCACATTAGCACTGAAGATTAGTAGCTGCAATAAGTAGAGACTGAAATAATAAAGATAATAACACAGGTGATGATATGAAATCGCAATCATTATCTAAAGTAATGTAGCATCTAACGACTCAATAATCACAAAATCAATGGGTGGGTGGGTACCAAAGCAGCCATTTGTTTGCGCAAAAGGGTTGGACTTTTTCATGGTTTATTATACCAGGCTGGTTCAACCCAAACGTGAAGGTCTGACCGTGTGAACGAGCTAGGAAGCTGCTACCTGCTGTGGAAAATGTGCCGAAAAATGGTGTGGATGTGTGCCCGCAGCAGCCATGCAGTACTTGACCCAATTTTCTTTTCCTACGGCTGCAATAGATAAGCAGGTAGAATCAAACTGGGGGCTGCTTACTGTCCCCTTCCTCTTCTTCCTCCTCGCGCTCTTTCCTGATTGGACCATTGTCTATCTGGTCAGCATCAGGTTCAAGCATCTGTTTTCATGCTGGTTTCTTTCATCAGGAAGCCATGCAGGAGAAGCTCCATTCCTCATACAAGAAGTTCAGCAATGGATTTCCCGTTCCTTTCTTAGGCCTTGCAGTTGCGCTTTTCCTTGCCGCCTTTCTCCCACCAGCAAGCTCCTGCTCCGAGCAGGAGAGGAGCTCCCTCCTCCAGTTCCTCGCTGGGCTCTCGCAGGATGGCGGACTTGGTTTGTCATGGAAGAACGGCACGGATTGCTGCACATGGGAAGGGGTTGCCTGTGGCACAGATGGGACCGTCACTGATGTCTCCGTGACATCGAAGGCCCTTGAAGGGCAAATCTCAGCATCCCTGGGCATGCTCAGGGGCCTGCTGCGCCTCAACCTGTCCCACAACTTGCTGTCCGGTGGAATGCCGTCAGAACTGATGTCGTCCAACAGCATCATTGTCCTCGACGTCAGCTTCAACCGTCTCAATGGAGAAGTGCATGAACTGCCATCGTCGACCCCTAGCCGACCTCTGCAGGTATTGAACATCTCGACCAACTTATTTACAGGGCAGTTTCCATCAACTACATGGGAGGTGATGAACAGGCTGGTTGCACTCAATGCCAGCAACAACAGCTTTACTGGGCAGATACCCAGCCATCTCTGCAGAAGCTCGCCAGCCTTAGCTGTGATTGCACTCTGTTATAACCAACTCAGTGGCCACATTTCTCC